>NC_140071.1:113375762-114812582 GCF_964194135.1 Talpa europaea
ACAAAATAGACATAGTAGTATTTACTTTTTATAGAGTTGTTATAAGGATTAAAAGTTAAAAGATTGAGTATTTTATAAAGGTTTTATAGGAGTGCCTGCTATATTGTAAACAGTAAGTGATAACTATTATTTTTACTGTTATTAAATAAAGTCCTAAAAAGATACACATGTACTATAGAAAATTTATGAAATTTAAGATATCCAGTTGACATTAATGATGATAAAATTAGGTGAATTTTAGGTCAAAACATTAGGCAGTCATTATAGAAGTAAAATGTTAAGATTATAGAAAAATGGAAGAAGTGGAATAAAAAATGCGCATGTTCTATGTATTCAATTATATAAAATTAAATATGCAAAATAAAACTAGATTTAGTGAGGTAGCATTATGTGTAATTTATAATAATTTTCACATTTAGAAGACTTATTAGCATTTTTATTGCTAATTTAGCTTTTCTATATCAAATTTATTTTTTAAAACACAGTACCTGCTTGATGTTGGAAACAACCCAAATGCCCAAAAATAGATGACTGGATCAAGAAGATGTGGTACATATACACCATGGAATATTACTCAGCATTCAAAAAAGATAAACACATGCAATTTGCAGCAACATGGATGGAGCTGGAAGGGATCATGCTCAGCAAAATAAGCCAGAGAGAAAAAGAAAAATACTGGATGGTCTCACTCATAGCAGGAATCTAGAAAACTTAAATAAGGGACCAGGAAAAAGAATAACTATAAGAAAGTAAAAATCAAAATCAACAAACAACTATGAACCAGAGACACTCTATGGGGGGTGGGGGGCGGGGGGTGGGGAGGGGAGGGATTGGGGTCAAAATAGGTGGGTCGCAATTGTATGGGGAATATAAAAATAAAAAAAATTTATATTATAAAATAAATAAATAAATAGAAATTTGCAGTTAAAAAAAAAAACTGGATTGTTGGATGGCAGTGTAACTCTGAAACCCCCTTGTACCTTGGGCCTGGGAGAAACGCCTTAACTAAAAGCAAAGGAGGAATTTGCTTGGAGTGCTTGGTATTTGCAAGAGACCAATGTGTTGATTTAGTTTGAGCAATTATGTATTCTGAGGTGGTGTTCAGATCAACATTAGTTAGATATGGTGACATGGAGATATGAGGACAAGCATCCAACGCAGAAAAAAGTCTGTTTGTGTGTGTGTGTGTGTGTGTGTGTGTTTTGGAGGTAAGGAGGGAGAGGAAAAGCTAGGGGGAGGTACAAAAAGAAGAGGTGAGGGCAAATGAGATCTAAGAAATAGCAGCTAAATGGGAAGGGTTCATGGGCTAGAAGTCTGCAGGAAACATTTAGACCACTATGAATTACATATTTGGTTTTAGATGATAATCAACACTTTCCTCATATCTGCATTTCCTTTGCTACCATTTTTTGATATGTAAATAAAAAGGCACATTTGTGTTGGACATACACGTCATCTCTACTGGGAATCCTGAGGCTAAGTGACATAGTGACTTGGCAGGGTACATTGGGCGGGACATTTGCAAAACCTATAATATTGTCACAGGACAAATAACTTTATTTAAACTGCCTGAGGTTTTCCTAAAGAAGCAGCCAGGTTATTACACTGTACCTCCTGCTCTGCCAATGGTAACTTGACCCCCTGCCCAGGATATGTACCCATGCTTGCCAGGTTTCAATGAATTCCAACAGCAGTTTTTTTGATATGATTTTTGAGAAGGGGAGGTCGAGGGGGTACAGGCTGGTGAAAAACCTTAGGGTATGCAGAAATATTTATTTGTTGGACTCATTTTAGGAGCATCTCTTAAATTGGAAGGATGAGGTGCCTCTATTTCACAGAACGGCTGCGTGTTGCCAGATCAGAATTTTCCTCATAAAACCTCTCCTATTGAATAGTTGTAAAAACAACAAATAACTCAGACATATAGCACCTCTCCCTATTAGAGAAAATCCCTAACTGGAATCAAAAGGACATTTTAATCTTACCTCTTGGGGTAAAAGAAAAGAATATCAATATATATTTTTTTATTTTGCATAGTTTCATAAAACTTTATCTCTAGTTTTGTTTTTCTTCCAGCCCAGAGAAAGCTACAGTTTCAGGGATGCAGAGGGCCCTTTTGAATGTGGTTGCTGAACTGTCTATTGCCAATGTTTTATCAAAAGCGACATCAAAATGAAGGAAATAGTCCCCGTGAAAAAGGGCAGAAAGTGGTGTGTGCCTGGACACCCAAAGAAATATAAGAGCAGCAAAAACAGGAAGGAAAAGAAATTCACTTTCAGGGAGAGCTGGAGGACTTTGGAGGACTTCCGACCGTAATCCTATCTTCTCTCCGTGTGTTTGTGTAACTAATACCCGCCATCTGCGCAAACACATCAAGGGGCACACATCTTTTGGGGTGTTTCTCTGGGAGGAGTTTTCTATCTCCGGGTGGAGGTGGAGGACTTCACACTAATTAATTCCATCTTAGAAGGCAGGATGGACAGTTAATGAGCACAGTTTCCTTAGCACATTTCAGAACGAATCTGTACAAAGTTACAGAGAGAAAAAAAGAGACTTGAACTTTGGAAATTTTAGCCTATTAAAATTTTTAGCAGCTTAATCTTGGACCAAATACAATTAACAAGTTTAAAACCCAGCAATACTAGCAGATAGATCCAACTGGCTTTTGGGAAACTCAGGGGACCATGGGGAATGTCAGTGGGAACTGATTTGCATATTCCACCAGGCTGTGGGTGACCGAGGGGTGGACACGGCTGGCGCAGGCATTTGTCACCACTGGCCTGGGTCTAGGACAGAAGTAAATATAAGATTCCTGAGCCCTCATCCTCCATCTGCTCAATGAATGCATTTAATCTTTTATTTGTATGAATTATGGATATTTAATTGTAGCTATACTCTCTATATTGGACTTACAGGGTAAGGCACCCCAAGGGCCTGTGTTCAAGGAGCTCAAGATGGGTGGACACATATAGAACAATAAAATAGCATAACTATTGGAATAACATCAGATATATAATAATGGTAAGAAACACCACTTCTGAAAATCAACACACACACATATACAGTTTGTATATTGCACAGTATACATGTTTATGTATAGCAGTACATGTTCAAGTGATGTATATATAGCATATATATAGCAGTACATGTTCAAGATCTATATAGACCTATATAGAAATATATATTTAACATTTATCTATGTATCTCTCTATATATATTTATACCTTGATCTCTATCTCTATGCCCTGTGACCTAATAATTCCACTTCTCCGTATATATCCAACAAAAATAAGTGCATATGTCCACAAGAAAGGTATATACAAGAAAGTTCATGATTGCTTTATTCATAGAACCTTATTCATAGTAGCCCTTATATTGAAGCAACCCAAATGTTTATTCAGAGTAAATAAATTATCATATATTGATGAAAGAGAATACTATACAAAAGAGTACTGTGCGATCCCATTTATATAAAATTTAAAAAGATGCAAATTAATCTATTGCAATAGAAGCTGGAACAGTGGTTACCTTTGCCGGGGCAAAGTAATTGGCAGGGAGGAGGTACAGGAGAGTTTGCTGAACTGCTGGAATGGTTGAGGTCTTGATCTGGGTGATAATTACACATACGTGAAAATTAATTCAGCTTTGCTCTTATGATTTGTGCCCTTTACTGAATGTGAGTTATGTCTCAAAAAATATCATACAGTGATTATTTTATAAATAAGGGAAAGTGATATGGTAACATTGAAGAGGGAACCACTGATATTTCCTAGGGGAATGAGATGCACATATGAGGGACATTTGACCTGCTCTGTTGAAGGGGCTTGTTCCTTCAGGTCAAGATTTCAAGGAATCAAGAGGCAGTGTTAGTGGTACAGAGAGAGAGTTGATTGGAAGTAAAGAGGCAGTGGAATGGAAGGAGGTAGAGGTGAGGGCATTTCAGAGGTAGATGGGTCTCAGGTGACTGAAACTGTATGTGTGGATGGGGAATGGGGTAGGAGGATAGAGGTGGGAAAGAGGAAATAAGAATAAAGATGAAAATGGTTCTAATTGTCCTCCTTTGGGTGACTGGGTTGCTGATACTCTTGGTAATGGTCTGACTTGGCAGCAATGAGAACCAGCATTTAACATAATTAACAGCATCTAATGTGAGTTGAATTCTGCTTCTTTTTGTTCTACAGAATGATCTCTAAGCACAAATCCCTTATTCTATGTCTATAAAAATGTGGATCCTGTATAGTCTTTTTGGTGTCTTAAGAATGTTTTTAAAAAGTTTAATCGTGACGATATTTATCTGTTGGTGTGCTTAGGCACATTCAAGCTCACATTCATTCTGAAGCACTTAAATTTTGTGAAGAAATGCTTATGCGAAATGTCCAACTGAGGATACACTCTTAAACCAAGTCCAGGAGCTTAGGTAAAGCTGCACACACACAAACACATACACCCATATGTATAGAGAAAGCGTGGGCTAACTTCTCTGAGTATTGTTATGTTTGCTGGGGTGGGGGGAGGTGCTATAATTCATCTTGCTATTTATTTTGAGTTCTTATAGTTGAATGCTATGATGATTTAGGGTGATTTGACCCAGAGGAGCTCTTGGCCCCAAAAAAGGCTTTTGGAGAAAAGCAGAAGCTTTTGCTGCCTGGCAAAACTGTTATTTCCTGCTTTGTTTAAAGCCTAATTAATGTCTTTTGAGTATACATTCCTTTTCATTTCCTCAGCATTAACACTGCGGGATTATCATGTGGCTGTTGCAGTTGCATGGGATGCAGATGCTGTCTGCATTCTACCTACCAGCCCAGGTCGTAGGCTGAATAAGCCATTTTATTTCCTGGACTGGGTCAAAGTAACTGATATGGCTCCTCCTCCTACTCTTCCTGTTCTGGGGGAAGGGTAAGAATGGCTGACAGAGAGCTTCCTGTTTCCTGTTTGCCTCTAGGAGAACACAATTCTAAATGGCCCCATTTCTCTGCCTTTGGAAAGGCAATTGTCTTCTGCTCTTAATCAACCCTCATGGGAAGTCACCTGCAATTCTTCGGAGGGCCCAGCCTTCAAGAGATAACACTGTTGTTAAGAATTCCCCTCTGCTTATTAGAGAGAAAAATGCAAATGGTAAATTTGCTGATGAATTACAACTATTGTTACAGCTATTGTTAGAGTTCATTTGAGGAAGACTTTCTGAAATTACAATATAGTGAACTAATCTTTTGAATATGTCTATATTTCATTTGTTTCGAGCATTTACATGCTCAAATATAGCTTTAACCACATTCAAAAGCATTTGTACTATGTAATTACATTTTTATGAAAATAAAGTACAGGTAAAAATAATCTATGGTGACAGAATTCAAAATAATGGTCACCTCTGGGAAACGAGGCACTATTATTGGGAATGAGGCAAATTTCTGGGATGATGTAAAAGTTTTGTACCATAATCTAGATATATACATGAGGATAAAAATTGCATTGAACTATACACTTAATATTTGTGCACTTTATATGGTGTAATTCAATACAAAGGAAAATATAAATATATAAAAAGAATGTCTTAAACTGGAAAGCTCTATAATAAAATATTGATTTACATTTTTTAAAAGCAAGAGAAATTATTTTTTATGTACAACCTGTTAAATTTATGGATTGGAATAAATTAGTTTCAGGCCTCATGAACTCAATGAAGATTTTTAGTTAGGTAATCCGTTTTCTGAAATGTGTAAAAGAGGATCACCAAATCCACATTGGGAGTCAGAAATTTACTGATGATATGATCCTTTGCCAGAGATTCCAAACTCTCCATACTCTGATTCCATCTGTGTAGTCTCAGTGCTTTTTATGCTGTGGGAATCCTCTATTCCTGTGAAACCCATTTACCCTTTGTACCTGCTTTGATTTATGCAAACCCCCCAAGAACAGCGGCTCTCAAAGTGGTTGAGTGTGCATCACTTGGAGGGATAGTGACAATACAGATTGCTGAGTTTCACAGGTAGGTCTCTAGTGAGGCCTGAGAATTTGTATTTCTAACAAATTATCAGAGAATACTGCTGCTGCTGGCTCAGGGTCCACACTTTGAGGACCACTGCATTAGACCTTTGCTTGAAATATCTGTGGTAGAATAATGGTCCGCCTGTGAACATACTGTGAAAGTACTAGGATGCCCTCCTTAGCCTAGCAGACAAGAGAGCAAAGCCACCTGCATAGGCTTAAAATCACGACAGGCTCTTGCTGTTCATTGAAGTAAGCCATACAAGAATCTGGTGTATGTGGGTAAAACCAACCCTTCATCCTCCACTAATGACCAAGGAGCCAGATAAAGAAGATTTAAACAATGGGGACCTAGCCTTGGTGTCTCCAAAATGCATTCTTAAGTCAGGAAACTGATTAAGCCCCAACATTTGCCCTCCCTTATGTATAAATGCATCACCATTTCATTAGGTCAAAGATAACTTGGGAAATTAAAAGATCTAAACCTATAGATGAAACCAGAAGCCCCCTGTAAAGAATAATCACATTTTTATGATCAGTGACTCATTTTTCTTTTCTGCTTCTACACAGATGCTACTCTGAAAGCAGGCATATAAATGGAACTCAAAATTGTGATTGTCAGAGCAGTTCTTATGGAGTAAAATATGGCACACTGTTTGTTGGGAAAGTTCCTCACTCTGGATGTGGCAAAAGGAATTATGTAGATGTGATGAGGAATTTGGTGGGGAAAGGTGATCCTGAATTATCTGGTTATGCTGGGTGTAACCACAATGGTCCTTATGAGAGAGAAACAGGAGGATCAAAGGCAGAAGAGAAGATTTGGTAACAGAACATTCACTTTGGAGGTAGAAGAAGGGGCCCCAAGCCAAGGAATTCAGATGGCCTTTAAAAGATGGGAAAAGCTCTTTAATTTGATGTAGTTCCAGCTGTTTATCTTTGCCTTCACTATCACTGCTTTGGGTGATGTGTCTGTAAAGATGTCTTTGATGTGCATGTCACGTAGTGTTTCGCCTATATTTCCTTCTATGTATTTTATGGTTTCAGGTCTTATGTCTAGTTCTTTAATCCATTTTGAGTTGATTTTTGTGTATGGTGTGAGGTAGTGGTCAAGCTTCATTCTTTTGCATGTAGCGACCCAGTTTTCCCAGCACCATTTATTGAACAAACTTTCTTTG
The DNA here is from genome assembly GCF_964194135.1 of Talpa europaea. Taxonomy (NCBI): domain Eukaryota; kingdom Metazoa; phylum Chordata; class Mammalia; order Eulipotyphla; family Talpidae; genus Talpa; species Talpa europaea. The sequence continues at coordinate 113,382,923 of NC_140071.1, forward strand.
CTCCAATGCATAGTCTTTGCTCCTTTGTCAAAGATTAGTTGACCATAAATCTGTGGGTTCATTTCTGGATTTTCTATTTGATTCCATTGGATCAAGAAGATATGGTACATATACACCATGGAATATTACTCAGCATTCAAAAAAGATAAACACATGCAATTTGTAGCAACATGGATGGCGCTTGAAGGGATCATGCTCAGCAAAATAAGACAGAGAGAAAAAGAAAAATACCAGATGGTCTCACTCATAGCAGGAATCTAGAGAACTTAAATAAGGGACCAGGAAAATGAATAACTATAAGAAAGTGAAAATCAAAATCAACAAACAACTATGAACCAGAGACACTCTATGGGGGGTGGGGGGCGGGGAGGGGAGGGATTGGGGTCAAAATAAGGGGTTTGCAATTGTATGGGGAATATAAAAATAAAATTTATTTTTAAAAAAATAAAGAACAATAGAAAATGGAAAAAAAAAAAGATGGAAAAAGCAAAGAGACATTCTCTCCTGGACTCCCTAGAAAGAAAAGCACTCAGTCAGCACATTGACTGTAATTCTAATTTCAGACTTCTGACTTCCAGAAATAAAAGAGAATAAATTGGTGGTGTTTCAAGGCACTATGTTTGTGGTAATTTTTTACAACAATAGGAAACCAATCCAACATCCTACCTATCCTATATTTCAGTCTACCAAAACCCTGTCCACTTCAGCTCAAATGTTAACAGAAGTCTATCTCAACCTACATCTTCATGATGCTTTTACTCAGTGAACAACTATAATTTCTGCTCTCAAGGATCTAATCTACGAGGAGAGACAGACATAACAGCACCACTTTAATAATATATGTCACATACATGAATATGTTATATAACTACATGTGATTTATGCATGTATCGTATATCTATTATATTGCCTTAGACTATGATCATTCAATTACCTATATCTCAATTTAGAAATTGTAATTTCCTGGTGGAAAGGGACACCAGAAAGTTACAAGTGGCTTTTAAGAGTGCATCATTATATATCAACATCTGTATATAGCATATTATGTTCACCACTAGAAGTCTAAGTCCATCCTTCACCCTACAGTTGGTCTCTTTTACACTGTTTAACTATCCTCCCTACCCACTTCCCTTATGGTAACCACTAATTTGGGCTTATAGACTAAAAATTTATTTTTGTTTTATATAGTAAATTCATTTGTTTTGCTTCTCTATGGACCACAAATGAATTAAATCATATGTCTTTCTCCATCTGACTCATTTCCTAATACCCTCCAGGTTCATCTGTTACAAATGACAGGATTTAATTTTGTTTTATAGCTGAGTAGTATTCCCTTATGCACATACACCATGTCTTCTTTCTAATGGGTCTACTTTTTGAGTTATGTTCATTATTTTAAAAAGTCTGATAGAAAGATGATGCTTTTCTTATATTAGGATTACGTGAATCACCATTTTAGAAGTACAGTTTATTTAGTAAAGACTTTCAGAAGTTTCAGTCCTTAGTGAAGGGAGGGAGAGAGAGAGGAATTATCTTTTTCAGACCAATAACTTGAACTTCATCATGAAAAAACATTGAACAGGAGTTAAGAAGCCAAAGTTCTTGTTTTAGGTCATATAAATGTTCTGCGGACTGAGTGAGTTTTTTACTCATTTTTTAAAAAAGATGCTTTTAAGGACCCTGGCATATACCACTTGCCCTCTACCCAGTTCCTGCTTCTTGGAATGAGGAATAATGACTGAGTTTCAGTAGTTATATTGGTTCACTAAGCCACAATAGTGGTTAATTTTATGTGTCAACTTGGCTAGACCATGATATTCAGATATTTGGTTAAATACTAGTCTAGATGTTGCTGTGCAGGTGTTTTAAGATAAGATTAATATTTAAATCAGTAGACTGTATTAGTCTACTCCCTGTAATGTGTTATGCCTTACCCAATTAGTCTCTAGAAGAAGAGGGAATTCTGCCACAGTCTGATTTTGGACTCGAACTGAAATATCAGCTCTTCCCTGGGATTCTAATCTGGTGGTCTATTGTATAGATTTTGGACTGCCAGCCTCCACAAACATATGAAACAATCTCTGAAATCAATCTCTCTCTCTCTCTCTACTTATGTATGTGTGTATGTATGTATGTATGTATGTATGTATGTGTATACATATATATGTATATATACATAGTGTATATATACACACATACTCACATACACACATATACATCCTATGTTGGTAAGATTCCAATTTTCATAACTGAGCAGTATTCCAATGTATTTACATGCCACATCATAATCCATTCCTCTGTCATTGGGCACTTAGGTTGTTTCCATACTTGGGTATTGTAAATAGTATTGCAATGAGCATAGGAGAGTATAGATTCCTTTGAATTAGTGTTTTTGCATTCTTCTGGTAAGTACCTAGGAGTGGAATTGCTGGATCATAATATGGTGATTCCATTTTCTTAGCTTGTTTATTTGTCTCTATTTAAAAAGATGTAAAAGGACAAGGAATATATATTTTCTACTATGGATTATTAATAATGAATGACCATGAATCAGGCCACCTAAATCTTTCAGGTTTATCTGGCCCTGCCACATGGAGAGAAATTTCTCTGGATTGATAATATACAAAGAAAAATTGACTAAAGTTTTTTGCCTATCAGATACCAAATCAAAGCTAGAAATTAAACTGTTTGCACTAGACTGTGTAATCCTGTGGAATCAAAATAATGTAACTGAGTTTTTATTTCCTTCCATTTGCCTTGTTCATCTGCTATGGCAGAGTTCTTAATGGTATCATTTATGACAGTGATTATTTTTTCTTGCTTTTAAGGATATAGTTGCTTTTCCTTTAATGACAATTTCTTGTTTAACATGTTGGAAGGAATTGATAGATGTTCCTGTAATGGATTTTTTTCTGGATTCTGAGAGAAAATTCTACCCATGAATTTTCATGTGAAAGAATGCTGTATCATTGACCCAAGAAAAATTATGTTAAATGTTAGCAAAGTCAGAAATAAAGGAGAAACTTTGTGACTAATGATTAATACATTATTTAAGCTAAGTTTTATCAGCTACATCATATCTATAATTGGTATGTATGGGAAAGAGTCGGTGATACTTTTTTTTCAGCAGACCAGTAGTAATTTCGCACCCCCAGCCCTGCTCCATTTGACTATAAAGTTAAAAAAAAAAGTTTACTAAAAGCAACACATTTTCTAAACCTGGGAGCTTATTTTGCTTTTGTCTGCCATTATCTTGAGAATTAACTAGGATGTTCACATTGTAAAACCACCATGGTCAAAAAATGCGAAGGCCAAGAATGGAAAAAGACCAAAAATCAAACAGCAATCTGAATTTCTCCATCCTCTCTCCATTTAAATATTGTCATTAAAAATATTGCTTGTCTGTGATGAACATCTCCTGTAGACCTGTTGGCTCATAAGCCAAATTTAAATAGTTGAATGAGATACCTCTAGTTTCTCTGTTCGATGGTATACTTTCTCACTTTCATCTATGTTCTATTCTACTGTAACTCTCAACTCTTTTTATGTTATAAATAACTAGTTTCCATTCCCTGGAAAAATTTCCCTCTTTTGTGTTCTACTTTTATTTTGAAGAAAAAAGAGTTTCAATAGTTTAAAAATACAACAGAAAGTATATATTATAATTCACATGTACTACATTTAATTCATTATGTTAACTTCCTCTGTTTTCCTCCAATGCTGTATTATTTAATTTTTTAAACTAAACTTTTTTTGAGGTAACTGTGTACTCACATCCAGTTTTGAGAAATAATGCAAAGCAATGGTGCACATACTTTACCCAGGTTTATTCAATGGTAACATCTTTTAAAACTACAGAACAATATCATAATCAGGACATTAATATCGACAGAGTCAAGCTACAGATTTCCATTACCAGAGGGATCCCATGTCACTCTTTTATATTATAAAAATGTGGTCTGCTTTCTCCAGACCACATTCCCCGCTTACTCACTGGCAATCACCAGTCATTCTACATTTCTATAATTTTGTCATTTTCTGAATATTATGTCAACAGGAAAATATAGTAGTAGTAACCTTCTGTTTGGATTTTTTTCACTCAGCATAATTCTCTGGGGTTGAACATATTTTCATGTACTTGCTTTTTGTATCTTCTTCAGTGTAATATCTCTTCAGGTGCTTCCCCATTTTCTAATTTCCTCATTTCTGTTTGGTTTTTTACCTTTCAGTTTTGAGAGTTCTTTATATTGGGCTCTGGAAAAGTTATGATGCATTTTTGCTTGAAAAACAGAAAAAATCATGACTTTTCCAATAACCTGGTATATTCTATATACTTGTTCTTTTTCAGATTTGTAATTTGCAAACACATTTTCTAAGCCTGTAAATCTACAGAATATATAAGCTTTTCATATTAGTAACAGGATATTAAATTTTTAAGTGTTATTTATCAATTTTTTGAAGTGTTATTTATCAATTTTCCTTTTTTGGCTTATTTTTTGGTGTGAAATGTACGAACTCTCTGCAGAGGCCAAGATTCCAAAGGCCCTCCCCTGTTTTCTTACTTTTATGTCTTACATTTAGTCTCTGACTTATTTTGAGTTAATTCAGGCCAATAATTTCTTTTCCCCCCCTTTTTACCTGTAGGTGTCCAGCATCATTTCCTGAAAAGGTTATCTTTCTTCTATTGAATGTTTTGTTCCTTGTTAAATTCCAGTTGGACATTTTTGTGTGTGTCTCTTTCTGAAATCTTTATTTTGTTTCATTGATCTATATGTCTGTCCCTTCATAGTTTTTATTATTGAAGTTACATCATGCTTGACTCTTCTACTTTAATTGCTTCCTTCAAAATTATAATATAAATAAGAGTAGAAACTAATGAAATTGAAAATGGGAAAAACAGTAGAGAATATCAAAATAAAGACCTGGTGCTTTGAAAAAATCAACAATATTGACAAGCCTTGAGCAAGACTGACAAAGAAAAAGATACAAAATGCCAATCGAAGTATCAGAATGCTAAAGGGATAGCACTACAGAGCCCAAAGAGTAAAAAGAGAGGAAGGGAATACTGCCAAACATTGCATTAGTTTCTCCTCTTATTTGTATTATGTCTTCCTTCTCTATCTCTCCTTCTCTTTACCTTTCAGAGTTTCTTTTTTAATATTTGTTTTATCCATAATTTCTGGGCTTTCAATTGTAGTTAATGAGAAGAATAGGGGAAAGCACACCTACTTTATCTTCCCAGACTATATATTTTGTTTTTATGTGTTGATAATGCCTTTGGATTTCACTATTGAGTCATAGGTTGAGTTTAGCCTTACCCTTTGCTATGTTAAGGAAAAATCTTTGAAAATATTTCTTGTGTTGGGAAACAACTTTTTTATGGTGTTTCATTCTTGTCATGATGGATGATCAGTGAGTAATTATTGGAAGTCAACAAGTCATAAAACTTACGGTAAGTATACTTAATTTAGTGAATCATTACAGCAGATCTAAAACTTCCTCTACTTGCGGTAGGCAGCTGCTACTGTCAGGACTTACCCTCAGTTAGCTATTTGTTGGGGAGGAAAAGGAGCATTAGAATGAGAAACCCTGTGGTAACTCCCTACCCCCTCTTAGTTTTCCTTCTCCCTTGCTCCAAAAAGATTTCAAATATGGAAAGAGAGAAAAAAAAATGTCTTTCATGATAGAGATAACAGAAATCATGCTTGGCTTTAAATATCTATCCATCCACCCATCCATCCATCCCAATAAACAGTTTGATTATATCATTTACAGTTCACATTAACTGCAGGTCACTTTCATATTGCACTTGTTGTCACTCTTTGGTTACCCTTTATCATTTTGATGTGAAAATCATGTTGAAGGGGAAATTATGCATATAATGAATATAACTTGCATCCTAGGGGCCTTGAAATGCAGTTTACTAAAGTAAACACAAAAGACAACAGTCTAAACATAGATCTCTCCATAGTCAAGCTCTTCCTGTGAAGGTTTAAAAAAAAAAAAGCAACCAGGGGAATTGTCACACTTCCCATTGTTATTCACATGCCTGTTTGGAATCTGATGGTGGCAGCTGCCAGAAGCCTCGTATTTCAGCAAGGAGGAGAAGTAGGCAAGAGATAGAAGTCTATGGATTCAAATAGTACTCTCAAAATCACTGTAGCTCTTGGGCTTTCTTCAAAGTAGGTAAAGCTTGTAAAATTTGGATATGATTTTCTACAGTAATATAAATTCAGTTCACTAACAACATAACTGAACATTACAGAATACAGAATTAAAATAGCACCAACTCCTATCAGTAGCTTTAAACTCTGCTTATTAAATGGCTTGACATTCAAGTCAAGTGTTATTTAGCTAGAAAAACTGTGTGCTGGCACTGTTTTAGGGGCTGTTGGGTATACAAAGAAAAAGCCCCAGTCCCTAAATTTCAGGGCTAAAAAGTCTAGAGAGAAAATAAAAATGTATATAAATAACTGTTCTACAGTGTGCTTGAAATGAGTCATTTGAACTGACTCTTGAAAGACTTTGTTTAGAGGTTGCAAGCAGCAGAGATGGATTCTGGTTAACTGACGTGGGGGAGGAAAGGAGACTCTACTGTGGGTGTGACTCCTGTATTGAAACAAAATTGAACCTCTAAGGAAATAGCCATGTGGATTGTCATATTAAATATTGGTGGCAGATTTTACTTCATAGCAAGGTCTGTAAGATGAGTCAACTCTGACACTATTGGGGTGGGTCTCGCCTCTCAACATGCAAATGTCAAGGCAAAAATACCTAACAAGATGACTTGGATCACCTCTTGGTGCCCACCTCTTGGTCATTGCAATATTAGGGGGGGGGGTCACTTCTTGAAGGGAGGTCTTGGGCTTAAACAGATGTCAAAGCTCTGATAATGTGTAACCAAATCACAGACAGGAGGAGTGAATGATTGAGTAGAGACACAATGATAAGAAATAGGGGGAGTGCCTGAGCATAGCAATGAGTCTGAATGAGGCATAATATGAAGGGGAGGACTAATTGGCAGTCATGAGAAAGAAGAGTCTCAGTAGAAGTGGGTGATGAAAGCCTTGGACACCATGTTTGGAATTAGTGATGGAACCAGTGGCTATGAGTGGGAGAAGAAGATCTGGTAAAGTCTGTGCTTTAAGAACATTTCTCTGGAAACAGACATGTAAAAAGGCAAGACTGAGGATAGGAGAAGTTTGTTTAGATGAAAAAGGGGAGAGAAGCCTTCTAATGATATTATAGCTTACTTGTTATTAAACAATGACAAAAATGAACACTTTCACATACTTATTTTTACCCAACTTACTTTTCTAAGTACATATTGACTTACCAGTGACTTCTCATGAGTATGTACCTATGGGCTTACCATAGAGCCCGAAATGTAGACAGTACTTGGTAAAGGGGTGTACATTATTTACCCCTTTTAACAGATATCAGAAGCTGAGGACCTGCTCTAGATCTGGGGTGGTAAGGAAGAGACAGGGCTCACCCTCAGGTCATCTGTGGAGGGCTTTCTCTAACATGTTATCCAGCTGACTCTGCCTCATTGCACCACCGATTGAGGCTCATTTTTTTTCACCAGCAGGATTATGTTCTATTAAACTGTGCCTTTGGGTAAATAGCACCAGTACATCTGAATCTTGGCTTGTGTTTGCTTATGTGCACTGAAAGGGTTTTTTTCTTTCCCTTGAGAGAGATTTTTTAAAAGTGGTTTCAAAAATAATCTGTGGTTGTATTGAACCTATGTTCAGCAGCTAAGGGTAAGGACAGTAACAGAGTAGGGGGAAACAGAACAGTAGTTAAGAACATTGGGTTGTAGAGAGTCAGGTTGTCCAGGTTAAAATCCCTACTCTGCCTTTTACTAGCTTAGTTAAAATAGTTGACTCTCTAAAGCTCAATTTCTTCAACTGTAAAATGGGGGGATCTTTTCAATAGATTTGTGGGGATTATGTGAGATAATAGTTGTAGAGAACTTGAAAAGATACCTGGCATATAGTAAGTGCTCATTAATGTTACTATTAAGGTTATTATTATTATCTTAAATAAAACATGGCGGGAGAAATGTTCCAAAGAGTTCAGTGACATTTGAGCTTCGGTGCCATCTAGTGGCCAAGACATTTCAGGATGTGCCATAGGTTCAGGTGCTGCACCTCAGGTAAGGAGAGGGCCTGTGATGAATTGATGATTTCCGACGAGTCTGCAGACATGCAGACCAAGGCCAGGTGTACTCTCTGACCTCATTGCTGGCTTGAGTTGTCTAAAAAGTATGCCTTTCACTGTAGCTAGAAAAGGAAGTCAGCCCATAAGGCCTCTGGTACCTTTTCTCTGTTACACTGGCCACACAAGGGAACTCTTTTGTTTCCAGTATCTGTAGCAGCCTCTGGGAATGATGCAAGCTACTGACTGACTTACCAGTGTAGTGGTTACGAATGTGATTATGGTGCTCACATGTTTGTGACCGGTAAGTAACTTGACTTAAGTTTCTGGGAGTGTGGAGATGGTGTGGAAAACCCTACCTCACCGACTTTTCATGAGAATGTTCATTCGAGCTCTCCATAGAGCATGGTGGCGCTTAGTAAATGTTAGTCATATTTGTTTCTCAGTATTGCAGTAGTCCCTTATGTTAAAGGAGGGACATTCATTTGTTTATTCATTCCATTAATCATTCAATTGTCATCTCTCGATGTGTTCAGGAAACTAAGCTAGATGAGGCCATGCATGAAATACTCACAGCTCTTGGGGGATGGAAACTACCCCATGTCCATTACCAAAAATACTCCTGGTTGGGTGATGGACATTAAATGAATGATTCCTAGGGGAGCCATGTATTATTGAACTCGCCTTGTAGACTGAACAAAGGACCTTGTATGGACCATCATTCACATCATACATATTGTAGATTTGTGCAAATTCGCATGATGCTTTTAAAATAAGTGGGAGTGAAGTTTCCTGGTTTTAGAAACAAAATCACTATAGAACAGTGACTTTTCAGAAAAAGAAAGTAAAGTGTCTTGAAGAAGGGGAGCCTTTACCTAATTTGTCTAAAAGTACCATGTGGACTGGTAGTGGACCTGGTAATTACATTAAAATATCTTTGAATTCATTCATTATTATAGTTCGGGCTCAGGTGACCACTTTCACTTTTTTTGAGGAGCTAAAAAACATGATGTTTATTTCTGCCGGTCTTTATAATCAATGCAATTATACTCTTCCTCCACCTTTTCTCCGCATTAGTCTTATGTTTCTGAATATTTCCTGACTTCAGTTCACAGGAATTCAGCAAGTCTCCTGGTCTTTCTTCTTTCAGAAAACTACCCTGCAATATGTGTCAGAGATGGTATAATTCTAAAGCAGTGATTTTTTTTTTTTGTGTGTGGGACCCTCACAGGTGGGGAATGAGCCAGCGCTGCAGAAGCTGCAGACAGCCTCGCAGCCCAGTGCTCAACCGCTGCGCCACCAGGGGAGGCCCCTAAAGCAGTGATTTTTATGAAGGATTTGGTGAAAAGTGTTGGATAGAAGAGAAAGTAGTCATGTAGGCTTGGGAGAAGCATATTTAATATGATAATGCATTAAATAACATAATGCAAAGCAATACAATACTACATGCATGGAATATTTTTTATTATGCCAAATAATAGGAAATATGTATTCCTTTCATAATATAAACAGCAAAATGTAAAGCTCAATGAATTCTTCCTAGCTGGTAAACCTACAAAGAAAGACTCTAGGGATTCCTAAGGGTGTCCACTTAGAAAACATACTCAAATTTAGGTGAGACAGTAGGGGAAGATATTTCCACGTATCAAAATGAAACATGAGTTAAAACAAAACTGGCTAAGAAAGCTAAAGGTTGGAAAAGTTCTGTGTATCTGGTTTCAAATAGCACTAAATCAACACTGCTTGGGAATTCTCAGATGATGGCGATGGCATTGGTTTTGTGCCATACCCTGCTAAAAACAACGCTTGCGGCAGCTCCCACCCTCTTTACCATATTGAGGAAATAGGTGAGAGAAGTTTCGGTGGTGAGGCTGCTACTCTTCCCACTTCAGCAAAGCTCAGTGATTTTTCTGGGGGTCAGTTGACTCTTTTTTCTGGACCCCACATTCCTGCTCCAGTGCTGTTTGCTTCCTGAATAGCAAACACCTTCCTTGATCCTACTTGGCAGGCTGTTTCATAAATTAGTTTCCTCTCATTTAGGTGTGCTCTGCAACCTCTGGAGGATAATTAAAAAGTTAATTTTAAAATAGTTAATATTAGTGTAGATATTCAGGGTCAGGGTTTTTACTAAAATCCCACTTCTTTTATATTTCCTTTCCAGGCCCTATTGTTGAAAAGTCTGCAAAAGAGATTTCTATTTACACACTGTTGGCAGGGAGAGAACAGAATCTTTCCCATATAGCTGTTTTTTGACTTAAACATTTGGCTTATAAATGTGTTTTAGCCTCATAAATGTGGGATCTTCTTTTTCATTTTGTTCTATAGGATTGGCTGACAGCACTGACCAGGTTTTGCCTAACGTTACTATCAATGAATAGATTTCCAGCAGATCTTATTCTGAGATGGTATAACTTAGCATTTCTTTTGAGATCATTAAGTTAAGGAGGAAATAGCCACATGATCAGAATAGAACTGTCTAAGTGTTGGCCCTTAACTTGTGTTCTCCAAAGAATAATTGTCTAAAATCTCACTCCTTTTTATGCACTAAATGGGCACCTTATTGATTAGATGCCACACTGTGTTCATCAGTCTTGAACAGTAACCCTGTTACTTGATTCTGTGAGATAGCATGTCTTTATTCTGTGGAGGCTGGAGTTTTAGGGAATGGTACTTGAATCTCTTTTTTTGGCATTTTACAAAAATGTTCCCTCTCTCCTGCTGGCTTACACAGGAAGCTTAAGGCATAATCAGACTATAAAGTCCCCACCAGAGAGGAGATGGTAATTTCAGCTACAGACTGGGCAGATAACAGACCACGGCTATTCACTAGTCAGAAAGATAAGGGAGTGAGTTTGATTCTTCATTAAAAGCTTCTTGGTTTAAGTTTGAAGAAAAAAAAAAAAGCACTAGGTCTTTGCTTGTTAAGTTACATAAACAGAGTGAAGTGCCATGGGGGAGAATGGAAACTCTTGGTGTGACCTATAATTAGAAAATTTCCACACAGAGAATAAAAACAGAGACCACTTCCTGACCCCACTCACTCACAGAGGCCAAGCCATTGGTGGGAGACAGATAAGAAAACACCAAGGAAAGAAACTCCAGTCAGGGGGCCTGTTTGCTCTGATGGAGCTCTGCCCGAGGTGGGTGCATTGAACGTGCCCTTTTAATTTAAATCACCTCTTAGCACTGGGCAAAAGGAAAGGCATCACTTTCACGAGCTGCAATTAGCCTAATAACATGGTGCATCTATTCTCTCCCTGTAAAAAGACCTAGTACAGCACAGTGCCAATGATATAGCCAGGGACTGACGACTGGTTATAGTAGAATAAAGGTCTGGGCTCTTTATAGTAGAATAAAAGGTCTGGCTCTTATCCACCATTTCTGGTATTTGGGGCAAGTTTATTTTGCACCTCCTCCCCACCTTTCTTGTTGGCCTGTCCATAGAGTTAGGGGGATGATGCCTTCCCTGCCCTGAGGGTTGTTGTAAACATCCAGTGAGATGGTGCATGTGAAAGAACTAGCCACAAGACTCTCACGAATGCTGGTTGTTGTTATGTTGTATTTTTTAAAGTAGATTTTAAAAAATAATGTTTTTCTCACCAGTGAGGGACATACTTAGTGGTATCAAGAGGCCAGTTGAGGTTGCCTCCACTTCTGCTGTGGCTCACAGACCATGTGCGCTGATCAAGGGGTATCCCTTGGCACCCCCTCTGCCCTGCCCCAGGCTTCCCAGTGCCCAGGCTGTGTGCATTCCTTGGTGAAAGCTAGGGAGTTAGAATCTGCTCTAGCACTTATTCCTTATGTAACTTTGGGAAACAATACTCACTTTTCTGAATCTCCATTTCTACCTATGTATATGTCTTTCTCTTGTGTATCTCAGTATATCCTAAAATGAAACAAGAATATTGACCCTGGTGGTTTTTGTAGTTCCCACGAGTCAACAAATTGATGTACTATTTCAGGAAACAGATTCCTTCCAAACACATAATACAGTGACTGGCACAGGGATGCTCAATTAATAGGAACTAAAATAAGGGTAGCTCTTAGCATGATGACTGGTACATGATAATTGGTGGTTAGAATTTTAGTTCCATTTCCTCAATACATTTTTTCCCCTTAAAAAAAGTTGCCACTAATTGGCTGAGTGACTAAATAAATCTCTTAATCTCCCTGGGCTTCGTTCTCCATCCATAAAAGAAGTCAGAGTAGTTGATCACTCATCTTGGTTCTATCTGATAAAGATTTGCTATTTTCAAAAATCAAGCCTACCCCAATGGAGGCCAGTTTGTCTCCAATGAAGATTCTGTAACTTTGGAGCTTGGCTTAAAAGCAGGTAGTCTAAAAAAAAAAAAAAAAGAGAGAGAGAAACTTTAACATTTTAATTGATTTTCACTTTTGTGTGAGACGTTCTCTATTTAAACTTGGATAGTTCTCTTTTCTCCATATCCTGTCCAGTTAGTGTACTTACTTCTCAAAGTGTCTGGATTTAGAAGATAAATTAACCAAACTATGAACGATGAGGAGAAGGGTTGCCTGGTAGATGACTAATCTTTTAAGCTCTTGGCAGAAGTAAGGTTTCTGCCTGCTGCATTGGCCAGACAGCAGTTCCAGACATGCTGTTGGGTCCTGGGGCCCAAAGAAGATCCAGTACATTCGGAGACCTCTAGAGCTATGGCATGTGAAGAACAAACAACATTAAGAATAGTGGATCTTCTTGTATGTACAGTACAAAACACAACAAAGCAAAAACAGACAATTATAAATCAGAGACATCCTGCAGGGGAGGAGGAGGGAGAGGGATGAGAGGGAGGGAGGGAGGAGCACAGGGGACTGAGGTGATGGTGCACGGGTGCACTGGTGAAGGAAACTCTATGGAGACTACACCTGAGAGGGTGGGGGAAGCAAATATTGTTTAAAAAGATAAAAATAAATAAATAAATAAAACACATGAAACATGGAAGTATATGGGAAATCTCTATACTTCTCACTCAATTTTGTTATAAACTTAAACTGTTCTGAAAAATAAAGTCTATTGCAAAAATTAAAAAAAAAACAGAATATTGGATCTTTAGTTTAGAGAAAACTCTCACTTGAAGATTGACTTTAAATATTTTAAACCCATCCAGATTCTTCTAAATGGCATCAGAAGGCTAAACAAAGACCAGTGAGGAGTACGGCTAAGGGAAACATTTTTGCTTAATCATGGACCATCTTGACAATGATAGCAGTCCTTGCATCAAGTTATCAGACTATGTCCACGAGATACTATTACATTTTTAATAAACTGGCTGCTGCCGTGCCTATACAGCCTGGCTCCATTTATGTAAAAAATGCATATGGACATAACTGTGTATAGATAGAAAATGGAATGGAAAAGTCCTGTTCAGAGGAGGCATCTCTGCAAAATGAAATTTGGTGGAGTGTAGAGGGGGAATTTTAATATTTTACTTTACAAACTTTTATAATATGTTACAAAACAAAGTGCTGGGTTGTTTGTATTATAGATTTTTTTTTTAATGATAAATGAGAAAAAGGTGTAATGAGAGAAGGTGATACACAATTTTAGGAAGATAATTAGTATCATCAGAACTCAACAGAAAAAAGTCAGTTGCCTTTTGGAAGTAGTGAGTATCCCTTCTTGGCAATGCCCAAGATTGGAGAGCACCTGCTCACTGCCAGAGGATGCCAGTGGTGTTGAGTAAGTGACCTGTGAAGATCTGTCATTCCTGAGATTCAACCACACTGGCGATTCTAAGAGATAAAACCATTGTATGGTTAAATCTGTATGCATTTAAACTGCACTTGTGGGCTGAAAGCAGGAATTAGGCTATTATTTTTAAACTTTGTCTTAAAAATTCCTTTGTTTAAAGTCATTATTCTTATTTGTGGTACTAATATCCCAGAATATTTCCTGAATGGCAACTATGTTGCAGATCCGGTGTTTTACTTACCTGATGTCATTCAATTTTCAAAACAGTGCACCACAGCATAATTATTATTCCCATTTTATGGATGAGGAAACTTAGGCAAAGAGAGGAAAAGCAAACTTGTACAGTGTCAGAGTTAGTTGTGTGGTGGTGATTTGTGGTGTCAACCATTTACCATCCAATATAACCTTGGGAATGACCTCCTCTATAAAGAAAGTTTCTGATTAATCTAAGTCAAAAATTGTAATTACAATTAAAAAATTTAATTTTCCCTTTCCCTATTGTAAGCGGTTTAATGATTTAGAATTTGTTCATGTGCTTCTTCAGGTTCATCTTCCTGAATGAACAATCTTGACCCTGGGCAGATCAGGGCATCCATCTGCCTCAGTGGGTGGGGTGGGAAAATGCAAGGAGAAGGTGTAGAAGTTTGAAATCATACAGAATGCAAAGACAAAGGTGCAAGTAATAATTGCTCCTGATATTGCAAATGAAATTGCATACTGCAGGAAGACAGCTATTGTTTTGAGGAGGAATTTTCTGAATTCCTAAATTTCCCCTTAAAATACACAAAGGAAAAGGCTTTGCTTTCTCAAATAAGGATGAGAAAGCCTGGTTACTCGGCTTCTTGCCCTGCCATATAACATGACTCATAAAGGAATATTCCACCCCTTTCCAGGCCCAAAGAGTGGTGGGTAGGATGAAAAGGAAGAGCAGGGAGAGGGGAGAAGCAGACACTCAGACCTGCCCCTCTGTGGGTTAAAACTTCTGAGGGAGGATATATATTAAAAGTGGTAAGAGATTATCTTTTTTGATTGCTGAGTAATATTCCATTGTGTATACGTACCACATCTTCTTGATCCAGTCATCTATTTTTTGGCATTTGGGTTGTTTCCATAGCTTACCTATTGTAAATAGTGCATAGATGGAGCTGGAAGGGATCATGCTCAGCAAAATAAGCCAGAAAGGAAAAGAAAAATACCAGAGGGTTTCACTCATAGCAGGAATTTAGAAAACCTAAATAAGGGACCAGGAAAAAGACTAATTATAATAAAGTAAAAATCAAAATCAACAAGCAACTATAAGCCAGAGCATACTACAGGGGGCAGGGAGGAGGGAGTAGGATCAAAACAAGGAGGGTGGGAATTGTATGGGGACTATAAAATGCATACATTGCGCAAAAATGAAAAATGATGTAAAAATATATATAAAATTTAAAAAAAAAGTGGCAACAGAAAGAAAAAGTCTGAGGGCTAGTACCTTGTTCTTACTTCTCAGGCATAGCCTGGGATCACTGCAGTCTCTTTAGGGAGACTATACATACATCAGAGTATGGGAAAACTGGATGGTTTGCTGACTTGAGATAAGAGGTGGCTGTGGAGGCTTCTGGTGGAACAGAGTCCCTAGGTTCTGAGGTGCTGAGGCTAGTGTGATGGGCAGTCTGAAGAATCCTGTGGGCCTAGACTGAACAGTGGGTCATAGAGTGTGGTCAAAGGAGGGAGGCTGACTAGCTTCCCATTGATGTCCCTCATGCTTGGGAATGAGGGACTGGGTCAGTAGAATGAATAGAGACTGGCTTTTGTAACTTCCTCTGAAGTCAGGAAGTTGAGGGAGAGATGTTGCTACCTGAACACCAGTGGAAGACCCCACAGTCAGGCAGTTTGAGCTCAAGAAGGACCAGTGACAGGCCACTGGGCTCCTGCCTGCCAAAGCCAGGAAGAGGAGAAACCAAACTCTCTTCTCTACATATCCAGAACCACTGGAGATCTCATCCAGACCCCATCAGCCAGGGAGGGGCTGGACGGCTAGGAATCTGCAATTGACTATTATCTGCACTTGATCTTGGCCAAAAGGCCGAGAAGCCATTATTGACTATTATCTGGAGCAACGCTGTCCAGTGCAACAGTCTGGGGCAACACAAACATTCTGAATGTCCAGTATGGTAGCCAAGAGCTACGTGTGACTGATAAACACTTGAAATATGGTCAGGATGCTGAGGAATAGAATATTTTTCAATTTAACCATTTTTTTAATTGTAGAAAACAGTATCACTACATTAAAGATCTTAAAATAGAAAACAATAACATTCAGAATCCTTGAAGCACAGCATCAAGTTACTTGTATATTCTCTTTGAGACTTGATCTCCTTATACCTCTGCTTTTAGAATTTTTCAAATCACAAAATACCTCTGAGATAAAAATCATTAAAATTATTTTATCACCAAGACTATCTAGGAATAATATTTCTGATAAAGGGCTGTGAAAATAAAACTTTACATATATTTTTTGAAAGTGATTTGAAAGAATTGAAAAAGATATCAAGTGGTATAGCTGAGGGGGAAATGTGTGAGGGAAAACTACAAAGCTAAGGGCTACCATCCTGGACAGTCCATATTCTAGAGGGATTATTTAATATATTATATTGAACTTGCGTTGGCTGAAAGTTTTCAGTGGCTGAAATGTTAATGTTTACCCTCCCACAAGTGGGTATTGCAAAGAAGAAAGATCAGATAAGAAAACTACTTCTTTCTGCATATCCAATTGTTTCGAGGTACATTGGTGACACTATTCCCTGTCCCTCTCTTGCTACTGCATATGTGCTTATTGTTGAAAAATCTGGAAAATGCAGATGAGCTAAGAGGAAAAAAGAACTAACAACTGTAGAAACACCACTTCCTCTTTTACTTTGATAAATATCCTCCTAATCGCCTCCTAGTGTAGGTATATATGTGTGTGAATAAATAATATTTAAGAATGGATTTATAATATCTTATTTTCTTGTAATTTACTCCCCCACTGCCCTGATTTATAACCCTCAAGTATAAGATATGATCATTGATTTGATAAAAGTCGTGGCTAACTCTTTGTATGCAATCCTTTTTTTTTTTTTTTTTTTTGACTACTGCTGCCCTTCATCATATATCCTCTGACTTCTGTGAAATCATCTCCCTGGCATATGCCATGTCCCCTTCCCTACAGCCAACTAATCTACCCCAAGGACAATGTCTTACTCCCAGTGAGAGAATTAGCAGAAGATCATTTACCTCACTTCAGAACAGTTGAGTATTTACCCAGATTGAGCTGAAAGGGAGAAGGTAGGCTCTCCTCCTGGTTGGGAGCTGGGCTCTCCACTTGTCTCCACTTAATATTTAAGAGGCAAACAGGCCATATGGCCATTTCCTGTTTATGGAAACCTCATCTTTCTTCACCTGTCCTTCCTGTTGCCTCCTTCCGGGCCTTGCCTTCCTGTGCCCCACAATTTCCTGCTCTGTGTCCTGTCATGGAGCTCATGGTGAGACTGTTTGAGTGGTCCCATGCCAGTGGCCCCATGTCTATTCCACTTACTCAGCTATAAGTTAGTTACAAAACATGATTTCTAATTTGACTCATTCCCACTGTTTAGGAGTAAACTGACTCCAGACAGACTTTACTCTCTCAGTGGCAAACCATGGCTTTTGTTCTCTTCTCTGAGACAGAGTCTTTAAATTACTAAAACTGGGGCATCCCTGGTTGCACAGGGGTTAAGTGTCAGAACTATGAAGCAGTCTGCAGCTACTGCAGGGCGAGTTTGATCCCTGGCCAGGGAGGTGACCCACATGGCGCAGCAGACCTCTCCTGTTGTGCCCACTGCTCCCCTCAGCATTTCAATGGATCTGTCTGTTACTGTTCCCCACTCTGTCTCTGGTGAATCTTTGTATCCCCCGCACTTCTGGCCTATACCCCAACTCTTGTATGCATAAATAAATAAATCTTGAAAAAAATTGCTAAAACTGACAAGAAATAGGAGTCATTTGTTATCGATAATTGTCTTCACATTGTATGAATCACCCTTTCCCTATTTGTATGCAGAGTGAATAAGAACTTCCTGGAAAGAGTTGTCATAAAAGTTATATCATTTGTTTGGTAATACATGTACAAGAAAAAAAGATTAAGAAAGCCCAAAAAGGTATGGAATGAATTGTAATTCTTACCTCATTCCCAGAGAGGTTATTCTTTGCAGGGGAAACTGTTGTTACCAGTTTCTGTGGAGAGAGCAGTGCCTGTTGTGTCCAGTCAGGTAGTGACATTGCGTGTGCTGATGTGTGTGGCCGCACTGAGCACATGGAATGCAGCTCGTCTGAACTGAGAAGAGATTTAAGTGTAAAACATGCAGTATCTTCCAAATCCTTATGAAAGAAACATGTAAAAATATATTATCAATAACTTTTTATTGATTGTTCATTGAAGTGACAATATTCTGGATAGTAAGTATATCAGCTGTTACTTTTTACTTTTTTAGCAGCTGCTAAAAAAATTGAAAAATGACAAATGTGGCTCACATTTGCAGCTTGCATTGTGGGTGTCTATTAGACAGTGCTGGTCTATACAGCAATAAATACATACCTACGCGTGTGTGTGTGTGAATGCACAGCTGTGTATGTAGCATAATATAAACATTTTTTCTGCAGCTTCCTTTTTCCACTTAGATGTTTTGAGAATTGTTTCACATCACTACATTAAGTGATTTCTGAAAAGTTATTCATGGCATGCTGTTGTATAAAACTCCATTTATACAACCAGTCCCTTTTGGTGGATTTTTGATGGTTGCTTCCAGTTCCACCCCCACCCCCAACTTTTTACAGATAATGATATCAAATCAGCCTTTTATATTTCATGTTTATGTAGCTGGAAAAACTAGATCAGAGAACAGTTGCTTGTGTTTTTAATTTTGACAAACACCATGAGGTTGATCTCCTTAAGTATGTGACATTTTACATACAATAAACATACCCAGGTACATGCACACTGCACAAACATGCTCATTTGCCTTAATTCCCTCAACACAATGTGGTAGCAATCATTTTTATCATTACCAGTCTGATAACTGGTAAACTCTAGGATTAGAGTAGACAACTTGGTCACAGATCTTTGTTTAAAATAAAATACCTGAGAGTAATAATTTTTTTAAGATTTATTTAATTATGCATACAAGAACTGGGGTACAGGTTAGAGGTGAGGAGTGGTGGGGAGAGAACTCACCAGAGACAGAGTGGGGAACAGAACAGGTGGATTGACCAAAATACACTGCTAAGGGGAGCAGCGGGTGAGCCAGGAGAGGTCTGTTGCGCCATGTGGGTCACCTCCTTGGCGAGGAATCGAGCTCATGCTGCAGTGGCTGCGAATAACTTCATAGTGCTGCATCTTAACCTCGTGCATCACCAGGGAGGCCCCCTGAGAATTTATAATTATAAATTTTATGTAGCAAAGTATTTTCATATGTCTTCTTACTCTAATCTTACAATAACCTAGTGATACAAGCATTTTGCCCAGAAGCAAACCAAAGTTGAGGAAAAGAGGAGAAATGAACTTTTGTGTGTGGTAAAATATATAAAATATTTATATACAGAAATTCATTTAATTCTCAACACAATATGAGCAGATTTTATGGGTTATATTATTCCCATTTTACAGATGAGGACTCTGAGGCTCAGTGTGGTTAAGTGACTCACAGAAAGCACACAGGTAGCACATGGAGGAGTTGATGCTGTGACTTGTCAGACTTGAATAAACTACTAGTCAGGTAAATTTGGACAAGTGTATTGATGTTCAGAAATGGGGAGAATAAGAATACCCTTCTGACTGTTGGGGCGAGGTTGTCAAATTAATTAAGATAGTGTATATAAATACTTTTCATAGTAACTGGCACAACAAGCCCGTGTGTGTGTGTGTGTGTGTGTGAGTGTGTGTGTGTGTGTGTGAAGCTCAAACCCAATTTCTTGGTTTCCTATGCTCCTGCCTCTTCATTTTTGCCCTCCTAGTGACTCAGTCCTTTCTGCATTTGTCTGACTTAGTTACTGTCTTTGTTTGAGGTGGGGGAGGGGCAGAAGCAGAAGGAGTTTCATGTCTTCATGTGCCACCACCTTCTCTCCAGTGAGGTCAGGTGCTGATCCTCCCTGTATCTGTGTATCTTTCTATTGATAAGGGGGAGACTCTTGCAAGCTATCTTTGATGTCTTGGAGCAAAGCAAATTGGAAGCCACATGGAGTTGCCCATGAAAACAAGGTGACACTCATACCGGGGATTCATGGAAACTGCCCTCGGCCCAGGGACATACTGACTTGTCTGTGCAGGTCATGGTTGCCTTTAGCGTGCCCCTAAGTCTAGAAATGATTGTAATACTATAAACTACAAATATGAAATTGAGCAGAATTCGCTGTGATTTTAGAATGGTCTTTGCTCTTTCCCTGTTGGAAAAAACGACAGGAAGTAAGCCATCAGGAAATGCAGGAACAATAGCCTTTTCCTGGAAGAGCTGCTCTCAGGCCATGACTAAACCGACAGACATGCGGGCCTAACTGGCAGTGGCTGAAGCCACAAAACCTCGCAGAGGGGCTAGAAGTACCTCATGGGAGACGGACAGAGCTGTCAGCCTGGCTGGAGTGCCTTATTTACTGCCCCCTGCCTAATGCAAATAAATCAAGAGATTACGGCAAGGTTACCTTGGACCTGAGACCATCAAATTGTTAATTGGCAAAAACTGCTACCTAACTTGAAGGCTTTAACATTTTTTTAATATCATGCAGGAATAGCCAAGAGGGACTGTTCTCATTTGCTCTGATAAAGGAAACATTTTAAAAAACATTACTTAAAAATGGTAGGGCTACACACAGGTTTGTCATGTGTGGGTTTTCAGTCTTTTAATCTACTGTATTTTGATTTGAAAGCCTTTGTGGGACTAATGGCATTCATTAAGCCAAAGGTTCTTTTCTCTCTTGAAAGTTAATTAATCATAATCTGTAAAAAATAAAACTACCTCTCTGAATGTCTCATCAGCCTAAGGTAATCAGTGTTATCACATAGAATTAATGTGATTCCGGCCTCCAGCAGAGATCCACGCTGTTTAGTTGTGTTAAGCAGCCATGTTACAACAAATGCATGATTTCTCCCAGGCTTTGTGAAATGCTGAAAAGCTCCTCTTGGGTCCTTCTTTCATCTGTTCAGACCCTTTAAGGGACCAGGAGCCTTGGCATATGTTTTGAAGGATTCCTAGAAATTTAGGAAGTTTTGCCAGCATTCCTTGGAAAGGCAGAAGTCCCTCTCTAATGGAGCATCACATTCAAGTACCACTTGGTGTTTTTATTTCTTTAAATATATTTAAAGATGAGAGAAAAATAGTCATAATTCCATTACTTAGATGGATTATATAAAAGTGTCTTCTTCTGCCCTTCTCAAGCTGTGCCCCAGAGGTAACACTGTAAAAAAAAAAGGATTGTTTTTCCCACTTCTTTCCTTAACAGTGCAATTATATGTATGCCTGCTTTCTTAAACAAAATGGGATGCAATTTGCTGTATTTTACTTAGATTTCCCATATCATTACCTAGAATGCTTTCTTTTTTAAATGGACAATATAGTTGACATTAAACAAAGTATATTAGGTGCTATTTATTCTTTTAAGTACATATTAACTCATTTGAATCCCCACCACACTCTATGAGGTAATCAATTTGATCACTCCCACTTTAAAGGGGTAAAGGATTGAAAACTTGAGAGGGTAAGTAATTTGCCCAGCAGCTTACAACATTAGTAAGAAGGCAATGTGACTGTCATCCACACAACTTGGCTTCATTGCCCACATTTGCAGCCACTGGGCCATGGATGAACCAATCATCAGCCATTTCAATTTTTTCTCCTTTGTTATTTCAGTGCTTAATAAACATCTTTGTAAAAACATGTTCATGCCTTTGCAATTTTCTTTTTGAAGAGTTAATCTCCAAGAAGTCAGATTTCTGGGTCAAAGAATAGGTGTATTTAAACTTTTGACTTGTTTCCTTTTGGAACTTGTGCTAGATGCCAAGCATCTTTTCCTGTTTACCATCGTATTTAACCTTTACAATAGTCCACGCATGTGCATTGTTTTCCTTTGTAACCTGTGAAAGTTGAGGCATGTCCTGAATCCTATAGCTGTTCAGTACATGAAATCCCAACTCCAATCTCCTGAGCCTACTTCCTATATGAAACAATGTACGTTAGCTTTGAGTGCTCTAATTGCAATGAATGTTTTTACGATTTGTTCTGGTAAATTCAAATTTAAGCCTAAACCACCAGTAGCAACTCATCGGTATAGGGTCTGCTCTCAGTTAGAAGAGGGATATCTGCTCCTAGAAAAAAGCCAAATATATTTTTGGAGCTCCTGAATGTGTTTATCCTGAAAAATTATTTCTATAGTTTTATTGTTTCTAATATTTTGACATGACATATGAAAGAATATAGTCTATACATATTTTATGTTTGCTTAGTAGACATTCTAAAAAGAGAACCATAGGTTTACTTAAAAATATAAACATGGTTTGATCATGTAACAATTGATTAGGCAATGTGTGGATTTTCTAGACTTCTTCTTTTCCCCCTACATTTGTGGCATGTTCCTGCTCTATAACTTACTGATGGGCTCCTGATGGGCAAATTACATTATTACTTTAAGCTATATTTTATTATCCAGAAAAATGGGAATGACAGAAGTATCCCATTCTTTAGAACATTATGAGGATGGAACCAGAAAATTCAGGCCCAATGTTTGACATTGTCCCTGGCACTGAGGAGGCCTGAATCACTCTTGGCATGTGAGGTGGCAGCAGCATCAACCTTTGTCAAGGCTGAAGAGTCACTTCACAATCAAATTGGGTGCAAAATGCATCCTGCATGAAGATTTCCAAAGGAGAGCATGGAGAAAGCTTCCAGTGAACAAAAGGAGGTTCTTTGGCATATGAGTGAATGGGGTGAGAAGAGTCTAATATGAAATAAAACTGACTGCTCAGTGGGACACTTCTGGACAGCTCCTTCTAAGTTGGCCTCCATGGTAACCCTTCCTCCTCCATGTTTCCCCCCAGCTTCATCGACAATTCCTTATTTTCCTCAATTGGCTTCTTTACATCCTCTGTCTTCAAAGTTCTTTCTTCAACCTTTTCCGTTTCTCATTCACAGTCTCTCCCGGACAATCCCTTTGTGCTTAGGTAGTTACAGAACAATAAAGAATAGATGAACATGAACATATTTTATATTAGGGGGATGGTAGGGATGATGGTTGGGAGCTTTGGCTAACCTGGAGATGGGAGTAAGGCAGGAAGAAATTCAGTGTAAAACGTCAACTTTTGTACTCAATTTTAATCATTGGCTTTTTGAGACTTCATTTAATTGAATCTTTCTGCCAAGATGATAAAATCCTCCCCTTTTGCATTTGGAGTAATTGATATGAATTAATCAGACTGTTTGATGTGGGTGAGGAGTGTGTGACCTATGTAGGTATGTGTGGGAGCAGTTTTACCAGATGTGAAAGTCAAATTAGTCTGTGTTGCTCCCTGCAGCTGGGGTGAAGGTTTATCTGGGGAAAAGGCTGAAACTTTTGGCTAAAACAAGACATTGGGTTTTATCCATGGTTTCCCATATTCTGTGTACTTCAATAATTAGGAGTTGGCTCTATACTGGCAATGTGGGAGCCTCAGAATGAATATGTAGGAGTTTGGGTGAATAATGTTTTGATGCTTAATATTACCTGGAGATCACTATTGGGTCTATAAGACTAGCCAGAAATTCTCATGAAAAGAGTTCCTTTGTTGATATATTGGCTCCTGTTTTATTATATTTGGTGCAGAGATCCAATGAAAACAATAATTTTTACTTTTCTGGTTTATTTGTGGGTTGGACCCAGAAGCTAAGGAACTCAATACTGAAAAAAGGAACAGGACAAAAGTGAATTAATGAACCTCCCCAAAGCTCCGAGTGAAGAATGCTATAGCGATCATCTGGTTTGGCCTGTGTGTGCCCTTCTACACACAGAATCCATCTCTTTCATTTGGAGAATCACATCTCTCTGATACTGATCTTATGGTTTGGATTGAGAGGGCATTATCCCCTGATTCTAGTGGGGATTCAACACCAACCAGTGAGAATACCGCATCTGTCTGGCTATAGTAACTAATTCTGGGGTGGGCCCTTGACCATGCCAGATCAAATAGAGACAATCCTAAGCATCTTGCTCAAATTCTTGGAAGAGAGATACTTTTTTTCTGTTGAGATTGCTAAACTGGCAGAATTGCTACACCTAGAGCTGTGGGAGGCAATCTTGCCACCATAGCAGTAGAGTCTTTCAGAGAAGGAAGCCAAAATAAAGGAAAACAGAGCCAGGAGTGGATTCTAACTCCTGATGACACCAAGGGAGTATCTGGATCCCCTCATACCTAACTGCAGAACTGCTGGGATGCTTTTATATGAACAAATAAACTCATTTTGGGGGATTAAGTCATTTTGAGCTCTTTTAGACCTCTAATAATTTGGAATATAAGTATTCTATACCCAGAAAAAAATTAATATATAAATGTATAGCAGTACATATAGTAGTTAAAATTTATAGTAATAAAATGTCGGAATATTCTGTGATTTTTCATGGTGTGGAAAACAGAAAAATATCTCTGTTGGCTGGTTTCCAGAATATGTCAGGATGAGAAATCATATTAGTCTTTTTCTTGTTCTCAAATGTGTTTCTGACAACCACATGGTGTTTAGACAGCCAGAGTTCATGTACAGATTGCCTGTATGTCTAACCTCATCTAGTTGTATCTGTTTGCAAAGACTAGGTACTCCTTCTCCCTATTCTGTCTTCAGTCTATACATTCCATCTCTTATCTGGAGGTCTGAGGAAGTCAAGTTTCTCTTTTCAGATGAACATCTCCCCATATTAACACATGAATCATAGTGATGTCACAGAAGGTCCTTACCCTCTAGGTCTCAAGGAAAAGAGAAGACGTGGAAGTTTTACGGAGAATGCGTGGTGTCAAGCTCCAGAGAAATGAAGCTGCTGAGATGAGGAGTGACAAGGAGGGGCTGATGGAAGCCCTAGGTTAGAGGATCCTTCCCTGGAGAGCAGAATCAGTGCAGCTACTGGTGAGTATGTTCTATATCTTAGATCCTTGATGGGGGATTGTATCGTTGGCCTCATGGCAAAAGAGCATGGAAACTGGAACTTACTGACTCCAAATGTCTAGCTTTATACTGTAGGAAAACCAAGCTCCATGGACAAGAATTAATTTCATGTTCTGTATCAGTTTGTAGTGAACCATTTGCTGAGCATCTCTAGATTAAGGGTTGAAAATGGAAATGCTTGTTGGGGCCAGGTAACTGGCACCGTTGGGTGAAGTAGACCGTGTGGAAGCTGATTGCTTGATGATTAAGGGGTCTGTCACTGTGTAGCCCCTCTGAGAGGTATGAGCACAGGCAGCATGGGGCCTTCAGTGCTTTAGAGGGAGGCTGAAAACCCAGAAGGTATCAGTTTGCACTCTCTAACTTGATAACATCAATGATAATGCCAGATGGCTGGATCTTGGAGTGTGTTTAATTTAAATCACTGGGAATAGAACCCAAAGTGTGGTGTTTTAGAGCACAGATTGGTGTCAGTGTGACCTGGGTTTGTGGCCTGGCTTCCACTCTCAAGAATGTCCTGACCTTAGTTAAGGAATTTAATGTCTTAGAGATGCAGTTTTCATGTTTGTAAAACAGGGTTGCAGTTTCCACATCTGCCTCTTGGGTGGCAGACTCTCAGGTTAAATGACAATGCTTTTGAAGCCCTTGCACAGTGCCTGTGTAAAAGTTTAAAGCTTTAATAAATGCTGACAAGTCCATGACTGGTGCTGTCAGAAATCCATGTAAGCTTTTGTTTTTGTGCTCTCCAGAAACAAGGAGAGACAATATTGTATAGTGGCTTAGAGTTGTAACAAACCCAGGAGTCAAATATTGCTACCTTTCTAGCCGTGAATCTTTGGTTCCAGTTTTCTCATCTGTGCAATGGACATCTAAGTTCTCCTAGCCCAACAGATCCTGAGAAGGGTTGAATGAGTCAACACATGTAACTCAGTTCTCATTCCTAAAGCATTTAGAGAAGGATCTGACATACAGTGAGGAATATGGGGCTGAAAGGTTAGAACACAATAACTGCTGTCAAGTTTTAACAGCTCTTTATCACTTTTCACATGAGTAAGACTGAATACACAACTTGGAACTTGTGCTTTATATTATACTAACTTTGATAACATATTATGCAATTATTTTCCCCTTAAAAATTGGAAAAGTTTACTTACTAAGGGCCACTTCAAATCCACAGTGAAAGGTATAAAAATGTAGAGTATAAAAATCAGTGCAACCATGTCAAGTTGTTTAAAAGTAGGTTTCACAAAATTGACCTAGAGGAGAGGCAGGTAGATTAGAAAAAAATAACTCATTGAGAGTGTTTTTTAAGCCATGCACATTGCTAGTCCTAGAAACAAGGCGAAAACAATAAATGAGGGTGTAAGCACCCCTACTTCAAGTCAGCACACTGGATGGTTGGTGTGGAGGCTTTTCCTCCGATCTTTTTTACTCTCAGAGATTACCTGGCAGTGCGGATGTGCAGAGGGAAGAGATGAATAGTGGGTGCAGAGATAATACAGATGCCCACAGTCCTCAGGGCAGCGAGGTGACACAGGCACCCAGCTATAAGGGAGAGGGCAGCAGGGAAGGGGACTGGATGGGGGCCGGTGCACGCCTGTGTTCTTCTTCCCAAAGTCTAGAGTGAGAGTTACTCTCCAAGGGCTTTCTATCCAAACTTCATGTGTGTCTACAAGAGCAGACTAACATCTGCCCTGGCTAGAAACCCACATGAATGAGCAGGTCTCCTAAGAACCCAGGGAGAGAAGCAGAGCAAGGGGTGGCCAGGGCTCGTGGCTCAGCAGGAGAATCCATCCCGTCCAGGACAGCAGGGTCATGCACCGCCAAGCAGTTCAGGCTGCAGGAGCCAGATGAAGAGATGTGAGGTGAGGTGCATGCTCCTCCGAGGCCAGAAGTCTGGGGAGCCCCTCTGGGATCACTTGCGTAGAACCTCTACTCTGTGACACTGGCCTCCATGAGGTCACAGCAACCCACAGCCTTAAAAACCCATGGTAGAGGACTGTCATCTCCCCATATGTGGGGGGGATGCCCACCTTGCTCCCTACCCTGTGCCTCAACCCAAGACCATGCTGTGCCTGATCAGGGACAGAAAGCAGTTAATCTAAAAGGGACTTGTTCTTTATTCACCAAAAAGTGGTGGGAAGTTCTGGAATCAGGATGAGAGGTGGTTTAAGGGAGGTGCTTTCCAGCTGGAAAAAGGGCAAGGGTGTTCTCCCCAGGGGAGCTGGTAGCAATACTTTGAAAACGTTAAGCACACTTCATGGATATGCAGCTCTGATGAGTTGAAAGTCTTGACTTCATACCCCAGGGTATGAAACTTGAGGGCAGTTTTCGTGACCAGTCAGAGTGGGTGATGGTGTCAGAAAGCTGGGTCCACTAGTGGAGTGACCTCAGGTGGGTAGAGTCTTTTCAAGTCTCTGAGGCTCAATTTCTTCTTTACCTTGAGGATGACAGCAATCCCCAGCTACCTCCCAGAGCTCTGTTTAGGGTCAAATGGAGCAAGCTGAGTGAAAGTTCTTTATGACTAGTCAGGTGTAGAATGAACATCAGCTATTAAATGAATTTCAGATTCATTCCTCTATTTGCTGTCTGAGTCATTTCATGGTTTAGATATAGCTGCTCAAAATAGAGAGTTAAATATTAGCTCAGTTCTATAGATATTTATTGAATGACTCCAGTTGGAAGAAGCTGTCTATATGATTTGATCAATGTGGACAGTTGGTTAGAATAAAATGAACTTCTTACAACATTTGTCAATGGTGTTTGGAGGGGCTTGGGGGTGTATTATTGACTCCATCCGTTTCAACTGTTCCTTCATTTTAGTCATGATTGCCTGTTGACCTTCCATTTTTTTTTATTATGGAAAACATCTGTGTTATCATGAATAATTGACTTTCTTTGTTTCTGTGTTATTTCCTACACCTAATTCATTCTGAGCTAGAACTGTACTTAAATACTATTAAATGGTTTAATGTGGGGTTTCATAGTTCAAGCTAAGATTATTATTTATCCAGGGGAAAAGTACAATTTAATTATTTACTTTAGTACAGTCATATTATTAAATATGTAGACAAACTCTCTTAAGGAGAGTTCCTTTCCCAAACACTATGTAATAGAGAAGGGAAAAGTCCAAAGTGGTATTTCAAGAAAAGGATGTATAATTTAACTAGAGTAATTTATAGATCTAAAGGCCTGACCCTGTAACTTGATTTTTTCATTATAATCTCATTATATTTAGATACACAGAACTGTATTCTCTTCTTGGAAGTCCAATCGCATGTATGGTTTCCACATAGTTTTAAAACTATAATCAAATTCTGCCTCATATCACCTAAACGTGCAGCATAGATATTAATCCAACATGAAAAACCAGTCCTTAGAGTGAGGTTATATTGCTTGTTCTTAGGTCTCTCCAGTTAGTATCTTCATAAAACTGAGCTCAAAGTTGTTGCATAATACTTTTGGCTCTATTAATTGTCCAGGTGCTTTTGTTGTACTGTAATTTGTTTCTTTTGAAGCAGGCACTATTTTCCCTATTTGGCTAAATACTCCACAGTCAACTTTCAATTTTTGTAAATTTAAACCTCTTATAAATTGTCTTGGGCTCTCAGTCCTCTGTAATCATTTCCAGAGGATTCTCACTTCCCTTCTTTAAGCTGTATAAAATTAAAGGTATAACGTCTCTTAGAAATAGTTCAGAAAGACACTTGTGTGAATGACCTTGACGAAATAAAACTGGAGAAATGCTTTGCACTTATGCCCAGCCAACACAGCTGTTGTTGTTTGCTTTGGATTTTGGATTAAGGCTCACAGAAAGTCATCCCCTTCAAGAGAGCCATCTTGGATGGTATTTAACCTCTAGTTTCAAGGGGGTGGGGGAAGAACCAATGATGCTTCTTTCATCACTGATCACTTTGGTGACATCAAAGGATTAAGGAAAGTGTTGTTTTTTTTCACCCAGGCCTTTCACCTACTTCTCTTCACCCTTCCTCTTCACTCTCCATAAAGCTTATCTTGGACGCCAGGCACCATTTGCCATGTCCCAGTAAGGTGTGTGTAATACTTGCTCTGATAGGCTTGTGTTTATAACACAGATACATGAAGTTGTCATTGAGGCAGGAATGGCTTGCTATCAGGGTTTGTATCCTGAATGGGGATTACCAAGGCTGGCCTGTGGTCAGATTGTCTTCTTGACATAGCTTTTCTCTCTCTTTAATATCTATGCGTTCATTTATGAAAGTCCCTCCTTTTGGAGTTGTGATTGTTGTTCAGTTTCTTTTCTTATCTCAACTCATCTTGTGCTTAAACTTTTGTTTCATCCTGAGAAAAAAAAATCTCTTCCAATTTCAAGGGGGAGGAGGTGGAGGAGAAAACAAAATGAAACGGAAAGCTGTTCAGATAACCCAGGAGGATTTTAAGACCCCTTTGTTATAACAATCCTTTTATGTTTGAAATATTTATTGGGCCTCTTCCTGGTCACGATCGGAAGGGAAACCTGAATTGGTGCCCTCTAAGCTGCTTGGGCAGACAGAAGAGCACATGTTTACAGTCAAGATGGTGCTTGATCTTGGAACGACAGGAAATGATTTTGCAAATCCAGATAAACTATTTTATCCTAGAAAGCATACATGCCAAACATAGTTTAAAGTAAACACACGAGAATCCTTTTGTTGTGCCCCATGGGTAGAATATTGGGAGAAGCTAACCCTCTTCCCTATTAAGAATTATTTGGTGAAATACTTACCTCTATGGACTAGTTTTGCTTGTGTGTCCTCTATCAGTTTTGAGCTTTAGATTTCAAAATGGGGCCATGCATAGTGAATAGTGGAATTTGTTTGAATAAATGAATGAATGAATGCATGAGGTAGCTCTTTCCTACCCCATGACTTTTGGAGTTTGCATCCTTATGTGAAAAGTTGCGTGCACCTTCAGGTGGGTCATTATAGACTTGAACTCTTTTGGTACTAGTTCCCTTCCAGACAGGGTAGAGCTGGTATCTGAGTTCTCCATTCTTCCATCCAAAATTATTTTTAAAATATTTGAAGTTTATATAGTGGAATATTATGGGATAAGAGTATTTGAGCAATTATATATGTGGATACTATGAGAAATCACCAAGAAAGTTTTTGAACAAGACTAGGGAAAGGGACTTGCCCCACCAGATTTTAAAATTTGTCCTAAAGTTGATAATAAAACAATATAGTACTCATATGTAGATCGTAGAACACAAGAGAGTCTGGAACAAATCCAATGATATATGCTAACTTTATATTGCTAAAAGGGGCATTTTTGATTAAAAAATTGTTTAATAAATGTGGCAGGACTTTTCAACTGGACCAGTTATTAACTAACCTTTAGTGAGTATTTATTAGGTGCCAGGCACTGTTCTAAGAATTTTTCATGCATTAACTCAATCCTCATAACAACCCTTTGAGATAGAAAGTATTATTACCCTTATTTGAACATTAAAAAAAAACAAACAAAAAACAACACCTACTGGGAAGTTTATTAGCTGGTCCAAAGCCACACAGCTATTATGTGGTAGAGTTAGGGTTTGAACCCAGATAATAAAATCAGGTCATTGCCTGTTTTATGCAATATAACAACTTAAATTCCAAATGGATTAAAAATCTAAATGTGTAAAATAAATTTTTATAACTTCATTATATTATTAGAAAATAACCCAGGACATTACCTATTATGTTTTCTTGAAATTAAAGAGACTTTTCAGCAAGACAGAAATCGCAGAAAAATTAAATTAAAAACATTTGACACCATAAAAATAAAACTTCTGTTGACAAGGTACCATAAACAAAATAAAAAGTCCAATGATTAGTCAGGAGGAAATATATTTGCACTCCATTTCCAAAAGAAGAGTTTGTATCTGTAATGTACAAGGAACTTTTTAAAATGACTTTTAAAAAATGTCTATTTGAAAAATAGACAATAGACATGAACTGGTTATTCATAGAAGACAAAATGCAAATAGTGAATAAACATGTAGCAATGACAATGCTTACAGAGTTATAGACTTTTAAGGAAACTCAATTTTTCTGGTCAGTCTCAATTCTCAGGAACAAAGATTTTCCTTGAAGTTATTTCCCCATCTCCCACACTTTCTGTCACCATCCCATCTTCCACTCCTAGTACTAACCTTTTGAGGTGTGTGACTTTGTTCTCCCTTGTGCAGAGCCCGCTCTCTGGTGGAGGACTGTCAGTGGTTGGAGAGACACTGACATTTCACACCTGAGCGTTACCTGGCAGCGACTTCCTTCTGCTCTGCTTCCTGATCCTTTTAGCAGAAGATATTTCTCCTTTTCATTTTGTGACCTCTAATTCTCATCTTTCCATCCCTCTCTCTGACCCTACTTAGGCTGGATCTTTTGCCTACAGTTTCCATCTCTTTCTTCTAAAATTTTAGAACTAGTTGGGATCAAAACAATTATTAGAGATATTTAAGGCAGCTCTTACTGTGCCAGGATAAGTAACAATCACAGTAAAAAAGCTAATTAGTGGAAGATAAGAACCTAGAATTTGGTCTTTTTGTTTGTTATTTATTTTTTAAAAAACTTCTTTTTCTTAAACATTTTAAATTTCTTTATACATATGCTCACATATATACAGTAGTTTCCATTTATATGATAATAAGCATGCTATTTTTAGTATAAACTGTTGATTTTTCATTCCTTTTTTAATGCTTATTTCCTTCCTCCTTCCAACATTACCTTCCTCTCTTCCCCAAACTAATTAATACTAACAACATAAAAAAAAAATCACATTTTGCCTGTGGTGCTATGAATCTCCATATACACACATTTACAAATGGAATTTTTGTAACTATTGTACAAAAATGAGATCAAGTTTTATCTTTTTCTAAATGTTGCTGGTGGAATTCCCTCCAAATCAACGAGTGTCCATTTATTTCATTATTTTAAATACCTGCATAATACTGAACCATAGGGATATTTTTAATTTATTGAGACCATTGATGACTGCTCACTCATTGCTTCTGGTTTTTAATATAATTTTTTAATGGAGAATGATACAATGAACATCCTTGCTTCCTTGACAGGGTCCATGGGTCAGAAACACCAGCATCACCTTGGAGTATGAGGTTTTCAGATATGACAATCTCAGGTTGTAGCCCTGATCTACTGAGTTCAGATCTGCATTTTATTAAGTTCCCTAGGACATTCATATTTACATTAAAGATTGAGCACAGAGCTTGGATATACAATCTTTCATATAGTGCTGTCATTTCTATAGTTAGTGTCCAATGAGTTGCATTCTGGAAGGAAAGGGAACACTGACTTTTAATTTTAATAGCTGCTTTTACAGAATCCTCCCCCTCCTTCAGAATTGCAACACATTAGATTTCTATCAGCACTGTGTGAGAACACCCTTTCAACCCATGTTCCCATTAGCAGTGAGTATCGATGTTGAGACTTTTTGGGTTTTTGCTATTTCAAATTTCTTTGATTGCTGGATGCCTCTTTGGCTAGTGTTTGGAGGATCACTCTTCAATGCTATAATTGATGTAGTTTTCCAGTTGCTCATATTTTTGCTTGCAAACCACCTAGAACTCTTATTTCCTCTGTTGAACAGTGTTCTCTTTGACACTTTTACAGCAAAACAGAACCTATGCTGTAATCACACAGCATAATATTGAAAAGTATGACTATCTAACTGATTTGTAGAGGGTATTTATTATTTTTTCCCTTCTATTTTGAAATTATTTCTAATAGTTTCTAAAGATGTGCTTGTAGCTGCCTGAAGCATGTCTTCTTCCCTCACAGTATCACCTGGTTTACTGCCACGTGCTCCTGAACTTGTGGTTGGTCTTTTACAAGGATGTGAAAGCTGTCCTGGTAGATCCTGTTGCTGTTGTTGCTGCTGCCACTGCTGCTACTTTTCACTGTAGGCTTCTTATCTCTTTGGTGGCTTTTCTGAAATAAAATGTGTACCTGATGCCTATGGAATATCCTGGGATACATTGCTGCAACTGCTTTGCGTACTGAGCTGAATAGCCCTGTGGAGAGCTACTTCTTCATCTTCCATGTCAGTTTCTTGGCAACAGTGCCAGAGCCCTCTGCAGATCTTCCTCATCCTCGTCTAACATTACTGATCCTAAGACTTGTTACAGCTCCATCTTCTCTGTTTTTTCAGTTGTGTTAATTTTTCTCCAAGCTATGTTTTGGTCAAAGGATCTGTTGGACACTGATCATTTGCAGAGTTGACAGCTTCATAATCTGACAAATTGCCCTTAACAGCAAATATAGAATAACTTTCCTATTGTAATTGAGCCAAGAAAAGTGCAAGGTATGTATCTGATAGTAATTCGGGACCTGTCAAGAAAGAATTCAAGTTGAACCATTATTTTCCTAATATTCTAGCTCTAAACAAATGTTCTTTAAAATTGCATATGTGATCTTTCATTTATAGAATTGATCTTGAGCCTTTTATACTCTGGACTTTAATAAGATTGATTCTAAACCCCAAATGTTCAAGATGTTGCTTATAACTTGAATAGAAAAAAAACCACTCTTGTCCATATTTTCAGAAGGCTGCTGTAAAAATGTGTGATTGTCTTAGCTAGTAACTCTCCTTTTGCCACTCTGATCTTCTTCTTCATCTAGCTGATGTGCAACTGATGATAATTCCACAGAGCTAAAATATTCTCCTTGCAACAGATTATTCAAGCAATGTTGAGTGCAATGGACTTTCTTGTTTCTTGTGCAAGATGGACTCCATGTTTGTTTTCTGATGTTGAGATTCTAATGGAAATTTGCTGTGAGAGTAATATTTGGGTTATGTTATATTTTCCCATGTAACTGAGTTCCCCATGTAACTGAGTAAACATACGTAAGATAGTACTATTAGAATGATACCAATTTAGAATTTCAGAGTTCCAAGTCCAATGATAGAACACAAAACAAAAAAGCATTGAGGATAAAGACAGAGCTTCTTTAATAGAAAAACTCTCCCCTCTTCTACATACTTCCCTGGTGGGAACCCAGACTAGTGATCACGTGACTGGCCAGATATTGTATATTGCCTTGTTCACACTTATTTGCAACACTTTCAGATAATATTTAGGAAAAGAGGCAAAACACAGGAAAGGTTTATGCAAGTAGCCGAAGAGATGAACAAACTATCCTGACCCATTCCTGTGTATGGCCCCATGAAATTTGTATATCTTTACCTAGAGGGAGAAAAAGGACTCAATAGATAGTGCTGAGCAGGAGTTTTATCATCAGCCTAAATATTTGACCAAATATTAAACACTCCTAAAAAATTTGGGAGATCCAGCTCACTTCTTGGGGGTTACATTTACTTACATGATTTACTAGTTGGTTTGACTCCCTCCAACTCCTTCACATCAATGTTTCTTCTTCCTGATAAGTAAGAAACCAGCATGGTGGTGTGATAAGGTGACAATGTGGTCAGACCAGCTGGACATGAAGTGAATCATCTGCAGAAGACATGGGCAGACTGATGAGCTTGACAAGGGTGCAGGACATAGAGATGGGCAGGATGTCATTGTCAGCTCAGCTCATGTGCAGGTGACTGCCCCTGGACAGAAAAAAAGGTCAAGGGTCAGGAAACATGTGGACCTGTAGAGAACAGCGAAAGTACTAAGTCTAAACCACTTTTCCTGATTTTAGTCAAGCCAAGCGGAAGGCAAAGGGCTGTGTCAACCAACTTTCCCTGAACTGGTGCATCAGCAGAACAGACTGAGCCTCCCCCACTTCTCTCCTGATCCCATACACAGTGTTGGTGGTGACAACTTGCTCCCTGCTCAGTGCTCCAACAGGCAAAGGTGAAGAAACGTCACTTGGATATCAAGAGCAC
Organism: Talpa europaea; assembly: GCF_964194135.1. Taxonomy (NCBI): domain Eukaryota; kingdom Metazoa; phylum Chordata; class Mammalia; order Eulipotyphla; family Talpidae; genus Talpa; species Talpa europaea. Next base: position 113,417,816 of record NC_140071.1, read on the forward strand.
TCAGTTCTGCTCAAGGGTGATAGCTACCTCAAAATGTCATCGGGAATTGAGGGTGATCTGACTGTGACATTTGTCACCCCTATTGATCGCCAGTGTTGATTTGGCTAGGCGGGTGTCCCCTTCCTTCCTCACAGCTAATGTGCGTCCCTCCCGAAGCTGCATGCTCAGTTGAAGAGGACGGCCTTCCCCTAATGGAGATGGACTGCTCTTCAGTCGAGGGTATATGAGTAGCTGTACTACCCTGCTAGAACCTCTAAACAAGCTCTCAAAATGTCACCAGTCAGTAGAGCACCATATCTACAGTTTCCCTGCATCTTGAACCATTAGCCCCTCACAATTTATGATCATGTCCAAGATCCATGTGTTGTTTCAGCTTTGAAATCCAAATTTCTGAGGCTATGAACTATTGGTTAGCACCAAAAAGTTATAAGACTCATCCATCTATTGCTTGAGGAAAATTTGATTCTCTGTGAGTCAATGACAAATAACTTTAAATAAAAAAATCTGTGTGTAGTGAACATTCTTCATGTTCATTTTTATGAACCTCTTAGTAATATTCTGCTTTGCTTTGAGTAGTGATCCCTAGGTTATTGGTTGGTAAAGCATAATGCAAGGCAGAAATGTAAATATTAGACATACATGAATATTAATTAAACTGCTTAAAATTATAAATGTCCTATATGTTTAAAAATTCCCACCAGCGGAGAAATTAATACATTAAAAAAAAACATTGACTGCTACTCCCACAGATGTTATTAATAATTTCTAATCTTGCCTCCTGGAATTGGTTTGTATATGAGGACACAAGGTCTCGATATCCTTTGGTGTTTTAACGAAATGGAATCATATGAGACATTACTGCATGGTGACATTACTTGTCTCTTTTTGCATTATATTTACCTCCTTCTTTATTGCAATTATTAAGGTTATTTCTATTTCAATCTTTTTTTAATCATCTAATATTACAATGAATATCCATGTGCATGTAGATCTTCCAGTCATTACAGTACAAATAAAGTTTTGAAACTGGAAACAAGGTCTGAAGGCAAAATTAAAGGTTATGTCATATCTCTGGATTTATTTTCTTTAGTTTTTATCTTCAACTGCTACAGATAATTAAATCCTGACCATAGGAATAGGATAGAAGCAGAAAAGAAACATAGGGAATATGGGAAAGGATTTTCTTGGGTATCACGAGGTTTAGCTCTAAGGAGAGCTGTCATTTGGTCATTTTCAACCTAGTAAACTATTAAAAAGAAAATTATATCATGTGTCACAAATTAAGTGACATTTTTTCATCACCACCACTCAGATTTCCTATCATTGGCTTTTACTGCTTCCAAGGAATACCTGTGATATTTAGTGGTTATCCTGTAAATTTGACACACTGTGCTTAGCCTTTTGTATTAACTTCTGGTGGATGTATTGATATTCAGATTTGTTAGCTTCATTAACATCTTCAAGGTGAACTTTGTACTCTATCCTCTGTACCACCCCTGCAGCACTATACAATGCTTTGGAAACGGCAGCAAATACTTATTTTATGAGTTGATTCCTCTAGACACTAGAGTTCTACCTTATTTTCTATTCAACACCAGCAGATAAATAAGGGAAATATTTTTTACATCGCCCCTTCCTAAGATACCAGTGCTTGGCATTGCATTTGAGTTTCCCAATCTGTGTTTCCAAGGTCGGACTGGACCAAAACATGCCATTTTGGTAGACAATGACCATGAACCTTTGTTTTGTTTCCTTTCATAGGTCAGGTGGCCTTAGCTGGCACACAAGTAGAAACAGATGTTGAGGGGGCAAGGAGGTAAGTGGTGCCAATGTCTCAGTTCTGGGAAAAGGAAACACTCCATAGAGAATAGGTGCCACCTGTAAGAGTTGCAGTCTGCCAGCAAAACCAGTTTGGCTAAAGATAGCTAAAAATAATTCCCAAGAGTATAAGGTAATGTTTGTTTATACATGAAATTGAATGAGGGTGTGTGTGTACGTGTCTGTGTCTGTGTGCGTACCTGGTGCACGTTCCATTCCAGTGAAGTCTTTTGACCTGTATGTGTGAGTCCCAAATGCTGAAAGACCAATTTTATTGAATATTTGACCTGTTCAGAAAAACACAGCTGCTCAGTCTGAAAATTTTGAAAAAATCTCTTTCTGTTTCTTCATCTATTTCCCCGAGATTTCTTCAACTATGCAAAGAGGATTTGGGGCTTTGATGAACTATAAAAGTACGCACAATGATTGAATATTACTCACACAAAATTGAGCAGAAGAATAGCTTCCTTCTAGCACAATTTGGTTACTTTGGGGAATTAATTTTACCTAAGACCACTAGTTGGAATTTAGTGCAAAAAGTGTATTTCTTTGAGACAAGATACAAAACTTCTTTACAGTTTCCTCTTCTGTAAAATGGGCATAATAATTGTACATATCTCATAAGATCATTGAGGAAGAGTGAATGTTCTAAGTCACAGAACATGGTACACAGAAAGTGACTAATGCCATTAGAATTAACATTCCTTCATGTTTTTCTCTATACCTTTTTTCCTAATTAACAATGCTCTTCAATAATTTAATTTAATGATGAAATTCCACTGAAATTTGAGAAATTTTCCTAGATATGGGAATTATCATTTTTCTTGGTGTTGGAATTGAAGTTATGAGTCTGATGTCAAGGGAACATCACCATATTAGGAGTTCAGTGGCTTGATTAGTTGGAATCCCATCACTTACTTGCTTAATGACTCTGGAAAGTTTCCCTCATTTTTTCTGGGCTTCTGATTCCTCAACTGTAAAACTGAGGAGGTGGAAGAATGAAATCTTTATAAGCTCCTTTCTGGGTAAAACAGAAGGATTGTCACTGTTATAATACATAGATATATAAAAGCACTGTAATATGTTAGACTACAAACTGAACCCAACTTAGAATTTATTAAAAAATATACTTAAAAGTATTTAAAAATCCATCACATACAAAGAAGTTTAACTAGAATTGAACAAATTATTTTCTAAAATTAATAAATAGGGCTAAAGATAAGGACATTAAGCTATATAATCTTCAATGGCAGGGATAATGCATCCATATCTATCCTTGTAGCTCTAGCTGTTAGCAGAGGACCTGTTACATAGTAGGCACCAACATTTGCCAAATGAATCAAACAGAATTTAGCGTCACAATTTAGAGCCTGTGAACTAAATAATATTCTGTTTTCTAAATCCAGCATTTAAATAGCTAAAAGCTTGAAATTTCTGAAATCCGAGGCTTTGCACTGAAGGTGAATTCCTTTGTGGTTGCTGCACCAGTATCATTGTTAATACCTGGTAACTTGTTAGAAGTGCAGAGTCTTGGACTCTAGCCCAAACTTGAGAAACTTTGAAGATGAAGTCTAACAATCTGTGTTATTTAAAAAAGACATCATTTTAAAGAGCAGTTTTAGGTTCACACAAAATAGAGCAGAAGAATAGCTTTCATATACCTCCCCTCCCTACACAGCCTCCCCTGCCATCCACACCCACAGTAGAGGAACACTCTGTTGTAATCAATGAGACTCCATAGACACAACATTCAAAGTCCCTAATTTACAATAAATTTCTCTTTTGGTGTTCTATATTATAGATTTAAACAAACTGACGACATGTATCCACTATTATGGTATCTAATAGAATAGTTCCACTGCTCTAAGCAATGTTTTAAGAAGCCCTTCAGGTGATTTTCATTTGCATTAAAGTTTGATAATCACTGCATTACAGATTAGAATTTTTTTAATTAAGTTGTAGAAATAGCCAATAAATTAAGACTATCTTAATTTTTACATCTTTAGAAACTTCTAGTGTCTAATATTATGCTTCCCTCTTGCTGAAATTTTAGGAAACCCTCTTTTCTCAGAATACTAATTGGAAAGTAGGATAGAGCTGTGGAAAGGACACTGATTTATTTTTAAGAGAAAATGTCTTATTATTGAAAATTTCAAACATATAGAAGAGTAGATAAAAGTATTATAAATCTCCATCTACTCATTGCTAAACTTCAATAGTTATCAAATTTTAGGCTATCTTGTTTTATATATATTCACATTCATCCTTCACCCCCATGCCAAATTATTTTGAAGCAAATCCAAGATAATATCTTTTAACCTATAAATAGAGATGGCCCAGAAACAGAATAGAAGGAAACATTTCCCAATTAATTTTATGAAGCTGTTATTACCATGATAATGAACTCAGAGATGGATACTCCAAGGAAACCACAGAATAATATCACCCTTACACATGGGTTACAAAATCATTAACCAAATGTTACTCAGTCAAATCTAGTCATATATAAAAAAAGTTCACACATTATACCCAAGTGGGCTTATCCCAGGAATGTAAGTTTGGTTCAACATTCAAAAATTAATAGTGCATTTGCCAGAACACTGTATGATTATCTCAATAAATTCACAAAAGACATTTGAAAAAATTCAATATTCATTCATAAATACTTTCAATAAATTAGGTATGAAAGGGAGCTTTCTCAGCCTGATAACAGGAAATCTATGAAAAATTTGTAACATTATACTTAATGATGAAAGACTATATATTTTCTTCCCAAGCATGGAGATGAGGTAGGGATGTACATACACTCTTATCACATCTACTTGGTGGAGAACCTTGCCTGTAAAATACACCAACTAATGGTGGGAGTGCAAACTGGTCCAACCACTATGGAGAGCTGTGTGGAGATTTCTGGACCTACTAAACATAGAGCTTCCATAGGATCCAGCAATTCCACTCCTAGGTATTTACCCAAAGGACACAGAAACATCAATTCCAAAGAACACCTGCACCCCTATGTTTATAGCAGCACTATTTACAATAGCTAAGCTTTGGAAACAGCCCAAATGCCCAAAAATAGATGACTGGATCAAGAAGATGTGGTACATATACACCATGGAATATTACTCAGCATTCAAAAAAGATAAACACATGCAATTTGCAGCAACATGGATGGCGTTGGAAGGGATCATGCTCAGCGAAATAAGCCAAAAAGAAAAAGAAAAATACCGGATGGTCTCACTCATAACAGGAATCTAGAAAACTTAAATAAGGGACCAGGAAAATGAATAACTATAAGAAAGTGAAAATCAAAATCAACAAAAAACTATGAACCAGAGACACTTTTTGGGGGGTGGGGGGCGGGAGGGGAGGGATTGGGGTCAGAATGGGGCGTTTGCAATTGTATGGGGGAATATAAAAATAAAATTTATTATTTAAATTAAAAAAAATACAATAAATCTTTAAAAAAATACACCAACTAATAAAAATGTTTATAGGAAAAAATGAAATGAACTCATCTTTATCCACAGAAATATGATTATCCACATAAAAATTCCCATAAATCTACCAAAAATCTACTGGAACTAGTAGGTGAGACTAGCAAGGACAGTTTACAAAAGCAACATAAAAAATTAGTTATATTTTATATAGTAACAAAAAGCAATTGGAAATTAAAACAAAAAATAGCCCCATTCAAAATGGCACCAAAGAACATGAAATACTTTGGGATAAATCAAACAAAATATTGTCAAGATTTGAATGCTGAAAATTGTAAAACACTAATGAGAAAAATTATATCCACTATAATCCCCATGAATCCTGTCTCTGGTATTCAAGTGCTGGTGTTAATGTCCTTCCACACCGACTAGGGCTGAACTATGTAACTGGTAGAATATTGTGAACTTGACAGTTCAAGACTTCCAATTCTAGAACATAAAAGACATTATGATCTCTGCTTTGCTGCCTTGGATCTTTTGCTCTGGAAAAGCCAAGTTCTATGTCATTTAAGTAGCCCTGTGGAGACACCCAACTTTCAGCAAGGACTGGTGTCCTGCTGTTAACAGTCATATGGGTGAGTCATACCAGACGTGGCTTCCTTAGCCAGCCGACCCTTCACATGGCTGCTTCCCTGGTTGACATCTTGACTGCAACCTTATGAGAAACTTGGAAGTAGAATAACCCAGATCACACTCTGGAACTTCAAAACTGCTATAATAAAATGCTTATTTGAAGCTATTAGGTTTTGTGGTAATTTGTCATCCAGCAATAGAAAACTAGCACAAGTTTTGGTCCAGATGTGAGGTGCTGTCATAACAAACTTTGAAGATCTGGGAGCAGCTTTTGAGTGGGATAATCAGAAGAGGCTGTCAGGACTTTGAGAAACATGTTAGTGAAAGTCTACAGAATTTTGAAGAGGTGCTCATGTGGTCTTTATTCTTCATTATGTTAATATGGTGTATCACATTAATTGATTTTCTTATATTGAACCATTTTGCACCCCATGGATAAATCACATTTTTTATGGTTCATAATCCTTTTAATGTGCTTTTTTAAATTCAGTTTGTTAATATTTTGCTGAGGGATTTGTCCATCAAAGTTCATCAGAGAAATTGACCTGTGGTTTCTTCTTGTATCTTTGCCTGGCTTTGGTTTCAGGATAATGCTGGCCTTGTTAAATGAGTCTGAAAGTGTTCCTTCCTTTTTAATTTTTTTGGGGGAAGAGTTTGGAAAGCATTGGTGTTAATTTTTCTTTAAATTTTAGTAGGATCATTTTCAGTTATGCAAGATGAATAACTTCCAGAGATCTGCTAAACATTATGCTCATAGATAAAACTACTGCATTCTACAGTTAAAAATCTATTGACAAGATCGGTCTCATGTTAAGTGTTCTTACCACAATAAAACAAATCAATGTAAAATAAAATGAAAAAGAGAAAACTGTGGCTCAGCATGGTTGAAAGTGCCCACCTAGAACTGAGATTCTAATTTCAGTTTTTTGACATCAAAGCTCCTAGTCTTCCACTACAACACTGTACTTTCTTTTCAAAAACTATGGAAAATTGAGAAGAGAAAAATATCTTTAGGACAGTCCATTTGAAACTAAATACCATAGTATGTTACTCCAAAGGAAATTAATTTTTTAAAGATTTTTTTTTATTTATGCAAGAACTGGGGTACAGGTCAGAGGCACGGGACGGTGAGAGAATTCACCAGAGACAGAGCAGGGAGCAGAACAGGCAGATGGACCAAAGACACTGCTGAGGGGAGCAGCAGGTGAGGCAGGAGAGGTCTGCCACACCATGTGGGTTTCTCCCTGGCCGGCAGGGAATCAAACCAGTGCTGCAGAGGCTGCGGACAGCTTCACAGCACAGTGCTCAATCCGCTGCGCCACTGGGGAGGCCCCAGAAAGGAAATTAATTTAATTTAATTTAATTTAATATATTTTTAAAGATTTATTTATTTATGTATTTATACAAGAACCGGAGTACAGGCCAGATGCACTAGAGGGTGAGAGGATTCACCAGAGGTAGAGCCAGGGACAGAACAGGCAGATTGATGAAATATACTGGGGAGCAGTGGGAGAGACAGGAGAGGTCTGCCGCGCCATGTGGGATTCTCGACAGCCGGCTGGGATCGAACTGGCGCTGCAGTGGCTGCGGACAGCTTCACAGCTCTGCACTCGACCACCTGCACCACCAGGGGAGGCCCAGAAATTAATTTTGAAAATAATAATGACAGCCTTTAACACATGAGGTAATGTGAATCCCCAATTATATTTTGACAATTCCTTTCCCTTCACAATCATGTGAAATATATTTTGAAGGATTTTCCCGATTTTCAGCCATGGGGATAGTTATCTGGGAACTTATTACGAAGATAGTACCTATACTGAAGAACTGAATAGGCATCAACAAAAATTTAATCAATCTATTGAGGGACATAAAATAAGAGATAATGTGGAACAAACCCTATATATTGAAACTTCTCCAAAAAAATGTTATCAAACCACTGAAATATGTATGTGCAGGAGAAAGTGTAAAAAAAAAGTATATTAGCAAAAGCATAAGGACACTTGAGAAGAGTTGCAGTGTGGACATAAAAGGAAAATATTATTGAACCCTGGAGGCAGACAACTTAGTGGGAAGATCTGAGATGTTGTCTCAGAGGATGATGCAGTCAAACAGTTGGGCTCCTAAGAAACCTTAAAGCCATTGTCCCCAGCGGTCTCAGCAGAAGCTGAAAGCAAGAAACATTTAACTCAAAACAATTTATGGATGTGAATTTTGGCCACTAGAGAAAATCTCAAGCAGAATTGTAGGAGAACTACAATGTTTTAAAGAGAATTATGTCAGCAGAAATATTATCAACTGAGACTGATATCCACTTACTTTTCAAATTTCCTGATTCTTTCACAATTTTAATTTCTTTCGTTTAAGGAGACTGGTTTGTGAAGCCAGAAAGATGCAGACTTCAATCCTGGACTCTTTCATTTTCTAGTGAAGCGGGCAGTCAAAGATGCTAACATTTTCTCAGTCACATTGTTTTGAAGGGAAAATGAGGTAATGTACGAACATTTTGTATAGCGAGAACTTAATATATAGCTAAGCTTTTAAAATGAGTTACAATTGATAATTTGTGAATTGATAACTTATAAATTTTGACTGAGATCAAGATCCTTGCTTTGACATTACCATAATCACATGTGGAAGCAGGGAGTGTTACAAGGGGACTACTAGAATGAGTATGGCCTTTAGTAAGTTAAATTTTTTGTCGTTACTATTATTAAATGCATTTTTATTTTCTGACATTGTTGTTAATTTTGGTAAAGTATCTGATTTCTCTCTCCAGGTATAGTCCCTGTAGTTTTCCCACCACCACAGCACCCGTGACCCATCACCATAGTCCCTTTACTGTCCCGCCCGTTTTGACCCTTCTTCCTCCCCCTCCCTTGCCCTATGCCTCAGATCTAAGGTCAGTTTGCAAATTTTTAAAATTTATTATTATAAGTTTATTATTATTTATTATGATGCTAAATTATAAAACAGTACAGAGTAATAAATGAAATCTCTTCTCCCATCCCCACTCTAATCTTAAGGGGTAGATCTTTTTAAGATTCATTGTGTCCTTCAGGACTTTTATTCTCTCCATATATGTATAAAAAGATTACGTGGTTCTTGAAGAAAATTTAAGTCATGCATTTTTTTTCACCAAGAAATTATCAACTGCAAAATTCTCACGGGTATGTTTTTGGTCTGTTTTCTGTGCACAAGCACATACATACAGATGATTTTAAACATTTGGAAGCTCAAATTCTTAAAAAAATTTTAAATCTTAAAGTCTATGGCCCTCATTTTAGACCCTGAAGAATTCTGTAACCGGATAGAAGAGCTAGCTCTACACATGACTCCCATCCACTGGAATTTGACTTTTGACTTTAAAGGCCAGGAAGGGTGGAAGACAACATCACACACTGCATTGCGTTGCTTCTAGATCAGAGAAACCAATCTCGATGATTCATCTTCCTTGAGACTCAATTTGGGTGTCTTCCTCCCTGCCAACCTCCTCCAGGCAGTTCTTTCATTCAGAAGAGCATGTAACAAAAAGCATAACTTAGGGGGGAAAAGGGAGATTTGCCTCTAAACATAAAAAGCTTATCTTCTGTTTGAAGCTAAGACCTGGAAAGCTATAATTCCTTCTATCAGGATGAATTGCTACCAGACCGTTGACTTCACTCTTATTTCCTTGATGTTTTCTTCAGCAGTAGACAGGAACATTTTATGCTGCAAACATTGAATTGTAATTTGAAATACTCATGGGTGCACTAAGACCTTTTTATGGTAGAGGTGTTTTTACTTCTAGAAGACTCACCCTAGATCATGGCAAACATATGCACTCATGTCTTATACTAAATGGAGATTTTTTTCTGATTAAAAATATTCAAATGTATTTTTAATAGTTTTGAATTTCTAAGAATAAATTTTGGTTTTATGAGTTACACTTTTTAAAATTCTCACATGATTTTGGTACCCTTTGAAAGCTCGCTGTGATTATTATACTCAATGAATGAAATAGTCCTGGACCTAAAATGCTTTCATTTCTAAATTTTGGAAGGATCTTTTTTGTTATCATAACAGTTTAATACAATGGTTATCTGCCTTGACTATACATTAAAATCACTCTGGAAGACACAAAAATGTCTATTGGTTAGACTTTTGTCTCAGAGATTGTGGTTTGATGGAGCATGGTGCCAGGTTCTAGTATTTTTTCAAAGCTCCCCAGACCTAGGAGAGTCTAACGTGCAGCTAGAATTAGGAAACACAGCTTTACAATTAATAAATAAGCTATCTAAAAAATAAATACTTAATAAAAATAAATTAAAAGTAAAATGATAAATGTCCAATAAAGTTCTTATTAAAAGCTAAGAAAAGTATATCTAGTTTGTGGCTATACTTTTAAAAAGTCTAAAATCCTGGTATTTTGCATAGATAGGTGATAAGTACCTTGCTTTTAAAAGTAAATTAATAATTTGCTGAATAAATGGGGATTGTTCAGTAATCTGTCATTTGTACTCAAGAGGCAGATTGTGGGCATTACAGCAGGTTTCTAGGTGTAGAATGTGGGACAAAACCCGATGGTGTTGACCTTGAAAAAGACTGTCATGTGCGAGGATTGTGTGTTGTCAGGTATGGTTGTAGAAAATCTTTTTAAATGCTTGTTCAATATGCAAAGATCTGTCTTTAGTGATCAATAACTTATTGACTGAATCTCTTGAGGGTTCCCCAGTCCTATATGTTCCTTCTCACAGGACAGAAAGAAGCCAGGGGGCAACTTGACATATATCCCACGAGAACTATCGTCCGGAGCAAAAACTCCAAATACAACTGACATTAGTTCCTTATAGTTTTATTCTCTTAGGACCATAAACTAAAAGACATTAAACATTTGCTGCTGGAGATCAGATCAGAAAAAAGAGTATTAAGGTTAGGAGAGTTTTGGATGAGGATACAGGATCAATTGGTCTTTAATATATTATTCTACAAGTCTAGCCAAGTGATGGATGATCACTTTACCATTCAAACAAACGAGAAAGAATAGGTATGTTATGAAAGTAAAATTGGCAAGATGGGTGATACTCTGCTGGCTGGTCTGAAAGACAAGAAATGCCTTTTCAGTGACTGTTTCATCAGCAGGTATACTTTACCGAGAGATGATCCAGATTTGAGTCTGTTTCAGAGTGTAGCATTGGGTACATGTCACCTTGGTTCAAATCCTGGTCCCTCCCCACCCTATCTCACCCCTCCCCCAGCACCCAAGAAGCTATTGGCATTGGGAGAAATCTTCACTTTCTGAGCCTTGGTTTCCACATCATTGATGTGAGAGTAATAATGGTAAGGACTTTCTAGTTTGGTGGAGAGATTTGAAGAAGTCAGCACATGTTACATACTTACAGTGGGTTCTGACATATAATGACTCAAAACCCTTGCTATTGTTATGATGATACCACTGGGTGAAGGGAAACTACTTCAGAGAAAGAATGCAAAACTTTACCTTCGATTAATTGGGTGTTAGAGAAAAACAATTATGAAAGCCAAACCTGTTCTCTAGCTCACAAATGTAATGAGAAAGACAGACACATCATACCCAAATCAATCTGATGAGGGCAGGATATTATATATATAATATATCAGATATTGAACAATGTACTTTTGGGGTAAGGGAGTGGTTGGTTATCTCCTTAACATCCATTTCTCTTGCTTGCTACAAAATGCATTCTTTTTTCTTGGAGAAATAATTCCTTTCCTAATTTGAGTGATGTGGTTTTAATGTTATTGACCTTACTCCTTAATTGTAGGGGTAGATTCTTAAGTTTGATCTAAGCTAATTGGTATCCTTCCTGCCTGCTATGGTTTCAATGTTTATGCCGTCCCCTTAACTCCCCCAAATGCCTAACACCCAAAGGAGAAGTATTATTAGGTAGGACTTTTGGGAGGTGATTAGGTCATGAGAGTGGTGATCTCCAGAATGGGATTATTGCTCTTATGAAAGACACACCATAGATATTCCTAGTCCCCCCATACTGGAATGTTTGCAACCCCAAAGAGGTCCTCCCTCATCATGCTGGCACCCTGATCTCAGACTTCTAGACTGTGAGGAATGAATTTCTGTTGTTATAAGTCATCTGGTCTGTAGTATCTTGTAGCAGCCTGAATGGGCCAAGTCACCAGCCTGGTAATTGGTGTGGGGATGAGCAAATGAGATATGAGAGATGTTTACTGAGAATAGAGAGCTTTATTTCGCAAGAGCTTCTGGCAGGGAACTTTCTCCTTCTGTGGACAATGCGGTTTGAGGAGGTTTAGTCACTTCCATAGGTGAAGAGGTGAGCGTGAGGCAGAATTGAGATTGTCACAGAGAAAATAGGAAGATGACACACTGAGACACTGGACAAAGCTATCTGAATCTAGCCTCTAACTTACAGTGATACGATCCTGTACATTTAAGTCCACTTTAGTTGGATTTTCTGTTGCTTAAAACCCAAGGAGTTCTGATGTGAGGCTGCAGTGAGGGAGAAAGAAGAACTCAGATTTGCATGGCAGGAGAATAGGAATGAAGGAAACTTCTTGGGTTCTGATTTTGAAGTGAGTCCAGTCTCCTATAGGCAGCTGTTGGAATAAATCATATTTAGACAAAGAGAACTCATTGAGCATAAGCATGGAGACGAGAGTATAAAACATTTTCTAGAAGTGCCTCATGGCCTATATGGCTGGAATATAGAATATGCACACACTATGCTGGAACATAAGCTATAAACAGAAAGCAGGCAAGAAATGGATCCTTTGCACACAATAGGCTTAGGATTTGGGGTTTTATGCTATGTGCAAATGCCAAATGTTAAAGAAAAGATGAATGAACTTAGTGTTTTAGAAAGATAATTTTGTCAGCAGAGAGATGGATGGATTGGAGTATTTCAGGACAGAGGCAAAATGGTCAAGAGTCAGGGCAGTCTGATCAATGAAATAGGGCATGGATATGAGAGATATAAAGAATATGGACAAATTTAGATTCCGGCGAAAGGAAAAAGATGCCTGCAAGGTATGGAGCGTGAGCTTCTAGAAGAACTTTGTACTGGACAAGGCCAAAGGAGACTGTGCAGGAGTTCAGTTGTGTGTAATCAGAGTCCAAAACGAGTTCATTTTTGGACACTTTTAATTTAAAAGATTGGTGAATATGCACATAGAAATGTCCAGAGAGGCTTGAAAATTAGAACCTGAAGCTATGGTAGAAAATCAGAGCTGGAAAGCCCTTTTACAAGTTATCCCCATAAGGATGGTAGCTGAAAGCACCACGGGGAATATGATACCTGAGAAAGTCAAGGAGGAGAACAAGGGATGAGGACAAAGAAGGGAGTCAGAGATCCCCTGTGATTAGGTCTGAACAAAGAAAACTTGACTAGTGATGGACACTGGCTGGATAAGCTGACGTGTCTAGTGTTATGAACATCAAGCAAAGAAGAGCTTCAAGAGGCAATAGACAGAAGTGTGGATGTTGTAGCGAGGCCAGGCAGAGTCGAGACTGAGGAGAAGCTGTTGTGTTGCAGGAGAGTAGGTAAGCACAGGCTTCTTCTTTTTCAAGAGCTTTTCTGAGGAAGGAAAGGTAGAAAGTAACAGACAATGAAGTTGTTTAGGAAGAAGCAAGGTCAAGTTTTCTTTTTTAACAAATTGTTTTTTTTTTAAAACGATTTTTTATTTGTTTATACAAGAACTATGGTACAGATCAGAGGCACTGGAGGGTGAGAGAATTCACCATAGACAAAGCAGGGAGCAGAACAGGCAGATGGACTGAAGACACTGCTGAGGGGAGCAGCGGGCAGCAGGAGAGGTCTGCCACTCCATGTGGGTTTCTCCCTGGCCGGCCGGGAATCGAACCCGCACAGCAGAGGCTGCAGGCAGCTTCACAGCGCTGCGCTCAACACGCTGCACCACCGGGGAGGCCCAAGGTCAAGTTTTCTTAGAATAAGGAAATGTGTTTTCATATACTATCCAAAGACCATTTTAATGTCTAATATTTTCGATGTGTTGCTTTGTTACTGGACTTTTTCCTCCACATCTGGAACTTCTATTTATATTATGTGGTCAGATGCATGAAATGACTCCCTTATGGCCTTTCATCTGCCTGTAACCAGTCAGACCAATTTTTGGATGATTATCAGTTATATCTGAAGTTGTATTTTTCATTTTTAAAAATAAAATCCTCATTGTGTGTGGTGTTCCTTGGTGAGTTATTTTATTTGGTCTTATTATGTGCACCAAGGCAGTGATATATTAGAAATGAACATTGAGAAACACTGCTTAGAGAATTTTTATTTGTGCCTCAAGGGACTCCTCTCCAATGTTTTGGAAACTCTGGAGACTAAATTTATATACAAAGAACATAAAACTTTTCTGCTGTCATTGACTAGGGTTCAATGTTGGTAAAATAACATTACTGAGAAATAATATCTTTGTTCTGTAAAAATGGGAGCAGAGTTGCAAACTTACACAACTAAGCTGGAAGTTTACAAATCTTTCTTGTGAGGAAGGAGTGACTAATAACAATTCTCTAGGAAACAAAAGCATTTTTTTTTTGTTCCATGCATTTCTTTGAAAACTCGATAATCTTTTAAGAAGGGAGATGGTATTAATTCTCTGGAAAATGATTACAATCTGTAAAAGGCACAGACGTGAAATTCAAGTCACACATTTCTCATGTAACACATGTAAATCTTCTAAGTGCTCTTTTTTTCTTCATTTCTCAAAATCAAAAACAAAACTCCAGACCCCACTTTTTATAAATTAAAAGCTCTTTCGCTTTGTGCCTATGTAGGCATTATATAGTTCTATTATTCCAACAAGTTGCACTCTATAAAGATAATTGTGATGATTATCAAAGAGGCATGTAATTCTGGGGCAATAAAAGCAAAGGAGAAACCAAGAGCAGCAGAAAGGAAAAAATGTCAAAAATTATTTGAAGTTCATCAATGTATTGAGAAGTGAATATGAACAGAAATTGTGTTGAGTCCTGAAAATACAAAATAAATTTGGCCTAATTCCTGCTTGAGGGATAACTCATATGATACATTATCACATATCACATGAGTGCGATGTGTATACATGAGAAGAAAAGTGATTTCCTAATTCTGTGCTTAACAAAATGGCCCACATTAATTTGCCCAGGATGCAGTAAATACTCAGTATAACCCTTGATATATTTATTAAAGGTATGACTATAATTTCAATGTGAATTTTAGAACCATCATAGAAAGTACATATTATACAGCCACATATACATTTAACACCATGGTAACTTTGATAATAGCTTTATTTAATTAAACATGACACAGTAAGTCTTTATTTCATTAAACATGTGTTTAATTAAACATAATTTAATTACATATGTTTAATTCAACATATTTACTAAAATATATTGTAGTAAATAAATATAATCACTTGTTTCACCATTACTTGCTATATTTAACAACTACCCTGCTCAACTCAACTACTCAGGTAAGATTTAACCTCTGCCTCTTCCTTTTGGGAGGGTCTCAAACGAAGAAGACAGCTAAATAAAATCTAAAACACACACGCACCACCATCACCATCACCAACCAGCATCACCACCACTAACAAGAAAAAACTGACATATCACATGGGAAGGACATTTGAGCTGAATACTGAAGGATGAATAAAAGGTTTCCAGAAGACAAATGGGAAAAAATCCATGGCAGAAAAGAAATACCTGAAGTGCACAAATAACTGTGTATAGGAGCAGCTGATCTCCTTTGCAGGGGAAGATCAGTGATGCAGGAGTTGAATAGAGGGGGAAGGTCTACTTTGTTGGAATTCCTGGGGTAGGGGAGGAGAGATTTCATTGCCTGTTTTTCATTCTTCCCTGGTCATCTGTCCTGTAGTGATTCTCCTAAGTCACTCTTGCCTTTCACTTGCCTAGGAAAGTGGAGGTCATCATCATGGAGAGGCTGAGACAACCAGTGGCATCAATTCACTTGGCCTCATCATTTGAAAGAGATCAGTCCTCAAGAAGGAACTGTATGTGCTGGGGTGGGGGAGGGTCTGTCTTGGATTTTTCATACCTTTCTCCTCAATCTTGATTCCACCATGGATAGTTGCAGGACTTTGGAAAATTTTCTTAACCCTCCTAAATCTCATTCCTTCCCCTTCTATGAGAGTAACTGTAGCATCCTCTCCATTGAATTATTGTGAACATGAAAATAAGATAATTTAAGGAAAATACCTGTTACCTAATAAGTACTATGCAATTCTGCCTTAAAGAGTTTCTTGATTCTTACCACATAATTTTTTAATGGTGAGAAAGTATGCATTAACAGTTTGCAAACAGATAAAGCAACTTTTTTGGCAAGAATTTTTGGAAGGCAAAGGAACATTTACCTATATAAATAATTTCTTGTCTTTACTCTCTTTTTCCATTAAAATTTGCTGCTTGTGCTCGCTGCTTTCATGAGGTGTTGTAAGGATGAAATGAGGGTGAAGGGAAGGAGTCAGAGCAGCGCCTGCTCAAAGGATGTGCTCAGTGAATGCTGGCTCCTTTTTACTATTTTCTCACATCCCTCTTTGAATAATCTAGTTGGTTCTTTAAATTCCCTGCATGCTTTCCAAATTCTAAATTGTTATATTTATCCGTATGTGAGCTATACCAAGAAACCATATGGGAGTGTTTGGGGAGGCACCTAGATGTACATATTTGTAGTAACTGAGATTTTTCCTTTGCAGGTGGCAAAGAGTGAAGTTCTGTTTCACAAAAAGGGTGGTGGTGTTTGCTTGCTATTTATCAGAATGTAAGGTTTTATTCATAAAAATCAAATGGATAGAAACATCATCGGCAAGTCTGGTTTGGTGGTGACATAGCCATTTCCCTGAACATACCAATATATTTTAAGATTGAGATAAAGATATAAAAATCACACAGTAAAACAAACGTGAGTGTATAAGGAAAGTGGGTTACGAGAGACAAGGCTACACTCAATCTCGCAGGCATGTGATCATGAGTGCAGATGGACTGTGACACGAAGCCAGCATCTTGCAAGGTAGTCAGTCACAGGCTTTGCTGAGTTCCAGCATAAGCAAACATTGGAGAGAATTAAATGAAGTAAACATCAGAAAGTATCATGTAAATATATAATCAACAATATTTGAAAGTATAGCAACCACCGCAAAGAGAGGTGAGCTTGATTTGTTTCTTTGATTTGAAAAAAAAATACTTTGTCATTTTGACAAAATGTTAGATCTCTAGGAAGTAAAAAGGGCACATTCTCACCCACCAGCCCCTCTGCCTCAGCCATTTCCCAGAAGTAATGTCAACACACCAGTAGTGGAAAAGTCATTATGCTAGACAGAGTGTCACTTTGACCATAGTTATTTAAAATAGAGATTTTTTTAAATCATGGAAATTTTTAAACATAAAGAAATAGAAATAGTAATAAACCCTTATATACTCACCAACTTCCCAAATAGTAATTTTTTGCTAGACTTTATATTTACTTTTTAAGATTGAAAGTCCAAAATACTGGTGGCCGTGGAACCAAATGTGGCATCATGGAGTGTCATTTATGCAGTGTGCTTTGGAGATATGAATCATGCATATTCATTGTGCACAAAGCATAGTGAAGAAGTTGGAGGTGCGAAGTAGTGATTAAGTTAAATTTGTCCCAGATGGAGCTGTTGTGATGACTGCTCATTTATGCTCATACTACTTTTATTTTCCCCATTGCAGCCCTATTATCTAGTACAACGCCTACCACATAGCAGGTGCTCAAAAACTGTTTTTGAATAAAAGAGCCTTGTTTATAATTTAGGTCTTGACTGCACAGAGGAGACCATGTTTTGCAGTGTAACTACCTTTGCAGGATGTTTCATTTTTTAAAGCATGAATGAATTATATTTGTATTCCTAGAAAGAACTTTAAACAATCTGTTTTTTTAAGATTTATTTATGCATACAAGAGCTGGGGTAAAGGCCAGAGATGTAGGGGGGTAAGAGGATCCACCAGTGACAGAGGGGGAATAGAACCGGCAGACTGACTGAAATACTCTGCTGAGGAGAGCAGTGGGTGAGTCAGGAGAGGTCTGCTATGCCATTTGGGCTGCTCCCTGGCCGGCTGGGGATCGAACTCATGCTGCAGAGGCTGTGGATTGCTTCATAGTGCTGTGCTTAACCCCTTGCACCACCAGGGAGGCCCTCAATACATATTTTTGAATAGAATCATAGTAACAAGATAAAAATACCTATCTCTACACTATGGCAATTTTAGTTTAATTTATTTAATAAGGTAAGTGAAACACTTCCATGTTTAAAACCAATTCTTGTGAGTTGAATAGCAAACAGGAAAAGCCATCTAATCTGATGATCTGCTACTGAATCTTGGACATGGTGAGATTTCCTGTGCATCAGTTCCATTTTAATGTGCCAAATTCATGTGGGAAAGAACATAATGACTGGCCTCGCTGGTGGTGTAAGGGGTTAAGCACCGTGCTATGAAACAATCCGCAGCCTCTGCAGCACAAGTTCCATCCCCAGCCGGCCACAGAGCAACCCACATGGTGCAGCAGACCTCTCCTGTCTCTCCCGCTGCTCCCCTCAGCAGTGTATTTCAGTCCGTCTGCCTGTTCTGTTCCCCACTCTGTCTCTGGTGAATCATCTCACCCCCCACACCACTGGCCTGTACCCCAGTTCTTACATGCATAAATTAATAAAACATAATGAACACATGGACTCCTAGTGAACTTGGCTCTGAAATCTTGGAGGTCTTTTGAAATTTGGCCTCAGGACTACTATAGGGATTACCAATATTTGAGCCAGTGAGTCCCAATATTGTGCCTGCAGAAAGCTTCCTAATGTTATCAGTTGCTTATTCTGATGTGTGGAGTCAGAGATTACCAGTTTCTAAAAGCCTTACATGCAGTAACTTATTTAAAAATCCCTGTGAAGAAATATCTTTTGTGTTCCGTAGCTACATATGACATGGTTGATCATGATCACTTGCACAGAAAGGGGTAGGTCTGGAGTCCAGCCCAGGCCAGTGGCCCAGAGTCCTCGCAGGCAGCCCCGCTCTGCTGCTTCCACCTGAACTGGCTTGAGTGCCACCTCTGGAGCTCTGAACTCACTCAGACACTTTGATAGGTTGTGGGCATCCCCAAATGGCCAGATTAACTCACAGAATCACTCCTTTGCAGTGGTGCCAGATAATGGGAGGGTATTGTACATGGAACAGACCTTTTTGAAAGCAGACTTTGTCATTTTTCATGAACACAAGGCACTTCTAAGTGCTGTGTGGGAGGGAATGTGGTAGACTGATTTCATTGAGACCCTGCCAAATTCTGGTATTGTGGCTATCAAAGACGCATCATTTCCTCCAAGCATTGGAGAGGGGCTATTACCATGGGCCTGCAAGGTTCTGGTTTGTATTCTGAAGAGACACTATCTTCTTAAGTGAGATGGGGAAGAGGAAGTGTTGTGAATTGTAAATAACACTGGGTGAAAAGAATTGTTTGTAGATGGAGATGAGAAAAATAGCCTTCTCAGAACCAGGTTTTACCCCTCCCAGCCCCCACCCCCCCCCACACACACTTACTCACTTTTGCCAGAGCTCATCTTGTTTTATTTGCTAAGTTTACTAGCAGGAAAGAGAGGAGTTTTTTTAAGGCTACCGTTGCCCTTCCACCCAACAAATAAATACCTCCTGGATTAAATATTAGTAAATATATACAGTGGAACACCATGCCATTATAAAAAGAGCAAGATGGAGCCTTAAGGGCTGGTGTAAGATGAGCTTCAAGTTATATTTTGAAGGGGTAAGACTGCTCTTTATAGAAGAGGACAGTGATGTACCTATATCCATGTGTGCATAAATTTGTTTGAGAAAAAGGAAGAAAAAATGCATGCCTCTATCAAAGGATAGAGGCATTAAAAATTTTAAAACGTGTTTATATTTCATAAAGTATTTCAATTGTCAGCTTGGCAAAGTAGAAGAGTAAATGGCAGCAGAGAAGCAATTTCTATTAGTTGTGTATTTCAGGAGAGGGGGTTGGATTAGAGGTAGAAATTATAATTCTACCTGTTCATCTCCCGGAAG
Organism: Talpa europaea; assembly: GCF_964194135.1. NCBI lineage: Eukaryota > Metazoa > Chordata > Mammalia > Eulipotyphla > Talpidae > Talpa > Talpa europaea. Next base: position 113,437,775 of record NC_140071.1, read on the forward strand.
GATAATCATCTAAGGTGTCATGAAAAGCACCTGGGGTGTAAGAGAGAGAGAGATCAGGAGGATACCATTTAATGAAGTTGACAGACATTCGATGTCACTCCTCTGGTGTGGGGAGAGATGGAGAGAAAAGAAGGAACAAATACGGCCAAGAAAGGAATCCGAATTCTCCTCCAGGAAGCGCCATAAGGAGTCTGCATGTGCGGAGAGGGTTGTGAGGATGTGCAGAGTGTGCTGGGTGCCCGGGGCTGGGCCAGAGAGCTCGTGCCTCTCTGCTTCGCGGTGCAGCCCACCGCAGCGGGGCCCGCTTCCCACTGGCCTGAGGGTATCTTAGCTGTAAGCTCTGCTCTGATAAGGGGCTTGTTAAAGACCTCAAAACAGTCCTGCTTGGAGATCCTTGTCGGGTAACGCGGTGCAAAGAAAAAAAAAAAAAGCCCTTTCTCAAGGAAAACCTCACTTCGGGGACAGTGGCCCTCCTGCCAGACGCGGCTTCGCTACTGCCCTGCATACCACGCGCTCCCAGTGGCCTCCCGGGTAGATTTTGGTAGAAGCCAGGCAGGGGGTCTCAAATTTAAATGCCTTTGGGGGCTGGGCAGGTAACTTAAAAACATTCGAAACTGCCAGATATAAGAGGAAACAGTGAGAACTTTGGAGAATCAGCAAAGTGTATATTCTGACTAAAGGCATTCAGGTTCTGATTTTTAAACCACGACTGTAAGGCTCGTGCCAGACCCCTGACGGGAGCCACTGCCCAACTGGCCATCCCGCATTGGTCTCGGCAAAGTATCCGCCTCACCCTCGTGGCTTCAACCTGCTCCAGATCCCCAGCCTGTTCGTTCCCCTGCGGGCCAGCGTGGCGCGGGAGACCTCCCCAAACTTTGGCGCGCCTCCTGAAAGCGCAGTTCTCGCGCTGCATGCTCAGTGAGGCCCCCCAATATCTGGGGGTGAGGCATGGAAAACAGTCACCCGTTGACCTCGGAGTAACTTAGAGCCTGTGACGGGCTACATTTTCTTTCCGCCTGATACGTACTTATTGAGCCTGTAACTTTCTCGGCCCGGCGACTCCGGGCTGGGCGCCGTCCACGGCAAGCGCAGAAATACCGGGACCACCAAGTCTGGGCTCCGCACCCAAGCGAGGGATGGGCAGACCGCGGCGGGAAGCCCCGCCCCCACCCCGCCCCGCATGGCCCCGCCCCTGCACGCTAGACCTCAGGTCCCCACTCCCACCCCGCGCAGTCCCGGGACCCCGGGAGAGCCGGCAGTATATGGTGCTGCGTTTTCTCTGCCTGCGCGGGGCGTCCCTTGCGCGCCACCGAAAGCCCAGAGCTCGTCCCGCAGCCGGGATAGACTTTCCTTCCTGCACCCGCAGACGCCCCAGCAGCCGCCAGCACAGCCGAGGCACCTTCGCCCTGCGGGGTCCGGGCTCCTGCGCTGCGGCGCTGCCTCCGCGCCTGGGCGGGGCGGGCGCGGGGAGAAAGGAGCCGCGCGCGAGTTCTGGGCACTGCGCGGGGCGCACGTTGCGGGATGGAAAGCAGGGCGCTGCTGGTCATCGCGTTGTGGCTCTACGTGGAGATCCGGGCTGACTCTGGGGGTAAGGAGTCCACTCCCGAGAAGGAAGGGGTGGAGAATTCGGGTGCGGGCGCAGGCGTGAGGAAGCGGAGAGGACTCGGAGGGCGCATGTAGTTGGGAATTACAGATCTGGAGAGTTGAAAGTGACTGGGCACTTTTTGTCCTTTCACTGACGCATGAGGAAACTGCAATTCTCTGACCGGCTCAGGAGTACCTAGCGAGTTTGTGTCTCCCAAGCTCTCGTCCAGCTGCTAGTGTGCAGCTCTGATCTTGGACTGGGGGCTCAGCTGCAGCCTGTCCCGCGGAGTCCCAACGCCCTGGGGCTCTCCGGAGGAGGCGGTGGTAGGGAGGCGCCCGGGGCGGACTGGCAGGAGGTGCTCCGCAGGCGGTAAAGGAGGTGAAACGTAGCCTGATTGAGCCAACATCCTAGGGCACCCCCCTCCCCCCCCCCAAGCCTTGCGGGGAGCGCAAGGCATTTTCCTGGGATCTTGTGGTGCGCTCAGCTCTGCCTCAGCTGGGGTGGAGCCGAGCCCGGGGTGCTTTTCCTATTGGCTGAAACTCATGCACAGACCCACTGTACTAGGTGCGGTCCACGGGTAGGGAAACTTTTTACCTTGGTGCAGGGCGCGGCTCTCCGCAACGAGAGGGGTCTATCGGGGCTTGGACCCATTGTAAGTGACAACTTCCCTTAGTATCTCCAAGTAACATCACCTTCTCTGTAAATAATTTCATCTCTCAAAAGTGTTTTGATTTTGGGATAAGCGTGTGGTCAGAAGTTCTTGCTTCCAAAAACTTACTGACTTGGTACCTAAAATTAGTGCCACTGACCCCTCTCTTCTTTACCTACCGTTCAGTCTCCTTCAAGTTTAAGAACACACACTCTTGGGCCTCCCCGGTGGCGCAGCGGGTTGAGCGCAGCGCTGTAAAGCCGTCTGCAGCCTCTGAACTGCGGGTTGGATTCCTAGCCAGTCAGGGAGATACCCACATGGCGTGGCAGACCTCTCCTGCCTCGCCCGCTGCTCCCCTCAGCAGTGTGTTCGCTCTGTCTGCCTGTTCTGTTCCCCTCTCTGTCTCTAGTGAATCCTCTCACCCTCCTGTGCCTCTGGCCACCCCAGTTCTTGTATAAATAAAAATAAATCTTAAAAAATAAAAAGAACACACACTCTTGATGCCTCTGTCTGGCTGTTTCTCTTTCACAGTTTGCTTATACTCAGATTTCCAATCTCTGAAGGGTAACACAGTGCAAAGGGCAGAGAAAAGACTAATACCTCTGGGAAAGTTTTTCCTCTATAAAAAGAAATGAACCGCATGTCTTAAAAAAGGACACACACTCACACTCATATACAGTAACATGATCATCTGTCCTATAGTTATTGGATTTTCTTAATAATGGCTTGGTTCATCAGGACTAACTCCATCATGGGCACTCATTTGTCCCTGACAAGACCTTTCTCTCTCCCTTTATGGAGAGAGAATAAGAGGTCTGGAACATGTGGTTGTTTTGTATCCCACAAAGAAGTGAGTTGCTTTTAAGCCTGGGGTGTTTCACAGTGCAGCAGTAGTAACTGTAATCGGGTTGCCCTGAATGTAATGATGAGGTTGCCCTTTTGGAGTGTGTGACTTGCTTAATTGGATTGAGCTGTAATTGGTGCCATCAAATTCTAGAGACAGAGGCACCGTTGTTTTTCCTGCCTATCTTTGAGCTGGAAGGGTAACAGTGCACAAATTAATTAATATTGGTTATGGGGTTTGAACATAGAAGGGCTTTTTATGGAGTAGGAGCATATGTATGTCTTACAGTTATTTATTTAAAACTTTCTGGAGAGTAGAACTCCCTTGCCAATGAAAGTGAATGAAGCTTAATGGAACAGGAAAAATTGAGGGTTGGTCTACAGGTATGAATTTGAAGTTATTATTGATAGCTCAGGTGAATAGATTATTTTTGTTATAGACATGTCTTTAGTATGGTGTCATCTTGGCTTCCTTTGAATGGGCTTTCATGTTTATTTATTTATTTATTTAATGGGAAAGTGTGTCTAGAGTATGAGATAAACTATGGCAATAATTTATGAGAGATCTTCTAGAATTTCTTCTTTTGGTTATAGGGGAGACATAGCTTACTTGGAGGCTAGTCTTTACCATATTTTTTTTTTCTTTTACATAGATGTGCCCAAATAATGGGTTCTTGCTTGGATCATTGTGAATGTTGCATTAGGTCACTGTTTTCAACATGTTTCTAACCTAGTGTTTCTTAGTCCAGTTTGATAGCTGTGCTCATCCAAATAAATTGCTTTCGTTTCCCTTTTCTTAGACAAGTTCCATTATTGGAAAGATTTTTCTATTGCTTTTAGACACTTTGCTTTATTTTCCTACCTTGAGGGCAGTTATTTCTTATTGAAAAGTACTATGATAATTAACTGGACGTGACCACCTAGACAAGTAGCCACTTAGACCTAGAGTGCCATGTATGATGGTCACTTAATGCTTGTAAAAGTGCGAAGTTGTAAGCCTGTAAATATGTTGAGACATTCAGTACCAATGCTAATTCGTTTCTGAGCTCTATTTGATATAAATTAATTTCCAGGGTTTATCTTTTTCTTATTGATGAACAGATCTTCTGTTATTTCGGTAACTTATTTTGCACATTCAGGCGAGTATGTGAGAACATGCAAGATCAGTTGTTCATTTTTCCTGGAACTGTTCACATTACACACTGAATTCACAAATTCAATTCATTGGACATTTGCTCATACTCTCTTGTTTGCCCAGCAAACTAAATGCCAGTGTAGTCTTAGAGAATCATTTGTTTTTATTGATGAAAATTGAAAGCCATATTAAAATTGGGTGCTTACATAAAACAGGCACTTTTAAAGCTGGTGTTTTAGAAATCTTATCAAGTCACAGCCCTCGCATGGTGGACATGCTTTTTCAGCACTTGGTAGCTTTTCACATTCAGTTGACAGAGAACTCAGTTTTCTTTCTCTGGAGAGAGTTGCACATAGTGAGGAATCTGTCCTGTGATATTTTTAGATAGAAAAGTTTCTTGTGTTCCAAGTTTGGTAGCATGTTGAGCTCAGAGCTTCAATGAATAGTTGAGATTCCCTAATTGTAACTCATTACCTTGTTTTCTTAAGTCCCATTTTCTAAGAAGTATAGTGATGTGCATATTCTATGACATTAGACTGTTTTCCTCATTTTCTTGCCTCTAGTTTTAGTGTAGTCTTTCAGTCTTGGCTGTCCTAGTTCCAGAGGAAGTGCCCTAGAAATTGATAAAGGAAAATTAGACGAGGTCATAGATGCTTCCACCCCCTTCAGGATACATAGATGAGCTATATAGAAATCTCACTAAGGAGTATTCATTAATCAGCAATTTAGTGAAATGTGTGCATCCTATGTTTTATAAGAAATGTCAGTGGGTCCTTTCCCAAGGGAGTGAGATCATCAGATGAGGGTTCATTTGGTTTCAATGTCCCATATCCTTTTGTAAGACCTTGAAGTTGGCAATGCAGGAAAACAGGAACTCCACCCTAGCTCTACGAACTGCAGAGCTGTTGTGTCGGTTTATGACCATCTGCCCATTCTTCCTGTTATTACACAGCTTGTGAACTTTTACTGGGAATGGTGAAAAGTAAATTTACAATTTTGCACCATAAATTGCTGAAGAGGCCTTTTAAAATTTAGAGCGTGCATTGTTCATGGTTTCCCATTGGGTTTATCTCCATCACAACTACATTCATTTATTTAATTTGTTTCTAGGTTTGTCTAGTGTTCCTCTCGATCTACCCAGGCTCAGCATACAAAAAGACATACTTACAATTATGGCTAACACAACGCTTCAGATTACTTGCAGGTAAGGATTCGTTTTAGATTTAGATTGTTTTGTGTGCAAGTAGCTCACTGTTTATGGAGGGAAAGTTTGTATTTGCACATCAGAAATACAATAGAGTTGTAGTTATTATTTATACATAGTGAGGTTTCTAAGAAATGATGTAACCATGATAAAGTGAGAAAGATCTTTCTCCCCCCAAATTCTGTACTATTGTGCTGGCACTATTTTCTACTTCCCTCTATCAACACACACATGCGTGCACACGTGCACACTCACACCCAATAATCAGTATAATATCTGATACATAGTTATGGTACATGCTCAGTAAATATTAAATGAATAAATTAAATTGAGGATGTACCCAAAGTTTTGGACCATGTTTATTATCCTGGTCATCTATTTGGTCCTTTTTGAGAACTTCATTTCATAATAAAATTCTGACTGTTGTAGCTTTAGTACTCAGCCATTAACATTGCAGGTGCATATTCTGTGCAGGTAGTGGATTGCATGCTCTGAATTGATGTTCTGGAAGGTTTCTTTTCTCACTTGCTATCAAAAAGTCATGTTATTGATTTTTGTCAACTGGGGAAACAGTTCTCTTCGACAAGAAAATGTCTTTTGATTTTGCCTGCCAACCCTATTCCCCAGGAGGAAAAGTAGAAGACCTTGGTGTTTAATATAGTGATTATGAATGATAGACCTGGAAGCTCTTTGGCACCAGTGTGCCCACAGTAGAGAGCATGGGCAAAGAGACTGGTAAAAGTGATGTTGCCTCTGAGAAGAGTGCTGGGGTGTATATAAAGACCCTTGGGCAGCTTATTGCTGTCCCTTCATGCTGGATGAATACCAAGTATTCAACACAGAGACACAGATCTATTTCAGACTGTAGTTTATAAGGTATACACCTTAGTCCCTTTATCAAGTATAGGTCACCAATACTGAGCCCTTGGGAAATAGCAGTAGCAGGCACTGTTACTTTAGTGTTGCTATTTCAAGACATATTTCACACCCACCCTCAACAACAAAGGTTATTTAAAACCCCCAAAGATTCCATACTCCCTTTTAAAACTCTGCACAAGCATTTCCTATATCCTGAAAAAACTGTTGAGTGTGTTAAAAGTAACTGCATGAATATTGTTACAATTTCATGGAAATTTCCAATTCTTTGAAAGAAGAATCAGAGATGTTGCCTCTTGAGGTGAGCCACCTGCCTTGGGGCATTGTAGAGAAATGCTGAAATCAACATAATCTGTATTTTAAGTAGGTCCGTACAATGTCCTAAAAGGCTCTTAGACCATTGTATTCCCTTCCTTCCTAACCTCACTTCTTACCCTCCCTGCTTGCCCAGTCTTATCTGGTCACTCTGACTTCCCTAACCTTTCCCCAGTGTTCTAGTATCTCCTGCCTGCCCCGGGAACTTTACATTTGCTTTTCCTCTCCCTGGAATACTGTCCCTCCTGATAGTCCTATGGCCATTCAGCAAGCCTCCTTCCTCTGGATTTCCCTCCCTTTTTGCTTTTAATATTTAATATTTCCTCTAATGCATTTTATTTAATTAAAATATTCAGTTTTACTGAGACTTGCTTGCTATTTTATTGCTGTGTGCACCAGCAAGACTGAGGTTCCACAAAGGCATTGGTTTTTGTCTGATTTGTTCATTGCTAACCCCCATGTTGGACACAGAACATACTTAAATATTTGTTGAACGAATGAGAAAGTGAATTAATAGAAAACTGTGGAAACCCTGTAAGGGATCCTGAAGCGGAGTTTATATAGCTTTTTGTCTCTTGTTGATTCCCCGAGTTATTATTGGTGGAAGGCTTTGAATCTGTGTGTTGAGGAATTTTGTAAGTCTGAGAACCAAATCTTTGTTTTCCTTAGAAACAGCCCTGTATTGTGGCTTTTCACATTAATATTTTCTGGGAATTGATTTTTCAGTGGGCAGAGGGATTTGGACTGGCTATGGCCCAACAATCAGAGTGGTTCTGAGAACAGAGTGGCAGTGACCGAGTGCAGCGACTATGTCTTCTGTAAGACGCTTACAATTCCAAAAGTGATCGGAAATGATACTGGAGCCTACAAGTGCTTCTATCGGGACAGCAACAAGGCCTCTGTCATTTATGTCTATGTTCAAGGTAAGTGGTTAAATAGAATTCATTTCCCATGTTGATTTACCAGTTATAAAACACAATAGGCACAAAGAAGAATTGAGTACAACAATGGCTCACTCTAAAGGCTGCTTGCCAACAGGAATATACAAAATTCTTTTCTCCCAAGGCTTCCTGTCACAATCAGACTCATTGATTTGTTCTGGAGCTTGCACCCCCTTATATTTCTTTTGCCCAATTACTTTGGTTCTGATCTTTGTTTCTAAGGGAAATCTGTGTTCTCAATTGGTCATGGAGATTTGTAAAGCCTTCTGATATTTGAGAAAAAGCTCCGAAATCTTGAAAAGGAAGATTCAGGGGGTGAATTATGGAAAGGTTTCTGTGGAGAGATAGGTTATCTACAACAGAGCAGGAGATTTCCCCAAGAATGCACAGGGAAACAGCCAAGGGGTCTGGAGCTTCTTTGTGCACTGGCACTTCTTTTTTCTGCTTAATAGTTTATAAAAGACGGCTCCCATATTACTGTGCAAATGAAGACGCTGCTTCAAAGGACCTTTTGAGGACAGTGTTTCTTCCCTTTGCTTGTGTGACCTGAGCTCACATGCCACCTGTTTCTAGAGTTTGCAATTTGGGACTGACAAACGTGAAGGCTAGCATAACATTCATGCAGGTTAAACATAATGTTACACATACTTAGTATTTATAATATTAATTATTTTTTATTTTGTGTTTCAACAATCTTCTACTACCTTAATTTTCCCGTGAACAACCTGATTTCACTACTGAGATACCTATAATTTGTGTTGTGAGTGTTTTGTTTAGATATACTGAATATTTTCCCTTTTAGTGAAGACAAATTCTTGAGACATTTCTAACACATTTCTTTACCTCTTTATGTGACAGAGGATTTGAGACAGGTAAAGATTGCTAAGACTTCTTTACCAGAAACATCTTTTATAGGATAGGGATTTCATCAGCTTTGGAATACACACTTAGGTATCTCCATCCATTTACATTTCTTTTTTCTTTTTTTTTTAAAGATTTATTTATTTATTTATACAAGCACTGGGTACAGTCAGAAGTGCGGGAGGGTGAGAGATTCACCAGAGCCAGAGCAGGGAATAGAACAGGCAGACGGACCAAATACACTGCTGAGGGGAGTGGCGGGTTGCGGCAGGAGAGGTCTGCGCGCCATGTGGGACCCTCGCTGGTGGCCGGGGATCGAACTGGTGCTGCAGAGGCTGCGGGCAGCTTCACAGCCCAGCGCTTAACCGCTGGGCTCTGGGAGGCCCATCTATTTATATATCACTAGTGCGTATTGTATTTCAACAGTGGGGAACCCATCAAAATAGAGTATGTTACTTCTGGATTGCACAGTATTTAAGAATTATTTTTTACCTAGGATAAGCACAATCCAAGGTAGTATTGTGTGCCCTTCTCCTCCCCTTGCAGAATTTCAAAGAGACAAGACTCAGATCTTTGAGAACTTCTGACTTCTTTTGATCTGGCAGTCTTGGGAGATCAGGCTCTCTCAGAAGACTGCAAGGATTTCCTGCCTTAAGACTGTCTGGAAATATTACAAGATGAACCTCTCCCTTAATATCTCATTATTTCCTTCTCCCAAAGTCAGGAAACTTGGAGACATGTGAAAATTCATTTCAGGAGTTACAGTAAATATTTTATTTTGAGAGGATGGGAGATTGTTTTGGTATCTTTTGTTTATTTCCTTTTTCTCTTTTTTTTTTGAGTTACTGAAATAGAATTGATTTACTGACTACCTTTAGTCTTGCATCAAGGAGTTAATTTAGCTTCCCAAGGTTTGTTCTGTAAGCAAGCTATATACTATCTCATAGCATGTGGGTGAAAGGTAGGTAATTATTAAGAAGTAGCAATCTCTAGCACTGTTTGTTTATTTGTACAATACCTGTCTTTGGGTATACCATCAAAATCTTGTCTAAGCCTAATAATGTTCTAGGAGTTGAACTCTTCAAGGTTTTGGTCATAAAGTTCAAGGTGGGTAAGAAAACATTGAAATATTCCCTGTTGATGGCCCTTAGAATGTCCCCTGTGGTCACTATCTTACTTCCTTAGTTCTCTGACCCATTCCCTCCAGCAATGAATGGAACCAGGATGTGGGTCCTGGCTGCATAAAATAAGGGCTCTGGCTAATGGCTCTGGCATGTGGTAGACTGGATTGACTGCCTTTCTGTGCTTTCTAACTGGGAAAAAAAAAATCAAACTTCTGCTGTCGCAAGGAAATCAGCTGCTTTTCTCCCCTTTGGCTTAATTAACTCTTCACAATGACCAATCATCTTGAAGAGCTCTGAAAATGCCTAATCAGGTGTGCTGGACACAGCAGTATGAGCTGTGATTATGTCTCTGAGATTTCAAGCTTGTCTTCACACCACATCATCTCTATTTCTGGGCCATGGAGTAGTTCCCCAGAAGTATATTAACACTGCATGAACAGTGCTTGATGACATTAAATCTTTTCTTGTTTTCTTCTCATTCTTTGGGATGGTGACTTTTCAAATATTTTGTCATTGAAGATATTAATGACTGCTGAATCTTAATATAATGTAATAATGACAACATTATTTTATAAAGAATATCATATATAATCTTCACAATCTTCACATGTCCACATAAGACTTTTCTTGCATAATTGAATTAAAAATTGTTAGTTATTTCTTGCTTATTTTAAAGATTCTTTGGGATCCATTAATTCATTTTCATGGCATTTACATTATTGACCTAAAGAGAAAGGGAACGTGAAATTTTTAAAAACATCAATAAAACATCCATAATAAGATTTAACTTTAAATTTACATTAAAATTGATGTATATGCACCTTCACATTGAAAAAAATGTAATGATCAATCTGTCTAAATGATTCAATATATTTAGAGAGATTAATATTTATTAATAACATTAATATTTATTAATAATCAATATATTAATTCTTCAATATATAAAAAATAAAAAATATAAAAAATATATACTACTGTCTTATGATTCTTGTGTAGAAGTCAGTCACATTTGAGGAGTTTCCTTTCAATTTCTCTCTCTCTCTCTCTCTCTCTCTCTCTCTCTCTCTCTCACACACACACACACACACACACACACACACACACATCCTTCCTGTAGCATGTCCTTGGAACCAGCAGACTGACCTGTGGATTCCTTTGCTCAGATGTCATTCCCAATCATTCACTTCTCTGGTTAGAGTTTATGCATCTGAGAGATGACCAGCTTTCCTAGTAAATGTCATTAACTAATAGAATTAAATTTTCTTCTAGATTATAGATCTCCATTTATTGCTTCTGTTAGTGACCAACATGGAGTTGTATACCTCACTGAGAACAAAAACAAAACTGTTGTGATTCCATGTCTTGGGTCCATTTCAAACCTCAATGTGTCACTTTGCGCAGTAAGTTACAACTTCTTCAATCATCTCTTCCGTTTTCATAATTTTATCTAATATTAAGATAAGCAGCCTGTTTGTAGCATAATATCAGCAGTGAATTTTAAAGATCCTTTAGGAAGGGTCAAAATGACAATAAATAAAACTAATTTGTATTCTTAAAAGTAAAGATGAATTCTTTAATGATCATCTGACATGGGTTTCATGTTTGGATAGCATTTGATTAAATATTTTATATTTCTTTTTACTACCCAGAGGTACCCAGAAAAGAGGTTTGTTCCTGATGGTAACAGAATTTCCTGGGACAGCAAGAAAGGCTTTACTATTCCCAGCTACATGATCAGCTATGCTGGCATGGTCTTCTGTGAAGCAAAAATTAATGATGAAAGTTACCAGTCTATTATGTACATAGTTGTGGTTGTAGGTAAGAGGACAGTTTCTTTCCATGTCACTAATATCAGGCAATAAATATTGGATTCCTAGAGAAGATCCTGGAAATTCAATTACAGAATAAAGGACAGGGGATTTGAAAAATATATTAACTTAAGATATGGTGTTGGACAATCCATTACATCTGTTCTGTGCCATAAACTTCCATGCAGACAGGGTTTTCTCCTTTCCTGCCAATATAGGATGAAAAAGAATGCTATTACAGAAGTATATTTTATGGAAAATTCAATGTTCAGAGCATTGCTTGGCACCAGTTCTTTTAATTATACCTATTTCATGCAAGTCCAGCAATTTACTAAAGCTGGCCCCATGACTGTTGACTGCATGGCTACATTTTTGAGATCCTTTCAGGTCTGTTTGTAAATATCTACAGGCCATTTTTTTTTTAAAGATTCATTTTTATTTATGTGTACAAGAACTGGGCTGTAGGCCAGAGGTTCAGGAGGTGAGAGGATTCACCAGAGAGAGAGTAGGGAGCAGACCAGGAAGATCTACTGAAATACACTGCTGAGGGGAGCACCAGGTGAGACAGGAGAGGTCTGCTATGCCATGTGGGTCAGCTCCCTGGACAGGGATCAAACTCATGCCTCAGTGGCTGGCAATAGCTTGATAGGGCTGAGACTTTAACCCCTGCACCACCAGAGAAGCCTCTCTACAGGCCATTTTTTGGGGGGGCGGTTACTAAATATTGATTAGGCCCATAGGGAAAAGTGATGTGTCACATTTTAAAGTTGCATCATATTCAGAAAAAGTTGTGCCAACCTATGGATTTGTTTTTCCTCTCACATTCTGTTTTTCAATGTACTTGCTTCAGGATATAGGATTTATGATGTAATTCTGAGTCCCCCTCACGGAGTTGAATTATCTGTTGGAGAGAAACTCGTCTTAAATTGTACAGCAAGAACTGAGCTAAATGTGGGGATTGACTTCCACTGGGACTCTCCTTCTTTGAAGGTAACACTAACAATTCAAAGCCAGACCTCTAAATACTTTGATAATAAAATCAGTGGAGTTTGCTTGAGAAGATAGTGGCCTTTCTGGCCAGATGATCCAGATGATCTGTAAGGGTCTTAACACACACACACACACACACACACACACACACACATTTGAAAGAAATTCAGATTATACAACATGCATAGAGAAAAGGAGACAATGCCAAGAACTCCATCCCACACTGCTATAATCAGGTTGGCAGATTAGTTTTCTCTAGGTGATTACATCTCTCCCAGTTGTATTATTTCTCTGTTCTCTAAAACCCTTGATCTACATTCCTTTTAAGAGAACATCTCTTCAGAAAGTGGCATGAGACACACTTCTAAAGCACTGGTCACATTTACTTCTATTTTTCAGTTCATAGCCATCTCCTTACTCTCAGAGATTTTAAAAATCCTAATTCAGTTGCTTTCACTTATTTCTCCTGAAACCAAATATATTTGCTCTCTACGTAGGTTAAAAATTCTGATATTCCTATCAATAGTATTAAATAGTTCCCCAATGGCCAAGACTTGATTTGGTGGGTTTCTGGAAACTCCTCTTGTGTTATGCAGGACTTTGAAAGTTCTACAAACTCTTTTTCAGCATCAGCATAAGAAACCTATAAGCCGGGATGTAAAAGTCCAGTCTGGAAATGAGATGAAGACATTCGTGAGCTCCCTCACTATAGATGGTGTCACCCGCAGTGACCAAGGCTGGTACACCTGTGGAGCCTACAGTGGGCTGATGACGAAGAGGAACACCACCTTTGTCAGGATCCACGGTAAGCTAAGATGACCTCTGGACTTCCCTTGTGCCTTGAAAAATGAGATCATTTATAAAAATAAGTCAATTAGTGATTCCTACTTTGTTCATCTAGAAGACATCTTTGAGCTCTTGCTAAGCAGCCCACGTTAGCTAGAAGTCAAAAGCATAGCTTTGGATTTAGAGACATGGGTTCCCATCTCAATTTTAACAATAAGGTCAGCTAATATAATAAGCCACTAAATATAAATGTGTTTGTTGGTGCTATTACTATTGCTATCAAAAACAGAGCATTGTCATCTAAGATAGTTTTAAAATTTTTATTTTGTTGCAACACTGAGAGTCTTATTTGAATAAGTATGGACTTTGCAATGGGGGAAAACTGGAAACTCAGAAAGTGTTCTGAGGGGCTTGGAGCAAATCATTTAATTTTTCATTTATTCTCTTTCACTTGAATATATGTTTCAGTTTAGAATAGACATTTGTGTTCTACTTACATGCCTTGGTAGGATTTTGGATTGTATAATGAGAATTCATACAAGGGTTTTGAGGAGAGAGAAACATACTCTGGCTTTTTTTAAAAAAAAAAAAAAAACAGGGTTACTCTGCTTGTTATGTGGAATACTTTAGGGAAGTAAGGGCAGAAGTAGGGAGGTCAGTTAGGAGATTAATTACAGAAATCTAGGAGAAAGATAGTTAGTTGCTTGGATAAGAGGCAGTATCAGTGATAAGATGCTAGATATGTATTTGAAGATAAAGCCAATGGAATCTGCTGAGTGGTTCAGTGGCTATGGGATGCAGTTGATGAAGAATGGAAGATGACTTTTGAGTTTTTAGTATGAGCAAGCAAATGATTTAGGTGGTATTATTTACTGAAATAAGGAAAACTGAGAAGGGACTAAGATTTGGGAAATCTTATGTATGTTAATTTTGAGAAGATTATGTATGTTAATTTTGAGAAGATTTGGGAAATCAGTATGTTAATTTTGAGACACCCTTAATCATCCAAGTGGTAATATTTCATATATAAATGTAGGACTCAGAGAAGTCAGGGTAGGAAATACAAATTTAGAAGAGACATAAGATGATACTTTAAACCTGAGGCTGGAGGAGGGTGAAAAGAGATTTGAGGATTGAATCCTGAGACTCATGGGGCATATATAGGGTGTCATAGGAACAGAGGAAAAGGAGAACCCAGAGGCCTCTGAGTAACTTAGAGAAAGCTTCACAGAGGAACAAATGCTTGAATTGAGAGTTGAGCAGACGCTAGACTTGCAGATTGCACAGGGAGAGGGAAAAGCAAATACAAAGCCTAGAACTGTCACAGAAGGTGAAATGTGACCTATAAAAGGGAATGTGGAGAATCTCTGAATTACAGCAATGCAGAACCCAAAGTCTTTGGCTCTTCACTTGACATGAAAAATTAAACCAAATGACCATTTACAGTAAGTTGACATTTATAAGAATGCTTATTTTTGTTTTCTTTCAGAAAAACCTTTCGTTGCTTTTGATAGTGGTATGGAATCTTTGGTGGAGGCCACAGTAGGAGACCGCGTCAGAATCCCTGTGAAATATCTTGGTTACCCTCCTCCTGAGATAAAATGGTAACTTTTGAAATAAATGTAGAGCATTGTTACACATGAAAGTGAATCCTTACTAATTAGAATACTAATTAGGTTGTACTAATTATGGGGATTTTTTCCCCCCATAGGTATAAAAATGGAAGACCCATTGAGTCCAATCACACCATTAAAGTGGGGCACGTTCTGACTATCATGGAAGTGAGTGAGAAAGACACAGGCAATTACACTGTCGTCCTTACCAACCCCATTTCAAAGGAGAAACAGAGCCACGAGGTATCTTTGATTGTGACTGGTGAGTTCACGCAGTTTTCCTTTTCTGTCCAAGATTTATTTGTCTTCCTAAACAGCCAGCCTATCTATCGTTCATTGAATGGGGTTCTATGTATAAAAGATCCAGATCAGTGGAGTTGAAATGAGGTGGAGAATCGTGTGCTCTGAATGTGTTTGCAACAAAGGCCTTGTATGTGGACTTTTTGATGGTCAAATGCAAGTTTAAAGTAGATGGTACACTTGAGGGCTAAATGTGGTGAAATAAGAATGTTTGTGAGGACAGCTGTCAAGCTTAAGTGGCACTGTCTTTGCTCCTGTCTCAGGCCACTGTGCACTTGACATGCAAATGTATAATGACCATACTATAAATGGTAATTTTTGTATCTCTTATTTGAATTTTGTGGGAAGTTTCTTGTGTGATTTGGTAGTTGATGAATCAATGACGCCTAGGCAGATTTCAGTTCAGAAGGTTTTCACTAGTTGACACGGTTGACTCGATTGAAGATTATTTAAGTTTTATTATTTTAAACTGGAGTTTAGGACTCTTGGTGGTCATGAGAATATATTAAATCTCTTATTCAAGCATGATTTGAACTTTGTTTTCCCAAATTGAAAAAGGTAAATAAGAGCGCCATGATCCAGTAAGTAGGGGAAGTGCTATTTTGATATGAAGCAAGTGTCTCGATTGGAGGGACTTCTAGGAACCTTTAATATGCTAGTGTGCTGCTATATGTTGCCATTCTTCAGGAAGAGAGAGTGTTTAGTGTCTCACAAACTTGATCAGAGCATTCCCATTCATACTCATCCCAATAAATCCATTAATATCTTTTCTCAAATACAGTTTGGAAAATGCTTCTCTGTTGTCATTCTTTGTTGTCCTTTTTGGTGTGGCTAGTTATAAAACTTCAGGGTTGTCTCTTGTGACATTAAGGTGCTTTCCATGTGTCCTACCACCACCATGTATGACTGCTGAGCTTTGCTTCATTTCTTTGCTGGGAAGTCAGCGTCAGAGATAATAGGTCACTGAGAAGTTGCTTAGGAATAGGGAGGGAGAGAATAGGAGGGAGAGAAGCTGGAAAGCTGCCAATTAGGATGAGGAGCTGAAAATGAAGAAGTAAAACCAGAAAATATGGCGGCTGGCCCATCTCGCCAATCCTTGAAGTCATGAAACATTTGCTGCACCCAAGCATTTACTCTGTTGTGTAAAGTCAACCTAAAAATGAAGTCAAGGTTTCAAAGTATAATCTGAGACTTTAGGTTGATAGCCATGAGAAAATAGTTTCACATTAATGACTTTGAAGCCAAAAAAAAAAAGAAAAAAGAAAAAAGAAAGACAGAAAAGAGGGAGGGAGGCAAGGAAGGAAGGGGGAAAAAAGAGAGGGAGATGAAGAAGTGGCAGTTGACCTTGGACCATGATTTAACTTCTATTGTTTCATTTCTCCCTGTGGAACATGGAGAACAATAATACTGGTTGTGAGGATTAAAGGGATCAGTGGGTGTTAAGCACTTAGAACAATGCTCAGCACTTGGTAAATGAAATTATGATGTTAGGTATAAGGATTTGCTTTCTTTCTTGCCTTTATCTTGTGAGCTTGGGAGAACAGGGAGAGTTTTTCCTATAATGTAGATAAGAAAACTGAGGCATGGGATGATGAGAAAACTGAGGCATGGGATGATGAGACTTGCACAGTGTCCCCAGACTTATTATTTATTATTATTAGCTCATCATCACTGCTATGAGTATCATTAGAATGCAGGTCTCATATCTCCAAAACCAAACATTCTTTGAAAAAAGCATGTGGGAGCAAAATCACATGCTGAGAAAATACAGGTTTTAATTGTTAAAAGCTTCTACTTTTCATTCCTCAAAGTTGATGGACAATTCAAAAGTTGTTTTTTCTATCTCTAGTCCCACCCCAGATTGGTGAGAAATCTCTCATCTCTCCCGTGGACTCTTACCAGTATGGCACCACCCAAACGCTGACGTGCACAGTCTATGCTGTTCCTCCCCCCCATCACATCTACTGGTATTGGCAACTGGAGGAAGAGTGCACCTATGAGCCCACGTAAGTAGGGTCACACCCGCTTTCCCCCTGCCATCTTGTTTTTCTCATAGTCAAGCTATGATGACTGTATTGTAAGCCAACAGGTTCTTCCTACGAAAGTTCACTCTCAAGTGGAACTCATCACCTCCTCCCTGCTGTCTAAGGCTCAAGTTTTAGGGGCTGTCTTTCCTTGAGATCTCTTGCTTGGAGATTAGCCAGCTGTCTCTCCAGGTTAGCCCCCAAGTTTATATAACTCTCTAAAGGCAGGCCTTCGGCTCAGTTTGCTGCTAATTGCCAATCTTTGGCTTTTCTCCTTATACTCCTCAGCTAGTGAATACTACTTATCTGTAAAGAGTCACATCTCAGAGGAAATGCTGATGGGTGCGAGGGGGAGATAGACCAAGCTGTAGCTTTTGGAATCTCAGGCCCAGCTTATCTGGTTCTAACACAAATCCAGACATCCTTAGGAAAAACAACAACAACAACCCACCCACCTCCAGTCTAAGCATTGCACTTCCTGTTGTTGTTTTTGAAATGGCCACTACTAGTTTCTTCCTCAGATGCTGACCATTTCCTATACAAAGGACACAGTCCCAGGGAGATTACTTCCAGAAATCCAATGGCTTCTTAGTTTCCTTGCCTTCCCTTTGAACTAAATTAACTTGAATTGTCTTGTCGATCCAATTTATGAATGGAGATTTGTTCCCAGAATAACTGCTTCCCTCCTGTATCCTGAATGAATCTACCTAGAACCTTTTCCTTTATCACTGAGGCCTATTTTTAATTGGCGCCACGTCTTGTAACATGGCGGGGTGAGTTGAACGTTATTTCTAAGAACAGGATGATCAAAGTCATAGTCATTCCTGACTACTGATTTGAATTAAAGAAAAATTTAATCATAATATGATCTGTTATCTCTCTTTTATAGCCAAGCTGTTTTAATGACAAACCCATATACTTGCAAAGAATGGAGAAATGTGGAGGACTTTCAGGGGGGAAATAAAATTGAAGTCAACAAAAATCAATTTGCCTTAATTGAAGGAAAAAACAAGGTGTGTTTAAAATTCTTTAATTTGAAAATCTCTCTCTCTCTCTCTTGCCTGGAAGGATACATGGTTCAATATTATATGAATAATTTTGAAAATTGATGATCAAAATAATTGGAAGAACAGATAATAATATAAGTCAGTTTGAAAACACCTTTGACTTTTAAAAATACAATTGACCTAGTGATACCTTATCAGAGAAAAATGAAACACATATGCCATTAAATTTATACATCTGTTGTTAGATAATTCTGACTTTACAAACATAAGAAGATGCATATACTGTCACGTTAAAATACATTATTTATTTCATGGTTTCTAAAGCCCACACTGTATAATGTATGAATGAAGCTAGCAGAAATGTACTTGCAGATATTGGCGTGTGGACAGTGCAGTGGGATGAATGCAGCAGGCAAGGGGTAGTGGTTGTGGGGACTGCTGGATTTTAGTCTGACTGCATGAGCATAAATTCAACCTCTATTGTTCATGGTATTTGTTTCTTGCTTTTGCAGACTGTAAGTACCCTTGTTATCCAATCAGCAAATGTGTCTGCATTGTACAAATGTGAAGCGGTCAGCAAAGCTGGCAGTGGAGAGAGGGTTATCTCTTTCCATGTGACCAGTAAGTACTGCTCTGGGGTGGGGGGGTGACCTGGAGGACGGGCTGGATCTCTTGTCAACTGGGTGTTAAGCTGTCTGATGTTCTGTAGTGCTTGCCATCCCTGTGAGTGGCCTGGGATTGAGGAAGAGTAGGGGGGCGGTTTGATAATTGGCCCTTTTGTTCACAGATTCAAATGCCTTAGTTAGCTCCTATTTCATGAGAAGTTAGTACACTGAAGCTGAGTTCACTGCAAAGAGATTGGTTTCATTCATCCTTTTTAACCACAATTCCTGTATCATATATATGTCTCTGTCATTAAAGTCTCGCACAGTGGCTTGATGGGGTTCGGCCAATAGTGGGGGCATGCTGGGCTGGGTTCTCTGGGGCATTTGCAATGACAGGAGGGTGCCCTCCCTGTGCTATTGATTTTGTCTCCAGTCCAGTTTTATGGCAAAGTCTTAACTGACTGGATTGAATAAAACATTTTTGTCTGGGTAAATGCATTGTAATAATAGTGTTGGTATCATTGTGTGTTAATGAGGAGCTAATTTAAAAAAACCTATGCTATAATTCACTATTTTTTTTTAATTTTAGAAAATCTTAAACAGTAGGTTTAGAAGTCAAAGTAGAAAAATAGCTGAGGAATCCATTACATTTCTAGATAACATAGTTTGGAAAACGTTACATTTGGGTACCTGCATTGTCTGGATTGGTTGTCTGAGATTGTGAGCGCATCCCTGGTCTGGGTGCTTTATTGAAATCTGAAGGCAACAAGAAGATAATTAGTGTGCATCATCTAACCATGAGTTTTACATTTCAGGGGGTCCTGAAATCAGTTTGCAACCTGGCACCCAGCCAACTGAACAGGAGAGCGTGTCTCTTTGGTGCAGCGCAGACAGGACAACATTTGAGAACCTTATGTGGTACAAGCTTGGCCCACAGGCTCTGCCGATTCACGAGGGAGAGTTGCCCACGCCTGTTTGCAAGAACTTGGATGCTCTTTGGAAAATGGAAGTCACTATGATCTCTAACAGCACAAATGATGTTTTGATCATGGAGCTCCAGAACGTATCCTTGCAGGACCAAGGAAACTATGTCTGCTTTGCTCAGGACAGGAAGACCAAGAAAAGGCACTGTGTTGTCAAACGGCTCACAGTTCTAGGTAGGGAGGCAACTCTGGATCATCCACATGCAGTTGGGATGCCCTGAATGTAGTGCTTTCAGGCGTTGTATGAAGATTACTGTCCCCTAAGAGCTTATGACGTAGGTGGTACCCACTTAACTTATTCACTGACAGCCCTTCAGGCAGAAAGAAGCTACTGATAGTGAAGTGGGGTATTAAAAAGAGAAAATAACATGGCTCTTTCTATCCTCAATGAGGGGACAATTCACTAGTGTCTGCAATTTATCAGCCTGAACCAGGGGACTCACTGCCTTACTCTTGGACATTCATTTATATTAGAATACACATATTTGTAGCATGCATCCTCTAAGCTAAGAGGATGCTAGAAGCTCATAGAACAGATAACCACAGGGCAATGGCAGCACAGTGAGATTGCTGTGTCCATGAGGGCAGAAATTGTTTTCTGTTTTATTTCTTGCTGAGCTCTAGTCATAGGACATGGTGGAACATAAGAGGTGCTCAGTAAGTTATCTCTGGCTTGAAGATACAGTGATGGGGCCACATAGGGCCATGAGAGCATATGACAGGTTGTATAGTCAATGCTTATACCTCTGGGTCATCCCATGAGGTCCAGCATAGCTTAAGGCCAAAGAGATGATAACTTTAAAGAACAGATAAACTTGCAACTTCTCCATGGAGCCATTCTCTACACGTGTCTCAACTTGTGTGTTGTGCAAAAGCTGTGAGGCCACAGCTCTGTCTCTTGAGAAATCAGGCAAATTTGGGGCTGTTCTCCTTATTTATCTTCCTCCTTGTTTATTTTCTCTTGTTTTAGTGCCACTTCCCAGTTTTTAGAATGCATGTGTTTTCTGATTTTTACTGCTAGGAAAGGAAACTGCCTAGAAAAACTCATCTATACCAAAGTTTTAGAGAAATGATATCTTTAGATATATTTTAGAGGCATCTTCGGATAGGCACAAGGAGAGGGTTTGATAGTATTATGACTCAGGTGGGAAAAGGAAAGATACTTTTTGGGTGAAGTCATCATCTCCAGGGCCCTTCAAATCATATCACATATATAACCGTGTTTTACTATTCACTTGTTGGGTGGGCTGGTGTCAAGCTAATGGAAGGATTCAGAGAGAGATCTGGAGGATCTGGTCCAGCAGCTCAGGAAATGTGTCATAGTGTGTGGCTTTGCTTCCCCAAGGATTCCTAAGTTGTTTTCCAAAAATTATTCTTAGAAATAGACTAGAGCCCAGTTCATTTGCTTAAACACCAGTGTAGTCCACTGTGGACTGAGTGGATTCTTTCAGCATAATTCCTTTTGGGGTTCAATTGGTTTGGACAAGATAATGCCACAGCACTTTGATGATATGTAGGAAAAGGGTAAATCAAAAGTTTCACTGTACATTTAGACAACTGTCCATGGCATTTTCTTTAAATCTTTGACTTTCCTTGGGACATTGCTATTTGGTTCATGTTTTAGTGAAAATAATGCTGAGCTGGTCTTTTAGTCTCAAGCAGATTCTACAACTTGTTTAGTTACAGGGACTTGGACAAATTGTTTAGCCCCCCTGAACTGCAATATTTCATCTGTAAAATAGAGCTTCTGCTTCTGTCCTGCCCACCCTGGGAAGGGCTGAGTGGCGGAGATCATATAAATGAGTTTCATAAAAATTGTCAAATAAATATAAAACATTCTTTGTTGAATTGTACTGAAATTTTGCACTTTTTGAGAGAAACGTATCAGAGTTCTAGGGTGTCACTGGCTAGAACTTTCATGGAAAGGAAGCTGTGTATAACTAGAGGAAAAATCCATTAAAGGTGGCAACTTTTATTTTCTGATATGATTTCCAGCTTGAGTCACTCGCACGTATGTTCAAAGATTTCAAATTTCAGTAATCTGAGTTGTCCTGACTGACTTGCTTCATTTAAGTTTACTCAGTGACCAATGGTATGTTATTAAACTGGTGTATTTTCGGCTTAATAAACCAGCAGTTTACTACAGCTACAGTGTTGTGTTTACTGACACTAACACAATTTCAAAAGTTATAACTGAATGCTCGATGGTTTTCTTTTGTGTGCACAGAGCGCATGGCACCGGTGATCACAGGAAACCTCGAGAATCAGACAACAAGCATTGGTGAAACCATCGAGGTTTCCTGCACTGCGTCGGGGAATCCCCCTCCACAGATTACCTGGTTTAAAGATAATGAGACACTTGTGGAAGACTCAGGTGAGCACAACATGTCTATCCTTCCTTGGCTGCAGAATTTTCCTGGAGACGTTATTTAAAACCTTTATTCTTTCTTGGTTTGCTTTTGGTAGGGGAAAAAAGCAAAGCTAATGTCTCTGATCTGGCTCATTTCACAGACCTGGAGTCAGAGCTGTGTTGAGCCAGGGGTCAGATGCGTCAGCAGTTGATCCTCTTGGACTCTTTGAAGCTAGATAACAGCCCAAGATAAAGGGCAGCATTTATATCTTTAATTTTTTTTTTTTCTGGAACGCTCTGTGAGACTGCATCGTATATAATGATCATCTTTCTCTTCTCTTAGGCATCATACTGAAAGACGGGAACCGAAACCTGACGATCCGCAGGGTGAGGAAGGAGGATGAGGGCCTCTATACCTGCCAGGCCTGCAGCATTCTTGGGTGTGCGAAAGTGGAGGCGTTTTTCATAGTCGAAGGTCAGTGGGGATTCATTGACACATCAGGCAGCTTTAAAAAATTATCCTGTATCGGAATCTAGAAAACTTAAATAAGGGACCAGGAAAATGAATAACTATAAGAAAGTGAAAATCAAAATCAACAAAAAACTATGAACCAGAGACACTTTTAGGGAGGCGGGGGCGGGAGGGGAGGGATTGGGGTCAGAATGGGAGGGCTGCAATTGTATGGGGAATATAAAAATAAAATTTATTATTTTAAAAAAAAACAGTTTATGTCAGAAGTGCTGTTTTTACATTTAAACTAAATATATTTGTCCCATTCTACTTAACTGTATAGAAGACAAAAACAATAGGATTTTATTTCCTTGTTCATTTATATACCACCTGTAGTAATGCCATCTGCAATGGGAAGATAGAAGTCCCGGACACAGGATACTGCTCTAGATTTCTTGCAAGTTCGAGGAGAGAGCAAACTATTTCCCTACCTAGGCAACATCACACAACTAGCTAAAGTTTGTGACATTATCCTTCTAGACACAGGATTCAAAATTTAGGTGTTAGGAAATTCCAGGATAATATATATTTATTCGAAAAATTGAGAGGGCACCCAGATACCTCACACCTTGCACTTTGCACCCATTAGCCGGCATTTGTTGGGCAGTACCAGGAAGCTAAGGGCACAGATTTCCAGGAATGAAATTTGAAAGAGACATTAGAGTGCCTTCTTTGTCATTTTTTGGGGAAAAAAAAAAAGTAAGTTTAGTCACCAAAAGATCATACTAGCATACCTACACATGGAGGTGTCTGAAATAAAAAGACATTGTCATATAAATTATATTAAATATTAACGACTAAGTCATCTTTTCAACTCAAGATTTCAAACTCCAAGGAAGTTGTTTACTCGTCTATGAACGTCTATATGTAAATTTTAACTTACATATTCAACAGTATTTTTGTAAAAAAAAAAAAATTATCCTGTATCTTACATAAATTCATAGACGTTGCGTGGGCTATAGGTGATTTTTTTTTATATCTTTGTACATCTTCTACTCTTAAGCATATATTATTTTAACCAGAAAATATAATTAATGTTATTTTAACTCTGTCTGCATCATATTTCCTATCCTGAAGGGCTCATTGTGGAAAAATTCTTAGTTGAGAAGAAAATATCTTTTCCTGATTCTTTGAGCGGTTGAATTAACTTTTATGGAAATAATACCTCTATATATTGAAAAAAACATTAGAATTACTGCCGAGTCATGAAAAAAAATCAGTACTAACCAGATAGTAAGAAAGGTTGAGAATTTTCATTGATAAAAGTAAGATTTATTTGTGAACAATAGACTATTGCTTCTTTGACATGGAAATTTTGAGTTTTTACCTAAATGTGAAAGGAAACTTGCATGTATCTGCAGAGATCAGTGAAAATTTGGTATTTTTCTCATATGGGAGGAGTAATTGTGGCAGAATATTTTATCCCCAGAAGTTTATTCCCTTTTTTAAAAAAATAACTCATCTGGGGAACAATGAAACTGCAGTCTGGGTGATGGGATGGTATTCAAGGGGGAGAGAGAGGGATGGTGATGGAGGAATTGATGCCTTTCTGTGAACTCATCCTAACTTGTCTCTCAAAGTCTAGATAGCAATCTCTTTAATCTGTCAAATCCATGTGCCAAGTATTGCGTCTCAGTGCCTTGACATGTTTTCAAGTCTATAGACTTTTACCATTTCATAACTGCACTTGCAAATAAAAATTTCAAGTGCCTGCAGTAAGCCATATTTCAAGTGATGCGGTGGTTTTATTACTTCCAAAGCACTTCGTGTTTTAGGGCAAACCCTAGGGAAACTTGCAGTTCTCTTCCCACTGATGTTTCCCCTCTGCTAGCTTTCTGCAGCTGGTACCAATGCCTAACTTGGTAACATTGGTACAGAAGTTATGTTTACTACCGGAAGAGAGTACCTAGAAAGAGAGAGGTGGATATTTAATTCTCCTACTAGGTTCCCAAAGGCTATTATGGGAATATGAAATACAAACTTATGTAGGCAATCAAATTTTTGAATTTTTTTCTTTGTGTAAATGGGCTTTTAAATTTCATTGTATAAATAAAGATAACTTCAGTAAGACCACCAGAGAAACAAAATCTACTTCCAGATATACTTGGTGCTTATCTATCAACTTGGTGCTTAACTCTCATTTTGCTACTAATTAATTACTTGTCTTTGGACCTTACAGAGGGCCTGTCTCACAGCTTGTGACTGCTGCACTCAGCCACTGGGAGACCTGAAGTGATAATTGCTTCCTTATCACCTCTTTGCTAATCACTCTTAGTTAAAAGCCTCCTCTGGTGTTTAATTCCTCCCACTCAGAGCTGTCCACTGGAGCCCTGAGCTTCTGCAGCTTTTCTTGCTGACCTTCTAGCTTTCCCTTTTCTCTTTCCTTTCATGAGTAGATTTAAATTCATAATCCCTGGCTATGTAGGATGTGTTCATCTTGGTTCTCTCTCTTTCCCTTATTTGGGTTCCTGTCATACAAGATAGGGGTAGGGGTCGTGTAATGGTTAACTGGTGTTGGACAGACATTATATAGCTCTTAACCATTCTACCAATTTGCTGTGTGTTCTTGATGAAGTAAGTTAACCTCTCTGAACTTGTTTCACCATCTGAAAACTGAGGGTTATTAAAAAGATTAAGCGGGATGGTATATATAAAGTGATAAGCACCTCTTGGGTTTCCAGTAGTTCTCTGGGCAAAGAACTACATTTATTTCTCTGATTTCTTAAAACCCTTTCTCAGACTCTGTACAGACATGGACTATCTGTAAAACCAGACATTTATTTTCTTCACATGGTATACTTCTCTATAGAGCATGATCTATTTTCCTTGCATCAAAGACTGCTCTTCTTCCATACATTTTCTATGTTTGTTATTTAAAGCATTAATATTTCTAACCCTAATTACTTTAGAATTTTAATGCTGGAAGTTTTCATGAGCAATATTTTGTAAACTTTGAATATCCATTAAGAATTTTAGAGACTCCATGTTAGAAGATGGTGTCCATTGCTTCCAAGTTGATAGCTTGAGATCTTGCTTTAGTGTTGAACTTTGTCACTTTATAGCAAATATTGCTGTTGACGGTGATTCAATTTTGTATTTCTAGGTGCTCAGGAAAAGACGAACTTGGAAGTCATTATTCTAGTGGGCACTGCAGTGATTGCCATGTTCTTCTGGCTACTTCTTGTCATTGTTCTTCGGACCGTTAAGCGGGTAAAAAGATAATTTCCCTTTTGCCCCATGCATGCTGATTTTCATGATTAATGAAAGCTGACTGGGGCTCTTTGAGTTGTTTCTCTCATTGTGATTGATTCAATGGTGCAATTTTATTTTAATACAATAACATTCCTGCCCATTTTCTTTTGGCTGGACCGCCGGGCTTTAATAATAGGAGTCCCTAGAGGAGAAAAGGGCTTGAACTGTCTTGTGTCATTAAGATTTAAGAACTTGATTCTGAACTCATTTGGGGGTTGAGTGGACATTGAAGCAGGAGTATAATAGGACTACTCTCAAACTCCATGAGTTTTATTAGAAAATGAGACATCAGGAATGGGGCTTCCATAAACAACAATAATAAGCAAACAACAGCCAAATGGCAGGGATGTGTGACTGGAAGGAATAATGCTTTCCAGGCCAGTGAAGGAGAACTGAAGACAGGCTACTTGTCCATTGTCATGGATCCAGATGAACTTCCCCTGGATGAACGCTGCGAACGCCTGCCTTATGATGCTAGCAAATGGGAGTTCCCCAGGGACCGACTGAAACTAGGTATGTTTTCAAGTGATATTAGTTTGATATTGGGTTAACAGGCCATCTTCTCCTATAGAATGACAAGAAATCAAGTCTGTTCAAATGTCTGCTTCTGGTTTAGACATAATTGTTCCATTCCCTTGAATTTGAGTAGTCATCCGTTTAGTCAGTTAGAAGTAGGTTGGTTCTCTGTATGATCATCCAAAGCAGAGCATTTGGAGAGTGAAGGGGGAAGTATTAAATAATCAAACAAGGACAAGGGAGTAAACTGGAGGATGTGTGATCAGTCTTTTAGTGAGAATCTCTGCATGTTACTTTGGTAGTGTAATGTTCTGTGTTTGTTCTGTTCGTACTATCATTGTTGACTATAGGTAAACCTCTTGGCCGTGGTGCCTTTGGCCAAGTAATTGAAGCAGATGCCTTTGGAATTGACAAGACAGCAACTTGCAAGACAGTGGCTGTCAAAATGTTGAAAGGTAAAAGCAAAATTATATGGTGATGCATCTCTGATTCATCTTGTCTTTAAATATGATGTAAGGCTTGTGTCAAGGCTCTGTGGTTAGGGTATCCACCGGCCAATGATTCAGTCAGCTTAAATGTGCCTTAGTGCAAATTGGAACAAAGTTCATCTTTTTCAGGGTTATGGCATGGACAGCAAAGTTGAGGATGGATTTCAGCCTCCAACTTCTTCACCTTGTGTGGAGTTCTTATAGAGGGCACAGCCTACATACACTATACTTAGTGGTCTGGCGACAAGGAAGAAAAATACCTTGGTTATATTGAAATTGTTTCTTAATGTATTACAGTGCATTAGTTAGCTAATTATAAACCATCTAGAAATATGGAAAGAAATTTGATATAACTAAAAATAGTAGAGTGCAAAAACAATTTGTTCCCTAGAATTAGAATATGAAAAAGATTTTCACTTAAGAATCTGCAAAATAAGAATGGGTCTACTAGGAAAAAATATTATGAGTGAAAATTAAAAGATTAATTTTTATAAACAAATTGCTAAACATAATAATATTACACTTCTTGGATTGCCTTTTAAATTTGGCAAAGTGATGCATCTAAAGCTCTTTGCTCCAATTGGAATGTGCTTTCGTGGATGGAGATAATGACTGTTTGCCAATAGGTCTTTGCACTTTGAAACCATCTCTTTCCTTTTGTCTATCCTCCTGATGGGTATGGGGTATGTAACTTTGAGGTGGCTCTGGGGCCTGAGGTGTGGACCATGTCTGGAAAGTGTACCAGTCTACATAGGATCAAACTCACAGTCTTAGCCTCATCAACCTCATGTGCCAAATGGCCTTGCCAGCTGGCCCTTGTTAAGATTCCTTCTAGGCACAGATTCACTAGAACTTCAGCACAGCCTCTAACACATGAGGATATTTAATACATGGTGTTGCTTCCTTATAAGGAAGCACTGAAATAATCAGGCCCTAAGAAACATAGTAAACCTGATATGTGAAAATCCAATTTGTTAGAGAAAATCTGGGCCTCATTCCATTTGCAGATGTATGTCCCATTTTGCAACAGGCTTCACAATGGACTCAAATATCAAACCAAATTCTAGGTGCACTTAAAGTAAGAATTAGATTTTGTATTAGAAAATGTAATTTATACTTGACTTTTAGGGAAATGGACCTAGTCTGTAAATTGGTTTACAGTTCTATACATTATCTGGAAGTAAGTTGCACAGATGTGTTCAATAAATTATTGCCCTTCTAAGGCAATGCCCACATGCGTGACTTCCCTCTTTGCCCTGCATTTGTAGAGGGAGCAACACACAGTGAACACCGAGCCCTCATGTCTGAACTCAAGATCCTCATTCATATTGGCCACCATCTCAATGTTGTCAATCTTCTAGGTGCCTGCACCAAGCCTGGAGGTGAGTAACTATGATGGTCCTGGTTGCTTGATTTTGAAATATGCTTCTTTGCTGGAATTTGAAAGAACCCACTTATCTCCCATGGCCTCAATTTCCTTGACTTGGGATGCTTTGCCAGATTCTTAGATATAGTATGTTTCATGGAGGTTAAATGGGCATTGAACATTATTAGGTGACTGTGTTGAAAAAATACATGGGGCCTCCTCTGGTGGCGCAGGTGGTTGTGCATAGCACTGTGAAGCTGTCCGCAGCTTCTGCAGTGTGGGTTCGATCCTTGCCAGCTGGGAGATACTCACATGGCATGGCAGACCTCTCCTGTCTCGCCTGCTGCTCCCCTCAGCAGTGTATTTCAATTGATCTGCCTGTTCTGTTCTGCTCTCTCTGGTGAATCCTCTCACCCTCCCTCACATCTGGACTGTACCCCAGTTCTTATATCCATGAATAAATAAAATCTTAAAAAAAAAAAAAGGAAAATACATGGGCTAATTTCTTCTGAAATTTTGATTAATCTTGTGGAATTGCCTTTTGGAAAAGAAAAGCTACACTATCAGGGGATTAATACCAGCAGATTTTGTTGGCTTTGTCCTCAATGAAATGTTGTTGCTTCTGTGATATTTTCTGGCTCATCAATATATTAAACGTCAAGTGAGATACATGACTGAAAACATTTTTTTTCCTGACTTGCTATTCTATCTTCAGGGCCACTTATGGTGATTGTGGAATTCTGCAAATTTGGAAACCTGTCAACTTACTTAAGGAGCAAGAGAAATGAATTTGTCCCCTACAAGGTATGTCATTTCCTAACTAAATGCCGCTCACATTGTAAAATGGAGGAAAACTCAAAGTAGGTACAGGTTAAGTTTTTTTTTTTTTTTTTAAGGATTTATTTATTTACTTATACAAGCACTGGGTACAGTCAGAAGCGCGGGAGGGTGAGAGAATTCACCAGAGTCAGAGAGGAAAGCAGAGCAGGCAGACTGACAAAGTACACTGCTGCGGGGAGCAGTGGGCGGCAGGAGAGGTCTGTGCGCCATGTGGGACCCTCACCCAGTGGGGGCTGGGGATCGAACCGGTGCTGCGAAGGCTGTAGGCAGCTTGGCAACCCAGCGCTCAACCACTGCGCCACCAGGGAGGCCCGGTACGGGTTAAGTTTTTAGTTGGAATTCTTGACTGTCGTAACTTTTTCTTTCACCTTTTGAAAGGACATATGCTTCTTATGTTTTGTTTTGTGACTTTAAACTACTGACCCATTTATAGATGGTGCCAGGAAAGGGAGAAAGGGATGTGTGATTGAGGAAAAGGACAGCTGGAGGGAAGGACAGCTCTGGTTTAACCTCTGTCTCCCCTGGCTAAATTTGGCCTTATGGAGTGTAAATCCCTCTATAAAGAGCACCCTAATGTTGGAAGTGTGCCTCAGTGAAACTTGAAACAAGGTATTGATCTCTTTAAGCTAAAGAAGGAGCTAGGCTTTATGGAAAAAATCCATTCTGTGGAACACAACCCAAAGACTGTGATCCTGAAATTGAGCCCTTCTTGTCTGTTTTTTAATAGTTACAGTTCTTTTCATAGTTTACTATATTTTCCAGATCCCTCTTATATTAAGGAATGGTTCTTTTGCTTCTTTGTAGAGCAAAGGGGCACGATTCCGACAAGGGAAAGAATATGTTGGAGAAATCACAATGGATCCTAAACGCCGCTTGGACAGTATCACCAGTAGCCAGAGCTCAGCCAGCTCTGGATTTGTTGAGGAGAAATCCCTCAGTGATGTGGAGGAAGAGGAAGGTTTGTGTCATTGTTTCCTTTACACCTAACTCATGAATTGTAGGAACAGACAAAATGGCAGGGTGTTAGGAGGAATATTGTCTTGGGAAAAGTCCAGTACTACCTAATATCTGAGAGGGACCTGAATTTCTAGAGTGCCTCCGTTTAGTCTCCCCAAAAGTGAAGTAGGCAAACTGTAAGTAAGCAGAGGACTAGTCTGTGAGGCAAAGCATGGCTTGCCTGAGAAATCTGAGTACCCTGCGAGGGCCAAGCAGTCAGCAACAAACAAAGCATGCTCTTAAAATTTTGGCTCAGCATTTACTAACAAGACAGACTCAATGTTATGCTCCAGGAGAGCATAGTTTCCCCATTGCTTTAAGCAGTTCAGCTCCACATTAATTTGCTTCACCAGCAAAGCAGACATCTTTCTGTTAATCATACCAGCCTTCTCCAAGGCAGTTCAGCAGCCATCTGCCATTTCCAGGCCCCCGACTCCCATTGGCTTATCAATTCTTTCTTGCAAGCATACTTTCTCAGAGGAGTCTGGCTAAATACACTTTTCTTTATCCAGTTATGCTTTCAATGACATTTTAGGGCTCTTTACAAAGGAAGCGTGTTCCCAGTCTAACTTCCAGCTCTAGGGTACCCTGTATTTACTTCCTTCAGAAAGAGCAGAGACAGCTTCATGGAGGTAGAGATGGGGCTTCCTGTTATCTGGCACCCCTTGGGACATGAGCTTTGAAGAAGCCAATAACATGAAATAGTAGAGGAAACTCACTTCTGTTTTCCTTGATATGTGGCAACAGATAGGACTTCTAATTTCTTTAGAAGCCGAGTAGGCAGTGTGAGGCTGTGACTTAGTCTCAAAGAATGTGGGAAAGTTGCCTAGAACTCACATAATGTTCCCACCCTGGGTACCTCCTCTTTCTTTCACAAAATGGTGGCCAGCGAGCTGGAAACTCAAGAGATTTAGGTAGCAAACTGGTATGGAAAGGGGCTCGGCCAGCAATTTTGTCTCCATTTCTTCATCTGGGAAATGAAAAGTGTTTCAGTGATTGTTCACTGAGGTCCCTTATCCCTAAGCATAAGAAGTCATTGAGAAGGCTCTTAGCCTTCTAAATGCAAGATGATTATTACAACTGAGTTTTCTCTAGTGTTTGTATTCAGGAAAGAAGTCATATTTTATCTGACCAAAATTAGAGATCGTGTTGAAACACCCACTAATGTCTTAGTGTTTACTTGTACCAGTTGTACAGAAATAAATACCACCAATTTGCGTAAACTCATTTTTCTCTCCATGTTCCTGTCATCTCTCATTCATATCTTTGAAGGAAAAAGCACGCTCCCAGGCCAGATTGAATGTGTTTGCAGTTCTTTCTCAGCTTGAAAGTGAGAGAAGTAAATACATTTCTGGTATTTTTAGTTATCCTTTGTAGATTATAGTTTGACCTTTGGCCTTTGTCCCAGGACAGAGTGTGGAGAGAAAAGAGTCAATGACCCTGGATATTGTTATTTTATTTTTAGAGCTCTTGATATGAAACTATTGTTTATCCCTCTGGGTACACACACACACACACACACACACAAGTTTAATAGTAAATTTGAAAAATGTTCTCTTCTACTTACTGTTTGTGCCAGTTTTACCTCCTGGATTTGATGGTTTGATTTGGCGAAAATAAAAAGCTATTATTTTTGCCTAAGAGTGTGGTGAAGACTAAAAATACTGCAATTCAGTAAATTTACAGAAGATAGAGGCATTTTCTCTCTGCTTTTATATCTCAAAATTTAATTCCCAAGTCAAAATTATTACGACTCTAACAAACTTAGAAACAAAGGACTGGTGGGTGGAATTACTGATCTCTCTGGCTTCCTAATTCCTCTGACAGTTTCTGAAGACCTGTATAAGAACTTCCTGACCTTGGAACACCTCATATGTTACAGCTTCCAAGTGGCAAAGGGCATGGAGTTTTTGGCCTCACGGAAGGTAAGACATCTCCAGGGGAAGCAAAGTATCTCTTCAGATCATAGATTTGGAAATCCCAAGTCTAGTGCCTGCCACTGGTGCTCATTTAGGACTATAATTCATGCATCCCTCCCACCCCAACTTGGGCTGTTAACAGCTCCCTAGTAGGAAGACCCATTTCTGGTAATAAAGTGTATATAAAAATTTCGTATAATTAAGTCATCTGCTAAATAACCTCCTGAGCACCTACTAAGTGCAAGCAGTCTTCTAAACATCAAGGCTACTATATGAATGAACAGACAAAACTCTCCACTTTCATGGTTTACATTCTAGTGAATGGAGCAAATAGTGACCCTACTAACTAGTGAAATGCAGAGTGAGATCAGAGTCATGGTTAGGGGGAAAAATAAGCAGGAAATTGTCATAGTATATCCAGGAGCACTGTGTTTGTGTGTGCATACACATCTGTGTTTGTGAACATCAGTTTTAAACAAAGTGGGCAAGGGAGGCTTTATAAGAATGTGACATGTGCTTGATGACCTGGAAGAGGTAAGGGATTGAGCCTTGCATAAATCTTGGTGTAAGAGAGTCTATTTTTAATTTATTTTATATTCATCACCACCCATCCAAAAGTATTTGTTAGGAGTATAATTAGAAACCAGGAAGGATGGGCTTCAGATGAGAGCGATTAAAAGAGCTAAAATTAGAAAAGTAGGCCAAACAAAGGCGGAGGTGGGGACGTGACGAGTTACAAATATTCCTGAGGTGGTAAACACCGCAGGGGAAGTGAGGTTGACTGCAGTCACTGCTCTGGAAAGGGTAAAGTGGGTCCTTTTACATTAAGCAAGAAAAATTCCAATTGAGTTTCAGGAAAAATCATCAGTTGATAAAATGCATTTGTCCATAGCCTTCTGGGGGAAGACAGACTTAAAGTTTCTGTCTTTTCTATATTAGAGTGAACTTCTTAACACACTCTTTTTTGAAAGTTCAAAGCTTCCCACGCCATCCAGAGATTGCCTTGGGGTTTCAGATGTTTCTGGAGCGTTTGTGTTCTCTCTTCCAAGGGGAAGGGAGAAAATGTCGGTCTTAAAGGGCTCCCCCCAAAAGAAAGGCCATTTTTGGAGATTTTGATTATATTTTATTATTATTATTTGAAATCAGAGTCTATTATTTACTCAGGGTTCCTTTTGGTGCCTAGCGGGTGACTGGGGGAGAAACCTTCCATGTCTCTTACATCTGCCAGTTGATTTCTTGAATATTACCTGGTTGTTGGGCTCAAAAGGAAATGCTTTGGCTAAGGGGTAAATAGGAGGGACTGTCTCTTCTTTGGAGTGTCCTGTTTTGCTCAATCACGCTGGATGGTGTGCTTCCAAATATGCCCCACTTAGAGGAAAGTGCTCTACAGATGGGAAGTGTGGGTGGTTAGCAATGCCAGGTTCATACTACCCCACAACCCACACACAAACACTGACTTGACAGTTCTCATGGAAGCCTTTCATTCATTTCTAAATATTTCTTTTTTGATCATAAATCGATCAAGTGGAGCTAAAGGTGCTTAGTTGTACAAAGTTAGATGAAATTAGAGGGCATACTGAAAGGGAAACTCAGGAGTACAAAAAGAATAGTAGGAAAGATTAGGAGAATTTGATTTTTCTTTGTAGTGCACCATAGAACCAATCTGGTGAGAAACTGAACTTGCTTTAATAGACCTTCATGATTATCCAATACATTGAAAACAGGATGAGCCCCCCTGGGATTGTTTATCAAATCCAGTCCTGCTTCAGTTACATATGGATTGGGGAAACCGACAAAGGCCACCAAGTCTACGAGAGCCCCCTGTTTCTGATTTCCGTGTATTCATTCAAATAAATGCCATTCTGGGGCCTCTTATATGGTGCCAGGTGAAAGGGATGTGTGGATGTGACCAGAAACACATTCTTAATTGTGTCCAAGAAGAGTCTATTTATGACCCCGTCATCATCCTATAACCTAATCATTTATCTGCAACCCTTTATGGAATAAGCAGATGCGTGTCTCAAAAATATTAACCCAGTGCTTGTTAATCTGCTGGTTTTCTGATGTGGAATTTTTTTAAAGCATGAGGTCACAGCAGATGTGGAAGAAATCATCTGTGTCAAGACCTAACACACACATGATTCTTTTTGCAGTGTATCCACCGGGACCTGGCGGCACGGAATATCCTCTTGTCTGAGAAGAATGTGGTTAAAATATGTGACTTTGGCTTGGCCCGGGATATTTACAAAGACCCAGATTATGTCAGAAAAGGAGATGTAAGTCTCAAAGATGAACCCAGTGATACACTGAGTTGCAGAACTCAGACTCCTCTTAGCAAGCTTCGGGACCTGTGTTCAGGAACAAAGGCAGTGTTTTCTTCAGATATCTGCTCAGCTGAGTTCTGATCACTTGTCTTCTATCCTCTAGGCTCGCCTGCCTTTGAAATGGATGGCTCCAGAAACAATTTTTGACAGAGTGTACACAATTCAGAGTGATGTGTGGTCTTTTGGTGTTTTGCTCTGGGAAATATTTTCCTTAGGTAAATCACTTCTCCTTGACTCCCCATCCAGAATCCAAATAGAATAAAATCAGTGGCCCAAATATGCCTTTTCTTCTTTTGTATTCCACTTCTATTGAGTGAAACTTACTTGAAAACTTTAGGTTGTAAAGTCTAAAAAAAAAATAATATAGAGAGATGATGAGGATGTTCAAGAATCAGGTTCAGGACTTTATACAAAAGAAAAGAAAATAATATCTTCCCTGTTTTACTCCAGGTGCATCTCCATATCCTGGGGTAAAGATTGATGAGGAATTTTGTAGGCGATTGAAAGAAGGAACTAGAATGAGAGCTCCTGATTACACCACACCAGAAATGTAAGACTAAACATTTCTTTCTAGCATCTGTCTTTGCTCACAAAAATTCTCCTCAACTAGCAAATCTTCCATTATATCAATAGATACATCCTTCATGCCCAGTTTGTGTCTTCCTTCCTCCTTGAAGTATTCCTTGATAACCTCACAGATTCAATCATCTATAACAGATTAGCACAGAGTCATCTCTTCTTGAAACAATAGTACTTTATTATCTATTCTGACCAGTTAGGTTTTTTAAAAATATAATTAATTAATTTATATATATTTTACATCATTGTTCATTTTTGTACATTTGCTTTCTCCTTTCAGGTGTAGTTCCCATCTAGAATTCCTACCACCAGTTCACCTGTGTACTATCACTGTAGTCCCCTGTGCTCTTACCTCCCCTGTTCTGAGTCCTCTCTCTCTCCTCTGCAGAATGTGTCTGATTTATAGTTGCTTGCCAATTTTTTAAATTATTTCCCCCCCAATCCCTTATTGGGTTCCCCTATAGTCCTCCTATATGTGAAACCATCCAATATTTTTCTTTTTTCCTCTGACTTATTTCACTGAGCATAATCCCTTCTAGCTCCATCCATGTTACTGTGAATGGCCTGAGCTTATCTTTTTTGATTGCTGAATCGTATTCCCTTTTGTATATGTACCATATCTTCTTGTTCCATTCAGCTATTTTTGGGCATTTGGGTTGTTTCCATATCTTATCTATTATAAATAAGGCTAAAATAAATATAGGGGTGCAAGTATCCTTTTGAATTAATGTTTTTGTGTTGTTTGGGTAGATTCCTAGGAGTGGAATTGCTGCTGACCAGTTAGTTTTAATTAGCTGTTGATTTGTAATATTTCCTTTACACACTTGATCCTCCAAGTGTGGGGTACTACACTGCATACACTTGTGTCCCTCTTTTTTTTTAAGATTTATTTATGCATAAAAGAACTGGGGTACAGGCCAGAGGTGCGGGGGTGAGAGGATTCACCAAAGGCAGGGTGGGGAACAGAACAGGCATATCTACTGAAATACACTGCTGAGGGGAGCAGCGGGTGAGTCAGGAGAGCTCTGCTGTGCCATGTGGGTAGTTCCCTGGCTGGGGATCAAACTGTGCTGCAGTGGCTACAGATAGCTTCATAGTGCTGCAAGTTAACCCCTTGCACCAACCACCAGGAGGTCCCTTGTGTCCCTCTTTTGCATCAGGGTGGACTCTCTAAATGTTTACTCATTCAGGTGCTTATTTTCGGCATCAGATCAGGAGGAAGGGGAGAGTTAATGTCAGTGTTTTTCTTCTCTAGGTACCAGACTATGCTTGACTGCTGGCATGGAGAGCCCAATCACAGGCCCACATTTTCAGAGTTGGTGGAACATTTGGGAAATCTGTTACAAGCTAATGCTCAGCAGGTTTGTTTCACACACAAAGTTTCTGTGAGGTACATAGGTATTTCTGGCGCCTCTATTGCCTAGACCTTCTCCTAGCCACAAGCTGTCTTCTCAGCCACTAATAAAGAGCCATGTGCTTCCAGATCTGAGCAGTTATGCTTTTCTAAGAGCTGTCATCATCCCTTTACACAGATGAGATCTTTGTGTATAACCTGGAACAGATCCTTCTTATTGGTACCTATATTTTAGTAAGTCTTCAGATACTCTTTTTAAATATATATAATCTAGTTGATCCGCAGAATATTAACCATGGGCAGAATTTCAAGGAATTTATATACATTTTGCAGACAAAAACACCTCCGAACCAGGCGACATAGACCATATTTTCTGGCTAAACCCTTAGGCCCCCATAACTTCCATTGGAGAATGTTAGAATTGTAGCCTTTACCCTGAGGAAGTTATTTAATCTCCAGTCAATGCCTCTTACCACAATGAATGGAAGCCAATTTCCTTCTGCCTTTCTTTTGAACAGCTGGAGGACAATGGGTCAAATCTGTTTTTACCAATAAACCTTCCAAACATTTAAAGCTATCAAATTGCTCTTTATTTTTTTGTCTTGCTGAAATAATGTTAAATTGTGCAACCTTTTCTCAGAAGACCCATTTTCCCTGCACGTTTATTGCTTTCCTCTAGACTGTCATCGGTGTTTTCATTACCTTGAAATGTAGAGGCTAAAATAGGATGCCATACCCTTCAAAGGACCTGGCATGTGTCGACAGGGATTTGCAAAGAAATGGCTTATCAATTCTGCAGCTACATGGAAGACTACAGGCTTCCATGGAATTTGCAGCCATGTACTCTGTAGCCACGTACTCTGTGGTCCCCTCCCCCATTTTGGTCTTTGTTAGTGCCTTTAATATACTTTCATATATACACTTCTTTCGAGGCCCCTTTGTTTTTGACAAACCATGTTTAATGTTGTCTTGAAGGACCATGTTCAGATATGAAAGTAACATACCCACTAACCAAGGAGCCCCCTGGTCTTTGTGTTTCATGAAAAGGCTCTCGGAGGACTGAAGCCATAACAATAGCACTCTGTGTTTATTGTTTCAGGATGGCAAAGACTACATTGTTCTCCCCATATCAGAGACTTTGAGCATGGAAGAGGATTCTGGACTCTCTCTGCCTACCTCACCTGTTTCCTGTATGGAGGAAGAGGAAGTGTGTGACCCCAAATTCCATTATGACAACACAGCAGGCATCAGGTACTGTATATGGCCCCATCCTCTAGGGAGAGGTGCTTCAAGGTCATCTTGGGGAGGGGGTGGAAGGAAGACATTTTATAAAGCTCCTGTATCTCATTTCCACATAACCTTAGCCCAAAGACTAATATAAAGGGCAGTGCTGGGGCAGAGGTCTGGGTAGATATGTTCATGCATGTCTGGGGTCCACATTTCTGCCACCATTCTTCCTTTCAGAATCCTGAGCCCTGCAGCTGCAGACAGCTGGAATGCCACAGTTTGTTAATCTCCAGAAAAAGAGAACACTTTTACAAAGACATCTGCATTTAAATTGCCCCCATGTACTCTTTTATTAACGTGAATTAGATGGCTTAGGAAAAAAAAATCAAGAAGGGAGAGCTCAATACATTTATGAAAGAGCAGTTGCACCTCCCTGGCTGGGATACAGTGTGCCGTGGGAATATGGCCTGAGTTAGACGGGACAGCAAATCTTCCGAAGTCCCTCCCAAGTCTGCTTTTCAGCATTTTATTAACATAATGGGACTTCTGGGCTTCTTTAAAAACACATGCACTGCAGTCCTTTCCCAAGCTTTAAAGGAGCTTTCTTTTTTCTCTCTCCTAGCACCTGCGCATCAGGAAGGAGTTGAAACTACTTTCTACAATATGATAGTAAAATTGCCTTGCATTAAGCCTGGGATTATTTCACTTTGTTTTGTTTCTTTCCCCACCCCTTTGGGTGTTTTCCTCCTGTAACTAGACCCCATGACAGTGTGGGCCCAGCCTGTCCTCTTGAGTACTTTGGCTGCAGGGAGGAGCATGGAGCTCTAGCACTTGGCCAGGTTGCCAGAGGGCAGGTGAGGGGGCAGCCTGGACAGTTGTCCCCATGCATCACACAGGCCAGCTGGGACCCTGCATGGAGAGAGAAGAAAGCTCAGAGTGTTTAGAAGCCAGAAGGGAGCTGCACACCCATTCACCTGTGTCTAGAGTGTGGCATTTTGCAAAGAACTTTTCTGTATATTATCAGATTTGCCCACATGGTAACTCTCAGAGTTAAGCAAGATAGGGGTTGTTATGTTTGATGTAGCTGCTGAGACAAGACTCATTGGTTTAGAGTTTTGAGTTGAATAGAACTGACTTGCACTCCCCGGTCTGCCTCTTTGCTGCTGTGTGACCTGGGCAGGTCTTCCAACTTTCCCTTCACTTTTCTTCTCTGTGAAATGAGGCAAGGTCACTAGTGATCTCAAAAATTATTATTTTGAATTATTTGAATTATATGATATAATGTATCTCTAAGGGTCTGGTACTTAGAAAGCATCTAGGGAAGGATAGCTCTCAGGTGTGCTGCTTAAAGTCACATCCCTAAGAAGAATCTAGTTCCTTTGTTAGCTAACTCAGGGCTGTTCTCTCCTGTAACAAAGGGAGGAGGGATATCCTCAGAGAGAAAGAGTAGTTACATGAAAGCCTACAGTTCCATTCCCATGTTTAGAAATTCCTAGTTCAAGCTCAGCTGGTGTTGCTATTGTTCCCACAATGCTGTGGCCTTCTCTTTTATCTGGAAATCACCAATTGCTCATGAGCTGTATTCCTTGGGTTTCCTGTGACCAGGTGGAATGAGGACCTAAGCCGGCGCAGCCTCTTGGCTGCCGTGAACGCTTTGCATGTGGTTCAGAGAGCTGATGAAGTCCTGTTGGTGGTAATGGAATTGCTAAATGTGGTGCTGGATCTAAAACAGGGCTGCTAACATTTACTCCCAGAAACACCAACAAATGTGACACCACACTCCCAGCACAGGCCTGGCTCCTATTTTGTCTGTGCTTTTTGAATTGGCCTTTCTAGTCCAGTTTCTCTTTCATCCAGCCATAATTTAAAAAATAAGATGGAAATTGGGATCTTTTGTCTGCAATTCCTCCTCCTCTACCTCCAGCTTTTCTCCTTTTATAAAAGTAAGACTCCACAGTCACCTTTGAGTGATCTGGGTTAAAAGCCAAACAGAATGGAGGCATTTGCTCCCAGGACCATCATTTTAATGCTCTCTTGTGGTTCTGCTCCCTGGGGAGAAAGAGATGAGGCTGGAGCCCCTCTCAGAGCTCCTGTCCCCCTCTCTTTCATGGTGCAAGTCAAGTTGAAAACTGAAGAGTGTTCTCACTTGCTTCTTCTTTTTAATCTTCAGTTCCATTGAATTATAAATAGAGCTGGACAGAGACATCAGTGTGGGAGCCAGCCTCCTGATTTGTTGTCCCTTTAAACTATTTAAAAAATATTTCTTCTGTTTATTCAGAGAAGAGACTGAGATGTGTGTGGGTGAAGGGTTGAGGGAGAAGGACCATGAGCGTCTAGACTTAGCTTCGCTTCTAATCTCCCCTGTGAATCATTTCTGGCCTCAAGTTTGCATGCTTCCTGCAAGAAAATACATATTAATTGGACTCATCTTTCTTTGAGGGTAGTTTGGGGACCATCTGCAGTTGCTCTAGCATTTCCCCTGGGAGTTTCACCTCCCACTGCAAGCAGATTATCAAAGATTTCCTTTCAGTTCTTTCCCAGAGAAAGGTTCTGGCACATACCATTTTCTTCATTCTGGTTAATTGCTAGTGATGATTAAATGTGCCTTGTAGATTGATGCCTGGGACAGCCTGCTGGCTTAGATGCTCCTGAATTTGGCTTTGATACTAGGCTGCTTGAAGCAGAACTGTCCTTTTTTCACCTTTTGTATATCTCAGACTCCCCCCCACCCCAACACACAGTCCATGCACACATTTGACACACTTGAAGGAATAGTGATGTGCACACACTAGGTGCTTAATAAAGACTTGATCATTTGCCCCACTTCTTCCTTTTCCTTCTTGGTGCCTTTCTAAGGGAGTTGACATGGAAGAGGATTTCAAAACAATTCTGCTTGGGTGTTAGAGTCTGAAGACTTAAGTTTGAGTCTCAGTTCTGGCCATCTATCCTGAGGTCTTAGCATACTCATCTCCATGTGGGAAATAATAATTTAAAAAGAAACCCATTTTGCAGGAGTAGATGTAACAGTAACTGTGAAAATGGTTTGTCAAATGGGAAGGGTCACACAATTTTTGGAATTATTGGACTCAGAAGTCAAGGAACTGTCTTTTCTAAGGCGACTGTAGTATTGTCCACAACACCAACTCTTGCTGATTCGACACCCTAAATATCTCTGGCACCTGTCCACTTCTCCAAACCCTGTGGGCATCATCTTTCTTCAGCCAAGCTGCCCTACTTTCTTATTGATAAATGGTCTGGCCCCTTAATTAGTCTCACTCCCTTTAGCTTCACCCTTCTCAACCCAGAGGCATCTTTCTAATGGGCTTGACTTATCTTGTCACTCTCAGCTTAAAATCTTTCAGTGGCTGCATTGCCCTCAAATAGTCCAGCTATGCCAGTTACGTGATTGTGGATAAGTTCTTAACCTTTCTATGCCTCATCTTTCTCATTTATAGTTGGCATAATAATACCCATCCCTAGAGAGGGACTGTTTATACACATGTGAGAGACATGGTTGAGGAGCATGTAATACACTGTCTGAACATAGTAGATTCTCCACTGAGGATTCCTGAATGAAAGAAAAAATGAACAGTTGATGCTGGTGCCAGTAGTTTCAGGCCCCTACCACTCTGAGGGACTGGACTTGGGCGAAAACAGACTGTGCTCTCTCTTTGTCTATCATGTCCTCTTTCTGTGGTGTTTCCTGAGTGAGGGTGTCACTGTGAACCTTATTCTCTCTTTTCTGTAAGTTGTGGGGTTGTGGGTAGGAAAGGGAGACTTGGTTTCCATTCTCGTCCTTTGGCCCAAGTGAGTCCTCACTCTACTTGATCACAGAAAATACAAGGAATGTGTGACATGCCCAGAAGGCTGGAATTGGCAGTGAAGTGTGTATTTGTTGGGCCTGTGGGCTTTTCTTCAGAAAGGAATTTCCCTTTTCTCCTCTTGGGCTGTCAGTGATTTTAGCAGATCACTCAGATTCACCCAAAGTCATTGGCAGGAAGGAATACCCACAGGGAGCAAGTAATGTGTTGTCTAACAAGTCTTACTCTTTAGGCTCCTCAGGACACCAACACCCTTTGGGGTTCAAAGGAAAACAAACTTTGGTTGGCTGATAGAGCATCATCCTTTCTAATAACACTCACCACCCACCATTTGTTACCTCATTTACCCTCCAAATGTCCTTGTGTGTCAAGAAGGGAAAACTATCGACCATCTATTTAAAAAATGGGGCAACAGAAGCACAGACATACTCACGACTTTCCCATGTTCATGCAGTCAGTGGTGGACTTTGAAATAGACAAAATATGCCATGACTCTTGAACCACCGCCCTTTCCTAAGACCAGCAGCTCTGTAGGCTGAATATGGGGGACAGTGATAGTTGGCCTACCTTCCCACATCATGCCTCTGTGTTATGTAGAAGGAAGAAGTTGTCTTTATATTCTATTCGGTTCAATACCCACTACTGAAAACCCAGGGGAAATTCAGTGAGATCTGCAGGTATTTCTCTGCCCATTTTTTATTAAATGATTGTTCTGGGCATTATCTAGAAAGCCTTTCCTACCAAATGACCAGAAAGATGTGAAACACTCAGTAACATGTTGAGAGCTCAATGGAGGAATCACATGTAATCAGGAAACCAAATAGAAGGCAGTGGATTATTGTTGCCTTTAGCCCAGTCCTGAACCTCAGAAATACAATTCAAAGGAATACGGGACCCCTCAGTTAGATTATATTTTTAAGTGGACATTCATGGGAAATTAGGCCTTCAAAGTGTACTAACAGAGAAAGATTTTTTGTTTTGTTTTTCTTTTTCCAAAGGATGTTTTGAAGGTCTCTATTAAACTTGTGGTTGAAAGATAATGAACTTAGGTATCACTTGTGGTATCTGCAGCCAAATATACCGCCACTAAAATACAAATATTTGTTCTTTTATAGTCAGTATCTGCAGACCAGTAAGAGAAAGAGCCGGCCTGTGAGTGTAAAAACATTTGAAGATATCCCATTGGAAGAACCAGAAGTAAAAGTTATCCCAGATGTAAGTACATCTTTTAAAAATAGTCTTAGAAATAATATAAAGGATGAAACGTTAGCTAGATAAATATTAGCCTAAGTATTAGAGTCTTGGAAGCTTATTACAAGGCTGTCCTCGAGGGTATATGTTTTGGGGTCATTACAGAGAGGAAACTTAGCCGGGCCCCTTGGTTTTTTCATAAGTAAAGCCCCTTCTCCAAGGTTCAGGATGTCTAGCTTCATGCCCAATTTCATTCAAGAAAACTGGTATCATCGTGAAAACAGGCATGGAACTGGGTCTCTTTTTTCTTGCTAAATTGCACTCTTCTTTCAGGCCTAGGTTTACTTCGAGGAAGCAGTTGCTTCCTCTTACAGCTCACACAGTTTTCTCTCTATGATACCTTTTCCTTCTTCTGCCGGACATTGGAACATATTATCTGGTAGATGGGTTTAAGACATCAGTTTCATTAAATAGTTGGCCAGTGTGCTTACAATGTGCCATCTCATTGTCTCTTAAAAAGGACAACCAGACGGACAGTGGTATGGTTCTTGCATCAGAAGAGCTGAAAACTTTGGAAGACAGAACCAAGTTAGCGCCATCTTTTAGGTAAGGCTAAGAGAATGGAAAAGACCAATTTTAACAGGAGAATTTTGAGAAGGAACTTAGGTCTTTCAATGTAGGCTCTGAGGTTCCTTTTATTATGTCTTGATTGGTTGGACAAATTTGATCAACCAAACTAAGAACTGAAGCAAATCAAACAATTAAGTGGCAAGTCTTAAAGTCAATCTGAAATAAATTCGAGGATTGGGTCAGGCTCTGAGAATTTAGGAATTATCAGGGAATTTCTGTGTGTATTTATTGTGGCCACCGGTTATTATGTAGATAACAAAGAGGACATTGGATGTGATCCCAAGACTTACTCTGATGATTAAAATCTTTGCAGATTCTTTATGTGATGGATGCATCTGCCCTTACTAAGTGTGGTGTACAAATAAGCCAATATCTGTTTGTCAAGTTACTTAAGTATTATTGGCTGAGTTAGTAAGTACTTAATTGTGGAAAAAGTACTAAATCTGATTTTGAATAGACTTTTTCCCCCTGTGGTTCCATAGGAATTGCAGTTGTTTTGAATAGGTGTACCTGATTCCAACCTACAAATAAATGAATATATGTATTTATAAAAATGTACAGAGTAGTTACTTATTTGCTAGAGGATTCACTCTGGATAAGAATCATGAAGATTTTGATTTACTTATTATCCATCCATGATATAAAATGGGACATCCAAGCCAAAACCCCAAAAACAATAAAACATGTCATTATGCATTTTTGTTGTTTGCCTTAGACCTAAGATAAGAAGTTGTGATAGTCATATGAATGTGAATTTCGTTTATTGATTCAAAATATATTTATTCAGTAGTGCCTATGTGCCATATACCATACTGTTGCTTGAGACACTAAGTTTATTTTGTTGAGGTTGCACTGTAAGAAAAATTACATTTCTAGTTATTTGAAATAAATTTGAATCATATATGAATAGTTTTTAATTTGAAAGATTTGTGTAAAACACAGGCATACCTCTTATGACTTGAGAAAATGTAAATTGAGAAGTTTTAGATCAACACAGCCTATGTTCCTCAGCTTTGACATGATTAAAGATGATTCCACGCCATTGCAAACATCCTGTAGTTGCTGCTGAGTGATCAAGGTCCTCTGTCCTAACAAAGAATGTGGTTTGGAGGAGTAAAAAGCAGTTTTTGACATGTCTGGCTTGATTGCACACATGCTTCAAGTTATTAACATTTAAAGTTGCTCAAGATCTTTATTAACACCACACACACGCCTTGTAATTCCCTAATTGACAGTGTGGGGAAAGCACAAGTGGACTTTCAGAATATCCCAATTTCCTTTAATATCATGAAAGAATACCGTTTGGCTCCTATCATTGTATACAATCATGTCAATCCGCAAGGTCATAAAAATGTTCCATTGGTTGGAGCCTTTGCATAACTCAGGAGAGTTGCCTCTCATCTCAGCTCAGTTTCGAAAGGCTTGGACCTGAATAAGAGGACTTATCCGAAACTACTCATTCATGCTGGTACCTGAAAATAGACCTGGTCTGAGTAAACCTGAGATATTGATTAAAAAGTGGGAGCAATAGGGGCTGGTGTCTCCAGGGAGATTGCAGCTCACTCGGGGTGGGAATGGGCTGAGGGTAAGGAGCAGAAGAACCGCCGGTTCATTTGGTTGCCATTTCTTCCACAGTGGACTGATGCCCAGCAAAAGCAAGGAGTCTGTGGCATCTGAAGGCTCAAACCAGACGAGTGGCTACCAGTCCGGGTATCACTCCGACGACACGGACACCACCGTGTACTCCA
Source organism: Talpa europaea (assembly GCF_964194135.1). Taxonomy (NCBI): domain Eukaryota; kingdom Metazoa; phylum Chordata; class Mammalia; order Eulipotyphla; family Talpidae; genus Talpa; species Talpa europaea. The sequence continues at coordinate 113,482,536 of NC_140071.1, forward strand.
GCGAGGAGGCCGAACTTTTAAAGCTGGTGGAGGTGGGACCGAAAGCTGACAGTGCAGCCCAGATTCCCCAGCTTGACTCGGGGACCCCATTAAGCTCGCCTCCTCTTTAAAAGAAGCCACCCATGAACCCCACTCCTGGAAATCACATGAGAGGTGCTGCTCAGATTTTCAAGTGTTGTTCTTTCCACCACCAGGAAGTAGCCGCATTTGATTTTCATTTAAAAAACAAAACAAAACAAAACAAACAAACAAACAAAAAAACCCCAAGACCTCAAACTTCAGGGAACCAATCCCCTAGGCATTTCCTGAGAAGATGCTGGTGACCCAAGAATGTGTTTGTCTCCTCCCAGTGCTGATCTAATTCTCTCTTTCATTCATTCAAAAAGCATGTATGATGCCTCCAATTTTGAGTCTCCCCACGGGTTTGAACAAAGAAGCTCAAGAAATAGCTCCATCCTCAGAGACGTAGCAGTACCTGGGGAGTGGATTCTTCTGCAAAACTAGACAAGAAACCAGGCCTTGCAAGTACTTTAGGCGTTGAAGATTGGAAAGACCTCCGGGGCTCTGGGGGTGAGTCCACCTAAGAAGCTTCGTATAGAATATGGGTCCTGCACCGTCTGGCATGTGGAGTTGGGATGGATAGAAAGGAAGATGTTGACTTGCTTTGAGAGCTCGCTGGAGCCTGCAAGTAGCTGTGTTGGCTGCCGTGGAGGTGGACATGAGGTCTGTTAGGAAATGTAAAAGCATCAGATGAGGTTACTCGTTTTAGAAGTTTGCGTGCTTTTCCCAGTTGGGCTAAACGAGAGTTCCTTATGCTGTTTCCGACTCCTAATGAGAGTTCCTTCCGGACTCTTACGTGTCTTCTGGCCAAGCCCCAGGAAGGAAATGATGCAGCTCTGGGTTCTTGTCTCCCAGGCCAATCCTTTATTCAGACCACCACAAAGAAAGGACATTCAGACAGAGGCTCCCTGTCGTGTTGAAGTGTTCTGACTGTCTAAACCGGCTTCTGGTTTCTTCTGGATGAATACCCACATGTCTGTCCTGATGTGATATGTCTGGGCCTCAGTGCAGTCGGTTCCGTATCAAGCTGTGGTGTCAAAGTGTCAGGAGAGATTTTGCTTTGTTCTTTCTCCCCTCTCCACACCCTTCCTCCTTCTACCCCCCAACCAGTCAGTGTTTTAGTAATTTGGCCTCTACACTCTAGTAGAAACTAATTTGGTTTGTGTACTCTCTGAATGATTATTAGCCAGATTTCAAAATTATTTTATAACCAAAGTTATAACAACATCTATTGTATTATTTAGATTTTTAACATGTAAAGCTATTTCTACTGGTTTCTGCCCTTGTTCTTTCCTTTTTAAAAAAGAAAATGTATTTTTCATTTGGTACCATAGTGTGAGATGCTGGGAACCAAGACTAAAACATACTATGGCGCATCTATTTATAGTCTGTTTATGTAGAAACAAATGTAATATATTAAAACCTTCTATTATATATAATGAACTTTGTACTATTCACATTTTGTATCAGTATTATGTAGCATAACAAAGGTCATAAAGCTTTTAGCAATTGATGCCATTTTAGTAAAAAGCATTAAAAACCTTGAAGGGATCCCTTTGGAAGGTTGCGGGACTCTTCCTATTGTTTCTTTCTCTTCTAAAATGAAGGCCGAATCAGATATCATTTCCATGTGGTTGTTTTTCATTTTCACTTGTACCCTTAGTCTTCATATAGAAGTTATTTTATAAAAGGTTTAGAAAACGATAACTGTATTCTTAGTAAACTAATACAATGTGTAATATTATCCAACTGTTTGGAGGTAAATACTTATGACGAGTCATAGCTGCTTCTCCCCCTCCAGTCCTTCACACACACCTGCACCTGCAATGTATCTGAGCACTTCTGAGCTGCTTAAAACATGGAGTGAAAGATATGGGGTGAGTTCTCAAGCAGTATTTGTGGGTCTCCAGTAGAAGCCAAGGCCGGTGAGAATAACCAGCCATGAAAATCGAAGGCTGAGAGACATGTTGAGAGGTGGCCAGCCCAGGCAGCACCAGGGAGTCAGGAACACATTATAGTTTTCAATAATGTCTTCCTATATACTTGCAGTGTCAGGACATCAGAGCCAACCTTGTCATTTTGATTGATTACTTTTGCCTGAATTCACTAAGTGCAATTTTCTAACAAATCCTGGGCAACTTGGTGGCCCCACTCTTTGTGATATTTTTAATATAAGATTTTAAAAACGTTTAGATAGTCAAATAGGCCTATCATTTTTTATGGCTTCTCAGGGTTTAATTCGTATTGAGAAAGGCCTTCCTAATTCTAGCCCCCCAATTTTCTATTTTTCTTCTTCCTTTTATCACATTTTTTTCTTTTAGCACAATAAATCCGTGTGGAATTTATTCTTGCATATGGAGTGAGGTAGGAATCTAGTTTTGATTTCTTCAAGCACTTGTCTAGTACAGCAGGATCGTTTATTCACTACACCTCCTCTGTGTCTGAGGAAATATGCGTTGTATCATATTCAAGTCCTATCATCTCCCTGAGGCATTCCGCATGCCTTTATGAGGGAGAAGAAGATTGCCATGGTGTGTGTAACTGACTCACGGGAACAGCATTCACAGACTGGCCGCTGACTGGGATAAGAGGAGAAGGAGGGTCTTCTCTCAGACACTGTTACCTCTAGCTCAGGTCTGGCCTTGTCTGTTTCTGTTGTAACAGTGTTGTACCATAAATGAATGGAAGAAGGGCCTAGGTCTTTTTTCAGATAGCGAACTCACTGAAAAATAGAATTTTCTTCATTTTAGGTAAAAGAGATTTTGTTCTCATAAGCGGCCCCTGGCACTTTTTCCAATGCCAGGAATTTGGATTCAGTCTCAACTTCACACTTTATAAAGAAATACTTTCAGCACCTCAGGCGAAATGATTAGAAGGTGAGGTTTGGCCCCTCTCCTCTTTTCTGTCTCCACCTCCCTTGGTCCTAGTGCCTTTCTCTCCTCATTTGCCCCTGTGTTAAAGAGAACTCTGTGGCTTTTTAAAGTGCTTCCTGCATGGTGTTATTTTCAAAGCTTAACTGGAGGCATTTATTATGTTTTTGGTGAGGCCACACTATCTCCCTTTGGTTTCTGGTCTCTCCTCTTTACTTGCTTTGTTCTTTTCCCTCCTCTCAAGCTCCGCTGTCTCTTCACCATCCATTTTATCTCTTTCCATTTCCTTCTTCTCCTCTGTAACCTCCACCCAACCCCCACCCCAAGCAACTTTTTTTCCTCAGCTGCATCACAAGAGAGATGAAAGTGGTGGGGAGATTTCAATTCTTTACTCCTAGACTAGGTTTTCCTGTCAATGTACATTGATGGTGTCCTCTTCAATGAAAGAACAGCAAGGCAAAAATCTCTAACCCACAACTCTGTAACGAATCAATTTTCCTGTCTCCTAATTGGTCTTTATAACGTTCACAAGATTATTTATCAGCAAGATGATAAAATGTAGGTAAATCCAGAAAGCTAAAGCCTTCAAGAGAGTAGCTTTTCCTGCACATTTTTCCATTTGCCATGGGCACGTTACATCTGTGCTTTCTTGGGTATGCAATAAGCACTGCTCAAAAGGGCTTCTAATCTGTTTTTATAAAATTGCATTTTCTACATGAGTCTCTTCCATGGAAGGGCTATGACATAAGTGAAAATTGGTGTAGTCTTTGTGAAAGCAATTTTAAGTCCAATTTTGGGGGGAAAAGTTTACAGCATGCTCCTAGTTGATAAAGAGATTCAAAAAGTAAAATAAAATAAAATCATTTACTATGATTTTGATCAGAACAGAGAGAAGTAGAGGAATCTGGGAAGAGTAAGCCAGAAAGAAATGTAACAGCCAAGTTGGCCTGAAGTTCTGGAGCTAAAGTAATAGAACATACCAGCCTCAGCCGAGGTCTGACTCAGAGATAAGGGCTCTGAGTTAGGAAAAAGTATTCTAATGAAGACTACTGATAAGACAAGGATTATAGTAAACTGTGATTGATATCAAGTGAATGTTAGTGAGAAGACATCAAACTGTACCTTAGATTTTATTTTCTTTACAACATATGACCTTTGTGTAACTTCCTGACACCTGAAAACACCATTAAATTTAGTAGCTTCACTTAATTTTTTTTCTTTAAAAATAAAAGAATAAAGGAAAATTACGTGGCTTAGTTAATTATTTTAGCTTCACCTGGTGTTTATTCTAAGTAATTCTATGATCAGTGTGCTTTACCAGTACTGGTGATAGCCTACCCTCATTACCTTAATTACTGGATATGGTGTAATAGAAGGAAAAGGGAAGAAGAAACCTGGACTTGGCTCCAGCTTTGCTCCATTCTTTGCTCTGCTTGGCTTCTTCCTTTTTCAGACAGTGACATTTTAGGGTAGTGAATTCAGGAAAGTGGGTTGAGTTCTTCAGTGTTGTAGATACCCTCACTGTCTGACTCAGGCGGTGGCAAGTCGCAGGACCCTGGGTGTAGGATGACTCATCATGGTACTGCTCTGCAGGGGAGGTCAGTGGAGCCTGCTGCTGTGCAGGGGAGGCTCTTTAAGCTGGAATGGCTTATCCTTAAGGGGAGTGAAAACCATTCATTGTCGTGGAAACACAAGTGGAAATGAAAATGGTACAAGGCAGAGAGTCCAGACCACATAGATGGAAAACAGTAACAACCCACAGACATCGCCCAGATTAACCAGAAATCTAGCAAGACCGTCCACAGCAATCAAGTACCAAAATTCAACCCTTAATGCTACATTGTATGGAGTATCATTTTATTACTTCTTTATAATGTTTTTATATTTTATTATACTTACAAATGCTTTTGAAAAGTTCATCAATATTAACTCATTCAATTAACAGGAGCCCTGAAGTGAAATGCGGGCATCACAGTGAGAGCAGAAGGCAAATCAGGGGAGGATAGAGAAAAGGATCCTCACTGATGGTTTCCATAAGTGTGCGGTAGGCATTTTCTGTGTGTTGGGCACCTTAGCAGCAGTAGCCAAAGCTGTTTTCTTGGTTGCATTGATTAAGGGTTATCAACAGTACCATAAGAGGAGAAACTCCCAACCCCATTCCAGAGTTCTCCATATAGCCTTATAGTCATGCCTTAACGAATTAAGCATAGTTCTCACTCTTAGCAGAGTCATTCTTTATTCAATCATTTCTCAGTGAAGATCTGATTTCTAGAGCCCTTTTTGGCATTTATTACACAGAGTCAACCATAGGAAAACTTACCCTGACTTCAGAGTTTGCACACTCAAGGGAACACCAGGGAAGAAGCTATTTGCAGATGGCTGAGGAAGTCAGGCAGGTTTGTCTTGTGTTACAAAATTTGAATTTCACTTCTAAGCACTGATAGTTCTCCCTAAGAATTACCTGTTAGCAGGTATTGTGTGGCAACACAGTAGGAATCTTTGACTTTATCTTAAATAACATTATGTTGACCTTTATACTACTCTTCAGCATTTTAATCTTTTGGGGATGAAAATCCAAAGGACGGAGAAAGAATAAATTCCATCACTGGCATTAGTTTTACTAAAGATTCTTCTGCAGGGATTGTTTTTTACATGATGATTCCCTCTTGGGCATTTCCAAATATTACCAGGTAACATGCAACATTTCATTAGCACATCTGTTTCACAAATCAGAGTGTACTCCTGTATAAACCACATTGAGAATCTTTGGTGCAGTCAGGACTTGAAATTTCTTTTAGTTCAGTCATCGGGGATAGATCATGATCTAGTGCTCTGCCTTCTCCCGCTGTCCCCTTTTAATATGGTTGGCAAATTGCCTTGAGGACCTGTCGTGAAGGGAGAAAAAAAATCCTTATTATCCTTTTATCACCGTATTCATCAGTGAATGTCAGTGTCCTGCCTGCCTAACTTTGGTTCCTGGAATCTCATTGGAGGAGAGCTTCCTGCTTCTTTTTGACTGCGGAACAAGACAAGAGGCTGTCATGTCAGAATATATTCCTGAGTCAGATCTTACAAAATTAGTTATTAAGGCTCACTTGACAACACGAGTTAATTTTAAATGACATATATTAAAGCCAGTTTAATCATAACAGGATAGAATTTTTAGATAAATATATTATGGATTTAATTTTCATTATGTTTCTCTATTTATGGTGATAGAGATTTCATGTAGCTCTGCAGTCACCCAGACCGAATACCTTGATGGGCAGAGAACTTACACTGCCTATCACCTGCCCAACATTGAGTTATGCTCTCCTCATATATTATCTCATTAAATCCTTGCCATGGTCCCTTATATAAGGTGCTATCACAACATTACAATGGAAAAGTGGTGGATAAAAGATTTAAAGCCCCAGTAGACAAAATCATATTAGGATTGAATTCTGTCTACTTATGCCTTAGGGACACATTCATATTTGAGACAGGAATCAGGACGGGATCTTTTATCCTGATGGAGCAGTAAGTGGACTCATTATCTAATAATTCAACCATCCAAATAAAAAGTACATGTAAGGTGGTCTGGTCCCTTTAAGTGCTTTTGTTAATGTGTTGACTTGATGTTCAGATCTTTCAGGAAGCTGTAGCTATAAGTGTTCATTAGAAAACAACTAAATTTAGCATTTCAGTAAACATCTCTCTGTGTTGCTTGCTATCTGTATGGCCAAGGTCAAGTTTCTTCACCCCTTTGAGTATTACTTTCCTCATCTGATTAAGGAGTAAATGAGATATGTGTGTGATGCATGTAACATACTACCTGGAGATGGAGGGTATTTAATAAAGGTTAGCTATTATTATATTTGTATGATTATGCTGCTGATAGTAAAGTTAGGAATTTTTATAATTTGTTGAATGACAATTCTCAAAGGTTGTTAGCGAATTTAGCATCAACAAAGTGAATGGAGATCTCCAATGGAACATTCTCCCTGGTCCCTTAGGCTTCCATAGGGCTCTTAGAGGATGAGGAAGGCATTTCTGGATGATATGTCCCTAGGATGACCGATCATGATACAGGCAGGATTCACAAAAGAGGTCACTGGTCAGAATGCAAAAGTTTGAATCAAATACATTAATTTGATTTTTCTGCGCAAACATTGGGATGGGGCATCCCGGTTTAGCAACAGCTTTAAATTGGCTAATGAACATCAGTTTGCAAAAAATCAGTAAGCCAATAGCCAAATGCTAAAAGTCAGTTTGTGAAATGCTCGGTTTGTTAAATGATGAACTCATTCAATTACATTTATCAATAAACCACAATCTATTACTAGGAGTTAGTTATAAAGTTTACAACAATTTATAGTGAAGATTTCTGTGAGGTTCTGGTAGACTGGTTTTTACTCTGTCTTCATAGCAGAATTTTTTGGAATATTCAGTTTTTCAAAAGTTGAGGGACAAAGATTTATGAACAGATTTAATCATTTCAGATGACTAATTAAAATTCCTCAATTTCAGCACAAGGTTTATTATATATTTGCTATTAATATGAAAATTCTGTAGACAGAGCCAAACTAATCACATCAATATGAAATGCTAACTGCTTCTTATCTATTGCTAGAAACACAAAATTAAGGCTCATATGCCAATTTAGGCTTTGTTCAAAGAATGGGAAAAATGTCCAAATATTGAAAAACTTAAATGGCATTCAAAAATAATCAAAAGAACTCAAAAGTGACTGTAGAAACTCCACGTTACAGATGGAATTCCATTATAACATATATGAGAATACTTGATCCATCCAGACAGGACTCTGTCTATTTTGTTCACTGCTTTATTTCCAGCACTTGACAATAGTAGGCATTCAGTATCTATGAAGTGTAATGATAAAATTGCATTGCCTTGGTGGTTAGAATTTTAGCCAATTGGCTGTCAGCAAATTGACTTTTGGCATGTTAGCCAGCTCTCAGCACCAAGAGCAAAAAGAACCCAAAACTAAAACATCACCAAACAAACCAAAATGCAGGGGCTTTTGTTAACTGTGTCATAGGTTATGTTGGGGCTTTCAAAGAGGTGAGGAAATTTTTAAGATGTGTAGTTAGATAAAAATATGGAGAACAAGGAAGAGGATTGTCCATTGTCTCCAAGCTGGTCAGCTAGATTCTGATTCCTTTTTTGTGTCCACAGTTAAGAGGTAACTTGATGAGCACACTTTGAAGAAGATGACCAGGATGGTCTTCCACAAAGCATGATGGGGAAACTAGGAATAGACTGGAGAAGATTTAAGGTATATATGTAAGGGATGCTTTTAATATATGAAGAGACTTCCATGGAGGACACTCAGAATTCCTTTTGTCTTTCTAGGGAGCAAAGTTAGATCAATGGACAAAAAATGTGAGTGTGACAGAGGCTGGGCCATCTGTTTCTCAATAACATAACCTTTGCTTTGTGCCTTGTGGATTTGCCCTTCTGTGGAGTAAGTGCGCATTGCTTGGTGAGGTTGTCAGAGAGGAGTTCAGTAGTTATAAAGAGATAATGGTTCATAACAGCAGTTGGATCGGGAGATTTCCTTTCGGCTCAGCATGTCAAAAGTCAAAAAACTGGGTTCTTCACAAGGGACTATGGTGACAGTTCAAGGGTGATGTGGTGGTGGGAGAATAATTATGGGAATTATACCTGAGGGTGGAAATCAAATATTGTACAAAAAATGAACAATGATGTAAGAAAATAATTAATTAATTAAAGAAAAAAAACCTGTTAAGAACCAAAAAAGATAAAAGAAACTGGAGCTCTTGAGTGAGAGTGTTTGGACACATTTATTAGCTGAGTGTGATCATGCACAAGTTACTGCACCTCTTCAAACCTCAGTTTCCTCATTCATAAAATGAAGACAATAGCAGTATATACCTCATGAGATTGTTGTCAGGATTAAATAAAGTTCTGGAGGTAAAGCACTCACTACAATGCTTAGCACATAAAAAACACTCAACAAATACCTTACCTAACACTATGAATTAATAAAGAAAAATGTACCGTATCTACCCTTCTTTATTCAAGAAGTAGCAGCCAAGGTTTGAGTCTCAAATCATTCAAGTAGGCAATTCTAAGGGCTCACCAGTTTCTCCAGAGGTCAGGAAAGTTATTTTTTTGTTTTCAAAATAGCTGCTTCCAAAGAAGACGCCCAAATATATACACAACACTTCAGTTTTTGTGGTGGAGTCCAGACTTCTGCTTTGTTCAGGGGTCTGGGCGGAATGGAGACAGGAAGAGGCGCTGAGACACAGTGGCCAAGGGGCTGGAGTTGGGGCTGGCCCTGTGAGTCATGGCTGGAAAGCTCCAGGCTCCTGGGCTTCTCATGCTGGGAGACATTTCCTGCTCTTTGCACTCAGAGGTCCCCTCCCCCAAGATTTCTGAAGACCAGGTCTGTAACTGAATTGCTATAACCCAAGGGAAGGAGTGCTCTTAATACCTGCCCAGCCTGGAAATCTCCCCAGCCTTGAGAAACTGTGTGTGAGGCAGGCACGGTCTCTTCTGGGGTTACCTGGTCATCTCGGCAGGAGGAAGTCGGTAGCATTGATTTGTTTCCTTGGAACTTAGCTAGCTGATGAGTTAAAAGTCAAATGTTAATACCAAAATTGTCCTACCATAGCACTCCAGAAAGGACAAAGACTTCACTGTGACTTGGGATAAGGTGCTCGCTCCCACAATCTCTCATACTTGTTATATGAAGGTCAACCTTGGGGGTGCTGCTCTGCTGGGGAGAGGAGCTGATGTGGGTCTTCTCATTCCAGACCTAGTCCTTTGATAGATTTATGGATGATGGAAGATAGGAAAAAATCTCCTTCCCTGGCTGTGGCCTCCCAGGTTGGTTCAGGTTGGGACCCTGTTCAGGCCCCTTCTCAGGCTGGCAGGCTGATTAGGCCCCAGACTTTCCTGAGGTCATTTGGAAACTATACAGGCCCTCCAACATATGGCTCTGATAAGGATCTCCCTCTCAGAGATAAGGAGCTGTTTAAGGGAATCTGAGGAAGCCAGAGGTTTGTTTCCATGAAGCTGGACAATGTAAAGTATAATCCCTACACAGATGTAATTAGCTGTTAAGCATATTAAGTCATGAGGAAGGGGTACCCTGCTGGGTCATAAATTACTGCAAGTCCACCCCAGGGAGCCCAGGGCAGGTATCTTTTCCTGCCAGATTGTTAGAGTAAAGGCTGATGATGGATCAAGGGGTTGGCTTAATGGTGATTTCAGCAACTACTAGGCTCCACAGGAAGAAGGATCTGGGGGAGCCACTGCCCCCGTTAACCAAAGACCCTTGGATATTTTGTTTCCCTAATATTGGTAGGGTGAAAGAGTTGTCTTGGAAGAAGTCACGTCAGGGCTCAGTATGGTAGATGTTCACACAGTGTTTTCTCTGAACCTCAAGGTTTGGCACTCTAGTGGTCAGGGGCCAGATGATTTTGGTGAAAGCCCAGTGTTCCTACAGAACTGCTGGGTGGATGCATGACAAGGCCTGACAGTCTGTCAAATGCTGGAGACTCTAAGTCTCATTTTTGGGCAAGTAGCTACTAAGGGCCTCTCCTCTCAATGGCACTTCCGTAGCACGTCCACTGATTCAATATAATTATTAAAATGGCGACAATAATAATTGAAAATTATTTTTTAAAGATTTATTTACTTATGCATATAAGAACTGGGGTGTAAGCCAGAGATGCAGGGGGTGAGAGCATTCACCAGAGAGTGGGGAGCAGAACAGGCAGATGTACTGAAACACACTGCTGAGGGGAGGAGCAGGCGAGATAGGAGAGGTCTGCTGTGCCATGTGGGTTGCTCCCTGGCTGGCTGGGGATCGAACTAGTGCTGCAGTGGCTGGCAGTAGCTTAATAGTGCTATCTTAACTCTTGTGCCACCAGGGAAGCCCCAATAATTGATAATTATTAAGAGTTTACTTACTTGTATTAAGTAGAGTACTAAGTAGTTATATTTCTTTAACTAATGCGTTTCTTTAACAACCATATGAACTAGGTACCAGCATCAGCACCAATTTATAGGTGAGAAAATTGAAGTTTATAGGCAGATTAACTTATTTGAACAAGGCTATACAATTGACAAGTCCTGGATCCAGGTTTGATTTCAAGCCCAGAAGTTGATTTCAAAAGCTTACTCATAACAAATATTTTAGGGTTCACTAGTAACATCTGTTCGTAAGCCTTATGGAGAAAGGTGTCACTCTTCAGACTCCATCAGTATCAAGATTAACCAAAAGTAAAACATTAGAAAAATATGTCAGTAGGGTCTATAACAGTATGCCTTTATAGCCTCTCTTGTCTGCCTGGTCTAGCCTGATTTTCAGAAATTCCTCTGTGACTTTTCTGTCTTAGTTGACTTTATGTTGTCTTGGAACCTTTTTGAAAAGGTAAAAGAACAAAGCCATCTGTGCAAAGCACTTGTAATATCTTGGACTGTCTTCAAATTTTATGGTAACAGGACTTTTCAAGCAAATTATCAGCAGTTTGGGCTGGATACTGAGGACAGCTCTTCAAGTTAAAATTTGTGATATTAAGTCAAATCTTGAGAAATCCTCTTTCCTTTGACCTGAGCAGCTAACACTCCAATAGTCAGGTTCTTGGGAGAGTTTGTGTGGCAGGACAGAGAAGGTTCTTGAGGGTGGGTGACTGATACATGACCTGGGTGAGTTGGCAGTCTCTTTCTCCTCTGGTCTCCCCTGCACATCTTCTGATAAAAAATATATGAATAATGAATATTTGAATAATTTCAAATACTTGAATATTTGAAAACATCTGATCTGAGGATCCAATTTGCATTCACTGCAGACACAAATTGTGACTTATGTGCTTAGTGTTGTAACGCAGTCTTTCAGATGTTGGTTAACTCTTCTATTTACTGACTTATTGTGGGAAAGTTCTAGAGACTAAATCACTCTAAGGAGATGCTTTAATGATTTCTTTTAAATAACTAGAGATTTCCCCACCAAGCACCTAATTCAGTCATTTCAGGCTACTCCTGGGCAACCTTTTGGGGCTCAAGTCCACAGTCTTCCTCAGGCCTTCCCTGTACTCTAAAGTGCTGAACCCAAACAAGGGGACAGTGTGATGGTCTCAAGCACTTAGTGCACCAGATGATGGAGGAGTTTGTGCCACAGACTTAGGATAGCAAGAAAGTAAGTGACTTTATGGTCAGCAAGGATCAGGTGGGTCTGGAGTAAAGAGTGACCAGGTCAGCCAGGCTATGCTGAAAGGAAAAAACAGCTCACTCCGTATCTTATCAATTGCTATTTTACGTGATTTAAGACAGCTCAGTATTAATTTTTTTTTTTTTAAGTGTGTGTGTGTGTGTTGGGGGTCGGGACTGGTAGAGTGGGCAGGCATGGACGGAAATCTAAATGCAGTGGTTCTCATTTCCCCAGCCTTTGGGAAGATAACGTCCTACCAGGAACTGTGTGGGGCACTTAAACTAGCTTTGCCCTAAAGCGAAATAGTCATCACAAAGAGATCTTTACATTTTCTGATAAAGCTCTCCCTTTTACCTACTGGCAGAAACGGATGAACATTACATTTGAGTTAAGTGTTAAAAGCAGCAGGGAGCGTTGAGATAAACCACTGCAATTATTAACTTGTTTGCTGTTTAATGGCACGAAAGCCGTCAGTAGTGCGGCTGGCCGGACTGTGTTCCCACAGTGATCCTGCCATGTTGTGAGCCCGGCTTATTGCGTTTTATTGGCAATGCACAGCTTGTGTTGATTGTGCTGCCATCCCTATGAAAGGCTAGTTCCCTAAAGGTCAGGGCTGTCTTTCTTCAGATCAGTTTGCTTCTTAGCGCCTGGTTAGAGTGGTGGGCCACTTTGAAAGTTGTCATTCTTATTCGAGGCTCTGATTATTTCCCACTATTTACTTCAAGAGATACCAGCACCTCCCTTTGCCCTACACTGCTACCAACCACCAACTGCCCAGACATGACGCTTTTTTTTTTTTAAGATTTATTTATTTATGCATACAAGAGCTGGGGTACAGGCCAGAGATGCAGGGGGTGAGAGGATTCACCAGAGACAGAGTGGGGAACAGAACAGGCAGATGGATGGACTGAAATACACTGCTGAGGGGAGCAGTGGGCGAGTCAGGAGAGGTCTGCTGTGACATGTAGGTTGCTCACTGGTCAGCTGAGGATTGAACTCTTGCTGCAGAAGCTGCAGATAGCTTCATAGTTTGTGTCTTAGCCTCTTGCGCCACTAGGGAGTCCCAAACATGATGCTTTCTGATGGGTGGTCTGAATAGAGTCTCGATGCTGTGGCAAATTTCTTTTCCAAGGACTTGTTAAACTCCTCTTTAAAGCAGATACTATTTAAAATTAAAACCACTTCTTGCTAAGAGTGATTTTATGAAAATCCTTGCATGTAAAAGCTTTTTGAAATGTTGTGGCAACTTACAGAAGCAGAACATATGAAGATTGCGGAACCCTGTCCCTTCCAAGAAAAAACATAAGCTATTCAAACACTGAACTCTTGATAGTTGTACCTAAACGCCAACATTTACTAAAATACAATGAAACTGTGTTTTATTAAAGTTTATTGTACAATGACAAAATTATACTATTCTTGAAATTAGAAAGTAATTTTTTATAGAATGCTTTGTCAAAGACAAACATTTTTATAAAATGATTGAACAGTCATCTACATCTTTATTCTTTATAGTCACAAATGTGCAAAGTCACCTGGTGACTAACAAAAAGACTTTGGGTGGCTTTTCTTAGGTCCCCAAGAAACAGATGGCAGTGATGGTGCATTGAGAGAGCCCTCAGTGCCAGAGGAACCTATGGGGGAGACCCCAAAGCAAATTCCTGCCTTGAAGGTTTTAGGAAAACAAACTTAACATGGAGATGTCCTCAAAGATGTCTTTATCAGTGAAAATGCTCTCCGATTTGGGCCTCCCTGGTGGCGCAGGGGTTTGAGCGCAGCGATGTGAAGCTGTCTGCAGCCTTTGCGGTACAAGTTCGATCCCCAGCCTGCTGGTGATGGGATTGCTGGGGGATTGCTAAGGGGAGGGAGGGCATGGAATCCTATGCTGTCCAAACACTAGCAAGGATGTACAATAATGGCACTTAAATAACAATTAAAAAAAAAGGAAATTGGGGTTGGGATGGCAGAAACTTATGACTTTGCCATGAAACATTTGACTGTGTGTCTGAATAAACTGGGGTTCATTATGAAGGAAAGTGAAGCATGGATGAAATGGGCCATTCACTTACTCACCGGAGTATCAATCACTGTGAATGATGAAGAAAACAGAGTGACATCTTTGATATTATTTTTTTCTCCCCCCCCCATCTTGCAAAGGTATTATATGTTCTTTGTGCAAATTTTTGAAAATTCAGGAAATTAAAATCATGTGACTTTCTAATTAATAACATTATTAGATTTGGTTTCTACCCATGCATGTATTCTAAATATAAATAATATTATATGTACATATAAATAAAATATATTTAGAAACTATTTTGTATACACATCCATATACTATATACATATTCTCATATACTTATGTGTTTTATACTGTATATACATATACCATATAAGATACATACATATTTAGAACATGTCTATAGTAAGATAAAATATATCATCAGAAATCAAATATTAATAAGATAGAAATATTTTATGTATATACACATGTATATTACACTTTTATATACACACATACATATACATGGATACATGTTATAGATAAAATGGGATTATACCATTTTATAAATTATGAAATGGTGCATTGTAAACATGTTTTTTTCACTAAAAACATACTGTAAACATTTCATTTCATTACATTTCTTCTTAATTCTGATTTTTGATTGTCACCGTTACTCAGTTATTGAATGTACTGTAAAAGCCAGTGCCCTGTTGTTTGACATTTGCTTCCTTTCCACGTTTTCCTCTTTATAAATAGTAATTTGATAACATCATTGTGTCATTTATTTTTCTTTCAGAGCTCTATTCCTAGAGATGGAGTGGTAGACTTAAGGTTTAATTTACAAACCTTTAATAACTGTTTACAAATTTTAAATTTAATTTAAAAATCTTTAATATCTATTGCCAATTTGTCAACTGATATAAATAGTGCAACACCTTAGGAAAGCAGTTTAGAGAATGCATTTGATCAGTGGTATCAAAAACCTTTAAAATATTTATACTCATTAATCCTGATCCTGGGAATTTATACTGATGAATTAATCTGCTATAAACAAAAAGTAGGGCAAGGCTATTTGTACAAAGATGTTACTGGCTGCATGCTTTCGTAACAGTAAACTTTGGGGAGCAATCTAAATGTTTCAGAAGGGTCACTGGAGATAATCAAACTCCTGTTTTTCACTTGTGGAAAACTAACATTCAGAAATTTGAAGTGAGTTTGCTAGGATCACACAGAGAGGATGGAGGGATTTTGACTCCAATTTCTGATTGCAGCAGCAGACTTGTAAAATTTCCATTTATACCACTCAACATGTCACCACCTTTTCATAATGAATATTGAAGACTAAATGACCAGATCTTCCTTTTGGGGAAAAGAGAGCACTTCAAAGTATAATTTAAATATTTTTGCCAGTATAAGATATGCAAAATATATTAATTTTACAAATGTGAAATCTTATCAGATATTAAAGTGTTGAAATTTATTGTGCCATGACAAAACTATACTATTATTTCTAAAATTAGAAAACATACAAATTCTTCCTATATAAAACAAAATTTGAAAACAATGCTCTATAAGAAAATCTATTCTGAACAATGTCAAACATCACCATTTCTAGCTTCCTCTCCATAACATAGGAATCAAAATGTATTAATTTAAACTCTCTGTCTCCATCTTACATGTTAACTAGAATTTGAAATCCCTAAAATTCTTTAAAATTGATTCTTATTTAGATTTAATGACATATTTACCATTTTTTGGCTCACCATTACTTTATACATTCATTACTGATGTCATTTTCTATTTGCACACATTCTTTTCCATGAGGATTTATGCATTAAAAATTTCTTCAATCTCTTTTAATCTAAAGATGACTTTATTTCACCTTCACTTGAATGATAGTTTAGCTTGGTATGCAGGTCTTTCTTAACTTTTAAAATAAATATTATCCCATTATCTTATGGTACCTATTGTTGCTGATGAGTTTGCTGTCTAATTGCCATTTCTTTGGAGATAATGGTTTTTCTCCTATACAGCTTTAAAGATTTTTCTTTTTGAATTTAATGTTTGTAGTTCAACTACAGTGAGACTTCTTGTAGATTTGTTTTTAATCTGTACTGCTCAAGTCCTGGGTCGTATAACCTGAAGCCTCATTTATTCCTTCATTTACAGAAAATCCTCAGTGATAATCTTTTTGAATATTTTCTCTCTTCTATGCACTATAAATTTTCTATTACATGGATTGGAGATTGGAGATTTTCATTCTATTACTACGTTTCCTTGGTTTTTCTTTTACATTTATCATTGTGTTAGTTAACATATATATACTTTAGTTTCCACATTTGTGACTTGTGAATTAAGTAGTTCTCACGGGCCATGGGTTTATGGAAGAGAACAAGGCAGTAGGAAGCCTCAAAAATTGTCTCCAGTGATCTTTAAGGGGTGAAGGAAAGAGGATGTGAGAGTCATGTGGCTGCAACATCTGTCCCCCCATTGCCTCCTAGGGTTGGCTGGCTAGGCGGGTGCCCCCTTCTTCCGTCAGGGTTCCTAGTGCGGCCCTTCTGAAACTGTGCCTCCATCAAAGAGGTCAGTCTCCCCCAGTAGAGACCGGCTGTTCTCCCTTTCAAGGGATCCCAGTAGCTGTGCTGCCTTGCTAGAACCTCCAAACAAGCTCTCAAAGAGTGAAGGAAGGAGAAGAAAGGAAGCAGAAGATGGAGAAAATAGAAGAAGGAAAAGGAGAAGAAAAAGAGAATGAAATTATTATCCCCTACATTTTCTTTGTAAATAAGACATTCCTGCAAGTCCATTGTGCAACAAAAATGTCAAGGCAGAATGTAGCAATGAGGAATGCCCATGCATGCTCCAATCACATGCTTGGAGATTTACCCAGAAGGAAGATGAAATCTCCAGCACATGTTCAAATATATAAAGAGAAGTCCACAAAAGTGAGCAATTGCAAAACAGGTCAAAGTTAATGTTTCAAAGCATTATTTGAGCAACAAGGATGAATCCTATAGATGGAGTGTTGAGCGAGAGATACCAGTGACAAAAGAATAACTTTGGTTGGGAGTCTTATGAAGTCCTCTTACATGAAGTTTAAAAACAGCAAATCCTTGTTTGTCTGGTTAGTTCAGTTGTTTAGAGTACAGTACTAATAATAAGAGTTGGCAAGTCCATAATTATTCATATATATGTGTATACACACATCTATGCACATATATACATTTATGTGTGTTTGTGTATGTATAATGCACTACATCTATATCTATATAGTAAAGAAGAATCAGGAATTTTTTTTTTATCATTAAAGATTGACTAGTGATAACCTCTGATGATGAAACAGGGGAGGGCCTCCCTGATGGCCTAGGAGTTAAGTCTCAGAGCTATCAACACTGTTGCCTGAGTTCAATCTCCAGCCACGTAACTAACCCAAATATGGCGCAACAGACTTCTGTCTCACTTGCTGCTCCCCTTAGCAGTGTATTTCACTAAGTCCTCTGCTCTGCTCCCCACTCTGTTTCTGGTGAATCCTTTCATCCCACCTCCATACATACATCTGGTGTACACCCCAGTGTCCTCTATGCAAAAAAGGAAGCAGGGGAATGTGATTGGGGAAGTTATGTAAGGGACTTTTGGGACGGTGGCTATATTCAATTTCTTAAATTAGTTAATCTCAGAAGTAAATCTCTTATGGAATTTGGATATTAACTTTATAATTATTATTTTGTCTATACTTATAAGTCTCATATGCACTATTCTGGATTGTAACACATTTTATATAAAGCAGAAAACATGGAATTTTATTTTTTGACCAATTTTCATATTTAATAGTATGACATGTATTTTCAGGAATTTAAAATATTCAGGATTTATATTAAATCCATGTGAAATGAAAGGTACTTGCAACAACTTGTCATTTTGGCTGTATTCTAGAAGTCATTTGTCCTAATTGAAGTCTATAGGTAGGTAGATATTCATTTCTCAGCAAAGGTCTAGCTCAGCAAAGGTTTTCAGCCTTCCTTTTTAGCTAGAAGAGAGAGTAATGAGGGATGGAGGGATAGTGATGGGGAGTGGTGGATTATACTGAAGACATTTTAGATACCTCTTGATTGTCTACAGGATGAGCTTTGGCCCTGGGCTTCTCCTCATGTCCCTGTACAACTGTGATTCTCATACTATTGTTTACGGAGGCTTGTGACCAAAACGGGAACACTTAAACATATCCAGTGTTCAAATAGATGTCCAGTGGGGAGTGGACCAGGTTTCTGGAGTGTCCATTAAGGGCATGGAGAAACAACAAACCCAAGGAGCAGTCTTCTTACAAAAACAGATATTAAAAAACAAAAACAAACTTAAAAGCTACGCTGGGTGGAGAATAATAATACAGGGGCAATCACTTCTACTAGAGGTAGGAAGCGCTTTCTGATTTGGACAGGCTTGTATTTACTAGAGGGGGAGGAAGGGAGAGGCGAAAGGCCAGGGAGGATGTGCTTCCTTCCTCCTTTTAATTGTTTAGGCAGTTTCTACACACACTCCTTGGTGTGTAGTAGGTGTTTGCCAAGAGTGGATTCTCCATATATGCACATGGGGAAAAGCAAGCTAACTAGTTGCTAGCCTTTCTACATTTAGTTATGTGTTATAGTGCATAGAGCACAAGAGCTAAGTGTTGTAAATAAGCTTTGGAGTTAGGCAACTTGTATTTGAATGCTCTGGTCTTACTAGAAGTATATCCTTTGGTAAATTATTAATCCTAGCTAGTTTTCTCATCTCTTTCTTACCTTTCAGGATCAGCGCAAGGATTGACAAAAGAAGTTATTTAACATAGCCTCTAGACTTATAGCTCTTGCTCAATAAATGATAGTAGCATGAGTAGTAGATAGTATTAGTAGAAATGTTTTTTTTTTTTTCACTTACTGGGAAAACATATTAACTATTTAGACAAAGACATAAAAGTCCACATTTAATCGACTCTTTGCTAGGAAGTTGCTCCTTTAGTGGTGAGTAGAGAGGGTACAGATACAATGTGTGGACCATTTATTTTGAAAGTTGTCCCAAGATTTCTGACAGAAGGGTTCATCTTTCAATCATTTGCTTGTTCAATAAATGTGCAGCATGGCTTTACCTAGTGCTAGATACTGTATTAAGTGCTGGGGATGAAATTGTGACATATTTCTGCCTTCATGGGAGTGATAATACAGAGGATTTTCCCTTTTTTGGAAATTATCTAGCAACTATATCTTGTAAATCCTTAAAGATATTCACTTGTCAACCTTATCCTTCTGACAGAACTCTCAGTCTGAGTGATTTTGGAAGTAAATGCTTACTTTATTTGGGTATCTCTAGCTCAATCCCAAACAGATCACTAACCATGAACAGGCCATGGCAAAGTCATGCAAGGAAATCTCCTACATCTTCAGGAACCTGGACATTTCCGACCTATTCTGGAAGGATTTGAAAATACTTAATATAGATATCCTGCAAAAATCTATTCTACTGGGATCTTTGTTTCGCTAGTATTTACAGAAGCATTTCTTCTATCTCTAAAGCAAGAATCACAACAAAAAAGAGGGAACAACTCCTATATATCACTCTCTGCCTCTATCTCCTCTTCTCAAGAAATTTTTGGCTTCTTTAAACATAAAAATTCTAGCACTTCAGTACGAAAAATTTTAAGCTACAGCACAGTTGAGAGAATTTTACAGTGAGTCCCTCTGTATACCATCCACCTAGTATTTGCCATTAACATTTAACTATATTAGCTTTATCATGTATCTATCCATCTTTTGATCCTTCTTTGCAACTATTAATTCATCTTTTTTTGATTCTATTGCAGAGAAAATAGCAGATATCAGTTTGCATAATATTAGTAGAGGGAAGGATTTGCTTGCAGCTTTTTCCTTTTATGTAAAATATACAAAAGAAAGTTTAGTATTTGCTGATTTTGACAATTCATAAACTTGCATACCTCAAATAGCCTTCAGGATATAGTTCACTACCATCAGGAAGTTTGTTTTATGCCTAGGAAGTTGTTGTATGCCCTGCTCAATCAATCACTGTCAATTCCCACCCCATTAATATTTTATTGTGTATATCAGTAGTTCATTCTTTTATATTACTGAGTACTATTCCATTTTATGAATATGTCACTGTTTATCCATTTTCCTATTGAGTACCAGGATTATGTTCAGTTTTGGCTATATAAATAAAAACACTGAATATTTTTGTACAAATCTTTTATGAACCCGTTTTCATTTCTTCTAAATAAATACTTAGGAGGAGAATTCTTTGGTCAAAGACAGGCATATGTTTAACTTTAAAAGATATTGGCAAATTATTTTCAAAGTGAATGTATCAGTGTACACTCCCTCAATAAATGAATGTTAATTGTAGTTGACTAACATTGGGAGCTAGTAAATATTTTTCTGTTAGAGGCCAGAGAGTCAATATTTCAGACTTTGCAAACCGTGGTTTCTGTTTCAACCACTCAACTCTCCTTTTGTAGTATAAGAGCAGCAGTAGACCATTTATAAACATCAGTGATTGTGTTCCAAAAAAGATTAATATAAAAAAAAAACAGGTGGTGAACTGACTTTGGTCTGCTGTTAGCAGTTTGCCAACCCACTTCTATGTTCTCACCAGCATTCAGTGTCATCTTTTTTCATTTCTTCCAGATACTGTGATATTTCTTTTCTTTTCTTTTTTTTTTTTGATACTTTTTTTTTATAGAGGCATGTTTATTTATTTTATTTGTTAGTTTGTTTTTGTTTGTTTGTTTATACATGCACTGGGTACAGTCAGAAGCGCAGGAGGGTGAGAGAATTCACCAGAGCCAGAGCTGGGAGCAGAGCAGGCAGAAGGACCGAAGTACACTGCTGAGGGGAGCAGCGGGCGGCAGGAGAGGTCTGTGCGCCATGTGGGACCCTCCTCTGGTGGCCGGGGAGCAGCCGGGGATCGAACCGGCGCTGCAGAGGCCGCGAGCAGCTTTGCAACCCAGCGCTCAACCGCTGCGCCACCGGGGAGGCCCGATATTTCTTTTCTTCACTGCTGTCCCTATTTCTTTTAGTTTTGTATTTGCCATTTTATTTTTCAGTGTTTGAATTATTCTCCTGAAATACTCCATTTCTTAACTTACTATGCCCTTATTTTTCTATAAATTACTTAACATACATATATAATAATCGTTTCAATGCCTTAGCTTTGGACTGGTTATTCTAATAGTGGGCCATCCTTGCATTTTTTATTGACCACTTCTATATACTAACCTGAAGTATAGGTTCTCTCACATTTTTTAAAAAAATGTCAGTTCTTCCAAGCTGCAACTTTTTATTTGTGTTGATCTGAAATGTTAATAAAGTCTCTTTTCTGACTCAGAACTTACGTAGGAGGTAGATGAAGGTAGAATCACAATGGAGTAGGTTCAGAGAAGGTGGAATATTTTGTTGGCTCTAGATCTGGATAATCCTGAATAATAATCTGAATAATCATTATATGTGGGAGAGTTTTCTGGACTCAGTTCTACACCTATCATCTTCTCAATCTATGTACTTTTATTGGATCCTTTACATTTTCATGTTCTGTTCTTTTACATTTTTATGACTCTGATTATCATTGGTATGTTAATGAATTTCAAATCTGTACTTACAGTTCAACCCTTTCTCTTGAGTTCCAGACCTACATTTTCAATAATGTATATTTCTTCTTGAAGTTCACAGAGTAGTGTGCCAAAAATGTAACACACATGAACAATCTCTCTCTCTCTCCTTTTAGTCTTTACGATTTCACAATAAGAATGTACAAAATATTTTATGTAAAATTTTACATAAAAATTTTTATGGTCATTAAAAATATTTGAGTGCCAACATTAGATTCCTAAAGGTATTGTTTCTTGTTAAAGTGTGCACATTAAAAATTAAAATAACATGCAATATTTATATAATTATGCATTTGAATTTTTTCCATTATTTAAGCCTTGAATAGCTAATATTTATGATACACATTTGAAGAGCCTATTAAATGATGTTATTGCCCAGACAAAAAGAAAATTCAAAAATAAAACAAATGACTGTTTCCAAGGAATGTAAAAGAATAGTGTGCAGAAATCAAAGCAGTATTTCTTTTTCTTTTTTTGTTTTATATATTTCTTACATCATTTTTCATTTTTGCACAATATATGTATTTTCATCTTGGTTATAGTCCCCATACAAATCCCACCACCCTTGTTTTGATCCTACTCCCTTCTCTCCCCCCTGTAGTTTCTTTGCCATTTTATCCAAAATACATATTAAAAAAACTTTGCTAACCTGACTGAGTTTTCCTGAGTTGATAAACTCTATGAAAGTAAAAGATAAGCATGAATGATATCTATGTTTCTGAAACCTGAAATGACAAGAAAATTTGTTGGGTATATACCAGCAAACAAATACATTCTTAAAAGTCTTGTCCAGTATTTGCCACTGATTTCTATGTTTTTCTCCTATTTTACAGCTTAATGATCATGCCAACAAAGTCTTGGTGTTTGTCTCAAAACCATCCTTAGGAAATTCCAAGTTCTATGCTCACATCATCTCTGAATTGGATTCACAATTGGGCTTTATTTTTCTATGATCAATAAAGTAGTCGAAAGAGTAGAATGGACATAAAATCAAAGAGTCAAAAAGACCTGTATTCAAAACCCAGCTCCAAAACCATTGCTTGGATAACCTTACAAAATACTTACCTTTTCTTCTCTGAGAAAAATGAAAATAATAGTACGGTATTACATGGTTGCCATGGCAATTAAATAAGACATTCTAGTAACGTTATACGTAGTTTGTGCTCTAATAATACTAATTTTCTTCCCTACTTCTTTTCCTTTCAGCCTCTAGGCAAGCTATGGGAAAGAGTGGTGAAAATCACTGATGAGAGCCACAAAGACATTAGTAAAAGTAAGGTCTGTGGAAATGGAGATTGTGCATTTTTGCATTTTTATTCCCCTTTATTCTTTGTTAATCCTACAGCTTGGTACTGAAGGAAAGAAGAAATTATGTTCTTCTCCTAAGGTTGGCCAATTTCAGCTGAATCCAATTTGTTTTGCAAAATTTCCTTCAAGTGGAGAGCAACATCTTGCTGCTACTTTTCTATCAGCTACTCTGAGCTCTGAAGGTGTTTGCTCTTTGCAGGAAAATTGCTTTCTGTAGGGATGCTCTGTACTGGTGGAGGGTAGAGCCTGGGAAATACTCATAGTAAAAACAATCAAGTTGACAACCAAGGATTTCACAGTGATTCAAATTTTTCTCAGTTTAGTAGCCACTCTCCACATTAAACCTAAAGGAAAAGAGAAGCTCTGTGAGGAAGGTGAATTTGGAACACAAAAGCAAAGGATTTCTGATATTAATAAACACACAACCTTTTTTCCCCCGGTGGCTCACAGGGAAATTCAAAAACAACACTGCTGTTCTGAAAGCTATTTCAGGATTCCGTACTTCTTGTTGACGTTTGGATACAAACTTAAGCAATGGTGTGCTGGTAACTGGCTCTCTGGGAGGGCGGGGATCCTATTTTCGGTAACTGCTGATCTTCATGGTGTAAATACTTCCACCATGGCCAATTAGAAGCAACCATCATGACGTCACCGAGTATGGTGTTAGGAGAACCATGAACAATCAGCTCTCCTGAGTTCGTACAAGTTGGCTCTGCCACAATGCTGAACTTGAAGCTCCTGTTTAGGAATAATAGCTATTGGCAAATTCAACTCTTGTTGAAAATAGACATCATCAAGTTCTAGAGTTCACTGCTTCTTGTTCGATGGCCTGCATTTCAGCCATTGTTTCTCCAGTCTTTTGAAGCAGCTCAATAAATCTCATGGCAGTGCACCCAGACCTTTTGACTTGATGAAGATTGATACCTTCATTAGATTTTGAAAAGGAATGCTGGGGCACTTTATTACCTGGTTGCTGGGGCCTAGTATTCTCTGTTCCATGGTCCATCTCCCCCACCTCCTGTGACACATTCCTGACAGGGCTCCAGGAAAAAAATGTTACAGCCTTGGCAGATCAACATTTTCTGATTGTGCAATGTCCTTCCTGAGAAACCCCATCTCCAAAGGCAGTCATTCTGAAATAATAGCGAGAAATGGGGGTACAGGTGGGCCACTGGGAGGGTAGATAGTGAGCCAGGTCAGAATAAATCTATGGAATATAGCATCCAAGTGTATCTCACTAGTTTTATGGATTTAGAAAACTGTCAAAAGTTTAATCAGAAAGGAGGTATGAAAGAATGGTTACTTATCCAAATATTCCATTTTAATTTTGTTTGTTTTTTTGTCTCTTACAACGCAAAATTCTCATTTGATCCTCACAGCAGGCTAATGATACACAATAATATTATTGTTAGTATTCTAAATGGCAAAATATATTACATATACTATGTTATGTTGGTTTAGTATGTAACATCATAAACATTAATAATAATGTGATAGATGAATATTTTCCCCTTAGAGATGAAGACACCAAGACTCAGGGAAGATAAATGACTAGCTTAACAGTCATCTTAGTGACAGTGGAGGAATTTGCACTTCTAATGTCTGATGCCAGGCTAGAGCTCTGTCTGTACCAGACATTGTGTATACATGGTGACTGGAGGTTTTATCAGTCAATCTCTAGTTATTTAATTACTTGTGTTAGAGTCAGAATTGTTAGAACACTTAAACAAGTCAAGCATTAGGCTACTGTCTGAGAAATTTCAACAGGCTTCTGGGGGCCGATGTTCTCCAGCGTGTAGTTCAGTAACACCTTACTTATCCAAGGTTGGCAAGAAAGGGGGGCATCCTGCAAACATAAAATGTTTATGTAATTGTTCATATACCTTAAGCTTTCAAATTTTGTATGGAATCTTTCAAATTACATTGCACGTCTTCCTATGTTCTTAAACATAGACTGTCAAACATAACTTATTTAACCTTTCCTTGTTGACTTAGGACATCATTGTAAAATCTCAAACCTTTTAGACTTTGATTTACTATCCTTTAAACTCTTCATTGCAAGATTCCAGATTGCTGTGCTATTTTTTTTTTAAAGATTTCTTTATTTATATAAGCACTGGGTATAGTCAGAAGCTTGGGAGGGTGAGAGAACTCACCAGAGTCAGAGTAGGGATCAGAACAGGCAGATGGACTGAAAACACTGCTGAGGGGAGCAGCGGGCGCAGCAGGAGAGGTCTGCGCACCTTGTGGGACCCTCACCAGCAGCCGGGAATCGAACCGGCGCTTCAGAGGCTGCGGGCAGCTTCGCACCCCAGCGGTTGAGCGCTGCGCCACTGGGGAGGCCCTGCTGTGCTATTTCTGAGTTCCTAATTATTTCTTGCTTCTTTCAGTGCACTTACCTTTTAAGAGTATGTTGCTGTTTCTAATTTATTAAGGAGTGAGGAATAGTTCAAATAACCATATTGGCTAAACTTGTTGTTCAAGCAGGAAAAGATAGGTTTTAAATAAAGGCTTAAGTAATTCTTCTTAGTGTAAATACTTTCTATCATCTTTACTTTTGGGGATGAAGAAGGGGCTTTTTTTGTGCTGCTCAGACCCTTTGACCGGACCATTCTGTTGGCACTT
Organism: Talpa europaea; assembly: GCF_964194135.1. Taxonomy (NCBI): domain Eukaryota; kingdom Metazoa; phylum Chordata; class Mammalia; order Eulipotyphla; family Talpidae; genus Talpa; species Talpa europaea. Next base: position 113,508,236 of record NC_140071.1, read on the forward strand.
AGCTGGTGGAAGCATTGGTGACTAGTGACTTGTAACTGTACCTTTCAGTGAGGACCTCATTCTTGACTACAGGATGTGCAACACTCAGAAATGCCAGAGTTGTGGTCCCCCAAGCTCTGAGTAAGGCTTTCAGCTAACTATTGATACAGTGTACAAAAACCCTTTGCCTCAAAGTGGGACATTCTGTGAGACCACTCTTGTGCCAGAACTCCCCATGTGATTAGGGTGAGGCTGGACTGTGACTGAACCCACAACCTTACTTTGCTTCTCTCATGCCCTGCGTCACTTTTTTTCAGGCCCTTGTAAGAATTTTATTTCAACAGATTCAGTCTTAACTTTTTGTTTTTTTTTTTAAAGATTTATTTATTTATGTACACAAGAACTGGGGTACAGTTCAGAGGTGTGGGGGGAGGGTGAGAGGATTCACCAGAGACAGTGTGGGGAGCAGAACAGTCAGATCTACTGAATTACGCTGTTGAAGGGAGCAGTGGGCGAGTCAGGAGAAGTCTGTTGTGCCATGTGGGTTGCCCCCTGGCAGGCAGGGGATCAACTTCGTGCTGCAGAGGCTGTGGAGAGCTTCACAGTGCTGTGCTTAACCCTTTGCACCACCAGGGAGGCCCCTTACAAGATTTTTTAGTGAGCATTGGCACAAGACTCACATCTCAGCTTCTGATTCCAGGGCCCCTAACAAAAGACAGGAGGCTTCCTCCCTTCCCTGCTTTTTGTATTCCCAACTCTATTCTGGAGAAATAAGATAACAAAAGACACCTGTTCTCTTCCCTCTCTTCTAACTCAGTATTAACAGAGAAGGAAACAGGGAACATCCATATAAGGGGGAAAAGTCCTTTTATATAAATATATTTTCTAAATAAAAAGGGAATAAATGAAAAGGGAAAAAAATCATGTTTGCAAAAGATATATTAGAATTTCATTCACTTGTCAAACTTTGACTTCAATCTTCCATGTGAGTCACTGTAATAGGATCTGAGGATACAGTTATAAAAGATAATCTTCCTTCATCTCACCCTTTGAAAACCCACAAGACAGTAGGACAATCACCACACATCATAGCAAATGATCATGCATTTACTCAAGAAATATTTCTTCTTCTTTTCTTTTTTTTCCCAAGGGATATTTCTTATGCATCTACTATGAGCTCACAACATTTTGGGGTCTAAACAATCCAGGGCAAAGGACTAGAGAATTCAAAGACTGAAGAGGACATGATAGTTTCTAGTTTGGAAATGATACCAGAGGCGGTCCTGGCAGCATGAACAGGGGTTACCAGGTAAGAAGGTGAGGAAAGGTGTTCAGATTGAGGGATGGTATCCAGAAAAGGTGTTTGGGGGAGGGGAGAGGGAGAAGTTTATCACAGGAGATGAAAAGGGCAAAGAACTAGGCAAGGATGGATATGAAGCACTTTATCTGCTGGACTAAAAAAATTGAGTTTTAGCATGTAGATTATTTGAAGGTGAGAAAATTTATGAACTAAGAATGTGGCCAAGGTCATTGCAGTAGGAACATGACTGCCACACACTGGTCAGACTGGGCAGGGAGGGGGTGGGAACTCACAGCTTAACCAGCAGATGCCTATATCAGGGAAACTTTGTGTGCAGTACCCAAACTATATAATGGTATGATGAATAGAGGTTTGGTGGTGCAGGCCTGGAGTCTGCAGACCCCAGGTGGGATCTTTCTTGCTTTTTGTCTTCAGAATTCAATATCGAGACCAAAGTTACAGAAAAGCAAGAGGTTTATTGATAGATAGGAATAAGGACAGGAAAGCTGTCTGAGCAGAGAGGGGTCCTGAATGGGTAGCTGACTGAGGTAGCAAGAAGTAGGTACTTATATGGATATAGTGGGTACAAGAGTGGGAGAAGGTGTGTTAAGAAGGTAGAGATCCATGGGGTTTTCTTATTCTTAACACACCAGTGGGTTTGGCTGTTGAATGTCTCCACGTTGTCTTTGGCTGATTGTCTGGGCCCATGGGGGTCTCCTAGGCAACCGAGGCCCACTGAGGGTTTCCACGTTATCCCACCTACTTTTCTGAAACTGGGGTGGGGGGGGCAGGCACCCTCCTGATCTGTGATTGTTTCTCAATCAGGCTGATAAATGGACTTGGGGCTTGGGGCACCCTGTTCCTAACTGACTGCCTGTACCCACTTCCTAACTTCCTCCTTCAATCTGACAGTCCTAATGAGCTATGACATCTTGGCTTAGATATGGCATCTGTGGCCTATTCCATGTCTCTGCCATCAGGAATATGTAGAATTTTTTAAGTTCTCACTCTTTAAAATTTAATGTAAAGAAACTCGAAGTTCTCCTGCTAAGTATTAATTGTGTTCAAGGTGGTTGGCTATCTACATAGAGGACTTGATAAGATCGAGAAACATCCAAGAGAATCTCTGTGTCCAGACCCCATATTCTCTTATCATTGCCTGAAAAGACCACACTTGCACATGCATCCCTATGACTCATCAGGCTTTATCGAATCTGGGGTCTGGGCAGTGGAGAGCAGAGGGCACAGAGGAGATTGTGAGCTTACTATGGCGCAGTGGAGATAGTGGGAAATGATGGGAGAGGGAACTGAAAGAAAGTGAACAGGCAATAAATCAGATATTGAGGGAGGTAGTAAGTATAGATTTTCTTTACAATGCTGCATTGACAGGTTCTCTCTGTTCAAATTTACATAACTAATAATTGCAAGTATTTTGACTTTTTTGTTATGGGAAAAAAGATTTTCCCCAGGACAGACACTAATTCCTGCCTTTGATCATGTTTTCATCAACAGCAACAACAATAAACAAACATTGTTTGAACAGTTACTATATGTCTTGCATTGTGCTAAGAGCTCAGCCTATATCTTTTCAATCTCCCCTCCACCTGCCCCCTCAAATAAAATCACTTAGAACTCATTTATTATGGAAGAGGAAAGTAAAACTTAGGAAGTTTACTCAACTTGCTCAGGATCACACAACTGGTGAATGGCATACCCAGGTCAGCCTGCTCCTTCGTGGTCAATACTTAAACGACTGTACTATATGACTTCCCCATTTAGGGTTACTTGCTCCTTTTCCTCCCATTTCAAATGCTTTTCATCCTTCAAGGCTCATTTCAAGTTTCTTAATTCACTTAATTAACACTATTGAACACCTTCCTTGTGTATTGTGTCCTTGTCATCCATGGGGTTTTCTTATTCTGATCTCTACCTCTTAACATACCTTTGAGCTTTTAAAGTGAGGAATGATTCTTATTATGAATGGACTGGTTTTGTTCTCAAAATGGCTTCAGTGGATAGATTTTGTTTTCACTTCCTGAATATTTTAACTAATTACCAGGTCAGGATCACTTTGTCAAGCTCTCCATCTTCTCAGTAGCACTCAACACAGTGTTGAGTGGATGTGGCAGGAAGTCCCTGAATCTTTAAGGCAGAAGAAATGCATGTGTCCATGTGATAAGGTCTGAGCCATATCTGGAGAAGATGCCCAGGGAGGGGGATCAGCTATGTTTACCATTTACATCCACAGCTGTAGGCGAGATAACTCTCACCCAGTCTGTGGATAGAAGTTCATGCAGATCACTGCTGGACAGGCCAGGGTAAAGGTCTCTCTTTCAAAATGTGTGAAGGGGCAGGAAGCGTATGTACCAGGTGCTTTGTATTCATGACTGCCTGGGAGAGATAATTCTGTCTGTCCGATAAGAACATTGTGATCTACACATCAGGTTGTTTTTCCAGCAGCTATTTTCTGCCTGCAAAAATGAACATCGCTGGCTCTCAACTTCTTTCCGCAAAACCCTTGGGCTATAAACAATAACAAAAGGTATCTTATATTTATACAAAGCTGTCCTCGGAAAAGCTCAAGGACCTGAACCAAGTTTGTTTTCATATATGAGAGCTCTTATATAATCCCCGGGGGAAAGGAGCAGAGGGTGACAATTGAGATAGGAATGTTGTCATTCGCAGCTGACAAAACGGAAAAATGAGGCCTTTCTGCAGAGCACAGGGATGGTCATGACCAGGACAGGAAGCCCTTCTTCTCCACTTCCTGTTCAGGGCTCTGCACACTGCCTTGTCAGAAATCTGAAACCCTAGAGGAGACCACTGAATGGAAGCGACTGGGAGAAAAAACCCAGCCACACGAAAAGGGACTCACTGCTTTTTGGAGACTTGTTTCCACTGGGAGGATTCCGCAGCTGCTAGAATGCGTGTCCCTCTTCCACGGTAACTGATCCTGGGGACAATGGTCATCACCCTCACCAGGAGGTATAGCTGAATTACAGATTTCAGAGGTTTGGGGAAAAAGAGCTATCCGAGCAAAGGGAATTTTGTAAATATTTATTGCACATGGGATACAAAAATGAGTAAAACATAAGCTCTGTACTCAGTAAGTGTATCTTCTAGCAGGGGAGAGAAACACAAGATGAAAGTCTCTATTAGTGCTGGATAGCCCTAATGGAAAGTCAGTGTTTTTGACTGTGCATTTGAATCAGGACTCCATGGGAGGGGGCTTTTCATCTGGGGCTTGAAGGATAACAAGGCACAGATTAAAGGGCTCCGCAGTGTGTTAGGATGGTAGCTCTATTAAAACCACTGGGCCTCCCTGGTGGTGCAGGGAGTTAAGACTCAGCACTATGAAGCTATCGGAAGTCACTGCAGCAGGAATTCGATCCCCTGCCACGGAGGTGACCCACTTGGCACAGTAGACCTCTCCTGACTCCCCTGCTGCTCCCCTCAGCAGTGTATTTCAGTAGATTCACCTATTCTTTTCCCACTCTGTCTCTGATGAGTCCTCTTACCCCCGCATCTCTGGCCTGCACCCCAGCTCTTACATGCATAAATAAATAAATCTTAAAAAAATAAAATAAAACCACTGGGGAGCATGTAGAACACACCCCACTTCTACCTAATCAGATTAAATTTTTTCCAGTGAACCCGGGGTCTTAGTATTGTTGAAGAACTGCCAGGTGTTTTTACCAAGCTCCAAGGATAGACAATCAGAAAGAATGCAGGCTTTGGAATTAGTTCTGTTTTAACATCCTGTGACCTTGGGTTAGGCCCATTGAGGGTAGAGAGTGCTATCAGTCTCCTACAACTTCAGTGTTGCCTCTCTTCTCCCCTGTGAAGCATCTCTGTATGGGAAAGTCCCCCCCCCTTTTTTTTTTTTAAGATTTATCCATTCATGCATACAAGAACTGGACTGTAAACCAGAGTTGTGGGGCGGTGGGGGGTGAGAGGATCCACCAGAGACAGAGCGGGGAACAGATCAGGCAGATCCACTGAAATACACTGCTGAGGGGAGCAGTGGGTGAGGCGGGAGATGTCTGTTGTGCCATGTGCATAGCTCCTTGGCCTGCTGGGGGATCGAACTCGTGCTGCAGAGGCTGGGGATTGCTTCATAGTGTTGAGCTTTAACCCCTTGCGCCATAAGGGAAGCCCGAAAGCATTCCATTTTTTAATGGTATGTTTTTATTTTACCACAATTTAAAAGAAGTTTGAGAATCAAGGGGCTAGATCATCTCTCTGGACCCCTTCTTCGCCTGTATAGCTTGTGACTTTTCCATTTATCTTGAACCATTTTTGTGTGACTGCTTTTTAATTAGTGCCATGTAATTCTACCTATCATTTATATTTTTAAGAGCGAGGTGGGACAGTGGTGTGGTTAAAAGCACCCTTTTGAATTAATTAAGTCTATGTTTGAATTTCTTTACTTAACGAATAACCAAAGAATTGTACCTGACTTCTTTTAGTCTTGGGCTTCTTATGTAGATGATAACACCTTGGACAGATGATGGTTTAAAGATAAAATAAGATGCTGTAAATAAAACTTTTAGCACAAATCACCTTGTTCACAGATGCTGATCGGGATATGGCAGAAATTATTACTTGGCTTCCTGTTTTAGGTTCCCAGAATTTAAGGCACAGTCTGTCATTTAGTAACTGGCATATCCATAATCACAAATGCCTTATGCTCACCTGGTTGGAAAAGCACGTGTTCCAACCTCAAGCAGAACCTAATGCTGGAGAGAAGCCATTCTCCATTCTTTTCTCATTACTACACAGGTTTTGGGAGGAAAGGCAGGGAACTCTGTGTCCTCTATCTGCACATCCCCTTCAGCCTTTTCCTCTTCTAAGATCACCTAGCAAGCAGAAGGCAGATGCTGGTTACAAAGGATCAAAACAACCTTGACACCTCAGTGCCATAAAAATCAACAGACAGATGGAAACTCAGGAGCAGTCATATCCCAAATGGGCTACCTACTTGAGAAAGTTTCAGAAAGAAGCACAGGACTAAGAAATGAGAAAGAACTAACTGGTAACCAGAACACTGACAAACTGGAGGTTAGGTTCAGGCAGTATGCCAGGAATAAATGGCCATCATCAAACAGTAAACAAATAAGTAACTCACAGGTTCCTAATTGTCATACCAAATAGTCTGGGAACCAAGGCTTTGTCTTGTAAATGATTCATTTCAGGAAATACCCACTAATCAATTACTTGGGCTTCTGTGTAATAGTTTCCCCAGATTTATCGATGCTGATGGTGTGAATTGGATCATTGATTCTAGAATGAGATAAGCAGCAATACTGGTAACCTAATCTACTTACACCAAGTAGCTGCAAAGAAATTAGCCGCCCTCAGTGGAAGTCAGCCCATTACTGAAGAGTGAAAAGAAATCCATTCATCATGGCGGAGTCTCACACCAGCCCAGTCTCCCTGGAGCATTCGGCTATGCTGAGATGTTGATGGAGTAGGGGATAATGACCCATAAATAGATATATGGGAAAGGAGACAGAGAGGTGATGGTGGGGGGTTGGGAGGAAGGTCCCATGAGCTGCACAGGAAAAAAGTGGACCTTAAAATGATGAAAATGATCAAAGTACAGTATCACAAGGACTAAATAAATAGTACTGTGAAGAGCAGGATTGTTAAAAGTAGTACTTCAGTACAGTGTCTTTTTCTGGAAGAATACTTAGTTTGAAATTATATGGTGAAAAAGAAAAGAAATGTATGTGAACAATGTAACCCCACCTAGAAATATGTTACTAACACAATGGTTTTTCAGGAAAGAAAAGGCAAGGATGCCTGGAAATAGCTGCATCTAATCAGCCCCCATCCCCAGCAATCAACTCAAGTCCAGGAAATTCCGTATGTAGCCAGAAGAATAGACATCCTGGAGCATTTTGCCACAGTTAAGATTAGCGGAAACAGACCCCCATCAGTGTGAGCAACAAAGAAGAACTAAAGGTGAAGAAACTGCTGTGGGTCCTGCGTCCCCCTTCTGGGAAGGCGGTGGCCATTGGGGCGAGAAGGATGGAAACTGGGTCATGGGCAGTTGTTGTGGCTGTGCCGACAGCCCTTTGTTCTGAGACTACTTCTTCAGCAGCAGCATAGAGCAGTGCGTTCTCCAGGGAAAATAGCCGTGGCTAGGGCTAGCCTATCCTTCTGACTTATCCTAACAATTCTTAAAAATGTTTGTTAACAGAACCATGGCTCCTTGGGTCTTGCTTAGGAAATCCTTCCCTACCCAGTATTAATAGACATTCTCCTGCAAATGTCTTTCTAAAATATTTAAAATATTCCCTTTCATAGTGAATTCTTCCTTCTCTATGGAATTGAAAGACACAAAAAGCACAAATCAAAAAGAAAAGGATGAATATATTTCATTGCATTAAAATCAATAACTTCTGTTTACTGAAAATCTCGTAAAGAGTAAAAAGATAAGCTGCAGACTTGGAGAAAACTTTGACATCACATCTGACAAAGGTTCGGGATCCAGAATATATATAAAAAAGTTTACAACTCATTGAAAAACGAACTTGATAAGGTAATTCACTTGTGGTTTTGATTTGCATTTCCCTGATGATAAGTGATGATGAGCATTTTTTCTTGTGCCTGTTGGTTGTCTGCATGTCATCTTTGGAGAAGTGTTTATTTCACTCTTCTACCCATATTTTGGATTCAGATACTTTCCTTTTGCTGGGTTGCCTGAATTCTTTATACTTCTTGGATATCAGCCCTTTGTCATATATATGATGTGCAGGTATTTTCTCACATTCAGACAGGTGTCATTTTGTTTTCTGTTAGTCTCTTTTGTTGTGCAGAAGCTTTTTGGATCGATGTGATTCTATTTGTTTATGTCTACTTCTGTTTCCCTTGCTTTTGCAGATGAGCCACAAAGACATCACTGAAGCCAATATCATGGAATGTTTTCTTCTATGCAACATAGAAGAAATCTTATTTTCTTATATCCAAATCTTTAATCCAGTTTGAGTAAATTTTTGTGAAAGGTGCAAGATTGTAATATTGTTTTATTTTTTTTTTGCCTAAAATCAAGTTGCCTCTCTAACACTTGAAAATAACTTATTGTGGCAAAAATTTAGTAAAGGAAGAAAATAGGAAAACATTCCTAATGTAGTAAAGACTGCATATCATCAATCAACATTCTATTTAACAACAAACTACTACAGGCATTTCAAATCAGCAATAAAACAATGGTGCTATTGTTGAAAAAAAATAAACTCAGGGATGGAATTCTTCTATTATAGCATAACATTTGTTTACTAATATCTTTACAAATTGGACTTGAGCCATAGATTGCAACACACTTGTTTTCAGTAGCATTTGAGTTTGTGCAACTTCACTTTCACTGACAGAGATTTACATCTATTCTTTTTGAACAACATGTAGGATGTTTGCAACAATGGCTGGTTCATAGCTCACTTGAATTCCCTATAATCCTGTATCTATGTAAGAAGTGTCAAAAGACTGGAAGCTATGGCAATGTTGCCATGACAGATGAGTTGACCTTGCTTGCTAGATAAAATTATTTCTTCTCTGAAAGGACAATCCGAGTTAATGATCAGTGTGTTTGTAATTATGAGAGGGAGTATATCTGAGTTTTCCCAACTAACACTTCTTCCAAGGTGTGCCATATCTTGTCATTACTCACATGGATCTCATTTCCTACGAATCTGCAGAGAGGCAGAGTTGCTGTATCTCCCTGTTGTATGGACGAAAATCTCCGAAAATGAAACTGCCAAATCAGGTTTTTTATCATAGGAAACACCTCCAGCTATAGCTACCATCATTTTTGATCCCTTGTAAAGATTGGGTACATAGTCTACTAAGTCCTTATGCTTTTAGATTTGATAATTTCAGTTGGTCCTCCAATTGTCCATCCAAGTGAGAAAGGAAAGGGTCACATTGGTGGGTAGGTACCCAACATGACCTAATGAAATAAATATCTTTATTATATAATTAAAATATATTATATATTATATATTATATATCTTTATTATATAATTAAAAAAATTGAAAAATTGAAACTCAGTTTTTAAGTTAGAAGGAGCTAGAATGTTCTGAAAGATCAACCAGGTATATTATCCTAGAACAAACCATTAGAAGACCTGTGGGTGGGCCATCCTTACCTCCCTCCCTCCCTCCATCTATCTATCCACATGTGAATTTATTCAATAAATCTTTCCTGATAACTTTCCATATATATAACATTGTGCTAGACACTGAAACACAAACATGAATAAGACAAAGAGATTACATTCTCACATGGGAAGACATATAAACAATTGTGATATAGTGCGGTGACATAAATGACAGGGATTATGAGAACAGTGGGAAAGGAATCCTCACAAAGACCATCTCAAAAAAAGCATTTAGGTGAGTAAAGAGAAGATGGTTACTGATCAAAATGGATGGTGAGAGAGAGGTAAGAACATCAATAACAATGGGGCAGCCTTTCATTTTGAATTTTATCTGCTAGGAGATGACTGTACTTTTTCTATAAAAGAAGAGAAATTAGAGCTCAAAACTATTATCTTTTAAAAGGATTTATCCTTTCCAGTCATTAAGAACAAAAGCTGTTGCAGTCCAGGATCAACTTGTTTGATGGAACACATCAGTGATGGCTTGGTTTTCCAGTTTGATGTTTTTTGTAACTGATGCATCACAAAGGGGAAAGACTTGTCTAGTACAGTTGCTTATAATTGCACTTTCCTTTCAATCACTCAAGTCCCTGTGTCAGGAGTTCTAATCCAATTTTCTCAGACCTATCTACAGTTTAACAAACTTTCCATGTGCAATCTTTCAAAATTAAGCTATAAGCTTTTGTTCTATCAACAGCTCAAATCTGAACAAAGATATCAGATCCAGCTACCCCAGACACTCTTAAACTCCTACAAGAGTAGATTTGTCTTATACCTTTTTAATGGTGTGGAATTTTCTTCTACTCAACTACTTTCTTTACTTTGCTGGTTATACCTAATTAGGTTTATCTTTTGACCCAACATGATGGACAGACCTTTTGACAAATGGACTGTGTTTATTTCTAGAGCTTAAAATATATGGGTCATAGACACCACTAGAGGCTAAATATCCACTGGGAATCCTTATCCCACTCAAGCTGTTTGTTCTGAAAACAAAACTGTCATCAATGACCCTGGAAAATAGAATCTGCAGCTTTAAGGATGTTGTAGCAGTTACATGATATTACAGCTAAAGTGAGTATCCCCAGTGGTGTTAATTGGGGTCAGCTTCCAATATGCTTTTGAGGTCTGTGATTGCTGTCACTACTACCTAAGACTCTTAGAGCCCAAATACTTATCAATAGCCCAACTGGGTTCCTGGTCTTTTAGATTAGTCACATAATCATAGTTGAGCATCTATTTGGAGGATGGTGTCTTTCCTAACTAAAATTTTGCTGAACAGCCTCTAATGAGTCCTTTATATCTGAATTTTTTGGTAGTGCAGTTTGGATAGGACAGAGAGATGAGTTTCAAGAGTTGTCTGATGGTTTCTGATCCTTTTCTGTGTGTCCCCACTGCAAGATGCTTTAGACTTGTGGCAGGCTTTGGGGCCTTGCTCTGGGTCATTCCCATATGGATGGACTTTTACCCATGAGGGGATGGGTAACTTTGGGTGCTCGATTTAGAAACTATATTCTTTGCCTTCCCTGTATTGTTTCCTAATTGTATTAAAGTTCCTTCCCATTAAAAAATAAATAAATAAATGTGTGACCTTGGGCATGTTACTCAAACTTCCTAGGTTTCTTCACCTGTAAAACTAGGACAACAATATTGAGTTCAAAAGTTTGTTGTGAGGACTAAATGAAAAAATGAATATAAAACACCTAGCATAGGAGCATAGCATAGAGTAAGTGCTCAATAAATATAATTGTTCTGATTTCCCAGTTGACAAGGGCACCATGTTCTCAGTTTTACCGAGAAGGAAGAGAAACTATAGACTTGCTATCCAAACTGCATGGAGAGCAAGAACCACCGGTCAAACTGGGGACTGGTTGACTAATTTTCCACTCATTTCTACTGAAATGAATATTTTTCAAATGTCTCCTGCTTTTGATCACATATACTTATGTGATCAAATTTCCTTTTCATTAGAGCACGAGTTGGCAAACTATAGCTCATGGGCCAAAACTTGTTCATTTTAGACCCCACAAATCTAAATTTTGTTGGGGTACGGTCACACCTTTTCTTTATGTATTGCCTTTGGTTGCTTTCATGCCTTTCTGCAGAGTTGGGTAGTCATGACAAAAGTGCTTGTTTTATAAAGCCCTAAAATATTCACTATCTGGTCCTTTCCAAAAAAACAAAACAAAACAAAACAAAAAAAAAAACAAACTTACTCACCCCTGCTGTAGAGAATAGATTTCTTTATTTTTGATATCCTATTCCATTTTTCTTGGATTTCCCATACTTTTCCCTTATATCTTGAGTTGGTTTTTTTCCATGCTACATATCAATAAAAGAGATGCAACAACACTAGGTGTTTGTCATAAAGCAGGACGCAGAGACTTCCCTCAATTGTCCTTGATGATGATTCGCTTTCTGATTGAGTTCCTTGTCAGGTCTACAAAAAATCAGTCTACTTTTGTGTCCAGTCAGTCCTTATGCAACCTGGCTCTAGCGTTTCAAGAGATTATTTCTATCTCCAGTCACAGTTTGCTTCTCAAATACAAATCTAATGAAATCATTGGCATTTCTATTACTTTTGAAAGTTGATAGAATTTTTGGAAGCATGGATTCAAAAACTAGGTTGTCTGGTTAAAATATGGGGGGGGGGCGGGGGAGGAGCACAGGGGACTGTGGTGATGGCGCACCAGTGCATTGGTGAAGGAAATTCAATGGGGACTACAGCATGGGGCAGGGGGAAGCAAATATCGTTTAAAAATGAACAATGATGTAAAAAATAAAAAAAAATTAAAAAGAATAAATGGTAATTAAAGGTTTTTTTATAAAAGAAAAAAAATCAAGTCTACCACTTACTGACAGTGTAATTTGGGTAAATTCCCTTTGTGGCAGTTTCTCATCATCTGTAAAAGTCACGGGGGTTATATTGTTTCCTTCCTTACAGGAGGTGTGGAAGAGATAGAGCTCACTGAGATATTCATGAGCTTCTCAATCTTTCCTGGCCTCCCTTGCCGGGAGTGGGGCCATGTGACTGTTCTAGCCATTGCACAGGAATGGAAGTGTCATGTGTCATTTTGAGATTGAGGCAATTAATCTCTGGTTTGCCCTTGGATCCCTATCCTGCTGTCCCACAGCCTGCACTTGGGTGGTATCACAAGATGGAGGAAGCCTGAATCCTTTTCAGGAGTTGCCCAATGGAAGAGAGTCACTGCTTACTCAGATCCAACTTTCTATGAGCAAGAAATAAACTTTATTGTGTTAACTACTGTGATTTTGTAGGCATCTTTACCACAAAATAGCTGAAGCTGTTGTGACTAACACAGAATTTTTCCAGCACTAGTTAATGCATTAAAAGTACTTGGATGAATGCCTAGCATATTAAGTTCTGTAAAAATGTTTCCCTTCCTATGCGTTATTATTATTAAAAGGACTGATACCCATTCTTAGCATGGACTTCCAGTTTTTTTTTTTAAAGATTTTTAATTTATTTTTATAGAAGAACTGGGGTACAGGCCAGATGTGGGGGAGGGTGAGAGGATTCACCGGAGACAGAGCCGGGAACAGAAGGCAGACTGAAGAAATACACTGCTGAGGGGAGCAGCGGGCAAGACAGGAGAGGTCTGCTGTACCATGTGGGATTCTTGCCGGCCGGCCTGGATCGAACCCACGCTGCAGAGGCTGAGGACAGCTTCACAGTGCGGTGCTCAACGGCCAGCGCCACCAGGGAGGACCTAGACTCCCGGTTTTTGACTCACAGCTTTATAACTCATTACTCTACTTATGATGAACTGGCCTTGTAAAGATGCATTTTCTATCACACACACACACACACACACACACACAGTGTTGCTTTAAATAAATCAAGAGTCTACAAATAGATTTAGAAACTTGAGGGTGAGGGGCAAGAAACAGTTCTCTCTCCATCTCAAAAGATAGCCAATCACATATAAAGTCCTGTTTAGACAGACTCTGAGTCTCTGAGCCAGCGTGTAAGGCATTTGTCTGTTTTGTTACCTGCTCTCAAGTTGCTAGGCTATTCTGTTTCGTGAGGGAAAACTTCGGCAGTCTGCCATTTTGATTTATCAATACACTTCAGCTCACCTTGAAGTAGAATTAGTGGAAATTACTAATGAGTAAATTAGTAGAAACTTCTCACAGATTCTCAGTAGGTTGTTTTTATTTTTCAGTGTTAATCATTTTCATTTTTTCCCTTGAGTCTCCATTGTCTGTAGCAAATCATCTCATCTCAAGACTCCGGTGGCATTCACACAGTCACGCCTCTCATCCAGATTGTCTTCGGTCCATACGTTCTCAGCCTCAATGCCAAATTTAGGACTTTGTATTGTAGAGAATGTGGTAACTTGATGCAATATTAATTTCAGAAAGACCATGCTAGTGAGAAACATGGAATCCAGTAAACAGGAGGAAGATGATGAGGTCTGGAGCAAAGTGAACAGGACCAAGAGCATTTAGTTTACTTGCTCACCCTGAAGGTAACAGAGGCACGTAGAACTGATAGGTCTTAGGATCTGGTTGACTAATCCAGAGATAATAATAATGATCTGGTCAAATATTTATTATTTGACTGACTTGTGCCACTGTGAGTGTTAGCATCATTTATTAATGAAAAATCAGCCCACAGGAAGAAGAAAAGATTTTTGGAGAGGGCATTTTCTCCTTGGGATGTATTATATTGGAAGTATCTTTGAGACATTTCTGTTGAAATGTCCGAAAGGTATTTGGATTTATAGGACCAGACCTCAAAAAAGGTACCCAGGAGAGAGAAGAGCAGAGAAGCAGCTCATCTAACCATCAGCTGGGAGAGTCAGCTGTGAGGCAGTGGTGCTGCAGGTAGGGTGGATGCAAATTATATGAAGTGGCAACTGGGAACTGAGGGATGCCAGCAGTGTGTAAAAGTTAGCATTAGTCTGTTGTTCCAAAGTCACGCTGGAGATCTTCAGAAATTCTAGATCTTCAGAAATTCTAAAGGAAATTTCTGAAGATCTCCAGGAGATCTTCTAAAGGGAATTTCTGAAGATGAGGAAGTAGGGTCCCGAAGTTAGCTGATGGGGGCTTCGGAGCCAGCAGGAGCTGACACATACATAGCAGTATCATCTCCTTAGCAGCCACCTACAATGGTTTGCTGATTCATCATTCAAGATTATCTCATTATTCAGTAACAGAAAGTCCTTTTCCTTGCCTTTTCAAGCTTTATCTTGATCCTTTTCCCCTTTCATTCACACAGAGACCATTGTCCAAAATGGAGGCATCATGTTGTGGAAATAGGGGACTTTAGAGCTTTTAAATCTAGATCTGAATTCTGGGTAGAAACTTACTAAGTAGGTAAACTTGGAAAAATGACTTTGCTTCTTTCAGTCTTCTTTTTGTAACCCCACACGTTGTTGAGAAGATGAAATAAAGTAAAAAAAAAAAAAAGAACATTTAACTCAGCAGATTTTCCCTGTTTATTTTAATTTGTGATTTGATGTCAACATATTAAGCAGTGACTTTTTTTCCTGACAAAAGAAAATTTTTGTGCCACCTTCTGGAAAAGTTTCCTGTACTTTTCATTGAGGTCCAAGAACCTGATCCTCATTTTATGAGTGTTGCTTTTAGTTTCCTTTCGGGTGTCTGATTAATTAAGCAGGGTCCTCTTTCACTTCAGTGAAGTTCCAGAAAACCACTCTTCAACAAAACAGATGGATTCTCTCTTTTTAAAAATATGGCTTTTGGAAACTGCAGTCAAGTCCTCTTGCCTGACACAACTTTGTTTTTCTGAACAACATAGATGGATAGAGATCTCTGTTGCTTTTGTTTCTCTTTCTGCCCATGAAGGTCTAATCTATCTCATTCACCTCTTTAAGGTTTGTGATCTCAAATTTCTGTCTTATTTAATGTTTTTACTGATTGAACTTCATACCCCACCAATAATCCTTGGCCTGGGGAATCTGTGAATTCCTCCAGTCTTTTATAAATGGGGTAGCAATTTTATGATTGTTCAAATACCTGCTAAAAGCTAGGACTATCTCCACCAAAACACTTGGTCATCATTGCTTGCTTATGATCAATGAGTGAGGTATTCCTGAGATGAATTTAGTGATCCTTTTATTCCATCAAGCTTTTTCTAAATCAGATTCTTAAACTGTGTGGGTCCTCCTTTTGTCATTGTTAGCTTGGAAACACGGGCATTGAAAACATTTGGGACAGCTGACCCATAATCCCTGACTTTAGATTACAGAGACAACTTAAAGGTGAAGATAATGTATGGAATATTTCCAAGGCAATAATGAAAGAACAGTCTCTCTTGGACAGTCTTGATGATTTTTTAGGAAAATGAGCCATTGATACAACCTTTCTCATCCATGCTATCATTTGATATTTCTTTGTCCCTTTCAGGAGTTAAATATCTAGTGTTTCATATCCTTAAAGTGACCCATATCAGACTATGGAATATGTCGCTTCATCTCAACTACCTTCAGGAAAGTGCCTCAAGGTACTACCCTTGAGTACTATCCTATTACAAGGTACTATCCTTGTAAGTCTTATTGTTCTAAAATACTTAAAAATACATGGAATATTATTTTACAGCTTCTATGAACATCTTAAATTCCTGAAAGGCTTTAAAACATAATCATTGCTTCTTTATCTTTAAAGTTGTCTTTCTTTTTTTAAAGTTACTTCAGGGATCATCTTTCAGAAGAAAAACAACCTGGTAAATTATCACTTCTGAGTCTGTTTATACAAAGTGGAAGGTGAGGACTCTATTTGGTGTGAAAAAACAATTTCATGGATATTAAACTGTGGTTCCAGGATTCACCTTTAAGGACCTTATATCTTAGGCCACTGTTTAATAAGAGGATAATGATGCCAATGTCTCTGGGGAAAACTGGAGGCTAGATCGAATATTAAAGAATTTGTTTTCTGAATAAATATTTAGATACAGCTACCCTTCATGTTTCATCTTCCACTGCACAACAGATTAAACATCTAAAAAAGTAGCTGCAAAGTTGAATAATCACCATGGTGAGGAGCAGATATGATTGTAACTCATGGAGAAGGGGCTAAAATGGGATGGGATAATAGCATGTGGTGATGACTAAGGAAGGAAGACAAAAGAGACAATCAGAGATGAATCTCAGGAGAAGGATGGGGGAGATCATTCTGGAATTTTCCCAATCTCCGCTATGCCAGGTAGGTACAAGCTGAGATAAGAACTGATATATACTTGTGGTCAGTGAGTTAATTATTAAATGAATTTGGAAACTATACATCAACTTTGAGGTTAAAGATTAATGGGCAGGGTTTCAAAACCAATTTCATTAAGTACATAGTGGTAAATTATAACTAATTTCTTGTGTTCCTGCATTAAAATAAGAAACTGGTTCAAATGAACTAATACCGTCCTGGATTCAAAATTACAAAAATGTTTGTGAGACTGAAGGAAGCGGAAAACTTAAGACAGAAATAAAACAGTAATGTAGTATATAACATATATTGGGACGTTTGCTGGGTATGTATTGATTTTCCTCAATAGATCATGATTCTATAGATAATGATTCATGGAAGGACCTTGTCTTCAACTTTCTGTTCCTCACAATGTATTGAATTAAACTGTATTTAATAAATGGGAGTAGAATTCAATTCAATTCAATGTCATACGTCCACTGTTGTTATGCATTATGTATGGGGGTGGGAATCAAGGAAATTGCTTATTTGCTGAGAATTCCCTATTATGAATTTAATTCACTTATACCTTTAAACTGAGAAAAGAATTAAAAAATAATAAGCTAATTATTCAATAAAACTAAGGTACATTTTTAAAAAAGATTTATTTATTTATGCATACAAGAACTGGGGTACAGGCTAGAGGCTTGAGGAGTGAGAGGATTCACCAGAGACAGAGTGGGGAGCAGAACAGGCAGATCAACGGAAGTATACTGCTGAGGGGAGCAGTAGGTGAGACAGGAGAGGTGTGCTGTGCCATGTGGTAGCTCCCTGACAGGCAAGGGATCAAACTTGTGTTGCAGAGGCTGTGGATAGTGTCACAGTGCTGTACTTAACCCCTTGCACCACCAGGGAGGCCCTAAGGTACATTTTTTAAGCAACTGGAAAGAAACCCAATTGTTATGTGTCACTCAACACAATCAAGGGGCTGAAAATGGATTGCTAAATATTACCATACCACAATAAAAATAGCAAACTCTCAGAGTAGAGACACTATTTGAAGTATTTTACATTAACATCTCATACAGTCCTGTAAGTACTGTTATTGTCCCTATTTTAGACAAAGAAACTGAGACCCAGGGCATACACTTGCCCAAGGGCATACAACCAGTTAGTAGCAGGATCTGGATTTGGATCAATGTTCCAGACTGCTGTGAACCCTCAATTTACTGCTCTGCTACTGTAGTATGAAACAAAATAGAATAAAACTAGAAAAAATACTATAAAAATACTGAGGTATTCAAGAAAAGTTTTATAAAGGAGGCGCCATGTGAGTTGAAAGAAAGAATTGGATTTCAGTAGATGGAGGACAGACATCTTATAGGATAGGCTGGGTTTGCATAGATGGAAGGAGGAGATGATGGAGAATGAGTCAAGCAAGAGATAGGGATGAGAAATTATATAGAGGGGGCCTCCCCTGGGGGCGCAGGTGGTTGAGCGCAGCACTGTGAAATTGTCTGCAGCCTCTGCAGTGCCAGTTCTATCTATCCCTGCTGGCCGGCGAGGGTCCCATAGGGCGGGGCAGACCTCTGCTGTCGTGCCCGCTGCTCCCCTCAGCAGTGTATTTCTAACGAAAACAGTCTGTCTGTTCTGTTCCCCTCTCTGTCTCTGGTGAATCCTCTCACCCTCCCGCACATCTGGCCTGTACCACGGTTCTTGTATAAATAAATAAATAAATCTTAAGAAATAATTATATAGAGGAAGGTAGATTCAAGGAAATTTGGGAAAGTAGTGAATAGATGGTTTAGCAGAAGACAAATAGAGTACTGAAGGGGGCAATAACCTTAAAAAGCTCCTGATGATGAAGAGAGGAACTTGATCCCTTTGGTAATGGGAAGTATTGAATACTTTTGAGCTAGTAAATGACAACAATAGAAAATCTTCCTGGCTTTCTCTCCACCAAGAATGGACCTCAAGACAAGGAAACTCATCTGGTCACTGAATGAATTTAATTAAAAACCAAGCCCAGATATAATGCATGGGTTTCAAGGGATTGAAATCTTAGTTTTACAATTATATTATTTTGTTTAGTTTCCTCTTTAATTTTAAAAGCACTATGGTAGGTTCTGAAGGTATATTAATAATTGAAACAAGCAAAAATTGCCCTTTTCTCATGGAGCTGACAACTTAGCTGGTGAAAACAATGTACACGATAAAATAAATATAAAGAATATATAATTATTTGGTAGTGCTACAAGAAAAAATAAGAAGGGAAGGGAACAAGAATGGTGAAGGTGTTGCATTTTAGACAGGGTTTCCTGGCAAAACCTTCATAAGAAGTTACCTTGAGGGCCTCCCCAGTGGCGCAGCGGTTGAGCGCTGGGTTGTGAAGCTGCCCCCCGTCTCTGCAGCGCTGGTTCCATCCCTGGCCATTGGCGAGGGTCCCACATGGCGCGCAGACCTCTCCTGCCGCCCGCTGCTCCCCTCAGCAGTGTGCTTGGGTCCTTCTTCCTGTTCTGCTCCCCGCTCTGGTGAATTCTCTCACCCTCCCACGCTTCTGACTATACCCAGTGTTTGTATAAATAAATAAAATAAATAATTTAATAAATAAATAAACACAGAACTTATAAAAAAAAAAGAAGTTACCTTGAAAAAAGAGTTAAAGGAGTTGAGGAGGGAGCCAAGTGAATATTTTGGGCAAGAGCATTCTGGGAAGAGTAAATGCAAAGATCATAAGGTAGAAGACGTCTGGAATATTTGAGAAAGGGGGTCAAGAGGCTGGAGTAGAAGGAGTAAACGTGTGGTTAATGGAAGATAAATTGAGTGAGGTGGGTGAGGGACAGATCACATAGGTCCCATGGGTCTTAGTAAAGATTTTACTCCCATTGTGGTTTTGAAGCAGAGGGTTGACAGGATGTGACTAATGTTTTATCTGGATCAGCATGGCTAGTATGTTGAGCATGGGCCACGAGGATGAGTGGGTTAGGAGTCAAATGCAGAAGCAGAGAGAACTGTTAGGAGCCTTTTGAATATATGTTAAAGGTAAGGTCTATAAGATTTTCTGATGTACAAGATGGGGAGTGTAGTAGAAAGAGGTTTCATGAACAGCATGATGGCTTTTGCCTGAGTACTTAGTGAAGGAACTGGTTTCTTTTTGGTAGTAGGGGAAGGAGAGCTATTAGCTCAGTTTTAAATTGGATGGGTTGGAGATGTCAATCAGACATTGAAGTAGAAATTCAGTTAAGAAGATAGATAAAGGCCTCCCTAGTGGCACAAGGGGTTAAGCACAGCACTGTGAAGCTATCCACAGCCTCTGCAGCATGAGTTCGATTCCTGGTCCTGCCAGGATGCTGCACATATGGCGCAGCAGAACTCACCTTCAGCAGTGTATTTCAGTCGGACTGCCTGTTCTGCTCCCCACTCTGTCTCTGGTGAATCCTCACCCCCTGCACCTCTGGCCTGTACCCCAGTTCTTGTATGCATAAATAAATAAAATCTGAAAAAAGTAGATAAATAGATAAATATAAGATCTGGATTCAGCAAAGAGCTAGATACACACACACACATTTTGGAGGGGTAGCACGGAATGATATTAAAGCCATAATTGGAATGGATCACCTGGGGAGTGAGCATGGATAGAAAAGAAGAACTATAATTGTTGGTTTCTGGACACTGAGAGGTTGGAGAGATAATCCATCCAAGAAGGAATGTCCAGGTAGGAAGAAAACAATGAATGTGACTCCCTAGTTGCCGCAGGAAAAAAAAAAAAAAAAAGAGAGATTCAAGGAGAAGCGAGTTACCAGCTGGGTCAAATGTTGCTGATATGGCAAATCGGCAGAAGCCAGAAAAATGTGCCCTACAGCTACCACCTTGAGGCCATTGTGATGTTGAGAAGAGAAGCAAAGGTCAAAGGGCGAGAGAGTGATGGAGTAGTTTGAGACTATGTCAAGTTTATTTGAGCAATGTCATTCTCTTGGCTTGGCATATTCTTAGGTGGGTACCAGGTAGGGGAAATATTTGGCTCAAAACAGTGCTTCTATGGAGCTCTGCATTTGAGTAACTTTTATCATTTGTTCATTTATGAGTGTAAGAATTTTCTTGCCAGTAAATTTGTATTGATTGAACCATGCTTTGGGGCAAAGATATAGTGCTGGATATATTATGCTGGATTGGGATGGTAGAGGAGATTCGGAGGAATCAGAGACATCCAGCGGTTGCTACAGTGATCATTACACTGCCCTCCCCTTGACTCTGGAAACACACTTCACTGTGGTATGGATATAAGTGAAGTTGTCACACCCCCACCCAAGAGTCGGCAGGTGACCTAGACCTGGCCAACCAGAATGCTGCCTTTCCTCTGCTGTGGTGACTGGTTCAAGAGCCAGCAGCCATCGTGATGATGGGCTCCAGCCTGCAGGACCTGCATCCAACTGTGTGCTGACTTGGAGAGGACTGGGGTGTGACTGGGCTGGAATGGGAAGTTTTCAGCTCCCCCTACAGGCCCCAAACTGTCGACATACATAATGCAGGAGGCAGTGTGCCTTCCAGAGGGCAAATGGCAAGCTCCAGCAACAAGAGGGCAGCTGTTTCTGCAGGGAGATCCCTAGCAGAAGGGCAAATCACACAGGGAACCTCCCTTCCGACTTGGTCCCAACAGCTGACTCAGTCCTTCATTGGAGTGACCTCAAGAACTGCCTGTCTGTTTTGCATTATCAGCATCCATTACAAAGCCATATGATAAATAATGACCTGTTTCCTCACTTCTGTTTTGAGGGCACCACCAAAGGACATCATATTCAATA
Source organism: Talpa europaea (assembly GCF_964194135.1). Classification (NCBI taxonomy): domain Eukaryota; kingdom Metazoa; phylum Chordata; class Mammalia; order Eulipotyphla; family Talpidae; genus Talpa; species Talpa europaea. The sequence continues at coordinate 113,529,643 of NC_140071.1, forward strand.
GCGATGCTGGGCCAGGACTCTCCCTGCCCACTCCCTCCCTCCCCCAACATGAGTGAGGTTCTCCCCAGTTCATGACTGATTACAGGAATGGCAGGACTCCAGCTGAAGCTGGGGAGAGAGGAAGGATGGGCAGTGGGATTAAAGTGGATGGAAAAGTTAAAAGACTGAGAATTTTTATTTTTGCAGTGTGCCCCTCTGCTAACCATTATTTCAAAGCTTCCTGGATGGAAACAAATCAGGAAACAGCAGTGAGACTAATAAAATCTTACTGGGGAACAGCTGGGGTTAGCATCAGTGATCATTAATAATATCGCTATTGTGTGGGACCTTTGGCCATACATAAACTTTGTTGATACCTTCCCCCGCTTCAATGTCCCAAAGTTTATTTTTTTTAGGCAATGAAAATATAATTCAAAGTGTTAAGTGACTTGTCCAAGCCCCCCCACCCCCAGTGGATCAATACAGAACAAAAATTGAAATTCAGTTCTTATAATTTACTCTTTTTCAGCTCTCCAAGCTGGATGAGCCTATTTTTCCTGGTAGTGCCCTTCTGTCCTCTTCCCTCCTCCCTACTACTAGGGGTAAGCAGGGAGGAATCCAGCTCATTTTCAGTATCAGTTAACAATGCTGAGGTTACTTAGAAGATGAATATCCTAGAAAAAATTTCCATTGTTTTCCCCAATGATTGACCTGGTTGACCTAACTTGAATATTGCCTTAAGCAAAAGCACTTCATGTCTTAAAGAATTCTTTTCTTTTCTCCTCTTTCTTTTTGGGTGGGGACTTCTGTCCTCCTAGTTATCAATTTAAAAAAATCACATTGATTTTAACGTCTCTCATTTGTTCATTCATTCATCAACTCCAGTTATAAAGCATCAATATTTATGGAGCATTTACTAAGGGCCAGATGCCACGCCAAGTTCTGGAAGGTCAGTAATCCAAACTAGTTTAGGGGGTCAGGAACTCATTCTCCAAGGAAGGACCAGTTAAGGGTGAATAGGTGAGTAGGAGCTGGAAGTCGTCCAGCACAGCTCATACCTATACCTGCAGGAAATAGTAAGGCTTCTCGGTGTTCAGTTAGCAAGGATGACTGCAGCATGAAGGCAATTAAATACTGTTGACTTTCTCCCAAGAGCAATAGATAATGGGAGGGTTTTAAATCCACATGTGTCTAGTTTTACCCACCTCTCTCTCTCACTCTGTGGGAGAAATCAAATGCTTTTATTTATTTATTTGTTTATTTATTTATTTTTTAAAGATTTATTTATTTATACATACAAGAACTGGGGTACAGGCCAGTGGTGTGGGGGGAGAGAGGATTCACCAGAGATAAAGTGGGGAACAGAACAGGCAGACTGACTGAAATACACTGCAGAGGGGAGCAGTGGGTGAGTCAGGAGAGATCTGCTGCACCATGTGAGTAGCTCCCTGGCCGGGGATTGAACCAGGGAGTGGCTATTTGCAATGGCTGCGGATAGCTTCATAGGTTGCATCTTAACCCCTTGCGCCACCAGGGAGACCCAAGTGCTTTTAATAAATACCTGAGTTCTCAGTGGTAACTCTCAGATCTCTTTAGCCATAGAGTGTAAATTCCTTTCAAGACCTCCCCTTTCAGGAAATTAGCCTGCTTTGATGGAGAGAGGAGGGGGGCCATCCTCAGGGGTACTGATCATCCCTTGGCTAAATCTCATTTCAAGAGTGGCCCGGAACAGAAAATGGTTAAGAGAACTCCAGTGACCAAGGCGATCCAGAGAAGGGGATTAGGGAGCAAGCAGAGTCAGGAAGGAACAATTCAGTCCTAAAATTCTGTGATCCAAGGCCAAATTCCACGAGTACTTCTGAAGGCACAGAGCCATACTCATAACTACATGGGGAATCAAAACACAACGCCCAACGGGGGCTCCCTGTCTCCTGCTGATTTGTTTTGGGTGTGCCCTTTAGATTCCGTTCTTATTCTCCACTCAGGGAGTGGAATCTTGGAAAATGATCCTTTTCTTTTAACCTTTACCTCTCCTTTTCACCAGTGCACACCCCAATTCCAAAGAGCTGTCCTGGTTGAAACCATTTTCACCATTGTCCCTACTGCTTCAAAGTCATTCCCTCTGTTGTCCACAGAATAGAATTATCTTGGCTGAGGCCTCCTAGCAGTTGATGCCAGAGAAGCCAGGTCTTATTTGTTCATTGTAATGGTCCTGCCTCAGGACATTTGCTCGGACTATTGCATCAAATCAGGTATTTTCTCAAGATATCTACCTATCTACTTCCTCATATCAAGTCTTTGCTTATATATTACTTTCTTGCTGAGACCTACTCCATCCAATGTAAGCCCACCATCCATTCAATTCCTCTTACCCTACTTTCGTTTTTCCTATACACCTCTTATAATGCAAAATAGAATTCACTGTTGTGTTTTATCCAACTACAATAGAAGCTCACCCAGGGCTCGAGTGTGTCCCCTGTGCATGGAGCAGTGGCTGGCATGTGGCAGGGGCTCAGTCAAGTGCTCACCAAGTCGATGGATGCTCTCTCCATGATGGCTGTCACACTGTTGGCCATGGGTGTGAATATCATCAAGGAGCATTGGGTTATGCGCAGGCCCCGTCTCTGCCTCAGTGACCTATGAGGTACCCTCAATAGCCAGATACATGGCAATGACACAAAGGACAAGTTTTGATCTCTGATAGGTGCTGAGTATCAAAGAGTTAAGCCTTGATGCCTGTAGGCAGATTCATATACAAATACTTTTTAAAATGGGACAGGGGCATTTCTGAGTCCTGAGAACTGCCCCTTGATGTGAACTCTCATGAAATCAGGAGGTGGAGGCCAGCAAACATTGACCATACTCCAATCAACAAGGTCAGTGAAGAATTTACATGCAGGAAGTCATCTATTTTTAATATTGCAATTGTTTTCCTGTTTTGCTTTATTCAGTATGTCACCCCAGGAGTCCCATTCCAAGAGTTTTGTTTGAATGCTTCCCTCCCTTATTTTTCTTTTTTAAATTTGGATATGGCCTTGTGTTTAGAGAGAGCAAGTGTTCTCCTATTATTTAAGGAAAACCAGGGGGCTGGGTCATCTGTCAGGGGGAACAGCTGTCCCAGGGACAGAGTGAGTATCATGGTGGGGGTGGGGAGGGTGGGGGAAGGGGTTAGGGTGACTAAATGGTTAGGCTGAAAGTGGGCTCCCTTTGGAAACGTTAGGAAAGGGTGTGTGACCAACAAGGAGAGGTTGACGGTGTGCTGGATGAGCCACTTTGGCAAGATTTCTTGCCAAGAAGCAGGATTTGAAGTGAGTCCCCAACAGTGCAGCCCCTGCCCCAGTCCTACCTCACCCCACCCCCATGGAGCTAGAGGGAGACATTCCTTTCATACCCAATGCTGTCCAAGCCCCTCCTGAATGGATTTTTCTGGCCAATTATCTGTTATTCACTGGTGTTTTGTAAGCCTTGTTATTTTCCAAGCACCAAAATTAAAAAGTTTCACAACTGTTTGTTTATAACTAAGCAATTGACTGTTTGCTTTACCCTTTGATTAGCGCTTTGCAGGGCCATGGCTGGCAAAGCCTGGACATGAACAGAAGCAAAGCTGTCAAGAGATTTTCTGAACACAGGTTCTTTATTGTAATGCAATTAATGTTGAACTACTTCTTGGCCTGGGTAATGTATTTCGTTAGCTCCCCAAAAGCCAAGGCCTGTCCTCACCTCTGTGGAGCTGAAAGATTTGGAGTTGAGTGGATGGACTCTTGGTCCTTCTTGGAGTCTCTTTGCTGGTTCTCAGCCAGCCTCCTGGCTCTGCTTATATGGCAGTTCAGCTTTGCCCCAGCAATCCCAAGGCAAGCACTTCCCTTTCTGAGAAGCGGCCCCAACTTCCTGCCCTGACCTTGCAGATGTTTCCGTAATTTCTCCTGGAAATCTTGATGGTCTGGTACCTCTGCCAGTCCTAGATTCTCACCCCAACCTCTTTCTATGTCCCTTGTTTTATGCCTCTGAGTCCGTTCAGCTGTCCAGATTGGCTTCCTCTTTGCCCGTAGCTGGCTCTACTTGGTCCCAGTAGATTCCTATAAGAAAAATGGTTTTCTAGAACAGAAGGACATTGAGCATACTGATCTTTCACAAAGGCAACGATTAACATCGCAGCTGAAATAGGATGACTGCTGAGTGCCTGACCTAGAAGTTTCTTGCACAAAATTATTTCAAATATTAACCCATTAACCCAAAATGAAGCAAGCAGTGAGCAATGGTAAGAGAACCTTATTAGGGCCTCCCTGGTGGCACAGTGGGTTGAGCGCAGCACTGTGAGGCTGTCTGCAGCCTCTGCAGTTCCGATTCGATCCCCGCCGGCCACGAAGCAACCCACATGGTGCGGCAGACCTCTCCTGTCTCACCTGCTGCTCCACTCAGCAGTGTGTTTCAGTCAGTCTGCCTGTTCTGTTCCCTACTCTGTCTCTGGTGAATTCTCTCACTCCCCGCACATCTGGCCTGTACCTTGGTTCTTGTATAAATAAAATTTAAAATTTTTTTTTTTTAAAGAGAGAACCTTATTAGAAAAGAGACCCCTGTCGAGGTTAAACAGTTCTGACTGGTCAGGACACAAGTCCAGCAAAGAGGTCTCACTAGTGGTACTGTCTCCAATGCAGAATCTATGTTTTAGGAAAACAAAGCATTTCACCTTTTTTAAAAAATTGAGCGGCCTCTCTGGTGGCACAAGGGGTTGAGATGCAACCTACGAAGCTATCAGCAGCCACTGTAGCACGAGTTCGACCCCCGGCCAGGGAGCTACCCACATGGCGCAGCAGATTTCTCCTGATTCGCCTGCTGCTCCCCTCAGCAGTGTATTTCAGCCCGTCTGCCTGTTCTGTTCCCCAGTCTGTCTCTGGTGAATCCTCTCACCTCCCCACACCTCTGGCCTATACCCCAGTTCTTGTATGCATAAATAAATAAATCTTTTTTAAAAATTGAGGTAACATTGGGTTATAACACTGTATGTAAAGGGTGCATGACCTCCTCCGGTCACTGCAGCACTATTGATGATAGCCAAGCAATGGAAACAACCTAAGATATCCTAAGACAGATGGTTTAGGAGATAAAAACATTAGAATACTACTAAGCTATGAAAAGATAAGCTCTTGCCATTTGTGACAACAGGGAGGGAGATGGGGAATTAGGTTAAATGAAATGAGTTAGAAAGAGAAAGACAAGTACTTCATGGTGTCACTTATATGTAGAATTTCACTGTAGAAGAGACGAGCCCCTTGTTCTAGACTCAACACTATTGTCTCAGGCATCTGGACACTTTGGAAAAAAATTATTATTTCGGTCCAAATAGGCTTATTCATATCCCATGCCTTACTCAACGAAAGAAATATAGGAAATAAATATAGGAAATAAATATAATAAAATATAAATTTAAATTGAAGAATGGGGTCAGAGATATATAAATTAGAACAAGGGCAGTATGATGATGAGCAATCCAAAAAGGTCTTACAGAGCTACAATAATTGAGCAGTAAATTGCCCCAGAGCTTCCTCATGGCCAAAATATAGAAAGAAATATGATCCTCTATATAGATGTTATTAGTCACAAGGGAAAAATACACTTTCTTAAAAAGTAACGCATTTTGCTTTTAGTTCTGAAGGAGAGCTCTCATAGAAAACTCCAACAAATGAAGGAATGTGTTCATAAAATGATAAGTTTCAGGATTATCTGTGCAGTGAAACTCTGGGTCTGTGGCAGAACCGTTCTGCACAGCAGTTTTCCACCATGACCATCCTTATCTGGGCAGAACTGGGGTTGATTCACTTCAGTAAATGTATCTAAAGATTTCATGTGTGAAACACTGTGCTATGTGCTCTGGAAACATGAGGGAAAAAAAAAAAGAAATAAGATATTGTCTTTGTTCCCTGAGTCTATAACGCAGTGTGGTGGACACATGAAAACACAAATAAGTCTCATAAAAAGTAGCTTATCTTCGTCAGTTCAGGTTGTTATAACAGAATACCAAAGAGACTAAGTTGGATTAAACAACATTTCTCACAGTTCTAGAGGCTGAGAAGTCCAAGATCAAGTTCTAACAAATCCAGTGTGTGCTGAGGATATTGTTCTGTTTTACAGATGGCCACGTTCTTGTATCTTCACATGGTGCTGAGGAGAGAGGGAGAGAGTGAAAGCAAGAGCGTGAGCAATCTCCTGTTTCTTCTAATAAGGACACTAATCCCATTTGTGAAGATTCCAATCCCCTGATCCAATCCTCTCTCAATGACTCCACCTGGTCTGACCCAAACATTCAGTCTGTAACAGTTTGAAGTGTGAACAAACAGCTGCTGGGAAAATATGTTTTCAATAGAAATTTCTGATAACATTTTGATATTGTGTTATGAGCCAAGTCCTTACATTTCTAAAACGACTTGAGAATGGTAATAGCCATCAGCCCCAGGTCTTTCTCTTATTTGTACTTAGGGTGTGGACATGTGATATATACTTCCAAACAGAAGCCCCAAGTGAGGAGAACTTAGTGGTACAAAGCCCCAAGGGGTCAACCCCTAAACTGACCTCTCCTGCCAGGGGGGTGGGCTCTCTCCTTTCTATGGCTAGGCCTGGGTCACATGCCACCCCTGTAGCTGGACTGAGACCCAGAAAATGTCATTGCCCAGGGGGAAATCATGGACTTTTTTTCTAAAATGACAGCTATTGGGAAACTCAAAATTTCAAATCCATGACCTGACTTTCCTTCTGCAAATGTGTGAACTCTTTGCAAAGCTGAATAATTTAGTTTCTTCTGAGATCCCTGCCACTCAGGTTTGGTTGTTATTTCTAACTGAATTTATTATTAAAGTTAATTATGTAGGAGCATTATTGAATGTGATGGTGATAACAAAAGTCAGTGTTACTCCTGGCTTGCAACAAGAGGAGAGAATTTGTCAGGGAGATATGTCCTAGACTTCTAAAACTTGTTTAATTTAATCCATATTTAAACAATGGTTGCTTTTGTGTTTCTGTGAAATTTGTGGGCATATGCATTAATGTGTTCCTGGTTGGACCAGTGGTTCCAACTATCCGTGAGCAACTCACTTGAGAATGCTCACGAAAACAGGCACTTCTTTTGACAATGTGACATCATCTTGAGATCTTCAGCAAAAACCAGTATTTGGTGCAGGCAATTCAACATGAGGAAAACCAAGGTTAAAGCACTATAGGCGCCAAATCTTGTGCAGAAAAAGGTTTTTCAAAGAACGAGAACGCCTCCTGCAGGATATTGGAGGAACTTGCAAGATGATGGAATGGTCAGGAAGGCAGTTAACTGTGTAACTGCAGGGAAGAGAAAGCAAGAGTCAAGCAAACAGCAAGTTGAGAACAACTTCCAACTGACCACTCAGTGAGGAAACAAGCAGATGGCAACTGGGCTCAGATACCAGTCGCTGAAAACAATAGTGTCAATACTGTGTGACTCTGGCAAAGACTGTTGGTCAAAAGCCTGTCCTTTCGGGCTTCCCTGGTGGCACAAGGGGTTAAGATGCAATCTATGAAGCAGCCCATAGCCTCTGCAGCACGAGTCCTATCCCTGGCCAGCCAGGGAGCAAGCCATATAGCGCAGTAGACCTCTCCTGCCTCACCCACTGCTACTCTCAGCAGTGTACTTAGGTCAATCTGCCTGTTCTGTTCCCCACTCTGTCTCTGGTGTATGCTCTCATCCCCCACATCTCTGGCCTGTACCCCAGCTCTTGTATGCATGAATAAATAAATCTTTAAAAAAAAGTCTTTCTAACTCTTGATCAAACAGATAATTATAACGCTTACATATTCACATGCAGGACCAGCATTTTTATATTTTCTTCATCACGGATCTCTTTGCATTAAGTTTGACTTTTAAAAATATTGCGTCAATATATGTAACTTGATTATTGCATTTTTGGGGGCCCCCTAAAATTTTTCTCCTTATTTGCCTCACTTTGCTCCTGGCTTTCTCATTCCAAATTGAAGTTTGGCAAATACTGCCACATATGATCACATTCACTCCTCTTAGCAATCCAAGAAGTAGGTATTGCTAGCTCTATTTTCTATTGAAACAAAAATGAACTGCAGATAGATTAAGTATCTTGTTAAATTTCATGAAGCCAATTAAAAAAATTAACCTGTTCAAGTAGAATTTGAACATAAGTTACATTCTTTCCACCAAAACCTAATAGCTTTCCAGGACAATAACATTAAGGGAGTCAGGTAATATTGCAAAATGTGAATAAAATTCATCCTAGGGAGTATTATAATTGAAATTGAGACTATAGGAGTCTTAAACCAGGTGCCTATAGGGGTCCAAGAAATTGTTTGCTGAAGAGTACTTGATGTGTATCTCTAAAAAATCAATGTAGAATCAAATATTTCCATGATATTCTCTGCTCCAACGAAACATCTTTTTTGATAAATTCTTTAAATTATTGGCTGATTTTGGCATGCTAGTTCAAAACCTTACTTGTGCTCTCCAGTCCATCATAGCAACCTGCTTTAAGAATTCATTTCTTCCTAAGTTAAAACCAAGAATTAGTTTCCCATGGATACACACCATCAAAGCCATTTTTAATTAAATTTTTGAGAAACTTGGCAGAATGAAGGAAAAACATTTGACTAGCCAGGCAATCTTCATGAGAATGGTATCCATAAGTTCTGCAGAAAAATTGTTTTCATTATTTTATAATTACAGCTCATTCTTGCTCACATGCTTATCTACAGAGAGCCTTCTGAAGCAGATAGGCAATAACCTGGAAAAAACTCAAACCATTTGGACTTTGGCCACACATGGAAACACCCCTAAGGGGCCCTTGTAGCACAGACTTCAGCACTAGGGAAGATGGCGCTCCCTTTCAAGTACTTAAAAAAAGTGCAGCATTTATTATGGAGATCACTGGATAACTCTGCCATGGAAGCCCTGAGAAAAGAGAAGAACTTAGCAGGTTTCTCACATTCTTCCTTTCAGCTTGGGTTTTAGTGACAATAAGGGATCAGAATTATATGTGGATTTTGCTTGTGTTGTTCAATTTCTAGTACAGAGAGAACATTCATCTAAATTACATAAATGCACAAGCAAAGATTTCTTTCAAGAGAAAAGATTGTGATAGTGATCCTCTCTTTAGGTATCTCTAGGGAATTCACTATTATTAAACACTCCTGAAAAGCATAGTAAAATATCCCCAAAGGGGCAGGTTTGTCTGTATTAGAAGTCCCTAGTGAACTGTTCATTATTTATTTCTTAAACAGATATTGATGGTACAGGCCTGCCTTCTTGAAGTTTACATTAGAGGGAGAAGCAGACTATAAGAAAACAAACAATTGAATAACAATTTTAGGTACTAATGAAAAACTGTTAAGTCAGGGTCAGGGGATAGAGATTGATGGGGTGATGAGGGCAGACTAATGTAGTTAGGATATTCAGAGAAGAACTTTTAAAGAGGTGGCATTTGAACAAATGCCTGAATGAGTGAGGCATGTGAGTATCTGGGGAACAGGTCTTTAAGACACAAGGTTCATGAATACCATGAAAGTATACATTTTGCTTTGTTCCTTTTTCCCAGGTAAAATGCCTGGGAATTTCAGGGTATTTGGTATATGCATCCTTGTTGAATCTGTGCTAGTGCAAAGGCAAAGGCCTTAATGTTGGAACCATTAAAAGAGCAACATGGTCAGTGTGACTGAAGCTGACGGAGCTAGGGCAGGGGAGGATGTAAAGTTGTCGTTTTCTCTAGCATCATTATTCATGAATATCAATATCAAAAGATCTTGATTTGAATAGATAATCTCTATGATCACTTTCCTAATAGTCTCTGGTATAGAGTATGGATTTAATTGTGGATTGAAACAGTAGAAGTCTGTAAATAGGGGAACAGTGTTGTTTCTTTTGTTAAAAAATATCATTATTCTCTGCTTAAGGTTGGGAAGAATTAACATTGTTGAAATGATCATCCTACCCAAAGCAATATACAGATTCAATGTAATCCTTATTAAGGTTCCAATAACATCTTTCAAAAAAATAGAACAAATATTACTGAAATTCACATGGAACTGCAAAAGACCCCATATAGCAAGAACAATCTTGACAACAAAAGAGGAAGATAAGTGGAATCACACTCTCCGACTTAAATGATATTAGAAAGCTTTAGTAATCAAAACAGTGTGGTACTAGCATGAAAACAAACAGACCTATGGAATAGCATAGAGAATCTAGAAATAAACCCACACATCTATGAACAGTGTGTTACAAAGGAGCCAAGAGTATACACTGGAGAAAGCAGAGTTTCTTCAGCAAATGGTATTGGGAAAACTGTAGAGTCCCATTCAAAAAAATGAAGCCAAACCATCTCACACCATACACAAATATTAATTCAAAATGGATTAAAGACTTAAATGTAAGAACAGAGACCATAATATACATAGGATAAAATATAGGCAAATGATCCTAAATAAAATATTAGTGAGAACAAGCTAATAGTATATCAACAATAATGATGAAAATAATAATAGCTCTTGTTATTATGCCAATTAAAATGCACCATTAAGAAAGTTCTACCTCCAAAAAACGAAGATGATTCAATACCAGAAAGTCAATCAGTGTAACTTATGATATAAATATACAAAAAGAAAAAAACCCAAATTGATTATTGTAATAGAACCAGAAAAATCACTGATGCAATTCAGTATGATTGAAAAGAAAAACTCTTAGCAAATCAGACCTGGAAGAAAATATCCTTATTTTATAGAGGTCATATTCTAAATAGCTACAAAAACATGTTTGCTGGAGAAATTCTAGAAGAATTCCATCTAAGATTAGAACAAGACAGGATACTCACTATCACTACCACTGTTTAAGTTAATACTAGAAGTCTTGGGAAATTTTAAAAAGAAAAGAAATGAAGTAAGAGGCAAGTGGATTTGAAGAAAAAAGAAATAATTGTCTCTTGCCCTGGATGAGATTATCTTCACATAAAACCAATAGAATAATCAACCAACATTTAGAACAAGGATTCAACAAGGTTGCCAGATACAACTTACAAAACTCAGTAGCATTTTTCTATACCAGTAACAAATATTTACTAAATATATTTGAAAAATGGGATACACTTTACACTAAAACCAAAAGCTATAAGCACCTAGGGACTAATTTATCAAAGACAATTTAATGATCTCTCTGTTATAATGGGGATATAACATTTATACTCATGAATATATAATATTCATGATTTGTAATATTCATACCCACTGTAAAAATAAAATTTAATGCTCTTTTCTGTATGGAGGTTGTATGTAAATAAATAAGCTTTAAAAAATTTAGCTAGGAACATCCTGAAGAGTAAAAAATAGGGAAAACTAGACTCACCAGAAATTTAGAAGTATTATAAAACAATAGTTAATAGCAACTACTTGATTAAAAAATGACAAATGCTAGAGGTATAAATAAGATCTAAGTAAATGAAGATTTATCCCATGCTGGAAGCAAATGGAGGGTAACTCTGCTCCAGACCCCCCTGCTTGGCCAGTCAGTGTGTAGGGGGGCTGTGTTGAGTGTAGTTCTCAAGGAGGGTGGTCCAAGGACTTACCATACAAGACTGACCTTGAGGAAGTTGCTTGCTGAAGAAATAATTGAAAGAAGGGTATTTGGAGTAGATACACCCATGGAAGCATATAGCCAGAAGGAGTGTGTGGAGATGGGGTGGGGGCAGGAGGGAGGCAGAGATAAACAGGCCAAGTTTGGGAATAGTAATTAACTGGCCAGGGGCCAGAAGCAGAGTGTCTCCTGTACTTTGGGAACAGAGATGTCTGAAAAGCAGATTTATGGGATCAGGCAGGGGTGTCAAGGTGCATAAGGAAGAGAGCTCTGGACCAAGTCCTTGGAGACCATGTAGTAGTGAGGACACACGGCATGGGTGCAAAAGGACCCAAATTGGCCAGATAAATTTAGGCTGATGGGTATATTCTAGAAATAATAATTCAAAGTGTAAAATATAAAGGAAGATGCAGTGGTGCATAGTTAAGGTTACTAAGTCACAGTGAAAGAATCAGTAAGTCAGTACATGTGCATGTACTGAACTTCCCTTAAGGCCATGGAAATCATGCACTGATGGAAATCATGCACAGATGGCCATGGAAATCATGCACAAATTGGCCAGAAAAATTTAGGCTGATGGGTATATTCTAGAAATAATAATTCAAAGTGTAAAATATAAAGGAAGATGCAGTGGGGCATAGTTAAGGTTACTAAGTCACAGTGAAAGAATCAGTAAGTCAGTACATGTGCATGTACTGAACTTCCCTTAAGGCCATGGAAATCATGCGCTGATGGATATCCATCAACTCTCTGATGGATAAATACTTACAGCCAATCTCTGTTTTGATTTGTAAAAGTGAAACTTTCAAGCCTATTACTTTCAAGCTTCTTTTTCTCTTTAAGTACCCATATCTATCACTTTTGTTCCAGAAGCAGAAGCTCTAACATTTTTTCTTAACTCAGATTCCTATATCCTTAGCTAGGCAGCCATGTAATCATTTATTTTAATTATTCATGTTGTTGGTCTTTAAGGACCAGGAAGTGCTCAGCATGTCACCATGGAAACCAGCACAAGCACTGTCAGGTTTTATCAATCTTCTCTATCTAAAATCCTCCTGCTGATTTGACCATTAAAGCCTGCTGATCTGACCATCTCAGACAGTAGCTGGGATGAACTCCAAATATAACCCAATAACCCCCGAAATCTCAAAATATCACACCAGAAAGCAGCGTGAGCAGCTATCTAGGCTTCAGGGACACTTACACACATAGAAAGGGAGTGACTGAGACAGGGTGAGAAATATCTTCTTCACACCTAGACCTCCCTTGTCTACCTTTTCAGGACAGATCTAAATATTTGAAACAGGACAAACCTAGGTAACTGCAGGTGAGCCAGTTGGTGGGTCCTCACCATATGCTTCGGACTGCGGGACACACAGTGTGAAACAATAATAATATGATTTATTTACACACACACACACACATAATTTACAGGCTGACTCATCACCAGATGCCATCTCTCTTACCCTATGTAGCCTCTGCTGAGCAGAGACTGAGGGCAAAACTGAAGCCTTACATGGCAAGCCGGTAGTTTCTCCATAGTCGCTCCTGCCCACACCAGCAATCTAACTGCCGAAGGGTAGCAACTTAATTGCCTCAAAGCCCAGGCAGCTTAACTGCCAAAACCCCAGAGGTTTAATTGCCAAAAGTGCCAACTCTACCCCTTTATCAGATCAGCACCCTTCATCCCAGCTCAGGGGGTAGAGTCTAGAAAGGTCCACCATCTATTATCTAGGTGATACCAGGTGCTGAGGCCGGGAGACTCTACCCTTTACTATTGAGTTGGGTATTGGCCCCATCCATGCACTAGGAAGTTACTCCTCACTGTTCCTTTTACATATCTAGTACTTGAACCTCTGGAGCTCTGTGTTTAAAGCAATTCCCTTTATGCCATTTTGTTTACAAAGAGTATGCTCACGTCTTTGGTAGGGAGCCTGGCAATTATCAGAGTGGGGATGGATACAAGCTTTTCACTAATAACAGACATTCATTTACTTGATATTTACAGGAAAAGAAGCACACTGTTCATCCCAGTCTGATTCTGAAGGAATAGCACTAAATTTTACATAAGGTATTAAAAATGATCTCATTTGCAACTATGAGTCTAAACACCATCATCCTTAATATGATCCCTTTGGCAATGGACCTATACTCTCTGCGCTCTCTCATCCTTCCTGCAGATGACACATTCCTGACGGTGCGGACTTGTCACTCTTGCTCATTGGTCACTACCCACGGGGACTGGAGCATGGAGAGACTCCATAAAAATTGTTGAATAAACATCTGAATAAACCCCTGGCTGACTATTCTTCTCTTAACTGGCTTATTGATGCAGTAGTTCTCAGACTTCTGTATTCTCACACAAGTAACCTTTCAAAATGGTGCCTACTTAGATGATTAACAAAACAGAACAAAATAACATGTAAACAGCTTGATGATGTCCACTTCAGGAAAGTAAGGCTCTTGGTTTATTTTAATTTTAGAAAGGATCTTTCACCACTGAAAGGTAGGAAAGATTTCAGAATAAAAGTAAATTCTTCAAATTCAACATATTTAGCTTTTTGAAAAACTTTTTGCAATGTCCTTTTTTGCCCCCTCATTACAGACCAGTGAAAACCTTGTCATGGATTAAGTCTGATTCTCAGAACAGGGTTTGGAAACCAGATAGAATTCACCGGCTCGCCTAAAATACCATCAGAAGGAAATTCTTTCATTTTTTTACTCTCTACCCTAGTTAGTGTCTTGAATTAGATTTTCAGTTTGCAACATTAGAAAAGTTTTCCATTCCTTTATATAAAATAAATGAGAATTACCCTATAATTTACTTGCCTAAAGACTTTCAGTTGTAATTATTTCCTTCTTTTCCTTGTTTTATTCTATTCTAGTTATTAAATGAGCATGGCTTTAAGAGGTGTGGTGTCCTTTGCTTCTGTCGTTTTTGAGATCGGTATTCTCATAATTCTTTTAATTCAGGGAGCTTAGCATGCTTGGCATAGTATCCCCTAATCCTCTAATATAGCATTTTCCTACTTAGTGAAGGGGGAGGTATTCACGCTGTATCGAGGCTCAGTCTTGGTGATTTGGGTGTTGAAATATTTGTAACACCTTCCCCCAAGTGTAAGCTTCTCGGCAGAGACTATGAAGTTGAATGATGGGTCACGCTTGCCCAGGGCATGCTGGAATCAGAACTGCTGGTTTCATTGTCTAGAGGCATCGCCAGCCAACTTTACAAAAAAACAAAAACACAAAAAACCAAAAAACTACAGTTTGACTAAGGGCTGGGGCACTCTGTCCCTCTAGTGGTGCACCTCATTTTTGCAATAAAGATGTGACTACAAGAAAACATTCACTGTTATCAAAAGATAAACGGATTTTTCATTGCGGTGAAAGGATATGTGAAAGGTAAGACCTTCCTATAATATCAATTTTATGATAGCTGCATTCTGAGTTCTGTTTGTTTTTCTTGGAAGAAGTGAACTTTCTCTTTCCTGAAGATATCAAATAGCAAACTGTGCAAAGCACCCCACCTAGCGTTTAACTTTGAGGTTACTGCCTACGAGAAAGACTACTCATTTTAATCTTTCCTCGTGCTCACGTGAGAGTATATTCTGTTGTCTGTTCTGCTGCCTTGAATATTCCTTTTGATCTTTGCTTTGAAATTGAACTTACCCATGATCTGGGCTTTCAGTTTCCAATATTGTGTATCCTTTTACTGTCCAGGTGAGTGTATGAGCACATGATTTTGCACCAGCTCACAGAGAGTTCAGAACTGAGTTTAAAGTGGGGGTTAAATATTCACCGAGGTTGATCCTTTTGGGTATCAGATTTCACCGCTTCCAAGAAAACTTCTGTGATCTTTCTTCCAATACCATTCTCTCCCTGATGCTCACCCCATTTGTATTTTTTAAGACAATACATACACGTCATAAGCGGCTACTCACCTGTTTCTCATTGAGTAGGGTGCACATACCTCCACGATGAGCATTGGGTCTCCTGGGTATAACTTGGGACTGTGTTATGCCCTGAACACAGAAGTGCTCCATCCAAATTTGTTAAATGTGCAGCTTCCAGGTTGGGGAACCAGAGCCATTTTGTACACTACTGGGCAGGATGGCAAGCTCCACAAGGACAGATGCTCCCTGTGCCCGGCCCTCACCCCTTACTTCTCTCTGTCTGGCTATTGATTCACGTACAATGGATTAATTTTTCGGATGTCCTTCCAAATAATACTTTTGTGAGTCCATTGGGCCATTTGGTAAATGAATACTAATCTATGAAGTCAAACTAGTTTCCTGTAGCACCAGCTACCTAGTTCATGTGACTCTGAGAAAGCTAAAAAGGTAAGCCCCCTTATTAGAAAATTGTGAAATATTTTAATTCCTGTCTTGGACCATGCACAAAAATTAACTCAAAATGGATTAAAGATTACATGTAAAACAGGAAACTATGAAACTTCTAGAATAAGACATAGAAAAAAGCTCTGTGATATTGGTCTTGGCAATGGTTATTTTGGATATGACACCTAAAATGCAAACAACAAAATTAAAAACAAACAAAGGCAACTGCATTAAACTAAAAGCTTCTGCACAGCAAAAGAAACAAAATGAAAAGACAACCTACGGAATGAGAAACATTATCTACATGCCATTTTTCTGGTAAGGCAATAGTATCCAAAATATACAAAAATCTACAACTCAATAGCAATACAGCAAAAAATCCAATTAACAATTTGGCAAAGGGCCTGAATAAACACTTTTTTCAGATATGCTAATGGTGAACAAGTACATGAAAAGGTGCTTGACATCATTAATCAGTGAAATGCAAATCAATATCACAACAAAATCTCACTTCATGTCTATTGGAATGGTGATCACCAAGAAGACAAGAGATAAGGAATTCTGGCAACGATGTGGAGGAAAGGAAACCCTCTGTACTTTTGGTGAGATTATAAATTGGTGCAGCCACTATGGAAAATGTTATAGAGATTCCTGACAAACTTAAACTAGAACTACCATAGGATTCAGCAATTCCATTTCTGGGGCTATATCCATAGGAAACAAAAGCACTATATGAAAGAGATGTGGCCACTCTTGTGCTTGTAGCAGCATTATTTACAATAATAATGACATGGAAACAACCTAAATGTCCATCAAAGCGTGAATAGTTTAAGAGGTTGTCATATATACTATATGTATAGGATGGAATATTATTCACCCATAAAAGGGGGAATCATTCAAGATTCTGCCATTGTCATAACATGGATGGACCCTCAGGGCACGATGCTAAATGAATGAATTTGGGCAAGTCATAAATAAATAAGTTAGATAGAGAAAGACAAATAATTTATGATGTCATTGAGATGTGGAAAAGAAAGAAAAAAAATCAAACTCAGGAAAAAGAGTCTGGAATGTGGCTACAGATGGGGGAGGGCACACTGGGTAAAAGAGGACAAAAGGTACAAACTCCCAGTTATGAAATGAATAAGTACTAGGGATGTCATGTACAGTCTGATAACTATAGTTAACACTCTCTTACAGTCTATGTAAAAGTTGTTAAGATAAATCCTTAGAGTTCTCATCATACCAGAAACAAGTATGTTTTACTTTTCTTTATGTAAGCCAAATCATTGAGTTCATGCCTCAAACTTCTGTAGTGCTTTATGCCAACTACGCCTCAGTCAAACTCGAGGGGGAAAAAAGGTAAAAAAACACAGTTGAACTAATTAAAAAATATGTTGAATGAAATGAATGAATGAATGATGCCCTTTCTAAATAGGATTAAAGGACAAAGCTAATATTTTTCTTGTAACTCTCTTCTGTGCTCAGTAAAGCACTGTGTCTTGAAATAGCTGAATTTAACAAAATAACTCCATGTAAGATCCTGGCAGGATGATCAAAATTCTGAGTTAAGGGGAAAACCATGATTTTAAAGGTGAATTACCCTCTGATGATAGTTAGGTTATGTCTGCCTTCTAAAACTGGATTTCTAGCTCTGTCTAGTAACTTTCCATGGTGGAACCGGACTGTCTTTCTCTTATACCAAGGTTCTAATCAGCTCTGACCTGCTTAAAATATGTGCATTTGTTTATTTGCTGCAGATACCAGAACATTCAACTTGAAGAGGAGTAGAAATGGGGAGTCTGCAAGGGGGGAGAACCCCTTTAATGAATTCCAGGTCTCCTTCCTAGAGGCCCATAGCTATGGAATGAACTCTTCAAACACCTGACCCAAAGAATAGTTTAATCCTCTTGTTTCTTGTGAGAGATGCTCTTTATCTGAGCTTAAAATAATTAATCCCACATGTGCCAGAGTGTAAAATGACCTAATCCTGATTAACAAAAGTCCTGGGGTCTCCAAAATATGATTTGGCTCTAAAATGGAGAGAAAATACCCACACAGTCATGAGCGAAACACTGTACTTCACAATTCCTTTCATGGAGGAAAGATAGTAAAGAGTATGAGATTTGGGGTCCAGTTTTCCAGCTGCAAAACCTGTTATTTGTTGTATGACTTTGATAGGATTATTTAGATTGCTAAACCTGTTTCTTCCCCTATGAAATGGGCATATAGACACTTTACCCACTTGTAGGGTCATTGTAAGGATGACGTGAAGATCGCTTCATGTAGCGCGCCTAACAGACTGTCTGGCACATGAGTTGGCACTGAATGCAAATATGACAAGGCACTTAAGATTCATTTTGGGCAATTCTGTTCCCAAATCCTCCAGTGTCTTAGTCACCATCCTATGTCCTGGACATGAAAGAGTCAGGTTATCCTTCAGGATCCAGTGACCTGTGGTTGCCAGGACAATTCCTCCCTCATGCCCTCTCTGGCCTTTTCTCCTTTCAGAAAGTACTGCTGCTGAATAGGCCACCAACACTACCCGCTCCTCCCCCTGCCCCCAAGTCCTTGTCTAGCTGTTCTGTTGGCCTGGAGCAAAGCTACCTTCCACCTCCACTCTCAACTTCTTACCCTTCCAGGCCCCAGCTCATATGTTCCTTTCTGTAGGAAAGGCACCTTGACACCCACAAGTAACACACAAGCCCCACCAGTAGGTGCCTTTCTCCACTCATTCACAGGTATCTGTCTTCCCTGCCAGCCTGTGAGCATCTGCAAGTGGTACCTGTGTCTCATTCACCCCATCTCTGATGCTTATTTTATGCTTGGCGTGTAGTAGGTCATCCCCAAATGCTTCTGAGACCCAAATGTTGGGATTGGGGCTTCCATTGCTCCTTTCTAGTGAAATCCCTAGAAAGAACAGTGCAGGGAGTAATGACCTGTCAACAGTCTCAGCATATAAGTGAGAAGCAGGGAGATGTTAACTGTTAAATAATCGATGCAAGTGGCCCTAGACTAGAAGCATAAGGGATGTTCTCCAGGGACACTTGAGAAGGCCAATGTGAAGCTGTGGTTTGGGATGAGTTTAGCTAAGTACTTTGTCCTTTGATATAGACAGCTCTCCCTCAAAGAGTGGTCCACAGGGAGACAACCTCCTCCACCCTCTGGATTTTAAGATGGATGGAGCTTTGAAACAACCACTGGTAATGTTTGCCTTCCAAATCCCCTGCCACTATTGTGTTAAAAGAGTAAAAGAGAATACATGAAGTTCAAAGGCAGGGCATGGTGGGACAGATCTATAGTATCCACATTGCATCTCAAAGAGAATGTCTTTGGAGTGATGGAGGTCAGTCTGATTGAGGGGGCAGCTGTTTCATTGAAGAACGTATTTACACATGTGTGCCTGGGGTCTGGCAGGAGGTCTTAAATGAGGTCTTTTCCTACCCTGGAGGTTATACACAGTTCAGATGCTCTCCTGGTGGGAGAAGACCCTACATTTTCTAGGGCCAAGTTCAAACAGGAGATAATTCTTGGAGGAAGACTCTCCAGTCCCTGAAAATGAGAGCTGCTGACTGGGGATTAGAACATATCCTGACAAGGGATGCAGAGTGAAGGTCAAGGCTAAACTTCCTTGGGGAGAACAATAAAGAGAGGCCATTTCCTTACCTCTACCTCCCATGATGGTGATGGTTGCCTCCCTGTGGACCACTCTTTAAGGGAGAGCTGTCTATTTCAAAGGACAAAGTACTTAGCTAAACTCATCCCAAACCACAGCTTCCCACTGGCCTTCTCAAGTGTCCCTGGAGAACATCCCTTATGCTTCTAGTCAAGGGCCACTTGCATCGATTATTAAACAGTTAACGTCTCCCTGCTTCTCACTTATATGCTGAGACTGTTGACAGGTCATTACTCCCTGCACTATTCATATCTCCAAAGTTCAGAGAAGCAATCCACTATTTATTTGAAGAACTATGGATTCTATAAGAAGGGGTGATGTTCCTGCCTTGATTAGCAACCATCAAGCTTTCTGACCTGCCTTGCCTGACCTGCACAGGACACAGCCAGAGAAGGACAAAGAATGTCTTCTCAGGCTGCTGGTCTCTGAGACCCTGAAGACATATTGAGCCCATGTCCTTGATTGGGGCTGCAGATGATACGTGGTCTTGGGGGCACAGACTGCTCAGCACCTGCAGAGTAGAGACCAGAGATGCATATGAGCTCAGGGAATGCACTTGTGGGGTCTGCATTTGTGGGCCAGAAGTTAATGGATTCAAATGCCTCTTCATTAGGGACAGTTATACTTTCTATTTATAATCCCAAAGGGGTCTATTCCTTAGATCCAGACCAGTGGCCACAAGTTTACAGAAAGTGAGTAAATAATCTCTCTCATCATAACCACCCTCAAAGGGAGACTCTCTCTCTCTCACCTCCTAGAACATTGCCAGGGGAGTAACTATTAGAAAGAGGGCAGAGGGAGAAAATCTTTCCTTCAAGACTAGCCAAACCAGCCTGTCCTGGGGAGGGTGAGGGAGGAGGGGGAAACATTAAAATGCATAAGATTAAGTCATGGTAACTAGAATGAGAGTCTTTTAATTACCAAAAATGAATTAAAAGTTAAAGAATTGGATTGAGAGGCCTTAAAGGGAGCCATCACCCACTGGAGAAGTGGGGGCTTCAATGGAGGACAATGAGCAGTTAACTATAAAAAAAAATCAATTCACACATATATGCTAATGAGTCCTACTTTTTCCTAAACTGGTTATGTATATATATCTGTATGAATGTCTTTCTGTATATATATATATGTGCACATACACACACACACACACGTGTGCGCGTCTGTATTAATACTCCACTTTTCCAAAAGATAGTTAAGGCAACTTTAAAAAATTAGTATTTATATAAGTTCAGTTAATTTATAAATAAACCCTGAATGAGTTAAGAATTTCTTTAAAGCATGAACTTTGTCCATTAAACTTGAGCATCACCAAGGTCAGAGACTGAGCATCTTAGGCCCTTGCCAATAACCCTAATGTAACCTGGTGACAAGCACTGGCCTATGTTAGATTAAACCAAGAAAGTGGGGCATACAAGTATTTTTGACCTACAAAAATGGCAATTTCACTCGAATCTGCTTAATAGAAAAAGAAGCAGTTGAGAAGAAGAGAAGTAAATTGCCCATGGTGATGTATAGCCAATAATAAAACCAACATTTACTGTGTATCTAGCTCAGGGCATGGAATGGCTCTTTCAATAGTAGTAGTGATGAAAAACTCCCCCATGATATCTGTTCTAAGTGTTTTATGTATATTGAATCATTACTCTTCAAAACAACCCCGCAAAGTCAGTGCTATGTTACCCCTTTAATGGTGTAGGCACAGAGAGTTTAAGTAACTTGACTGAGGTCACACAGTAGTTTGGTTCTGGACTCCTACATGACATGTTGTCTCAAAGTAGGTGTTGTTATGTCCAGTTTACAGATGAGTAAGTTGAGAAACAGAAAGGTTAAAACTCGCCCTACGTCAGCAGCTAGGACGGCACTAAGATGCCATTTGAACCCAGTGCCGCCCAACTCCCAAGCACTTCCCCTTGACCCACGACAATAAGTTTGTCCTGCGAGGTCTCTAGCAATCCAACTCACCATGTTATCCTGTCCCTAAAAAAAAAATTATGTGCAGATTTCAACACATTGCACCTGCACATCAATCTCTGGATGCTTTTATTGAGTTTCCCTCACAGTGATGCCCTGGGGCCTTCCTGTGTGTGTAACCAATTCAGAAGGAAATTACTGTGGCTTGTGTTAAGACCACTGCCAGGTAAGGGATCTAAGTATCTCTTTTGACTGATATGCTAGGCGGCCTCACACCTATTCTCACTCCCTCCTCCTCAAAAAATGGGGCATTGGCTATAAACTTGTTTACATTTTATAAGTGTTTTTATGTTATAGCTGGTTTATGTTTTACACTATAGCTGTATAGTGCCAAGAAGGACGGGCATTATTTCTCTGGACAGTAGACTTCTTGCTGTTTCATGGTGAGGCAGTGTAGGATCCCCAGGGTTCAAAGATCCCTGTTCCAGGCAGGGCATAATTACCATCAATGCTGAACTTCAGTGTGTGCAGTATTTAAATTGGCCACAAGAGGGCTCTATTTCTTTGTCCCACAGGTCCATTGCAATAACAACTTTTGGGGCCACAGATGTGAAATGCTATTCTGGACACAGTAATTAAGACACATTTAGTGCAATTTACCAAAAATAAGTGAAATGGTGGAATAACCATTTGTTTGGTGGAATAACGAATTCAATCATTTCTTTAACCTTCAAATACAAAGAGGGAAACCTTTTAATAAAATGAATTTGTCTCTAGCAGGCATTCACAGGAATTTCTCCCACTTCTATTTGGATGGTAGCATTTGAAAAATGGTAATCCCATATTAAAAATGTCCTCACCCCATTTTGCAGTTGAGCATCCTAATGGGAATCTCTGAAAAACTGATAGTAACTGAGATGTCAAATGATTTTGAGTTTCTTTCTAAGGCTGCATATCAATAGATTCCAGCAAGGAAAGCACAAAGCATATTTGCTATTGCAGCAGAGGAATTTAACATGGAGAACTGATCACACAGGTGTGAGAGGACAGAAGTAAATAAAAAAGACCGCTAAGTAACTAATGTCATTATCGCTGGAAGTAGCAACTTCTCCTGGGGCTGGGAAATACAGGGACCAGGTAGGATGATTAAGCTTAGATGTCCCGGGGAACAGGCTTTGTGCTGATACCTCTAAGAAGGGCAGTGAGGCTGCTTCTGGCAATGCTGACAATGCTGACAACAGATGGATGCATGGAACTGTCCCTTCAGGGTGAAGGGTCCTTGTGAGTTGACCATTGGTAGAGGTAGCAGCTCCTCCTACCCTAAAAACTTCCTGCATCCTGATAACCCTCTAGTGCCCCCCTATTGGCAGAACATAACAGAACCAACTGTCAAAAGGGAGAAAGTCCCAGCAGCCCTGAGCAGAATATAGACAAATAGCATTGGCGCTAAGAGAGAAGGGTTTAATGACTCACATAGTCTACTCCCTGACTACTCAGCTACTAATAGAAACTTTCTCAATATTTTTGCAGTTCCATAAAAATATAGTAACTTTTGCTTAGGTTATAGAGGCTGTCATTTTTTATTACCTTCTACCTTCATAGATGGATGTACTAAGAAATATCAAGAACTTCTTGGGTTCCAGAATAGAGTTCTTGTACAGTAGAAATATCATTTCTCTTAGTAATCAGCATCAGCCAGGATGTTAACCCCTTTTTCTACTTGTTAGTTCAGCAGGACCAGGAATCCCAGATAGCCGGCTAACAGTCTCAAATTCCAAATCACTGGAGCAGATCTGTGTCACCCGGTAGAAGAAAAGCATTTCTCCACTATGGAGGTGGACCTCTGAGCCAGAAGAACCCGAAGTTGCAGGGACAGAAAGCAAATGTTCTGTGAACGGATATTAGATATAATATATTCAGAGAAGTCACTTCCACTTCTACCTTTTATCCCTGGAACTGTATGTTCTGACCATGGGAGAAGCAGACCACATATTGGTGACTCATTCAGAGCATATGTACTATTTTGTACATCTTTGAGGACTCATCCCCAGAATAAAGAAAATGAAGGAAAAGATAAACAGCTGGGACTATATCAAACTAAAAAGCTTCTCAAAAGAGACAAAACCAAAACGAAGAGACAATCCACAGATTGCACTCCATACAACCAATAAGGGACTGATATCAAAGATCTTCACAGAGCTTACATAACTCAACAAAAGCAAAGCAAACAACCCAGTCAAAAAATGGGCAGAAGAACTAGAAAGATGCTTCTCCAAAATGGAAATGCAAATGGCCAACAGGCATGTGAACATATGCTCAACACCACTTACAATCAGGGAAATGCAAACCAAAACCACAGTGAGATACCACCTCAACCATTGAAAATGGCCCATATTTAAAAAAGCAACAACAAATGCTGATGAGGATGTAGAGAAAAAGGAACTCTCTTATACTGCTGATGGGAGTGCAAACTGGTCCAATCACTATGGAAAGCTTTGTGGAGTTTCCTCAGACTACTAAAAATGTGTCTACCATATAACCCAGCATTTCTACTGCTAGGAATCTACCCAAAGGACACAAAAACATTAATTTGAAAGGAAACCTGCACTCCTGTTTATTACAGCAGTATTTATAATAGCTGAGATATAAAAACAACTTAAATACCCCCAAACATGAGTGGATTAAGAAGATATGGTATATATACACAATGGAATACTACTCAGCAATCAAAAAAATAAACTCATTGCTTTTGCAGCAACATGGATGGAACTAGAAGGGATTATGCTCAGTGAAATAAGTCAGAGGGAAAAGAAAAACATCGGATGGTTTCACTTATAGGAGGAATATAGGTAAAATGAACAAAAGGTTAAAAAATAAAAAGACAAAACTTGCAGGCAAACTATAGACCTGAGGCATACAGCAGGGGTGAAGGAGAGAGGTCAAAACAGGGGAGGGAAGCATGCAAGGGACTATGGTGACAGTTCACTGGTGATGTGGGGTTGGGAGATTTATGGGGACTACACCCAAGGGGAGAAATCAAATATTGTACAAAAATGAACAACAGTGTAAGAAAAGAAAAAAGTTTAATCAATAATAGCAATAGTAGTAATAATAATAATACAATAATAAGCACATGTAGCATTCTGAAAGCTAAAACCTGAGCTTCAAATGTTCTCCAAGGTTGTACTCTAATTATATCTTCGGTAAGCCATTCCACTTTCTATTAGGCCGTTCCTCCTGAGTGATGGGGCATGCGATGAGATCAGTAAATTTCATGGCATGAGCTCTATGTCATAACTTTTCCCCCTATAAATTGAATTCCTAGATCATAAGCAATGCCATGTGGAGTTCCACGCCTGTGAGTAAGGTACTATGCAAATTTGATTATGGAAAGCTTTGGTTAAACATGAATTTTGTCATGACCAGCTTCTTGGCAGAAAATAATCCATTGGATGACAATGTCCGAAAAATCAAGCCAGGTCTGCCTCTGTGCTGCCCTTATCACTCTCCAGACTTTCTTCTTTGTTCCAGGGTGGAGGGCTTTCCATTTATTTGAGGACCAATAGCCTTAGTGATAGTGAGTCAGGTGTCCATGCCGTCAGTTTGGTATGTTCCTCTCTCAGGAAGAAAACAGGAATGGGTGGGAAGAGGTCACTCATGCATTTGGAGGCAAATGTTTGCTGAAAGTCAACTCGCCTTCAACCTCTGTCTTTATTTTCCTAAGCATCATGACCTCATGGAAAATGGCTACCCCATACTCAAACACACTCAATTATCATTTATTTTTATGTTTACTTTAAGGGAGAAGTATATTGCTTCACTCACACCAAGAATGTAGACAATTTTCTCTATTTGATTAATAGTGTTACAGGAACACTGTTTACATCTAATGTTAGTTTTCAAGGTGATAATATCGTCAATGCTCAGTACCTATGCAGATTCCATTCTAACTCTGCCAAGTAGTCTTACAAGCATTGAAAGAACTGTAAACTCATTCTACCACGGAATATTTTAGGATTGAAATTATAAGGACCAATTCACAAGGGAGTGTGTGTCTAGAAGGCACACATCTCGAACACCAATCCAGTTCTAGATGGTCACTTGGTTTCCTAGATGACAAAGTCCCATTTGTCTCCCTCTACTTTGTCTGATTGACTTTTTCACATTTCAATAGCTTGTTTAGTGTGCAAATTCTCTGTGATTATGGAAAGAAGAAAGTTGAATTGTTATTTAAGTACTATCTATTCATGAATCTTTTTCAACTAACTTGTTGCAATTTTTTGTAAGTCCTCTGCCTCTCCTCTCTAGGGTTGCTTACCTTGCATGTTTGAGAATTTAATCTTTGTGACCTCTTTCTGGGGACTATGTTAGCTTTGCCCTGGTAAACACTGAGAGTTGAGACCAGAAAAATGTGTCTGTTGTCATATTCAAAGGGTGAGGGCAATGCCAGAAGCAGGAAACCACACTAGTGATGAGGTCAGGAGATGTGTCAAGTGAAAATCAAGAATCCTAGAATTTACCTTGGAGGCAATGCTCGCACCCACAATTCTTCAAGCTGTATACTGCCAGCTCCACAGGGCTCCAATCACAAAAACACAGCATAGTTGGCAACCCCTCAAGCTGTGTCAGGCCGAACTGTATAATCCTTGCTCTGAGGCCTGCTGCCTTTTGCCTTGGGACTTGATACCATGGGGCCTGGAGGGCATGACTTGAAGGCAGACCAGTTCCTTCCTCTACCCTTCTTCTCTGTCAGAACCTGTCACTCCTTCCCCCTTCAACAGTCTTACTCCCTTTCAGAAATACATCTGTGCTAGAACTTCTGGTTTGTTACAGAATCAAATGATAACCACATTGTTTTTGTCTCAAACATTTTAAAAACTTGCTTTTCCTAGAAGAGGGCAGTCTATTTCCCCCACGATGGAGTGCTCATCTGTCTCCCTGCCTTTTCCCATCCATAGCCTACTTCAACTTGGCCCTTAGCAATTTCCTGTCCTTGATGATTGTAGTTCTGATCTGTTACACATCTGAAATACTAAGTTCCTAGGGCCTATAGAATTTTGTCCTGGGTATCAGCACTCAACTCCTCAACATATGTCTTTTTCTTTAGGCAAAGAGATGACCCTGGCCCATGATTCAGGTGCTAAATGATTAAGTTCACAATTAGGTAATTCTTCCTGGCACATGGTAGAGTTGCACTTATTTCTTTGAAGTGCCATGTTTGGTCAACTAAATGGAAGCAGGTATGATACACCTGGGTAGAAACTGAACAATTTTAACAAATTGTTAAAATTTGGGCATGATTTAATGTTAAAATGTGGGCATGAGAGGACCAGGAAGGCACATGTCATGACAGAGCCTGCATTATGTGGGTCCCTGGGTGACTCCTATGTAGAGAAGCTACCGGCATCCCATGTTGGACGTGTCACAGGAGCAAGAAATATACTTGCTCACATTACATGAGAAGCTGAGATGCGTAGATTGTTTATTAAGCTGATCCCTTACCTATTCTGCCTGAGAAAGGTCTCCGAACGTCTGCAACTGCTTTCAGTCATACAAATCAGGCCTCCGTGTTCCCTCTTTAGCAAAACAAAGCTGGCAGTCCAGAAAACCTCTAACCTTCAGTGACAGTCATTACTGTCTCCTAAAATCAAAGCGGAGGCTCGCCATCATGACTGCTGCTGTATTGAAAGAGGTTAACAGGCAGTTCTTGGGTTTTATGATTGTTGCAGTGCCGTGACTGCAAAGGGGGAGAGAAGAAGGTAAGTGGAACAGGATACTCAGAGGTGGCTTTTTGAAGAACAGCCAACACTTACCAAGAGCTCTACTAGTTGATCTGAGCCAGGTCAGTTGGAATCTGGCTCACTCGCTGGAATGACAAGAGCGAACATCCTTCCTGACTGCAGAGACATGACAGAATTGCCAAAGCTGGGAAGAGTGGCTGCACCCCGGGATTCTTGTGTCACTGATCTCTATTGGCCCCCACCTGGACTTTCTGCTGGTTGCCTGGGATGTGGTGCTCTGAGTCAGTTTTGAGATTTTGTGATTTGTGACCATAACAAAGGGATCTCTTTGGTTAAAATTGTTCAGTTGGCAACTTTGCTTTTAGAACTCTGCTCTTTTCAATTCTCATCCTGTGAACACCACTCCTTCGCACTCCGCTCCACTGAGGCTTCTTTCTGGAAAGGCTGGCTATCAAACAGCTCCTCACGAGCAGTGGGAAGCTGATAATACTTTAACAAACAACACTGTGACATCTCTTCATTGTGTGCCTCATGTGCGAAGCACTGGGCATAAGGAGGTGGTAAGGTTTTACTGACTTACAGCCTAGTGCTGGCTCAGCAAATTGTGGTCCATGGTTCAGATCCAGCCTCCCATATAGAAGTGAAGTTTTCCAGAACATGGTCATGACCGTTCACTTATGCACTGCCTGGGAATGCTGTGGGCTACGTCTGCAATGGTGACAAGTTGCAATGGAGACTGTAGGGTCCCCACAACCCATAATATCTACTTGCTGATCTGAAAAAGTTTACTGGCCTGTTTAGTGGATTATTAGCTTTTTTTTTTTAATATGCTCCTTGTGTGGTTTTATTTATTTTTTCTTCACTTTTTTTATTATTATTTTTTTAAACAATATTTGCTTCCACCATCCCCTCAGGTTGAGTCCCCATAGAATTTCCTTCTTAGCTTTTTAGGGGAATTTGCATTTTGGCATTCTTTTCAAGTCCATTTCTGACAGATGCAAAGGAACTGCGTAAATGGAGGAGCTAGTCTAAGAGAAGAAGTCATGTGAATCATGTGTTGTAGGCATCTGTCTCCCCTGTCTTTCCAGGGAAGGGGCTGCTTTTTCCAAGTCCCTGTCTGCAGGGGGAAAAAGTGACCGTTCTCACGGATGGGGCTGGTTCCCCTGGAGAAAGCGAGAGCACCCTCCCCCCCAGGCCACCCCTACCCCCCGTGTGGCTCCTGGAGGCCCTGGCCCTCAGGGTAGCCAGCCTGGCTGTGCAGATGAGGTTGATGTCCACTTCTCTACAACCCGGTGTTTTCATCTGTGTTGTCATCACAACAGAGCAATTTTTTTGCAAGTCCCCAAGAAAAACTTTACTCTTCTCTCTATCTGTCAACAGGCACAGAAAAGGGGAACTGGACAGGGAACTTCAGAAAATTCCATTGATTTTTTTTTTTAGTTAAAGGAAAAATCAAGATCCAGGGTCAGGGCAGGAAGACTTTTTGTCCTGCTCTATCACTCCCCGTGTGAGAGGATTGCTTCCACACATCTTCTCTCATGGGTGAGGAGAATCCTGCTACCAGTGATGGAGGCCAAGCATGTTTCTTTTCTAAAGGAACTGTGGTCTCTAAGAAGCTGGAGGACTTGGCCCAAGCTCCTCGAAAGGGGGTTGGGCTGGAACTTCTGCCCACTGAGTGTGGGTCAGTCATCTGAAACCCAAGGACACACTATCTGGGGAAACTGCTGACTCAACACAGGGCAGTACCTTCCCCCCTCATGATACCAAATGATACCTCATGCTTGACAGGCTGAGAAGGAAGCCTCTGTCTGTGATGCTAATTCTAGTGGAAAGGAAAGAAAACCCTACAGGTCTCAGAGCCCTTCTTTCTCCTCTGGTATTGTCATGGAAACATCCCTCTGAGCACGTGGAGGCAGAGTCTCTGGGGAGCAAGGCAGTGTCTCCACAGGCGCTCTGAGGAATACAAAGCATGTTGGACATGGTGGCATTGCCCTTAGAAGCAGGGAACAGAAGCAGAATAGTAAATAACAAACTCTAAAGCAAGATGGATGGTGTGAAATCTCTCAAAGAATTAAATCCCGGACTTTGCAGAGAGATACATCTAGATTTAAATCTGAATTCTGCCACTTACCAGCTATATGACTTTGATAGTTTTGTGAATTCACTCAGTGAACATTAATTGAAGTCCAGATATCTTTCAAAGTATGAATTTTTACAGAGTGGCCAAGAAGGTCACTTGCTCTCATGGTATTTCAATGTTCTGATGGAGAAAGATAGACAATAAGCATGTGAACAAATAAATTAAAAAAAATATTTTCAGAGAATGATAGTGGCTATGAAAAAATAAAGTGATGTTTCAAGTATGACTCAAAGTGGTAGCTCTTTAAGAATGAGTGGGCAGGGAAGGCTTCTTGGAGGAGGTGACCCTTGAAAGGAAATTTCAGGAAGGAGGGGTCAGATGACAATCTGGAGAAAGAGGATTTCAGGAAGAAGGAAGTGTTGATGCAAGTCTGCTCTAGCTTCTGCTCAAAGGTGATGAATCTCATCATAAATCTGCCTACCTACCTACCTACCTACCTACCTATCTACCTAATAGGAGTATTGGTTCTGTTTCCCTGGAGAACCCTAACTAACATAAGGTCTCACCCAAAGGAATTCATTTTAATTGATTAATTAATTTATTTATTAAATATATTTACTTAAATATATATATATATTTCACATTGCTCTTCACTTTTGTATAATGTTTGATTTTTCCTCTCAGGTATAATCCCATAAAATTCCCACCACCAATTCACCTGTGAACTGTCACTATAGTCTCTTGCGCTAAGGCCATATCTCGAAACACAGCCATGCTTTGAGGGTTTAATGCTTCAACATATGAACCTGGGAAGGAGAAAGAGCACAAATCAAACCCATAACCGTGAGCAAATAATCTTTTATTTACTTAAGCCACTGTTCTTGCTCAGCTGCTTGCACAGGGATAGATTCATATACCAAGTTTGATGATCCACGAGATGGCATCTTGTTCTACTTCTTTGTTAGCAGGTTATACTGCTTCCATCCTTGAAGAGTTGATCTTTAGAGCTGGGACTTGGAATGAAGCAGGTCTCATCTTACAGGATGTCAGTTTGAGGACTGCTTTTTGGGGCAGTTTCCAACTATGCTTCTATTTGTCCATTTCCATGTTGTGTTAAAGAAAACCACACATGCCCTTGAGATGAAGGTTATTCAGATACTGAGTCCTCATCTGAGCTTCGGGTGGGGAGGCGTGGGTGGGGGCGATCCAGGCACTGTGGAAAGGCAGCTCTCTTTAGCCAAACTTATTGAAATGTCCTGATGCGTGCCTTCAGCTCATGTCAGCTGCTAATCTGTATGAATTAATGCAGTAATAATTGGGCCGTATTCAGCAAGCACTAATTTCTTTCACCACATCAAATCAAGCCTCATGATTGTTTCGAAATAAACATGCCATCCCCAGAATGCTGAATCCCCACACCAGCAGCTGGGTTCTGAATGGGTTTGGGAAGGTGGGGGGTGAGGGTAAGGGGTGGGGGGAAAGAGCGGGGGGCGTGGGCAGGAAGACTGGGTGCCCAATGATGGGACTGGTTCCTAAGCCTGGGAGCCCAGACAATGGTGTGAGGCCTGATGGGTCCAGTCACATCACAGAGGATGAGAGGAAGCGAGCTTTGTTTCTGGCCCGTGTCCAGGGACAGTTGACTCAGGCAGTGTCCCTCAGTGTTTCTGTTTCCTCAGGAGTCTCCACATTTGCAGCCTGCAGCGAAGATGTCCAGATGAGCTGGTGCTACCTGAGCCTTGGTGAGGAGGCCTGGCTTTGCCACTGGAATGAGGAGACCATGAGAGCATATTTCAAAGATTCACAGGTCAGACTGCAAATAACCTCAGAGGAAGTGTCTAACAGATGCTCACAAGCGAGAAAACAGGAAAACCGAAGAGAGAAAAACTGTAAGCCAGTGAGCAAGAGGCGCTCTCCTTTGCTCTGCCCGCAGGAGGGGAAAAGGAGAAAAGAACAAGATTCAGGACAAGGATGAAGGAATAGGGTGTGTGCTGGGGAAAATAGGCGGTGGTTCCCCTCATTAGAGGGTTGACAAGTCGGTAGGAGCTTTGACGTTCCACTCTGGTTGCTGGGCTATGCCCTGACCCCAGTCACGTGGGTCATGGTCCCCACCTCTCACCTCTTCTCTCCACGTCTGCGCTCTCATATTGATGTGGCCCCTCTGACCTGCACCAGCGAGCAGAGCAGACGTGCACCCTGCCTTCCCTTACCTCCTCTCCAATCACGCTCCGGCTCTCCTTCTTCCTCTGTGCCGAGGATCTAAATAACTTTGTGGGGAGAATTAATATTCTGTCTGTGCAGCCATTGTTTGCTAACCACTTATTAATTAATTTTCCAAATAAGCAATTCAGGACTGAATTCCACATCTTTTCTCAAGATGGTTATGTGCAGACAGAGGCTCTCCGGCTCCCCACCCTACCTGGGGGCCTCTCTCTAGCTCTGGCTGCATGTTGGCTGCCTTGCACCCCCTTCCCATGAACTGCTTATTCATCCACAAGCTTATAATGTCAGCGCTTTTAAAGCTTCTTTAGATTTCTCTCCTCTTCCCTTCTGTCCTTATCCTGTCAGTCAGGATGAAAGAAATTAAGTTGTGTAAGTCTGTACATTTCTCTGTGATCCTCGCTTCCAGGTCTTCGAGCTGCTGGGGAGTTGCCTGATCACTGGGTCAGGATTCCGCTCTGAAAAGCTGCAAGGCTTCTGGGAAATAGGTGCCGCTGTGTTTCTGAAACTCCAGCTGTTTGGTGCATACTGAATTGTATGTGCTGAACTGTAACTTGTAAGCAGAAAGGAAGCTCTGAAGCTCCAAGGACCCTGCTTTGAACAATGGCAGCAACGACCCACCACCCTGATGAGATTCTGGGTGCCCGTCCTCCTCAGGAGCAGCACTGCAACCATGCGTGGGGGCTGCTCACTGCACAGCGTGCCAGCTGCGGGGGCAGCTCTAGCCCTGAGCTCTGGAGCCCCAGTTCTATGCTCCTGTGCCCCTAGGAGGGGGCCCCTTTTTTTTTAAGATTTATTTTATTTTATTTATTTATTTATACAAGCACTGGGTACAGTCAGAAGCGCGGGAGGGTGAGAGAATCCACCAGAGCCAGAGTGGGGAGCAGCGCAGGCAGAAGGACCGAAGTACACTGCTGAGGGGAGCAGCGGGCGGCAGGAGAGGTCTGTGCGCCATGCGGGACCCTCCTCTGGTGGCCGGGGAGTAGCCGGGGATCGAACCGGCTCTGCAGAGGCTGCGGGCAGCTTCGCAACCCAGCGCTCAACTGCTGAGCCACCGGGGAGGCCCAGAGGGGGCCCTTTTGTTATGCACTTGCCTTGCTGTTGGCCCCGGGGTTGCACCTGCTTAGAGGGTACCTCTTTTTCAAATACTCATAGAGACCAGATACACCAGTATTGGTTAGGTATATTAATGACAAGATACAAACTGACTGACTTTTTAAAGTATTTTTATAAAACATTCTTCCTAAGGTATGTTTTGGAGTTATTATAAATTCAGTGCATTCTCTTAATACCTTTTATATATTGAAGAGTATGTAATAATATATATATATTTAATGTAGTATATAAACTAATACAATAATAATTATATATTACCAATATATTAATATATAAAATAGACTATATTAATACATAAAATAATAGCATGTTATGTATAAGGACTCCCATTTATATGGACCTTCTAGGTACCTGGTACTGTTCTGGGCACCTGTATAACTTGTTCACATTCTTCCTTCCCTACTTGCTTTTGTTGGGTTCACTGTGGATGAAGTGTTCTTCCTGCTCCATTGACTTGGCCATGGCCGTGTGCTGTTTTGGCTTATAGAACATGGGCAGAAGTAGCAATGTGCCAGTGCAGGTAAGGCTCGAAGATCCATGAGGAGATTTTTACCAGCCTCTTGAGGTTCCACCCTCCATCTTGAGGAGAACACGCTCCCAGGCCATTATTGCTCTTTGATCTGAAACAGAGGACCTGGGGAACAGACCTCAAGTTCACACAAACCTTGGCTTCCAACTGAGTTCAGGCAAACACAGCTGTGAAGACCCAAATCACATCGCACAGGCCCTTGAACTTGAAATTGGTGTTCACGATTTCAAGTCATGGGGAATTGGGGAATGTTTATTATGTGGCTTTATCACAATAATAGTGAACTCTTAAGGCATCTGAATCTGTTCTAAACAAATTCACACTGCCGCTCTTTAAGGTGCATGTTTCTGTTTTTACATAAAGTAAAATCAAGCTCTGAGAGGATAAATACCTTATTGAAGTTAATAACTGTGAGATCCAGTGTTAACATTCATAATAAGACCTTTCTATTCCAGTCTTTCTACTTCTACTTCCTTTATATTTTGCTCAGAATATTGAAGCTCTGTTGCCCCTAGAGTTCCTTAGCTAACAAAAATGACACTATGAGGGTCAGTAAGTATCTGTTCTACTTATTAAGGCAGGGAAATGAACCAATGGATTTTCACTTTGCAGGAAGTCATTCAGAGTGTCTCTCTGCTCAACTGTCAGTTACACACAGCATCCTTCAACAGAATTCATCCTTTCCTTTCCCCTCACCCACTTCCTGCTATCTACAGATTTCAAGTTTTTAATATGATTTCTATTTCATCAGGATGAAGTTACTTTAGGTAGAGTTTAACTTGGCATCTTGTTTGTTGTCATTGCAATGAGCCAGGACCTGTACCGATAGTGGAACGAGGAATGACTTCTTAAGAGTCACAGAATTTAGGGCAGAAAAACAGTGCCTTTGATGTATTGTTAAATGAAAAGAGCAAGGCGTAGAACAATGTGCATTGTACATTATTATCTGTGCAGTTAAGAATTATATACATATAGGAAGGTTTACATCTGCACGGTGTCTCTGGAAGAATACTCTAGAAACTGGTAGTGATGTGGTGTCTCTGGAAGAATACTCTAGAAACTGGTAATGATGCTTGCCTCTAGAAAGGGCTGGCAGGTAACAGGTGTGCCAGAGAGAACAGTTTTTTACTTACTACTTTTGCACAACTTTCTGAATCAATGTGTATGTTCATATTATGGTGCAAAATAATGAACACATTGTCTAAAGAAAGAAAGCAAACCTTCTCTGGCCTGCCCCTCTTTTCACTGCAGGCAGCTTATATCTCTTGGGTATCAGATCCCTTGATTCCTTGAAGACACTCGGAAGGAGGAGCTCCCTCAAAAGGAGGATTCCATTCTTCCATTTACTTCCTCTCTGTAGTTGAGGTGCCCTACAAACATCTTCAAGGTCTTCACAGACAATAAACACAAAATGAAACATCAAGAAGTGGAGCCTATTGGTTTCCCCAAGAGAAAGTGATCATGTGTTTTCTTCAAAACAAGACCCCCAAATGCCCTGTAACCTTGCTCTGAGTTACATTATAGAACATTCCAAAAGTCAACATCCTTAGATTGCCACCTGCAAGCCAAGGATGTTTTTCTGTTCAATTCCAATCATATTATTAGAGTTTATTAATTGTTTCAACAAACAGGCAGCTAAGTCCATTCATTAAAAAAAAAAAAAAGGCAGGGTAAATAAATCAACTTTCAAATCATGTCCTTCTGCAAACACCAGCTGTACCGGAAAAGGAAGGCAGCCTGTTATGCTCTCACTGCAGTGCTGGGTCGGTGTCTGCACACATGCCCAGAGCTGGCTAATGTGTCCTGCAGCCCACAGGAAAGAGCCTCAGCGGAAAGCAAGAAGGCAGAACAATAGTGAGAACCTGCCTCCCTTTCTTACTCTGCAAACATCTGGCTGCGGGATGTGTCATTTCTTTAATTCAAACCTGCTCTGGGGCTATTGATAGGGCAAACCTCCACCTGGGTGAGGAGAGGGCATGGGTCCACTACTTTTCGTTAAAGAATAGTTAGCACAGACTCATTTTTTGTAGCTAAATAATGGAACAAGTTGATTATAAGGCACGCCTCTTCAATCGCTCAGCTATGTCTCAGCCAACTCTTTGCAGAGAGACTAAAACAAAAGCTGGAAGCAACAAGACAGTAAGGAGAGTCCTGATGATTAGAACTATCGAAACAACAAAACTAGCACGACGCCATGTTGGTATTGGCTAACCTAGGAGAGTCTCTGCTGTTTAACATGAAGCGTTTATAAACACAGATGTCAGGGACGAGTTTATTTTTGCAGTTCCGCATCTTACGTTTCCTCAGTTGATTCTTTCTCTTATCTTCTACGTCAGAATAGCCAAACAGGATTCAAGCAATGCATTTGGATGACTTGTTTCCCTGAATTGTGTCTTTATTCATGAATAAGACAGACATTTAATTCCACTAGTGGACATGGCTGTTCCCATGTCCTGCTCCTCATTTCATTTTGCCAGGGTACTTAGGATAACAATCTCCTGGGCTATTTTGTTGGCAGTTAAAAATCAGTTTGGTGGTAATGTTGCTTGGAGATCAGCTATTAAGTTTATGTGCTTGTCAAACTTTAACTACATGCCCAATTTAAAAGTAATTAGAGCCACTTAAATTTGGTTGGACTCCAATGTTATGTTGCTGGCAGATCCTGAAAACTGAAGCCTGCATATGTAGTTTGCAGGGGATGGAGAATAAAATATTATAGTCTTCTTTCCCTTCTCTTTTCCATCTCTCTCATTGACACCTGTTCCTGGGAGGGGTTGGGTGGGTGGGTGAGTGTAGAAAGCAAAGGGAAACGAAAGTGCTATTGAGCCTGTGTCACCAAAAGAAAATTCAACAAGGTTAAGAACAAAGTCTTGCATTTTGACTGGAGAAAAGAAATTAATTGCACAATTTTAGAATAGGGGAGACCAAGTTGGCAGGCACACACATAAAAGGGATTTGAAAATTTGGTAACTATAAGCTTAATATTTTTATTTATTTTTTTAAAGATTTATTTATTTATGCATATAAGAACCGGGGTGTAAACCAGAGGTTCAGGTGGTGAGAGGATTCACCAGAGAGAGTGGGGAGCAGAACAGGCAGATCCACTGAAATACACTGCTGAGGGGAGCCATGGGTGAAACAGGAGAGGTCTGCTGCACCATGTGGATTAGCCCCCTGGCCGGGGATGGAACTTGTGCTGCAGTGGCTGCCGATAGCTTGATAGCACTGTGTCTTTAACCCCTGCGCCACCACAGAGGCCCCTAAGTTTAATATTTTTAAAAATAAAAATCATGTAGGATTCACAATGTACGAACAAGCACTGTTTTAAATATATATATTTTTTTAATAGAGGCATGCTTTATTTATTTATTTTTTGTTTTTTGTTTTTTGTTTATACATGCACTGGGTACAGTCAGAAGCGCGGGAGGGTGAGAGAATTCACCAGAGCCAGAGCGGGGAGCAGAGCAGGCAGAAGGACCGAAGTACACTGCTGAGGGGAGCAGCGGGCGGCAGGAGAGGTCTGCGTGCCATGCGGGACCCTCCTCCGGTGGCCGGGGAGCAGCTGGGGATCGAACCGGCGCTGCAGAGGCTGCGGGCAGCTTCGCAACCCAGCGCTCAACCGCTGCACCACCGGGGAGGCTCTGTTTTAAATATTTTAAAAATATCAGCTCTTTTCATTCTCACACAATTTTATAAGTCATGGTATCCAAGTATCAGATGGGAAATTGAGGCATAAAGGGAATAAATAACTTGTGTTTAATGAATAGCTAGAAAGTTCCAGAACCATAACTCAGATTCAGAGGTAGTCTAGCTCCAAAGTCCATGTTCTAAATACTGTGCCTTGATATAGACCTGTAGCAGGGTGTGCCCCAGAAAACAAATGCAGAGTAGGTTCTTCTTTGATATTTTCACTAGTTGAAATTTATTACAGTGAATGTTATGAAAATCAAAGTGTCTGTGAAAAGAAAAATAGATGTCCAACGTCTATGCCAGTTGTTTCAAATAATTGTGAACAAAGTGAAATTCTAGAACCTTAAAAATAGCAGTATTCTTATAAATTTGATATGATGTTACACCTTTAAGTTTTTGAATTATTTAATGGAAACAATATGAACTAGAAATATGAAGGCAATATTTCAAGTGGAATTAAGCTTCGAGGTCTTCAGTCTCATCTAGACGGTATATGGAATCAGCTCAATAATTTCTAGTCCTTTCACATTTTGAAATTCTAAGGTTCTCCCAGATGATGTTTAAGCCAGTCATGAGTTCATTTATGCAGTCACTGCATTGGTGTTTTTCTGAGCAAATCCTTTTTATCAGACAACATGCTGGGTATGGTGGAGAACCATCTGATGAGATGAGACAGAGGTTTAGGGGACTATAATGTAAGCGTGGTTGTGCCAATACCGCTGGGGTCCTTGGGCAGTTTACGGCTTTAGTGCATGCACATTATCACTCTACTTGCTTATGGAAGAAAAGATTTGATAGGGGGATATTGAATACTTAAGAAAATTTGGAAGTGTTAATGGAATAATTTCTAAAGTAATGTTCTAGAAACAATGCCCAAAGTCAGCCTGGAGAAGTGGTCTGGTCAGGGTGATGCCTCATACTGATTAGTACCAACTAGATAATTCCCAGCATCTACAACAGCAAAATTGTTGTTCTGTGCTGCTCTTGCTTCCATAACTCATATGCAGATCAAATTCTCTCAATGTTACACAGAATTGGAAGAAACTGAACAGTGATAGTGTTGGTGGATGGTTTGTGTGAGAGAAATAAAGGTTTTGGGATGCAAAGGTTTTGGAGTAGGCAGGACTCATAGCAGGGGGAACTACCAAAATGTAAAGTGTTCAGAGTTTTTTGGCAGCATGAATAATAAGTATTGATTACAGATAATGTTTCCATTAATTCAACTGGGGAGGATGTTACTGGCAAATAGTGCTAAACTGGTTTAATAAATCCATGACTGAAATGTAATCCTTGTGATGAGTGTTTGGTGATGGCAATGAGGGTCATTGTTCATTTTTTTATATTTTATAAATTTTATAATGAAATTTTATTATAAATAAAATATAAAGTAATTAATTTTATAAAATTTATATTTTATAGAAAAATATATTTTTATATTTTAGCTATGGCACTAAGTATCTTATGTTCTATAGTAGACATAGGATACTTATGATACATAAGATACTGTTTTATGCCACTAAATCTTTGTTCTCCTTTTGGTAAAACAGAAACTTTATTCCGGACAACTTCCCCTTTCCTAATCTCAGACCTTCACATTTGGGTAAAGTTGGACTCTTCCTTAGTTGCAGGGTAGCCCATGACCTAGGCTTATGTCAACTCAAGCAACATAGCCTTTCCCTGGTCAAGTAATAAGCTCAAGTATCAGCATTTTGCCATCCTTACCTCAGGACCTTCCCTTGAATGTTGCGCTGGAAGAGAGGAGAATGGGGTCTGTGCGATTTGGCAGCCATCTTTGCTACCACATGCAACTTTGAGCAAAGCCAAAGGAGGGGAGTAGAACTAGAAGTGGAGAAAGATCAAATTTTGCTAATAGCATTTGTGCTCCTTCATCAAGCTACACCTGTATTTGGTTTAGTTTGAATTTTGCAATCATGTAACTCAATAAATTCCTCTTTTCTCCTTAGGCCACCTTAACATGCTTTCTGTAACTTCTTTCCAAAGTTGCTTTGATTTCCACACATACATTAACTAATTTAATCCTCAAAAATACCCCGTATGGTTCATAATATTATCACATCTTATAGATGAGGACATTAAGGTTCAAAAAAGTTTCCCAAGGCTATCTATCTTATCCATATGACTTCCAAGCACAGGTCTTTAACTCCTGTGTATCAAGGCACTTTGAAAACTGTTGAGTGGGCCTGAGCCCGTGACTTAAAGTTCAAAATACAAACCTAAGAATTGACGGTGAGCAGCTTCTGGATAGGAAAAATACAGTACATTTCTTCTATGTTTCCTATAATGGGGTAGCTCCATTCTATGCATATGCTGCCTTTCAGTATGTACTTCTTGCTTGCAGAGTGAACTGGCAAAGAAAGAAACTGATTGCCTCCAGCTGGGAAGAAAGGAGAGCCAGGTTAGCAATCTTCATCCATAGGAAGGGACATCACACAGCAAGGACAGTGCACGTTGTGTCCTTCAGCTAGAGAACAGGGTTTGTGGAGGTATGTATGTTGTAGGGAGGAAGATAAACAGAGGTTCAACATCAAACAGAACCTCCAAAGATGTGAGACAATGCTTTGCAACACTAAAGACTCATTTTCTGGAAGTATCAAAGAAGGAAAAATATGATCATATTCCTAGTTTGTTGAATGTTTCTTTGGCCATTGAAACTATTTTATCTTTTCACTGCATTTTTTCATTCCCTCTGCTAGAAATGACCCTCCTACTACTTATTTGTCTGTCAAACTCTCTTATCCTGTAAGATTTAATTTAGATGCCACCCCTCTGGGAAGCCCTCGCTGAACTTTTACCCCTGGTGTGATTTCTACTTACTCTATCTCTCCACTGCATCTTATACACAACTATTTGGCGCTTAACACACTTATTTCAACAATTGTGTAACTTTTTGTCTATAGGTCAAGGAGCATGTGTTAATTCTCTTTGTATTCCTTGCTTCAGGAAAACACTTGGAACGTTAGACAATTAGTAGGCAAATCTTGCTGAGAATGCCCTTCCTCCATCTCTTATGGACCCTATTTCTAGTAGTTCTTTAGAATTCCTCTTAGAAAACACTTTCTGGGGAAGCTGTCCTTGATTCCCCCCAAATTGGGTCATGATTATTTTCCTGTGTGGTCTCCAAAGCACCCTTTGTTTATGCATCAATTAAAAGAGTAAGCGTCAATGTCTGATTGCTGAGCTCAATCTGGCTCTGCCATTTCACAACAATTCTTAACCTGTCTGTGCCTCAGTTTACTCATCTGTAAAACAGGAATAGCAGTGATAATGTTATATTCCCTCATAGATTTGTTTCAAGTTTTAAAAAAAAATAATTCATGTAAAGTGCTATAAATGTAATAAATTTACTTATTATTCTAAATGTTAACTATTATCACTACTGTTAATTAATTTGCTAAATATTTGTTAAACCACTTGTGATTCAGATACTGTTCTAGGAAATGGATGTACGATAACAAAATTTCTGTTCTTATAATTTGAAATGATGAAGTCATGAATGAAGCAAATGTGACAGATTTACTTTATTTGAGAAATTAAATTGATGCACGTTTCCATCATCAAAATCCATGTTGCCCCCAGGTTCCCTCGCCGTCCTGGCCAATAGTGCTCTTTGTTTCATGAAGGTATGGCCGGGCTCTCTAAGAGAAGTGGGTGTGCTCACCTCTGAACTTCAGTTTAGAATTTTTTTGAGAGCTAAATATGACAAAGTAGGAAAGCCAGATTTGTTGAGACAAAGGATTCTCTTAATCTGAATAGCACATGCTTGAAAGTAGATCTCCCAGCCCCTAATGACTTAGCCCTGCTGAAGCCATGTCGAGCAGAGTCCAGATGAAGTCGCACTTGCATGCCAACTTGTCTAAGGCAGAGCGTGGTGAGGTGAGATGTGCTATGTAGGGGTAGAGGGATCTACCACGAAAGGTCCTTGGAGCAGTTTCTGGAAGTACAGCTCGCTTAGGAGCATCTGCTCAGTCCAAACTGAGGACCTTGTCTCCTAGCTTCAGTTGTTAATATTAACAAAAACAACAATAATAATTTTAAAAGATGGTTCTTATCTTATTATCTTCCCCCCAAGCCCCTACCCTCATTCCAAGGAATGGTGCTATGAGCTTCAGATTTTAGGAATAGATGACTTTAAAAATGCTCATTTTAGACATTATCAAAATAGTCATATTTATTATAGAAAACTTAGAAATTAAAAAGGAAATACAAAGAAGAAAAGGAAAACCATCCAACCATAGGTAGCCACTCTCAGTATTTCGGTGCATATATTTCTATACACGCATTTTACAAAAATGAGATCATACCGGATATATAGTTTCATAACTCTTTAATCAAATGAGATAGCATGGACTGTTTTCCTGTTAATGAATATTCATATATATCGACTTAATGATTGCATAGGATTTCAGTTCACATATGAACTAATTATTCATCCAACTCTTGCTATAGAAAATTTAAATTGTACCATTTTTCACTATTAGAAATAGCAGCAGGATGAATGTTATTTTATCTGTATCTTTGTGTAAAGTCCTGCTTGTTTATTTCCTGTGAATAAGATCCTAAAACTGGGTCAGTTTTACCCTAGATGGGTCAAAGGGTATGCAAAATGTTAAGGCTTTTGATACATATTGCCAAGTTGTACTCCAGAAATATTTCATGAACTTAATTTCCTCTCAGCAGGATATAATAATACCATTTCCCCACACCCTCTCTCTTACTATCATCATTAAAAAGACTTTGACTTGCATGACTTCATGAGATTTCTCCTGACCCTTGATTTGTGTTTCCATGGTGAATATGAGACTGCTTTCATTTGCCTTTTGCTCTTACTTAAGTGGACTGATTAACCTCTGACAAGAAGGTTTGAGCCACCATTTTTGAACCACCGAAATTTCTAGAACCACAATAACATAGGGAGGTCAAAATGGTTTCAATTCCAAGCACTGGATTGAGGACCATTTGTTTTGTTCATGGAGATACTCATATCCCTGGGTTCAAGGCACCTCATCTCTCTTCCTTCCAGCTCTTAATTTCTATGATCCTTTATTTTCCTGTTTCAGGGAACATTCTTGCCAGCCCATCATCACTATCTATGGACAGGAAGGTCAATCCAAAGTCAAGTGTATTTGAACAGAATTCTTCTGCTTCATTATCTTTTCCTTGCAAACATATATCCAATAGAAATTGGAGTTCTACCTTTGTCTTTGTTCAAGCTGATGGAACTCTTTCAATTTAATTTGGATAATATTTATGGAGCAACCTCCAGGGTTCACGGTGACACCCGAGGCATAACAGAAACCCACATCCACTCTCCTTCCTGACGAGTTCTTGTTTCTTTTCCTTCTCTGTAGTAAACTCTCATTCACCCACTGACGTTTCCCCCTCGGTCTTCTCCCTAGAGGGTTGAAAATGTCATGGCTGTCGTCATTTTCCTGCCCCTGCTGTGGCATGAAACACTGACTAGGTCTGAGGCTGATTATTTGACTCTGAGATCACAGTAAACAAGAACCCCTGATAACATGGGGGGAGGTTCCTTTTCTGGCAGCCTGTTATATAAGATGCATTGTTTTGCCCATGAGCTCACCTTTAAAACAATGGCTTGTGGAAGAATGGCGTAACACCTGAGTAAATGAGGCGATGTTTGGGAACCTTCTGGTTTATGTAGCAATTTCAGGGGCTCT
The DNA here is from genome assembly GCF_964194135.1 of Talpa europaea. Lineage (NCBI taxonomy): Eukaryota > Metazoa > Chordata > Mammalia > Eulipotyphla > Talpidae > Talpa > Talpa europaea. The sequence continues at coordinate 113,572,226 of NC_140071.1, forward strand.
AAAAGTTGAGTCATGTTTTCTCTTTTGCTCAGAGCTCATTTGAGACTCTTGTTAATGGAACCACAATGAGTTCAAACAGAGAACGGAAACATTTTGGCTTTTGAGCAGATTTTTAGCCTTTAATTGGGGATCATGAGACAAAAGTCTGTGCCCTAATAATGGAAAGCTGAGTCTGTTGCTTTATGCAGCATTAGGATACAGTTTGTGGGAAAATAACCTGTATTTTTATGTGCTGTTTATCCACATAGACATGCATATGTGAACATACTGACACAATCTCAAATAATGCCACAGTACTTAAAAGAAACATATGGATATATAGTTATATATACACACATTTATCTATGGATATATACACATATGTATGTGTATATATACAGACACACATGTACGTTGTTGTTGTTTTTCAATGGGAATTACATCTGCAGAAGTTACATAATCTTGCCCCAGAGAGCGAAGAGGAGCTTGCTGGAGTGTGGAGACATCAGAGTGACTCTCTCCTCTCCCTATGTGAAGCACAAGTCAGTGATTATCATTAGCACTGAGCACAAGAGTCTGCCAAAGGGTGACAGAACATAAAAGTAATCCCCAGTGTCAGCTGCTGGGTGTGACACCGCAGCGAGCACGCCCTCTGCGCTTGCCAGGCTCGTCTCTCTCTCTCTGTTCTGGAAAGTGGAATCCAATGATAAATGTCAATACACTTATGTTGCCACATGGAAGTGAGCTGTAGCTGTCTGGATCACAAGCAGAAGCAGCAGATTTCAAGATGTGGGTGCCAGATGGCACTTAGGAGCTGGGCACGTGGGACGGCTGCTGGGGAGGTTTTATTAGCCGAGACAAGTGGCCTGGCACCGCTGGGTGCCACCTCACCCCCTCGGGGGTTCCCTCTAGAAAGCATTATCCAATTTGCTTTTAGATATCCATTAAGCACACAGCCCCCCTTCTGCCCACCCTTTAATGGACTTACTGGGATGTGTTTGGGGGGAACTTGGCTAAGGGAAACCACCAAAATCTGTAGTAGGGAAGAGTGCTGGAGAGAAGCCTTGTCATGGAAAAACTGCCCCACCAACAAGACTACAAGAATTTTTTAAAAATGAGTGATGACATTTCTTTCAAAGCGTTATCAGGCTTGAGTGGCAAGTGAGATGTTACCTGCATCAACTCCCCACTTTATTGAAAACATGTCTTTGGGAACGTGTTGGCAGTCCCCTAGCACAACAAACAGCCTCTCTTCCCTTTTTCTACGGGGCTGGAGGGAGAAATACCTTTGCAGTATTAAAACCTTATATTTGCAGTTTTTAGCTTTACAGTTTATTAATCAACACCATATATATCATGTCTCCGTCCAAGCCCACCACAATCATCTCTATTTTACAGCGGCGAAGTGGGGACTCTGAGAGGTAGTGACCCTGCCCTCAGTCACACAGCTAGAGCATCCCTTGCTGCTCAAGTCTGGACCTGACCCTTCCCTGGCAACTGACGCTCGCTGACCTATACCCTCTGGCTGCCAGAGTAAAACACTGCAGACTCAAACGGGGGCTTATAAATAACAGAAATTTATTTCTCATAGTTATGGAGGTTGGGAGTCTGAGATCAGGGTGCCAGCAGGGTGGGGTGAGGGCCCCCATTGTGGTTGTAGACATCTCCTTGTATCCTCCCTTGGGGAAAGGGATGGAAACTCTGTGTGGTTTCTTTGATAAGGGCACAAACCCCATCCTGAGGGCTCCAGCTTCAGGACCTAATCACCTCCCCAAAGCCTCACCTCTTAATATGATTGCATTGGGGGTTATAATTTTGGAGAGACACAAGCATTCAGACCATAGCACCTATGGTGCATCATATATTTCACACATATTACTTTTACTCTTTCAATAAGGCTGTAGGGTACATATTATTATTATTGTTGATGACAAAGTCAAGGTTTAGAGGGGCTGAATTCCTTCTCAGTGTCACATAATTGCTACATGGCTAAGCTTGAAGCCATGTCTGCCTTGCCTCCAACACCTGCATCTCTGCTCTACCTTACAATAGTTAACAGCGAATGAGTACTTACTATTTTCCAGCACTGTGTTAAGCACTTTTCAGTATTAACTCATTCAATTTTTATAATGAGACGACGAGGTAGGTTTTGCCAACATCTGCATTTAATAGATGGAGAAACTGAGGCATGAAAAAGTTAAGTGGCTTGATTAAGATTACACATCTGGAATTGGGTGGAACCAGGACTTGAATTCAAGCAATTTAATTTCAGGCCTCATATTTTTTAATCACCACAATACAATGTAGTATTGTAGAACGATGCCGACTTCAGGGGGGTAGGTGGTAAACCCACTTGTCTGTGATTTTTGGAGCCATCCCACACTCTCCTGAGCAAATACCAACTTCTATATTAATTCCAGAGCTATCCCAACCCTGCATCAGAAATGACTAGTACCTTGCTGCTGAAAATGTAAATATTGACTAGCCTTCTCAGCATCTACTTGGACCCTCCTTAGGAGGGCAGAATCTCAGCACCAGGGTGACTGAATCAATTTGCACCATTAGCAAGATCCCCAGTGACTCAGATGCACATTGAAGTGGTAGGAGGACTGGTCTAAATGGGGGTGAGGGCTTTTAAGGGCATAGTTCTGAATCTCAATCACTCCTTGGGATCCCTGGGAAGCTTTAAAAGGTACTGATGCCTGGATACCACATGCAGAGATTCTGATTTACTTGCAGCCTGGATGTTGGGACTTTTCAAAGCTTCCCAAGTGGTCCTAACATGTAGACAAATGTTGAGAGCCACTGTTTCGGGGATGCCCTGCAGTTCTCGGCAATTCCTCGGTGTTCACTCAAATCCCCACACCCAGACATCTGAATCTGCCTCTGGATTTGGGGATTAGAAAAAAATCATCCAAAGACTGTTCACCCCAAGCCTCATGGTAGTTATTATCACCAGTGGAGCAGTAACTGTAACAGAACTAGCATTGTTCACACTGGAAGGTTCCCTCTGAGCCCACCCTGATGATCTCGCTTCTCTTTTTCTCAGTCAAACACGAACCAAGCTTCCCACTTCTCCTTCATGAAGAAGAAAGGAGGCTTCTGATGTAATAACAATTACCCTGACCCTTCATGTTTAGAAGATCTATTATCACACTGTGAGGCCCAAGTGTTTTCTCAACTGTCCAGTGACACAAGGCCTGTGTGACAAAGGATTGGACAGAGAAAAAGAATTAAGGTTTGAGAAAGTAGATGTTCATCATGTCCTTGATGCAGGTATATGCAAGCCACTGTGTAAGAAGCTCTGATTGCCCTTGACCCTGAACTTGCCAGAGGCCATGGGTTGTAATAAAATTGTGAAAATTGGATTTCCAGGTCAGGGAATTTGTTTTTTTTTTTTTTTTTTAAAGTATCAGGCTTTTCTTTTTTTTTTTTTTTAAAGATTTATTTTTATTTATTTATACAAGCACTGGGTACAGTCAGAAGCGCGGGAGGGTGAGAGAATTCACCAGAGCCAGAGCGGGGAGCAGAGCAGGCAGAAGGACCGAAGTACACTGCTGAGGGGAGCAGCGGGTGGCAGGAGAGGTCTGCGCGCCATGTGGGACCCTCCTCCTGTGGCCGGGGAGCAGCCGGGGATTGAACCGGTGCTGCAGAGCTGCAGGCAGCTTCGCAACCCAGCGCTCAACAGCTGCGCCACCGGGGAGGCCCGGGAATTTGTTTACAGTCTTATTTTCAAATAAAAGTAACTTCTGAGAGGGAGGGACTTTGTTATATTCTCTGTGGAGTCCTTGATGCTTAGTCTCTAACACAGCAAGTGCTTTGTAAGCATTTGCTGAATGAAGAACTCGAGGAGATGACAGTCATCAGCACAATATACTGAATGTTCTCTGCTTAAGACTCTTATAAAAATTTTATTTGTTCATTTGCTTTTAATTGTTCAGTGAAGTTAAATAATTCACCCATTAGTGGTTACTTTTTAGTTAGTAGAAGAACCTGGATTCATTCTCTAAAAACACACATTTATTGAGTGCTACACACTATTCCAGGTATTTGGGATATTTTAGTGGACAAAGCAGATTTCACAAAATTTGGATGTAAATTTATAGAAATTAGATGTAAAGGCTAGGGGGGATATAATTGGCAGCATAGTAAATAAGTGAATTATATAATGTTAGACGAAGTTTAGTACTATATTAAAAGGGGAAGGAAGAGAAGCAGGCAGGCAGGCAGGCAGGGAGTGAGGAAAGGAAGGAGGGAAGTCCAAGGAGGGGGTGAAGAGTGTGGTTGTTCGACAGTCATTTTAGTTAGTTTTGTGCCTACTCGGGTAAGCTATAATACCCAGTAATTTCATCAAACACTAGTCTAGGTATTACCATGAAGGTATTTCATAGATATAGTTAATGCTTAGAAACAGTTGACTTTTTGTAAAGAAGGTTACCTTTGATAATGTGGGCAGGCCTCAGCCAATTAGTCAAAGACCTTAAGAGGCAAAACTGAGGTTCCCAGAGAAAAAGAAATTGTGCCTCAATTCCTTAACTCCTGCCTGATCTGCTGTGTGCTTGCTAGGCCCACAAATGTTAGATTCCAGACAGGGCAGAAATGTGAAGTCTAGACTCCCACCTTGCTGGCCAGCCTTATGAATTTTGGGTGTGCCAGTCCGCAGATTCCTTAATACATCTCTGAAGAACTCTGACTGATTCAGGTTTTAGTCCTAAAAGAGGTGCAGTTGTAATAAATAAATATCTCAATGGAAGTTTTGGAATTGGGTAATGGTAGAAGCTAGAAGATTTTGAAGATATATGATAGGAATAGCCTCAAACGCCTTGAAGAGATAGTTGGTAGAGCTATAGATGTTAAAGAACATTTTGGTGAAGACTCAGAAAGAAGTGAGGAAAACTGGAGAAAGTCTGTGGTCTTCGAGAACACATGGAATGTCACGAACAGAATGTTGCTATAACATGAGTGTTAAAGCGCTCCTGGTGAGGCCTCAGATGAAAATGAGGAGCATGCCATTGGATATTGGAGGAGGAGTATTCCTTGTTATAAAGTGATAAGAGTACTTGGCTCAGTAGTGTCTGCTGCTGGGTGGAAAGTAGAACTTGTAAGTGATGAACTTAGCTAGTTAGTTGAGGAGAGTTCTAAGCAATGTATGGAAGGTTCAGCTTGACTTCTTGCAGCTTTTATTAAGTTGTGAGAGGGAAAAGAAAAGTTGAGGAATGAACTGTTAAGCAAAATGGAACAGGACAGTGTCACATCCCTCTACCAAAGATGCAATACCTGTACCACTATGTTTATTGCAGCACTATTTACAATAGGTAAAACCTGGAAACAACCCAAATGCCCAAAAATAGATGACTAGATCAAGAAGATGTGGCATATACATAATGGAATACTATTCAGCAATCAAAAAAGATAAACTCATGCCATTCATAGCAATATTGATGGAGCTAGAAGGAATTATGCTGAGTGAAATAAGCCAGAAGGAAAAAGAAAAATATCAGATGGTTTCACTCATAGGAGGAATATAGGGGAACCAAATAAGACATCAGGGGAAAAAAATAATAATAATACAAAACACAACACAACAAAAACAAACAGACAATTATAAACCAGAGACATCCTGCAGGGGAGGAGGAGGGAGAGGGATCGGAGGGAGGGAGGGAGGAGCACAGGGGACTGAGGTGATGGTGCATTGGTGAAAGAAATTCTATGGGGACTACACCTGAGGGGGGGTGGTTGGAAAAAAAGCAAACGTTGTTTAAAGGTGAACAATGGGGCCTCCCCTGGTGGCACAATGGTTGAGCGCTGGGCTGTGAGGCTGCCCACAGCCTGTGCAGCGCCGGTTCATTTCCAGGCCACCAGCGAGGGTCCCACAAAAAAATAAATAAATAAATAAATAAAATAAAAATGAACAATGATGCAAAAAAATATACAAAAAACAAGTGAAAAAATGTACTGCAAAAAAACAAAACAAAACAAACAAAAAAGATGCCATCAGCCTGGGAGCCTCCCCAACTTGTGTGATGAAGAATGGGACCTGCTGGGAGCCTCAGTGGTTACTGGCAGGGCCCAAGCAGATCCTGTCTACATGGGCCCGATGCTTCTTTAACGCCAGTGTCTGCCTTCCTCCACCCACTCTCTTCGAACCTGACCCCTCTCCTTTTAGTGGGGACACCCTAAGATATCCCAAATCATGAGGAAATCTGTGATACCAAGGGTTTGATCATCCTTGAAAAAAACCAAAGTTCCCCTTCAGGAATTTGCGTCTTTCTATAATACCCTATATAATCCTGGGGAGCCAACCCTGAGTCTGATTCAGGGGGATGGTTTCCTTTTCATGTGTTACGTGATAGTCGTGACAACTCATTAGGTCAGGGAGGTGGTTTCAGCGTGTTCCTGGCACCAGTGTGCAAGGTGCAGTGAGTGAGTCTCGCTTCCTGAGTGCTCAGCAGGCCAGACGTCCAGCCCACAGCTGGGGAATGTGCGCTCCAGGAAGAGGAGGTGGTTTGAGTCACTGCCTCTCGTCATCAGTAACACACCAGCAGCAGGCTCGGTGATGTTTGAAGGTACCTGTGGGTCCCTCAGATTTCTTAGTTAAAATTCCAGAGGTCCTGAGGAACTTTGGGGTGCATAATGTTGCAATGTAAAATAGGATTTTCGGAAAGTCCAGGCTGTGCATTCCGTATAAATGATGCCTCGTCCCTGTGATTAATAATTCATGAACAATGTGGCTAGAGGAGGTAGAGTGAGGTAGTGGTTAAGGATTATGAGGGCCTTAATTTTCTATGTAAACTTAATGGCCCCGGGGGTGCTCAAATGTTTGCTCAAACATTACTTGGGTGTGTTTGTGAGGATGTTTTTTGGCAAGATGTTAAATGGGTAGATGGAATAAAGCAGATTGCCCTCTACAACGTGGTTAGGCCTCATTCCAATAGTTGAAGTTCTGAATAGAACAGAAAGATTGACCCCCCCCCCACCACCAGTAGGAGAAAATCCTTCCTGGCTTTTTGAACTAAGACATCAGTTTTTTTTCTACCTTTGAACTCATATTGACACATGGGCTCTTTCTGGATCTTCAACCTAACAGATTTTATTTATTTACTTATCTGTTTATTTATTTATGCATACAAGAACTGGGGTACAGGCCAGAGGTGTGGGGGGTGAGAGGACTCACCAGAGACAGAGTGGGGAGCAGAACAGGTGGGTCTACTGAAACACAATGCTGAGGGGAGCAGCGGGCAAGACAGGAGGGGTCTGGCGCGCCATGTGGGTATCTCTTTAGCCAGGGAGCGAACTCAGGCTGTTGCAGTGATAGTGCTGAGAATTAACCCCCTATGCCATCAGGGAGCCATCAGCCTGCCAGATTTTAGATGGGAACTATCTTAGCTCTCCTGGTCCCCAGGCCTTCCTGTGCAGACAGGGTCTTGTATGTCAGTTCACCCTGTACATCTTGGAATCTACCAACTTCCATAATTGCATGTGCCAATTCCTTATAATAAATCTCTTTATTCACATACACACACAAACACAAATACACACACACACACACTCTATTGGTCCTGTTTCTCTTGAGAATGCTTACTAATGTAAGCAAGTTTACTTTGTGGTTAAACTTGAATTCAAACTCAGCTATGCCACTTAATTGAGAAGCCTTGGGCCAGGGGCTAACCTCTCTAAGCTTCAGTTTCTTTAAAATGAAGACACAGACAGAATCTTGATGACACGGATGTGAGGAGAGCAAAACCTTACTCTTGGCCTAAATTGAGTTTTCAATAAATATTGAAAATTTCATTAGGGTTAATGAGGGATATTAGGAAAAGCTTTGGAGATCGAAGTTTCAATACTGGCTCTTTCATTAACCAGGTATGTCATCTTGGCTCTATCATTTGTTGGGTCTCTGTTTTGTCATGTGTAAAATTGTAAAATAGCAATAAGCCAGAACAGGACACTGATGGACATCAGTGTCCATTAGGGAACAGTTGCTGGTCAATGATGCAAAATATGGAAAAAGAGTATGCATTCAGTTTTATAGCAATGTGACAGAGCATTTTTATAGTTTTGAATCTAATAATAAAATGTCTCAGTTTATATGTCTCTGTCTTTTAAATTTTTCATTATTTTAATAATTTATTTTTCTTATATTTTCAAAAATATCAGCCTATAACAGATTGGGGTGGGAGAGACCAACAACTCATCCTTTAGCCCAGATTGTTTGAGAACTCTCTTAGATCTGTGCTTTTCTGATTTCAATGTGTAAGGACTCACTTGGGAATCCTCTTAACTATGCACATTCTTTTTTTTTAAATTTTTTTAAAGGTTAGCAAAAGGTTTATTTACAAGGGAAAGGGAAATGAGGAAATGTACAACTCAGGGAGGAAAGAGGGAGATGAAGGGAGATGAATTCTTAAAAGTGTCCTACCTGTTCCACAGACCTGGAATCCCAAATGACCCGCTGAGACCAAACCTGCCTGGCCAAGAGCACAAGCCAGGTGCCCGAGACCCCACTAACATGGCTGGTTTTTATTTACAAACAGAGAAAATGGCTGCTTAACTCTGCCCTTAGGTCCTCACAACTTTCCTTTGGGGATCCTGGGATTTGTAGTTCCTAGTGTCTTGATGGAGTCGGGGTGGCATCCACAAAGCCTGTATGGAATTAGCACAGGACATCCTTTCCCTCTAACAATTCCCCCATTTCACTTTTTGCCACCATTTCCATGGTGTTAAAGATCAAATGTATGGATGCTGGGGTACAGTCTCAGGTGAAAATTTTTCTCAGGGTTCCCATTGGAAAGCAAACCAGTCTCGCCAGGTAATTGTCCATTGTGGAAAGCAAGCAAAAGTCCTCCATTCCTGGGAAATAGTTTATCAGTCCAAGGCAAAAAAAAAAAAAAAAAAAAAAAAGAAAAAGAAAAAAAAAATCTGGAGGCATTAACCAAAACAAAACAGCAAAAATATCAAATCACTTAACTGTCCACATTCTGATCCAGCAGGTCAGGGGGCAGGGCAGCAATTCTGCTTCTGACCAGTGCCTGGGAAATGCTGATGTTGCTGGTCCATAGGTCTCTCTGAGTGGCAAGGCCAAGATCACTTCTTTTGCCATAGACTGATTCATTAATATGCTACTTATATTTTTGTACAAAATGAAATATCAGGGAGCATGAGAAAACTAAGGTTACTTCCGTGGTCTTCTAAATCTGTCATTTCTTTGGGACTTTTACAAACTTTGTTCAATTTTTGAAAGCACTTTAATATGGTAATCAGCGATGGTCACCATTGTGTCTCCCATTTTTATCTAGAAACTTCAAGGCTAGATAACTCCACTCAGATCACTCAGTCTTCTGCATTGGGATTATAGGTGTACCTTTTCATGTAGTTTGATTTAGGTCAATGATTTTTGAGAGAGAGAAGTTATCCTGATCAGATGAGCCATCACTCTAGTCAGGGCATTTGTCCTCTGAAGACAGGATCTCTTGAGCCATCAGTGGGACCCTTAGCATAGCTAGCACACTTGACCTGGAAGAGAAGATGAAGGTCCCACCAGTAAGTGTAGACAAAAGGTAACCAGTGGAACATTTGAAAGATATGTATGTGGAGGTAGGAGTCAAGAGGGTTGTCATTCTTTTTTGCAAGTTGAAATTCTCAAAAAGAACTTGACCCGCACTTCATGATGTGAAGGCAAGGAGGTGGGGGTGTACTGCTGGAGCTTGAGCGGCAGCACAGAAGTGCTTGGCAGCAGCTATATCCACAATACCTGGCTACTGCCAGGACCTGAGCAGGCTGGGTGAGGTTATGGGAGAGAATTAGTGGGAGCATTTATTAAAGAAACATAACCTAGACTATCCTGACTGATAAACCAAATATACTAGTGTCCCCCTGGTTGTTGTACTCAGAATACTCATTTTTCTTTTCATTGTACTTTTGACCTCCTTGTCCTATCTGATTCTTGGTCTGTTCTTCCTTCATGATATTTCCCTCTGTGGCTTCTCTTGGTGAGTGCTCCTCCTGTTTTGTGTTTGTTACTCCTTGGGTTTTTTGGGGTGCCTTACCTCCTCCCCCTCCTTCAATGTTGATATTCCCCAGAGTACTGGTCTCAGATCATCTAATCTAACACAAATTCCCTGGGCAACTCTATCCATGCTTCTGGTTTCACCAGTAAGTGGGTGACTCCTGTAGGAATTAGAATGAGAAGTGGAGCACTTTGTAATTGTAGTTTTGATTCCAGAGAAAAAGAGGACATTCAGGTCATGTCTAAGGGAAAATGTGAGTGGAACTTAAAGGATTTAAATGCAGTCACAGGACAAAGAAGCCTAAGTGTAAAGGTGTTGAGCTGTGGAACCCAGCGAGGACAGAGAATCAAGAAAGGATGAGTGTGAGTGAGCCTGCCCTTGACATATCTCCTTAGTGTGCTGGAGGCTTTGCTCTTGAAATCCTAGACATCTTCTTGGATGGTAGTAATGCCACGACATGGGAAATGTGGAGAAGGAAGTACTTGAAAAGTATAATGAATTGTTTTGGAAAAAATCTATTTTGTATGGAGAAGCTGATTCTGTGTGGCTGGACCAAGTCATGATCTGCAGGTGGGAGCAACATAGGTGTCCCTGTAGTGAGAGGTTGACATCGATCCACTTGCTTATGTTTTTCAGGTAATGGGCTGATGGTACACAAGTGAACACAAACATGGAAGGCTGTGATTCCCACCTTACACTGAGAATGCTCTAAATTGGTTTCATTTCTCTTCCTAACCCCAACCATTCTTTCTCCTGTATTCTGGCTCTCAAGGGGTATTTGGGAATGCTGGGAGAGATTGTTACTCTGGATGTCACAACGACTAGGACATGCTACTGGAATTTAGTGGATTAGGGCCAAAAATTCCAAACTTCTTTTTAAATTAAAGAGTTTAATTTTAAATGGAAGGGGCAGAGTAACACAGAGTCAACTTTTGGCATTTTTTTTCCAGTCCATCACCCTGATATGCTTCCTATATCAATGCACTGACAAGAGGGACCCTAGGACAGACTGAGGGGCTCCAGACATTATTGAGTACACAAATGTTCCCACATAAAGAACTGTCCTGTCCAAAATACCACTAGCACCTCTGTTAACAAGCACTATGAATGTTATCCTTGCGAACCCAATTGTCCAAGAGAAAAACCTGGAAGTCGTCCAAGATCCTTTCCTCTCTCTTCAACTTCCCCCAGTTGGGTAAGCTGTCACTGAGTCTATTCATTGTATCTTCCAAATATTTCTTCAATCAATGTTCTTCTCTTCATTCCCACTGCTCTGTATTCATCTCCAAGTCTTCCTTTTGTCTCTAACTGGGGCTGCAAGCTCCTGCTGGCAGAAACCCTGCCTGCCAGGTGCGTTCAATGCGCACAGATGATGCCAAAAAATATTTGTTGAACGAATGTGTTTTGACTCCTTCTACTGCTTTCTCTTCCTTAGAGTAAACATTCTAAAATGTAAAACATTCTAAAACATTCTAAAACATAGTAAAACATTCTAAAATGCATGGTTGATTGGCCTACTTTTGTTTTTATTTATTTTTGTTTTTTTAACCATTCATTCATTCATTCATTCATTCATTCATTCATTCATTCATTTATACAAGCACCGGGCACAGTCAGAAGTGCGGGAGGGTGAGAGAATTCACCAGAGCCAGAGGGGAGAGCAGAGCAGGCAGAATGATGAAGTACACTGCTGAGGGGAGCAGTGGGCAGCAGGAGAGGTCTGAACGCCATGTGGGACCCTCACCCAGTGGCCGGGGATCGAACAGGCGCTGCAGAGGCTGTGGGCAGCTTCGCACCCCAGCGCTCAACCACTGCGCCATTGGGGAGGCCCCTACTTTTGTTTTTAAATCCTTTAAATGCTCCCACTATCTTCAGGGTAAAAATTGAACACCACATGAAGGAACACAGGCCCCGCGCCTCACCTTCCAGCAACACCTCCTAGCAGTCTTCCATAAGGAACTTGCTCAGCCTTTTCAAACTGTCATTGATCCCTCTGACCTTTTCTTGACCTTGTATATTCTGTTCACTGTACCAGAAGTATCCATCCTCCCCTTCTCTGTGTGGCTAATTCATAATTCCAGATCTAGCCAAAGTGTGATATCCTCTGGGCTGTCCTTCCCATCAGCAACTGAACTTGGACCTGTGTTATTCCTTCTAAGCATTTCTACCACACACCCACCTCACGCTGTGCAGCTATTGCTGTTTTCCATGCTTCTCCTCCTCTCTAGCCTATGAAATTCTTGAAGCTTGCAGGCAAGCGAGGGACATTTCACTTATTCGTCTTCCAGGCCTTGCCAGTTCTATGACCCATCATTACTCAATCAGAGCCTCTTGCACATATGAAGAAACTAGCCCAGGCCATATCATTAATTTGTAGTAAAACTTACCTCCATCAGAGTCCACTGTTTCTCACAGAACTTAGAAAGAAGGGCATCAGTTCCTAAATTGATGCATTGATTCTGGAATAAGGAATACTGGTGCAACTGGAAAATAGTGAGTAATGTTCATTCTTTGAAAAATATCTGTGAGCATTTACTATGTCCAGAAAGAAACACAGATCAGGAAGGTTTTAATAGAAGGTCGAACAGGCCTAAGGGATGGATTTTGTGTGGCTATGGCTGATGAAGGCACATCACCAGGGCAGTCTCTCATGGGCAGTACCCACTCAGGGGGTAGGCGGCCCGGCTTCAGGAATTTAATAAGTTGCAGAGGTTAGAGTGATGTTGGCCACCACCAGAAATAGACCTGGAGGCCCCTGCATACCTGGCTCACCATGCTCCTGTCACCCTGTGGGGAAGGAGACGAGTCACCGAAGGAAAAGTGCCTAGAAGGCCTCGCCAAGTTTCCTCCCACTTTGGTTACCAGCCAGGAAAAGGAGGCTGAGTTCCAGGAGGAAATCTTATCATCGAACTTGGTGTTTATCAACAGCACCACCTGGCACATCTTTAGCCCTTGGTTTCTGTTAAAAGTGGGAAAGGGAACTAAATAAACAGCAGCTTGTCATTTCAAACACCTGGAGGGGAGGGGAGGGGAGGGGAAGTCAGCTTGCTCGGGCCCAGAGGTCATTGAAAATCCCAGACCTGGAGTCTTGATAGCATCTAAATTGTGGAAACTGCATCCTTCAGTTCATGGGCCCTCAGGGACTTCTTCAAGGACGAGCAGGCAGGAAGCAGGAGCACAGAGCCGAGATGCGAGAATGCTCTGATCTGCAAACACTGTGCGGCCTTCCTGCCCTCTGCTCTGGATTGCCACCAGTGACCTTAGCACCTTAGAAAACCATCTCAGGATTTTGACAGGTGCTGGGAAATAGCAGGATGGTGACAAACTGGTATGAGCATGAAGTCCTGCCCCGCTGATGAACTGGACTTAGGAAAACGGTGAATGGCTTTGCGGGCAGCGGCCACTGTTGGCCAACAGAATCTTGTGGAAAGAAGCAATTCAAGAGTTAATGAGAGTCAGCCAGCTTGGCAAAGTGTCATATCCCTATTTTAACGTTCATTTTGATTTCCTCACTCAAGTTTTACTAGGACAATGGGACACACAATAAAATGAATTTCAGTGGGGTTTAAACTTCATCAGTTACTAAATATGTTGGCTTTGGAAAGATCGTGTTTATATGGTCTTGCTTTCTTTTTTTTTTTTAATAGGCTTTCTTTTTTTTTTTTAAAGATTTATTTATTTTTTCATACAAGCACTGGGTACAGTCAGAAACGCGGGAGGGTGAGAGAATTCACCAGAGCCAGAGCAGGGAGCAGAACAGGCAGAAGGACCGAAGCACACTGCTGAGTGGAGTAGCGGGCGGCAGGAGAGGTCTGCGTGCCATGTGGGACCCTTGCAGGCAGCCGGGGATCGAACCGGCGCTGCAGAAGCTGCGGGCAGCTTCGCAGTCCAGTGTTCAACCGCTGTGCCACCAGGGAGGCCCTGGTGTTGCTTTCTAAAAGTTTAATGATCTCGGATTAGTTTGGTTGCTCAAATCTGGACATATAAAGTGGTATTTCTATTTTTTGTGCAAGGCAAACTTAGGCAAAATAGCTTTCTTTCCTAAAATTTTAAAGACATCAACATCAAAACATTTTAAATAAACTTTAGTCTTATCATATGTTCTGCAGGTTCTGGGGACTGAAACTCACATCGATGCCTGGGGTAGACTTAGCCTGTCCTTTGGACAAGCATGCCTATAGGTTTCTCTCTGTATTCCTCTGACAATGGGCAAACTTCTCTTAGACTCAAAACTAAGTCCTAATCTAATTACTGGAAGGCCTTTTTCTAGGGTCTATGAAAAGAAAACACTTAGTAGAAAGTAACTTTAGTAGAAAGTTACAAGAAGGAGAATAGCTACCAGTTAGATGGGCCTTGAGCGGCATCTCTAAAAGGAAAAAAACAAGGACCTAGCACCATTTGATGATGGAGTTTTATTCTTGGAGTCTCGGTAGTAAGCAAGTAGATTCTTAAGCAGAAATCAATTAAAAAGACAAAGCTTGGAACAGACTTTCTGGAAGGCCAAGAGATTCAGATTCTGCCAGTCCAGGAAGGAAGGAATTCCAAAAATAAAGGGCATCCATAGAAAACATTTGTTTCCAACTCCTGGGAGCTCTTCATTAGGAAATGAACAGGAATGTGCTGTGCCGTGTGTGTGTGTGTGTGTGTATGTGTGTGTAAGGAGAGACTGTTCTGTGCCGTGTGTGTGTGTGTGTGTAAGGGAGAGACTGTTCTGTGCCGTGTGTGTGTGTGTGTGTGTGTGTGTGTGTGTGTGTGTGTAAGGGAGAGACTGTTCTATTAACCAAGAGTGAAATCCCCTAGAATCCAGGAGACTGGTTACCGACACCTCCAAAGTCCATATCCCTTGAATGCTGCTACGTACATTAAAGGATGTTATTTCCACTGAACTTTGTTTTGCAATCTTCTCTCCCTTCCCTTTTCTTTCATTGAGGTAACTTTGGTTTACAACACTGTATATGATTTAGGGGACTAGGTTCACACCTACTCAGTTGCAAACAACACCCACCACAAAGGCACCCATAGTCTTGACCAATAGACCACTGGCCCCACCCCGCTTTGTTCCTTGACCCTGCTTTCAAACTCTGCTTTTCCCTCTAGCAGACTCAGTTCTAGTCATTTTTCTAGGGTTTGTTTTGGTTTAGTTTTTTTTTTAAGATTTATTTATTTTTATTTATAAAAGCACTGGGTACAGTCAGAAGCACGGGAGGGTGAGAGAATTCACCAGAGCCAGAGTAGGGAACAAAACAGGCAGACGAATGAAATACACTGCTGAGGGGAGCAGCAGGCGCAGCAGGAGAGGTTTGTGTGCCATGTGGGACCCTCCCTGGCGGCCGAGTATAGAACCGGTGCTGCAGAGGCTGCAGGGAGCTTTGCAGCCCAGCACTCAACCGCTGTGCCACCAGGGGAGGCCCTGTTTTGGTTTAGTTTTTTCTGTTCCTTTGTTTTGTTTCTCTACATGCCAGATGTGATTAAAATCATCCAGTATTAGTCTTTTTCTTTCTGATTTATTTTACTGAGTGTTATCCCTTCCAGATCTATTCTTGTAGCAAGTGGCAAGATTTCATCTCTTTTCATAGCTAAGTAGTATTTCAGTGTATATACCCACACATCATCTTTATCCACTCATCTGGTATTGGACACTTAGGCTATTTCCAGAATTTGGCTATTGCTAGCAGTGCCACAATGAAATCTTGCGCATATATCCCTTCAAATTAGTGTTTTCACATTCTTTGCTGGATCACATGGTAGACCTATTTTTAATATTTTGAAGTACTTCATTTTGTTTTCCACAGGAGGTGGACCAGTCCATATTCCCACCCACAGTGTTCCAGATCCCTTTTTCTCCATTCTCTTGCTGACATTTGTTGTTTCTGGGTTTTTCTGATGGGCCATTGTTATGGAAGTGAGATTTTGATTTGCATATCCCTGATGAGCATTGAAGATGAGCATTTTTCACATGCCTGTGTTTTTTTGGATGTTATTGTTGAGTTCTTTGAGTTCTTAGGCATTAGCCTTTTGTTTGATGTTATCTGGGCAAGTATTTTCTCTCATTCAGTAGGATGTCTTGTCATAGTAATGGCATTTTCTCTCACCGTGCAGAAGTTTTCTAGTTTGATGTAGTCTCATTGGTGTAGTTTCACTTTTGTTTCCCTTATCTTTAGGAGGCAAATGCCCCAAGACATCACAGAAGCCCAAATTGCAGAGTGTTCAGCTTATGTTTTCTTCTATGTATTTTATGGCTTTGGGTCTTACACCCAAGCTTTAAACCATTGTGAGTTAATTTTTGTGCATGTTCTAAGTGATCTAGATTCATTTTTCTGCATATGACTTTCCAGTTTTCCCAGCACCATTTGTTAAACCGACTTTCTTTTCTCTGTTTTATAACCCTGTCTCCTTTGTCATAGATTAACTGTTTAGGTGTGGATTTATTTCTGGGCTCTCAATTCTATTCCAGTGATCTATGTCCATTTTTGTTCCAGTACCATGCTTTTTTGATTGCTATAACCTTGTAGGATAGTTTGAAGTATGAAAATATGATACCTCCATTCCTCTTCTTTTTTGTCAATATGCTTTAGCTATTCAGCATCTTTTTTTCATGGCTCCATATAAATTTCAGTATTATTTGCTCTATTTCTTGGAAGGATTCCCTTGAAACTTTGATAGGGACTGGATAGAATCTATATATTTCTTTGGGTAAGAGAGCCATTTTAACAATGTTAATTTTTCTAATCCATGAGCATGTCTGTCTTCTATTGCTTTTGGCAATACTTACAGTTTTTGTTGACTTCCCCCCACTTTTTATTTAAAATTGAACTTTGTTTCATTCTTGGGTCCTGACTCTGTGTATCTCATAGATAGATGATAAATTCTGGTGGGTAGGCAAGTAAATCCAATTAATAGGGAAATGCCAATTTTTAGGTTAAGAGCTATGAAATATCATCTATTTCTTGGCACAATGATTCAATGAGTAGGCTTGATGATGTGGTTTGAAGAATGCCCAACAGTGAGCGTGACTAATTTCTGGTATTGTGTGTGCATTAACCTTGGTGTTAGAGAGGGAGACAGGCAGGCTCTGGTGCCTGGGCTTGTCCTGAAAGCAACTAATTGTAGCACCCAGCGATGAACCTTATGATACTTGTATGAAATTGTTTATTCAGAAACCACATAATGCAGCAACAGCAGTGATGGTGGTAAAAGCTTTTATTTCAGAGCCAGGAGTGGGAGAATTATGTTTGAGACAAAATATAGCAGCAGTGGAGCTAGTAGTCTCTCTTATACTGCCTACTGGATGCAGGTGTGTCCTTTGGAGCCTTCCTTGAGAGTTTAAATCTCATGTGTACCAGTTGTGTGGTTGTAGCAAGTGACTTAGCCTTTTTGTCTTAATTTTTATGAACTGTAAAAATGAGAGAAAATGCAGTGTGTGCCTTATAGGACTAAGGATTTCCGAGATAACAAAGTAAGTGGGTAGCATCGCATGCAGGGTGAAAGTGGTCTGCAGTTAGCCACACCCTTACCACAAACACCTTTTCTGCATCACACCTTCATCATCACACTGCTCATAATATAATTGTTTTGCCACTTTCTAGTTGTGTGAGCTCAGGCAAGTTACTTATGCCTTTCTGTGCCTGTGCTTTTCTGTGTAAAGTGTTACAAGATTGTTGTGAGTGTTACATGAGTTAATATTTGGAAAGCACTTAAAGCAACATAGTAAACGCTGTATGACTGTATATTAAATAAACATGATTAACAAGACTGTGCCTGGAATAGTCCTGATAAGAGTTTAAGACATGTTAACTATGATTATAACATGGTTACTTCTAAGGTGAATTTGGTTCTGTTCTGAGATCTCGAAAATGAGAAGTTGTAAAATCAGTCAGGGAATAATGGTAAGAGCAAGTGTCTGTGTGTGTATGCTGGAGAGGGGTGAGGAGAATGCTAAATGAAACATTCTCTTTGAATCTTTGAAGATTATCCATTACTATGCATATTAATCCCCTTCTCAGTGTGGTAGAAGAAGAAAATGTAGGCCCAAGGCAATATTAATTAATATTATTTACAGCCATGTCTTTATCATGATTAAACAATTAATTTTTCTAGCATCATTGTAAAGATTTGGGCTTCACAATGTAGAGTTATTGGACCTTTGAATATGATGGTGGCATTTCTGTAATGTTTCATCTGCTTTGAGCCTTATAATGTTTCCCTTTTTATTTAGTTTTAATGGACTTCCTGCTGCTGATCAGGAAGCATTTAATGTGAAGTTGCCTTGGACAAAAAAATTGAGTCACTGAAGCATGTCTTTTGAAATACAAGGTTATTTTTTTAAAAGTGATGAAGAAACCATGGGCTGATACCAAAGGGAAAATAACAGTTGAGTTGGCCTCTGTTTTCTTTGACTTCACCCCAAGATCTGGAAGGCTGTGAGTCGGGGAGATGTAGTATAGAAGGAGAGGGAGGGGTGGGGGTTAGGATTCATCTCTCTGTAGGTAACCTAAGTCTTTCAGTCCTGGTTTCCATTATTGGGCTTGGCCCATCCACCTTATCCTGCCCTCCAAGCGTCCAGATTAATTGTCCTGCCCCTGATATGGCTAAGCACGTCTGTATCGAGGGCTTCTGTGATACAGCACAGCTCTAGGAGGCTTCTGAAGCCTTGACTGGGCTTTGCAGAGCAGTATGCTGTCATCTACTAGCAGGGACTTTCACAGGCTGGGGTGACCATGTCAGAGGTAAGGTTAGCACATTTTATTTTGACACCTGTCCCAATGTTTCTGTTTAACTATTAGACTGGATCACAGAGAGGTTCTGAAGTTTGGAGTATGTTTCTTAAATGCTCTAAGCCTCAACCTGCATCTTTAAAGTTGAGAAACTAGTAACAACAATAGCGACAGTAATGACTAACATAGACCAAAACTTTATGTATATGAAGTCATTTAATCCTTAAAACAATTACAAGGTAGGGCTATTGATATCCCTTTTTGCAAACGAAACTGAGGCTTAGAATCACAGTCCCAGCTAGGAAGTGACACAGCTCTCCTCTTTGATGGTATGGCCTCAATCCCACGTGCACTTGGAAGCATGGGTACATGTCACCCTTTTGTTTTTTACTTCCGGCTTACGAGAGCTCCTGGAAAGCACAAGAATCTGTAAAGGGAACAAACAGGAAATAGGTTAGTGCATTCTGCTAGTCTTCAGCTGTCATCATCTGTTGAGTTCTAGTATCACTTTGTAAAAGGATATTAACACTTAGTTGAAGTACATAGACAAATCTCTTCAAACCATACTTCCTGTCTACATATGCCCAGAGACTACATAACTCCCACTAGGTTAGCAAAACACTTGCATGTCAGTCCTCACAATTGTGTAATAAATAAATACCTTGGTTTTTATGGGAACCTCTGTTTTCTTAGAGACTTTATGTTTTATTAGAAGATGATGCAGCCAGCACGAGGACTCTCTCTAACCTCTTCTATGCTTGGTTTCAGCTTAGTGGTTCGTCTCAAAGACTAGTTGATGGACATAGTGACTGAAATTTCCAATGTCACTGTTTCAAGAAAAACCAGAAACTACATGGTTTTTTGTTTCTGTTTTCATTTTTTATTGAGTTTCATTCAACAAACACTGACCAAATGAATGTCTGACCGGGGAGGTTCCATTGCAGCTTCTACAGCAACAACCAGCCCTCACTGCCACCACTGGAGGTGCCCATTGTTTGGGCTGTCTTTCCCAGCACTTCAATTTTCATAGTGACTGTCTCGGTCAGGATTGTGGTGGCCTCTTTCTAACACCGGTTTGGGCCAAAACTGGCCTTTCTTGCTTGGTACTGAGTGTGGATGGAGGAAGTGCCACTCGGTCTTGTTGATGACACAGAGATCAATGTTACTTTCAGATGCCAGGTCACTGGAGATGCCAGCTGCAGTGGCTTCACTCGCCAGCTTGTTGACTTCCACTTCCTCCTTATCTGACCTAAACTTATCTCAAACACAAGGAGTCAGGCCCCATGGTGACATAAAGCAACTTCTCCCTGGATCCATGAGGTTTGATGCTGTGGAAGTGAGGTTGTTTAGCATTTACTCCCCCTAAAGCTAGGGCTACACCAGTGTAAACTTGATACCTGAAAAGCATCTGCTTCCGCATCTGATTGGCTGTCATCATTCTGGGAGGATGGCCAGGGGAGAAGGAATGGAGCTCCAAGTTGGAAGAAATAAGCTGAGTTATCATGTGTGTATCTGCAGCTGTTTCAGCAGCATAGCAATAAATATTAGGAGATATGAAGTGTATTTCTTAACAGATTTTTCAGCAACAACTATTCTTTCAGTTGCCCTTGTATCTGTTCCAAGAACTATGCCATCCTTATAGACCACCCTGCGGGGGTCATCCCAACTTTCCAGGATCTTGGGAGCTTGTAACCTTTCTTTGTATCATCAGCTTCCAAGATGGCATTTCTGTGACAATTATCAAAATAGAAATCCAACCTCTGGCTCATACACAGCCACTATCTTCCCACACACAAACATTTTTTAAGTCTTGGATGTCATGCTGCACCACTCATGGAGCATTTTATTTATTAAGTTGGCCACAAAATCCCACCTAGTCTCAAAAGATAGGGACATAGACTTCCCCTCTTTTTTAAAAAAAGATATATTTTATTTATTTATGCATACAAGAGCTGGGGTGCAGGCCAAGAGCTGGGGTGCAGGCTGGGGTGTGGGAGGTGAGAGGATTCAGCAGAGACAGAGTGGGAAGCAGAACAGGCAGATTGACTGAAATACACTACAAAGGGGAGTAGTGGGCAAGACGGGAGAGGTCTGATGTGCCATGTGGGTCACCTCACTGGCTGGGGATCGAACTCCTGCTGCAGTGGCTGCCAATAGCTTCATAGTGCTGAGACTTAACCCCTTGTGCCAACAGGGAGGCCCTGGACTTCACCTTTTAAGGGCAAAATTATCAAAGAATTTGCAGGCAGACTCTAAAACCACCACATGGGTCTTTAGCACCTTCTCCCCTGAACCTAACTTTGCTGCAAGCTGTATCTTACCCATTGCCTGTATGACTTCTTAGAAGAACTATTTATTCAATTAAGTCATGAGACATAATGCCATGAGTCTCCCATTGTTTCATTGACCCAACTTTCCACCCCTCCCCATTCTCCCTTTAATGTTTCCCAGCAGCCACTCCCACTCTCAGTCATGTGCTTTAGTGAAGTTCACTCTATTACTGGCTCCAGGAGCAGACATATATGGCCATTGATGTCCAACTGGAGTGTCACATTTCCCAGGACAGTGACTGGATCAAGAATGTGCACAAGCACAGTTAATACTGTAAGTTTCTTATAACAGAGAAGATGTTTTCTCTTCTTCTTTTTTAAGATTTATTTATTTATGCACACAAGAACTAGGGTACCGACCAGAGGTGTGTGTGGGGGTGTATGAGAGGATTCACCAGAGACAGTGTGGGGAGCAGAACAGGCAGATCTACTGAAATACACTGCTAAAGGGGAGCAGCAGGCAAGACAGGAGAGGTCTGCTGCACCATGTGGGTAGCTCCATGGTGGGGGATCGAACTCATGCTACAGTGGTTGTGGACAGTGTCATAGGTTGTGCCTTAACCCCTTGCACCACCAGGGAAGTCCTGTTTTCTCTTCTTGAAGGACTTACACTGTGAAGATCTTGAAATTCCAGGGGAGGCATCATGAGAGTGGGGAAAAAGTTACAAGGAAATGAACTAAGAACTGGAAAAAGTCACATCCTTTGAAATTTTGCATCGAACTAGATATCAAGCCACCAATATACCTGGACTTTTAAATTATGCATGCCAAGAAATCTTTTTTGTGTTTGCTAGTATGAATTAGTTTTCTGTCATTTGGAGTTCTAAATTATAAAATAGAATAAGCCAGTGACTAAATTTGAAGATAAATTTGAGCTTTTAAATCAGGCTTAATTTTGTATTTTTAAATATGAAGTAATTTTTCCCCTTTTGTCTATACTACTTATTCAAGAAATAGAGCTCCCTTCTTTTAAAGAAACTGCTCTTCACTCTATCCCCTTCCCTTGCATATCCCTCTGTTCTAATATGAGGTACAGAGCTGATGTTCAAGCTCAGTAAACTCCATACATTAAATATGTATCTTCTTTGGATATCAATTATATCTCAAGAAGGCTATTATAAAGAAAAAGTGACTGACCTTGGCCTTCCGGCCACAGTGGCCAGCAACATGTGAACTATGGCAGCAACAATCCAGCCATCAAGTTCTTTCCCGGGATAGTCTCATCCCACAGCTGAGTGGGGGAGGCTTTTACTCTCAGGTGGTGAATTAGGGAAGGTGGAACCCACAGTTTGTGTTTGTCATGATGTCAGTTTTATAGGGAGAGTGGCCAAAACAGAAAATTTAGGTAAGAAAGCATATGGAAAATGCTCAGAATGCTATAGTTTGGAAACATGAGTCAATGAATTCCTTTTTGCCTCAGCTAATTCAAGTTTGTGAGTGTGTGTGTGTAATTTTAATCCACTGAGTCTTGTAAGGTTTTCCTGCAGGGTAGAGGTCAGGGTTCATTCAATTTTGTATCTCAAAATCTAGCATAGACCCTGGCATGGAGTAGACACTACAAACATTTATTTATTGCTTTAAAGAAAAATGTAAGTTGACTGATTTAATTTATTGAGAACTATGCTAGTGAGTCTAAAATGAAGAGAGAAAGTCCAGCGCTACTTATATGTGTTGGGAGAACAAGAGCTCAATGTTTTATACAATTAAATGTGTGTGTGTGGAGGGGGTGGGGCAAAGGTGGGGGTAGTGGGAAAATCAGTGAAAAAAGTAAAACAAATGAAGAAAAGAATAAATGTGCTGCCAACTTGGTAAAGTGATCTATAAGAAGTTAGAAAATGTGTTTTCCTTTCCTCTTTGCCATAGTTTCCAAACTAAAACTACCTTTAATAAAATAATATAATTATGATTTTATTCATTACAGATGAAAACTAAAGAGTTTAACTTCCCTCCTTGAGTCTTATTGAAGTTCAACAACCCAGTTCAGACTTTGGAAAGCAAGGGAGAAGAGAAAGTAAGAGTGGAGAACTGGAGTGGAATTTCTTATTCCCACACAAGAACAAAACTTTCATTATGCTCCCCTTTAGGCACTCAGCATAATAAAGGCTAGCACAATAATAGTGGCAGGAAAATGCAGTAACCTTTTTACCCAATAGGTCTGGTTGGTTCTGTATCATGTGTATTGCTAAATCAAATGGTTGCACCAACAATAAGTTCATGAAGAGTCCATTGGTTGTGAAAGCCAGCTGTAATTTACTCCTGGAGTTGGATGGAACCTCAAAGGTTATCTAGTTCATCTGCTACCTGATCATCTCTACACCGCCCTTAAGTTAATTTCCAGCTCCTTCTTGAACCTACTTACGAAGAGAGACCAGGTCTCCAGCAGCTCATTCCATTTCTGGATGGTTAGAAAATTCTTTGTTATATTGGGCTGAAAGTGTGTTACATAATTCCTGCCACTCACTTAAATTCAAGAACTGCTTAAATTCTTGGAAAATAAATCTAGTCCCTCTTCCAAATGAATCCTTCTTTCAGTCCTTTAGGTACTTAAGAAAGCTACCACATATCCTCAGACAAAACATCCCAAAGTTCTTTAGCATTCTCTAGTGGGACACTAGTGTATTAATACCACTTAGGACATGCACAAAGTCATGTAGCAATTAGTGCAAAGGACACATAACCAGAAAAAGCCAAGTCACAACCCTTACTTCTCAACCCCAAGTCTGCTGTATAACTGTATGTATTATTCAACCTTTATTGAATTCAGCATTATCAGTTTTAAAAGACAAATATAATCTCTCTGAACTTTAGTTTTATTTGCAAAATGGAGACATCAAAAGATGCATTTTGAGTTGTCTTGAAGAATGAGGAGGTAATCCACAGAAAAGGGTGAGCATAATGCCTGGAAAATAAGAAATAAATTATATTATAGTCCTTGTGTTTGTCATTATATTAATAATACATACAGTGTTTTAGTTAGCCTAGGCTGCCTTAACAAAATGCCATAGGGTGGATGGCTTAAACACCAGAAATTGATTTCCCACAGTTGTGGAGGCTGGAAGCTCAAGATCAAGGTTCCAGGAAAGTAAATTTAATTCAAAGTAAATTTAATTCTTTTGCCTTCTAGATAGCCACCATCAGTCTATCTCTCTGTGTTTTCAGTGAGCACTTGTTTTTTTTTAAGATTTATTTATTTATGCATACAAGAGCTGGGGTACAGGCCAGAGGTGTGGGAGTGAGAGGATTCACCAGAGACAGAGTGGGGAACAGAACAGGCAGATTGACTGAAATACACTGCTGAGGGGAACGGTAGGTGAGCCAGGAGAGGTCTGCTGCACCGTATAGGTAGCTCCCAGGCCAAGGATTGAACTCGTGCTGTAGAGGCTTCGGATAGCTTCATAGGTTGTGTCTTAACCCCTTGTGCCGCCAGGGAGGCTCCAGTGGGAGCACTTATTTGTGCACACATGCAAATGGAGAGAGAAAGAGTGTCTTCTTATAAGGACACTATTCTTATGATCTCATGTAACCTGAAGTGCCTCCTAAAGACCCTACTTCCAAAAATGGTCACACTGGAGGTGTTGGTGCTTCCATATATGGATTTTAGGACACAATTCAGTGCATATATTATATTATGCATGTATCTAGCAAAGGGATCAGCATTTATAAAGGCTCTTTGTTGTAACACTGAATATGTAGTATGGTGTGAATGAAACAGAGAATAAAGGGGAAAAATAAAACTGAGAATAAAACAAGGTTAAGACTGTAATGGGGCTCGTAGTTGGTGTTAAAGAGTTTGCATTTGGCAGTAGGAAGGCTTTGAACTGCTTTAAGTGGGAATGTGACCTAATGTTACTTGTGCTTTGTTAGAATCTTTCTGTCTGCAATGCAGAAATTGGGTTGAAAGAGATTTAATCCTGTGAGACACTTAACATAAATATATTATAGGATTGTCCTCAAAACTGGGGGAAGAGGAAAGCAATATTAAGAATCTGGGCACAAATCCCAAAAGATGGAATTTGAACTCAAATCTTAATGGTTATTATTCAGCCTTTCAAATAACTAGTAGCACCCCCTTTGCCTCACCCTCCTCCCACAGCCTTTCTACAATCTCCAATTTTCTCTGATGGTTGTGGAAGAGTGAATTTTGGGTGCTGTTACTAATTAGCATAGTGTAAGATAAGCAGCAATTTGGTTGGAACATTTTAATAATAGTTATTTTCTCTTTTGCCTGTATTTAAAAGTTCTAATTTAATGAATAAATTATCTTCAGAGATCTAAGTTATTTCTAGTTTTGTTGTTCCATCTGATATGTTAATTTCGTCAACAGACTTATTTTAATAATGGAAGGAGAAACTTAAAAAAAAAAACCTTTCCACCTTGAAGTCTAAACTCACTTCCATGTTAATACCCCAAGGAAGTTTGATAAAGACAGAAGTCTGTGCACAGAAGGGATTGGTTGATGAAATTCACAGAGCATCTTTCATATCCAAAGATAGGCATTCCAGAATCAAATCACCTGAACTTCTCTTGAGGAATTTTTTTCAAAACCACTTGGTATGAGATTGATTTTTCTTTGAATAAACAACAGGTAGGTGTAACAGAAATAGCAGCAAACCAAAAACTCTGAGACTGAGTCTTACCTTCGGCTCCCTCACTAACTGGTTATAGGATACAGCATAAACCAATGGTTTTTCTGGATATATAGTCTTGATAAACAAGGGGGGGACAAGATCATTTATAAAGTCTTTACTAGTACAGTAAAAATATAGTATAGTAAATATAGTAAAACAGTTACATATGTAACTGTTATGTTAGACTCTGTTAAAGGAAGATGGAAACGAAAAATGAAACAGGTAAGATCCTTGATCCCATTGAGCACTTATTCTTCTGGGAGAACATAATTTGTAAACCTAGCATATTAATTAATGAATAAATAGCATCTATTTAGAAGGGTAAGTATTTAAGAAAAGGACATGAGATAATGGTCTGTGGAGAGATGTGTGTTTATGGAAAGCAACTATTTATGTAGGGTGGGTAATCAGGCACACTTCTCTATTCCTGAGGTCTCAGTGATGAGACGTATTATCCACACGAACTTCTAGGGTAAGAGCATTTCAGACAGCAAGGACAGTGAGGGGCATCTTAAATAGTAAAAAGGAGCTGAGTATATTTCAGTGATAAGGTATCAGTATGGCTGGAGTTTAGTGAACGGAGCCAAAAGTGATATGAAATGTGGTCAGGAATGTAGGAAGGTGGACAAAGAACAGCTATTGTAAGGGCTGGATGAGTGGGACGTGTTTAGATTTTATTTTAGTAGTCATGAGCACTTTTGACTATTAAAGGAATACCTGTGATTTATTTTTATCTTGACTTTAAAGATCTCTCAGGGTGCTGTGTCTGAGAATGAAGAAAAATACTAGGTAAGAACCTGCTATAGCAATCCAATTGAGAGATGATGGTTAACAGTGGAGATGATGGGAAAAATAGAGCTGGAGAGCTTGAATCAAGAGCACTGGCTAAGGGGTGAAAGTTTGTGACTCTCTGATCTATGGTTGTAAAAGTACATTATTCTATGAGCCTGTCTGAGTTCCTCCCTTTTTCTACCACATCTAGGAGGTAACTGAGGTGAGGAAAGTGGTTTATAAGACCAATTTGAGTTGCTGCAGCAAGATCATAGAGTGATCTTGTAGCTGCTAGGATGATGCTTCATTTTAATAAATCAATGGGATGTTCCATGGTAGAAGTACCTCTGAAGAGAAAATGAAGGTTGAGAGTAGTTGGTGACACTGAAACAAATGTGAACCCTCTGACAAAGATTCCTTGCTTCCCGTTTCAAATTTGTCCCTTAGAACTTAGTGCATTCTGTTTGGCTGTAGTGGAGACAGCTGTTTCAAAAAGAATTGAATCCAATTTCCATGACATTTTGCACGCATGCAGATCTTGGCATTCAAATGATTCGTGAGTGCAATTAATAAATGGCAGTGTTATTTTGGAACACTTAGTGTATTATATTTTCAGGAAATGCAATCTACCTAACTTTCAACAACTTATACTCTGCTTTATTTTTATTTAGGCATGTCAGTGTAGCTTTTGGATACATATCTCTACAACATAATTATACTTCTTGTAAAGCTGAATAGTAAGATATAATTCTCTTCTTTCCATGAGCCAAATAATGGGATGTGTCCTTCTTTAAAAAACTACCATATCAAACCTTATAGCCTAAAAATTCCATGTTTGTTTAAAACTACCAAGAACATTGTCAGTATCTTCGGAATCCGGCTTTGTCAATACTTTCCTTGCACTAATGACCCTGCCCAAGATATCTGGGAGGACTAGAGATTGGGTTCATTCATTTAGTGGCTATTAAAGCCCCTTACTCTGTGCAAGATACCATGCTGGACACTGGAGGGAATCACAAAACACAATGACGTCTCTGCCTACCATCTATCTAACCATCCATTTGGGAAGGTTGTGCAGAAAAGATTAAAAAGCAGCGCAAGAGTTTAAAACATATAATAGTATGTCTCACAATAGTAGACTATGACTAGGTAATAAATGATGGTTCATCACTATGCATCTCAAACTGTTACCTACACACAAATCTCTCAGCCACCTTGCAAAATACACTGATTCAATAATTTTAGGGGGTAAGAATAGCTTCTTACTTGATGCCAATGTTGCTGTCTTATGACAAAATTTTGAGTAGCGAGGGATTAGAACTGAGATCCCCAAAATGCACGCTGAGATAAACTGGGGAGCCCTAGTGAATTCATGAGGGTATCACAAGGTAACTTTTTATTAAAAAAAAGAAAGCCTGGAAAACATAGACTAGACTTATTAAGCTAACTAGATTTATTGTGGTGATCATTTCATATTATATACAAATATCAAATCATTATGTTGTATTCCTGAAATAAATGTTATATGTCAATTACACTTCAATAAAAAACATTAGTAATGTTCATCACCTGACACATGTGTGAGGGTATAGTACTTCATTGTTTCACCAATAGATCATGCTACGTTCCTCTGTCATATCTTTGCAAAACTAGATTCTTGGAAGTTACTATGAGAAAAATTCAAGTTTTGTACAAAACGTATGTGAAGCAGGCAATAAGACTGGCTTTGCCCGATCTGTTTCCAAAGTTTGGGAAGTTGTGTAATGTCTAACAGGACTATACATCCATTAGTAAGTAATTATGGTAACAAAAGAATGAAATTTTAAATAGCAATTTTCTTTCCACTAATATGTACTATCTCTTTTAAACAGTTGCTAAGTTATTAGGACATGATTTATTCAGTTGTTTAGCTAAACTACTTAATGATGAACGTTATTAGGTATTCCTTTTGGCCAGCTCCCCTCCCCTCTCCACACACACAAATTGGATACACTTAGGAGCAGAGAAAGCTGTGGGATTTGGGTTAGACAACAGTACCAGCTGACATTCTTCTCAGTGCCTGAAATTCACAGTTCTACTATAATACAAGTTTTGCAGAGGATTAGGCACTAATTGTGATTAAGAACACTTATTTTTTATTGTTCTCTTTTATGGATTATGTTTTAGGAATACATCTGTTTTTCCACCACAGAATAAATTTATCTATTTCTAAAAAGTGCTTGAACATGAACATGCTAGTAAAATTTGTGGAAGATTTCACTAATCATTTTATTCCCCATTCCAAATGGTGTTAAATTCAGAGCAATAGGCCTCCCTGGTGGCTCAAGGGGTTTAAAGCACCGCACTATGAAGCAATCTGCAGCCTCAGCAGCATGAGTTTGATCCCTAGCCAGCCAGGGAGCAACCCACATGGTGAGGCAGACCTCTCCTGACTTACCCACTGCTCCCCTCAGCAGTGTATTTCAGTCAATCTGCCTGTTCTGTTCCCCACTCTGTCTCTGGTGAATCCCCTCACCCCCCGCATCTCTGGCCTGCACCCCGGCTCTTGTATGCATAAATAAATAAATCTTTAAAAAAATGTTTAAAAAAATTCAGAGCAATAGATAACAGAGCTGGTACAAAGCAAAGGTGAGGTAGTGGGAAAAGTGCTATTTAGGACTGGTTGGAAGGAGGAAGGGAAGTTGGTGGGCAAGCTCTAGTGAGAGGTGACCTTGGCAATGGAAATGAAAGGAAAGAGATGGCTACAAAAGACCCAAGAGCTAGTGGTGACTGTACTGCAGTGAGACAGAAGGCAGCAGTAGAGATAATACCCAGGGTCCCTGGGGACTGGTGCTGAGAAGGATGATGGAGAAATGTAGGCGAGTCAAAGCAGAAGAACCGATTTTGGAGCAAAGAGATGCGTTTGGCTTTTGCTGTCCTGGATTTCAGGCCATGATGGAAAATATTCCATTGCAGTTGGAACTGGAGATAGGAAGACCAAGAGCAGAGCTTTCCTCTGGGAAGAGGTGGAGTACTAAGAATGGATCCATCCTTCGAGGAAAGAGTGGGGATACAAGGCCTGACATGGCTGAATCTTGGAAAGTATCTAATCTGAAAAGGCAGCAGGAGAAAACTGAGCCGATGATTCAACAAGAAGGAAGGAAAAAGGAAAGCGAAGAAGGGAATAAGGGAGGAAGGAAGAAAAAGAAAAACCCGGGCCTCTCTTGGTGGCGTAGCGGTTGAGCGCTGGGCTGCGAAGCTGCCAGCAGCCTCTGCAGCGCCAGTTCGATCCCCGGCCGCCAGAAGAGGGTCCCACATGGCGCGCAGACCTCTCCTGCCGCCCGCTGCTCCCCTCAGCAGTGTACTTCGTCAGTCTGCCTGCTCTGCTCCCCACTCTGGCTCTGGTGAATTCTCTCACCCTCCCACGCTTCTGACTGTACCCAGTGCTTGCATAAATAAATAAATCTTTAAAAAAAAAAGAAAAGAAAAGAAAAAGAAAAACCCGTATTTCCTGAGAGGTGAGGCGAATAGGAGGGAAGAGAGGGGTTGGAAGTGGAAGATTTCTAAGTTAGTCTATTTGTAGGGGTGAAGGCTAATTCTGTGACAAGGGGTACCTCATACAAGAGAGGGTAGAGATGCTCCGAGACAAAATCCATCCTGCAAGCCATTGGTGATGTTCAAAATGAAGAGCCCACTCAGTCTTGTGAGGACACTCGTTTTTGAACTTCGAGGGAAGGGGAGGGGATCCAGCTAGGCTGTTTTTATTACAAAATCCTTCATCTCTTTTTATCTCCTGGGCTTCAGATGCATTTAATTATCCTTCCCAAATGCCATATTCTGCTTTTAATGAAAATCTTAAAAAAAAAAAAAACACCTGATGTAGTTGCAAATTAAATTTGCTGTTTTGTTTACATGAAGGAAAATATAAGGAGTCTCTTGTTTGCGTCTCCATGAACTGTGAGCATTGTGTTTCAGAGCTTATTTTTAAACAACAAAAAAGGAATTTTATTATCATTATCAATAGGTGTTCATGGACTATCAAGAATCAAATTTAGTTCATGTTTGCAACATCTGGGCATGATTAAGGGATCCACTAAAGAATCCATAGCTACAGAAGTTTCTAACTGAAAAAATTCACACACACGTGGCTTTCATTACCATAATGTGTACATTCAGATTCTATTAAGTGTTAATTATTGTGTTGTCCTTAATTCCAAGAAGCTCAGAATCGATAAGCAAGAAAAAGGATAAGTATATTAATAATTATAATTATAAAAAGAATAAGTATATTAATAATTATAATAATAACATTTATTTAGCACTTACTGTATGCCAGAAACTATTATAAATGCTTTATAAATATTAGCCCATTTAATTCTCATAATAAGCTACCTTATAGATAATGTTGTTATTCTTATTTTACAAATGGAGAATTTGAACAATAGAAAAGTTCAATAACTTGTCCAAATCCACCCAATTAGTGGTGGCTCTAGGCAGCCCACACGCATACCTGCAAGTACAGTTGTGGAAACAGATATCTGAGTCAGAGGGACTGAGAGGAAGGACTGACGGGGGATAAAGGATATTTCCAGGCAGAGGTGATCTTTGAGTTGGGCTCTTTACAGATGAAGTGGGTGATGGATTATGGATAGAGACATCTGAAGAAGCAAGGTGAATTCTGGAACTCAAGCAGATGAGTTCTGGAACTCAAGTGTAACTGATGGACATTATCAGAGGTGAAAGGATTCAGTGAGAGCTGGGCTTGGAGGCAAATCATGAGGGGTCAAGAATGTTGCTGTTGTAAACTTTGACCTGTGACTAGTGAAAGATTTAAATACAGGAAAGACATTAACATCTGGGAGCAAAACCTGGAGTTGGGTCTTATTGTCTGTATGTCTCTGAATTCTTAGTTTGTTTTTTTTTAAGTTCTTTTTTTTTAAATTTAATTTAATTTTATTTAAGATTTATTTATTTATTTATACAAGCACTGGGTACAGACAGAAGCGCGGGAGGGTGAGAGAATTCACCAGAGCCAGAGCAGGGAGCAGAGAAGGCAGAAGGACCGAAGGACACTGCTGAGGGGAGCAGTGGGCGGCAGGAGAGGTCTGCGTGCCATATGGGACCCTCCTCCAGTGGCCGGGGAGCAGCCGGGGATCGAACCGGCGCTGCAGAGGCTGCGGGCAGCTTCTCAACCCAGTGCTCAACCACTGTGCCACTGGGGAGGCCCAGTTTTTTTTTTTTTTAATCAACTAAAAAAAGAAAAAGAGAAAACCCCAAGGGATCACAAAGGTTTATTAAAACAAGTTATGAGAAATTTTAGGTTCCTTGATTAATAAATAACACAACTCCCTTGTATCACTTAAATTTATAAGAGACTAACAAGATCTATCATTTCCTAAATAAAGAAGCTTAATGAAGAATTAATAAGAATAAATAAAATGAGATACAGTGAAAAAACATTTACAATAAACCTGATTGTCCTCTATGATTTGGGAAATAGCATGTTTCTTGAATGTTTATATGATAATTTATGATAATTTGCCTTCATTTTAGATTCTGTTCCCAAACTCAAACCTTTGTTCAAGCTTTATTATAGGACCAAATTTCAGTCTTGTGCATATTATGTAATCTGTGTATTTCCTGCCCATGTGCTGCTCCACCTTCCTAGAGAAACACTTTCTTGACATTCACATTAAGTTGTATGTGGCCTTCACTTCATGTATTGTAAGCAAACCACACCTTCTCTAAGATTACCAACGTTTCCCAGGGAGTCACACATTATTAAGGTTACCTCCTGTTTTGAATTTTAGTTCTCACTGATTTCATTTCTTTTTCATAAAAACCATACATGCTTATTTAGGGTATTTTTCTCCCCTAAATAGAAGAGTTGGTGTCTTTTTAAGAAAAATTTTTCCTTCCTTTTGGGCCAACCAATAAAAACTACAAACAGCTTCTAAGATAATGATATTTTCTTTCCTATTATAATAGTACCTTACATTATTACATGTATGATAATTCCATAGTACATTACAGGTTTCAAAACATTTTCACAACAGAAAAGCTATGATTGTTGTCATTTTAGAGGAGAATGGAGCAGGGAACTAACATTTATAGACTGTCTTTTATGAGCTAGGCAGTGTGCTTCTGGCTTTACATGTTTTATCTCATTAGCATATCAAATTTAATTAAGCACATTTCCCCAATCATTCCTCACAACAATTTTGAAAGGAAGGCATTTGTGATAGTTACACCATATGCAAATTACACAAAAACTTAGCTGCTAAACAACAAATACTCATTATTGTACCATTTCTGCAGGTCAGGACTCTGTGGCTGAGCTGGGTACCCTGGATCAGGGACTCTCAAGAGGCTGCAGTTGTGCTGTTGGTCTGGACTGTGGAATCATCGACAAGGGAGGATCAGCTTCCAAGCTCCTGGCTGTTGACATCTTCTTCAGCTCATTCCCACGCTGGTTTTCCCCAGGTGACTGAGCAAAAAGGTGGAGAGAGTGCTCCAGTTGGAAGCCATGGTCTCTTGGTCTCCTTACTCAGAAGTAGCACCTCATTTCTTTCACTATGGTCTATTGTTAGAAGTAAATCACTGTATCCAGCCCACAATCAAGGGGAGTCCATGATACAAGTGGGATCATTGGGTGTCAACTCCTGGGTTGTCTACACAGCATTGTGATCCCCACTTTGTGGGAGAAAAGATAGGTTAAAGAGTTCAACAAACTCAATTCTGGCCTTAAACTGTCAAGAGGAAAAGTGAGCAGTAAACTCTGATTTCAAAGTTCTCAGAAGAAAATGCACTTCTGTTGGCCTCCAAAATCTTTTTTTTATGCAAGGAAAAGAGCTGAATCATAAGGAAATAAACCCATATTCAGCAATTTCTGAAAAACAAAGCAGAGTCCTTTGGTGACTTCCTGAGGCCAGTACAGATTCAGCCACATCCTTTACCTTAGTGGTTCCCAAATGCTGCTCTCTATCTCAGAAACCGCTGTGGCCAGTCTGTAGCAAACTAAGAAAAATAAGGTCTATGTCAAAGACATTTTCATAAAGATAAATATTCATCTAAAAGAGTTTTCCCGTCTTATTTTTTTAATTGCTGCTAAGAACACAACATGAGATCTACCCTCTTAGCAAAATGTTAAGTGAATGGTACAGAACACTTGACTATGTGTACGATGTGCAGCAGGCATCTAGAACTTTCTATCTTACATAACTGACAATTTAAAATCATTGAACAACAGCCCCACATTTCCTCTACTCCCAGCACCTGGCAACTACAATTTTACTTTCTGCTTATATGAACATAACTATTTTAGATACCTCATCTAAGTGGAATCATCCAGTATTTGACCTTATGGGTTTTATTTCATTTTGCATAATAGCCTCAAGTCTCATTCTTCTTATTGAAAATGGCAGAATGAACACTCCAAAAAGGTAACAGGACTTCCTTATTTTTATCTTTCTATTTTGGGGAATTAAAATGCTCATTCTTTTAGTTGTTGCTGGTAATGAAAGGTAGTTTTCTTAAAAAATTACCATCTTACTTGACTAAAGGAATAATATGCAATATTGATAGATTCTGAGATTTTTATCTGAAATTTTACTGATCTTTGAAAGTTAGCAATTTAGAGGCCTCTGCTTCACACCACACTTAAATGAACCTGTGGAGGGGCCCCGGCAGGTAGAATGATGATCATGAATTTGAGATAAGTTCCTCAACTGCTAAACAGAGTGACAAGTATGGTTAGGGCATTTAAGAAGAGAAGGAAGTGGGATTTCCTGTGTGTTTGTACAAAGTAAAAAGACATTGTTTCCAACCCCCCAAACTTTGAAAATAAAATTTTAAATATTATAGTAGTCTTCAGTTTGCCACCTGGTGTGATAGTACAGCGGGTTCCCTGTGTCCCTTACCCAGCTTCTCCTACTGTTGACGTTTTATATGGTGCTGAGCATAATCCTAAAAAGATACAATCAGAATACCAAACTCCCCAAGGTAGAAATCCCAAAAGTTTGAAATCCCAAGATTCTGAAATCCTAAAGATTTCACAGTCCTGAAACATTGAAATTCTGAAAACAGAATGCTGGAGAACAACAATTTCTCTCAAGGACATTGCTGGGTGTTTTGAAAGGGGGATGTTCTCTGAGAACATCTGGAATGTGGACATGACCCACGCTTATGTTTGGAGCGTGTTGGCAGTCTAAGGACTTGTCAATAGCACACAGGTGTCCTACCTTGGCCAACAAGGTGACCAGTTGGCCATAATAATTAAGTGATGTTCTGTCTCTGTGGCACCAATGAGAATGAACTTCTCAACTTCTTCCTCACATTAGAGTCAACTGGTACACCAAACTCCTTTCCACTTCTCTGCCAGAGAGAAGTTTTATGGGCTACTCCTGTCATGTTTTGAGGGATTGAGTCAGAGGAAAGGAAGAAAAACACAAGAGAAAAACATTCAGGACAATATCAGGCCAAAAACGACCTCCATTAACAACGGGAGTGCCCACCTGTGACTGCTTCCACCCTCTTACCCCTCTTGGATGGCTGTTTTCTAAAGTTTGGCTCAAAGGCTCTCAATCTTTCCGGATTGTGATCTTGGGAATTTCATGTTTTTTATATTTAGACCCTCAGGATTCAGGTATACCTAATATGTTACTTAAATATTAAATATTCCTTGACCTAGTTTTTTAAAATGCCCTCTTAATGATCAATATTGAAAATGTGTCCCCAGTCACATGAGGGAAAAATAAAAATTATGAAGGTTCAATTTAGAATAATAAGTTGAAATGTGTATATTTGGAATCCACAAAACTCTTGAATCTGTATAGCTCTTAAATTAGTGAAACAAAAACACAGAAAAAGATGTTACTGACTTGGCTTTCAAGGTGTAGGACTATGAGTAGAAGAAACAGTTTCTAAACATAGGAGACACAGCTACCAAAACAATTATGTTCAGTCACAGTTTTTGATATGATTATGTCAAGTCTTAAAAATAGCTAGGTATTTGCCACACTGAAGGTGTTATGAGTTAAGTTGTCTTCCCCCCAAAGATGTGTTCAAGTCTTTACCGCCTGTACTGTGCATGTGCTCTTCTAGGGTTTTTGGAAATGAAATCAAATTAAGATGAAGTCATACTGGATTAAGGTCCCAATCCAACTGGTGTCCTGATAAGGATGAGGAAGTCTAGACACACAAGGAAAATGTCATGCAGTGACAGAGGCAGAGCTAGACTGACACATCTACAGGGCCAGGAAAGCCCAGGACTGCTGGTAACCACCAGACACTGGGAGTAAAGCTAGAAAAGATCACTCAGAGGCCCCCAAAGACACCAGCCCTCCAACTACCTTGATTTTGGACTTCTAGGCCCCAAAAGTGTGAAACAATAAATTTCTGTTGCTTTACATCATTCAAGTTTGTGAAAATTTGTTATGGCAACCCTAGGGCGTTATTATACAATAGATGGAACATGGAAGAATATAGCAGATAGAAGACTCAATGTTGTAAAGACCTGGATTGTGAAACAGCCTAGGTTTTTTTTTTTGTTTTGTTTTGTTTTTTTAATGGCAGATCCTCAGACCCTTTCCATAGGTGGATATTAGACTCCTGACCCTGTCCTTAGTAGGCTATTACTACTATCTATGGTTCTTGGGCAAGGTATGTTTAGATTTTCCAAAACACTAGCTGCATATCTACAGTAAGGGAGCACATTTAAGGTCTGGGAACACACTATTATGCAAACTTGCTTGCTTTATGCATTTCTCTAAAAATTAGGAAGAATAAGTTCTCTTATAGTCCAAATATGGTTAAAGAAAACTGTAATTGGATATCTTCCCTATCAAAAGTTACAAAAAAAGAACCCTTCTCCCATCTCCTCTTAGTGGAACATTAATGTGAACTTGGCTGTAGACTGATGGCAAATTCCCGTGTATCTGTCCCTTGCCAAGGAACTCATGTAGCCCTGGGACCTAGGATGACTGGGGTGAATGGGAGGGCAATGAGCTATCCCCAGGAAGTTCACTGCTAGAGGGATGATATGCTTCCTTCTAAGGAGAGAGGCTCTGATCACCAGATAGCCTTTTGTGCCTGTGTAGTGCTCAACTCTCCTCCACATGAATATTGAACAAATTTTTAAAGAGTTATTAGTTTGAAATGTCATTTAGATTTGCTGGGGGATGACTAGGGGGCAAGCAGTCACTTGCATGTCTTTTTCTGTCCTCACGGAGCCCCACTTGCTGTAATTCTGATAACAGCTATCATAAAATGAGCTCTTTCTATGTTTTAGGGCCAGAGCTAAATAATTTAAGAATGAGATTAGATTTGATCTTCAAGTCAACTCTGAGAGATAGGTACTATTATTATTCCATGGTTTAGATAGGGAACTTAAGCAGCATGCCTAAAGTCACATGATCATATAAGTGATGGAGCTAAAATTGATAATCAAACTCCAAAGCACCACTAAATTTGGGAGGTGACAGAATCAGGAGAATGATGATGAAAGGAAAATGGCATCAGATCTTAGACAATCTTAGGTGTCCCGAAAAGGACATTGGCCTTTGTAAATAACCAGAACCCATTGAAAAATTTTAAATGAAGGAGTCAAAGAGTGCTCAGCATTTTGAGGATCTTCACAACATATCAGTGGAATACACATAATCAAGCTGTGGCTCACAAGTCATGGGGAATAGATAGTAGGAGTGCAGGGCAGGACCAAAGGAAGCAAGGTAGGAGACTGGTGAACAAGCCAGATGAAAAAGAGCTGAAATTTCTTAGCATGACACTCAGGGTTCAACTAGCTGCACATTGGCAAACCTCTATACCAGCCCTTCTTAATACTTTGTTTTTCCCAGTATATAACACACTTGCTCCAGATTTTTCATAGGCTTCTTCTCTTGCCCAGAAAGCCATCTTTTTCTTTCTTAACACAGGGGTTGTCCACTAGTCCTTAAATATTTAGCTCTTGTTTTACCTTTTCTCTAGGGCCTGATTTTTCTTGCTCTCTCATCTTCTAAGATCAAAATAAACACATCATCTTCTTGGTCCTCAGATCAACATTTCTTTAATTATGCTGTTATGTATAGAGCTTTTGCAGAATATCGACTCATTTTGCAAGGTTTTCACATGCTGGTTCATGCATCCAATATGCATTTGTAGAAACCTATACACCTCTACAATCCACATGGTTTCATTGCATATTTGTTTTACCATTCTACAGTGTTTTTATCAAAGCTAACAACCCTCTTACGTAGCTTCCTTTGGGTGTGCAGACAGTGGAGCCAAAGCAATATCAGGAGATCTGAAGTGAAATATTCATTGTACAACCCTGGGCAAAATGACTCCTTCATCTTACTTTATTTTTTTTGCATCAGAACTGACTAGAAATTTTCCTTACATCTGTATTTGTAAGTGAGCTTACTTCTGATTATAAAAACAATATGGTGAATGAGAATTAGTGGGAAAATACAAAAATACATTTAAAAAATTAAAGTCATCTATAATCAGAACACTTGGGAAATTCCATTAGTATTTTAATGTATTTTCATTCATATATACATGTAATTTATTAATGCATATGCACATATTTAACAGAGCTAAGATTATGCTGCAAAAACATTTTTGCATTCTATTTGTCCTGCTTAACATTCTATCATAGGTATCTTCCACTGCACAAAGAATTTTTGGTAAATATAATTTTGAATGATTATGTGGTTTCTATTTCATTATTATATTATCTCTTGTTTAACCAATCTCCTACTGTTGGACATTTAAGTCATTTCTGGCTTATAGTTATTATATATTATAATACAATACACAGCTTTATAGGAATGTCTATAACATCATCTCATAATAGCTAAAAACTAAAAATAGCCCAATCCCTGTCCATGGAAGAATAGAGAAACAAATTGTTATATATTCACATAACAGAATACTACTCAGCAATATAAAGAAACAAACTACCAATACACCAAATAACACAATGAATCTTGAAATCATTATGCTGCATATAAGATACCAGACACAAAAGAGAACATGCTGTATGATCCATTGGCATCGACTAGAATAATTTGAATAGAATAATAATAGTAGAGATTAGAACAGTTGTTGATTCTTGGGGATACAACTGGCACTAATGAGCAAGGTGGGACTTTCTGGAATGATGGACATCTTAGCCCATCCAAGCTGCTTTAATAAAAATGGCATAAATTGGGTGACTTATAAATGCCAAACATCTATTTCTCATTGTTCTGTTGGCTGGGAAGTCCAAGTTCATGGTGAGAGCATACTTCCTCATGAATGGCACATTCTCACTGTGTCCTCATATGATGGAGGGACAAGCAAGCCCTCTGAGGCTTTTTTTTATAAGGACACTAATCCATTCCATGAGGGTCTGCCCTCATGACCTAAAAAGGCCCCACCCCCTAAGCTTTGGTTAGTCTTGCCCTTTGCAGATATTAGTCCTTAATCCTTGGTGATTAGGATTTCAATATATGAAACTGGGGGAGACACATTCTGACCATATTAATGGAGATGGCTATGCCTTAATTTGAATTGTGGTTACATGTGTGTGCGTATGTGTGTGTGTGTGTGTGTGTGTGTGTGTGTAGTCAAAGTTCACACATATATTTAAAATCCATTTTCCTTATATTGTGTACATTTTATCTTTTTTAGGTTAAAAATTATAATAAATTGCTTTTAAGCTCTATCTACCTAAGTGGTACATCTTCGTGTCAGTTTCTGTTATCTTCATTTCTTGACTATGAATCATATTATCCTGTCTCTGCATATCAATTTTTAAAAACCCTTCTCATTGGACATTGTGGATGATACATGATCTAGAGATTCTAGATTGTGTAATTTTCAGATAGGTAACTAATATACTGAACAGTTTGAGCTCAGGTTGCATTGAATTAATGAATTGTTAAGAAAGATGTATGGAAAGCCTTAGGTCTTACCTAAGCAGCTCTAACCAGGCAAGACTCAATCTCCAAATTTTGTCCCATGTAGATTTTTTGAAGACTTTGTTTTTCAGTTCTAAAGTTGGGTTTAAAGTAGGTCTAATTGAAGTGTAGCCTTTACCAAGGAGAGTTCTCCAGTTGATACTACAAAATAATTTGATCACACATACACAAAATAATTTGAATAGTTTTTTTTTTTTTAATTTCTCCCTTGGTGATACAAAATAGCATTATTTTGAATCAGGAGTCAGCAAACTATGGTCTTTGGACAAAATCTAACCCATCTCTTATTTTTGTATGGCCCATGAACTAAGACTAGTTTTATGCTTTTAAATATTTTCATTTTAAATGATTATACAAGTACTTACATTATCATTTTGATTTTGCCTCTTGGCCCACAAAGACTAGCAAAACAAGTACCATTTGGCCTCTTTGAGAAAACAGTAGCTGACCCTTTTTCTAGATCTTAGGAAAGAAGCTAATCTACTATATTCAATTGATGATTGATGACTTAGAGTATTAGACCTTATTAATCTCATGGAACAAACTCCAGTTGAGAAAACTATTAGGGATGTTACTTACTCCTAAGGCATGCACTTTCTGATATTTTAGCTGAATGCCCAGTTGGTATGGTTATATTACAAAGATTTCCTCACTACAGATGAGCTATAATTTCCATATCCCCCAGCACTATCAGGCTTCTAGTATCACTGTCCCACTATCAACCCTTTAGTGACCACTTTTTGGGAAGCTTTGGTTAGTCTTGCCCTTTGCAGATATATAATGGTCCTTAATCAAGAACCCGTGGGTGAAAACGCATATCTTCTCCATTCCCCATCTGCAGTCTGTGTAGCTCTCTCTTCTCTATTTCCCACTCATTAGGGGATGAGTGTTTATCTCTCTCCAAAATTATTAGTTTGAAGTCCTACCCCCCCCCCCACTATAATGGTATTTGGGAGGTATGGGCTTGGGAAGTAATTAGGTTTAGATGAAGTCATGAGGGTGGGACCCCATGATGAGACTGTTGTCCTTGTAAGAAGAGGAGGAGCCAGAGCTCTTTCTCCCCATGCTGTGATGACACAGTGAGAAGGCAGCTGTCTGCATGCCAGGAAGAGGACACTTATAAGGAGCTGAAGCAATGAGTTCCTTGATCTTGGACTTTTCAGATCCCAGAACTGTTCAGAAAGAAATATCTGTTGTTTAAGTCACTCAGCCTATGGCTTTTTTTTTTTTTTTTTTTTTTTTTTTTTGTGAGCGCCCAAGCTGACTAAGACACCTATCCCGCGGATTCTAGCCACTTCAGCTGTCTCGGATTCTGATCTCTGCCTCTTCAGCTCAAGAAGACTCTGTTCTGTTTGAACTGTTTAGTGTGATCCTATCCCCTTGTCGGCTCTTACTCCTCACTCCAACATTTTAGGTGCTGACGATAGCACTCCTCCCACTGGATTCACCCAGAATCCTGAAACTATCAGTGAAATGGTGAGATAATCTAGGAAGGTGTTTTCTCAAATGGACAAGTTAGATAGCAAAGAAGAGCTGAGTTCAAATAAAGAGAAAAACAATAGCATCAAAAAAACATAGCATCAATAATATCTAAAAGCTATATTCATGCTGCAAGTCACACTGAATCTAGTTGTGTATCCAAATTTCCTAAGCAGCATTAAAGATAGATTCTTAGTGATTTTTTTCAGCATGTAATTTTAAATGGGGGTGGAAGGAATCATACAAACAGCCTAACTCTGAGTCTCAAACATGTACATTTCAGAATGCTGCTGGTTATTCTCTACTTTTCTCCATCCCCTGGACTCATTCTCCATCCTTATTGCCCTGTACTGAACCACAAGATGCTGAGTGTTGCAGATTATATCCTCTGCTGATAGAGATCAGACAGCCTGGTGTCCGGTGCTTCTTCCCAGGAGTCCCTCCCCATAATAGTGGCTATTGCCAGTACAGTTTGAATAATTTGCTATTGCTTGCCTGCTAAATTTTCAGTAATTTTCTGAGCTAGTTGTTAAAAATAAAGCATATAAAATTTTAATTAAATATAGTAAATTAAAATAGGTACTCAAACCCCATCTCTTCTTGGTTCTTTTTTTTTTTTTTTTTTTTGGCTGCAGGAACTCACACTTTATTACCGAGGGGGCAGGGATATATATATGAAAGTCTGCGCATGAGCTTTTCTTGGCTTGCACATGCGCTTTGGTCTGTGCATGCACTTTACATGGCTTGCGCATGTGCTTCGGTCTACGCATGCGCTTTGATTATTGACAGCTCCCCTGTTTTTACTTTCTGCGCATGCGCTTTCCATGGACCTTGCACCTTTCTGTTAAGATTGCATTAGATTTGTAGTTCTTTCGGTTGGTGGAAGCGAACACTACCTCAGGTCCCTCTGTCAGCCAGAAAGCAGCATTGCCAAGGCGGTATTGCCAAAGTTAAGTTTTGCGTCTGTTATTGACAGCGGACACACAAGGGCCTGTCTTAGGTTGTGGCAGGTATGCACCCATGCTTACCTGTCATGGCTGTCCATTACCTGGATCCGGATAAGGTGACGGTGCTGTCCTAGGTTGCTATGGAGCACACCACCATCTTACCCGTCATTGGCCTACAAGTGGTCTAGCACAATGTTTATCCAGACATTGGGTCTTGAAAAGGTTGTAATGGGGAATAACGCACATGTAAGCGCTACTCGTAAGTTTTTGCATCTGTTCCATTGATGCCACAAGATGATAAAAATGACCCCTAGACAGAGGAAAATTAGACTGAGGAGTGAGACCGCTCCACCTAAGGATTTGACCAATCCCCAAGCTTTGAAGAGCCAAGAGAGGGATTGATCGGGATTAATAGTGAGGATTTGATTAGCCAATTGGACAGTAAATTTAAGAAAGATTGGTTCCATTGGCCACGCAGGTAGTCATTAAGGGAATGAACTTGGGAGGAGTAGTTGGATACAACAGCAGGGGTAACTCAGGTGAAGGCATAGGTAGGCATACAGGGGATATGAGCAGTTAAAGTCAGTAAGTCGATTTCTTCCTGTATTAAGGAAACTTGTTGATTCAACTGGAGTAGTCCTACTGCGAGATGGTTGTTGATGGACTTTTGTGTGAGAAAGGTGCTGGAGACTCTTTCTGAGAGAAGGTTGATGGTATCTGCGTTGAGTAGGGAGTTGGATAGAGCTAGGCCGCCAACCACTGCGGACACAGCTGCCAGCGTCGAGAAGACGGAGATCAAGGCGCCAACAACCAATGCCGGACCTGCTTGTCGATTTCGGATGATTACCTTACTGATTGATCGGTCCCTCAGAGGATCCCTCGTACTCGTGTCCCAACGTTGGGCGCCACTTGTCGGCCCGTCCCGCAGGCCGACGGGGTTCAGGAACAAGGCGGAGGGGCTGGAGATGAAAAACGCGTCTACTCCTCTTCTTGGTTCTTTTACTGCACTTAACTGCTGATAAAGGTTACTTGTATCTATTGTGCTTGCATGTTGGAAATCCTATTTAAAGGAGGTTCCTCTTCATCTCTTCCCAACTCCATGTTCACTGACTTCATATTGGTAGCTTGAAATTGACCATGACAGGAAGATTTACCCTTTGAAAATCAGCAAATGTTACTCTAGCGCCTTCTCCTCCCTGAAGAACAGGTTGCTCAATATTTGAAAAAGCAAACTACTGGCCACAGTCCTGGGGACAACTCCAATTCCACTCCAGTCCAATGCTCGTCGTGCTTTAATAACAAGGTGTACTTGCGTTGGGGCTCTGGACCAGGCATGGGAACAGCTTCCCATCAGTGCTAACACCTGCATTCTTGCTGGTTCTCCTACTTCTTACCACAGCTTTCAGAAAAGGCCCTTCCTTAAACTCACTTCAGTGAAACTCTTTCGAGTATATTATCTGCTTCCTAGTGAGTCCCTGGGATCATTGCCAGAGACTAGTGTGTCCCAAAGTTCAAATGACAGAAGACAAATACTTCAAAAAAGATTCATCAGTTAAATAAGTCTGAGAAAGAGAGGGTCCAACAATGTTGAACTGTTTCTTTACTGTGGGACTTCTCAGACACTTAAATGTAGCCAACATGGATTGTGAGTAGCCATCAAACTATCTTTACTAATTTTTTTCCTGAAAAGAATTTTTTACAAGTAATTTTTCAAGAAACATTCCCATGGAGTCATTTAAAAAAAATCAGTATTTGGACCTACAATAGAAATTGACCTAAAAGAATAGATTTTTTAATAATAGATGTAATGTTATTTTTTTAAAAAGCTAACTGAGCTGATAGGTGCTGCCATTTTTATAAATATATACTAAAATCTCTTTTATTCAATGATGCTGAAAACAAAATGCCGTCCACATAAGCACACATTTCAAATGTCTGAAGATTATCCTTATAGGCAATAGAAGCAAATTTAACTGATTTGAATGGAAAGCATTTTAAAATGCATGATGTCTTTATGATGTATGTATGATGACTGTTGGAAACATTTCTCAAAAT
The DNA here is from genome assembly GCF_964194135.1 of Talpa europaea. NCBI lineage: Eukaryota > Metazoa > Chordata > Mammalia > Eulipotyphla > Talpidae > Talpa > Talpa europaea. The sequence continues at coordinate 113,616,077 of NC_140071.1, forward strand.
GATTTGGGGGTCAGTAGCTATTGATATGCCTCTAAACTGCTGGTTTTATATTTTTATGCCTGTGCTTTAGATATTTCCTATTATATCACTCTGTCAGGCTGTCAGCCATCATTGCTTACAGTTGTCAATGTGTCTAATTCTAACTTCCCTCTTTGCTTCTAATCTTCTCTAACATGGGGATCCTGATATCCAAGACGGTTAGAACTGTGTATACAGTAATGAGGGATAGTTATTCACTACATTATAGCTCGATAAGGTTACCAGATAACTGACCCCACCTAAAAGGCACAATATATCACATGCAGCTTACTTTGAAGCAGAACCTAAACAAAGTTGAGTCTATTCAATTATAAGCATATGCAGCAAATTTTAAATGTGAAAAACAACCCCCAGAATATATTTTGTGGAAATTAACCCTTTGGCCTAAAGCTTTTGTTTTCACAAGATAGCTTTTGAAGTCCAAACAACTCTTCGTTATTTGGTAAAACTAAGTCAATTTTCTTGACAACCATTTTGTGAGTTTCATGTCAGACAAATTTATTCTGAAGGGAAAAATAAATGTTCACTTTCTGCTTTTTTTTTTTTTTTTTGGACTGGCTTTTCAATCCAACATTGAAATCATCTCTGTGGCATGACAGCTCGGAGAACCCAAACATCTGAAGGAGAGAGAACACAAAAATCACAAGAGAAACCCCAAGGAGCTCTGAAAAGGCGCCCGCCTGAGGCAACACATACTTACACAAGCTTCCATTATGCATGAAGTTACTGAGGATCTTTGCAATGGCTCATGGGAGACCTATTTACATGGATTTTGTTACAGACGCTAACCACATTTTGAGTCAGACAGAGTGGTGTCTGATGTTAAATAAATAAATAAATAAAAATCCCCTCATGAAATAGCATCTCTTCCCGTCAGGAGTCATGGGTGTGACTCATGACCTTGAAGCTGTGTTTGGACTTGGCGAAGGGTGGTCATCAGTCCAATTCAGGAACTGATCTTATTCATTGATTTTTAGGAAGGTGTCGTGTTTTGGTTAATGCTGGGAATGTGTAATGAGGTATAAATGCGGGCATGCACAAACACACACAGAAATATTTATTTTATTTTGCTTTTATATAATATGTTTGGGAAGAACTTTGAAAGAGCTCCAGTTGGTTGAAGGACAGTACTTCCTTAAAAGTTGCTGTTCATGGGAATAAAAACTACGATGGGTACTACCATTTATGGAGTTTCTATGATGAGCAGTGTGCTAGGTGCTGTGTATTCCTTCATACTCATAATCCTCAGCACAATCTTATGTCAGTCCCATCCTACAGATAACAAGCTTATACTTAGAAAGGCTCATCAATTTACTCAAGTTTTACAAATCAGGGAAGTGATGACGCTGAGATTAAAACATGAGGTCCCTTTGACTCACTCGCTCCTTGGAATTAATCCGCCGCCCTCTCTGTCTGTCAACTGTGGGCACGTGGATTCAAGCACTGTGAGCTTCAGGTCTGGATTGTAGCCACTGTCCCTTCACTGGCTCCAGCTGGCCTCCCCACCTTTGATGAGGCATCCATTCTTATCTCCCTGCAGCTCAGTTCTCTTTCACTAGGAAGGGCACCCCCTTCTTCACCTCTATTCTGCTGGAAGGAGCCAGGCATCTCTAGTCTGATTCTCAGAGACTTCCAGTACTTGACTCCAACTACCTTCTGGCTTCCTTTCCCAGTGCTTTTAACATGTTCCTATGCTTGCGTTGCCCTAAAGCCCTTGACCTTTCCCTGGTCACTGTAGACTCGCCCTATTGGCACCATTATTTCTTCTTACAATGTCTTCTGCCTCATCTACAATATCTAAATTATACCTGCCCTTCATGGCTCAGCTGCAGTGCTATCTCCTCCACAAAACCTCTCCTCATGCCCCAACTAGAAATGCTGACTCCCTTTGGCACATATGTCTCCTAAGGGCTTTATCACTCACTACCTAGGGCACTCATTTCTGGTGACCAATTCTCATTTTGATATTCTATAGGGACCATGCCTGCCCTGTTCACAGAAACCTCACCTTCATTTTAAGCACATATTAGTAAACAACTATTACATGAATGAAATATTTTTTTTTACTGTAACAATATATTCTTTTACTGAAATATATACGCACAAAAGAGAGAAAATCATATACAGAGCAACCAATTATTGCAGAGTGCATGGTCATTAAACCATAACCCAGGATAAGAAATTGAACATTAAATACCCTCCCCTATGCCCGACCTCATTTCTCCTCCTAATTATTACCTCTCTCCTCTTTCCCAAAGTTAGCCATTATTATGAGTTGTAACACCACAGATTAGTTTCGACTGCTTCATAATTTTATGTAATGTAATCACGTGAATGTGGTTTTGGTATCTGGCTTCTTTAGCTCAATATTAGGTTTGTGAGATTTATCCAAGTTGTTGCATGTGGCTGTAGTTTGTTTATTTTTATTGCTGAACAGTATTCCACTGCATAAATACACCATGGTTTATCTTTTCATCCTATTCTTTTTTTTTAAAGATTTATTTATTTATGCATACAAGAACTGGGGTACAGGCCAGAGGTGTGGAGGGTGATAGGATTCACTGGAGACAGAGCGGGGAACACAACAGGCAGATTGACTAAAATACACTGCTGAGGGGAGCAGTGGGCAAGACAGGAGAGGTCTGCTGCGCCATGTAGCTAGCTCCCTGACCAGGGATTGAACTCATGCTTCAGTGGCTGTGGACAGCTTCACAGGCTGTGTCTTAACCCCTTGCACCACCAGGGAGGCCCCTCATCCTAGTCTTGATGGATATTAGAGTTGAGATATTAGGTCTGCATGGAAATTCCAGCTTGGGACTATTACAAATAATGTTGCTATGAACATTTTTCTATGGTGTTTGCATTTTCAGTAATGATTATGATATTGAGTTTAACACAATCCAAATTGATTTCAGCATAAATTGTTGTGTAGATGAGTGTTTAAAATGTTTCCAATTTTGTGTGAGACAATGAGCAGTATTAGTATAAGTGCAAGGATTACTGAAATAAAAATCTAATGTCCAATCAAAAGAGTTTTAAATACCAAGGCATCTGGGAGTTAATATAAGCGCATGCCTGAATGCCTGCAAGGTAATGATGGTAATAAAGGGAATCTCAGAGCTGTCTGAAATCCATGTTCTGTGCTGCAAACTACACCTGCATGTCATTCGGTACATGCACCAAACCAAAATCCCACTCAAAGCCAAATCACATATTGTTTTCATTGCTTCCTATTCATGTCACTGGTGAGGGAGGGATGGCTGCCCGAGGTTATGAGGTTGGCCCAGCACAAAGCACCCAATGCCAGATAGATGCAACTGACAGCAGGTTTTTTAAGCACATAGATTCACAGCCTGGGGAAGGAAAACACTATCATCCTACAAAGCCACTTGGGGTTTGCGCTTGGGAACAGAGAGAGTGGTCAGGTGCTCTGGGGCAATCTTTGTAGTATTAAGAGGGTAGATGACCTTGGCTCCTACAGAGGATGTGATTGGCCTGTTGAATAATCCTGTGGGCTGGAAGGAACCAAAACCCACTGTATTGAATAAATGGGAGTGGTGCCTGGTCCCCTGGCTATGGTGGGGTTTGGTCAGATAGCCCTGATTTGCAGGAGCAGAGCGGAGAGGGAAACTTGCAGGTGTACTGTCAGAAACCCTCCCTATTTCTTTGGCTATTAAATCAGCTATTAAGGTCCTATAGTACTGGGACCAAATATAAAGGTGTAAACCACATATATGCAGGAGGAACAGGAGTTCTACCAAAATGGAGGATTGGATCCAAAATGCGACCAGATTCAGCAACAATGGATAATAGAGATAATTCTCCTGAAGACTGCAGACAAGAGGTTTTAAAAGGGAATTTAAATAAAAAAGAATTTGTTAGCGTTTCCCATTCTTTCCCTTTAACATCTACCTAAATGATACGCTAGCTTCCCTCCACCCCACACCCCACCCCTGCAAAGAGCCCAGACAAGTAGGACAGCACTGAATATAGTCTACATTCTAAGGGCAGTGACCACCATGTGTATGTGTGCGTGCTCATGTATCATGAGAGACACAGAATATCATATGTATTTTTAAGTTGATTGCTATGAATTTGGTATATATTCTGTGCCCTTATCACAAGTTGTTTTTTTTTTTTTTTAACCTGGTCATTACAATGCTATTTTATGTCCTTGGCTTTGATCTTAGATATGGTCAGTAAGCTTATGGAGGACAGAAATAATTCCTTTTCATCTTCATATTTTCCCCAGGACCTACTAGAGTGCTTCTGCTTTGAAAATTAATGTCAGCTCAGCATCTTGGTCAGTGCATAGCACAGGTAGAGGCAGAGTAAACACCGTGACATTTGGTGACATTGATGATGGAACCTCACCACACGGTGGTGGACTAGTGCTTCACTTCCCCAGGCAGCATGGCGCTTATTAGAAATGCAAGACCCTCTGCGCCACCTGGGCCTGCAACTGCTTAATCAAAGCAGCCCTCCCCACTTCCCCAGCCATCAGGGACTCATGGTCTAGTTACTGTCTGAGAAGCACGGCTCTAGAAGGCCCCCTCTCAGCACGTGAAGTAGGGCTGTCCTCAGGACACCTTCCACCAGGATTCGTGTTCACTGAAAACAAGAAAGTGCTAAGGAGGCTGACATGGCCTCCCTGCCCTCCCTGGTGTAATTGAATGCTAATTCTACAAAAGCCAAAGATTTCATCAGAGGATGCATTGGGTTTCTTCTTTTAAGCAAAAAAGAAAGAGAGATGGCTTGGGAAAGAGAAGCAGGACAAGGAGACGCAGAGAGAGCTTGGTCCTCGAGAGCTGGGACGCAATCCTGCCTCATGATGTCCACCTGCCTCGACTTGATCCTTGTAAAGTGAGGCAATTTTGACAGATTTGCTTCTCATTTTCATTTGATTTTTTTCTTTATGCCTGAGTTTATTGTTTTGCTTTGATTTGCAAATGTCTGACACCGAGACCTTTGGCATCTGACTTGAACGTTTCTAACCAGAAACTTGCCAGTAGAACAAAATTAGACCAGGGGAGAGGTAAGAAAACAAAAGCTTGGTGCCTTTTCCTTTGCTCATGCTGCCTTTTCTATCACCCAAAACGTGGGCTCCTAAGGCGAGAGTGTTTCTGCAACTCATTTTTCACTTAAGCTCATTCCTCATGAAAGACCCAGTTCATTGCGTGAAGATCCTGGAAGAACCTGAGTCTATGTTCCAACAAGCACTCAACTCTAACTGTTGGAGAATTAGTTCTACGTGATATTTTTGGTTTGTTTATCAGCATACCATCTTTGCTATCAATTACCTAATGCTTTTCTTTAAATCAACTATCTTTAACACAAATTCTAGTTGGAGGGGGTTGCTTATTCAAGGTTCTGACCCTAAAGTCTGCTCTGCCTCTGTTTGGAAATTGGGCAGGGCACTGCCTCCAGGAGCCAACATTTTAGTGGGGAAGGGAGGCAGACCATGTCAAATAAACAGATAAATGTGTGAGATAGCGCTGGGCAGCAGGGCAGTACTATGATGATACTGGTGACCAGAGGGAATGGCGGGGGAGGGAACAGGCCTGGGAAGGGAGAAGATACGACATTAGCAGGGGAGTATTGGTGGAGACTGAGTGAAGCAAGTGCGTGTGAAGTTGTGAAGGTGTGAAGTTGCACCCCCAGAATTACATACATTTACAATTATGTAAATGACAATTTTGCAAATGAATTAAAATTTACAAATGAACAAAATTAACTAAAATAATTTTTTTTAAGAGCACCCAGCTCAAGTAGACTGTAGGTTCCCACACTGTCCTCAGGGCTTCAAACATGTGATCCCTGAAAGAACTCTGGAGGTGGGTATTATGCTCATTTTATAGATATTAAATCAAGGTCCTGAGGAGTTAAATCATTTCTGCGGTCCTACTGCTCCTAAGTGTCAAAGTTAGCATTTGAACTCAGCTTAAAGAACTGCCTTTCGATGGCCTTCTTTCCCAATACTCAGTTAATCAGCCACTTCCAACTTCAGAGATGTCAGAGGGACTGTAACCAGGACTGTTGTGCACATGTTTGAACCAGCTTGAACTCGACTTTTCATTCTATTGTCTTGGTTTTCCTTTTCCATGGAGATCTGAACAATTGGGGATTGACTAGGGTTTTTGCTTGAATGTCTCACAGTCTCAAGCATCGGGAAGTTTTTCCTTGTCTTTAACATACATGACAGTAAATTTCAACTTTATTAACGTATGAAAGTGGCTACTATTGTCCTTTCAAGGGACACTGTATCTAAATAATTCCACTCACTACTTTCCACAAGAAAGTAAATAGATCTTGTCCTACCTCCAACTGGGAGCATCCTTTGACCTGGGCCTTACTTTAGGAAGTTAGTAAGAATTTGTGGGCTGAAAGACATGGAAGTCTACCTTCCTGGAAAGAGGGTTGAGTCAAAACCAAGTGGATCCAAGACAATTTGCACATTCCTTCCTGCACCCACTTAATTAAGTTGTAAGCACACTGTGGCCTCAGGTGAGATCCAGCCCTGGAACTGTTTCTGTAAATAAAGTGTTATTGAAGTACAACCACGCCCATTTGGTTTTTGTTGTTGTTGTTTGGTCTATGGCTGCCTTCATGCTATTATAGTAGAACTGAGTCATGGCAGCAGAGAATTTGTGTCCTGCAAAGTCAAAATTATTTACTCTGTGGCTCCTCTGAAAAAACCTTTGTTACTAAAAAAATATAAATAAAGAAAAAAGAAAAAATGGAAAACATTTGCTGCTTCCTGATTAAAGGAATTGCTCAGCAAACATATGAGCAAACCAAGTTTGCTATGATGACACAGACATAGATCAGAAGGCTCAGGGTCAAGTGCAGCATCAAGGGCTAACTGAGAACGTTAGCTGAGGCTTGAGGACACAGGAATTGCAGAGTGATGGGGGAAGCTGGCTATAGATCTTCAAAAATATTGGGTTAAACAGAGGTGATCAGGAACCACTGAAGTCTTCTCAGCAGCTTTGTCAAGTTTGGATTTTTTTAAAAAAATTTATTTATTTTTTTACAAGAGCTGGGGTACAGGCCAGAGGTGCGGGAGGGTGAGAGGATTCACCAGAGACAGAGTGGGGAGCAGAGCAGGCAGATGACCTAAATACACTGCTGAAGGCAGTGGGCGGGACAGGATATATCTGCCACGCCCTGTGGGAATCTCCCTCCACGGCCGGGAATTGAACCTGCGCAACAGAGGCTGCGGACAGCCTTACAGTGCTGCGCTCAACATGCTGTGCCACCGGGGAGGCCCCAGTCAGGTTTGCATTTTGAATCAATGACGTTTGCTGGGAATGTGAAGGAATTGCTTCATTTGATACATGATGACTTTTCAGATAGCGGTTTACATGGGACAGTGTTATTTGCACCCGCCTCCATCATGTGGCATATTCTTGGGTATGTTTGAAATACAGGATGAACACTAAGATTATACTGAGGAGTCTGATTAACACGAGTGACTAATACTTATAGGAGACACAAGTGTATGAGCCACATATAGATATTGAGAATTCTCAGTAAACAGCCCAAATGACTCCTGTTGCACTTTATGTCTTTGGTGACTACCACAATTCCAAGAATGTGCTTGCTACTTTCCTACTCTTTGTGGAGCTGAGTCTTGGCGTTACCATGGAAATACATTTTAAGACCCTTCAGTTGAACCTGTTTTCCACCTCTGTTTGGACAGGTTTACATTCTCTGCTCTCTGACCTGTGGGAAGACTGGAGCCACAGCAAAAGTTGTCGTCTGCCCACCCTCCATCTACGCAAATCACTATTATTACCAAACCTACTGCTATTACTGCAAGAAAAGACACAGATTGATTTTTGCTGATGATATCATTCCAATTTTGGAGATTTCTATATTGCCAGAGAGTCACTTACTGACCACATGATTCCTCTTTAACTTAGACCACAGTCCGAGTTACAGTGACCCCGATCCATGGCAAGAACTGAAATAAGACCAATTAGGAGTTGATTGCAACAGTTTGGATGAGAAACTCTGAGGTACTAAACTAAATCAGAAGTCAGATGGCGAGGAGAAGAGGGACTCAAGGAATAAATAAGGCATGGAGTTGGCAGACTTGGTGGGTAGTTGGACCTGACGAAAATGAGAAAAATTTTATGTTTCTAGCCTGACTGCTGAGAATGGTGGCATCATTCCAAGAAATAGAAACTATAGAAATAAAATCAGATCTTGGGGGAAGATGTTTTGAATTTTTAATAGTTTCTTTGAGGTATCTGTTCATATCTAAGGGGAGATTCCAATTAGGTAGAGTAGGAATCTGGTGAGAGGTCATGACTTCTGATACAAATTTACCCCCTTGTGTTCATAAAACGGAGTTTAAAGTCAGGAAAGGAGTGAGTGTCCCCATGGGGATAGCCAGAGTGCAAATAGCCAGAAAATGAGGAGAGAGTCATGGTGGACCAAAATGTTTATGGAGAACACAGAGGATGAAGTACTTTTTTTTTTTAAGATTTATTTGTTTATACAAAAACAGGGGTACAGGCCAGATGTGCGGGATGGTGAGAGGATTCACCAGAGACAGAGAAGGGAACAAAACAGGCAGACAGATGAAATACACTGCTGAGGGGAGCAGCGGGCAAGACAGGAGAGGTCTGCTGTGCCATTTGGGTATCTCCCCTGGTGGCTGGGATCGAACTCTCACTGCAGAGGCTGCAGCAGATTCACAGAGCTGTGCTCAATGGCCTGCACCACCAAGAAGGCCTGAGAATGAAGTGCTTATTAAAGACCGAAGAATGGTCAGAAATGGGCAGATCCAAGACAATTCTTATAAAGTTTATACATTGTATAATAACATCCCTTATTTTTAGGAGTGATATACATAAAAAATTAAAAAGTAGTTTGTAAGCTGTAAAACACTCTAAAGTTATAGGGTATTATTATAAGTTTGTAATTTGCTTCTGGACATTCAGTATTTTGTGTGTATATATGTGCATAAATATGTGGACATTGGTATGATAGTGAGATGAATACAATGAGTTGAAGACACTAGAAATTGAGCAAAAACAGGCAGAATCTGGAGATTTGGTCTTGAAAGAAGGAAATACAATGGACGAGATCTGTACTTACTTGATTGTCCCTCTGGGGAAAACTTGCATTCTATGAACTACAGGGTGATTAGAATTCAGGCAGAAAGTCATAGGCTTATTATCATTAGATACCAGAAGATACAATTTATGGCTGTAAAAGAGGCAAGCTAAGGCGGTAAATGCTGAAAAGGAGGCACCTGTAAAGAGGGATATTCCCAGATCTGCATATAAAATCTTTAGATCTAAGAGGTGACCTGGCTGCATGGAGGAGTTGTCAAGGAGCTAAGTAAAACTCAACAGCTGGAAGTCTGAAAGAGCTGAGCAGAGTTTTAGCTGTTGTCCAACATGAAGGAAACACACTTTAGAGTTTATATCCCACCAAATTGGAGGAACTTGATATAAACCTCAGACTTCTGTTTTCCATCTACTAAATCTTTATCTTGAAATAATAACAGATTCACAGGAAGTGATAAGGAGAAGTCTTATGTGCCTTTCACTCTGTTTCTTCCCATGGTTATATCTTAGATATCTATAGTATAATATCAAAAACAGAAAAATCAGCATTAGTACAATATGAGCACAGTCCTATGCAATTTAATGGCATGTATAGTCACGTAAGCACTACCGCAATCAAGAATGCAAAATATCCTAAATGTATGGGATGCAGCAAAAGCAGTAATAAGAGGAAAATATATAGCAATAGAAGCTCACATCAAGAAATAAGAAAGAACTCAAAGAAACAACCTAATCTCGAAGCTCAAAGATCTAGAAAAAGAACAACAAAAAAACCCCAAAACCAGTAGAAGAAAAGAAATAATAAAAACCAAAGCAGAAATAAATGAAATTGAAACTAAAAAAACAATCCAAAAGATCAATGAAACCAAGAGCTGGTTCTTTGAAAAAATAAATAAAATAGACAAACCCCTAGCCAGGCTCACAAAGGAAAAAAGGGAGAAAGCACAAATAAACAGGATCATCAATGAAAGAGGAGAAATCACAACGGACACAGCAGAAATCAAAAGAATAATCAGTAACTACTATGAACAGTTATATGGAAACAAGTTTAACAATCTAGAGGAGATGGACAAATTCCTACAACTCTACAATCACCCAAAGCTAGATAAAGAAGAAATAGAACACCTAAACAGACCAATTACAATTAGCGAAATTGAAATGGTAATCAAAAACCTCCCCAAAAACAAAAGCCCAGGACCTGATGGATTTACAAATGAATTCTACCAAACATTCAGAGACGAATTAGTGCCTATCCTTCACAAACTCTTCCAAAAAATTGAGAAGGAAGGGACAATACCAAACACGTTCTATGAAGCCAACATTACACTAATACCAAAACCGAACAAGGACAACACAAAAAAGGAAAACTACAGGCCAATCTCCCTAATGAACACTGATGCAAAAATCCTCAATAAAATTTTAGCCATCAGAATCCAACAATGTATCCATAAGATAATTCACCACGACCAAGTAGGATTCATTCCAGGAGCACAAGGATGGTTTAACATCCGAAAATCAATCAACGTTATCCAACACATCAACAAAAAGAAATATAAAAACCATATGATAATATCAATAGATGCTGAGAAAGCTTTCGACAAAGTGCAACACCCATTCATGATAAAAGCCCTTGAAATTCTTGGGATACAAGGAACATACCTCAACATCATAAAGGCCATCTATGACAAGCCAACAGCCAGTATCATTCTCAATGGTGAAAAGCTGAAAGCAATTCCATTAAGATCTGGAACAAGACAAGGATGTCCACTCTCACCATTGCTTTTCAATATAATACTGGAAGTCCTAGCCAGGGCAATAAGACAAGAGAAAGACATCCAAGGAATCCAAATAGGAAAAGAAGAAGTCAAACTATCACTATTTGCAGACGATATGATATTATACATAGAGAACCCCAAAAACTCCACAGAAAAGCTAATTCAACTCATCAATCAGTTCAGTAAAGTGGCAGGATACAAAATCAACACGCAAAAGTCAGCAGCCTTCCTATACACAAACAATAAATCTGAAGAAGAAGAAATCAAAAAGACCATCCCTTTTGTTATTGAAACAAAAAAAATCAAATATTTGGGAATAAATCTAACAAAAGAGGTAAAGGACCTATACAAAGAAAACTATAAAACACTGTTAAAAGAAATAGAAGAAGACACAAAGAAATGGAGAGACATCCCCTGCTCATGGATTGGAAGAATAAACATTATTAAAATGGCCATCGTCCAAAAGCAATATACAGATTCAATGCTATTCCAATCAAAATTTCAATGTCATTCTTCAAAGAAATAGAACAATTATTGATGAAATTCATATGGAATCACAAAAAACCCCGAATAGCCAAAGCTCTCCTGAAAAAAAAAGAAGGGAATGGAGGCATCAGACTCCCAGACTTCAAACTCTACTACAAAGCCATAATCATCAAAACTGCATGGTATTGGAACAAGAACAGACATACAGACCAATGGAATCGAATAGAAAATCCAGAAATAAACCCACAGATTTATGGTCAACTAATCTTTGACAAAGGAGCAAAGAATATGCATTGGAGCAAAGAAAGTTTGTTCAATAAATGGTGCTGGGAAAACTGGGTCGCTACATGCAAAAGAATGAAGCTTGACCACCACCTCACACCATACACAAAAATCAACTCAAAATGGATTAAAGAACTAGACATAAGACCTGAAACCATAAAATATATAGAAGGAAATATAGGTGAAACACTACGTGATTTGCACATCAAAGACATCTTTACAGACATATCACCCAAAGCAGTGATAGTGAAGGCAAAGATCAACAGCTGGGACTACATCAAATTAAAGAGCTTTTGCACAGCAAAAGAGACAATAACAAAAACAAAGAGAAACCCCACCAACTGGGAGAACATTTTTGCACCCAACACTAATGATAAAGGACTGATCACAAAAATCTGCAAAGAGCTGATGAGACTCAACAACAACAAAGAAAATAATCCAGTCAAAAAATGGGCAGAAGAGCTTAAAAGAAACTTCTCTGAAGAGGAAATGCAAATGGCCAACAGGCATATGAAAAAATGTTCAACATCACTTGTCATCAGGGAAATGCAAATCAAAACTACCATGAGATACCATCTTACACCAGTGAGAATGGCACATATTAAAAAAACTAGCAACAACAAATGTTGGCGTGCGTGTGGAGAAAAAGGAACTCTTCTGCACTGTTGGTGGGAGTGCAAACTGGTCCAACCACTGTGGAAAGCTGTGTGGAGATTTCTGGACCTACTAAACATAGAGCTTCCATATGATCCAGCAATTCCACTCCTAGGTATTTACCCAAAGGACACAGAAACATCAATTCCAAAGAACACCTGCACCCCTATGTTTATAGCAGCACTGTTTACAATAGCTAAGCTTTGGAAACAACCCAAATGCCCAAAAATAGATGACTGGATCAAGAAGATGTGGTACATATATACCATGGAATATTACTCAGCATTCAAAAAAGATAAACACATGCAATTTGCAGCAACATGGATGGCGCTGGAAGGGATCATGCTCAGCGAAATAAGCCAAAAAGAAAAAGAAAAATACCGGATGGTCTCACTTATAGCAGGAATCTAGAAAACTTAAATAAGGGACCAGGAAAATGAATAACTATAAGAAAGTGAAAATCAAAATCAACAAAAAACTATGAACCAGAGACACTTTTAGGGGGGCGGGGGCGGGAGGGGAGGGATTGGGGTCAGAATGGGGGGCTGCAATTGTATGGGGAATATAACAATAAAATTTATAAAAAAAAAAAGAATGCAAAATAACAAAAACAATTCTATCATACGAAGATGTCTCTGTGTTGCCCCTTTGTAGTCATCCCCATTCTACAAACTGCCCTCCAATATCTTTAGCTCTTGACAATAACTAATATTTTCTTGGTCTCCAAAATTTTGTCATTTTGAGAGTGTTCTATATATGGAATCATATAGTACAAGATCTTTTAGTGTTGGCTTTTTAAAAGTCAGCATAAAACTCTTCAGATCTACCTAAGTGATTGGATGTATCAAGAGTTTTGACAGATCCTTTTCATTGCTGAATGGTATATGACACAGTTTGTACAGTGATTAATCTAATGAAGGACATTTTGCTTGTTTCTAGTTTTTGGCTATATATGTTATCAGGGAAAAGCATATTAAAACATACCACTATATACCTATTAGAATGGCTTAATTATTATAATTAAACTATGGCTTAATTATTTTCATTACTAAACCTACTTTTATCATGTGATACATCAATTGTCCTTCTAGTATTTGCCAAATGAAAATTTATGTCCACACAAAGGCCGGCATGTGGATGTCTGCTGCAGATTCATTCGAGTTTGCTTACATTTGGAAACAACTAATCTGTCCTTTGGTAAAGTAATGGATAAATAAACTATGGTTCATTCAGACAATGGAATATTATTCAGTGCTATCAAACCATGAAAAACAAGGAGGATAATAAATCTTAACCCTTATCTAATATCTCTCACAAAAACTAATTTAAAATGGACTTAAATGATAACTGGAAACCATAAAGATCCTAAAAGAAAATATAGGAAAAAAAATTTTGACATGGATTTTAGCAGTGAATTTTGGGGTATGGCACCCAAAGTATATGCAACAGAATAAACAAGTGGGACTATTGCATCAAACTAAAAAACTTTCTGAAAACAAAGAAAAGATCACAAAATTAAAAAAAAAATAACATGAGAAAATATATTCACAAACTATGTATCTGATAAGGGCTTAATGTCTAAAATACATAAAAAACTCATACAATTCAGCAAAAATGAAATAATCCAATTCAAAAATATGCAAAGAACTGAATATTTTTCCAAAGATGATGTTCAAATGGTCAACAGGTATGTGAAAAGGTGGTCAACAACACTAATCATTAGGGAAATGCAAAATGAAACCACAAGGAAACTATCACCTCACATCTGCTCGAGTGGTTATCATCACAATGGCAAGAAATAACACAATTTAATAAGGAAGCAGAGAAAAGAAAACCCTTGTGCATTGTTGTCAGTATTGCAAATTGGTATAGTCACAGTTTGTCCAAAAATTAAAAACAGAAATTCTTTATGAGCTAGCAATTTTATTTATTGAAAACTACCTGAAGGAAATAAAAAACACTATGTAGAAGAGAAACCTGCACCCCCATATGCAAAGCAGCATTTTTTACTATATCCAGTACATGGCATGGATAAAGAAAATATGATGGATAAATATGATGGATAAAGGAAATCCTGTCATTTGCAACAATGTGAGTGAAGATTAAAGGCAGGATGCTAAACGAAGTATTTCTCAGACAGAGAAATCAAATACCATATGATTTTACTTATATTTATATGAATAGAAAAATAAACAACCTCAAAAATCGGAGATCAGATTTGTGGTTACCAAAGAAGGGGGTTTCCAGAGAAGAGGAGAACTGGATATGATATATCGACCACACCTTCTCACAACTTCCTCTATCTTCCAATGACTCACTCTCAGAACCAGTTGAAAAGCAGGTTCAGAGAGGCACACTCAACATCACAGTTACCCATAGCAAGTAGACTATATATGTTCTTAATGACGTTCTTCAAAGGAAAACTATGGCTTAATTATTTTTCAAGATCTCCCAAGTTCCCCATATCTCCTCTGCTTGTAGTCATTTTTTTTTTATAAATTTTATTGTTATATTCCCCATACAATTGCAGCCCCCCATTCTGACCCCAATCCCTCCCCTCCCGCCCCCGCCCCCCTAAAAGTGTCTCTGGTTCATAGTTTTTTGTTGATTTTGATTTTCACTTTCTTATAGTTATTCATTTTCCTGGTCCCTTATTTAAGTTTTCTAGATTCCTGCTATGAGTGAGACCATCCGGTATTTTTCTTTTTCTTTTTGGCTTATTTCGCTGAGCATGATCCCTTCCAGCGCCATCCATGTTGCAGCAAATTGCATGTGTTTATCTTTTTTGAATGCTGAGTAATATTCCATGGTATATATGTACCACATCTTCTTGATCCAGTCATCTATTTTTGGGCATTTGGGTTGTTTCCAAAGCTTAGCTATTGTAAACAGTGCTGCTATAAACATAGGGGTGCAGGTGTTCTTTGGAATTGATGTTTCTGTGTCCTTTGGGTAAATACCTAGGAGTGGAATTGCTGGGTCATATGGAAGCTCTATGTTTAGTAGGTCCAGAAATCTCCACACAGCTTTCCACAGTGGTTGGACCAGTTTGCACTCCCACCAACAGTGCAGAAGAGTTCCTTTTTCTCCACACCCTCGCCAACATTTGTTGTTGCTAGTTTTTTTAATATGTGCCATTCTCACTGGTGTAAGATGGTATCTCATGGTAGTTTTGATTTGCATTTCCCTGATGACAAGTGATGTTGAACATTTTTTCATATGCCTGTTGGCCATTTGCATTTCCTCTTCAGAGAAGTTTCTTTTAAGCTCTTCTGCCCATTTTTTGACTGGATTATTTTCTTTGTTGTTGTTGAGTCTCATCAGCTCTTTGCAGATTTTTGTGATCAGTCCTTTATCATTAGTGTTGGGTGCAAAAATGTTCTCCCAGTTGGTGGGGTTTCTCTTTGTTTTTGTTATTGTCTCTTTTGCTGTGCAAAAGCTCTTTAATTTGATATAGTCCCAGCTGTTTATCTTTGCCTTCACTATCACTGCTTTGGGTGATGTGTCTGTAAAGATGTCTTTGATGTGCAAATCATGTAGTGTTTTGCCTATATTTCCTTCTATATATTTTATGGTTTCAGGTCTTATGTCATTAAGCACAGATTCCAATCTAATGCTAATAGCTCAGTGACTAGGTAAACATAGTATCAGCTTCACTGGGTTCTGCTTTATAGGGTGCTGTCCCGTAGAAATTCAGGTTTTGGGAAGTAGTCAAGCCCTTGTGTGACCCATGAAATTCAAATCGATTCAGTCTTCTCTTACTGCCCAGTCTGTTTTAATGGCTCTTCCTTGTGTCAAGATATGGAAAGAATCTGAATCTACACTACTTCTCCATTACTAGTGGGAACAATGTTCCTAGAATTCAAGATTCTGGCTACCAGTTGCACTAAAGTGATAGAAATTATAGAAATTCAAAGAATAGATCCCCACAAAGTATATTTGTCCTGTTCTTCATTAGCTAAAGTGCATTCTACTGGGGACTGGTTCCCTCAAGATATTCTGGAAAAGATAGCTGTAGTGTTTAATGTTTAATATATTTCTCCTCGTATTATCTCTTCTTCCTTAAGACTATTGGTGACGAACCTATTAAATGTTCTGTAAAACAACTAGAAGCAAAAAAAAAAAAAACAAAAACTTGTTAGCATTGTTTAATTCAATAATCTTAGAATTTATGACCAAGGATCTCTATTCTTTTGGGCATAAAACCTATTATCACACTGTGGGAAAATGTCCTTTGGAATACATCCTAGAAAAGATCAATCTAGGAAATTCACTATGATAACTCAGGGTTTTTACCTGACAAGGCAGCCAGAATAAATTGGTATTTTCGAATCTCACTAATAAAGAAATGTGTGTGTCCCACATGTGCGGCTCAGGTGAAATCATCATTTATGTTTGGGACTTACTGGAGCTGGTGTGTAGCATTGTAGGAGTGTGGGTGAGGATGTACATAGAGCAAAAATGATTATTAATAACTGATAACTTGTTTTAGGTGGGTAATGGATACTTGAGACCTCTTTATACAGTTCTGTTGTGCTTGTTTGATATTTTTCTTAAAAAGTTTTTTTTTAGAGGAACTGTTTAAATCAAAATGTCCACTGATTTATTTTAATAGTAGCAATGACAAGAGTAAATGTATCATGTGCAAGCACTATTTTGGCATCATGCCAATAACACCTGAATAAGGAAGACCTTCACTGTTGTCCTCATTTTATAAATTAACAAACAGAGGATCTAAAGTGTGGACACCTCCTTAGAATCACTGAACTAGTAAAAAACAAAACAAACACACACACACACACAAACAAAACCCACAGAGAATGTGAACCCATACCCCTCTGATTCCTAAGCCTATTCTCTTAACTGATATATTATATACCACCTGCAAAGAGGACCAGTTAGACGTTTCCACTGCCAGCTCAGCTTTTCCCTGAAGTCAAGTTGTATGGGAAGCTGAATTATAATCAAGGTTGCTTGCCATATTCAGAAAAAGAAAATAAATAGAATAAAATCATTTCAGAACCGGAAAGGACATTAGCTGTCATGCAGGCAGGTCGCATCCTCTCAGTGCAAGCTCTGCTCTTCAGAACTTGCACACGGAGGCATCGACAGAAATTTCTTACCTCTTTGTCACCATTAAGTGCCTTTCCACGAGATGGAATCCCAATCTAGGACAGCAATACTGCTCCAAATCTATTAACTAGATTTTAAATCTTCTGATCCCAGTTTTCAAGAAGCACAAACACTCCACTTGCTTAATAAGCACAGAATCTCTTCTACTTATGATTTTTTAATATTAATTGCATGAACTGGAGCAAAATTTGGCTCTAAACAAAAATGGTCTATTTTGCTTGTCACCAAAAATGGCGATAGCATCTCTACCCAGTCGTTCTAACCTGTGACAAATTTGCTGATATCTGCTTAATTTCTGAGACATTCTCCCAAAGATTATTAACCTCATGCTGTCCAATAAGTATAAAAGCAATGAATGTGAAAGGACTATTGAAAAAATGTGTATTCTTACAATTTTCCTTTTAAGTTGAAAGTAGAGAGAAAAATGACAAATATTGCTTGTGCCAGCTGCTTTGTGGATGCACTAATAAATGGATCCTTCGCTTTTCATGACCCAAACAATGTATGTATATGTGAAGTTGCTTCTGTAATTTTTTTAAGATTTATTTATTTATGCATACAAGAGCTGGGATACAGGTCAGAGGTGTGGGGGGTGAGAGGATTCACCAAGACAGAGTGAGGAACAGACTAGGCAGACTGATTGAAATACACTGCTGAGGGGAGCAGTGGGTGAGACAGGAGAGGTGTGCTGCACCATGTGGATAGCTTCCTGGTCGGGGATCAAACTTGTGCTGCAGTGGCTGCGGATAGCTGCATAGGTTGTGTCTTAACCCCTTGTGCCACTGGGGAGGCCCTGCTTCTATACTTCTATACAGGATGTTTTCAGGGTTGTTTTACCACCAGCAGCAAAAATATTTTTGAGAAAAAACAAACATACACAAGCAAATGTGTGTGTGAGTTTCATCAAGCCAAATAAAGTGTATTTGGATGGGAGGTTAGAATTTATCTTTGTATTAAAGTGACTCATATCACTTTTGTCTTTTGGATCCTGGTGACATTCCCAGGAGACCTTACCTGAGTCAGCATTCCATTTATAAGCAACTATCTTACCAAATCAGTCCTGGGAATATGAAGAACTCTTTGCTTATGCACATTCATTTTCAAATGCAATTTGTGTGTGAACAAAAGAGAAAGCTAATTACTGTATTAATTGAATTTTTTATTGCAATAGAGCACAGAGCACTGTCAAGAACTTCAAATGTCAACAATGGCAGCATGCTTGACCCCGAGCCAATCTGTGGAGAATTTTAAAATGTTATGATTGATCAGGTCTGGGTCAAGTGTCCTTAAAGGGAAGCGGGAGGGAGGGAACCCACACCCACACCCACACCAAACACGCTAAGCAAAATCAATACGGAACAGGAAGGAGGTGTTCTCCCTAGAACAGGTGCTGAGAGACTGATCATGATGGAAGCTAACCAACGGGAGGAAAACCAGTCCCACAGGTGTATGGGAGATGTTCAGTGGGAAGCATAACTAACAGAACTCAGACCTGCAAGTGAGTTGTGTTCCCACAGCTGAGAGGGTATATTCTTTTTTTTTTTTTCATTTATTTATGTACATATATTTTACATTATTCTTTATTTTTGTACAGTGTTTGCTTTCTCCTTTCAGGTGTAGTCCCTGTAAAATTCCTGCCACCAATTCACCCGTGCACCATCACCCCAGTCCCTTGTGTTTTGATCCCTCTACCTCCCCCTCCCCTGCAGAATGAGAGAGTATATTCTTAATCCCAAGATGTTTCACCAGCGTTAAAAAACCTCTTAGGAAATACCTTGAAGCAACTAAGGGGGATGAAGAAGAAACATTAGGATGCTCAGAATGGAGAAGGGGAAAGAAGAGTAGTCTTCCGGGTGTGACAGAGGCAAGGAATCATCACTCACCACTTCTCAGAGTTATCCAGAAAATACCGCCTGTCGTTTTGTGAGATGACAAGGCTGAGTGCTTCTGGCCACTTGTTGCATTTAGCTGCTTACATGCTCACTTCTTAGTGTCACAAGCCAGCCGTGGCCTTGAAAAGGCCTATTTGTCACAGAGCAAAGCAAAGGCCAGGTAAGCACTTGGAATACAATGAAAGTTGTAACAATGAAGATGAACAGATTTTGTTTGCTTTCAGAATCAGCTCGCTTATCATTGGCAGGTCTCTGGAAAAGAACAGAGTCCTCCCTACCTCCTACCAAAAAGTACAGTGAAGCATTCCTGAATATGTTGTTTGCAATTTAAGCAGAGCCCTATTTCATTTTTTCTCATGCTTTTCTATTTGACCTCCAGTTCTTCTTTCCCTAGAGAAAAATATGAGCTTCCCAAAGAATCATGGCATGTCTGCGGTAGTTTTTCTCAGCCCTTGCATTCCTTCCTTAACCCTCCCACTTTGCTCTTTACCTTTTCACATAATATGTGCTTCTGAGAGCCTTGATTCTTAAGAAGTCTTCACTGGAAAACCTTCAAGAATTTTCATGGTGCTCTGTGTGTGTTCGTGTATGTTTGTGTCAACATGTTCTTATAAATAAGACAGTGTTGATTAAAAAAAAAAAAAACAAAGAAAGGCAATTCCTTCTCAGCTGGGCCAAAATCCAAGGCATCTTCCTTACCTAGACACTGAATATGCCAGCCCTACTTGGCGTGCTTAAATTCTTGCCCCGCTCCAAGACAGTGGCTGAGGGAACAAGCCACATGCTTGGAAATTCAGGTCACAGCCTGACATCCTAGCTGTGGAAAATGACATATTCAGCAGGGAATGAATAAAATGCAGCCGTCAATGCTGTGGTATCTGCTGGGCTCCCACTCCTGTTTTTTGGAGATTGTATTATGTGTAGATATCATTACCTCCTGCTATTATTTGCATCTTTTCCCCTTGCTTTGTCTAACTCTTGGTTTCATTGGATGCATTCAGAGGCTGACAGGCCAGCATCCAGGGTGGAAAGAGCTTCCTTTACAAGTCTAAAGGGCAATGGCTGTTTATAATTAGACCAGACAGTTATTAAAGTTTGCTAGCGTGCCTGCCTTTATGGAGAAGAAGAATTATGGGACTACTAGCAATGGCAAGATATTCTGATACCTAGAGTTAGTCCCATTGATAAGCTTACAGTTTGCCTTTTAAAGGCTGTGATGGGAGAGCCTCCCCTGGTGGCACAGTGGTTGAGCCTGGGCTGCGAGGCTGCCTGCAGCCTCTGTAGCACCGGTTCGTTCCTCGGCCACCGGCCAGGGTCCCACAAAAATAAATAAATAAATAAATAAATAAATAAATGAATGAATAAATGAATAAATGAATGAATAAAAAACAAAGGCTGTGATGGGAACTCAGAATCCCAGGATTGCTGGGGCAAAACTTTTGTCTAAGTGTTTCAGGATGCTAGATGTTAAGTTGGTTCCATATTAAGGAACTTGGTCTCATTTGCTGGAGAACATGGCAGTCATTTGGGACTATGTCTTTCTGGAAGCTCTCTCCCTGTAGGTTTTCACTATTTTGTTTTTTTCTATAGAGTTTGAGTTTGTAGAGGTATAGATTTGGTCATCATGTTCCTTAACTGATTTGCCCTTATCTCTTTCCCATTTTTCCTGTCAGGGACATGGACACAAAGCCTGGTACTGCAGCAACCATCTTTCATCTTCTGAAGATGAAAGCCACTAAGAGTGATAGATGGGATTCTGGGCAATTGAAGGCGTCTGTGATTTGCTACAACCACCCTAGTCTACATACCTCTGGAATAATTAATATAGGAGAAAAATAATTTTCTTCCTTGCTCATGCCAGTCTGGAAAAGTTTCCTACCACTTACAGCTGAATGTACCCCTGGCAGATTCTACCATGTTTCCTGAGACCAAGTTCCTTAACAAGGGTCAGTTCCTACTTCTCCACTTTTCTCATACCAACTACCCCCAAACTCTGTGTTCCAGTCATGTTAAACTAGTGGCTATGCCATGTGTTTGACAATGCTGTTACTTGTATCTAGAATGTTATTTCTGTCTATCTTTGTCTTTTTCTTGTGCACTTTCTCTCTTCTCATCCTTCTGAAGAGCTTGGACTGGCTCCTCCAGGGAGAATGTTCCCATTGCTTCTCATACAATAATTGTCTGCCAAAAGGACTGGGAACTTTAGAACTCTCTATTCCCTTGTGTCTACAATAGCATCAGGACCACAGTTCAATAAATACTTGTTGAATTGAATTGAATTCAAATGAATTGGCATGCAATGTATTTCATCCTTAGAGATTTTCCACCCAAAGTCATTACAAAGTCAAGGAGAATTGCATTTCTGGGTCCTATATTTAAAAGTACTGTTACATCGCCGTGCATTGAAACAGTGCTTTTCACTTTTAATAGAGGAAAAATTGTTCATATAGATCCCTGAGAATGTATTTGAAAACCTCCTAATATTTCTGAAGATGGCAGCTGGCGAGACACTGACTTAAAAAAATCAAGTTTCATTGGATGGAAGATAACTTTCAAATGAGAATTATTACTTTAAAAGAAAAATATTGTCTTTTATAGCTGGTAAATATTTGATTTAGATTATCATTAAAACAGAACCCCAAGGAAAAATGTCTAGGATTGCTAAAAATTACTCAGACCAGAGACCGGAGACCAGGAGACCGAGGTCATAATTCTGAGGCAGGCTTTGCGAGAAAGGTGCGGTTGAGACCCTGAGGCAGAGGAGCAGATCCTCAGACCGAGACAGCTTTGATCTTCATTTCACAGATTTACACCCAGCAAGGCCAAGGGCAAATTTGCATGGAGGAGCGGTGCTAGCAGGCTTGCATTTCCCTGGACCCCAAAGTTGTTGCAGGTACTGTGACTGAGTCTGTGTGCCGGACTCTACTCCCACAGAAGAACAGCACCACCATTAGGCCAGGACCCCCAGCTATCTCCTTGCCCCCCAACCCTCTGCCAAGTTCCTGTTTTATTTTCTCTTTGGTTTTACCATTTTGCCTGAGAAGAGAACAGAGAAGCCTGGAAGTATACCCAAGTCCACCCATCATCTGCCCAACTCCCACTCCCTCTCCAGCTTAGCAAACAGAGTGCCTAACATATCAGTCCTTTACAACCGCCCATGCACCAAAATGTAGCTGTTGGCATTGCTTGCATTGGAAACCACTGAGTGAGCGTGACTAGAACACAAATTTCTAGGCCCCACCCTAAGGTCCTCTCTACTGCCTGCCTGCCTCAAGGGTCTTCACCTCGAGGTGATGGGGGATGTGCTGCTGCCCTTCTCCAAGTCCTTTCTTTTCAAAGAGGCTCACGCTATTAGCTCTGAGTCCTGTGAGCTTTCACCGCAGTCTGTGGGGCCTGCCCTAACCACGGGTGTGGCTTCAGGGTTGCCCCCAGGACTGTGGCAGTGGATGATTTCTGTGTGCACACCACTCACCCTGGACATTCCGTGTGGGTTCTGTGATCCTAATCGTTCCAGAAGACAGCCTGCTGAGCTAAGGCTGGCTGCAAGCCATTTGACGGCCAGTGCTTTTATTCTCCAATAGTTTTTTGACTCTAAAGGACCCTGGGGTCTACACCAAACACAGAAAGTGAAGTTCTAAAATTTTCCCCTTTCAACAGCATATCCTCCATCTACAGCTGTCTCCAAAAAGCCTGTGTGTGAAGGGCCAGGCTCTGGGAATCACTGTCTCAGCTGATTTCCCCCTATTCTGTCTGCTTTCAATCTTCACACTCTCAGGGCTTGGGTAGGTTGCAGATGCTTCCCTTGGGGCAGGGAGCTTGCTAGCCACAATGAATTTGGTACTTTGCATTGCAACTTTTTTCTAAGTCTGTCAGTTGCCTAGAATTGTGCCTTGAGCTTTTCCTGTGCCCAGCAAACTTCTCTCCTCTTCCCAGCTCTTACTCCTAGTCCTGGGAGAGGAACTTTCACCAATTGGTAGAGGCCCTTGACAGGAAAACCTTGTAAATAAATAGGATTATGACCCAAAGATGGGATTTCTTTTTTTTTTTTTTTTTTTTGGCTCATGGGATGATACTCCTCCCGGAGGCCCTGGTATATCCGGTGCTAAAACATCTTCACAAAGGATCCCACTATGGGAGAGATGCCTTATTAGAAACTGTGCGCCCATATTTGAAGGGACCATATTTGCATAGAATAGCACAACGGATCACCCGAGGTTGTCAACTATGTGCCAGGAATAACCCCAAGACTGACTCCCACCCCAAAGCCGTTGGGGTTCAATATCGAGGCAAGTGCCCTTTTGAGGACTGGCAGGTGGACTTTACACAAATGCCTAGAACAACAGGCAACTTCAAATACCTGTTAGTTTTTGTGGATACGTTCTCGGGATGGGTGGAAGCATTTCCCACAAAGACGGAAAAAGCTTCCGAGGTTGCAAAACAGCTGCTAAAGGAGATAATTCCTCGCTTTGGGTTGCCGGCTTCTATCCAGAGTGATAATGGGCCAGCATTTGTCTCTGATGTTACTCATGCAGTAAGCAGTGCGTTACAGATCAACTGGAAATTGCATGCTGCATGGAGACCGCAGTCTTCTGGGCAAACAGAAAAGATGAACCACACCTTGAAGAAAACCTTGGCGAAACTGTGCCAAGAAACACAGCTTCGTTGGGACCAGGTACTATCCCTTGCCCTCCTCCGCATAAGAGTGGCACCTAGAAGTGGGCTACAATTAAGCCCCTTTGAAATTGTGTTTGGAAGACCCTTCCAGGCCTCAGTTCTGAAAGCCAGTCCGGAAATAGCTCAAGATTGCCGGATCACACAATATGTGAAACACATCCAGGAGGTTCTGACAGTAATTCATAACTTTGCAACCTCGAGAATCTCTATGCCTCCTGATCAACCATTGCATCCCTTCAAACCTGGAGATCAGGTCTTACTGAAGACCTGGCAGAGTGGGGATGCCCAAAACCAGTTGTCAGAAAAATGGACTGGTCCATATGACGTTTTGCTAAGCACACATACTTCTCTGAAACTTGCAGGTATAAAACCCTGGGTACATCATTCCAGAGTTAAGAAAGCGCCAGAAGGAACTGACCCAGAGACGAAGTCCCATTGGTCTTGTGAACCCATTGAAGACTTGAGATATTTATTTAAGAAACAGAAAGAAACTTGAATGTTACCGACTTCTTTTCCAGTTATTGTTGCAGGATACCTAAGAACTCGTTTTTTTTTCTGAAGAAACCCTGAAAAAAAAAAAAAACACTAACATGCTCTAACCAATCTCTTCCTTTCAAAGTTTAGGAGATGTGAAATAACATCTAGGATCATGCATATGCTGACAGTATTTTTTTTACATAGAAAGGTTTTTAATCTTGATTTTGTTATTTCCTGTCAACTTTTGTTTTTTTACTTTGAAGTTTTTTTTTCTGCTTGTTTTTTTTTTATTGTTACTTTGGCCTATCAGACAAACTGCAGTTGTATGGGATATCCCACGCGTGATGAATGGTAACTAAAGAGCTCTTTGTGTCTGTATGTTGTCTGTCTGTATGTCCTTGTGTCTAACCGTCTTGACCTCCAGTGATCGACAAATTGGTATACATGGTGCCCATATAAGTTGAAAAAAAAAAAAAAAGAGTCTCCAGTTATGAGAAAAACAAAAAGTTATGATTTGATTGTCAACATTGTGCTACTGAACTAAGCCGGTGCCTTCATAGAGATTTAATATTGTTGTTTCTGTTAATTTTCTGATATTTATGGCAAAGCTTCCCAGAAATCTAAATTCAAGTACAAATTTGGTAGCCTGTCATTTGACTGATGCAAGGAAATTTTGTGGAACCTCAGTAGAGCTCCTGAGACACTCCACGAAGTTTCTCCTTTTCCTCCTGGGAAGGCATTACATGAATTTGTTCTATTTGGCTTTTACCTAATGAAGTAAAACTGAAAGGGAAGCATTGTCACTTGGGAAAATGGTAAAACTTTGGTATGTACAAGATGTTAACAGTAGTATCTGGTATGTATGTAAATTGTCAATGGTGATTGTCACCTTGTAATATTGTATAATTCAATTGTTTCACACCTAAAGAAATTGTTTCCGGAAATATAGGGAGAAAAGGTCTCAACAGATTCCTATTGATGGAACTGTTGAGAGTAAAAAAACTTTCCTACAAAGGACTGAATAGACCTGGAAATACACCTGACATTTACTAAGGTTTCTTTGACATAATACTGGAAATTTTTTTTATGCATTCTGTCCTGAATCCACGAAATTTTTGTTTTGTTTTGTTTTGTTTTGAGTAACCAGGATCTGCAGAAAGGTTGTAATTTTTTCCAGCAAAGCTAACTTGTCACATTTTCTCTCCCCTTGATACCAACACAGCATACAAATAGTGGTAGTAATTTTTGCTACTTATCTTAGAGTCTGTTTTTGCATAACTTCCATAGGGATTTGGTCTGTTTTAACAAAAAATTGGACGTGAGTTTCATTGTGTGGCTTTGTGTGGAGTTCTTCCAAAAAGTTAAAAAAGAGCTGAACCAAGAAGAGGAGAACCTGTTTGCTTTGTTCGTAGGGTTCCAGAGACCTCCAAAGAAGGTGAGGAAGCTTGCCTCCATTGGCAGGACTGGACAACCCGGCCAACGAAAAAGCCCTGGTACCCTAGAGAAGAGGAAAGCCCAGGTGGAGTCTGATGAGACCAACTTTGTACCTGAAGCCTACATCAACTGGATGCCACCGGTTCGCTCTGATCCTATATGGAGTATTTCAACAAAGCCAGCTAAAAATTGCTGTTAGTTATTTCTGCCCTGTGATTTTATGCAAAAATAGGAAAAATAGTTTAAAAGTAGATTTAATTTGCAAACTTTTGCTATGCTGTTAAAGTTTGGGATCAAGGTTGAGAGAATTCGTTTTTGCATAAGTTGAACCGTTTTAACATTTTTTCCCTGTGATTTTGATATATTTGCTATCTTGTTTTAGCCAATGCTCCAAATTTTTTCTTTTGGCTTAGATAATGGACTATTATTAAGTAATGAAACTGTCATACTGGACATTCATGGACAATGCTGCTGACTAATTGTTGCTTCTCTTACACACATTGTAACCCTAAAAAAAAGACTGTCTCCTAAGATTACACCATGAGATCTGTGCCACCATAGATATGGTGGAATAAAAATTAAAAGGGGGGATTGCAACTGGGTGGTCCCCAGGAAAGGGGGAGGTTCCCTGCCCCACCCAAGAGAGGGTGGAGCTGAGCAGGAAGAGGAGAAGCTGCAGAAGAGACGGAGGAAGGAAGCAGGATGGAGCCAGAAGGAAACCTGGAGGAGGCGCATGGAGCCTAGAGACACGTGAAGAAACTGTGCTTGTCTTTTGGTCGTGGACTGGGTGACACAGATGTGGGTGAGACCCATGGGGAGGTGACAATGGCAGCTTTTATCTTGATGTTGATTTTGCTCTTTTCCTTCCGGGCTTGTCTGGTTGTTTGTGACCCTTTTCTGTGGGTCCCCACTGGAAGATGCTTTAGACTTGTAGCAGGCTTTGGGGCCTTGTTCTGGGCTGATCCCATATGGATGGAGTTTTACCTACGAGGGGACGGGTAACTTTGGGTGCTTCATTTAGAAACTAGATTCTTTGCCTTTCCTGTATTGTTTCCTAATTGTATTAAAGTTCCTTCCCATTAAAGTCTCATGTTTTGTGTTGATGCGGCGGATGGCAGAACCCATTTAGAATAGGCAGGTTTGAGGGGTTTGGACTGCCCCTCTCTCTGTCCTATAACATCTACTGCCTGCCTGCCTCAAGGGTCTTCACCTCGAGGTGATGGGGGATGTGCTGCTGCCCTTCTCCAAGTCCTTTCTTTTCAAAGAGGCTCACGCTATTAGCTCTGAGTCCTGTGAGCTTTCACCGCAGTCTGTGGGGCCTGCCCTAACCACGGGTGTGGCTTCAGGGTTGCCCCCAGGACTGTGGCAGTGGATGATTTCTGTGTGCACACCACTCACCCTGGACATTCCGTGTGGGTTCTGTGATCCTAATCGTTCCAGAAGACAGCCTGCTGAGCTAAGGCTGGCTGCAAGCCATTTGACGGCCAGTGCTTTTATTCTCCAATAGTTTTTGACTCTAAAGGACCCTGGGGTCTACACCAAACACAGAAAGTGAAGTTCTAAAATTTTCCCCTTTCAACAGCATATCCTCCATCTACAGCTGTCTCCAAAAAGCCTGTGTGTGAAGGGCCAGGCTCTGGGAATCACTGTCTCAGCTGATTTCCCCCTATTCTGTCTGCTTTCAATCTTTACACTCTCAGGGCTTGGGTAGGTTGCAGATGCTTCCCTTGGGGCAGGGAGCTTGCTAGCCACAATGAATTTGGTACTTTGCATTGCAACTTTTTTCTAAGTCTGTCAGTTGCCTAGAATTGTGCCTTGAGCTTTTCCTGTGCCCAGCAAACTTCTCTCCTCTTCCCAGCTCTTACTCCTAGTCCTGGGAGAGGAACTTACACCAATTGGTAGAGGCCCTTGACAGGAAAACCTTGTAAATAAATAGGATTATGACCCAAAGATGGGATTTCTATTTTTTTTTTTTTGGCTCATCACAGAGTATCAAGAGAAAAGAATTAACACCATGCATATGAATAATGTTGATAGATCATTAATGAGAGAAACAAGAGTCACAATACTAACCAATGTGAACTTATTACAAAGATGCTCTGGGACTCCAAGTAACACAGGAAACACTTTCTTGGCCTTACTGGCTCTTCTAATGCCAGGAAGGCACAGAACAGTTTCTCTATGATCTGAGCAAATAGGTAAAGGAGATTCTTGGAGCCCTCGGTGGCTTTTTCAGGCTTTTATTGAGCTTTTTACACAATTTGTAGTGCAGCACCCAGGTATACAGCAGGCAGGAGGCCAGGGCCTGGAAGGATGACAGGTCTCCCAACCCCTGGCATGTTTTCACTGTTTCTAGGCATTCTGGCACTCTCTCGTGGGCTCTTCTCTGCTGCTTCTCTGCTGCTGCTGCTTCTTGTTCTTTTCTCATTCTGCTGGCATTCCTGTGACACCACCCTTATAAGCCCAGCCTCAGCCCAGGTGCGCCCATCTATGCATGCCCACACCCTACTTCAGGTGCCCGCCATGAGGCATGCATGCAGGACTGCAGGGATCCATCATTAATGCTAATGGCAGGAGGGCGGAAAAGCGGAAAAGCCTGATAATTTTTCACTTACCCTATAGCTCTACAGTCACTGGTTCGTCCCAGAAATCCCAACCATGGAATGTGCCTGAGCTTTCAAAAACAATGATGATGATCTAGTCTGGAGTGACAGGTTCTCATGTTGTTCACCTACTATTGACGTTTCCTCCAAAAGAGAATTTGATTGGGTTAACCAGAATATTCTGTATCTATGGGGGAGAATTTAGGGGTAGGAGGGGGCAGCTCTTGCATCCCTTGTGTGTGGGGTGTCCCTCACGACCTCCCATTGCCAGGCAGGGCTGGAGTGCCCTGATGGGTAGTGAACCAGATGGTACCGGCTGGGAAGAGGTGAGGGTCCCATAAAAGGGACACCCTGCTAATTCCAAAGATGGTGGCCCCTGTCCATGCCACTTCCCGGGGCTTGTGGGAGGAGAACTGAAGAAGCCCCGAGAGCTTGAGGGGAATGAGCAAAGGCACAGAAACATGCAGTAGGCTGGGATGCCTTCAGGAACTCCTTCCTTGGCCCATCCAGAAGACCCTTCCAGGCAAGAGGGGAGCACTATTTGGGAAGATCAATAAGATTGACTTAAGAAGGTTGCTCTGATTCCCAATTTGCATCACTACCTGTCCCGCACATATGGAAGCAGGGTTAACATTAGCGCTAATATGACGGAAAAGCCTGGATTTGGATGTTCCATGACCCGACCTCCATTTGCCCTTGACTCCAATTATAGCTTAGGGTAGATTACTTGACCCCCCCACCCTCGACATAGGTAATGACAGCATTTAGTCATTGCAATGAGTGCCAGGGTTGTGCATATACTCTGCTCTATTTCAGCACTATAATTATTGATTTAATGCTTTTCATGACGTCCCTTGATCAAATATCACCTGAACGAAAGTACCAGCCATCAGGGTTTTTGTTCATATGGAACTTTAGACTGGTGTTCTCAAAATGCTTCTCACCTTCCTGTCTAACCCCACCCTCGATGGGATAATTCTCTCACAAGACAAATATCAGCTTCAGAAACAACTAGTGAATTGTTTACCTCTTGCTTTTCTTTGCCCAGAAATCGCACCCAAAAAGGTCTAAAAAAGTCTGAATTGAAAAGACCCTCCCGGAGCATCCTATCTAAGGAACAGGTTTCTAACACTGCAAGAAACTCTTTATATTTTTAAATGATCAACAAAAATTCACTGTCCATTGCTGTTCCAGCCCTCTCCTCTAAATTATATTACAAGTGCTTTGAGAAGCTGTTGATTGAGGAAATCTGTAATGATAAAATGAATTCAGTTCTCTTTTTAATTGAATGTGTATTTTACAGATCACAGACTCTGCATGCATTCTAAAAATAGCCATACACACCTGGGAAAGGAGCATTCTGCAGCAGTTTGCAGATACCGCAGATATCAGAGACCTCTAGCAGAAATTCTGGATTGTGAGCAATGTCAGAAAACCATGCCCTAGGACCCTGCCATGCTTCAGGGGTCTGTTTTTCTCCTACCTGGAATACAAGGGCACTGAGGTCAGGAAGGGTCCAGAGGACTCTTTGTTCCCAAATTGTTTTCTATATGGTAGAATCCAAAAACATGAACAAGGAAATCCCTTATTCTGGAAATAATCAGGGAGACTCATCTCTTCTGGCGTAAGAATGGGGTGTCACACCCCAAGCTAGAGTTGTAGGCTATAAGAGTGTAATTCAGATGACTCTCCCTTCCACATCCTCTCTGGCCCCTAGATCAACTTGATAGCCAGGTTGGGCTAAAGGCCTGCATGCTCTGCTTCTATGGTAAAGCCAAGCTGTGTGAAAAGCTGGGTGTGAGTCAGAAGTTTCAACTTTGCTACTTAAAGGTGCGACCTAAGGTATCAATTATAGTCACTAATCTCAGAACCGTAGAATTATACTTTGCCTTCTTGCATTTGAGTGGAATCACTTTCCTAGTTCGGGCCAATGGATTTTGGCAAATTTGAGCAAATCAGACAGTGTCACCTCCAGACCAGATCGTGTAGTTGCTACTTTAACACTCTCCAGGGCTTTCTTTGCCTGGGGCATTTGAGCCAAGGCACTGGAGATAGTGGCCATTCCATCTGCCTGGGCTTCTGAAGACTATGATGTGTGGAGCCTTCCTGCTGAACTGTGATGGACAGGAAGTGTGATGGAAATGAAGCTTTGTTGCATCAATCCACTGTAATGCTGCACTCATTTGTTACTGCTGCATGACCTAACATATCCTGACCAGATAAGCTAGGTTACACAGAACGGTGATTTCATGTTTGGTGTTTCCCAGCAGAAACACTGAGATGTCACAATACCTATTTTATGTTTTATAGTAACTAGATGCCCCCCAAACACTCTCATCCTGTCACCTCCAGATACAATGGGAATTAAGTTGGTTTTCAGGAAAGGAGAATGTGGGGGAAGAGAGCATTGCCAAGGTTTGGTCTGTTGACACGTCTGGTCAGGCTTCTTCCAAAACAGAAGTTTTCCTCTATTCCTTTAGAATGAGTCACACAGGCAAGGCAAAGAAAGGCTTCTCAGAAGCTCAGTAAACATGGACTCAAGCCTTTATGTCTTTATGGTTGTCAATCTCTTCTTTTTATAAGCACAACCTTTTTGTGCTTGATTTTAAATGGCATTTTGAATCTTGGCCAAGTTGAATCATTTTAGCCCTGCACCCTGGTCTTCCCTGGGACTCTTGAATACACTTGGGTTGGTGTTTGGACAGTTGCGATGATGTATTTCCAACCTAGTGTTTAGCTGCACACTTTAATGACAGGCAAGAGTAATTTGGCAGTTTGGCACGTGTCAGGTTCTAAATGTAGGGATGAAGGTTCTAATGGTAACAGAGGAAGAAATAGATTTGTCCTGAACTTGGCAGCAATGTCACTCTGCCAAGCTCCGCCAGCTTGATGCTTGAACATTTTCAGACCTAGGACTTTTCTAAAAAGTGGAAAAGTACCCTGGAACCACCAATGAAATAGGAAAACAAATATTTCTGCTTTGCAGCACCTTTTACAAACACCAATGATTTGGGCATGACCCTTTGGGGTGAACACTTTTTAAAAATCATGGCATTTAAACTTGGTTCAACATTATTGTTTCCCATTGCCATTTCCTTCCTTTGACAGACATCTCATTATTAAGCATCATATTATTAGCATGAATGCTTTCTGTAGAAACAGAAAGGCAAGGATGCTTATTAATCAGAAACCAAATTTTCTATTCAGGCTCATAATCAAGGATCATGGAAAATGTGAATACGCTTATTTGGTTGGAGGGACCAGGAACAGCTTCCTTTCATGGTACTTGATCTGCCATGATAATGATGGCCTAGGGAGGCATAGGCAAAGCTGCCTGAGCGGAGCAGTCCTGGGGTCTCTACCAGGCAAAGTCTAACAGGAACCCATGTACTCCTGTGAAGTGTATGTAATGTGTACAGCCCTAGGAAGGTACGCCACTTAAACTGCCTTCCCACCAATTTGCCTGCATTTTCAACATCACATATAATTCCTTCTTATCTTAAGGATTTCAGTTTTTAGAAGAGGCAGTGTAGTTACTGGTTAAGTCCATAAATCTCTGGGGTCATGCTCCCTGGTCTTGAATCTTTTTTTTTTTTTTTTTTTTTATTAATTTTCTAGAGGCATGTCTTATTTATTTATTTATTATTTGTTTGTTTGGTTTATACATGCACTGGGTACAGTCAGAAGCGTGGGAGGGTGAGAGAATTCACCAGAGCCAGAGCGGGGAGCAGAGCAGGCAGAAGGACCGAAGTACACTGCTGAGGGGAGCAGCGGGCGGCAGGAGAGGTCTGCGCGCCATGTGGGACCCTCCTCTGGTGGCCGGGGAGCAGCCGGGGATCGAACCGGCTGCAGAGGCTGCGGGCAGCTTCGCAACCCAGCGCTCAACCGCTGCGCCACCGGGGAGGCCCCTGGTCTTGAATCTTAATCCTGCCACTTACTAGCTGTGTGGCCAGGGGGAAGTTACCCAAACTCTCTGAGTCTTAATTTCCTCATTTATAAAATGGGATATTAATTTTTCTGCATATTATTGAAAGGTTAAAGTTGAGTTTCCCTACGTAACACAGAGAATTGATCTGATATTAAGTTCTAAAGGGAATTCAAGTTCCATGAGCAACCAAGGGTGCAGAATAGTCAGGTTGAGGAGGAGCTACACTCAGGTCTAGAAAGTTCCTCTTGACAAGGAGTTGTCCTGGGGTTTCCTGTTGTTATATGATCTTCCCGAGGTTTTGTTCCTTCTAAACATCTCAAGGACAATCCTAAGACTCATAATGCTGATGTGGAAAAATGAGATGAAAATAGAGTTATTTCCTGTCAGGGGTTGCTTGGGACTAGGACTGCCTGGGGTTAAATCTGGCTGAAACTGGTTTCAAACAGTAATCAGTTAACTATTTGTTAGGCTAATTTTCTGACTCCAAATGGTAGTAAGATCTTTCTTCAAAGCACTCTTGCTTAAAGTGAAAGATCATTAAAAAGAAAATATAATTATTATACCTTACCCAAAGATACTAAAACATCTTCAGAAATTGCAGGATATAATCCCCTAGGAGCAGTCAGTTCCCAAGTCCAATTTTTGCATCCAGTACCAAAGAACAAAGGCTCTAAAAGTGGCCGTCTGCCTCCCATCAGAGAAAAGGCAGTGCCCAGAAGAGATTGTTCTTGTTTTTCTCCAATTTTTGAAGTTAGAGTCATAAAATTATGTTTCAGTCTCACAAATGGCTATGTCCTCTGTCCTATGCAAACCACTGAGTAAATGAAATGGAAGTTTTAAAGTTCACACTGACCTTTTTTGGAGTCTAGGACAATGCAATCCCTTCCATTTATAGTGGAAAATAGATTAAGCTACCTGCTTGGCTTGCGGCTGTCATCCCAGTTTTAATATCTTGGAATCTTTGCTCACACTCTCCTCTTTGGTAAAGCCCATGGGCATGGAATAGGCAAGGAAGGGTTATTTATTTGGTTTGGGTTTTGCTTCTCTCCCAAACCAACTTTCTCTTTGAGTACAATCTCCCATTTTCTCCAGGTCTTTTGTTCACATTGTAGAAGTTCATGTTTACTGGCTATCAATAATTGAAACCAGAACAATGGATCTGGAAAACAATACATCAAGTAAGCTCTTTTAAGAATTTTTTTTTGGCCTGCAGTTTTTCAGTGTCTGTTTATCCATGCTTTGGTTTGATTTTGTGTTGTTTTTTCTTTTCTCCTATACCAGGTTAATGGAGTCTCTGAACACCAGCCCATTTAATCCTCTAAAATGGCATTTTGTGTTTTCTTCCAAAAAAATCCCTTGACTATGGCAGGACAGGGTAAACAGGATCTCTTCTCAAGGAACTGTCTGCCCTACAGACATTTTTTTGGCAATGAAAACAAATAAGAAAATACTAAATAAACACAAGCATTTGCACTACTGGATTTTGAAAAGAAAAGAGAAACACATATTTGTTTAATGACCCACCCCACTGGAAAAGCCTCAAATGCCAAGAAAGCCTAAGATGGGGGCTATCTGAGGGAAGAGAGCCCTCCTATAATATCATTTTCTTCTCTCTTCCAAATCTGCAAATAAACTTGTCCGTAATTTTATGCTTTTCCTCAAGTAATGAGGTTTCCCAGTAAGTGCTGCTGGTGGAGTGGTGTCTATTTGCCCAAATGAGAGTATGTGCTGGAAACATACCTTTATAATCACATTTGCTCAGTCCCCTACAGAGATATTATTGGATTCGAGCTCTGCGGCTACACAGAGTGTATCTGTATATTTGACTATTAACACTAGTTCATTTTTTAATTTGGTAAATTGGAGTATTGTCCAGATTTTACAGTGACATAAACCTTCATAAGATATATACTGAATAAGAAGATAAATTTACATTTGATTAGGTCATTTAATTCTTAGGACAATCCTATGAGGTAGATATTATTATTACCCTATCTTACAGATGAGAAAACTAAGGCATAGAGAAGTTAAGTAACATGGTCGAGGTCATGCAGCTGGTAAGTAACCAAAGTGACAAAGTCAAGATCCAAATCCCTATTTTGATTTCAAAGTCCAGGATCTTAACCACTATTGTCAGGCTGCTTCATCTGTTGACTCCTATCAGAATAACTCTGGCACGGTGGATTTGAAACAAATGCTTTTTGAATAAGTTAAATAGCAAACAAATAAAATATCCTTATAATATTCCTATCAGGAAAGTCAACACCTATAGTATTCAAGATAAGATAGCTGCTATGAAGAAATAACACATTTATCTCAGGGCTTACTACAGTAAAAGTATGCATGTTGCAGTGTAATATGACCAGTAAAGGTGTGAGGGGCATTGAGAGGTCTGTTCTCTGCTGTCATGCTGAGTCCAAGCTCCTTCCAGACTGTCATTCTGCCATTTTCAGTGTTTTTTTTTTTTTCTCAACATTGCCCTATCCTAGTACTCTGCACACTTGAATCTACATCTAGATGAAGGGTGGTACATAAGAGTATGACTCTGGGAGTTTTAGGGCTAGGTCTGAAGTGCCATGTAAGGTTTTGGCCAGGAATGAGTCACATGACCCCACTAAGGGCAGAGGATATTGGGGAATGTGTTATAGTTTAGCTGTGTGGCCAGGAAGAACATGAAGTTGGTTTGGTTGAGCCCACAACTTTGTCTACCACAGACCCATATCCCTCTTCTATAGGTGGAAACCTATAGACTTAAATTTTATTTCCTTGACAAAATCTTTCCCTCCTACTTGAGTGGAAATTTTTATTTGAGTCACTCCGTTAAGTCTAACAGACAAACATGGGAGCTTTGCACACCTTAGGTAACATGTAAAAATATACAAACTCTTCTTACGACTACCATCACTGGTTTGCTTACCATAGCAAGAATGGATTAGCTAACATAAGAGCTTTAAAGAATAATAAGCTCTAGGGCCTCCCCAGTGGCGCAGCGGTTGAGTGCTGGGCTGCGAAGCTGCCCGCAGCCTCTGCAGTGCTGGTTCGATCCCCACCTGCCAGGCGAGGTTTCCCACATGGTGCACAGACCTCTCCTGCCACCCGCTGCTCCCCTCAGCAGTGTACTTTGTCTGTCTGCCTGTTCTGCTCTCTGCTCTGGCTCTGGTGAATTCTCTTACTCTCCCACGCTTCTGACTGTACCCAGTGCTTGTATAAATAAATAAAATAAATCTTTAAAAAAAAAGAAGTTTAAAAAAAATAAAGAATAATAAGCTCTAGAGTTTCTTGGAAAGGGTAGTCAGCATGGACTTAATGAAAAACTATGGATGTTGAGGGTAGAAGAAGCAATCTAAGAGTACGGCATGGTGGGGGAATGTCTATTTTAGAGATAAAATATACATGTGCTACTTAGAGACTTCATACTCACCTTGTTCAGATGACAAAGAGAATCAGATATTAAAACAGATCAGAAATGAATGCATCTCTTTATTTATCTCAAGCTGACCCAACTGGGTGATCTCATTTTGACGGAGTTTCTTTTCATTGAGAAGTATGTTCTAAGCTTAAGTGACAACTGGCAACGTTGTCCTCATTTTTAAAATTATAGCCCATTAAAAGCAAGCTTCTGTTTACTCTCTCAAGTATTGGGACTCTCAAGTTTCTAACTTCTAATGAGAGGCTGAATAATTCATAAAAGACATTTATCTTTCTTACTCCAATTATTAATCTCTGGATGCAATTGGTGGTCTCTAGTCTCTGCCATAAAAGCTTAATGCATTTTGCATCAGTGTGTCACATCACTTGGAGATGTCTTTGGGTTGACACAAAGGGGTTAAAAAATAGGGTTTGAGGTGGTGCCAGACAATTAGGTAATTACAAAACACTTTTGTGCATTAAAGTAATCTTACGAGCATTATGCTTGAAGTCCTGACTACCAACTTTTGCTCTCTTAATTGCATACCAGGGTTTTCAATGTCATCATAAAATTTCAAGATTAAAAGATATCATTTCCTATTTTAAAGCATATTAAAATTGTGTTTTATGAACTATCATGCACTATTTGTGATTTTTTTTCCTCAAAAATTTGGCTTTACAGGT
This sequence comes from Talpa europaea, assembly GCF_964194135.1. Taxonomy (NCBI): domain Eukaryota; kingdom Metazoa; phylum Chordata; class Mammalia; order Eulipotyphla; family Talpidae; genus Talpa; species Talpa europaea. Next base: position 113,652,629 of record NC_140071.1, read on the forward strand.
ATGAAAATACTTCCAAATTAATAATGATCATAGTAGCCAACACTGACAAAAAGCTTGCCATGGGCTTCGTTCTGTGCTAGATACTTTGCTGGTGCTATCTCATTTTGTTCTCTCAACTGCCTGATGAATTAGGTAATAATAACCAGTTAAGGCTCAGATAGTTCTGCCTATGCTCCAGGCACTTCTTTAGTATCGTTACAATCCTTTGAGGTTTATACTCTAAATTTCATTGAAGTAGGAAGCCATAACTGTTATGCAGTGTTATAGACTGAATTGTGTTGCTTTGAAATTCATATTTGAAATCCTAACCCCACTACCTACAAGTGAGACTGTATCTGCAGATTTAGATAAAGAAGTAATTAAATTAAAATGAGCTCATTAAGTTTGGCACCAATCCAATATGACTGTTGTCCTAATAAAACAGGAGACTGGGACCCACACATACAGAGGAAGACCACAATACAGGGAGAAGACAACCATTTACAGGTCAAAGAGAGATGCCTCAGAAGAATCAATGCTGGTGACACCTTGATCTTGACCTTCTACCCTCCAGAATTGTGGGAAAATGAATCTCTTTTGTGGAAGCCATCCAGTCTGCGGTAATTTGCTATGGCAGCCCTAGCAAATGAATACAGGTATCATTTTTTTAGTGCATATTAAATTATTATCAAGCCTTTGAATTTTTATTTTAAGCATTTTTAAAAGAATCATTATCTAACCACAAAATTTCATCAAATATAACTCTTGTGCATACATAAAAAGGAAATCATAAGTGAGATACCTGAGTGTAGGTATTCCTAAATCTTCACAGAGTATGCCTTTCTTAAAATACTTCTCTACTCAAAATCATTAAAAATCTATGCTTTCCGTACAAAATTATCTTCTATACCATCAAGAGTATTGGTAACATAGAATTTCTTTAAAGAAGGTTCCAGGATGTGCTTGAAGTCACAGACACATATCCTACATGTTTTGATGTGGGCATTTTTTTGATCTTGCTGATCCATTTCATCTCTGTGTACACAATAAGTATTGTGTCAATGCTGAATCATGGTGTAAATTGTTTTGCACTCAATAATTAGTTATACAATGAATGGAAGGAAGAAGGAATCTGAAGCAGGAGAATGGTGAAGACCAGGGAGAAACTTTGAAACAGGGGAGAGGAAGGATCCCCACCCAGTATTAATAGAACAATCTACCTCACAGTTTCACCATCGCCGCTCTTGGGAGTCATCCATCTTCTGGTTGGCATACAAATCAGTCTTCTTTCCTAGCAAGAGCTCAGGGTTTATTCTGTGTGTCATCGAGCCAAGTGGGATACAAGGGGTTGAAAGGATATGACTGATCCTAACTAAACCTAAGGAGGATGTCATAGGAAAGGGAGGTGGCTTAAGGAAAATATTTGGCCTGGGTCTTGTATGTACAAAGACCCTCAAGTTAGGAATTTGGGAATTATCAAGATATTCTAGTTACCCAAATGTAGAAATGGCCCAAGGTCTTCCTTGATTCCTAAAAGGCCCTGATCCCAAATAGGAACTTAAAATTTCTTCCATTTTCCCAAAAATTATTAATAGTGAGGCTACACTGAGTGGTGTAGGTATGTTTTAGATGTACCAGGGAAAACAGACCTCCTGTAAACTTGCCATTGCTCTAGTGTGATGGGTGGTTTTTTGGAGATACGTAGAGGGGAGAAAAATGGAAATCTGATCTAAGAGTTGGGACCTACTTAGAGAAGTTTTCATAAACAAAGAGAAGAGGCACCAATCTGTAGCTTGAAGGACAAATGGGTGATTTGGTATCCAGAGATAGATGTGGAACTCCTTATAAAAGGAGCAGTAAAAACAGGGAAGTGCAAACATTAGAGAAAAATGGGGTGCATGTAGTGGAGGGGCAGGAGATGTAATGGGAAAGGTAAATGGAGGAACTTTTATATGTGGTTCCCAGTACTGGCTGCACATTGGAATCACTGGAATAGTTTTTAAAACTATTCAGGTAGTTTTAAAACTACCTGAGCCCAAGCACAGATCAGAATCTCTAGAGGTGGGAACCTATTGTGTAGCCAGATTAAGGATCACTGCTGTTTGTTTTCTTAAAGTGAATAAACCTTCTTTTTCAGCCAGACCTGAATCTTCAGGTCTACCCATTCACATTAAGAAAAGGTGTCTGCTGGTAACCTTATCGCACTGTATCTCAGGGCTCACAGCACTGTGGAAGCATCAGAAGTTTGTAGAAAGTAATCCTGAGCAATTAATTGGAAAAAGCCCCCTTCCTCCCACATTAATATGACCAACCTTAAGGGATAGAAGATAGCTACGCAAGTATTTTGACTTTCACATTACTTGGCAAGTAGGTGATAGAAACTGGTGATGTCCAGGGGATCAATCGAAGCTTTCATTATCATCTAATAATCTCTCACCTTTTGGAGGCAGAGGATTGACCTGTATTGTGAAGAGTGGGATTATTGCTCCACCATGACCTTGGCAGTTGCCACCATGACTTTGGTTTTGCCTCGTTCAGTTGCCACCTCTTGGGATTGTAAATATTGACAGTCACCCTGAGAGAAATCAATTTCTGTGTATTAGCCTCCAGTTTCTTCCATCGATATGCAGACCTAGGGCCTCTGGTGGATATAAGATGACTTCAGCAATAGAGAATGCTGCCTCAGAGCTGAAAGGCCTGTGGATCTGCATTCCCCATAGTGATTCTTGGCTTCATAACTTCAACTGCTATTATCTCTCTGCAGTGTTTCTTTTGAAAACTTTTGACAGAATCATTTAGAAGCAAGCAGACAAGAAAGGAGGATTACTTTCAGGGAGCTCAAAATTCATTCCTCAAATTTAAAAGCTTAAATTCTCTGACATAACTCCTACAATTAAAAAAAACAATAAACCTTTGGTTGGAAATGTGTTTTGAATGGGACTTTCATTTATTGTTGCTTACATCCAGGGATCAGGGTGTCCTGGGATAACTTTTTCATCCCTAGTGCCAAGTCAATCAGCTTAAAATATCTCAAATAGTATCATCCAGCTATCCTTGCAATACACAATCAACATGGTTGATTTAGTTTCCTGCAGAAGTGAATGATGTTTTCATGAGAACTATGTCTACACAATTCCCAAAACTGGGAATTCAACTCTGTTCAGTCAATTCAGGCAGGCACCATAGAGACAAGACTCCTAGGAGTGATGGATGGGACTGATCTGGTTGTTTCGGTCAAATAGACACAGGGGTTGATGGGGGCAGGTAGGAGAAAGCACTTCACTAAGATCCCTCGTAGGTGTGAAATCCTGCAAGAGGATCAGCACTGTCTGAGCAGGAAGGCTGTGTCTTCCAGCTGTAACAGACAGGCAGCCCATAGGATATACAGCCAAGGTGCAGAGGACGAATCTGCTCAGGGAAGTTTGCTGCAGCTGCAAGTTGGTTCTGATTTCACCCAGGCATTGCCTGCTCCAACAAGCAGTACTCACTCTTTAAAACGAGCTGCCTGCTCTCTACAACTAAGGATTTCTGGTTTTCGAAAATTTTAAATAAAAGTATCTGCTCATACTTTTAAAATCATAGAAATGTCAAATTCCACATAATAGGAACTTTGGAAAATAGAAAACTCTACAAAGAAAAAAAATTCCCCTGACCCATAATCACCAGACAAAGGCAACCTCTGTTTACATTTGATGTCAGTCTGTTGTTCAAGTATGTGCATGTGTATATGAATATATTCCAACATTAAAAGGACAAAACAAAACAAAGTTGGCATCCAAGCTAAAATCATGGCGGGCCACCCTTAGCTACACATATGTGCAGTCAGGACCAAGGGCCTTGCCTGGGTGCCGCCATGCTGCCGAGGAGGCCGTTGGAGTCCTAATTTACAGTTTGGCTTCCAAGGCAGCTTGGTGATAAGCACAGCTTGTTTATTTGTCTTTGATGGATGCCAGGTGGATTGTGGTCAGACAATCTTCCCTCAGCAGCCTCAGCACACTGAATCCACGGAGCCAAGCATGAGGCCCTGCCCTGGTCAAAATACAGGTCACACAATGGGCACCCACAACAAAAGACAGTCACGCAGGCGACGGCACCAGGATAAGCACAAAGAAGCACTTTGGCAGAGAGAAAGGAGGAAGAAAGCCAGGGAGGGCCCAGGAGATGCAGTGAAGGAGGCAGCAGGTCAGACTGACCGGCTTTTCTGTTTTGCTACAGGTTTGCCCGAGAAACCGCGCTTCATTGGCCCTTTTTATTAGATGACCTATATTGCTTCCAGGAACAAGCACAGGAGATTTGCTGAGTTTTGACATTTTTTCCCCTCTCTGAGAGCTGTCAGCTTGTGAGGCAGTGTCCTCTTATAGGAGAGTTTGGTGCCGGCTGCAAAATTAAAAAAGCAAGAAATAACCACAAATAAGAGCGCATAAGTGGCCAAAATAGTTCTCAATCCTGGCGTGGGCTGTGGAAGGCCATGTGTGTTTACGTCCTCCTGCCAGCTGGAGTTGAGAAGAGGCATCCGGAGTGATGGCATCCAGAACCTCGAGAGGCCGACAAAGGCGGTGGGTGTCAGAGGGATTCTGCTGGGTGGTATATGAGTGTGTCCCTGTTAAAGCCACTGAAAACCATCATGTTAACTGCAGTCTTCTCAGGACTGGACTGGACTCTCCATTGAGGGACTCTCCATTGAGCTTATGGAGAACATAAGCTTAGCCAGTTTTTCCTCCCCAGTTTTTGCTGGTTGTGGGTCAAAGTGGCACATGTTATTTTTTTGCCTAATGACGTCATAATTTTTAAAAATCAAATTATTTTCTTTACCGAAAGATCCAGGTCTCCATATAAACTAGCGGAAATGGTGCCACGGGGTTGGTGGTGAGTCCTGTCAGGGATGATTTTGTGTCCTGAGAAACCAGAAGAAGAGGTGAGGGATCAATATCCACTGTTCTTGAGAACTATGCTCCAGCAAGGATGGAATGTATTTCATAAATTTCCCCAGTGGCATTGATAGGTTACTTCAGACACATCTTGTTAGAGATCCAGGCGGAGTCAGGCAGCCTAGGCAGGGGTTGCCAACTTCCTTGAGTATGTGAATTTCCTTTTCAGATTCCAGAATCATTCAGACACCTACACTGTCCATAGCTGGTTGATTAAGAAAATGCAAGTAGAGTCAAAAATTATTAAACATGTTTAAAAGCATATTACTTGACACTCAAGTTGTATAATAGCTTTTAGTTAATACCAAAGTTGTAAAGATAACAACTTTAATTTCTACAACTATATAATAATTCACAATAATTTCTACAACTGGACACTCAGCATACACCCTTTGTGTCAGTTCAGGCAGACTCCCTGGCGTGCTTCTTGTTGATGTTTGAAATGGCCACTATGTAGCTTCCTTCATTCGCTCAGGACTATGACTCTTGAGAGGTCCCCACAAGATGTCAACTGCATGGTGCTCTGACAAGCTGAATGGCCGTTATTCCAAGATTAAGTCAGTGTTTAAACAGGAAACCTAGGGCCTCCGCAGTGGTGCAGCAGGTTGAGCACAGTGCTATGAAGCTTCTGCAGCCTCTGCAGTGCAGGTTCCATGCCGTCTGGCCAGGGAGATTCCCACATGGCGCGGCAAACTTCTCCTGTCTCACCCGCTGCTCCCCTCAACAGTGTATTTCAGTCAGTCTGCCTGTTCTGTTCCCCACTCGGTCTCTGGTGAATCCTCTCACCCTCCCATGCCTCTGGCCTGTACCCCAGCTCTTGTATAAATAAAATAAATCTTTAAAAACAACAACAACAAAAACCAAACAGGAAACCTAGTGGTCCTAGAATGTACTTATGAAGGAACTTCTGTGCCACACTAGGATTGAGGGCACTTCATCCTGCTGGAATATGAGGTTTCCAAAGACTTCCTGAGGCTGTGGGTAAAGTCCTTCAGTGTATCCTGATTCACAACTGCTGATTCGTCCCCCCGTTCCCCCCACACACAATGTCCCACAGCTCCATGTGTGATATAGCACAATGGCATTAACTATTTTGAGAAATTCTTTACATTTTCAATTAACACAAGTTGGTATTTAGTGCCCATATGTGGATGTTGTGGAGAATGACTTTTTTGCTTACGTGAACGTGACTTTATCACTAAATTTGAGACAGCTGCAAAAATCAACTTTATTTTTCACATAGGTCTAAAAACAGGAGCCGAAGTTTTCTTACTTTACCTTATGTGCTTCCATCAAGATTTGATGCAAGAAAAGTTCCACCTTCCCTCATTGATGGAGGTGCCAGATCTTGGAGTGAGGAGCACAATGCTCTTAGCTAACCCTCTTTATTGATTTCTTGGGACTGTTTGTGGCACAAAAATGAGTCTCAGTTTTCTCTAGACTTGTGAAATGTAAGAACAGTTACAAGTCAGTGCCTATAATCTGTTTACTAGCCATTGAGTAATACAATTTTTTTTCAATGTGTATGCAATTCTTTCTCAATGTATTCTCAATTCTTTTTGAATCACTCTCTATATTATTGGCCCAAAACCTCAAGTGTTCAGCAATTCTTTTGAATTAATTCACTTTTACTAACCACCAATGTTCTAAACATACCATAAAATAGTTCAGCAATTCTTTTGAATTAATTTGCTTTTACTGACCACCAATGTTCTAAACATACCATAAAATAGTTAGGCAATCAATAGTCATCTCACAGTACTGTGTCACTTTATAAGGTGGTGTGGCTTTTTATACTTACCTCAGATTGATCCTCAAAAAACTCCTGTAATTTTATAAATGAAGAAACCGAGTCTCCAAGAGACAAAGTCACTTGATCAAGGCCTTGTGAAGAACAGACTGCAGAACTGTGAGTCCATCTCAGGCCTAGCTAAATCCATAGCCTCAGCTCTCAGTCCTACAACAGATTGCCTTCTCAAATAAGGAGAAACTTCCGATTTCTTAAAATAATATTGCACTGTAATTATCTTTTTTTGATCTATAAAGTAAAGGTTTTATATCTTGTATTCTCTTTGCTGCATTAGGCTGCAGTGTGTGAAAATGCCAATATTTGAACACATCTGACCCTATGGTTCAACCTAATAGTATCCTACTTTGCAGGAAAGGAAGGAAAGAGGAAAGGAAGGAAGGAAGGAAGGAAGGAAGGAAGGAAGGAAGGAAGGAAGGAAGGAAGGAAGGAAAGAAATGCAGAAAAACGAAGAGCAATAGAAAGACCAAAAAGCAGAGGTGAAGGAAGGAAATAGGGGAGAAGAAGACCTGAGAAGACATTAGCCATTATTAGCAAAACTCTGTCACTTGTTCTTAAATCCTCCTGCCCTATTGCCTCTCACTATAATCCTGGCTTTTGTTGTCCATTGTCTTTGATCAGGATTTTCACAGTCACCAGACCCCTTAAGTAATCAACAGAGACCAACTGTATCACACTGTTTTTCATTCTTCATTTTTTTTAAAAAAACAAGGATTGTACAGATTTCCAGCCACTGCCCTGAGGGGGTGAGAAGAAAGACAAGATCAGCAGAACAAAGTCTTGTCTTTATTAGGAGCATAAATACAACTTTCTCTTCTCAGGGGGAAAAACACTGGGCCAAAACGAAATGCCCTGAATGTATGAATTTATAGAAATGTAATATTAGCTCACATTGAAGTCCAGATGAGAAACATGACCTCAGTGTTGAAAGAAGAGAGATGCGAAAACAAAGAATGAAAGAAATCTTTTCATTAAAGAATTAGCTTGGAGATGATATGAAGTGTTTTCTAAATGAATTCATTTATAGGAAGAAATAAAAATATTTGAGCAATTTGGTCAACACTTGTGAAAAACAAATGATAAAGGCAGTGAGCAGTTGAGGTCTTGGAATTGAAGTCTTGAAAGGACAAATGTCCTCACCCTTAATGCTATCTCTGGAATCTAAATATGTTCAGTCAGAGCTAGTAAGAAAGAAATGTTCTCTAACATGATTATGATGATGTTGCTATTGCCCAACACCATCAGCATGTAGAATCACATTTGGCTCCAGCCCAATATGATGTGAAAGAAAGAAGACTTTTCTTTTCCCATAAGTGTTAACAATTAAACTGGATCAGAAAGACAAATCCAGAAGCCAGAGCCCCCTGTTTTCTTTAGAAATGTCTTCCCAGATGGCACTCCCTTGGATGGCATTGCATCTTTGGCTTTTGTTGGCTGCCCACAGAGGAGGACAATGGTGAGATCCACCCTGCGGCACAATGCTCATTACCTCTGTGCCAAGGCCCATTATTGAAAGTGTCTTTGTAAGGAGGGAGTTGGCAGAAGACAACTTCCCATAGCACATGGCCACTTTTTTGATCTTTGGAGTTCTCCAAAGGAAATAGCCTGAAACTATGTGGGCTGTTACATTATTGCTGCTATCACAATTAATTACAGTTATGCGAGGCTGTATTCGTGTGCTAGGGCTGCTATAGCAAAGTACCACAAATAGTGCCATAAACAAAGTCACAGACTTGGTGGCTTAAATGACAGAAATGTATTTCCTCAAAGTTCTGGAGTCTGGAAGCCCACGGTCAAGGTGTCAGCAGTGCTGATTTCTCCAAGGCCTTGCTCCTTGGTGTTTAGATGGCTGTTTCTCTCTGTGTTCTCACGGGCTTTTTCCTCTGTGCCTGCACATCATTGGTGTCTTTTTATGTCCAAATTTCCTCTTCTTATAGCACACCAGTCAGATTAGAATAGGGCCCACACTTGTGACCTCATTTTAATTTAATTACCTCTTTGAGTTGTTTCCAAAGCTTAGTTATTGTAAACAGTGCTGCTATAAACATAGGGGTGCAGGTGCTCAAACAACCCAAATGCCCAAAAATAAATGACTGGATCAAGAAGATGTGGTACATATATACCATGGAATATTACTCAGCATTCAAAAAAGATAAACACATGCAATTTGCAGCAACATGGATGGTGCTGGAAGGGATCATGCTCAGCGAAATAAGCCAGAAAGAAAAAAGAAAAATACTGGATGGTCTCACTCATAGCAGGAATCTAGAAAACTTAAATAAGGGACCAGGGAAAAGAATAACTATAAGAAAAAAAAATCAAAATCAACAAACAACTATGAATCAGAGACACTCTATGGGGGGTGGGGGTGGGGAGGGGAGGGATTGGGGTCAAAATAAGGGGGTCGCAATTGTATGGGGAATACAAAAATAAAATTTATAATAAAAAATAGAAACTAAAAAAAATACAAAGCCAAATAAATTTAAAATAGTATTAATTAAAAAAAAATAAAGTGACTTACCATTTAAAAAAAAAATTACCTCTTTGAAGACTCTAGCTCCAAAGATAGTCTTATCCTGAGCTACAGGAAATTTGGACATAAATGTGAATTTTGGGGTGATACAATCCAAGCCATAACAAAAGTCTCTGAGGCTGTTTTGTTGTTTTTTTTTTTTTTTGTAAATATATATATATATATATATATATAAATTTTTTTTTTGAGGGAGCATAAGTTTACAACATTCTGTATGATTTAGAGATATAGGATCACAGCCTTCAGGTGTATGTTACCACACCACCTCCCCACACCAAGACACTCATATTCCTCCACCGTAGTTAGTCCTCTGACTCCTTCCCCATTTTGCTGTCTTCCCGCCTCCTCTCCCTCTGGTAGTGAGGCTGGTTTTTAAATGAAATTGCACTAATTTTTTCTTAGTTGAAATGTGGCTTACTGTGAGAATATTCTAGCTGCATCCATACAGTTAAAGACTGAGTTGAACATGCATACCAGTTTTCTTTGCTTATGGGCCTCTTCTATCTTTTTCTTCTTTTACATTTTGTATCTTTTCAGCATCTATGTTTTAGACATGTCTCTTGTAAATAGCATATAACTGGAGTTTCAAATGCCTTTAATATAAAATCTGTGTCTTTTCAATATAGTCTTCAGTCTACTTATTTTATTGTGACATTACTGACATATTTAGTCACATTTAGGCTGAGTGATGAATTTCAATTTGTTTCCCCAGATTCAGACTCATCACTTTAAATCATAAATTCGCTGGATAACCTATTTGCCTTTCAAGTTACATGGAAACCATTTTACTTAATGTTCTGCCACTGCACAATGGTGTGCCACCTTTCCAGCCTTCCACCGCAGTTCCTAGCCACCCACTTCACATTCCAAGGCTAGCAGCGTACATTGTGTTTTGGGGTTGTTTTGTTTTTTGTCAATGTTTCTGTGATAGCAGCATTTTATTTCTAGGTATCTGTATTTTGCTGCCACAATTTATTTATAAAATTTCTACAAGTAGCATTTTATTTCTAGTTTCTGTATCACTCACCTTAGGCTAAGTTATGCTGCATAATGGATAGCTCCAAAGTCTAAGTGGCTCTAACATGGGTTTATTTCCCATGTGTATAACATGTCCATTTTAGCTTTGGTACTTCTTTTCATTCCTGGGCCCACTGGAAGGAATAGTTCCTTTCTGAAGCATTGCTAAGGATATGACACAAGGGATAAAGAGGTGATGGAACTTCATGATGGCTTTGAAAACCTCTTCTCAGAAGGTGGTTTATTTTATTTGGGCTGACCACTTATTGACTAAACAAGTCATATATGGCCAATCCCAACACTATCAGAATGTGGAAATATAATCCTCCCTAAGGAAGAGGACCATATTACATGGCCAAACCTGACACTGTGGGGTAAGGAGGTATAAACCTCCCATGAGCTCGGATAACATATATTAATATATATTTGGGAATAAAAATGTAATTCACTATAGCTCAATCGCCATAGTCCCAAAGGTTAAAAAATGGTCATTTGATCAGCTAAATATTGAGATTTTGTTATGATATAACAAAAGGACAATGGATATAAGGCACAGGTAACAGCTTTCTTTTAGTATCTACTCTAAAACACATTTACATAATATCTTACCTTTCTCTGAAGCAGTTTAGGACCTCATAACACTTTAATCGTTATCACCTCTTCACAACTTAAATGCTTATCATATTAAATACTTTAGTTATACACCTTATTTAATCACACAATTTAGATACTAATTTATCATTTAATCCTGTCAAATTATATTTACATTTACCCATAGGTATGAATATCTGGAATTTATTTCTGCTAGGTGAATCTTTCAAAAAAAAAAATTGGCAAAGATTTGTTGATGGTAAAACTCATTTTTGCTTGTCTGAAAAAGTATTTTGCTTTCATCATTGAAAGATATTTTTGCTTCCTTTGAAAGTCTACACTAATAACACTTTTTTTCTCTTATCACATTGCATATTTGATTCCTATTTTTTGTCTTTTATTACTACTGCTGAGAAGTCAGCCATCTGTCTAATTGTCATGACTTTGGAAGTGATGTTTTTTCTGGCTGCTTTTAAGATCTTCTCTTTGCCTTAGGCATTCTACAGTTTTACTGGAATATGCCTAGGTATGAGTTTCCTTTATTTATGCTTCTTGACTTTTTGGGATTTCTGGTTTTGAGGTTTGGAATCTTTCAACAAACATTTATAGAAAATTCTCAGCTATTTTCCTTAAAATATGCCTCCTTCCATTTTTGTCTTTTATCTCCTTCTGAAACTCAACCACCTTGCTTTATCTCTAAGTATTTTAACATATCTTGCCTATGTCATTGTCTCTTTGTGATATGCTGGATGATTTAATGAGACCTATTTTCCTTCTCACTAATTTACTACTCAGCTGTGTCAAATCTTCTGTTTGACATATTCAGTGAGTAGTTTATTGAGGTGAAACTCACAGAAAATAAAGTTTACCTTCTCAAAGTATATAACTCAGTGGCTGTACATTAAAAATGTTATATAATCACCACTTCTGTCATTTCATCAAAGTATTTTCAACAGCCCAAAATAAAACCCTGCACTCATTAATTAGTCATTCCCACTTACCACCTTTCCTTAACCTATGGCAACCACCAATCTGCTATCCGTCTCCATGGAGTTACCTTTTCTAGATAAGTCATATAAATATAATCATACTATATGTGATAATTTTGTATCTAATTTCTTTCACTCTGTATATTTTCAAGGTTCATTCACATCTTAGCATGTATCATGTCTTCATCCCTTTTTATCACTGAGTAATATTCCACAGTGTGCATATACCACATTTTGCTTATTCATTCATCCATCCATTTGGGTTATAGCCAGACTTTGGCTTCAATTAATCCCATTTAATGTGGGAAAATTAAGACACAAAGATATTAAAATAACTTGCCAAAAGTCACACATTTTCTAAAGTGATGGAGCTGGGATTTCACTCCAAGTACTTTAGCTTCAAAGTCCATCATCTCAAATATCTCCTCATCCAATAAATATTCATTAAGTAGCTACTATATTCCAAGCACTATAAATTCTCTTCCAACTCCCCAGCCAAAGCTAATTGCTCCCTTCTCTTTGCTCCCAAGGCATTGTATATTTGAGAGCCACTATCCTACATGATTTAAACATCATTCAAGGGATGTTTCATTAATGTTGGAATAAATCTTAAACTTCATTTATGGGATCATTCACTGATGGATCACAGTTGCTATGATGGTGGGAAAACGAAGAGGACTATAACATGGAGAAAAATAAAATACTGTCCAAAATTAGCAACAATGTCAGAAAATTAAAAAAGAATATATCTCCCAAGGATGTTATTGCAAGAGAGAACACAGAGTGAAGAAAGAGATGCCGTCAAACTAACAACAACAACAAAAAAAAGGATTAGTGTAACTGAAAAGACAAATTATTTATTATAATCATGAGATTTGATACTATTCAAAGTCTTGTTATTTAATAATAACAGTACAAAACACAACAAAGCAAAAACAGACAATTATAAATCAGAGACATCCTGCAGGGGAGGAGGCGGGATAGGGATGAGAGGGAGGGAGGGAGGAGCACAGGGGACTGAGGTGATGGTGCACGGGTACCTTGGTGAAGGAAACTCTATTGGGACTATACCTGAGGGGGTAGGAGGATGCAATTATTGTTTAAAAAATTTAAAAAGTCTTGTTATTTAAATAAAAAATAAGACTATAAAAAGTAATGTTATCCATAGAAATTGTCCCATGAGTCTAAGAACAAAGATATCGTTTTTCAAATTCCTAATCCTAAAAAGGTAGAAAATATAGATGTCTATCAACAAGGGAATGGCTAAATAAATGGATGTGTGTGCGTGTGCGTGTGTGTGTGTGTGTACACAAACACATATTTTGCTATAATATTAATCTACATAAAAGAATGAAAAAGCTGCCTATGTGCTGGCATAAACAATTCTATAGAATGAAATAGAGTTGAATGAAAAAAGTAGTACAGTAGCATGAGCCCAATGGAATCCCAGTGGAATTTTTTTTTTAACAAAATTATTCAGACTTTCATCTATCACCTTAGCTTCTTTTCCCTACACCAATGACTAGGACCATGTTTGCCACACTGTAGGTTCTCCATAAATATTTGTCAGATGACTGAATATCTAATTTCAGTTTAAAACAGTATAAATGATTAATCATCAGTGAAGAGAAGAAAGAAACATTTGGGTGACACCTACTCTGTTTCAAGCACTTCGTTGCTTTATACTTATTCCTCTAATTAACACTCACCAAATTCCTATGAGATTAAAAAAATAAGACTCGAGAGATTAAATACCTTATCCAAGGTCATGCATTTAACCTAGGATCCAAAAAGAGGACTTCTTGATTTTGCGATTCTTGTGAAATGGTCTCACATTCTCAAGTGTAATCAGTAATAGAATTCCAGAACTTTTTCAGTCATACCTGGTATGATATCTCTTACCTATATTAAATTACAATCCCACTAATTAAAACAAAATGGAAGTACAAATCTTGACATGGTTTGTTCACAACTCCCTAGAACAAAAGATCAAAGATACATATGTATAGATCTAAGAAATCTAAGAATATAGTTGTATATGTAAAAAGCTATAAATTCAAAGAAACAAAGAAGTTTTTATTATCTTGTATTAGCCAGGATAACCAGTGTTTCTACATTAGTCCTCCAAAACACATTATAGATAGGAATTATTCTCACCCTTTTGAGAGATGAGGAATTCTGCTTGGAATAGTGAAGCCACTTCTCCAAAAGCCCATAAATGTTAAAAATTCAAGCTATGATCCAGTAATTTCACTCCTAGGTATTTACCCAAAGGACACAGAAACATTAATTCAAAAGGGCACCTGCACCCCTATGTTTATAGAAGCACTATTTACAATAGTTAAGCTATGGAAACAATGCAAATGCCCAAAAATAGATGACTGGATCAAGAAGATGTAGTACATATACACAATGGAATATTACTCGGCAATCAAAAAAGATAAACTCATGCAATTTGCAGCAATATGGATGGAGCTGGAAGGGATCATGCTCAGCGAAATAAGCCAGAAAAAAAAAAATACAGGATGATTTCACTCATAGCAGGAATTCAGAAGACCTTAATAAGGGACCAGGAAAAAGACTAATTATAATAAAGTAAAAATCAAACTCAACAAGAAACTATAAACCAGAGATACACTACAGGGGGTTGGGGGGAGAGGAGGAGGTATTGGGGTCAAAATAAGGGGTGGGGATTGTATGGGAACTATAACCAAGATGAAAATGCATACATTGTGCAAAAATGAAAAATGATGTAAAAAATATATAAAATAAAATTTTAAAAAATTCAAGCTGAGGTTTTTCCCTAGATTTATCTGACTCCAGAACTTTTGCTCTTCCCTAACTCCCTACTACTTTTCCCATAGAAGATCAGGCCAGGTACCAGATTCAAGGATACAGTCCTCCTAAATGCTGGGCCCCTCTCCAAGGCTCAGATCTGGCTGACCCACCTCCAAAGTTCAGATGAGGAAGCAGGGAGGGGTTTGGGTGGGCCCCCTGAGCTTTGACTGTGAACATTTGGTTACTAACCCTTGAAAGCCAAGTGTATCTGAAAACATGAGCCCCAGGAGGACAGCAGACAGTCAAACAAGACCGGCTGTGAGTCAGCCTCAGGTTCTCCATGTTGTGTGCTGTAATCCATCACTAAGTTGCTGTCCATGTCTCCAGATCACTGTATTATAGATGGGTTGCAGGGCTACCAATTAGTTTGAACAAGTGCTAGAATTAAATAAATGATGAGGTGATTTCTATTTTCATCCAGCGTAATTAGGGCCCGTGTTTGGAGTGATGAGATGGCGTAGGAGCGGGCAATCTGAGAAAACTCAAAAGGTGATGTGTAACCCTTGAGCACCACTCAGTCAAATCGACGGTCTCAGCTCCTGCTTACAAATGGACCAATTGCCTCGACTGGGCCCCCTTCCTTGGCCCTGGGGCTCAAGTCTGGAGAGAGGCAGTTATGCCGTGCTCATGATTTTATTCTTTCTTAAGATCCTCTTATATAACCGATTTGTTTTGCAAGCGAGCAGTTGGTAGTTCAAGGAAGCTGCCCCATACCTTAGATAAGAAGTTGAATTATTCCAGGGGGCATTTGGAGTTAGGCGGGTTGGGAGGCAGGGTGAAGTGAACCGGGCCCCCCACAGGACACGGTGTTTTAGCTGAGAAGTTCCCTATATGTAGCCACACAAGTCATCCATTTCCTGAGCATCTGTATTTGGTGAGCACTGGAAACTTCTTGCTTTCCCACTGAAGGCCCCTTGCTTCCTCTTGGTAAAGTCAAAAACATGACCTAGTTGCAACAGAGGCACAAAATAGCAGTTTGGTAGGAGGAGTAAAAGAAGGGAGGGAGGGAGGTGGCACCAGATCTTCCTAATTGAAATGATCTTAGAGGCTCACAAGAGCGTTAATGTAACCTTTAAGATTGCACATGTGCATCGATGTGACACTCACACATACTCACACTTGCACACATTCTCTATCACGTGTGCATTGATGTGATACTCACACACACACTCACACACTTGCGCACATTCTCTATCACACTGACAACCACTACTGGGACAATAGCTGGTGCTGGCAGGTGCCAGGCAGAGGCGGAAAGGAGAGAAGGGGGAATCGGAATACATCCTGCTGAGAAGCCAAATGACCTATAAATCGTCTGTGAGGATTTTCTTTTCATGAAAAAGTTGGAACAAATCCTAGAAATACTACATTGGAACATTTATTTTCTCAAAAACTTGCTTCTCAGTCATAATAGTATGACGGTGGCCTGGGCGTCTCTGTCTTCCACTGCTTCTCGTCCTGGGTGGGAAATACCAGGAGGAGCAGGGAGGCTCCTGACACCAGCTCAGGAACCAAACT
Organism: Talpa europaea; assembly: GCF_964194135.1. Classification (NCBI taxonomy): domain Eukaryota; kingdom Metazoa; phylum Chordata; class Mammalia; order Eulipotyphla; family Talpidae; genus Talpa; species Talpa europaea. The sequence continues at coordinate 113,668,829 of NC_140071.1, forward strand.
GGTTTCTTTGGAATCAAATGCAATGACTGGGAAAATGAATACACCAGCTCCTCACACCAGTGCCTTACCTTCATTGTTCCCCATATTGAAATCCAAGCGGTACTTGTGGCAGAATATATGCCTTTTTGTATGTATGTATGTGTGTATGTATGTACATTTTGATTAAAACAAGATAAAGCTGGGACTTCAGGTTCTATATCCCCAGGGATCCTAGTGACATGGCAGATACTTAAATCTCCATAATTCTGGCCCCAACCTACCACAGTAAAAGAGCTAGAATATCCTGATTTAGACTCTCCCTCCATTGAATACTAGATAGAACTATTTATAGATTCCCAGCCCTCTCCAAATAAAAGCTTCTCAAGTCCAAGGCCAGGCCATGAGGGCAACTCTGTGGCAGAAGCTGTCTCCTGCCATCTGCCTGGCTGCGGGGAGAGGCACCGGCGCTCCAGCTGAGGCAAGGGCGCCTTCCTTGCACTCTGCTCCTGCTGGACTGATGCTGCCCACCCCACCTCGGTCCACCACAGTCGCTACTCCCAGGCTTTTAGGGAAGAACGAGGCAGGATACTGAGGGTGGTGAGAACAAAGGGAGAAGACAAAAGCAGGATATAAAAGAGAAAGCAGAGCAGAGGTGAGAAAGGTAGAAAATGGAGGAACAGGGAGTGGAGGCTTGAGGTGACATGAAGGAAGTGGGGAGGCGCCCTGGCATGCAGGCAGAAGCCACTTGTAGTCACAAATAACCCTCACGGGCATGCTGCCCCCACACAGCCCACCACCAGGGCTTTGTTTTGCTGACAGGGTGTGTGCAAATTCAGGGGGAGGGCCCGAGTGCCCCAGATGATAGCACACTTTGGTCTTTTGTGGGGGAGAAAAGTGTAAACAAGCAGAACAGCCAGAAGACACAGGGGGAGAAAGATTGAGGTGGGCAGGGGATGTTTATAAAGATTTTCTCTAAGAAAATCTGCTTCTCTCTTCAGGGTTTTGAAGTTGCCTAAGCCCTGGGGGGACAGGAAGGGAAACAGAGTTTGGAAGAAGAACGGGGTGTGGTGAGGAATAGAAACTGTCCACTGCAAGCCCACTTTTTTCTTTTTACATCTAGTTTTTCTTCCCCTGAAGATAGTTCTATGAATTTGCAATGCAAACTGGTTATCTTTATCATCTCTCCTCCTGCTTTCCTAACTTCAGCAAATAATTTGTCTTGAGACCTGATTTCCAGCACACATATCATGTAACCTGTCATTAAATTCCTAATTATTTTCAAAGAGCCTATTATACACATAGAATTGAACAATGCAATTCAGAGACTATAAAATGAGCAGAAAAGCTGTACAGTGGCCCCAAGTTGATTACAGTTGCCTTGTCTCCAAGGAAAAAGGTTACCCAGAAGACAAAACCAGGCAGTGCAGATGCTTATGTTAAGTACTCAAAATATGGGAGCTTGGAAAGTGGAAACAGCTGGAATACCATCTATCGTGCAATGTTAGTGACAAAGTCCTGGTGCATAGATTATGCCCAGCGCTTTATATGCCTATCAGTCCTTTTCATCTTCACAGCAATAAGTAGTATTGCTGCACCCATTTTACAAATATGAAATTGTGGCTTAAAGCGGTTAGGTGAGTTTTCCAATGTCTCAACACCAAAAACTATCAGAGGTGGGATTTAAAATGTGCCTCTCTGACCTAAAGTATAGCTTCTTATTTTCAAAATTGTTATGTATTGAGGTAACAATGATTTACAACACTCTATGTGATTTAGAGTTATAGGTTCGTTCCTTTGTAGACATATGTCTCCACACCACACCCACCACCAGAGCAGCCATAGTCTTCCACCACAGTGCATTGGCCCTCTCTCCCTCTGGCAGCCTCAGTTCTACAGTCCGATTTCTAGGGTTTGTTTTAGTTTAGTTTTGTCTCTTATTTTGGGTTGTTTTTCTTTATATTCCACAGATGAATGAAATCATCGGATATTTTTGTTTCTTCTTCTGACTTATTTCACTTAGCATAATCTTTTCCATTCCCTTGCATATTGTCACAAATGACAAGATTTCATCTTTTATTTATTTACAGTAGAGTAGTATTCCATGGTGTAGCTATCACATCTTCTCAACCTACTCATTTGTCATTGGTTATTTCTATAATTTGGCTAATGGTAAATAGTGCTATAGGGAACATAGGAGTGCGTATATCCCTTCAAATTGTTGTTTTTGTATTCTTCAGGTAAATACCTAGTAGTGGAATTGCTGGGTCATGTGGTAGATCTGCTTTCAATATTTTGAAAATCTTCATTCTAGTTTCTTAACCACAGTCATTGGATTTGTATTCCAGGCAGGAAAAAAAGGAAGGAACAAAAAGGGGGGAAAACATATGCTCTTGCCTTTTATCAGCAAAGCAACAGATCACCCAGAATTCTCACCTAGTAGAATTGCTCATCAGCAAAACTAGGTCATCCATTCTAGATGCATAGATAAAAGAGGCAATATTCTTTACCTGGGCATATTGCAAACTCCCCCTATCCCCCAAGTAATTAGAGCTCTTTTCGTCAGGGAAGAGGGAACAACAGATACTTAATAGTCAACCAGTCATGTCTTCTGCATGGCATCTTACATATGTGACCACAGAATGCTGGTGAGAGATTCGAGAGTCTGGACTAGAATATTGGAAATGGGAACTAGAAGAAAATAAAAAGTTCCAAGAAACATTTTAAGGAAAAACCATCTCACTTGATAATAGATTGGCTAGAAGTCCTGAAAATGAAGGGTGAATGTGAGATGATTCCAGGGAAAATGAGAATGTAGTGATCAGTGAAACGCAATATTGATTGCAGATGGGTGTGTGGTTTTGTGCACCTTGAATATAAAGTGACGGCAGGACATCCAAGTGCGTCAGCCCTATGAGTGGGTACCAATCCTTAGGGCAGAGCATTAGTCAGAGCTGGAGGTGTCAGCCTCAAACTGTTATTAAAGTGATCGATGAGTTTTTGAAAGCAGGGAACATAACAGAAGAAAAACAGGGTGGAAGGAACTTGGAGGTGCACCCCCACTTAGATAAGAGAAAGGAAGTGAGCTGATAAAAGTGGACAAAAACTTTACAGGGATCAGAGGAGAATCCAGAAAGTGGACTTTCATAGAAGACTGGGTTAGAGTGAGTTTCAAGGAGGAGGGTAACTGTCAAATGCAGCTGAGGAGTTAAAGAGGAAGAGAACTAAGGAAGAACCCCTGATTTGGCAAAGGGAGATAATTATTATCTAAAGAAGCAGAATGGCAGGGAATGGCATTCAAAAGAGAGCTGTTTTTCTCAGCAGTAGCCTAGGGGGGCCTTAAGAAGGTCATTTGAATCATCAATTGTTTGTCCCCTAATCATATATTATTTTATGGTGCTGATTCTTTAATATTTTGTTATTCTTACATAGCAAATAATGTAGCAACTTTTCATAAAAGAGTATTATTTAATTACTTCATTGCCATTTCCTAATCCTAGAAGACAACTTGTATTTGCTAAGATTACATAGATTAGGTAATGTGCAGAGAACTAAGCGAAACTTTCATATCCTGTGTTGTTATTTTATCCATAGTCCCCTTATGTCAAAAATCATCCACCTGCCCCAGCCCTACAAAGCCTCCTCACATGCTCTGTGCCCCACTTCAAAGTCCTGGCACTCCCCAAATTTCAGTTGCCTTTGAAGTCTTTGAAGTGTCTGTGGAAGAAATTGGCGTATTTGAGACAAAAAGTGCCTGTAGGTCATCTTAGTGCCAAGTCTCCATCAGCAGCTCTTGAAACTGAAGACTATTTTTAAAGTATAACGGTTTTCTCCCTTTCTATGAAAGAAGCCCCATCCTGAGCTATTGATGGTCCAAGGACAGGGACCCAATTTGGTGACAAAGCTGTGATCCTAGATTTGTCAGGGTATGGATCGTTCACAAGCTTTTACACTTCCATTCAAATAATTTCCCAGTAAACACTGAAGTATTTTTTTTAAGTTTTGAAAAATACAGAGACACCTTACAGTTGCTCCTCATCTGAGACCTCAAAAGACACTCAGCATTGTTCCCCCAAAGAGTAATAAGGCTCTCAAAGTATTTTTATGCAAGGTGGCTTTAAGTGCTGTGGAAATGAACATGTGATTAGTGGATTGAAGTTAAGTTAGGCTACACTAACACATTGACTGTAAGAAAATTCTCAGTGTCTTAAAATAATAAACATATATTTCTCACACATATACTTGTGAGTTTCTAGCTGGTTCATCTCTGCCTCATGTTTTCTTTCTTTCAGGACCAAATAAAAGTACAACTCCTATCTCAGACCTGAGGCAGGGGAAAAGAATCAACGCAAGTCCAGAATATTCCTTGTAAATCTTCTGCCCAGGGGCATCAGACATCACTGAGCAAAGTCTGCCTCAACAGCACAGGATATAGAATCCTTCCCAGCAGAGTGTAGACTCTGTAGGGTAGATCAGAGAATATTTTGAAGAAATAGTTTTGATTATAATGTATTTGTCTTCATGTGTATCATAAGAATATAATAGAATCTGTGATTGCAATTTTTTTCCCCTAAAACATTTGAGTGAAAACATGAATCAATTTTAAGAGTAAGTGAAGAAAGCAGGGGTTCATTGGGATACTGTTGACCACAATTTTGACAGTGATGAGCAAATGACTGGGGTTTGAAAAACAACACACTAAAAAATGAGGTGGTATCTTTTTTCCTGTCTTAGTAAGTAGAGTTAAACACCAATAGTGTTTAAAGCATTGAACACCACTGACTCCCTCGTCTTTGAGAAACCAACCATGACTCAGGATCCTTATTGTAAACTTGAGAGATTGTCTACCTCAGAGACATACAGATAGAGATCTAAGAGGATCTTATGGATGGAATTGTAATCCCCTTTCATATGTTGAAGCTCTAATCCCCAAATTAATTGTATATGTAGATAGGACCTTTGGGGAAGTCATTAAGTTTAATTGACACAGAAACATTAATTCCAAAGGGCACCTGCACCCCTATGTTTATAGCAGCACTATTTACAATAGTTAAGCTATGGAAACAACCCAAATGCCCAAAAATAGATGACTGGATCAAGAAGATGTGGTCCATATACACCATGGAATATTACTCAGCATTCAAAAAAGATAAACACATGCAGTTTGCAGCAACATGGATGGAGCTAGAAGGGATCATGCTCAGAGAAATAAATCAGAAAGAAACAGAAAAATACTGGATGGTCTCACTCACAGCAGGAATTTAGAAAACCTAAATAAGGGACCAGGAAAAAGATGGATTAATACAAAGTAAAAATCAAAATCAACAAGCAACTATAAACTAGAGATACACTAGAGGGGGAGGGGAGGGCTGGGGAGAGGAAGTAGGGGGGCGTGCGATTGTATGGGGAATATAACCAAAATGAAAATGCATACATTGTGCAAAAATGAAAAATGATGTAAGAATTATATAAAACAAAATATTAATTAAAGAAAAGAAAAGGTTCAATGAGGTTATAAAGATGGCACTAAGGCTGTATCTTTGTAAGAAGAGGAAGAGATACAGAGCTCACTCTCTCTGATCATAGAGAAGAAGCAATGTGAGGACACAGCCAGAAAAAGAGACCTCACCAGAAACTGAACATTTATCCTTGACTGTGATCTCCCAGCATCCAGAGTGGGAGAAGACAGATTTCTATTGTTGAAGTCAAATGATCTGTGGCATTTTGTTAAGGCAGTCCAATCTGACTAATATAAAAAATAATGCTAGAAAAACTTTTGTAGAGCACCAATTACGTTCAAAATAATTACAGTAGATCTACAGAGGATACAGAAATAAATCATGTGTGCTCTATGTTCAAAAGAAATTAAAGCAGGTGCATAAATGATGCAAGTAGAAAGCCAACTGTAGTAAGTCCTCACTACATGTCTTGATAGGTTCTTGAAAACTGCAATTTTCAGTGTATCAACCTGTAACAAAAACCAATTTCACCGTACAGTGATATAAACAAGTTTAGTTACTACAACATATTTCTGATCATAGAAACATCACCAAACTTCTAAATAAAGACCCCAGACACTTGTAATATCAAGCAATGATTTGTATTTATTCATTTATTTATTTTTCCAACTGCTTACTCAAGTTCAAAGTCAAAGGTCATGGAAACTAGCCACAGCTCAGGGTACAAGGTGAGACCCTAACCTGGATAGGAAACCCTTCCATCACAGGGTGCATGCATACATGCACACACACACTCACACACATACACACACACACACAGGATTTTGTCTTCCATTTTAAGTGGTTCACAGACCCCCATCCCCCAATTCTCTCCCAGGTTAAGAAATCCTAGAAACTGGCTGACTGTTTGGTTTTGCTTTTAATGATATCTTTGACATCAGATTGTTTCCAATGACTATGTCTTTATCCTTCAATTTGAACAAAGCCAATAGTTTTCTGGAAATTGAAGATTTTCTGCTTCCATCCTTATTATATGTTGCTCTCTAGCTATATCTGTGAGACACCGACACAGTGACCACAGGGCAGAGCCAGGACTTTCTCAAGATGACTCAAAGGAGGCCATAAGCATTAGCCCAAAATGTAGACATTCTCCAGTCATTGCCTATGGAAATGAGGGTCTAATGAGTTGAGGAAGAAGCAGCATCTGGTAACGAGGGGACAGGTGAGACTGTGAAGTGAATTCAGTCATGTGCCTGGCATGTGTTGAAAAATAGAAAGAGGATAATGAAGAGATAATAGGACAACATAAGATAATCCAGAGTCTTCCAGCCTATTAGCCACCAGAAGACTGAGTCCCGATGACCTTCCCCCACACACCTTTCCTTATCAACCTGAGAGGTGACCCATCAGCCTCCAAACGGTAGGTCTTCAGACTTTGTTAATCATGCTGTAGGAACCTAGATGCCTCTTTGGCTGCCAGGCACACTCAACTCTGGCTGCATATTAGAATCATATAAGGGATTTTTTTTTAAAGATTTATTTATATATTTATACAAGCACAGGCTATAGTCAGAGGTGCAGGAGGGTGAGAGAATTCACCAGAGTCAGAGCGGAGAGCAAAGCAGGCAGACTGATGAGGTACACTGCTGAGGGGAGCAGCGGACAGCAGGAGGGGCCTGGTGGCCATGTGGGACCCTCACCCGGCGGCCGGGGATCGAACCAGAGCTGCAGAGGCTGCGGGCAGCTCCGCAACCCAGCGCTCAAGCGCTGTGCTACCGGGGAGGCCCCGTATAAGGGATCTTGGAAGAAAAAAATGCAGTGTTACTCCACCCCACCTTCTCACTAATTGAAAGAACATGTCTTCAGGAGGGCCCCACGCTTCTGCATTTTTTTCCCCAATCAGTGTAGGTGATTCTGACACACAGTCATGATGTGTCAGAGGCATGCATGCATACCTCTGCATTTCAGTGAACTTGCAGAGATTTCTATTTACTACTTTTTTTGGTTAAGGAAAATAAGTATTTTTCACATAGAACGTATATACATCTGTATATTTGGAAGAAAATTAATCAAAATCTTAAGGGTATTCATTTTGGGGTAGTAAGATGATAGTTTTTACCTTTTTGTTTTATGTTGCATATTCTATTGGGGTGTTTTACTGAACATGACATTTTCAATAAGACTACATACTTTTAAGCCAAAATTAATTAAGTGCATGCTTAACATTATTTAAGGAAGAAAATCCAGGAATAATTTTTGACACAAGTGTGCAGGAAGTTCCAGAATCTTATTATGTTCTAAGGAGAGCCACCTGCTAGAAAGAAATTCTTGTGTCAAATTAGGTAAAGATTGGGTGAAATTGGGTAAAACAAAGGAGGAAATAAAAGGAGAAAACGTAAGAAAAGTTGCAATAGAAAACCCAAACATCCAAAACAAGAAAAGAAGACAAGTTTTACAGACCAACTCTTGGAGCAAAAATTTCTTGTAGATGTGATGGCTTTTGAGCCAAAAGTCAGTCAGTGGATAGTTGACATCACAAAATATGTTTGGAATCTTAAACTAAATATGGAAAGTGAATTGGTCTAGGTCTTCAAAGTGAATCATCCATTTCTCTCAATACTTCCCCTCCATCAAAACCTACCTGATGAGAAATAAAGTTCAGCACTGGTGAAAGGATTTGCTACAGTCAGAAAGGGTAGTAGGATACTTGAAATTAGGAGAGGCTTAGATGACAAAGTCAATAGAAGTTGAATAAAGGCCAGGGAGGAGAGAATTTAAAAAAAAATCTGATGGCCATTATTTTACTTTTTAATTATTCCATAGATAGCTGGCATATGTCTGGTATGAGAACAAATTTCAACCTAAAATACAGAAGCAACGAGGAAAGCTAATGCTGACAGTTTTAGCCCTTGATGTTTAAATCTAAGCCATCAGCAATCCACAATCACTGCCGTGTCCAGTGGCTGATTCCTTTCTCTAAGCCCCGTCCTTCTGACATGAGTGGCACAAACATGACTTTTAACCCAGTTAGAGCAATTCTCTGGATGGCATTTTCTGCCCTAGCATGGAGGGAACGTTTGCTGAAAGCTGACACTTCACCTCCTGGAAGTCAGAACAATGTCTCCCTTTTGGGGCACCCTCATCCCCTGAGACACTCTCCCTTGTCACAGAGTTGTCAGTGAACTGTCCCCAGTTGACATCTGAGCTGCTGACCTCTCTGGATCAGCACAGACCAGAGGAAATTGGAGCTAAAGGGTTCTCCTCTGCTCTTTCGGCTCCCTCGGGGAAAATCTTCTGAGTGCCCAATTAAAACTTCCTCCATAGAGGACCCTGTCCTTGATGCCCACCCTCTCAACACTTCCTAATGCTCACTCCTGTCCTAACCATGTCCTAGATGAGTGGACAGATAGTATAAGGGTAAGGCTTCTTAAAGACAGTATTTTGAAGTAAACACTTTGGGAGAAATACATGTTTTTTATAACCCAGCCAAGAGGGGCTTATTCCATTGCCACCCATCATCACAGAATATGATGGGATACCTTTTGAACATGGTCCTTGATGGGTACCCCCAGCTGCAGAACTGGGCAGGACATTGAACATCACTTACTTGGGCCTCCATTTTGCTTTTTAAGTCCCTTTACTGTTTCCCAACCAGCCGATGATTCCATCTCTACTTAAACATCTTCATCAATGGCAAATTTGTTATATTCCAACACCTTCTGGCTCTGGAAAGCTGAGTGGGAAAATCCCTCCTTCCCTGTGCCGCCAAGTCTGGGCTAGGTGTCACCTGTGTGACTTCATCCTGACAGCGACGCCTTTGCCTTCACCAGCTCCAAGCCTCCACCCCACCCCCTCCATCCTGCAGACTCCTTGAGTCTCTTCAAATTTGCATTCCCACATATAGCACAGAAATCTTACAAGGATGTGAGGAACTCTGATAAAAGACTACATAATTGAACGGTGTTCATAGTTCAGCATCCTGTGCTTACCAGAAAAGGTTTGAGGAGGGTCCTGACAGCAGCAGTTGTTTACCTCACATGGAGTAAATAGGTGAGGGCTGTAAAGTGCCTTGCGCTCTGGGGACTCCCTGCTCTCATCCACAGGAGAGGACTGGACTCCACTCTTCCCACCGGAGACAGTACCAACCTTCCCTAGGGGGTGTTTGGAAACACGTCGGGGGTCTTTTAGGATTATCTTAGTGGTTTTCACCTGAGTGTTATTGGCAGGGGCTGATCTTCAATATGCTCTGCGCTATCTGGGCCAGTCCAGTGCAATGAAGACTTGCTCCCTCATAATCACTGCAGAGCAATAATAAATAGCCCAATAAGACCACCATGGATTGAATACAGATTGCAAACCAGGAGACTGTGATTCTGGTCCTGAATGTGATACCATCCGCTGGGTGACTTGAGCTTTCTGAGTCACCACCCTGTGCATCTACTTCCTCATCTCTCACAGGGGATAAAAAATTTACCTGAAAAAATTTAATCTCTGTGTAAAATCAGATAATCATGATGAACACTCCATTAAAAATGTGGACGTGCCATACACACATGAAGCCGCATTGCTGTTGTTGCATGTGGAGTCTAGCAACTGGTCCAACATTTCTAGAAGCACAGGGGATTGTCCATAAAGTGCTATAGAGAAGTGGCATCCATGAGGTTCCTGATCATGGACGCTGGCATGACGGCCCAGCGTGCAGCGGCACTGCCATGACTGGAAGGAGCGGAGAGGGAGGATGGGGGAGGCCACACTGACCTAAACTGCACATAAGATGACCACAGGCAACACACATTCTCTTGCTGAATATGCGGTGAGGGGGTGTCCTGCAACCATCCCAGGCTGGGTCGGTTCATTGTTGGTTCAGGCAGCTTGAAAGAGAAACTTGGAGTCCTTGGCATCTTTCCCACAGGTTACTTAATAGTAAGCAGGGGAAACAGGCCAGCAGGGAGACTGCAGCTTGGGCCCCCTGTGAATCCCTATAGGCGCTTTCTTCTCTTAGCCGTTCTCTGATGCTCTCCACATGGCCCTCTGTGCTCTGCTGCACAGTCCTCTGTTGCCTCCAGGCCTCTGCTGCTGCGTTTATATGCTCAGTCTCTGGGCTCAGGTGCACCCACTTGTGCATGCCCACACCACACTCCAGGTGCGCCATCCAGCATACATGTAAGACCACAGGAGACGAGTATTGATGCTAATGAGGGAGTGTGGAAAAACCTGATAACTTCCAAGTTTTTTACAGGGCGTGAAAGGGCTGGTCTGCTCACCACAGAGCAAGGCAAACCCCGTACCCCTAAATGTCTTTGGCCAGGAGTTGCAAACTTGGCCAGCTGACTCAGCCATTCCAGTGGCAATCAGCTAAAAATTGAGAATAGGATTTCGGATATGCCTGGTATCTGTTATAGACTTTCAGGATTTCCCTTTTTATTTTAATTAACAATATGTTCCTAGAGAAATGCATATAAATTAAGAAATGCATATAAATGCATATAAAATTAAGATTTTGCCCTTTTAGGTAAAAATTATTTAAAATTCAAATTCAGAATTAACTCTATAAGATTTACTCTTTCAGATTAAAGGAATGAAAAATATCTTCAATACCTGTTATGTACCACACACTAGACTAGATATTTTGAAATGTGTCACCTCTTAACCTAAACCCTAAGCACTGAGTATACCCAGAGGCTAAGACTGAGGTTCAGAGTGTCCAAATTCTCAAGCTGATAAGTATCAAGGTCTGAATTAGAATTCTTAACTCCTACATGTATGTTCTGTGTATCTCCCACAACGGAAACCTAGCATGAAATCACCCCTAATGGGCCTGCTTTGTGGGTTAGAATTCTCATGTCCTGGGATTTCCTAAAGGCAGGCTCTTGAGATTCCTTATGTCCTACCACTGCAGCTCCCTGTCTTCACAGCTCAGCTGCTCAGACTGCTAATTGGGGTTTAGCCTCATGAGCCCAACTGACTAGGTCTGGCATATGGGTATTCCTACTCAAACAACAGATCGTTTGTGTAATGTTGTCTGTCCTTTAAACTAAAAATGAGGTACTTGGGAAGAGCAAAAGCAGTTTGGGTTTAATCTTTGTTGTTTCCGTGGGCTAGGGCAAACCAGCAAATAGATGAACATCTGGCTTCCTTAAAAATTGGACAAAAAAATGCTATCACTGGAAAAAAATCAAACCTCCACCAAATGGAGTATTTTCACTACAAATCCCTATAACAGTGACCACTTTGTCTGCAAGTTCTGGGCATACATTATTAATACATTTTCAGAGAAAGGGTTTAGAAAATGCAAGTATTATTGATTTGACTTCTAGCATGAATATTTTGGGAATGTTTCAGGTAGAATTCTTCCATTGAATGTGTCTTGGCAAGCAAGAGGTGAAGGGGTAGGTGGAATTCAAAAGATTAGATCAAGTTTATTTTGGAATTCATATTTTTTTTTCCAGATTGCTTGTAATAAAATAATGGTGTGGATTTAAAATCTATTCTAAATGTCATATTCCCCTTAAGCTAGTCTGGACCATCCTGTCATGTTCCTGAGCCTTGGCACCCTCATGGGGTTGTTTGTGAAGTTTAAAGATTTATTTTATTTATTTATGCATACAAAAGCTAGAGTGTAGGCCAGAGGTGTGGAGCAGAGGGGGGGGGGCGGGGGGTGCCGGTGAGAAGAGTCACCAGAGACAGTAGGGAGCAGAACAGGCAGACTGACAGAAATACACTGCTGAGGGGAGCAGCAGGCAAGACAGGAGAGGTCTGCTACACCATGTGGGTTAGCTCCCTGGCTGGGGATCGAACCCTTGCTGCAGTGGCTACAGGTAGCTTGATAGCACTGAGACTTAACCCCTTGAGCCACCAGGGAGGCCCCCGTTGTGAAGTTTAAATAAGATATTGCATCTAGGTCACTTGTTATTTTTCCTGAGTCATAGTTTATACTCAATAAATTAGAAATATAGACCATGTCCCTACAAGTTCTTTTATACTGTTGGCTGAATTGCGATAAGGAAAGGTTATCAGAATGCACAGGTGATAGCCTCAGTGACAACTGTCATGGATTAAGTGCTTACTGTGTGTGGGTCCTTTTTAGGATTAGATGTGTCAGCAAGAGACAGAAAGAGAATATAACACTGAAGTGATAAACTGTATCTTTCTCCTGTTAACATCTAGAGGTAAACAGTCAGGGGCAGTTATGGTTCTCCATTACATTTGGAACTTGAACTTCTAATTTGTTAAATTGTCATGTGTGGATTTCATTCCCTCAGTCTCCTTGCTGCCCAGGATGGCCGCAAGAGCCCCAATATTGTATCCAGATTCTATCCAGAGAGAAGGACAAAAGGATAAAGAAGGGTGGATCTTCATTTTAAAGATAGTTGTCAGAAAAGTCATGATGCATTTTTGTTTGAAGAACATAGAAAAAAGGACATCATGACTTTTCCAACAACCCAATACTTCTGGGAAATTATACCCAGCTCTTCTGCTTGCATGTCTTTGGCCAGAACTCAGTCCTATGATCACACTTAGCTACCAAGTGAACAGGAAGATATAAATATTTATTCCAGACAGCTAGGAACCCACTAAAAAACCCAAGATTCTGCTATTGAGAGCAAAAGGGAGCAGAGATAGCTAATGGCAACAATTGATCTGTAACATTGCACAATGCTTGTACTTATAAAACAGGCACCAGCATCATGTTATCTTTTTCAGATCTGGAAAGTGAGGCCTGGTTTCTTCTTCAAGGGTCATCAGGCAATGAAGTGACAAGGATTTGATCTGACTCCCCCTCTCTCTGATGCTAAAATCTGTCCTCATCACAAGTAACACAATCAAGGATCCTCAAGGCAATGACCACAAGGCTTCTCAAATCGCCACTGCTTTCTGATGGAAGGCTAACAGATTACATCACAGTTGCTTAAGCCAGTTGTGAAAAGAACATTTTAAATCTCACCACCACTTGTGAATATGGGTCTTAAAGTATCATATCATCTTACCATTCCTGGGAGATATTTAGGAATAGGCAAGAAAACACTGTCTGAGATGTTTTGGGGCACCCCTCCCCCTGAAAGTTAGACCTCAGATGAATCTCTGATTAGAAAGAAAGAAGCTTACATATGTGAAGGGATTTAGTGATTTCTGCATCTGGTTTGAAGGTTCCCAGGGAAAAAGGAGTGTGACAGGGAAGTGGAAGGAGCAAATGTTAGCCTCGAATAGGAAAAAAGCTTTCACCAAAATGTCAAGGGAAAAAGAAGAGCTGGAAATTGAGCACGGAGAAAGCTGGCAGCAACTCTCAAAGGTGGGAACTACTGGGCTACTTTTTAAAAAATGTTCATTTCTTTTTTTTTTTATTCAGCTCATTTGTAGGTGTCCATTAGAGAACATCTAATCTCCTATAGGCGAATAGGCTAAATAGGAAACATTAAAGTCTCACTCCAATTAATCAGGACAAGACTGCTGTTCGAGAAGCCCAGGAGACTGGGCCTGGAAGTGAGAGTCTCTCAAAAAGAAAATCTTCCCCCCAAATAAAAGAGAGTGATGATGGCAAAAGACCAATAGCAATGCGTTGGGTTAAGGGAGGAAGGGCCGGCTGGAGAGAGACTGGGTCCCAACACTGTGGAGGCAGACAGCCACGCACATGGAGGTACGATGACCTGCATCTTGCCTGCAGCTAATATACTTGCCAGATTTTTGTTTTAATGGGTGATTTAAAATGACCCTGACTGTCATTGTCTTTTATTGGCCCAGAGGAGAGAAAGTCATGCTAGGATTCATTGAGTGATGTTTCTAGAATGCTGTGAATCCTCCAAAGGACCCCGTCTATGTGGGGGAAATGGCTGCCAAGCAGGTGATATCACCACACAGATCTGCCTCAGACCCTGTCCTAGTAGCTAAATGTCCACAGTCCTAGTTCCCACTGGGTTAAGGGGTATTCAGCCAAAGCCCCTGCTGAAAGGCAAACATTCTTTGGCAGGGTTACCCATTAGCGCTGCAGGACATTTATAGAGATGTTTCTGAGAAGAGAGGATAATAAAGGCCTGAAGTTGTGCAGATTTGGTCTGACTAGATTAAAGCAGAGACAGGAAAGAGAAGGGGAAAAGGGAGAAGTAAAAGAGAAAGCCCTGGACATTTGAGAAAGGAAGGAGTCAGTATTCTGTGCGACAGTCTGGGGCTTCTAAGGACTGCTGTCTCTTCCTCATTAGGCCTACCAAGTTCAGATCTCTTCTTACGTAGAGACGTATAGTCTTCTGCAGGCTCACTGTGTATTTCCCTTGGATTATGTGTCTGGAGAGCAGTCACCCTACTTTCTTTTCATTATTGAAACAATAAAATAATAGCACAATAATTAAGCCCTGATTCTTAACTTGCAGAGAGGCAATAAATTATTCCAAAAATCAGTCAAAAACTGAGCTTTCACTTTTCAAAAAAAATGCATGTTATACACAGGCACACAGAATATTACATATTTTCATTGGATTTATGGACACTGTGGGAGTCCATCTCTAGATCCCATAAGAAGCATGGTCTCCTGGTTTAAATGCTCTGATTTATTTTTTAATAACTCTAACAGATTTCATTTTTATGAATTTCTTCTAAATCTTCTTTCATATGCATATATAATTGTTATCAGGCAATCATAATCTACATACAATTTATGTGTTCTACTTTATAAAATCTAACATTATCTTGTAAACATTTTTCTATGTTGTTATATAGTCTCATAATGATAAATTTGAATGAATGCATAATATTACATCGAATTGTTGCAGCATAATTTTCTTAACTGTTCCTCAATGATTAGGTGTTTAAGTGGCTTCTAATTTTGTAGTGTAGATAATGCTGCATTGAATATCTTTATACATTTATCCTGTTTCTGTTGAATGTTTCCTTCAGACAAATTCCCAGGAGTGGTTTTACTGAACCAAAGAGTAAGGACATTTTTTATGGCTCTTGAAACATGATGTTATGTTGGTTTCCAAAGGGATTATAATTTTTGCTACTGCCAAACAATACAAAAGTGTACCAATTCCACCACACTTTCCCCTGTTATGGATATTATTACTGAAAACTTGTTTTCCAATTTAATGGCTGTCATAACATCAAGGGAACAGCCTAAGTTGGGTTGCCAAAGGGTGAAATGGAGTATGAGAAGAATGTGTTGGGAGAATGGGAAAAACTGAGACTAATGGGAAAGGGTAACAGTTCTCTCTCTTTTAAATAGAGATGGACCCAGCCTAGAGATGTGTGTTAATAAAACACCCATTGACGTAGGAATCAGTGCATTCCCTGTAAACTATAAATTTTACCAATGAAAATGAAAACTGAGAGTTGGGTTTTGGTCAGAGCCAGTAGTGTTACTCTGGGTCGCTTTCGAGATTCCTGTGAAGAGTCCCTGTTAGTGGTCTATCCTCGTGGACATGTTATTCTCACTTAAAATCACCTTGTGCTCAATAGCATCCAATAGAAACATACAAGCTACATATGTAATTTTCAATTTTTTAATAGTCACACTTTAAAAAAGTAAAAAAAAAGGTGAAATTAATTTTCATAATGTATTTTCTTTAACCTATCCTATCCAAAATATTATTATTAATTGGATTTTTAAAAATATTTATTTTATTCATGCATACAAGAACTGGGGTACAGGCCAGAAGTGTGGGAGGGTAAGAGGATTCACCAGAGACAGAGTGGGGAAAAGAACAGGCAGACTGACTGAAATACACTGCTGAGGGGAGCAGCAGGTGAGACAGGAGAGGTCTGCTGAGCCATGTGGGTATCTCCCTGGCCGGCCGGGATGGAACCCGAACTGCAGTGGCTGTGGACAGCTTCAGAGCTCAACTGCCTGCGCTACCAGGGAGGCCCCCATTAATTAGATTTTGACATTCTTTTTTTCATACAAAATCTTGGAAATCCAAAGCATGTCTTATATTGACAGCACATGTCCATTCCAATTAGTCACATTTCAAGTGTTCACCAGCCACGTGGCCCCCACTCCCGTCCTGGACAGAGCAGCTCTGTGCTGTCATCCACCAAAGGGGCACAGGATGCACCTTTTAGTGCCTTGAGCTTCTGGGAAAGCAGAAGTATATTCCTTTTTGGGAAAGAGCATTATATTAAAAATGCAAAATATCTTGGGACAGGATATTACACCCTCTGAGGTATAGGGGCAACACCGTGAAACACTGGCCATATGCTGTGATACCTCAAGATACCGCTCAGGCCCTATCTCAGACACACGGAAATAGGATCTTTGGGGTGAGTCTGGAAAGCTGTACTTCTAAAACAGGGTGTTTATTTTTTAAGTATAGGTCTCAGTACAATAATAAATGGTGCCTATTATTATTAGGAGGAAATTGAGTCTCAGAGAGACTAGTGACTCACTCATGTCATTGTTCGGGGCAAGCCAGCCCAAAAATCTCAACCTGACCACCAGTCTCCTTTCCACACCCCAACATTCACTGCCAACAGTTCTTCCAGCACAGCTCCTGCCAACAAAATGCCTAACAGTGTGACAGGTATCAGCGTGCTTTAAGAACAGTCCACGTAACTTCCTGGGAACGTAAAGTATATTCACCCAATTAACCCGAATCAGAGGAGGAAGAACGCATTTCTTCCTCTAACCTGGTGTTATCGCAGGTTGAAATTGGTCTCCTGTCTATATAATTAGAAACTAATCACATGAAGAGTAGTAGGTTATAAATGACACTTGTGACCTCTCTTTAGCAAAGGAGGTAGCCCTGTCCTTTTATTATCACCATGGACACATGAGGGTATATGCTTCGGAAGGCTTGAAACAAATGCCATGGTCAAGTTTCAGTAACAGAGCAAAGCCAACCAAATTGCCTGCTTTGGCCAAGGCCATGTGACAAAATACTCTTCAAATCCAAGTGTGATAATGAAACAAGAACAGCAAGAACAGCAGGTCTGTAAACATCCTGATGACAATGGGGGAAAACAGCTGGGCTGATATCAAGTCAGTTCAGGCAAATGTGCTCCTGCTTTTGATCCAAGTGCAAGATGAACGGATGCAGGGGAGGCGGCAGCTGCAACACAGCTGGACTCAGGAGGCATGTGATAGCGTGACTTGCAAATCATGCTTGAAAAATTCATTCTACTGAGCTTGGACGTGAACACAGTCACATGGGCCTCCAATCAGCTCGCATACCGCAGCCAAGAGGGAGACAGAACTGCAACTGGGCTAATAGGAAACATTAGCCTCACTTCTGGTTGGACATGGCTGTCTTTCAAGGAAAGAATTGCACAGGAAATGTTCTATATTTGGAAATGACTCTAAATTTAGAACTATTTGAATGATGGACTGGCTTGAGCTGAGATTGAATTTGAATGAGAGATGCTTAAATGTATTCTCTCAACATGCATATATTTGTTGGGGTCTCTATCACATTGCATTAAATAAAACATTATTCTGATCCCTTCTATCGGGCTAGTACTTGGGGTGTGCAAAGAAAAACATTACTTTTCATTTCACAAATGAGTAACTGAGGCACAGAGAAATTGAGTTAATATTGATATGTGTGGTGTGTGTGTGGGAGGGTGTGTGTGTGTGTGTGCATGCAGGCACATACAGGTCCAGACACTTACTCTGTTATATTGTATATACACCCCATAAATATACACACTCTGTTACATATATTTATATATCTTATTGAATCAGACCTAGGGGTCCAAAGATCCCTAGGGGCTGTCAGTTCTTATCTCAGTGAGGAAAGAATTCAACATTGAGATCAGAGTTAGGTAGAAAAGCAAGAGATTTATTGTCAGATAAGAAGAAGGACCAAAAAGGCCTCTGAGCAGGATCCCAAATGGATAGCCACTGAAGGGCTGAGAAGCAGGTATTTATATGTGTAGAGCGGGCAAGGAATAGAGGTTCTGCCATTGGATGTCTCTTCATTGTGTCTCTTGCTGGTTGGTTGAGGCCTGTGGGGTCTTCTAGGCTACCAAGGTCCTCTAAGTCTCCTGGGTAACCTGGCCTGCTTTGTGGAAGCTTTTAATCTGTTGCTTTAGCATTTTATTATTGGTTTGGTGTTCTGAACATTCAATTTTTACTGGTTTGGGGGTACAGACTCCAACCAATTGTTTGTCATTCCATTTGATAAATGGGTTTGTGGTACCTGGACTTGGGGGTACTCTTCTGGTTGAGTCCAACCTACTGTTCCTTATTCAGTTTGATAAATGGGATTAGGACACCTGGGCTTGGGACCCACTTGATTTTAGCTAACTGTTACGCAGTCCACATTCACTATATGTACCCATTTCTACATTCACTATATTATAATACTATACACATACATAATTATGTATACTTAAGTTTATATATATATATATATTTAGTATAATCATTTATTGAGCAAGTACTAATGAACAATCACTAGGTACCAGGCACCATGTAGGTATTTCATGAACAAAGAAAAGGATACAGATATGGTCCAGTTCTCACGGAATTACAATCTAATTAGAAAGAGGATATTAAATAAATGATAATAATGTAAATATAGAATTAGAGTCTAGAGCAAGTACTATGAATGGAAAGTATAGGGGGTCATGGGAATGTATAAGAAGAGGGTCTGACCAGGACTCTGAACACTTCCCTGAACTAAGATGTCAATATGAGCAGGTACGAACTATGATCTGGACACTGTCTGCTCAGAATCTAGAAATAAAAACCACCAGTGTTGGGGGTTTCACCAGTGAGGACAGTGCATGAGCTTCCAGTTTCACAAAGTTAAATCCTATTTCTCAGCTCAAATTAAAAGCTAAGAACTTCATGAAGTCCCATCAACTCACTCCCCATGAAGAGTGTAACTTGCTATGGAAAATAAGTCTGAGTGCAGATGAGTCTCCAATTGGTTTTTCTGCCCTTAATGGTTGCAGAAAGATAACAGCAAGATGCTGTGACTCAGTTTTGACTCGCAGAACTATGTTATGTTTTCATTCCCTCCTTCCCTTCCTTTCTCTTTTCTCTGTCTCTCTTCTGATTAGTGTCAGTTATTCTATCAATCTTGACCCTAAGAGCTCATTTTTTTATGTTACTGGCCAGTTGGCTTTGGGGTTCCAAAATGTTAAATATTTATATGACATGATAAAATTTTTACTGTATCACAAAAGCAAGTTTTATTTATATTTGCACACAAAATACAAAGGATTATTGATATAGGCTAAAATCCAATCATTTTCTAGTGTTCACATCTTCAGATTATACAAATTCTAGCAAACTCAGTCTGCCTAGACATGTGTATACATTAACCGGAGTGTCCTTTTAAGCAAATAGAAAAATTATAGCATGGCAGCTATTTTCTCAAAAACAGCATTTGAATTCTTGCTGTAGTCATTCCTAAGTAAAAGAGGGACTCTGGTTGCTCAAATTCAGCAATTTGCAGGAGGCAAGGACAGCAACAATTTGGCAGAGGCAGGAAAAAAAAAGGCAGTGGAGCTCAAGTGAAGTTTCAACACAGCGGTTGCCTTGGAACCTACTTGGAGGTTAACTTAGTTTCTCTAGCATTGCCTTGCTTAAGGAGGCTTGTCTTCCAATTCCAACTCCAATCAAACAGCCATGAGATGCCCCGGAGGGCTGAGGGCAGCTTGTGGGTGCAAGCAGGGTCAAATCACATCATGGGAACAGGATGGGATTTTACATAGTTTGAGTGTTGACTGTTTTCCACTTGCCAACAGTGGGACGGTTGTTCTCCTTGTTAAATAATTAAACAGGCAGTTTGTATTTATTTAACATACAGACTCTAGCCAATTCCTGCTGACAGCTACCAAAATAACCCCACATTTCCTAGCTCTGACTCGCTCAGAAGACTGCTCTCTGACGGGCGGGGGCATCGCTGTGGAGTGAAACTTTCTTCCAAGTCTCTGAACACCTTTTTTCATCACTTCAAACAATAAATCAATTCACAGTGTGTGATCCAAAAACAACAGCCCAGTTTTATTGCATGGGGTTCTGTTCTCTGAGGCGCTTCCCACTACTAGTGCTGAGCTGTCATGAAATTATGCTTGGCTTGGGGGGTGGGTAAAAGGGGAGAGAGGGGAATTGTACAAGTTCTTCTCACCTGTTCTTGTCCAGTTAAAGAGAGTGAATTTTGGGCCTCCCTGGATACAGCCTGTGAAGCTGAATTTTGGGCCTCCCTGGACATAGTCTCTGCAGCACGAGTTAGATCCTGGCTGGCTGGCCAGGGAGCTACCTACATGGTGCAGCAGTCCTCTCCTGACTTGCTTGCTGCTCCCCTCAGCAGTGTACTTCAGTCGATTTGTCTGCTCTCTTCCCCGCTCTGTCTCTGGTGAATCCTCTCACCTTCCCCCCACCCAGCCTCTGACCTTTACCCCAGCTCTTGTATGCATAAATAAATAAATAAATCTTTTTTGATTAAAAAAAAAAGAAAGTGAATTTTGACCTAATCATTTTTTTAAAAGAGTCGGGGGAGGAGATGATAACTTGGAGCAGAGAAGAGGGCATTTGGGAGAAGGAGGCCAATAAGGGAGTCGGGGAAAAGAAATATTTAAATACCACGTGGGTTGGTCTGTGGGACTTGGGAATAATCAATGATAAAGCAAAAGCCCCAATTTGGTTCTCTGAGATGGTCAACAGGAGAGGAAGAAACTGAGCAGCCAAAGACAGCATCTCTTAATCAGTGGGGAGTGGCGCTAAGCACAATCTTCAGTAGATCACTGGCCCCTTATTCAGATGGAAAATTTGTTTCCTGTAGAGACTCAATCTCTGTCAGTTAAATCCCTTGATATCTGTATTACAGAACTGGAAAAATGGCAAAGAAAGAAAAATATGGAGAGTATAGAAAAGAAAGTTGGAGGAGAAATGAAGTTAGGGTGGCTACTAAGTAAGAGACAGAAAGCTAAATGAAATAGAAAAGTATTTTACAGGGATCTGTTAGTGAATAGAGATATGGAGCAATATTGGGTAGAAGAGAGTGGGAGAGAGAAAAAGGAGATTAAAAAAAGATGAAAATTACCATTGGGTTAAAACTTAGATCCTTACAATTTTTTTTTTTTTAGGAAATGCAAATTATTGGTTGGATTCCTTCTTGATTTCTTCTTGATTCCTTCTTGAAAGTTTGATCTATAAATCTTTGAATATAAGAATCTCTAGAACCTGAATCACATGGGTCAAGATAGCGTACAGGTTACACACTGGAGTTTAACTAAGTACAAGAACTTTTGAGTTGTCTTTGGATTAAGCTCAGCCTACTCAGGTTGAGAAAGGGTGATAATTGCAGGAATTTCCCCTACAGTACTCTTATCAGGCAGATTTTTCAAAAAGCAGTCATTTAAGCAGAATTGGAAGGAGATAAATGGCAGTCCTGTGCATTTGATATTTGATGCATCCTTTCTCCATTGAAATGCAAGTGCTTTATTTCCAGGCTTTCTTAAAGCCATTAAGAGAGTATCAAAAAGGTAAAACTTTTGTGCTATGCTGAAAATAAGTAGATTTTAGAGCTAGAAGAAGAATTGTCTCACTCTGTAGTTGAATGGCATTCAGATATCCAATTAATGTTTGCTTTTTAAAGCAGAATCTGTAATTGTGTTCTATACTGCCAACTGTTCTGTTTGATAATAAAACAGGCTACTCTAAAGATGACTTATAGTCATTAGGGAAAGTCTAGCTCAGTAGGATAAACTTTCCTTTTGGAATAATAATATTTTATGTTTTTATAGTTTCTTTCATCTAAAAATTTCAAAGCACTTTAAAATATTTTGGAGTGATAGAAAATGCAATGGTTCTTAAGTTAAGTTACATTTGTCAATACTTTGCCTGGGGACAGAAATTAATTATTCAATGGACTTGATGTTGGTATCTAACTTTATTTCATTTATACTGTAAAAGTACCATTGTTAATAATTATGATTACTATTACTTATTGAAAAAAGAATGTTTTTTCTGTTAGGCACTGTGTTAAAGTGCTTTATAGGTATTATCCCATTTAATCTTCTTCTGCATCTAATTCTAAATCTAATATGCTAGCATGATTCTTTGAAAAAATTCTACTTTTATCCATTTTTCCTAGATGATGTAAATTAGGTTCAGAAACTTGTCCAGAGTCACATAGCAGGTAAAAGTGTTGATGTGTCCCTATTGTATGAGAACCAGTTAATAGAATCTCTAGTGATCGATTTCCTTTTCAAATATTATCTTTATGACATTCTATGCAACCTCTTAGACCATGAGGAGTTGACCTTCTAAATCCTGGAATGGTTGTGGCTGGAATTGTTGCCAACTTTTGAAAATGCCAAGGGTTTTATTTTTCCTGGATACCTAGTAAGAGAGAAAACTCAATTTTAAAAAATATAGCAAAAGAGAGTCCTTCTCAACTATCAACCAGTTCACTAGAATTACAACTATAGCACAATACTGTAGTCAAAAATTCCAGGACTTGAAGATAAAAGGCTGTCATCTTTCCCCTAGATTGTTGCAATAACCTCCTTCTAGTTGGTATTCCTGCTTTGACTTTTGTCCCTACAATCTAATATTGATTGAACATTTAGAAAGGTCATATTAATATATAAGACCAAGTCAACTTTGCTGTTTAAATCTGCCCTGTGGTTTCTCATTACATTTAGAATAAAATGCATGACTAAATGCTGTGCCACTATCTAGCCAAACGGACCAATAATCTGATCTCTTCCCAGCCCACTCCATTCCAGCCTGACTCACCAGCTTTTTTCAAAAAAGGCTCTTGCCTGAGGCTCTTGGCACATGCTGTTACCTCCTGCTGAAATGTCTTACCCTAACTCTTTTCCCAAATCCTTTCCCCTATTTCTCAGATTTCAAGGGTTATAATCAGTCTTCAGTCACACACACACACACACACACACACACACACACACACGCACACACACACACACACAACCTCTAAAGTATGTGCTTGTTACATTCCCTCCTAGTACCATAAGTTTTTTTCTTCATAGCTCTTATCCATAATTATCATTTTCTATTCTTATTTAGTATTTCTTTAAGTGTCTCTCCAACTCAACTGTAATTTCAAGGAAGGAAAATTCCTTATCTATTTGATAACTATCTCGTGATCACTTTTTATTTATCATTTGAATTCCCAGTGCCTAGGACACTGCTTGAGCATGTTGTGCCAATGAAATATTTGATAAGTTGAGTGACTACATTCAATTCCTATCAATCAGCTAATTGGTATGTGACCTTTACAAATATATTCAACTTCCCTAGGTCTCAATCTTTTCAGCTGCTAAATGGGGCTTATAAAAACTATGTCATAAGCACTTTTCTGCAGATGTATGATCATGTATACAGAATGTTTCATAAACCATCAAACCTTGTATTATAACATTTCAAACTTTAGATTTGGCATCAATCTCTGAAGCAAAAGGCATTTCCTCCAGACTACTAAGCTGAACTTGCAGAAGCAGCAGACTTTGGACTGCTCACAGACATTTTTCACAAGACTGTAACTGGGCTCCAGGCACTCAAAGCCTCAATAAGGAGTGAAATAGACCCAGCACATATCCAGAGGAGCACATCAGTCCCTTGACAAGCTACATGCTCACATTGCTTATTTAGGCTTCATAAACTCAGTCACCTCCTGTTGGCTTTTGTCCTCTTTTCCTGACTGACTTCTCCCCCAAAGCACAGAGCCAAAGGGGAATCCACAGGGACATGTGTACCAACAGAGCCCTTGGAGGATCAGAGGGATTTATGATTATTTTAAGGGACAAAAAAAAAAACAAATAAAAGACAGAGAAACTAAACAAGTACTGTACATATGGCTCTCATCTGTAATCAAGGTAGACTCTGTTTTCTTAACTGCTTATAGATGTTTGGAAGAGGTGTGTCTGATAGCCTAAAACTTCTCCCAGAAGGTTTGGTGATCTGGATACAAAGTTAAGAACAGTAATTATGCCAGGGGGAAGGTCAAAATGGCTAGAGGTCATCTGCCAGGTAGAGGGAGCCTGTAGAGACCAAGATCGAGGATATGTTTCCCTTTGACTTTGTTCTTCTTACCAAGTAGGCATCCTTGGAAGCTTCTGGAAATTCTCTAATCTTCAGTATTTTGGGGTGAACAGAATACCTCTGAACAGAATTGATTCATAGGTCTTCATTTACCATGTATTGGCCTCTGAAACAGATGAGAAAATGAGTCATACTATAAGAATTATTCTAAAAACAGTAACTATTTGGGATTCTTACCTGGTATTGAAGAGGTAGGAGGTATTTTTCTAGCTTGTAGACAAATCCAAGGGTCTGTTGGCCTTTGAGGTGGCAGCACTGAGACTTAACCCCTAGGCCACCAGGGAGGCCCCGAGGGTCTGTTGCAACCTGGGGATCCACCCCTTCTTTTCCATCAGTGTGAAAGCACACCTCACAACAATTTCTGATCCAGGTCTCCTTCTCTTGTCTGTCACTGCAACAGAGTCCCCAGTGGACTTCTTATCTCTTATCTGGCCACTGTTCCACACCACCCCCAATCTATTCTTCACACTTCACACTTCTGATGACCTTTCTAGATCAAATCCATTCATGCATCTCCTCTATTTCTAGCATTGCCACTGTTCTCTCTCATATGTAAGTCCAGAGCCACCATACATGGAGGATGAGGTCTGACTCCCTGGCCAGCATCATCTCTTAGAATTCTTCTCTCCTCACCACCCCCTCTGCCCACCTCTATCTTTCAGCCATGCTATTTTACCATCAAGTCCTGAATGAACCAAACTCCTGGGTGTTGGATCTTCACATTTTACACCTCATACAGACAATGAATTATAAAGTTCACTTTCTCACTGTTAGGGGGAAAAGGATGTCCTAAAGCTAATTCCATACAGGCTTTGTGGACTCCACCCCCACCCCAGGCCAAAGCCAAAGACACTGGGAACTCCAAATCCCATCACCACCAAAGGGAAGGTGGCTGGGACCTGAGGGTGGGGTTAAGCAGCCAAGGTGGTATAAAGGCAGACACGTGGGCTTTGGGGGGTCCCCCATTTTGGCTTTCCACCAGCTAGCAGCATCCGGCCTGCTCTGAGAGTGACTTTGGGTTTCCAGGTCGGTGGATCAGGTAGGACGCGTTAAAGACTTTATTTCCCTATTTTCTCCCTGAGTTGTACATTTTCCTTATTTCCTTTTCCCTTGTAAATAAACCTTTTGTGTGTGCCTGTAGTGGAGTATTCATAAGTCCCTTTTAAGCATGCGGGTGAGGACCCACAGCCAGGAACCCTTTCAATATCGGGGCTGTCCTATAACATCACTACTACTATTTACTCAAAATATTGCTCTTGGACCTTCCTACTCTGTGCCTAACACTGTGCTCGGTAATGAATAGGGCCAAATTTCTGCAAAAGGACCTCACAGTTCATAGGCCAGAGAGATGGGTAAACAAATAACCACAGTGCAAATGTTATAGAGAACATGTATGCTGTGCTGGGAGCCCAAAGAAAAAGGCCCCTGAGTTGGCTGGAGAGTAGTCAAGGAGAGCTTCACAGGGAAAGAAGAAAAAAAAATCAATACTAACAGCTAGCATTTATTTAACAAAGCTCTTAGCTTTGTGCTGATGACTTTATGAAATTTATCTTATCAAATACACAAAGCAACCCTGTGAGTTGGTTGCTATCAGGAGACAGGAGAGCATAATATTTGCACACATGAGCCAGACCTTGGTTCAAATCCTGTCTCTGTCACTTAATAAGGTTTGTGACCTTGGCAAGTTATTTTATACCAAGACTTATTTATTATCTTTAAAATGGAAAAAAACATATTTTTAAATAAATCACTATTTCTTGTGCATATTTGGAGATAAAAATGTCTGTAAATACCTACCATGATGCCTGGCACTTACCAAGTGTTTATTAGAAGCTGTCTACTACTTATATTCTTCTCAGTCCACAGAGAGTTTAAATAACTTTCCCAAGGTCACACAGCCAGTAAACACCAAACCAGTTCTGTTACTCAAATCCAGAACTGTGATGTCAGATCACAGGCTGTAAGCCAGGATATTTCTCCCGAATATGAACAATGAATAGAATTTAGAGATGAGTCTTTATTTGAAAGTGCCTCTCAAAGTAGGAGTCACAAAGGGAAGAAGAGAAAAAAAGAAAATTTGGTGTTGACACAGCGCCCATTTGGGAACAGATACTTGGAACTGAAATCTGAAGTAGTGTGCATCTGTCCTGCTGAAGTTGACCCAGCTGGGTAGGGGGTGAGTACCTGGTGAGAAAGTAGCAGCAATTTACACTGTGCCCCAGGCTGGCTGGGGTGCTGGGTGGCCTCCAGGAGTGTAAACTGACTCTCTCTCTCTCTCCTTCCCTGTTTTCACTTAGGCTGCTGTTGCTGGGATTTACCTTGAATGCAACACAGTTTCCTCCTTAAACACTAGGCTGGGCCTGTCCCTACTATTCTGACTAGTTGTAAAAGGACCTGGAGAGATGCATCAAAGAAACAACAGAGCCTGGATCCATTCAGCAAAGTTTAATTGCTCTAAAGAAGCAGTTATGGTATGTCTACATAAAAGACCCCAATTATCTGTTAACCCAATAAAACAAGTTTCAAAGGGCCCACAAAGACCTATTAACCAAATGTGTAATCTGTAATTACAAATCATCCGTTGGGCAATCAATAGATGTTTTAAGCCATTACTTGAAAGTTTATGGGCTTCCATGGGAGGTGGTATTCCTGAGAACTTTTATGCTTGTTTTGTAAAATGAAATATATGTAAAAAGTTGATCATGGGTATAAACCACCCACAGTTATGGAACTCACACATCAGGATAAAATATCTGAACTCCAATGAATTTACCAATAGAGATTATAATGTTGAGAATGGTACTCAAATTGTACCAAAGGCAAGGATTGAGGTCTTGAAAACTGAAAGTAAGTCTGCATTCATGAAATTCTTTTTTTTTTAAGATTTATTTATTTATACAAGCACTGGGTACAGTCAGAAGCACGGGAGGGTGAGAGAATTCACTAGAGCCAGAGAGGGGAACAGAACAGACAGACTGATGGAATACACTGCTGAGGGGAGCAGCGGGTGTGGCAGGAGAGGTCTGCGTGCCATGTGGGATCCTCGCCAGAGGCCAGGGATCGAACTGGCACTGTAGAGGCCGCGGGCAGCCCCTGTAGCCCAGCGCTCAACCGCTGTGCCACCAGGGGAGGCCCCATTCATAAAATTCTGATCTTAATTCAAAGAACTAGTAGCTTTCAGTGTATCTCAGTCATGAGACCAGAGCATGCAGCCTAGGCAAACTGCTCCTGGCTCTTGGTCTGAGTGAGACACCTGTGGATTGGCTCCATCCACATATCCATTCATTCAGCCAGCAAATACTTATATTGTATTCCCGTCCATGCCAGACATTTTGGTAGGTGAAGAGGATGAGATTGACAAGATCCTGCTCTTGTTGAGTTTTTAGTTTGTAAGAAGAAGTGAGTGGATAAGATAATTTCAGAGAATAGTGGTTATCATCGAGAAACTTAAAGAGGTCATGGGGTAGTAACTCTCCAGTAGGAGGCCACAGGGGGTTGAATAGAAGGCCTCTCTGAGACTGACTTTTTAGCTGAAAACTAATTGGTGAGAACAATCTAGTAACATGAAGATCAGCAATGAGCTTGCCATGTGCAAGAAACAAACAGAAAGCCAGCAAGGCAAGAACACAGTGAGAAAAAACAGTATGAAATAGTATCAGAGAGGCAGGGACCATTCATCTGGGAACTGGTCATGTCAATGAGTTTGTGTTTAATTTTAAATGCAATAGGGAACTATAGGAGTTTCCAGCACAGGGGATGACATAAATATATATATATATATATATATATATATATATATATATATATATATATGTTGAGAATGGTACTTGAATATATATATATATATTTAACCTGAGTAGGTGAAAAGACTGAATAGACACAAAGAGCATTTTTATTGGGCCTTGAAAAAGCAACCTGTGTTATTTTAGTTGCAGAAAATTTAGCAGAACTGTCCCCTGCTGTCACTGGGAAAACAGAAAGATAGTCATTGTGGCTAAAGAAATTTCCAGACAAAATGTTCCAAGTCTCAACTTGTTTCATGAAGCTGCCTATGATAATGTAAAAACAGAAAGAACTGTTCAATCTTTATGCAAAATTTAGAGGAAATATAGAGACCCCCTAAAGCAATTTTTGACAGCCTAGAGAAGGTTCTTATATGAAGCAAAGATCAAACCCATTTGAAAATGACAGCAGGGTAAGTTCAGATAAACTCTGTGAGGCTTTGTTAAGACACTGGAGAAAATACAAGAGATTACCTCACA
Organism: Talpa europaea; assembly: GCF_964194135.1. Taxonomy (NCBI): domain Eukaryota; kingdom Metazoa; phylum Chordata; class Mammalia; order Eulipotyphla; family Talpidae; genus Talpa; species Talpa europaea. The sequence continues at coordinate 113,697,532 of NC_140071.1, forward strand.
GATGCTCCCAGCCAGGAAAAAAAAAAAAAAAAAAAAGACCTATTCTTCAGGGAATAGGAAATAAAGGCAAGTTTTTAAGTATTTAAGAAAGAGGTGCTTCAGAAAAAAAATTATCTGGCAGTGGAAGTTGATATGCATGTCCCTCAGATAGGAAACCAAATTAGACAGATCCACCTTGGTACTAGGGATTTCTTCTCAAAGACACTGCATTATGTTCATAACCCGTAGAAAAATACAAATGATTCTGCACCTATCCTAGTGCCTACTACATAGCCAGACGGAAATATTTGTTAAATAAATTAATGTATGAGTCATTTAAAATTTTTCATAATATTAAGCCTGAAGGATAAATGAGAAATGACCAAGGGGTTCTCTCAACTTCAGATCAGTTCATTGGATTAAGGTGATCCAATACTAGTCTATCACAGAATGTTGCCCATTATAGAAGCAAAATTGTATAGCAAAATTTGACACACCTAAAAGAGGAAACAAAAAAGATAAAACTTGCAGGCAAACTATAGATCTGAGGCGTACAGCAAGGGATGGGTCAAAACTGGGGAGGAAAGCACACAGGGGCTGTGGTCATGGGTCATGGGTGATGTGGCGGTGGGAAATTTATGGGGACTACACCTGAGGGGAGCAATTAAATACTGTACAAAAATAAACAATGATGTAAGAAAATTGAAATGTTTAATTAAAAAAATTAAAGTGGAAACAGAAAAAATCATAAACTGAGAGATTTTAACACATTTCTCTTATTGATAAAAGAAACAGACAAAAATATTAACACAGCTACAAAAGACTCAGAAAAACTACTATAATTGAGCCACTTTATAAATATATACACATGCATGTATATGACCTATGTCCACGACATCTATGTGGAATACACACACTTTTCAAATGCACATTTATTTAAAGTGTCCAAATGGGCCTCCCCAGTGGTGCAGCGGTTGAGTGCTGGGTTGGGAAGCAGCCCGCAGCCTCTGCAGCGCCGGTTCAATCCCCGGCTGCTCCCCGGCCACCTGAGGAGGGTCCAGCATGGCGCGCAGACCTCCCCTGCTGCCCGCTGCTTCCCTCAGCAGTGTACTTCGGTCCTTCTGCCTGCTCTGCTCCCCGCTCTGGCTCTGGTGAATTCTCTCACCCTTCCGCTCTTCTGACTGTACCCAGTGCTTGTATAAATAAATAAATAAATCTTTAAAAATAAAAAATAAAAAAATAAAGTGTCCAATGATGGATACAGGCAAAGTTCAAAAATGTTAAAGGACTGAAATCATATAGAGTATGTTCCCTGACCAGTGCTAAATCAAGCTAGTGATCAATTACAAAAATATCTCCAAATGTTTGGAAATTAAGTAAATTAGAAAAAGAAGAACAAATTAAAACTCAAAGAGGTAGAAAGGAGGCAAGTTTAAGAGCTGAAATTAAAGGTGGAATCTTTGATATTTAAAAATCATATAAACTTCTCGATAACTTGATTAAGGGAGAAAAAAAAGACAAAGCTCAGATAACCAATATCAAGAATGAAAAAGTGATTGCCACTTTATATCCTACAGACATTGAAAACATAACAAAAAGACATTATCAATTTTTTGTCAATATACTAAATAATTTAGATGAACTGAAATAATAGCTAGAAAAACAAAACACACCAAACCTGTCCTAGAATAAATTGAAAACCTGAGCAATCCTGTATTTGCTAAAATAATTGAATATGCAGTAAAAACTTTCCTGCAAATAAGACTTGGGCCCAGATGGTTTCATTAATGAATTCTTACAAATATTTAAGATATTTAAGGACAAAACAACATCAGTCTTATACATACTCTTCCTGAGAATAAAAAGAGGAAACACCTTCCAACTTGTTTTATTAGACCAACAAAACTTTGACAGTAAATCCTAATAAGCTTATATAATACAGGCCAGAGTGTCTCATAAACATAGATGAAAATTCCAAGAAGATTGTTAGTAGATTGAATATCAGAAAGAAAAAAATGAGGACAAAGCTGAGTTTATTCCAAGAATGCAAAGTTGATTTAACACTTGAAAATCAATAGATTCACTGCATTAACAGAAGAAAGGAAAGTAATAGAAATCACCTGGATAGAAGCAGAAAAAACATTTCACAAATTTTAACAGCAATGTATAACCAAAAAAAAAAAAAATCTCTGGCAAAGAAGAAAGAGAACTACACTTTCTTAATCTGGTGATAGGTAACTACTAAAATTCTAGAGAACACTTACCTTGAGATGAGTCTCAAAATAAGAATACCCCTATTATTTTTTCTATCCAACATTATGCTGGTGGTCCTAGACCATATAATGTAATAAATGCAATAATGTAATGAAAAGGAGCAAAAAGTAAGATTGGAAGTCAAGAAATAAAACTGTCAATATTTACAGATGATGTGATTTGTATTCATACCAAGAAATCTACATATAAATTACTCTCAATAAGTTCATTTAGTAAAATTGCTCAATATAAGAACAACATAAAAGATTATTTGCATTTTTATATACCAGTCACAATTAGCAGATTTTTTTTCAATTATGATTTACAATAGCATCAAAACAATAAAAGGCCTAAGATTAAATCTAATAAAGGCTGTTTAAGATCTACATACTAAAATTTACAAAATGTTAATAAAGAAATCCTAAATAAATTAAAGGCTTATTCCAATTTTCTTGAACCAAAAGATCAATATTATAAAGATACCAGTCTCTACAAATTGATCTAAAGAGTCAATGAAATGCCAACCAAAATCCTAGCAGATAATTTTGTCAAAATTTGACAAGGCCATTTAATACATGTAATTATTTATGTACATGTAATTATGTACATACAATTATATTTATATGTAGTTATATTATATAGATTTATATGTGTACTGTCTACATGTGTTGTATATACATGGATATGTTTCTCTCTATATGTGTGTGTGCATTCATATACAATAATACTCAACCACAAAAAAGAATAAAACCTTGATGTTTGCAACAACAGGGATGGACCTAGAGGTATTGTGCTAAGTGAAATAACTCAGGCAAAGAAAACAAACATGTGGATTATAAAGAAAGCAAATGAACACACAAAACAAAGCAAAAACAAACTCTTAGATATACAGAACAGACTGATGGTTACCAGGTGGGATGGGATGGAGGGTGGTGGTGAACTGGGCAAATGGGGTCAAGTGTATGGTTGTGTACGGAAATGAGACTTTAGGTGGTAATCATGTTGTATATGCAGATGTCAAATTATAATGCTGCACACTTGAAACTTATTTTCATTGTTATAAACCAATGCTGCAGTGTTGAAATATTTTCTTATAAAGCACATACATAATACAATAAAATATATATATATTATACTTTTTTGTGGGTTGAATTATGTCTCTTCCCTGTGCCTCTCTCCCCCCAGAAAGATATGTTGAAGTCCTCATGCCTGGTACCTGTGAATGTGACCTTGTTTGGAAAACAGGATCTTTGCAGATGTAATCAAGGTAAGATGACATCATGATGAATTAGGGTAACTCCTAACCCAGTGACTGGTGTCTTGATGAAAGAAAAGAGAGAGAGAAGTAGAGAGAGATTGAACACAGAAGCACAGAAAGGGAAGAAGAGAATGGCGTTAGTGGAAAAGACTGACGTGAACTAGCAATAGGTCAAAAAAAGAAAAAAAGCAAAAAGCCAAACATTGTCTGCAACCCCCAGAAGCGAGGAAGAAAGGAAAACCTCTTCCCTGCAGCCTTCAGAGGGAGCCTGGCCTTGCCTGATTTTGAACTTCTAGACTTCAGACCTGTGAGAATAAATGTCTGTTTTTTTAAGATACCAGTTTGTGGTATTTTGTTACAGGCAACCCAAGGAAACTTAATATACCCCATTTTTATAATTGAGAATACTTGAGTTCAAAGACATTACACAACTTGCTCAAGTTCACACAGCTAGTAATTAGCAGGAGGAAAAGTTAAAGCAAAGCTGCCTGTCTCCAAAGCGTAGTGCTGATTTCAATCTCCCACCTTGACCTCTTCCTGAATCACAGCTGCAATGCCCAAACGTCTTCTTTACATTGTACTTGGATATCACTTCCAAGTTAAACCTGTATCACTCCCAAGTTAAAATTTGCACATCATAAATACACTCTTGATTTTTTCCCCCGTGTCTTTCTCCTCCAGACACACTTTCTGAATAACTTATATCACTACCCACCAAATTTTTCCGTAAATTAACTTGTCACCCCTGATTACCTTCATTCCCTAATCTCTTCAGTTAAATCCTTCAACCAGTCCTGTCCATTTTGCCTCCAAACTGAATCCTGAATATAATCATCTCTCAGGGCCTGCACTGCACACACACTGGTCAACATTACCTCTCAACATCACTCCTACAGTAGCCTCCTGCTGCTTCTAGTCTTTTTACTACCCATCTCTACCTTGCAGCTAGGGTGACCTTGTAAAAACATAAATAGGATCAGATCACTTCCTGTTGAAGGTCTGACGATAACTTTCCATTGCACTTAAATAAAAAGCTAACTCTTGCCGGGACAGAGTGAACAACGATCATTTCTTTGATAATCCAGAACCCACTTTCTCCATTTGGGTCTTTTTCTGACTTTTGAGTTTTGATGGGTAGTAGACACCACTGTTTGCTCAAGAATACTTCGGATACTTACTTTTCTTTGTCCCCAAAAATTAGGGAAGTGACAACTCAGTCAGTTGGTGTAATGTGCCTGGAATATAGGATGGCTAGTTACTTGGCTAATCATGATTCTGGGTATATCTGTAAGGGTGTTACTGCTTGAGATTAGCACTTGAATCTGTAAAGCAATTGCCCTCCCCAATCTGGGTAAGTATCATCCTGTCATTAGAAGTTTTACTAGAACAAATATTGAATAAAGGAGAATTCCCTTTCCCTGCTTGACTGTCTTCCAGCTGGGACTTTGATCTTCTGCCTTCAGCCTTAGACTTCACTGGGTTATCGGCTCTCCTGGGTCTCCACCTTGCCAACTGCAGGTCTTGGGACTTCTAAGCTTCATAATCATGTGACCGACTTGTTTTCAATAGGGCATAGAAAGACAGATAGAAAAACCCTATATCTAATTGATCTGTTTCTTTAGAAAAATCAAATAAACCCACATCTTACTATTTGAATCAAGTTTTGGTGGCTGCAGGCAATCTATCCAGATGTCACGCCAAAGAAGCATTGACTGCTAACTCTCCGGCAGAAGAGTCTGCTGGTCAGTGCTGGCAGAGGCGGCAGCATAAGTGCTAGCATTGCCAGTGCCCAGCTGCCACACCCACTCTGGTCACTTTCCACCTCTGTTCATAGCAGTCCAGTGAAGTGCCAAATCACCTTTCAATGGGTTCATTTACTGATACATCACCCATCAGCATCTGTGGCAGACACAGGGACAATACACATATAAGTCCTGGTTGCTTCTTCCTTCCCCAGTTTCCTGAGCCTTCCCCCCTGGGCCCTATACTTCTCCTGGGGTCACTGGCTCTTCCCCTTTTCCAGGTCTTAATGCGGTGCCTTCCCCTTGTTGAAGATTGAGCCCAAGAACTTCTTTCATTTCTGAGTGAAATTTAAAGCAAAACCTTCCCCACCAAGATACTTTTATTAAGTATTCTATTTTCTTTCCTTTATAGCACTTGTGAGTACATAAAAGTATTTTTGTGTTTTTATATACACGGCCCACTTCCCCTAGTAGAAGTTATCCCAAGAGAGCAGAGACCTTTTCTGGCTTGTCAATGTTGCATCCTGAGACCTTGAATAATCCATGTGCCCAAATTCCTTGTAGAACAGAACAAATGAAAGAAGTAGGTGGCGCTGGGCGGACTCGCCCTGACTCCAGGGCTCCCTCCTCATGCCTGATCATTGATTTCTGAGTGCAGCAGACTCATGAATTTTGTCTTTCTGAGGATCCAGACTTTATTCCCTCCAGGGTATCAGCAGGGGTGATTCTGTCCATGTCGATTATTGCCATTTAAACCCTGAAAACAGCTAGAGTGTTTGACAGTGAAGAGTTCGAAGGCCAAAAGCTGTGATCACCCTAAGCTACAGATATCATCAGGAGAGCCTGGCTGTGCTGGCACAAAGGCTGCCTACTGGTACTTTTCACTGAGAAGCAAGAACAACAACAAAAAGACATGTTTCTCCATTCTGGTCTGTCCTAGCCCTAGTGCTGTGCTGCTTGCTGGAGGAAGGGCAGGAAGCAGAGAAGAGGAGGGTCTGGTTTTTCAGGCTTTGGAGAAAATACTTATTTATTTATTTATTTATTTATTATTTTTTTATATAAATTTTATTTTTATATTCCCCATACAATTGCAACCCCCTTATTTTGACCCCAATCCCTCCCCTCCCGCGCCCTACCCCTCATAGAGTGTCTCTGGTTCATAGTTTTTTGTTGATTTTGATTTTCACTTTCTTATAGTTATTCATTTTCCTGGTCCCTTATTTAAGTTTTCTAGATTCCTGCTATGAGTGAGACCATCCGGTATTTTTCTTTTTCTTTTTGGCTTATTTCGCTGAGCATGATCCCTTCCAGCGCCATCCATGTTGCTGCAAATTGCATGTGTTTATCTTTTTTGAATGCTGAGTAATATTTCATGGTGTATATGTACCACATCTTCTTGATCCAGTCATCTATTTTTGGGCATTTGGGTTGTATCCAAAGCTTGGCCATTGTAAACAGTGCTGCTATAAACATAGGGGTGCAGGTGCTCTTTGGAATTGATGTTTCTGTGTCCTTTGGGTAAATACCTAGGAGTGGAATTGCTGGATCATATGGAAGCTCTATGTTTAGTAGGTCCAGAAATCTCCACACAGCTCTCCATAGTGGTTGGACCAGTTTGCACTCCCACCAACATATTTATTTTTATTTAAAAAAGTATTTATTTATTTTATACAAGAATCGGGGTACAGGCCAGATGCACGGGAGGATGAGAGGATTCACCAGAGACAGAGAGGAGAACAGAACAGGCAGACTTGACGAAATACACTGCTGAAGGGAGCAGCGGGCGAGATAGGAGAGGTCTGCTGCGCCATGTGGGACCCTCCCCAGCTGGCCAGGATCTAACAGGCCCTGCAGAGGCTGCGGGCAGCTTCACAGCACGGCGCTCAACAGCCTGCGCCACCAGGAGAGGCCCTGGAGAAAATATTTATAGGGCCAGTTTGGTTGGGGGAGGGGAGCAAAGCGAAGAGGGACAGGGATGGGGGGAAATTAGGAGGGGAGAAAGAGAGGCAGAAAAGAGCAAACCTGGGCAGGCTGAAAAGAGAGGGCAAGGGGAGGAGGGGCAGACTGGAGGAGAAGGATGGAGAGAGGGCATTTATTGAGCTGCTACTATAGTCCAGGAACCAATTGTCTTCCAACTCCCCAGGCAAAGCTAATTGTTCCACTCTCTCTGCTCCTGAGACATTGCATTGCCCCATCCCACTGTAATAAATGACATATAGATGATGGGCCTCCCCCAGGAGCCCACACTTTTCTTAAGGGTATGCGTATACCTTATTTATCATTACTTGTCTGGCACCTAGCTCTGTGCCTCTTAAAGAGGAGAGCAGAAACTCAGAAAATGTTTACTGGATGGAAGATTAGGGAATAGATGATTGCTTGATGGGTTAATTAGTGTCATCTGCTGGAAATTTGGAGCCAGTATTTTGGATTCTAGAACTGTAGACTTCACTTAGCTAGTATACGGTAAGGTAAAAAGTATCAGGTTTTTCTGCCCTCCTGCCATTAGGATAGATGACAGAACCCTGTGGTCCTGAATGCATGCCTGATGGCGGGCACCTGGAATAGGGTGTGGGCATAGGTAGATGGGATTCACCTGGGCTAAGACTGGGCTTTTAAGGGAGGCGTCACGGGGACACCAGCAGAAGCCAAGAGAAGAGAAGCAGCAGGAGCAGAGAAGCCGAGAGAGAAGCAGAGCCATGAGAAGAGCAGAGAGAAAGTGAGAGAAGGCCGGAGAGCCCCCAGTGAATACTTGGGAGGCTGGCAGGCCTCCCGGGCCTCCAGCACCCCTACCTGCCATGTACCTGGTAAATCCCAATAAAAGCCTGAAAAGCCACTGAGGACTCTGACTCCTCCCTTTACCTGGTCTGCTGGATCAGAAAACCTGCACTGTGGCCTGTACGACCCCTACAGCTAACTGGAAAACATTAAAGTCCGGTTAATCTAGCCAAGAGAGAAACTATACTGTTGCCTGTCTGTGTCTTGACTCATCTACCTCAAGCTGGTGTAGCCCAAGGCAAGATTAGAGGGAAAAATAAAGCAGGGAAATTGAGTGCCAGGGTGGCAGGCATTACACGAGTAGTTTTCTCAAGGAGCCACACACTACCCGAATGGTGTATGTGCTGAGGATGAAGGCCCCAGGGATTGTTACTCACGTCGAGAAGTCCTTGTTAGAACAACAAGCAAGAAAAAGGTCATCGCCCGCTCTCAGCAGTCTTAGTTGCAGTCACAACATCACGGACCCTAGAGATATACCAATCAAGTGGTTTCTAAAACCTTTTTCTTCCTCTGAGCAGCAGAACTCTTTCTTTCTTCTAACCAGATGCATAAACCAGATAAATGTCAGGTAGCTCTGGTTAAGCAAGAATGGGGACTCAATGTCTCACTCACCCCATCCTTATACTTGCTGAGTAATTTGAAAACCACTGATCTATCATGACCATCTCATATCAAAGATGGTGAATCCAGCCCTCACAGAGGTCACCTAACCACTGAGCAGCAGATAGATGGGATTAGACAGATCTGAAGAAGGGCCCCTCCATTGTACCTTCTTCCGTTATTTGTAATAAATATGAGTCTGCTGGAAAAACAATGGTGAAAATGGGGCTATGCATTTTCTAGTGTAGATTTCAGGGCTCTCTGAAGCCTTCAGCTAAAATGTTGTTGCTTGATAGGACAGCCTAAGGCCAGAAGAGACAAAGAATGAAACCCTGAGTTTCCTTCCTATAACTTGTACAACATTTAACAGGGCAAAAAAGTCTTTCAGAAGTGGAGGTATAATTTGTTGAGCAATTAATTTATGTGACAAGCAGAAGAGAGTGTCCCACCTTTTGTAATCCTCATGTTCTAAAGTCTAGGTTCAGAGAAGGTTTTATGCTAGGTTTTCCCAGAGGGGTGAGGAGGCAAGTGGGGACCTGCCAGGAGGATGGGGATTAATTGAGGAGCCTCCCTGAGACTCACAGGGCACAGAAAGTACCAGAAATGCCTGACTTCAAGGAACCATGCATCTTCAGATAAGGCATTTTTCAGCTTTACTGCAGTATAATTGAGAAGTGAAATTGAATGTATTTCATATGTAAAGTGTGATAGTTTGACACCCATTTATAGCAGGTTCTCAAATAACATTGATTTGTTCAACATTGTTTCACTATAACATTCATGAGAAAAAAAATCCAATTCAAGGTTGAAGGAAATAACATTATTCTTATCTCCCTTCTTGTTATCAATATCACCATTGTTTTTTTTACTTAAGGTAGAAGTTTCCAGGAACCTAACCACAACTATGTTAAATGAGGACTTACTGTATATTGTGAAAGTATGCCTGCTATTGAGTTAATTGGCACATTCATCATCTCACATACTGTGTGTGTGTGTGAGAGAGAGAGAGAGAGAGAGAGAGAGAGAGAGAGAGAGAGAGAGAACTTAAAATTAATCTCTGGCCAGTATGGTGGGATGGAATATAGAGCAGATAAATTTGATTAAAATAAGTAAATGTGACAGGTCTTTTAAAGACAAAGTGCTGAGATCTTAATCATAGTTTGATGAAGCAAAATATGCCTCAATATTATCTTCCTTAATCTCTGCAAGATAGTTCTAGTAGTTAGGGTAGGTGTTACAGCTTTCTCATGTTATCTGTGAAAAAACCATGTCTAGAGTGGTTTAGTGTCCCTCAGTTAGTAAGAGGCAGAATAACTCAACTATCATCTAGTAAGTGTGAACCTTCCGTTCTTTCCGCAAAGAATTACTCCCAAGCTTTTTCTCAGAAAGAAAAGTATATTGGCTATGATATCATGGGAGAACTTGATACTTTTAATTTTAAGGAGGTAAAGAGATGGAAGTATTTTTGTAATTAGATACCCCTATATTTGTATCAAAAAGGATTTATGGTGACTCATAAAAGCACTTCAAGCATAGGCTTGTAAATTGGCCTGGGTGATCCCTGAAGCCCTCCTCTGGTTTGATTTGCAGCACTGGACTCTTCTGTGGCCAGGGTTGTGGCTTTGAATCAGATTCCACCTGCTGGAAGTACTTGTATGAGGCTGCAAATGTGGAAGTGAGATGGAAGTGATCTTTCCCCTCCTACTTCAGCTATTGCCTTTGGCAAACACAGGCATGGAAGTTATATTTTTTTCTGCAGCAGTGTTCCCTCACTTAACTCTTAGCATCAAGGTGTGAAAAGCATTTGCAGTGACCTCAGCGTTAGCAGTTTCCTCATGCCTGCTGCAGCTCTGTGGTGAGCTTTTGAAGTCCACAATCCCAGTGGTAACCTCTTGATTTTCATTTCTTGGCTGTACCAGAGGCAGCAACTCCTTCAGCAGGTCAATCCAGCAGTGCTTTTAGGGAGTCTTTCTTGTATGATCAGTCTAAAGTCCACACTTCTGGCTCTTATAAACTATGCTGAAAGAACCTAATCCACTCTATCATTCCCTCTCTGTTTGAAATAGTCCGACTTTGTGGATTTTACAACTGTACCTTGAGTAATACATGAAATTACATGAAATAACAAATCTTAAAAAAAGTAAGGGAAAATGAAATGAGGAAGAAATAAGTAGCCAGGCATGAGGTTGGTATAAATGCCTATCATCAGATTATCTCCATTGGCAAGAGGTAGATCCTTAATTCAGTCATAATCTTTCTAGGAGTGACTACAAAGGGAAAAAAATAATTATTTGATTCATAAAACCCATTAAACCAAAATATTCCATTTCATGGAAAAGCAACATATGTTCAGATGTCTTTCATGGAGCCTAAAAATATTATTAATGATAATATTGAGATATGGACACAGTAACTCACTGATTGGTCAAAAACAAAAAAATAAACATCTCTGGTTAAAGTGGATGGAATTATTTATAAAAACATTATGATACAGAGGTATCTTATACCTCATTTAATTAATCCTCTGACTATACATTCATTTCCCAATCTTTTCATATAGGGCAATGCCCTTGCTTTGATTCTGAATCCTCTGATTTGAGATATGATGCCATTTTCCTCCTATGATTGATCTTTGAGTTCATTTAAATTGGAGTGTGAAATTAGATAATCAGAGAAGTATTTCAAGTGTGCATTTTTTTCTAGGACTTTTATAGTCTTTTCCCCATTTTTAAAATAGTTGTTATACACGTATACGCCAACAGTAAATTTTCTTCATCACTCACCTTTATAAAATGTTTCTAAATAGTCCCCTTGACTTTTATTGAAATAATTCCAGTGCTTTTTGGGGAACAATTCAATGTAAAATATGTTATCATGAGTTCAAGCAGTATAAATGTGTTTGGGAATGAAACAATGACTTTGGTAAGCACACAACTTGGCTGGTACGAGTCCAGGTGGGTAGGCAAACTAGAGAATAACTTATTCTCATTCTGTGGCTCTAGAAATCATTCTATATGATTCATGTAGGGCCTGGCAGACACAAGGTAAGAATGGTCGCTCAAGCGTGACCACGGATCCAGTACTGGGGTGGTGGGACTTAACATGCATTATCTCATTTAATTTTGCAAACAGTCTATGAACTAGGAACTGCTTCATTTATATTAACAGGTCAAGAAATTGAGGCTCAGAGAAAGTATATGACTCTTCTAAAGTCTTACAGCTAATAGATAATCGAACTGGGATTTAAATTCAAAGCCTTCTCAACTCCAAACAACATTGATTCCAATAATGTTTGTTCTTTTTACAATTTCCTTAATCTAAGGTGGAAGCTGATGGAATACCCTAAAGCACAATTCAGCAAAAGCATTTCTGGTTTATGGTAAAATATAGCCCAGTTTATGCACACGACTTTCTTGTGTTCAGGGATAGAACTTGAATTTCAAAGGAGATGGGAGATGAACTGATTATTCTTTAGACAATTGTGCACAAGCATTGTTTCCATCAACCAGGCTTTTGATGGATTCTGAATGTCAGGGCGTTGGAGGTTATACTGCCTGACAAGTACCTGGAGTGTAGCTATTTTCATTGTCGGTTAAGAACAGGCTAATACTTTACTAATCAGTCCAAACAGGGGTAAGGATTGACATTCTTGGTGGTAGGAGAGTTGCAATCATTGGAGAGCAGTTCAAAGAGAAAGTGATAACCTATTGTTATCTGAACAGTGAATATCTAATGTTACCCTGGTGTGGTTTGGCTTTATTTTAATCATAAGCAACCTAACTGTAGAAGCATACGTTTGATTGGAAAATAACTTCTTTTCTTCCAATTTCCTTTAGACATCTAAGAAAAGCTAAGAAGTACTTTTAAAATACACTGAATAAAAATCAATCAAGACACACTAATATTCCTTCTACTTTCCCAGCCCTTTAAAGGATATTATACTTTCAGATTCCACTAACTTTTTGAGTCCATGCACATTGCCTGGCACAACTCTAGGCCCTCTTATGGATCATCTAATTTTAATAAACAGACTAAAATCTATTGTCACATATTTTCCCTGACTTAGATTTTAAACCAAATAAATAAATAAATGCAAGATATCTTTGAAATTTATTAGAGTTAGAACCAAACTATAAGGTCTGTCTTAGACTTCTAGTAGCCAATGTGACATTTATCTGAAAACATCAGGGTTTTGGTATGTGCATATTATAGGAAAATGTAAGTTTAATTATATGTGGTGATCTAGAGTGATGTGATAATACCGGTACTTTGGAGGTTAAAAATGAAAGTTGTAAAATATATCATGATCTCATTTCTTTAAATAATGGGAGCTCTATATACATGCATATATATCCCTATATATCCATGTCAAAAGAAATATTGGTTACTGAAGAGTAACAGTTGAGCAAAGCTTTTCAAAGTATATTCAAAAATAGGGCCCCCCTGGTGGTGCAAGGGGTTAAGATGCAGCACTATGAACCTATCTGCAGCCTCTGCAACATGAGTTTGATCCCCAGCCAGCCTGGGAGCTACCCACTTGGAGTAGCAGACCTATCCTGTCTCGCCCACTGCTCCTCTCAGCAGTATTTCAGTCAATCTGCCTGTTCTGTTCCCCACTCTGTCTCTGGTGAATTTTCTCACACCTGCACCTCTGACCTGTACCCCAGTTCTTGTATGCATAAATAAATCTTTAAAAATACACATATATATTGAAAAATATATTATATACAAATTAAAAAGAAATTTGAAAACTGCAGAGTTGATGCTGGGGAAGTCTGGAAAACATACAACCAAGGAAGGTGACTTCCTTCCTATTCCTCTTGTTGAGTCAAAAGGGGAGTCTGGGTTTAAGTGGCTGGGGAATGCCCCCAAGTGCCCCGAGACAGGAAGTCTTCCAGCAAGGGGAGACATTACTCATAGTCAACCACACCAAAAGGTGGGATGAGACTTTAATTCACAAAATTGCAGGGGACTTTCCAGTGTGCCCCCATAAATGGCCCCCAAAGGACCAGAGAGTATAGGGTGGCTGTGGGAAAGCATTGAGACCCTGGTAGTAGACTTGCAGGTACCCCATTGCCAATCTGCTTTATTAGAATTTTAATTTAACTTGAGGATTAGCAGCAACAACCCCCACATAGTTAAAAATTTTTGATTCCATAGAGAGAGATTTTGGAGTTAGGAAAAATTTACTTTATCTCCCTGAGTCTTGTTTTTCTCATCTGTAATAAGGCATATGAGCTCCTACCATAGAAGGCTATTAGGAGGATAAGATGAATTAATGCCAGTTAAGTGCTTAGCACTTAATAAGTGGTTTAAAAAAAAAGGAGGGGTCATCTTAGTGGTAAATAGTACACAGGAAAGGCAAGTAGTGGACTTGAAGTGTCTGATACGATACCATTAGATAATGCCACCCTTTGGCATCACACACTGTAGAGATCTGGGTTGAAATGTCACCCACATGTGCTCTGAGCTCCTACTCATCCAGAGAACATTTTTCTGTCCGAAAAAGGCATCTCGTTTTACTAGATTCAAGAACCTAAATCCTTGTCAGTCTGGGAGTAAAGGTGCGCAACAGGAACCCATGGCACTCATGTCTAGTAAGTATCGTGGTGAAGAAGGCACCTACCTACTTATAGTCTTGGTAGGTAAACAAAGGTCTTGGCCTAACCAAGCAGCCTCAGGTCATCTATCTTGATTGAAATGGAAAAATAATACAAAAAGACATAGTTTGACATGGCAGTTCAGAACCAAACTCTTGCTAGACTTCCTGCCATGACCTTTACTAGCTGTGTGACTTTGATCAAGTTACTTGACCTCTCTCTGCCTTAGTTTCCTCCTCTAGAAAATAATAGCTATTACCTATGGTTATATATTGAGAGGTTCAGATTAGCTGATGTACACAAAGCATTTAGATGGCAATAAGAACTATACAAGGAAGCTATATTATAATTAGCATACATAAAGCATTTCCCATACCCTATCCAGGCAGACAGAACTAATTAACTACAGCGTTGTTTTTCTTTTCTTTTTTTTTTTTTAAAAGATTTATTTATTTGTTTATGCAAGCACTGGCTACAGTCAGAAGCGCGGGAGGGTGAGAGGATTCACCAGAGCCAGAGCGGTGGGCAGCGGGCAGCAGGAGAGGTCTGCGTGCCATGGGGGACCCTCGCCAGGCAGCCGGGGATCAAATCGGTGCTTCAGAGGCTGCGGGCAGCTTGCAACCCAGCGCTCAACCGCTGTGCCACTGGGGAGGCCCCTAAAGCATTGTTTTTCATTGCGCCTGTTTGAGGTTTCTGTGTCCTTCACAATAAAGCCACTCCATGTAGTTGTTAATTGATTAGTCACCAAATGAAAACTGTTTTCACATCATAGATCATCAACTGGAATATCTGGATCTAAGCAGTGGAGAAAGACAGTTCACCCATTCCAGGGTTTTATACCAGGCATTCCACAAGAGTAAAATGTGTCTTGATTAGAGGCAAATGATGCCAGATAAGGGAGGTTTGGCACTCAGGCCAGATAGCCTGTTGCTTGGACACAAATATTTCCAGCTGCCCCCAATGCCTGTTCACATCTTGGGACAAGCAGCCATAAAAATGTCCTTTTGCCTGTCCTCATTCTTCATTTGCTATAGAACAAGAAAGGCTGATAAGCCACAGACCACAGAGAAAAAGGTCAGTCTGATAAAACACACTATGGTCCTGCTGATGTGCTTAAAAAAGCACACACTCTTCAAAGCCAATCATGGATGGAGACACATAGGCGAGTCACTCAAAAACATCTTTCAACTAGGAGTATTAAGCCTGAGGACCCAGCCCTTGTGAGGTTGAACCCCTCACAGAAGAACCAACATCCTAAAAGCTGCATTTAACTAAGTGGAATCCACAGTGAAGGGACATATGGGTAAAAGCTTGTTAATTGATAACCAACAATAACAAATGTTCCAGCAAAGGAAAGGTGGTATTTTCACCTACTCACTCACTGATCTAAAGTTCTTGATTTGCCCTCTCTACACTTCAGACCCAGTGCCCTCTGCAAAGTCAGAAATCAACAGATAAGTGCACCTTTATTTTTGTTTCAGTCACCATTCATTCTTACCACCATTTCATGAAATTGGTAATAAGGAACAAAGTGATTTGTTTTATCTTTTCTTATATTTTTGAAGGTAACATAAAATGGCTACAGGTCATCCAGAGTCCAGAAGAGGACAATAAAGGGCTGGGTCATATACCTACTAGATGGATGAACTACTATCTACAATTCCAGTATTCAGAGGTGAAACAGGCTAGAGACTTGCCTCTCAACTCCACTGCTTAGAGCCAGGAAAGCTAATAAGGCAAGAGGGAGCCAGTCAGAAGCAAAATATTTTTCACCTGGAGATAACCACCTCCCTGTATTATTGCTTTAATAAATGTTGATTGAAATAAAATTGGTTTATAACATTATATAACCTGCAGGTGCACAGCACTATAATTAGATATACTGATCACCACCAAAAGTCTAGTTTCCTTCACCACCATACAATTCACCCCACTTCCAACTCCTTCCCCTCTGGTAACCATGATCCAGTCTCTGTATTCAAGAGTTTGTTTTATTTTGTTCATATGGTTTGTTTCTTTATATTCCATGTGAGTGAAATTAAATGGTATTTTTCTGTTTATTTCACTTAGCATAATACACTCATGTTCTATCCATGTTGTCTCAATTGGCAAGAGTTCATTTTTTTTACAACTGAGAAGTACATATATATACATATATATGTACATATATATGCCACATCTTTATCCATTCAGCTATTGAGGGGCATCTAGTGTTGTTTTGAGGATTAGGTAAGGTGATATGTATAAAACATCCACTCTGTCTTTCCTAGATGCATTTCCTTCGAGATGGCTGTTCCTTACTCCTGACGGAAAATTTTTGTTATTATTCATTGAAAAAGTATTAATTAACCAATCACAAACCACTTGCTAGAAGTGTCAGGAGCGTCTGAGATGGAGAACCGGTATGCCTCCTAAACCTTAAAACATGGTAACCATTTAAAGGGACCAGGTTCTTCCTTAGGATAACACCAACTGACTTGTCTGAGTTTCCTGAAAAAGAGACTTCTAAAGCATCTTGGCTCCATAAAAAATAAGCTATGTAAAATAAAAATTTACTTTCAAAATTCTCCATTTTATCATTTGTAAATAAAGGTTTTCTACACAGAATTTCCTACATTAATCTCAATACAGTCATGTTCATATTCTACATATTGGGAAAATCTTCCATTTTGTTGTCATAATTCATTGATCTGTCTCTATTAATTATTTGAGTTTAGTCATGAAAGTGCTGAATTTTTCAAATGGTTTATATTTTTAATTTTGTTATATTTCTCGGTTATTTGTTATGATGTCACACTCTCACTCCTGTCTGGTATTTTTTTTAATATTTTATTTTACATAATTCCAGAGCTATGATGATGCAAACTGGATCAAAGAAATGCTATGTTTTGGGACTGGTGTTGGACTTCTTACCTGATTGTAAGATAATTTATGGTGTTATGAACCAATATGTCTGGCAATTTGTTACAGAAACAATGGGGAAGTAATATAGTATATAAAGGTAGAGATTCAAGTATAAGGGTACAA
The DNA here is from genome assembly GCF_964194135.1 of Talpa europaea. Lineage (NCBI taxonomy): Eukaryota > Metazoa > Chordata > Mammalia > Eulipotyphla > Talpidae > Talpa > Talpa europaea. The sequence goes on from NC_140071.1 coordinate 113,714,766, forward strand.
TAATTTAAATCCCAAAGTATGAGCAATATGAACATTTTTAAATATTAAATTCTTTGAAATAAATAATTTTCATTCTTAGGTCAAAAAAAAAAAAAAAAAAGAAAAGAAGCTATGGTGGATGAGTAAGGTCTGCATGAACATGATGGGGGAGAAACCAGCACAGGAAGACCAGGTGTTTGTCATCACTGAGACATCAGAGACACTCAGATCTGGGGTCAAATTCTGGTTCCCTGTGTTACAAAGTCTTATTGTCTTATAACCTCTCAAGGAGTTTAACCTCAGAGTTTCTGGATAATTATTCTAACAAGTACCTGCTGACCAGTGAAGCCAGTGAATTCAGCACATATAGATTTTGTTAATGATTTCAAGTTTAGGTATAATCTGGGTGTGGAGGAGATAAGAACCAAAATAATGAAGAGTCCAAGGCAGAATAGAGAGTAAGTGCAGTAATTAGTATGGAGTGCTATGGGAATACAGCGGTAACTTCAATGGATATTATTTTCCCAGTGTTGAAAGGTAAGAGTTTGTGGGAGAGAACAGACAAGAAGTGAGAATGGAATCAGAATAACATAGGACATATTCAAGGACCTATGATAATGGAAGAGAAACCCAGAAGATAGGCTGGAACCTTAAATTCCTGGCTTAAAGTGGACATTTCTCTGTATCAAGAGCACATCTTACAGACTTGGGTCATTGGTAGACTAAAGTCAATTTCATAGCAAACTAGCACAATAGTGTTTGCATAGATAAAAAAGACAATAGAAACCTGTTTTTTTCTGCATAATTCTAAATGGAGTAACAGTGAGTTATGCTGTGGCAGGAGCATCTACTTCCTTCCTAATAAGCATAATTAGCCATGACAAGTTTGCATTTTGAGCACCATTTATGCATTAGGCATGTGAACAGGTAGTCTTGGCAGCTTCGTATGAATCTATTGAGGTAGATACTCAGATTAAGGAAATTCAGATTTCAAGAGTTAATTTGCCCAAAAGCACACAACAGGATGTGAAGACAGTGCTGGCACTGATTTAAGTCCCGTTTGAGTCTGGACACAAAGCCCAACACAACTTTGCTATTACAAGCTGGACTAGTGAGAGAAATATTCTTGGAAACTTTAAGTGAGACAATGTTTAAGGAATCATGACCTTTCTCATCATTATTATAATGAAATGTCCTTCAAGATCTGTTGTAAAAATACGGGGGCCTTGAATTGCTTCTAACTCAAGATTTCACACACATGAAAAAGGCTGACATTACAAATGTTCAGAAAGAAAGGACTTCTTTGTTTTGTGGTCAATTAGCATTCATTCCTGTCTGTAATAAATTCATGGAAATCACCTGACTAAAATGTGGGTCTGTTTTTCACTAACTAGTGACGTATTCCTGACCACACAATTTCCTCCTGATTTTAAAGGATTTCTTTTGACTACAGGTCACTTTTGCCCCTTTCTTTTCCTAGATGCCATGTCGATAAAGGAAACCAAAACTGACAGTGCTGGGTGCCTAACACATTCTTAGATCACATGGCTTTGGGTGGTTCTTTGCTTCAAGCTGGAAGATCTCGGGCTCTGTGGAGGTTCTGATCTGGATGATACCACCTGACAATAGAGGATGCCTTAGCCACACACAACACTGAATGAACCAGCACAAGTCACCTCCTTCCAAGACAGGTATAGAACTGAAATCAGTTCCAGAAGCAAGTGGGGCAGGATTGAAGGGTAGAGCATAAACAGCTCCCAGTGAAATAGCCTCTCTTCAAAATCCAAGTCAAAGAGAATACAAAGTGCTTTCTTGGGATGCCTCATGTCAACCTTGTGATTTACTTAAATGCACATTTTAATTTTCAGACATTCATCAAGTGGACACATGCCAGTTATGCTTGATTGAACTACACGAAATTGCTATTTGACCATTATTTTGCCCACAAAAGTGGTCATTTCAGATGAATCAACCTACCCATCTCCATAACAGTGTGTAGAATTCTCAATGTTATCTATATAAGTAAAGTTTCCTGTATTTAGTTTCCAATTAAAATGGAAAACATAGGTTGTAAGAATAAAATCAGAAAATACAGAATATATTATAATCTTAACAAATGGCTATTGAATGTTCAAGTATATTAGCATGTAACTGTGTTTTGTATGTCTCATGCACCCAGGCACATGACTTTCTAATGTCACTTTAACACTCCAAAGTTAATTTCATTAAGTATGAAATAATCAAAAATCCATTTGATTTATATATTTACATTTTTATTAGAATTCTTCAGAACTGTCAACAATTGAGCAACATATCAGGGAAAAAAAAACCACACATGGAACACAAACATCCTTTAAACTTGCACAGCTTACATATTTACACATAAAGTTACTGTATATATAAAAAATATTTTCAAGGACTTGTGGGCTTGGGAATATTCAAAAGACATTATTGCTACATTTCAATATTTACAAAAAAAAAGCCACAAAATAATTTCAAACATTAAGCCACAGCAAAGGAACACCTGATGTAAAAAAAATTATAAAAATATAAACTTTCAAGAATATCCAAGACAAAACTCTAGAAGTGCCCCTGAAGTACCTAGACATCTACAAGTAACAACCACTTTTTTTTTACTCTAATCAAATAGAAAAGCAAAGGAAGTTTTCGAAGTATGGCAAACAATGACAATCTCTTATGTGACAACGAAACACCAAAACCTGTTACCTTTGGAAGGTGCGAGAGCATAGAACTCCAGTGCAAATGGTTACTTTCGGATGAATGGCCACAGTTCTCTAAATGCAGTCTAAGGGACCTTGGAGGGGAAAACCGTGAAGGCGACATACCTGAATCTTGCAAGACAACATACCAACTCTGCCATGTACACATGGTCCCCTTATTATTGGGCAGTGATGAGGACAAGAAAAAAAAAAAAGGAAAAAGAAAAATAGTAAACTCCAAGAATAATATCCAGGCTACAGCCTAAAGGGTAAAATTTAAATAACTTTCCATGGGAGAGTAGCATTAATAAAGCCTAAGGAACTGGTACAGTATGTTGAGTATAAATAACAGAGCGCTGTAGGTGCAGGCGGATTGCAAATAAATAGGTACTTATGCACTTTGCCTCTCACATGCCTCTATGTAAGCTTTTGGTTTGCTTCTCTAGACAGCTAGGTAAAGAGAAACAAGAGCAGTACTGATGATGAAAGCCAAGCTTCTTGGGTACTAAAGGATTTCTTGGGCTTAGGGCAAGAATAGCCCCCCAAACCTTTGTCTACAAGCATACACACACGTGCACACATACACACCTACATAGATACTGGCCCGGTGTCCAGGACACGCCTGCAGAGGAGGCTGAATCTAAATCTTATTTCCTGCTACAGAAGAATTCCAACTAAGACAGCACGTTTCTCACTCCTGCTGGAGTCATGCAGTAAATCAGTAACTTTTCAAATGGCATCAAACCCATGGAGCACAATGCCATTGGAAGCTGGTAGGCTTGTTCTGGATAATCTACAGAGTGAGTTCATTGGCTACAAAAGGAGATATTGTGCTTGGAGGTTTTTTCTTTAAAAAAAAAAAAAATTAACTGTTTCCTTCAAACTTATCTGGCTCTTATCTATTTCTACACACAGCAGACTTAAGCCACGGTAGTATCCAGAAACCACTCCTTGTGAGATCGCCCCCCCCTCAAATACATGAACACATACAATGTATAGATGAGTATATACAAATGCTGCCTGGGGGGACTTTCTCTCCAATTCAGCTCCCTAACAGCAAATTAATGAGAAACCAGGTTAGTAGTACAAAGGCTCATGCATAGCAGCAAGTCTTCATGCTGGAGGAGCAATTTCTCATGACCTATGTCTTGTCCCCAGCATGAAATACTAAATTTCTGAAGCCCAGATAGTCATAGACTTCTGTCCATTGTTCTAATAATGTTCTATTTTCTACCTCATGGATGTTTGCTAAAGCCGAAGGTGACTACTGCCATGTATTCAAACTATCAACCACACTCTTTGAGCAGAAACTGGAGAAGACTTGGAAAGGATTCAGAGTGTCTAGCCCCTGCTTCTCCAAGTTAGGTTTTTTTCATTAAAGGTAGCCCCCTTTACTATTGGGAATATATGCATTTCGGACCTTTGCAATGGGGTGGCGCCAGATGACAAAAGTCATTGGTCACTAAAGTGTGCTCATAGGACAGGATTACTGGGGGCGTCCACTACCCTGGAGTAGGATGCAAGTCGAAGGAAAACAATAACCATCATAGAAAATGAAAGAGTGGGGATCATTCTTGATGGGAGACTCCCCAGACACTCGCTCCACTTCAGACATCTTCGTGCACGAGCAGAGGCTGGGTAGAAGATGCGCTGCTGCCCACAGAATTGATCCGCACGGAGTGGTCCACCACGGGGTGCTCTGGCTTGGGGCTGCAGTTCAGTAAGTTGGAGTAAGCCTGAGGAAAACAAGTTCATGGTCAATACACCCTTTCTCTACAGCAAATGGGGTGGCAAAGAACCCATTTACAGCTTCAGAATTGCAAATGACGGATGAGGACTCTTAAACAGGAGAGGTTTACAAGAACTTTGCAATCCCTAACCAAGTCATCTTGACAAAAGAATGTACAAATTTTGTTTTACCACTTGCTCCCCCTAGGGCCTGATTACCACCTAAGAAGTGACAGCAAATTAAAAATGTATTTTGCTGATGGAACCTATCTGGCAACAAATACTATCAAGCCTATTTTAAAGGCTTATAAGTCTCTCTAGCAACTAAAACCCAACCACTGATGCAATTTGTTTAGAAATTCTGGCTCTTCCAGGGTCTTCAGCTGAGAATCAAGCACCTGATGGAAAATGCTGCTCAATTTGAAATATGTGTTGACACCCAAAAGAGCAAGTTTTAACCCCAAGGTATCAGTAGTTTACTCTTGGAAAAGAAAGGATTATTCTAAGTATACAATCCAGGGTGGTAGGGATGGGGGTGGGGGAGCCTAGCAGTTAAAAAAAGTCTGAATCAAAGCAAGGATCACTAATTACTTAAAAGCAGGAAAGGAAATAATGGATATGAGTTTTGACTCCCCCGTCCCAATTCACAGGGAAGGAGCTCCCAACTTCAAACAACTTTTCATTCCACATGGCTGTGGGCATGACAGCTCTCTGCCATTTTCTGGCTATGCTTGTTTGAGCAGAAGGCTTATTTCACTGCAGTAACAAGCTGTCTTTTCTATGCTTTTATTCTAGTTCACCTCACCCCAACCCTCCCAAAGCTGAATGGCCTGACATGTACAAAGGAACATGACCAGCATTTGGGGTGGGAGAGGAAGCAGAGAAAATCCTTGTGGAAACTTCTATTTCCACACTTCTGCGTGCAAGCCCTCATGCCACATCCTTCTTTGATTCAGAACAGGGGGATTGGGTAGGAAGAAGAGGGAGAGGGTGGGTTGCATAATCCTCGCTGTCAGGGTCTGAGAGTAAGAGTTTCCACACCTGGAAACAAGAGAAGGGACAGGCTAAGTGTACTCACATGGTTAGTGCTGTCTGAAATCTGCTTCTCAATGAGCTGAACGATCTGCTTGAATGTTGGCCTCTTTAGGGGATCAGCATCCCAGCAAGTCTTCATTATGTCATACCTAGAAAACAAGCATTGTTTACTGCAACTCCTCGCTGCCTTTGACCTGTCCTCAGGTACAATGATTTCAAAGGCAATTCATGCTTTTTTCCCCATGGCAACTGAACATCTGAATAATGGGTGCACACAATTAAACACCGCTCTTACGAAATATTCTGTATTTCATGAAAATAAGCTACATAAATGACCAGGGTGTCATAAAAAGGAACCAAGTGACATTTCAAATGGTGCCAACAAAAACCCTCAACATCTGGGTTTCTATCTTTAAACTGAAAAATAAAAGGGGAAACATCCTGTGAAGGAAAATGGCTTGGCCCTTACATTTCAGCAGGTGCATGCTCAGGGCTCAGCATCCGGAAACCTTCCTTGATCATCTTATAGAACTTAGAATCGACTGGCATTCCAGGGTAGGGGCTGCTTCCTGAGGCACAAACAGTTTGCAAATCAGTGTTCATCATAAGCAAGCAGGGCATTGGCAAAACCTTTTAAGAAGATGCTGAATCTAGTCAAGGTGCCCTTTGCAAGGATCTTCTTACCTAAAGAGAACAGCTCCCACAGAAAAATCCCGTAGGACCAGACATCACTTTCAAATGTGTACACACAGTTAAAAATGCTTTCTGGTGCCATCCACTTCACAGGTAGCCGAGCCTACAGAGAAAGCAGACAGAGCCAGCTTAATAATTAAGAAGTTCAAAAAAGAAAAAGAAAAAAAACCCAGAACAGAACAAAAAATATTCCTACAGATGTTGCTCTGGCTGGAGGTGGGAGTGAGAACTTAACTGCTATCTGAAAAAGTAAAAATACCTTTTACCTATAGGACCTCAGGTGCCCCCACTGCCTCTGCCACATGGCTCACAAGTATACTGCTCCACGTTAAAGATGGGGACAGCGAGTCAGGACAGCATGGAGGTTCAGAGCACAGACATCACAGACAGACATGGGCTCTCATTCTGGCTCCACCATTGGTCTTTTTTGAGTAACAAAGAAATCTGTTCATTACCACTGAATACATTTTCTCCATTCCACTAAATAACAGAAACACGGCTTTCCACAATAAGATGACATTCACTACTCCAGTGCAGCCAGCCACGTGACTCGGTTTTGGTCGTTAAGTGCTACAGGGCAACTTTAGGAAAAGCTCCTGCAAACATAGCTGGCATGTGCCCTTAGCCTCCTTCCTTCTCGCCCTTTCTTCCCTCCTGCCTTCTGGATATGCCGGCACTCTATAGAGTATCTCAGATCATGAAGATGAGGGATGGTAAAAAAGAGCCAGGCAGAAAGATTTGGGCCCTAAGTACTTCATGGGACCTCTGGGCTGGCCTGGACCGCTACTCCCACACTTTTTACTTTTCTTCTGGGCTTTCTGTTATATGTAACCCAAACAATCCCTTCCAGTGCAATATGAGTAACATCCCTTACTAATGGCATTACTGTAATTAAACCTTGGGTTTCTGTTCGATAACACAAAGATAATAATTCAAGTCTCATGAGTTATTTGTAGGTTAAATGAGATAATGTGGGTAGAAAGTGTCTAATGCAGACTGCCTGATTAATACCTGAAAAATTGCACTCAAACAGTCTAGTGACTTGTGATGATTACGACTATTCCAAGGTGCTGAGTGGCACATTAGGGGCTGAAATTTAACAGCTGTACTTGTCATGCTGAATTCTTGTTGTTACAGTTGAACCAAACTTTCTGTGACTGTTCCTCCTAGAGACATTCTGGATTTCTGCTTCTTAATCGACCTTAAAAAGCTAAATCAATCCTTTCCTAATCCATTTAGGATTGAAAACTGGGAAGACAATTTTTCTTGTCTCAAAGTTATTTCAGTCAGTAGGAAAAAAAGCCTTCCAATATCTTTTCCCAGATTCTGTGCTAAAGATCCTTCCTATAAAGGTTTTCAATCTGAGATGTATGGGTGTGCTGAAATTCAAGGACCTGTGAACTTAGGAGGAAAAAATAAATTATTGCTTTTGCTAACTTTCAAATGAAATTGAGCATTTCCTTAATCCAGGAATGAAGGTGACAAAAGCTCAGGAACAGTAACTTGAGGTTGTCACCAACAGTAACCACAGCTCTATCATGTTACGGTTTACATTCATCACCACTTTGACATTAAGTCGCTCTGAGACACACAATTAGACTATGTCACCTGTGTAACCAAGCAGCACATGTATGGACATATCACAAATTTATTTCTTAATATTTTTATATCTCCCTTTAATTTATTGATAATTGTATGCATTTTATTTTATACATTTAAAGCAGTGTTCTCAAAGAGATCTGTGGGCTTCACCAGATTATGAAAGGGACTGTGGCAACAAACGACTAAAAACCTCAGAAATGCATGAACTTTCAGAGTATTCAATACAGCAAAGAAATTTCATGTGACTACAATATATGTTTAGGAGAAGTAACATGTTGCCTATTCTTGTTTTTAACCCATTCTATAAATTCTCCATCACCAGCAGCCTCCTATAAGTGCTCTCTGTAAAGTCAGCAGAAAGGACTTGAGCTGGAGTCCACAATCTGGAAGACTGATGGTGCCTAACTCACCCTTGTCCACTCCAACTAGGTCACTAACTCGACAGCAAGTTATTAAGAACCTGCAGCATAAGACAGCTATAAAGAATGGTCAGAATACTTACAATGCCATGTAAGTATTCACTGCAAGGTGCCAGACACTGCTTTAATGACTTCACACATTAATTCACTTAATCCTCACAACAACTTTACAAAGCAGCTGATAGTAGTATTCCCAAGAGGAGAAAAACCAAGGTTCAGAGGTTAGGTGATCTTGTCAAATATTACACAGCCACTAAATGATGAAGCCAGATTCAATCTCAGCAAGGTTAAGCCCAGAAGCCATGACCTCTTCCTCTTGCCCTTAATAACCAGGAAGAGACACCTATAAAGAACCACCTTTCATTCTTCCTTGAGTAGTACATTGAGATGGAGAGTATTAGATTTGAGTAATACTCCTCATCATGAAATTAAGCTTCAGAAGAGATTTAATAAAAATGCACTTTTTGATCAAGAGGTAAACCCAACAATATTTCCACAAAACCAAAGTCAAGTACAGTTTACTCATAAATGCCATAATGATGGAGAAAACATTCCATTATCCATAGGAGACACAAACTGCCATCTCCAGGAGCATATCTGAAATGTTGAAATGAACCCATGGAAATAGATATTGGAGAATTTATATATAGGACTCTGGCTTCCCTTACTAATGGAATCCTGCTTGAAAATCATGGGCTCTGGTTTCACCTCTGCTGACCTATGTCATAGGTCACAGTGAGAAAAGGCACTAAAATTTACTGTTGCCTCAGTGTCTGCAACTTTTGCATTCCAATGTCAAAGGTTGGTTTTGATGATACAATGAAAATTGGTAATGCAATAAAGCACTTTGAAATAAAATCACTGTGTTGTTAGAAACCAGTTATTGTTTATGAACCTATTTAATAAGCTCTATCGATTATAAGATCCAGCATTCCAGATACCTAATTCTGAACATTATCTTAGATTTTCATCTTTTTCACAGAGCATGTCAATCGCACAATAAAATTCTCCTGTGGTGACCTTCAGGACCACATTTGTTTCACTTGAGCAAAATCAAGTTCATTGCTATTCTCAGGCTATAATGAAAATTAAGGCTATTTCTGTTTCCTTCACATGCCCCATAATTACACAATTAGAATTAGGAATTCTATTATCGGAATGTTAGTTGTAGTAATGTTCAGCATACCATGCAAATTTGGCTGAAGTACACTTAATTTGACTGCTAAAATGCATGAGCTCCCAAAGGTAGGATTTGCATTATAAAAATCATTAAAATAAAATTTCTATAAAAACTTGAAACTAAAACCCTTTGCTGGACTGTCAAACAGAGTGTACTACTCACATTTCCTTTGACCACGTAATTAGAATCATTCTTGATGTCTCTGGCTAGACCAAAATCACAAATTTTTGTGATTCGCCCATGAGTAAGGAGGATGTTTCTGGCAGCCAAGTCTCTGTGAATACACTTTTAGGGAAGAGGGGGAGGGGAAGAAAAGAAAATCATTTATATTTATTTTATATATTCTAAAGAGTGGAAGCTATGTTTAGCACTAGAGTGCTGCTTATGTTATAAAAATCCAAAACTTCTTCTTTACATTTAAACTATTTGGTGCACTAAAAATAAATATTTAAATTATGCCTTGAATGATATTCAAAATTTGTGTTTCATATATCCTTAGGACTTTAATTACTATAATCACTTTCAAAACCAACTTGAGTAAATGCTTTTTTCTCTTCTCAGGACTTCTTTCCTTTATAGGGAAATACATTATAACAGTTGTATCATATTTTTTAAACTGAAGCTTATTTTGCATGCTTCTCTTTGAAAGTTCTTTTATTACGTTTCCAAAATGTCTTTGCAACTTCAACTTGACATCTCCCAAAGACAGAGGGAAGAAGCTCTTTATTTCAGACACGCTCTATCCTCCTTAAGTTTGTAATTATTTGGAAATGTCACCAATGACACTTAAGGATAGGATCTGTAACTCATTCTAGTATCTTTTTCTAAGATTTATTTATTTATGCACAGAAGAACTGGGGTGTAGCCTGGAGGAACAGGGAGGGGTGTGTGTGTGTGAGAGGATTCACCAGAGACAGAGTGGGGAGCAGAACAAGCAGAACTAATGAAATACACTGCTAAGGGAAGCAGCCGGAGAGATAGGAGAGGTCTGCTGTGCCATATGTGTGTTAGCTCCCTGGTCAGGGTTCAAATTCAGGCCTCGGTGGTGATAGCTCTGAGACTTAACCCCTAGGCCATGAGGGATAGCCCCCCTCATTCTATTCTATAGTTCCTTTTCCTAGGGAATTCCTCTCACCTTCCAGAGACCATGCTCCTTGTTCTGGTAACATGATTCTCTTCCCATCTCCATCTTTCTCCAAAATGTTTACTATTCTTGTTGATGCCTTATTCTCCCAAACTTCATAAATCATACATACAGTATTTGGGGTCTAACTTCAATGAGACCCAAGCATATGCTTCACCAAGCATTGCAACTACTTGAGCTCTCTCCTCCTTTTGCTGATAGATAAAATTATTCTCTATTTTTTAAAGAGAAGCTCCTATATCCTAAAAAGCTAAATGTTTGAAATGAATTCATGGCCTATAAAAAAAAATTCATAGAAAGCTCATTTAGACAGGCTTACACTTTAAAGAAGTTTATAAATGAGAATAGAAATTCCAAAGAGACAGCAGTTGGAACATGAAGAAACTAAATTCCCTTTGCTTTTGGTTACCATACTTCAAAATGATACCCTGCATTCTAACCATGGCTCTAAAATGCTCCATTTTTATTTATTTTTAAAGAAACAGTCTTTATAGAAAATCACCCCCACTTACATTCTTTGAGGCGAGGAATGCCATGCCTTTTGCCACCTGGTAAGAAAAACTCAGCAAGTCTTCCAGGTCCAGGGCCAACTCATCATCTTCCATGATGGCAGGAGTCACATCTCTTTCTACATATGAGCCTGGAAGAAGGAGGATTTTCTTAGCAATTAAAAACTTAAAGGCGAGGAAAAGAAAAAAAACAACAAAAAAACAATGACAACAACAATAATACCAAAGACTAGCAATGAATGAGTTGTTGTGAACTGGAAGGCAAATCACTTCCCCAAAATTGAGGACAGATAGGTGTTGAATCTCAATATTCAAAATCTTGGATTAGGGTACAAAATCTTTAGGAGAGAAGGTGGATCAAGACAAAAAAAATCTCAGGCCTCTCCGGTGGCGCAGTCTGCAGCCTCTTCAGCATGGGTTTGATTCCCAGCCAGCCAGAGAGATACCCACATGGCATGGCAGACCTCTCCTATCGTGCCCACAGAGCCTCTCAGCAGTGCTTTTGGTCCATCTGCCTGTTCTGCTCCCCGCTCTGTCTCTGGTGAATCCTTTCACCCTCCCACGCCTCTGTTCTGTACCCCAGCTCTTGTATAAAAATAAATCTTTTTTAAAAATCTTATTTTTTTAAATGTAAGGTATATATTTGATATGCATATATTTTCATATTTGCAGTAAGATGTTTGGATTCAGCCACACATATTCTGGCCTCAAATAATCATTTGCACCCTTTAATTGCCACTGGCACTGGCCCCTACTAAAAGGATAAGGAGTTACTCCAGAGATGGTGTCATATTCCACAGAAGTATGAGATATCCTCTGTAAAGGAAGTTTTTTATTGCTTGCCAGATACCCACCTACTCTTGCAGATCTTCTTTGGTCTGCCTTGGTTGGTACAACATAAGAAACTCCGGGTTTCATGTCCATGTATTCATTAGTACTGTCACTGCTGGGAGAGGTGAAACCATGATTGAACAAAATGGGATATGGGGGGAGAAATAGGGGCAGGCTCTAGCTACCCACTCCCAATAGGCTGATTTTATCTGAAAAAAATTGCTGCCAACTATGGATGAGAAAATCTTGTTCAATATGCTTTGAGTTTTTAATAGTCAACATTAGAATTCAATCCCTGGGAATTAGATGGCCTTTTTTTTTGTGTTTAGTCAGAGATGGGAGTCAGGTTAAATTTTATCATCTTTTGACACCAGGGATTTAATCGGAAATCAAAGAGGCAAAAACATTATCCCATGTTACTTCAAACCCTCTAAATTAGCCCCAAGAGACAAGATGAAAGAGACAAGGAAGACTCAAAGAACAAGATCTTCGTAGAGGTGCTATGGGGGAAGGCAGAGATCTTTTAACATATAGTGACTGATGGAAGAAAGATTAAAAAAAAAATCAAGTTTGGTTCAGATAAACACCAATAATTTGGATGATTTTCTGAACCATCTGGACCTCTTGAATCTGCAACATTTGGCTGGAGTGTCTTCAAGATTTCTAGTACTTCCTGCTTCTGATTAGCATAGAAACACCATGACAACAATCTCCTTCAGAGTATGCTGGTGGTTCCAATCCCATATGGGATCCCAAAGCACAAAGCATACCACACAGGATTGAACAACTCAGGCCATTATTTCAGAAAATTAAAACTATATATGGGGCCAAGATTTCGGAGGGGGAGAAAACAACAACAAAATGATGCATTTATTTATATAAAGAGCATATGAGCTGGAGAAACTAATGAAAGGTAGTGGTTTATACTGTATTTTACTACCACTAGACACTACTCAAATTCATAAGATTAAAACATAAATTAAGAAGTTTCACCTGAGATTTAAAACTTTAGCTAGAGCTACAGAAAAGGACTTTAAGATATAATTTCCCATCAATAATATTTAGTGAGTTTTCCTGGAGGGCCTGGAGCTAAGTTTGGGAGGCACAGTCTTGCCAAAGAATAAACAGAGGAGAAATCCACCACACAGTTGTAGAAGTATAAAGTATAAAGAATTGGGCCTGATGAGTATGCTTTCTGTTGGGTTGGATGAATCTAGAAAATCTTAAGTGGTAGATCCGAGCAACATCAGGAAAGAACAGGTAAGCATGGCAGAGGAAAAAAAAAATCTATTGTGGTTGTAAACTTGACTAATACATTTTAAAGGAACGTGAAGCTCTTTAAGCATCATTGAAATTCAGAATACCAGTGATCAAAGAGATGAAAAGTCACCGATATTTTTTTAATGTACTAGAGAGTAATTGTGACTTTTTATAACATGATGAGTTATCTGAAAAAAGGCAAGGAAGAGAAATAATTCAGAGGTAGATCGTGAGAAACCTATGTGCAGAGAAATGTTCAGAGCTCTTTGCCACTCTGTTCAAGGTTTTAAAGGAATTTCCAGTGACAGCTTGACAGGATTTCCTATTTTCTCTAATAAACAGTGTCTCACTGTAAAGATGCATATAGTACTGAGCTCAACAGTGTAAGTGCAATAACATGCAAGAACAGAGGCATGACAAAAGAAACACGTACGGAATTTGTTCAACTGAATAGAACTAAAGCCCAGAAAAATACTCAAGGTGGAATTAGAAAAAAACATCAAAAATCTTAAGTTTAATTGAATCCTTAAAAACACTATTTGAATCTAGAAACTGTTAATCACATTTAAATGATTTAATAATTCTGATTTTGTACCTCAGTGTACCCTGGTTCATTTTTTAAAGAATCAGCCTTGATTACAACCCCTTATGACCCCATGAACTGCCTGTCAACAGCTGACTATTTATGTAAATCAGTCTTACCACGAAGACTCCTTTGAATGCAGAAGGTTCTTATAAAGTGCTGCTTCTGTGTGATCTTCCTGCTTTGAGCAAATAAATGAATCACGTTTTCTTCTCAAAAAATTCAAAAGATCACCATAGCAACAATATTCTGTAATGACCAGGGTGGGCCCTATAAGCATATAAGAAAAGGTGAGAAAGAGGTGAGCTCCATAGATAATCCTGCCTCCTGGCAAATCCCTAAGGGTGAGCGTGGCCATTAACATTCTGGATAGAAGCCCACTTAGGATCAATGCAATTCTCTCTATTAACATGGCTCAGCAAAAAGCAGCTCAGTGCAGGACAACCAAACAAGCTGGCTCCCTTTACTTGCATTTCTAAGTGGTATTTATATTGGGGCCAGGCATGACTGCTGGTTTTACAGGAGAGTTGATGATTTCAATGCTATACTAACATGAAGCTTCACGAGGAGCTTTGATTTACTTCTGTTTACAGTGTGGTTTCACACCCTCTTCGTAACGTATTATGGAAATGGTGTAGAACACAAATCGAGACATGATAGAAGCACCAACCACACGGAACAGCCAGCTGAGACAGGACTGGAAAGGGGTGAAAACCTGAAATCACAGGGCATAACCTGCGCTCTGAGCACAACCAGTTGAAAATTTCATTGGTGTTATAACAAGCAACTGAAGTCAGAACCTGGACAGAAATTGCTCATGAACCATTCATGACATGGTGAAGCAACATTTAGGAGGGTGATTTTACAAAACTACATAAAGCTGTCCTCTGGCTTTCGATCTCTCTGAAATGTCGAGGAACAGATCATTTGATAACCTCTTCATCCCTCTGGATAAATATGCTTTCTGGAAACAGCATGAAGTCCATGATGGGAGGAGTGACTAATGTTTCAGATCTGCAAGTGTACATTTTAAGCAAGAGAAGAGTTTGCCTCATTTGTTGAATATTTGAGGACTGGTAGGCTTAGAAGCCTGTTTTTGATTATAGTATGAAGATGAAGAGTGACCCATCAGTGACTAAATATGATCCAGCAAAACTAGAAAAAGGGTAACTTTGTGGACAAGAGAAGATATTCCTGAGATATTCAAGAGGTCAACACTGTCAAAGAGACATGCTCTGTAAGTAACTAGCCTATGTTCTGGAGGTCCCACCTCATGATGCTAAAACCACATATATATTCGTAAGAACAACAGTTTTGTTTTGTTGTGGGGGGAGGTACTAGCAAGAGGTAACAATAAAAATCTTGCAAGGGATAAACAAGAGAGTTGATGATTTCAATGCTATACTAACATGAAGCTTCACGAGGAGCCTTTGATTTACTTTACCCCTCCTGGGTAAAAATCTTGCCAGGCATTTATAATGAAGCATTGTCAATGTTATATTAAAATGTCCCCCCCTTTGATAATCTGACAGATAATAAAAGGCAATGGGGTTGTGGCCTTACCTCCGACGGTGCATGCGCCCAGAAGATTCACGATATTCATATGGTTCCCAAGGTAACTCAAGACTTTGAGTTCAGACATGAGGGCTTCCCGTTCCGTTAAATGGGCACTTGCTAAAATCAGAAACATCATTTTAGAACAATGCAAGTCTGGCAAGCTGATGTGAGCGCGTGGGGGCTGCAGAAACTTACGCTTGAGCATCTTCACGGCGACAGTCATGGCAGCATCTGACTTTATGAGGCCATAAGCAGTGGCTTCAACAACTTTTCCGAAGGCGCCAGCACCCAAGGTTTTCCCTGCAGAGAGGAAGACCACAATCAGCGAAATGGTGGTGGTGGGACCGAAGGTCCATTTGTGTAATTGCAAAAGTCAACAAAGGTATTAAAGACAAATGCCTAGATACGTTTCCCTTAAGTCTTTCTATCGAATGCCAAAAAATAACTTAAATGCCAAATCTATCAATGATGGTGAGATTTCACAGAAAACACTTATTTTTTCAGGTGGAAAAAAAAAAAAACAGAGGAAGCTTTTAGGGTTGCCAAAGCCATTATTATGCATAGACAAAAAGGTTATACGGAAAGCCCCTGTTTCATACTGACCAAAACTCAGTCTGTTTCTGGGAAACTCCCATTTGTGATCATAAGGAAGCTGCATTGGGTCTATGTAAACATAGTTGTTTCCATTTATCTCCTCAACAACCTTCCACTGTACTTCATACATGGGTTTCTGGGGAGGGGAGGAAAATAGATCACCTTTTAATGATTAATGTTTCAGTCACTACAGCACTCGAGGCAGAAAACAAATAAATGGTTTACCTGTAAATATTTGTAGGTAAGAATCATCACTATGATGCACATCATACCAGCTGCAATCACAAAACCAATCAGCAAAGGTGTGAACAGGGTGTGGGGCTGGAGTTGTTCTAAAATGAAAGAGGAACGTAGAAGCACATTATTGCCAGGGTTGGCTCTTCAACACACTCACCCAAGTCCAGGTCCACCCACCTCCCATCTTGCAGCCCACGGCAGGATTTAAAGTCATGTAAGTGGCATCTCAGCTCCTTTATTACCTTACTTTTGCCATTCAAAGGAATCTTTTAAAATAATAACTTTTAGCCAGATTAGTATGGAAGTGAAGTTGAGATTTCGATAGTATCAGAATAACTTTATTCTGTGTGTCAATGAGGAGAAGCATGTAAATGACGTTTGCCCTTTCATCAAATTCCTGCCTTAGATACCCCTAAGAAGTTTCCTTCATGTGTATTTGTATATTCTTCTTTATACTTTCCTGTATTTTCTAAAGGTTCTACTGTGAGCATGAAAGCATTTTTTTAAGGCATTCTTTTCATTGCCCTGTCTGAAAAAGCACCTCTGATGATGAACAATGTAAGATTCTTCCTCTCATTACTCACAAACTGAAAATACACCACTTTTTGGCACTCATCTTTGCCAATTCAAAAAAACAAAAACTGAGTTCTATGAATGTGGGTGCCTGGTTTCTTTGTCTTCCAACTTCATAGTAATTCATCAATTCATACACAAGTTTCACTGAACTTATGTTAGGAGGGCTAGTCACTCAGGAATCAAAATTTAAAGGTGCTAAAGAAATAGCTCACTAACATGACTTCACAAAAGACAGTGGTACCTTTCTGACAGTGTCTGCCAATGTGCTAATAGAGTTCTAATAACTAAAATTTTTTAATTGAATTTAGATTTTTTAAAATCTTCTTAATTTGGTTTGCATATAAGGTAAGCATATTCCACTGGTGGCTTTCTCTATTCCTTTTTCAGGGAAGTAATTAGAATTACAACATACAAACACACAAAATAAATACAGCACATGGTTAAAATTACTGCGTAAAGTTTATTCACAAACTGGTACAGAATGATACTTAGTGAATTTGAGGACAGTACGATGCAATGCAGGTATTACCAGAAATGGCATGGCCAGTGATGGAATGGGCTTAAAGTCATGATTGATATGGTAGGCAGAGACTAAACATCCCCTTAAATTGGATTAAAAAGAAATATACCTTTGTTGTTACCTTTAAATGCAAAGTTAAAAAAGGCGGAACTCTCGCCCACATCATTGTGAGCCCTACATTCGACTGTGCCGTTGTGCTTGAAGGCACTATCACTGATGGAACTTTGAACCACTAGCTTTCCAAATTGTGACACTGACGAGTTTTGTATATGCACATCCACTTGCCCAACAGGAACAGAACATCTAGGGGGAAGAAAACAACAACCCAGACTTACTTGAGGAAAATAAACAAATGAAATACCTTGGATTTAACATCCCTTAAACAGTAAGTCAGAGTTTCATAATCAGAAATATCCTTTTACAACTGAGAGTCTGGCGAGGAATGAAAATTTCTATGGCAGAGGGAGGCTGAAAAGCATGATGGAAGAGAAGACATATGGAAAGGTGGTTTGGAGTGAGATGTGGGTTTGAATCCCAACTCAAACTCCTGTTCTATTGGTTTCTGACAAGTCGAAGTCTGCAGGACTTGAGTCTTACAGCTGTGAAATTGGAACGGAATACTCGTCTGGCAATACTTATCTTGGAGGATTATTGAAAGGATTAGAACTGAATTAAATAAGATGGCTGGCACATATCCCGACAATGAGTAGACCCTTGTAAATAAACCAATTATAAAAGGCTGTATAAAGGGCTGAAAAGGAAGAGCGTGTAAGAGAAAAGCATTAAAGCCTACAAGGATGGGGACAGGCAATTGTCAGAACCCTAGAAGTAGTGAGTCCCTGTGGCTTCAGGTTCTGTGGAAGGATATACAGGTTGCAACACATGGTCGTACCAACCGGTGGCAAAAGTCATCAGGAGTCAGGCCCAGTGACTATTTCAAATGCTCCCTTCTCCTTCACCTCATGCCTAGTGGTTTCCTAGGCACTGCTTTATTTTTTTCTCCTTAGTGCTAACACCTGCCTAAAGTGGTTGGTTGGTTTGTGCTCTGTCCCCACCCATCGGAGCAGGAACTCTCCACATGAGGACTGGGGGTGCTCTGCTCGCTAGACCAGTGTCAGTGTACACTGGTGGCTCTGTAAATATTTGCTGAATGAATAGCTGTAACTACTGGGGTTGCTTCCACTATGCATACACTTTCGAGGGGTCTTGAACCCTTCCTATTATTCCCCAAAGAAAACATTCCAAAATTGAGCTGAAAACCGCAATCCCATGTAACCTCTTCCAACTTGTTGTGATAAAAAGGTCTATTCTGTGAAAAATAAAATTTCTATTATTATCCTGACTATTCAATTGTGATGTACACTGGGCTTTTAAAGCCAGAGCATAAAATAGCATTTGATGGATAACAATAGCGACGCTGACCCCATTTTCATCTTCAGGTAATGCAGAAGGACAATTTAAGGCTTAAGTGAGGATTGTGAGGGAGAGGAAAGCAAGGTGCCAGATGTGTTCCTTTCAGGGGTTGGGCACTAATCAGCAAGCAAACCTTTTTAAAACATGCAGCTTACAAGCACCATATGTATGTTGTAATTGCATGATCATTACTTTTTGGTAACTTGGCAATTAACTTCTGAGGTAATTTTTTCATGGTAACTACTGCCACATTTCCCACACACATTACCTCCTGTGTATAGAATAGAAATCTAATTATTCTGTCCTGGAAAATTGCTTTATCTACCTGCAGGCTAGAAATTGCCATGACAAATCCTAAAAGATAACCACCAAAATAGAGAAGTCATTCAGTGATCATTTTTCAGCAAACAAAATTAATGTCTACCACAGAAAAGGCAGCAATTATGTCCTCTAAAAAATGACGTGGATAGAAAAAATATTAACCAAAACAAAGCTTTTTTAAAAGAAATCTGAAAACACAGTTGACATGCAACTGAATTGCAGTCCTCCCCTGTTGCATTTTGAGTAGCACACAAAATAATGGTCTCACCTCTGCTCAGTTCCTGGACAAAAATACCAATCTATTGTGGGCTCAGGGAATCCTTCTGCCACACACTGGAGCATGCCATTCACGAGCCTGTCACGAGTCAGAATTACTGGTTTTGCTGCAGGAGAAGAGAAGAGGCCATATGTCAGACTGCTGAGCAACCTCACCATGATCCACTCCTCTTCAAACCCTTAGAACTTTCCTGAGGTTGACGAGGACCCTGAGGGAACATGTTCAAAGTGGAGAATCTGAACCCAGGGATGAAGGGAAGATTAAAGGCACATGTGAAGGTCAAAGGCTTCGGTAGTTAGACCTGCCAGACCCCACATGGACCATGCGCCTGGCAGAAGTAGGGTCTCTGAGACCTCCCTCCAGGGATGGCCGAGGTGGAGCTTCCACCTGGTGAGTCTTCTGTTCCCAGGGATCAGGGATCTGTAAAGGCTGTTTGCAATCAAGACTTTAGGAGACCAAACTGTTTAGGGATTTCTGACCCAGGATTTCATATTACCAGAACTTAGGAATTTCAAGTTACTGTGAAGACTGAAATATATAAAAGTAGGAGTTACAGAAAAAGAGAACTCTTACTCTCAGGAATTTTCTCTTTTTTTTTGGGGGGGGGGTAGGACAAAGAAGTGATACAGATAAAAGGCTGAATCATCCAATTTACAGAGAAGCCAAAACATAAGAGTAAAATACAACAAAGGATTAACTCCAAATTTGTATTTCAAATGTAAAATATGAACAGAAAATTAGAAGGGAAAACCAGCCCAAGAGGTTTATGCATATATGTGTGTGTATATACATATACATACATACACACACACACACACACATACATAAACCCGAGTATAATCACTGAACAATTAATTGTATTATCAGGAATGGCTCTAAATTATCATTTCTGTGTAACTACAACAGTCAACTAATATTCAATCAGGGGTGACCCAAAGCATTGCAAATTCTTGAGATTGTCTCTAAGTCAAAGGAAGATGAGTTTCTGAGTTCAGGTGCAATTGGTAACATATTTGAAGGAGTCTAGCCCTTTGAGAATGAAGAAGGCGAGCTGCTGATGACTGGGATGGTGAGGTGCTCGCTCTGTGTTGCTGGTACAGTATGGAGAGTGCCAAGCCTGAGCACAGACCACAGGAGGCCCTAAATGGGAATGCTCCAACAGTCATGGGCTCTCTGCCCTCCACATGAAGCCTCCTCGTGTAAAATGGGATAGTAACAGTACTCATTTCATTACAGTGTTGTGACAAAGAAATGAGATGGAGCACACAAAAAACCAAGAAAACCCATAGAAACAAAGCAGTAAACTTATTAATGATTATTAATGACTCAGTTTTTCTTTTGTAATCAGAATACCCATGCTCCTTGGTTAATCCAATTTGTTAGTAGATTAAAGTTCATTATATTTGCTGTTCTAAATATGCTCTTTGATGATCTAAAAATTGCTCCTTTAAGATGGTGTGATAATGTGTGTTAACCCGATGCATCAGGAATTTGACATTAATTATGTTGCCATTGATAGGAAAAACATATGTGGTGAGAAGGAAAGACTGACAGATCGGAGGCTTGGGAAGCTTATTTCCTCGAAGGAAGGTAACAGTGATAAATGACATCTTTGTGGAACAATCCCCCAGCACCTCATCTCCTTGCAGACAAAAAGGCCTGGCAGGGATCAGTGTCCGCATGCATGGCACACCCACCTGTCACTCAACCTGGCCCTGCTGATGGACAGTCTATTTGGCTAATACACACAAAAGAGTGACACTCTAAAGCAATCTCAAGGTAGGGGCATCCTTGAGAGTTTGGATCTAATGCCAGCTTTTACAAATAGAGCAAGAAGACGAGCCATCATCTTGCAAAGGCATCCATCTGGCAAGTTTCATTTAATTATCATGGGCAACTGTGTAATCAGGCTGAAAAGTAGGGCATAACACAAAAAACAGTGGAACTTCAGGAGAATGAGATTTGCAGGAGACCACAGGCACCAGAAGGGGGGTCTCTCTGGACTCAATCCAAGTGTCACCTCTTTTTCCAACTATCCTCAGTTCTGCAAAGCCAAGGTCTCTTTCCTCACTATTCCTGCAACAATTAAAGAGTACCTGATATTCTATGCCACATCCTGGTCTGCTTCCACCATCAGACTGTGTTTTCTCACGGCAGGAGCCTCATCCCACTGAGTGACCTGAATCCTAGCAGACACACAGTAAGAGCTGCTGAATCATGAAGTTCCCCAAAGGAACAAAAGATGTCGATTCCATAGCAATTCAGCCAGTCTCCAGAAAAGACCGAAGAGAACAGAAAATGCTGACTTTGTGTGCAGGGTGTGATTTCCAGTAGTTCTGCCATAGCGGACCTTGAGATAAGACATCCACACATACACCTGCCCATGCGAATTCTTCTTTTTTCATACTGAGATTAATGAGGAGGTGGAGGGTTTGCGTACATTGATGGCAAGGTTAACTGCATAGGACTCAAAGGAATCAAGGCCACAAGACAGACCTCTTCCCATCAAAATTCCTTTTGTCATTTGTCCTTCTGAATGTCACATGATGGATATTGAGTGGACTTTCCATAGGAAAAAAGGGGGGTGGGGACTGAAAGGATACCTTAAGAGGTTAACAATGGTTATTTCTAGGTAGTAGGGTTATGGATAGTTTCTATTTTTATTCTCTTATTTAGGTTCTAAATTTTTTAACAATGAACCTGTTAGCTAATAATGAATCTAATAAAACATTTTTTAATTATAAAAATTGGAACTGCTCAAAATTACATAATCAGTTATACTCAGCTTTGGTTATAAGTGCTCTAGGATCCAAGCCTTCCAGCCTGACACCTGGGCACAGTTATACAATGGCCAGGGCTGGCAAGTGGAGCAGTCTGTCTGGCCTACTTGTTCCTGTGTGCCCGTTAATTAGGCAGATTTTTAAAGCTACTATCCTAGGCGGGTGGTAACCTCAGGGTAGCTGAGTAGCTTTCGTCCTCTTGGGCCTTAGAGGTTGGCCAACCAAGCTCAGAGAGTCCTCAAACTCCAATGTACATTCAAAGGACTGACAGGAAGTTAAAATGCAGATTCCTGGGTCTCACCCCAAGGGGGTCAGTAAATTGAGGATCTGACCTAGCATGTGCTTTTCAAGCATAACTTTAAGGAATACTTTAAGGTCAAAGGTGAGGCAAGGAAAGCACCTACGTCATGAAATTTAAGAAGGTACCCATCCCTCAGGGTCTTGCAAATACAGGCTGGCACCAAGAGCAAGCACCTCTGTCAATGCTGTGCCCCAGGCACCTGTCTTGCCTCATCCTAAACCCAGCCCTATCCCTAATGATGTAATGAGAGACATTTTGAAAAGGCAAAGTGCCATGAGTACAGTTTGGGCTGTACATGGCAAGTTGTGCTTTGGAAATGTTTAATGCATAAAGAATGAGCTAGGTATAAATCTGATTCCTAAAAATGAAAATCTGGGCTCATCTGCATTTTGTAAGTGCCTCAATGCACGGTGTAGGCATTAAATATACATTTTGCTTTAAAGATACACAACTCTCTGCCATTCTCCAGGCTAAATCTGAGCTGTGGTTTCTCAGATATTCTGCAGTCAACAGTATACTAGTGACACATTCCCTAATTCCTCCCAAGTTGGAGGTTTAGATAAGCCAAAGAGATGTATAAGTTATGTATTTCCTGGAGAGATTAAAAAACAGCCCTTTCCTTTTCAAAGTATCATGGACCTGAGCAACAACACTAATCAGCTTTTAGGCAGATATCAGAATGTTTGTAACTGCTGAGCATCTATTACCACTCACTCACTGATTTACCCCACAGATAAGCAATCTTAAAAAATATTCCTTTTCACCACCATCAGGTCCATATGGGAGAAAAGAACAAAATGAATTTTTAAGAGCACAGTACAGATAACAAGAGCTGGGGTGGGGGTGGAAGCAGATACACAAGTAACTGGTAGGGCAGCATATTCGAATACAGCTCTGCTCTACCAGCTCCTGCTACAACTACACATTTGCCCACACTCTATAGTCAGCAAAGAGCACAGACTTAAGTCTTCACAGAGTAAAAGATGAAATGAAGAGGGAGCATAAGGATGAGTTTATTTTTATGATTGTAGGTCTGCTGCTGTTTAATGGCGAGACAGGGATGCTTTGCAGCAATTTGTCACCATGCTGGGTTTGGGCCGGTAAATCTACATTCCCACCATAATATCCTAATGATAAAGGATAATGATAAAGGAACTTCAGTCAGTGCAAACAGGAGTATAAAAATAACTCAAGATAACTCTTGCTCATAAAATGAATATTACTGGAATACATAATCTGAAAATATATTTTGCATTCTTAAAGATAGAAACTGATGGCAGGCAGCTGGATATAAGCTTGTTTAACAAATGAAATCTAACTCCAACTACAGTCTCCTATGCCCAGATTATCTTTAACAGAGTGTCTATGATAGAAAAAGAAAATTCTCCTAATGAAGTAATGTCCTAAACTAGGGGCAAGCAAATGTTTACTGCAAAGGGTGAGATAGTAAATATTTGCAAGAGACATCAGGTCTCAGTTTTGCCATTATACCAGAAATGCAGCTACAGATATGTAAACAAATGTCTGTTCTGCTAAAACTTTAGTAATGGACACTGAAATTCAGTTTGCCAATTCCTATTCTAAACAGCCATCAAAAATATCACCCAACCCTGAGATTAAGTTTAAAACACTGATGAAACCATTTGAAGAGAGCCTCCCTCCACCAAATCATGGAGCTCAGTTGACACACACACCGCTGCTGTGTGACCCAGACGCAGGAAGGGAGAGGGAGGCTGTGCTCACACGCCATGGTATGGCTCCGCTGGCTGCCCAGGGAGCAGCATGTGAGAAAATGCTATTTTTCTACTCTGTAAAAGGAGTGAATTCATTTTGTCACATAATTCAGAAGTGGAGGAGAAGGGTTATTGACACAAAGCCCAGTGAAAAATTATGTACCTATTCTTGGATTAATTTAAATTTCCACTAAATTACAGATGACCCTGTATACATCTGTAAATGAAGGGGGTTAATTTGATGTAAAAACACAGGTGGCTCAACTGGAAAGGAAATTTCCACAGAGTAGAAGTTCTACTCATATAAATGTGATGATTCGTACTGTTTTTAGAAAAGTTATGTTCCATGTTCAGAGTCAATTCTTGGAGAAGTGTACATGTTACATACAAAATTCAACCTACTTCTCCTGCTTTTCTACCAGGAGCATGAAAAAATGACCAGACCATACCAATAAGGGCAACGAAGCATCCAACAAGTCAGAGAGGTTACCTTGTTCTCTAATAGGTTCAGCATTCAAACAAAATCCCCAAGTAAACCTCACACCACCAGACCAACCTCCTGAAGGGGCATGATAGCAACACTGAGGGGTGGGGTCAGGGTGGGAATGAGACTGTTTAGTTCTAAATTTTTTTCAGACTAAAAGAGAATCAAATTCAATCTTAAAAACAGATTGCCAAGATACCCTCATTTTCTTCCAATTTCATAAAACTGAGCTTAGAGAACAAATTTTAGAATGGCTTCCTATTAGAAAAGTGACTTCCAATTAAAAATAAATTAATTCTGACATATAAAGTTTAAAAAGAAAGTCTATAACAATGTTTGGATCCACAGAGATCCTCTTCCTAAGGAGAAGGAGATATTAAAGTGTCACATCAAAAACAACACTCATCACTCCCCAGCAACTCATTTCAAGTTCAGGAAAAGAAAATAAAAACAAAGTTCAGACACTGTCAGATGTCACGAATGAACACACATTACCTATAAAAAGACCTAGGTAAAAAGACTAGCAGCTATTTTTATGGAGATTAAGCACCACACTAAGATGATCTGAAAATAATTCTTCTTCTGGAACAGCTCTGAAAGCCAACGCAGTGCGGTGACATATGTTCAAGACGCAGCAGCGTGAAAGATAACAATAGCGATACCCTTACTGACTTCCAGCACGTAGGCAAGGCCCCTCACTTGAGATTAAACAAGATAATTACAAACTTGAAGCAATTATTTGATGAGTCTCTTTGAAAACCCAGTCACATCACTTCAGAGTCCCTGGTACTCCCTACTATTTCAAAATTGTATGAAATGGGTTAAAGAAATTATGAACTATCCATGCACTGAGACACCCAAATGATGTTGTAGAAGATGCTCACTATATATTTGTTGTTCAGCAACAAGAGACACATTTACAAAACAATAGAACCTCACTTTTGTTTAAAAAGTCTTAAAAATGGTCCAAAAAGTAGACAGTAAGGGATCTCTTTGCAAAAGCAACCTATAAAATTATCATTAATTTTATAAGGTACCATTAAAATTAGTTTGATTCTTTTATTTGCTCATTTATAGTTTCCAGCTTTCCTAGCCTGTTCTGTCATGATTTTATAAGAAAAATTGTTGTAATTTAAAAAACTTATATACTTATTTGCAAAATCAAGGTAGGTTCCAGTTACTATGGTAGCCATACAGCAAATGCGCAAAAGCAAGTAAATAAATCAGAAAGGAACACTAGCTTTATTTACAATTTTAAAATTCCAATAGTTTAATATAGGAGTACACATTAGGTTCAAAAACACACACACATCCCCCTAAAAGTCAAGGCTTTTAAACAAACTCAGTAGATAAGGGTGCTAGCAGTTAAGTTTTAAAACTTCTAACTTCCAACTTAAGTATGGTTTGGAAACCCAAATGTTTAAAAGATCTTATCTTTCAAAGTAGAAAAATATCTCCACCTTCCAAATAGGCAAAATTCTTATAACTTCATTTTCTTGCTTCATGAGGGTCATGAGAAGCATAGACACAAAGTCCCAAAAGAAGCAGTCCCTGTAGGCAGGCTGCTGTTATTATTTTATGGAAAAAGGCTCTGAGACCTCCAGCTGGGTGGGTGATCCAGATGGCTGGCTGACAGCCCATCCAAAGCCATCCACTGTGTGGCTATCCTGACAGGTCTACCCTCACCTTTGGCAAGTTGGGGACTGGCCTTGTGCTTTACTTACAGGGTGCTGTGCTCACAGAGGCCTCTCCTTAGAAGGAGGGTTTAGCGATCTGTAACTGAATTGATCTATGACCAAAGATACGTAAAAGGCAGCGCAGATTTTGCAAATGTGGTGAGAAGGAAACATTCTCATCAACAGGCTTCATTCTAGGCGATTTATTACTTTGACTGATTTTAATATACTGTATGATCTATAAATAATTGCTCACACCAGACAGGATGTTAATTATATGATGCAGTGATTTAGAAATAACTCATTATTTAGTACTTCCTTAAATTGTTTCAACCCCTGTTAACACTCTACCATAAACGGAGTGAAATTGGTGACTTTGGAGAGTTAATTTGGTGAGGTTCAGCAGGCATCTGGAGAGCCCTTCTAGTTTAAAAATGTTGTGTTCATTCCATGTAAACCCAGTAATGCAGGTGAACCCTTGGGTTCTACACTCTACTTGCCCTGCCTGCCTTCTGTTACCACCACCTGAGTGCCACGGTCCCCTCACTCGACTGTAGGTTTGTCATTGAAGGGTAACCTTTAAGATTAGAGAGATCTATTTATGACCCTAGGTATCATCTGCCACCAATTTTATTTTGTTTAAGATTTATTTATTTATTTATACATACAAGAACTGGGGTGTAGGCCAGACGTGGGTTGGAGGGGTAAGAGGATTCACCAGAGATTGAGTGGGGAGCAGAACAGGCAGATGTACTGAAATATGCTGCTAAGGGGAACAGTGGGTGAGACAGAGAGGTCTGCTGTGCCATGTGGGTTGCTCCCTGGCTGGCAGGTGATGGAACTCGTGCTGCAGTGGCTGGCGATAACTTGATAACGCTGGCTTTAACCCCTGCGCCACCAGGGAGGCCATGCCACCAATTTTAAATCCATAATACTGATCTGGAAATACTATCAGATAACATTTTAAAGTGTCATTTAAAGGCTATTAGCAAAACAAAACCACAATGTCATCCATACCTATTAGGATGTCTTTGTCAAAAAGACAAAAAAATAACTAATGCTGGTGAGGAGGTGGAGAAAAGGGAAGCCCCGGCACTGTTGGTGGAATGCAGACTGGAGCACCCTATGGTAAACAGTATGGAGCTTCTGTTCAAGAAATTAAAAATAGCACTTCCATATGATCCAGCAATTCCACTTCTGGGTATAGATCCAAAGGAAATAAAACCATTTCTTTTTTTAAATTATGTATATTGAGGTAACCTTGGTTTACAACACTGTGTTTTGGGGGTATAGGTGTACATCTCCACAAATGTTTATCACACCACGACCACCACCAAAGCCCCAATATCCCTCCATTATAGTCCCTCCTTGCTTTGCTCTACGCTCCCGGATGGTAGCATCAGCTGTGCAGTCAGATCAAGGGTTTATTTTGTTTCATTTTGCATTTGTCTGTGAAAACAGTATCTTGAAGAGATATCTATACCACAGTGTTCACAGCAACAACACTCAACCTAAAGATGCTTATCAATGAATAAGTGGATCAAAACAATGTGGTACACACACACACACACACACACACACGAGCACACGCGCACACACACACAAATAGGAATACTATTTATCCTTCAAAAAGGAAATCCTGTCATTTGCAACAATGTGAATGAAACTTAAGGGTATTATGCTAAATGAAATAATGGCAGATAGAAGACAAATACTGCATGCTATTGCTTATATATGAAATCTTTTTTTAAAAATCAAACTCAAAGAAACAGAAGCAGTAGAAAAGTGCTTGCCAGGGTTGGTGGGGGCAGAGAAGAAATAGAGTTTGTTAAAAAAAAAAAAAGTACGAGCTTTCAGTACGTAAGATGAATAAAGTTAAAGGATCTCATATATAGCAAGGTGAGTATAGTTGAAACTACTGTAGCATATAATGGAAAATTGCTAAGTGGAACTTAAATGTTCTCACAAAACAAGAGGGGGGAGGAGGTGATGTGGTAGATGTGTTAATTAACACTAATTCACTGAGGGACTCCTTTCACAAAGTATACATATGTCAAATTATCATGTTGTACACATTAAATATCATAAAATTTGTTAGTTATGCATCAATAAAGCTAAGGGGGTGGGGGGGAGGCTACTGTATCATTCCAGAAGTTTGAAAAACAACTGATTCATCATGTCAATCATAATTTCTTTCCACAATTATGTAAATTATTTCAGAATTCACATGGGATATTTGAAATTATAAGCCAAGATAAACTTACAAAATATTTACATTACTGATTAACATTTAAGTCCCCTGGAGTTTCAAAATTAATTCTAGGAACATTCAGTGGAAAGAGAAAAGAGCCAAGTGGAATATTAGGGTTAAATTCATGTTTAGCCTATTATTTCTCTTGCATCTGGTAAAAATCTTACTGTGAGGTGTTTATTGTAACCAAAGAGACCACAGGTTTCTTAAGAAGTATCACATGCTATCTATTGCACTTGGGTGATATCACATTTTCTAATATCTCCAAAGTTTTAGAAAGAGTGGTGTCTATAAGTGGGATGTTTTATCATTTTTGGAACTCCGTTTTCCAAGTTTTGACTTCAGGGTAAACAAATAGTTGTTTTCATCAAAGTATATCAATATTCTTTTTGGAACAATCAATCTGGTTTTGATAAGCAAACCCTCTTTGATAAGCAATTCAAGAATAATTATAATAATGCAAGTTCAATGCAAAGAAACACTGACTTTTGTGTTTTGCTTAATTAACAAAAACAACAGTTTATGCTAGACCTTCTATTAAGAAATGTCAGACACGTGATAGGTCTTGGCCATTATAAACCACCTTTAATATGACTGAGTCAACTGAAAAAAAATTTAAATAATGATTTAGCTGAAGAGTTAAACAAACAGTATTAAAACATTTTCAAGCTTAACTGTTACATATTTTTCTATTAAAAAGACTGACGGAACATAACTTTTTAAAAGCAACCCACATAACTAATTGGATCCCCTTCTCCCTGTCTCACTTTCTCAAAATTTGTGGAATTTTCAAAATACTTTTTTCAACCACCAAACATTTAACTGTCCAGAAATCAAGGATTTTCATGAACATTTCTCACAGCTGAATCTATTAAGCAATTATGCATCATGTCACTAAGTGAAAGTAGCCTGAATTTCTGCATTAATACTACTCATTTATTATTCTGATTTTTATTCATTCTAATTTTTGCAGAGCACAAATCTTTTCATCCTGGGGGCTAAGCTTATTACAGAATAAACCATACTGCAGATCTAGATATATATTTTGCTCAGCTAAAATCGTATGTCAAAATGGACACAACTCCTCCCAGTTTAGATTTTAAGTTTATTTTTAGCTTGTGATTTTAAAATTTAACATAAAAGCATCTTGCCCCATAAGTGTGTTAACTAGATTTTTTTTTCAATTGAATAATAAAATCAACAATGAAATTAACTAACTCTATATCTGAAGAGCAATTGGGACAGCTTTCACAAGACACAAGGTTTTAAATCTTCACAGAAAAACGCTTTCTCTGTCAAAGCATTCAGAGATCAAATAATCCAATGTGTTAGGTAAGTGAAATAAATGCAGTTAGTCAGTTTAGTGTTTGTAGCAAAGTGACATCAATGAGAAGACTTCCTGAGGAGCTTAACCTAAGAGGGCAGAGAGTACACCGCCACGCCTCTGCCCAGGAGTGCACACAGCTGGGTAGGGATGTGCAACCCATGCCCTAGAAAACTCCTCCTGCACCAACAGGGAGCCAGGAAAGCATCACTGGTTAATGCCATTTCCTCTCTGGTATCACACAGGCATGATTTCGTGATTTCACCAGCACAGGTTCATAATAAGCCTGTCGATGACACATAAGCTCGGTAAGTAAAATTAGAGCAATTTTGTCACCCAGAGAAGTAAGGGTGGCTTCAGAATGTCCTTCTAAGGTCAATGACTCATGAAAATGGCAGACCACAGGCTGACAAATGGAAATGAAAAAGGGGAAGAGAGACAATCCTTAATTTGCCTTTGTCTTGAGCTAGGGAAAGAGAGACTCAAACAGCACTAAATTTTACACAAGTCCCAGTGCTGAGCTTCTCATCGGGGAGGCTGAGGAGAAGGTCAGGCCTGTGATCTGGGGTTACTGGTGAACAGGAGGGAAGTATAGAAAGTGAGAGCGAACATTTAGGAGGAGGAATGTGGCAGAGTAATTTTTATATCTGTTGATATAATAATAGAGCATACTTGTAATTATATATCTCTGGATTTTACAAGAAGCATTGATCCAGAAAACATTCAGGATATCTGTATAGATATGTTTATCTGTGCATGTGTGTGTGTGTATCTATGTAAAGAAAGAGAAAAAGAGTAAGATCCTTTATCATAGATACTTTGAGAAGCTCTGCCCCAGAGCAACCAAAACAAAGTTCTATATGGATGTTGTGCCTATTAAGTGTGCAAGGATATTGATTTAGCTGCAGTCATCTCTAAAATTACTAGAATATTAAGATTTTTCAGAAGCAGGTAATTTTACCCATGTGTAATACACTAAGCTCCTCTGATTAACATTTGAATTAATCTAGAGCTATTTCAATTGCAAGCCAATGAGATACCAAATAATCAAAACTGTTCAGAGGAATTGAGATATTAATTAACATAATTCCATCGGGAAAGGAGAGTTCTGTGGTCAAACAAAGTTGGGACAAAATCTCCATCCCACAGCACCCTCCTGGGGAGGAAAGATACCTATTAGCATATCAGGATCCTTATAAGGCCTAGAGTTAAGACAAATGTTTAACAGCACAGACAAGCTCTTTATCCAAACATATTAACACCTTGCTCAGGAAACACAATTTTTCAAATGTGGGTATAGTCAAGACTCCAGATTAGCAATCAAAAGCCTACTAGCTGTTTCTTGCCTTCATTTAGAAATGAACCTCACTAGCCACCCCACCACACTGCTGAGCTGCAGCAGGGATGAGATGAAGATGGAAAAGCACTCCTACCATAAGTAAGCACCTGGAGGGGGAGGACCTGGCACTCCCCCGCCCTTTGCTCTCATGGCCCCTCCTGAGGCCCACACCTGCTCTGTGCTCAGCACAGGAAGTTGCTCTCTAGAAAATGTTCCAGGCTATCTCCTCCTCCCCCATTCAGCCAGGATAGCTAATGCTGATGGCCACTTCTGGGAATTACTCCCTTTGGCATTCCCTATCTTTGGAGGCCTGCAGGCCAGAGTGGCCTGGGTGGTGCTACCGCTCATCCTTGGAGATGCAGGTAGGCCCCAAAGAAGAGCCGGGAGGAAGCCCTGCATGTCTCACAAGTTCTAGGTGGTGGCATCTGCCCTTGGCTTCAATCTCCAAGCAGAGACATTTCTCTAAGACGCTGCAGGGGTGTCGGCCACAATCATAGAGGACTCGAGAGTGCTCAGGTTCCCAAGCTCACAACCATCTTTCCACCCCAAACCACCTGCTCCCATATGGTGCCCACTAGGGACCCAGTGAGCGAATATCACTTTCATCTTACTGGGAAAACAATCTAAACACAAATGTCACAACCCCGAAGAGAAAGCATCGTACGAAGAAATCATGTAAGGGATTGATAGCATCTCTTCTCTCACCCACCATGACAATCCAGCTGCTGTGCAACCTCTGGGTACTCATTTTAACAATCAATAATAATACACTTTCCCTCAAACAACTGTTATTTTTAACTTTAAGGGCTCCCCTGTTTACTTCAAAGGCAGCACCCAGAATGTGAGCCATGTCTACAAAGTCATGTGGTCAGTGAAATGTAGGTCAAGGAATTGGTTTTCTTATATGTTCTTCCAACCACCAAACCACAGGGTCTTTGTTAAGGTCAAAATTATCATGAGACATTATTTACATAGCACACAATGAGCTCAGTTCTGCAGCTGTTACAAACACGAGCCACAACTTAAAACAATAAAAAATAGAAAGATAAAGAGCTATTTGTTTTACTCACTGTTCACGTAAACATTAAATGTCACGGAAGAATTGACATCGGAATTGGATGCTAGAAATGTGTAAGTGCCTCCTTCGCTCCCTTTTAATCTGGTCAGGTGAAGTTCACTGACATATCTACAAAAAAAGGACAAAAAAATCAATCACCCACAGACAGCCTCCCTCAGAGTGGTGTCTTGTTCACAGTTTCTATATCTGGAAATACCCACCTGTTTGGGGAAAAATGAGTCAATTTAGTATTAATAAGATCCACATTAACAAACACACACATATTTAATTTGGGACAAATGTCTGTCGTGTGGGAAGGTGTGTGGGGAAAGCCTGTCTAAGTACAAAGGCAACCTCATGGCGAGTGCAGCTATTATCTCCCCTGGGCCACAGTCTGCTCTGCCCACAGCCGTTCATTCATGCTCCGCTCACCAAGCCCCGAATCACCTGCCCTGCTTTGCTTTAGCAACACTCCTCTGGCCAGGACAAGACTGGCAGCCATCTACCTTCAGGCTGTCTCCAGGCAGATACTTCAGGGCCCTGGCAACAAGGTCAATACTTTTGCCCTTGCTTCCTTCTCGCCACGCCACGGCCTCTGGTTTTCCTTCCGCCCCTGCTACTTCCTCGTGTCTTTGGCAGTTCAGTTCTAAGTCCTCACTGAATGACATCCAAGAGGATCTTCAAAAACTGGCTTTTGGTGAAATGACTGATCATGAAACTGATTTCACCATAGACTAATTGATAGAACTAAGAGTCTAGCTTCTGTGGCAGATTTCTGGCCATAAAAACATCACCAGACTTCTTTCTAAGTAGAAACCCAAACACATATAATATTAAGCAACCTAATATTAAGCTTAATTCATTTCCCAAGCTGCTTTTTCCAGCTCAGGATCGCAGGTGGCCAGACTATCCCAGCAGCTCAGGGCACAAGCCAGGATCCAGCCTTGGGCAGAACACCCTGCTCTGACTCTCTCTGTCTCACACACACAAACACACATCACTAAGACTAGGACAGCTGAGACACACCAACAAATCTAACGTGGACATATCTGGGCTGCGGGAGGAAACCAGAAGACCTGGACAAAACCAGGTCTTTTGGTTCTGTCATGGGGAGCATGTGACACTGACGTATAGACAAGGTCCTGGCTGGAATTGATTCTACTTAACAAAATGACATTATTCAAGGACCTGCAGTATTTGCCATGGAGCTTCTGTTGTACTGCAGGGCTGCCAGAGGTGGCCAAGCAGACCAGCACAGTCCACCATCAGGGGAGTTGCTGACACGGGCTCTGGTGTGGATGGAGTCCCTGGGCAGCTCTTAGCCCACACAACTGACCACAAGCATGGCAACTGGCTGAGCAGCTTCCCTGGCAATCCACTGTCACCACAACTACTTGCTGTTTGCCTGCTACTTTCAGATCATCAACTCTAGTCCAGGCTTCTGTGCCCCAGCCACTAAAACAAGATCACATGCCCACGCATCCCCCATGCCTCTTGGGTGCAGTTAGCAATGACTCATACCTGCAACCTTCTCCCAATCTTGCCCTTGGGCACTAAGACCCACTAGGAAGTTGAGGGCACCGCCTGGCCTGCAGTCAGTGAGTGGGACCTCTGAGAGGGACCAAAGCTTCAAGCATCCTAGGATCAGACCGTCGCTCTGCCTCACTTTACCTACATCCTCTCCCTTTTCTTTCCCCTCACCACCTAATTCTCCCCCTGCAGCTCTTTTCTCCCTTATGAAGCCCTTGCCTAAGAATTCCTGCCTCTATGGAACCTGACTTAGGAGGCCTCCCACCTGAACATCTCCAGTGAAGATCCCCCCAGGCAGCCTCAACTTCCACAAAGCCCAAGCTGAACACACTGCCTTTGCCCTGGCTCTTCCCTCTCTCTCTCTCTCTCTCTCCTTGAAAGCTGCTGCCTCTCACCAGCCAGCTAGCTGGGACATCTTCAGTGCTTCCCTCTCTCCAACCCCCATCACCTGGACACCCTCCAAGTCTATCTTCAACCCTCAGACCTGAGCCAAGGACACCACCATCTCGCACCACATTCTTACAACCAGTAATGGCTTCTGAATGGAAAAACAGACCAACTCTATATGGGCACCTATTCTTATCAGCTATGTGATCTGAGTCAAACTATATAGCTCAGAAATGTCTCAGTTCCCTATTCATGGAAATATGAGAGAAATAAGATCATCTACTCATAAAGTTTGTGAGGACTAAAATTAGTTAACGTGTCAGGTCCTTCCTGCAGGGCAGAAAAAAACACATGCACTTACATAAAGGGTTACTATTGTGACTATTTCTACCACAAATGTTCTGAGGATCAAATGAGAGATATGATGTAAAAGACATGGGTTCATTGCCTGGCCCAAAGCTACTTAATGATTCTTAGTCTTCTTGTAGTTTTAAAAAAAATGATTGAAGATGCTTTCCTCTTTCTTGGAAGAGAATTCTTTAATGTGTCCCAAGTATACGCAAGTTATTGCTTTGAACTGTCCTCAGAACCAGGGAAACTAGCCTCCCTCAGAAAACTCAGGCACACACTGTTTTGTGGGCTCTTATATAAGAATATGAAACATGGGATGAAGACTCAGCCCCAAACTTCCTTCGAAAGCAGGTGTTTGCTCACATTTATTTATGGGTTACGGAACAAGATGTGGAAAGCCAAGTGACAGGAGGGGAAAATGTGCAATCTCCAGTAAGGGCTGTTTACTTACCTGATATTACTGTCATTCTCAGACTTGGGGTAATCTTCCCACTTATCAGTGGAGGTTCTGTTCATATAGATCCACAGCTGGCGTTCAGGTTTGGGGTATGCATCATACTCAACAATCAGATCCACATTTTCTCCATCATTTACAAATATTGTAGTATTCATCATAGGGAAGATATTAATGAATCCTTTATCTAATCATAACAGAATAAAACAGAAGGAATCCATTATCCACATGACCTGACAAAAATCAGGACTTCATCTTTACGTTACAAAGATAATTGACTGATCCCCAGTATTAATTGGCAATGACAAATTAAAGAATTTTAACTAGCCATTTTACATTCTATTTTGTTCTTACAAAATCACTGTCATGAACTGAGAGCACACATAATTGAAATGCTTACTCTCCCATCACTGTGTATTAAAAATCTATCGGAATCTTACAGGTCTTTTAGAACTATTAGTCTAGAGGGTCATTATGTTAAAAAAAAAATATTTGGACCATATCCAGACCTAATGTAATTGTGTGTGTGATAAGATGTCATAAATCAGGAAGGAGGGGGGCTCTAATGCTCAATGAAAAAATGTTGGGGCCTCCCTAGTGGCCTACAGGTTAATTAAGTCTCAGCACTACCACTGCCAAGGTCCTCTGTGACGGCCTGAGTTCGATCCCTGGCCAGGCGGCTAACCCATATGGCACAGCAGACCCCTCCTCGCTTGCTTGCTGCTCCCCTCAGCAGTGTATTTTAGGAGATCCACCTGTTCTGTTCCCTATTCTTTCTCCAGTAAATTATCTCAACACCCACCCCCCACACCTTTGGCCTGCACCCCAGTTCTTTTACACAAAAATATTTTTTTAACATTGAATGTCATGAAGTATTTGAAGAAAAATAAACTTAGTTCTTCTTATTATATCATGTATCACAGATGAATGAAGGATAGCTTTTTAATAATCAAACCGTATTTTTAACTAACACACTTGACTCCTATCAAACTTCTATAAAAAGGCAGGCAGTGTTCTGGGCATTTGGAAGCAACAGAAGCATCATAAAAGAAAAATCTGAATATATAAATATTTTTAAATGACTATGTAACAAAATTAGTTTATAGGAAAAAGAGGACATGAAAATATAGGAAAAATGCTTTAATAACTAAAATAAGGCATCACTTTTCACTTACAAACAATTGCAACACTTCAATAAGACTTAAAAAGTAAAATATATCCATCTTATAGAATAGTAATAATCAAACCAATTTGAAATAGACTCAACAATTTTACAAGTGCGGTAAATAGCCCGTTGAATGCCATACTGTAAACCGGCACCACTCTTTTAGAAAGCATTTAGTGACATAGATTCTCTTAAGTGATCTGTTCTTCAATTTACCCCTGTAATTTCCACTTGGGAACTTTTTTTGGTGAGACAGCTTCAAAAAGAAGTACTATTTATAAGAGAACGTTCATTTAAAAAAATGAGAAATCAGAGAACTGTTTACATAAACAAAGTACCCTTAAGAAGCAGCTATAATAATATAAGAAAGGACATCATAAAATAATTGCCAATATATTCTTAACAGCCCTATTTATGCAGCGCTTACTATATGCCAAGAATTGCCCTAAGTATTTTAGCTTATTTAATAATTATGAGAATAATTAATCTTATGACAATAGTGAAAAATAAAACTCCTAATTCATAGATGAACAAAATCAAGTCCAGGAAAGTCATATAGCTAGCTACTGAATGGCAGAGAGTAGATATGGGTACAGGTCTTTGAGAAGTCAAGGCTGGTCTCTTCTTACTATAGCTGACCCTAGAGTCTCTATACATTTTCAGAGACAAAGAGATTGAGAGAGAGTGACAATAACACTGTATGGATAACGAAAATTCTGTTGCATATGAAATAAGCAATATTCCAAATCTTACAATTATTATATCAAGTTAGTGGGATTGTGGAAGAATTTTAATTTTATTCTTCCACTTATTTCTGAAAATTAAAAAATTAACTTTAAAATTTAAAATCAGCATGCATTGTCTTTGGCACTAAGTAGCTAAATGCATTAAAGTCTCATGTGAGACTGTCAATGACCATATTACTACCCTTTGGTTTCCTATAGATTCAGAATAAAAATGGACTCCAACTGACCTGTGTACCAATTGAAAATGGATTTTTCAGGTGAGAATGAAAAATCATTCAAATGGAAAATGGAGGTGGAAACCACCTCACTATAATATCTAAGTTATAAATGATCCCCTTTGCCATTCTTTGCATAATTTAGGTTAATTCTGAGGAATAAATATTTCATCTGAATGCTACATAAAATTTTTAAGTTCTCAAGGTCATAAATTTAAAGATATCACACAATGCAAAATATTAAGATCCTACAGACAATAATATTTGCACTGTATTAATTCTCTCAAATCACCATGTATAAATTACTCATTTTAAGTTCCTCCTGAGTTTTCTATAAACCATATACTTTGCTCAATGGCCACTTTATGTCTTCACATTCATTAAGTCTAAGAATTCTTAGTATCAAAGAACTCCATCCAGATAGTTATAACATTAATGTACATTTGCATTAAGAAATTGGTGACACATTAACTTCTAATCAAATGCAAACACCATGCGAGGCACTTCTATCAAATCTATTGCCTTTTCTCCTTTCCCCAGCCTTGGGAGTTAGAGGCTGTGCTTCTCAGAAGAGAAAATGCAGGCCAAGTTTAGTTCAGATGCATTTGAAAGTTAAGTGGCAGAACCCCAATTCAAAACCAGGCTGCAGCCATCCCTAAGCCTTGTTGTCCCCACCAATCCGTGTCACACCCAAAACCTGTGCCTGACCCCAAGAGAAATGACTGTTCTCTTTGTTCCTTCCTGTTCTTGTCCCATTGTATCTCCTGAAACAACACAAAACCAGATTCAGGTTTCACCACCTCACATCTTTCCAGTTACACAGTTATATTCTTGGAAATTGATGAATGCATTTTAAAAATCTGATTACATACAACAATATGCTCAAAACATCCTTACTAATTGCTTTCTGGAGCTGAAGCTGATATATCAACATGCTCCCTAATCAACTTAGCAAATTAGCACTTATGGAGTTTAATATTTTAAAAGCATAGCCTTCTATTCAAATTAATAAATGGTTCACAATCATGTTTAGGGATGGAGTAGTATTCTTTCTCTGGGATGACTCTATAATTGCAAGTAAAATGTCTTTTCCACGTTCAGTCTGGTGAGATCCTCTCCATTACAACATGGGCAGAAACACTAAAATTATATGGGATTTTTGTGGGATAAATTACAGACCTCTAACGTTGCCACATGAATTACTGAAGAAATATATGGTGGGAAAGAGAGATGAAAATAAATATCGCATCGTTTTATTATTGTTCATGATGAAAAATTTTACCACCCTGCAAGTGCTTAATCAACATCAAGCACAAAGTACATGGTTACATTAAGAAGACAAGAAAACAGACTAACTTCAAACAATACTAAATAGTGTATAAGTGAAATACTTTAAAAATATTTTCAGTAAACCAAAGCCAGCTAGTACTTCACTATACTCTGCTCTCTTTAAATAGCTATTTGGAAAATAAACATTTGGTGAGATTTTGGGGGAAGGGAAGAAAGGCTAAGCCAGTGTGGATACCAGATGGGGCACAGGTTCCCATGTTCCAGTTTATGCTCCAGGGAACTCTTCCTGAAAGTCTATGTTCTGACCTTTAAAGTTGGAGATAGGGTAAGGTAGGGCCAGGGAGAGGAGGCATATGTTGGGGCAGAGAAGTCCAATTCAGCCTTCCTGGCTACAAATGACCTAGATCCATGCACTGGTAAAACGATAAACCAAAAAAGCTGATGTGCAACACCAAGTGATTCAGAGAAATACTTTAGTCTCTAAGGATCTGCATTTCCCAAAGAGAAAAGTCTACGGCCACTTTCAAATTCAAGTCATTCGGCAAGGACTAGAATTTTTGAAAAAGCTCAATTTACATTTTATTTGTTTGATGGAGAGGAGAGGGAAAGTAGCAGAGGGAATGATAGGTTTGAACAACTTCAGTTACAGCTTTCCACTTACCTTTAGTAAATTGGTAGAATTTTGCGCTCTACTTGGAAGAGGCTACAAGGATAATTTTCATCCAGCCGTTCATTCATTTGGTGATAATAAAATTTCTAAGAATCTGTTCAACATTCCATTTACATAAAAAGGAAACTATCTAGTAATTTCTTCTTTCACTACTGCCAGTAATTTATACATTCTAATAGAGATATTTACCTACTACTTCCAAGGTTGTTGTGACATTTGCTGATCCAAAAGTATTATTGGCATAACACATGAACACTCCAGAATCGTTAACTCTTGCTGAGCTGATAGTCAACCTTTCTTTACGTTGGAAGTCAAAGTCACCGTGATGCCTGCTATTACTCTTTACCTGTGTTTTAGTCTGTTGGTTTCAGAAAGGGAGAAAAAAAAAATCAAAGATTACCATAAAATTTATATTCAGGATCTTTCCTAGATAAATTAAAAATAGCAGCAATTAACTTCTTCATATTAGCATTCATTATACACTACTTAAGTAAGAATAATAAAGCATCATGACAAGTCTGTCACTGGAACACTTCATATTACAGGATTATATTGAAAGATAGTCATTATTAATGATTGGAGGAAAAACATGAAAATTCATTTCTTAATAACCACAGCATACATAATTCTAAGCTCTTGCAGCACTACATTTTTTTTTAATCAAGCTAAACTTCCGGTTATTATAGAAAAAATATAGAATACTGACTTTTTCTGAGTCAGCATACTTAGGTCATATCAACAGCTCCTGTTACATAATTTTTTATTCTGTATCCCAGTGATTGGAAGAAAACACATTCTATTTTATTAATGGTTATATTATTGTCATGAATAAAAGTATAATCACAATGTCGATAACTTAGAAATCCATCCTGTAGTCTTCACCCAGCAGAATTTTGGCTACTATTGAAGGAGTCCAAAGTAGATGAGACATATAAGATTAAGCCCCAGTAAGCATGAGCTAAAGAGAAAAGGTTGTGAATTTGTCTATCATGGTGATATTGTAATCCCACCCTTACTTGTCTACAGATAAGACAGGGAGAGATTTCTAGTATGGAACACATCAGGAGAAAAAAATGACAGGAACTGCAGTTGTTTTTAGAAAAAATTCAAGGGAATAGCAAATAGATTTCTGTATCTTCCAAATTTTTCTGTAAGTGAAATACAGATTTACATTCCTATTCCTATTACACATTTCTATTACAATGAAAAAATAAAAAACCTAAAAAAGGAAGTAAATAGGAACTGATATTAACATGAAATGAAATCAAGACTGGTTTGACAGCCAGGCCATGGTGAACCTATTAGCTTAGATTATTCTGACAATGTTGTAAATCAGAACAATTCTTCTGGAATGTAACTTGGCAGTATGTCCATTCCCTCTGATCAACCAGCAAATTTATCTCAAGGAAATAATAAAAAAACAAAAGTTCCCAGATGTTTATTGCAGTGAAACTCAGAATGCCAGGTAATTCAAAATTATGAATGTAAAAATTTGAAAACCATATGATAATATATATGCATGTGGGCAGAGAGGAAATAAATATGAAAAAAAAAAAAGGGCAGACTACAAAGCAATTATAAGGACAAGTTACATGTGACCCTTAGTACTTAAAACACAGTGGTCCAAAAAATTTGTTTTTTAAATATAAAATATGCCCCAGATTTAAGATTTAATATGAAAAAAATACAAAGTCACATTAACTTTATGCTAATTTCAAGAAAAATAATATTCAGGCAATACTGGGTCAAATAAAATACAGCATGAAAATCAATTTTACTTTACTCTTTGTAATGTGCCCCCCCAGAATTTAAATTACATAGGGGGTTCACATAATATTTCTATTGCAGCAATACTATATGCAACTGTGGAATTAGAACTTTTTGTTCTGTTATTAGATTTTTGAAAAAAATTTTATAAAGCAAGCTGACTGCCAGAATTGAGTATTTCAAAATAAAAGGGAGAGAAGCCTATTTAACTGTGAAAACTCAAGGTCTCCACTAGTCTCAGCTATTGTTTCTAAGAGAGGATGAAGAAACAAAACCTTTAAAGGAATTTCTGGTTCGAAGTACTATATAGATTTGACGCTAACCTCCTTCTAAGAGATTCTTCTAGTAACTGGTAGAAATCTGCCATTTCAGTGTGGCAGATCAATTATTAAGATGATGAGATGGCAAGAAGTAACATTTTCTCTGGCCTCTCCTACTCCATCCTGTCCCAGACTTCTCCTCTACAAAGGTAAAGTAACAAGGTACAGATAACATGCCATATTCTACACTTACAATACTTGGTATCTTCTAGTTCTTACAAGACACCAAGAATCTCATTAGAGGCTAAACATGTCAGCACCAGAAAGAATAGTTTGGTTCAAGTGATGCAATATTAACACCCAAACCCAAAGACCATAATTTAAGATACCATCAAAGAGCATAATTAAAAGCATTAGAAAAACTAGCCAAGATTTCTAAGGGTTGACTACACTCCAAGATTCTCATGTTTTAAACAAACAATTGCAAAAACTAAAAACACTCATTTTATCTTAAATTTCATTGTGAGTTAAACTATTGCAAATGGTTGGAATCCAACACTGGATTTTTGAAATGATTTAATGGTGCTAACAGTGCTAAGTAGTTCAAATTAAGCCAAAGGATATCAGTAAAAGATTCATAGATGAACCTTGGCAAGGAGCCAAGAGCCCCATCTGCAAGTCACACATTACATATTGTTTGCACCTGATTTGGTTTTCCTTAACCCTTGGAGGTGCACACGGGATTTCCCCAAAGAGTTCCCAACACCAAGGGTTTATCTACCAGTGCCAATGGATTAATTGGGAATGGCATGCAGGGCTCCTGGGAAAAATGGTTCAGAACGAAACTGCCTGAGGCAATTTAATTTCTCATCTCAAAAAGGCTAATTTTTGAGTTATACAGCTGTTCAAATACATACACAGTTGAAACTGTTCTCTCCTCTAAAATCAAGGGATTATAGAAAGCCAACTGGTAAAGACTGTGTTCTGTAGTTAGTCAGAAATCTACACATTAACTATTGTTATTATAATATTCTATGATATAAAATTAAAACTTGTTTTTCTTGGTTTCCATT
The DNA here is from genome assembly GCF_964194135.1 of Talpa europaea. Lineage (NCBI taxonomy): Eukaryota > Metazoa > Chordata > Mammalia > Eulipotyphla > Talpidae > Talpa > Talpa europaea. The sequence continues at coordinate 113,756,797 of NC_140071.1, forward strand.
GGCTTAAAAGAACAAGCCTATAGTATAATCCATTCTCCTAGTCAATGGCATGCTTCATTTAGCAAGGTATCATCCATCACATGCCTACATGAATACCATGATAATGCTTTGCATTATGCTAATCACCATGGTTACTTGCTTTAACAAAGAATACTTTAAATTGGCCTGAAATTGCCAATGTTGAAAATGGGGCATGTTTTAGGAAGATGCAGGGGTGGGGTGGGGAGAAATATAGAATTTCTTTGTTCCAGTATAATGGATATATGTGTACTGAGGACAAACCATTGTGATAGCTAATTAACTAGGATGGTCAAGATTATTCAAACAATAATTACTGAAAACTGAAATTCAATGGAAATTTTAAAGCAAAATATTAGGAAAAATAGACATTTTAAAGACTTTGTAATTAATGACTACATTTAGAGGGAGGGAAAAAACTTCAAATATAAGTGGCTAAAATTTATTTAATTTTAGGCTATGTCTAACATGGTAGATATCATACAGCAGATACATGAATAAGAACCTAAACATGTTAAATGTTTACTTTTAACATACCTAAACATTGTTAAATCAATAAGAACCTAAACATGTCCAAATGTTTCAGATTAAAGATAACTATTTTAGGGGGCCTCCCTGGTGGCATGAGGGGTTAAGATGCAACCTGTGAAGCTATCTGTAGCCACTGCAGCACGAGTTCGATGCTCGACCAGGGAGCTAACCCACATGGCGCAGCAGACCTCTCGGACTTGCCTACTGCTCCCCTCAGCAGCATGTTTCAGACAGTCTGCCTGTTCTGTTCCCCACTCTGTCTCTGGTGAATCCTCTCACCACCCACACCTCTGGCCTGTACCCCAGTTCTTTTTTTTTTTTAAGATTTATTTATTTATTTATACAAGCACTGGGTACAGTCAGAAGCGCAGGGAGGGTGAGAGAATTCACAAGAGCCAGAGCAGGGAGCAGAACAGGCAGAAGGATTGAAGTACACTGCTGAGGGGAGCAGCGGGCGGCAGGAGAGGTCTGCGCACCATGTGGGACCCTTGCCCAATGGCTGGGATTGAACCGGTGCTGTAGAGGCTGCGGGCAGCTTCACAACCCAGAGCTCTACCGCTGGGCCACCAGGGAGGTCCTCTACCCCAGTTCTTATATGCAAAAATAAAATCGAGAGGGAAAAAAAAAAAAACTATTTTAGTAATAGTGACCAAAACAAATAGAAAACCATTAGCAACTTGATCTCAGTTAACCAGCCCCCAAGGAGGAAATCACATCCATACAAAGAGAAACCTATCTCTCAAATGAACAGGCCATTTTGTGGGGAAGGAAAGAACTTTCTGATTAATATCTAAAACCATCTATTCTTTATAACTATGGAAGGAGGAAAAGTCAGCAACTTTTCTCAATATTTTAAATAATCAAGCCTGAATAGTATGGATAATAGCTTTAAAAATTAGGTATTTATGCAGTTAACCTTTTTTTTTTTTAATTTCCACACTGAAGTCATTTAAAGAAACAGCACAAGCAGTAATATAGTCTCATGTACTCTCCTCAATTTTCTCAAAATAACTTTACAAAATGACAATGATCTGTTACTAGTCATGAATGTATACAAGTACATACACAGAGTGTTATAAAATGGGGGAAAATGCATCTCAGCCCTCCTGGACCAACACACCAGCAGAGCCATCCCCTAGGACACTTAACAGATTCTTTTAAAGAAAAACCTTAAAATGTCCCACCATAGAGATAGCAGCATATTGAGAAAAATAAAAGTAATAATTCACGCACCTGACTGTTTTCCTTTATCCACATTGAGTCCACAGAACTAGACACATCTTTAATAGTGCACGTCACACTAAATTCTTCCCCTTCCCTAAGAAGATGGCTTGCCTTGGACACAGATACAACTGGTACAGCTCTGATGGCTAGAAAAAAAAAAGACATGCAGCCTTCAAGTAATTTGTTCTATTATGGCGTGAAATTTTAACTTAACCATTTTTCCTCAAATTGCAGTTGATTTTATCATCTTTTAAATAAAACATAAGGTAGATTATTAACCAATCTGTATTACTTGCCTAGCTGAAGATACCCGAAATTAAGTCATGCAGCCTTCAAGTAAATTCATTAATATTGAGTGGAAAAGACAGAAGCATTTACTTAGCAATTATAATACTTCTGGACAATACTTTTTAAAATTTATTTCAGGCTTTACTTTTTTACTACCTTTTTAATGAAGTACCATTGTTTCACACCCTTGTTAATTATATGTTGGCAGTACAGGATTTCTCCCCTCAGGTGTGGTTACTGAAGCTCTCCTACCACCAAATCCCCACAGTCTCCACCAGTCCACTGTGCTCTCCCCCTAGGCCCCTTTGGTCAATGCTGTCTTGAAATAGGTAGAAGTCCTGGCGTAGTAAAGTGGTTTCCTCTTATAGAAACTCCCAGGTCTCATAAAGATGTGACCTATAGCTAGTTATATCCTTTAACCAAACAGGCATCTCGCCTATGCTGTAAAAATACTTTGTTCCTGAAAATCCCAGGTTTCAAAGAATCAAAATTTCCTGATTTTCAATCAGCATACTCTGTCAAAAACTGAATGAAAACTATTCAACTGTTTAAATGCCAACTGGTATTGAATAGGATACCCTCTGAGATGCAAAATCTAGGCATCTTCCAGAAGACTTGACATAATACCATCATTACAAGGTCCAGTTGGTATGTTCCAACAAGTCAGGGGGCACTGTCCTTCTCAGATTGGGAAGAGTTTGAGAATGTATTAAAATTAAATAGCTGAGGAGCAAGTCAGTTCACATATCAATAGTAAATCAAGGAGTGAAAAATTTGTATGCTCATCCTTCCAGGGAAACCTTTTAGGAAGTAACTGAAGTTGTCTTTAGTTTCTCAGGGAAGAACGTTTGTGCAATTAAGGTGCTTTGAGGCATCCTGAAGTCAGTGGCTCTACCATTCTCCCCACTCCACTGAATCTTTGACAGATACATTTAGCTGGAGACCACCACGGGCTGGTGTCCTGGGGTTGGGGTTGTGAAATCAAGAACCCACAAGTGGCTGACTTTATTTTGACCCTGAGGAACTGATGAAGAGCCAGCTGCCTGATCGACAATGCTAACAGGGATGGATGAGAAGAGAGAAATTTTTAGGTCATGAGATTCTCTGAGCCCCAGGAGAAAGTAAGGGAGGCCCGTACCTGCCCTCACTTTCAGAGTGAATTTCTCCGACAGCTCTAGCTTGCCCTCCCGTTCAGCAGAGCAGCGCAGGCAGAGCCGATGATACTCGCGTCTCACGTTTCTGATGGTGATGCCAGCCTTGGGGTCAGCGACAAAGACCAAGCCTTTCGGAAGGGACTTCCCCTCACAGCCCCTGAGGGAGTAATCCTTCACCTCTGGGTCTGTCAGAGGACAGCGGACCAGGGTATCCTTGTCTTCTTTCCCATACAAGGAAACGTCAGTGAGGAAAAGCTTTGCAGGGTCTATAATAAGCATATCAAAAATTAGCAGTTTGAAGGGCTGGTCACAGACACTGGAAAGATTTTTTTAAACAATCTAAAATGTTCCCTTTCATAACAATAAGCTCTAGTGGCCCAAGAGGCTATTGTCTTTCTTCTTTGCAAGCCAGAGCAGAATTAACTAAATAAAACTAACAGGTAAGAGTTAATATTCCACTTTCCATGTTTCAGGCCTAAGCTTAGACTCTTACACACTTTATTTCATTTGATCCTAAAAACACCCCCATGGGATGGGCACTCGCGTCTCACATTTCTGATGGTGATGCCAGCCTTGGGGTCAGCAACAAAGACCAAGCAAGCCTTTCGGAAGGGGCTTCCCCTCACAGCCTGTGAGGGAGTGATCCTTCACCTCTGGATCTGTCAGAGGACAGTGGACCAGGGTATCCTTGTCTTCTTTCCCATACAAGGGAAGGCCATATCATAACCAATATTTTATAGATTTTGAAACTAAAGTTTTAAAAAAATGACTCTCATGAAGTGACCGGGTCTGGAAAGGGCTGGGCGGAACTCAGACCCACGTCTGACTGATGAAACAATTCAAGCTCTTAAAACTGAGAATATTTTATTACAATAGTCGCTCTTTTTCTACAGCAGAAGCACTGAATAAGCCAGACTGATGATACCTATTAGGGTCAGGGACAAGTGTTCTTCCCCTGCCCCTCGTGTGCACCCCTTTCCAGAGTTCCCAGTCTCCAGCATCTTTCAGCTTCAGGATATCATCTAGAAAACTCTCACTACCCTGTACAGATAACATGTGGGTCTCACTCTATCCATAGTCCTTGAGAAATAGGTATAGCTAAAACTCTGGAAATCAAAACAGTTTCAAATACACGAAGGAGGCTTATGAGTTTCAGGAATGTTGTGGTAAATACTTTATTGTCCAAACAAGGATCATTGTGAGTATTATTAATAATTATGTCAGGACACCGGGCATGGACTGGGAGAGACTCAGGTGGACTGGGACCTCATATAAGCAAAGATAAAAAGCTTATCCAGTACATACAATATGCTACCACCCTCTACTGAATAAAGATAATAAAGATAAATGGCTGGACTAATGGATTATATTAAAAATTGTTTAATTGTCCTTTGTATCTAGAAATCGATGTCCCACAAAAATGAATTTAACGTCACTAAAATATACTCATTTAATAGAACAATTTTGAAAGTTTCCCAAAACGCATTATGTACCTCCCAACCTTACTAGCTTATTTTGCAAATAAATGACCTGATGACTGAACTATGGGTCTGGGGTCATCACTGGTTATTTTTTCATCTACTTTTTCTCAGTTGCTTGAGCCTATCGAGCTCTTCTAATGCCTCAATTCCCCTAATTGTTGTTATATAGATTACTAAGATATCCAAACATTTTAACTTAGTAATAAAGAAGTGTTCTAAGTTGCTGACAACGACATCCCTTATAAAGAAAATTCATGAGCTCAGTGAGACCGATTTGGCTAATCAGCAGTTTTCCCTACTTTTCCAGTTGTCTACCCATCCTATTAAATAAGCAGAATGATGCTTCATTATCACCTGGAAATTATGGAGCACTCCTTGAATGTCAAAGAAGAGCACACAGGTTAACTCAACAATTATGGAACCATCCCCAGAGGCTAAACTATGGCTTATCAATGCACATTTCTTTTCTGCTACCCACGTAGGAAAGGATGCCAAATAAAGGGAGAAGAAACAGTCAATTTCATGGCAAGCTTTTTAGGATGAACACAAATCAACTTTATTAACTCCTTGACAGAGCTAGAATTTGCACAATTTTGTCTCCCTAAAAATTATAAAAGAGCTGGCTGGCTTATCCAAAAGTGAGACTCTTGAAGTTGGTCAAATGAATACTTTCATTCATTTTTCTTTCCACACACAAATGAGGCTTCTCCTCGGGTCTGTCTCAATGATCACCCAGTCTAGACACTCACCCAGTACTAGAACGGGGACTATTTCTCTCCTCCTATAATTTGATTATGTCACTTAAGGTTTAAGTACTTCAGTTTTCACATCAACAAAACACTACTCCTTCCCAACCCTTGCCTCCAGCAAACCTCCTTTCGACAAATATGTAACTGCACAAACATAGACGAATCTCTGAACTCATCCTAGGAAATGAGGTACAGAACTCTGTCATTTTTTCTTTTGTTTCTAAGAGGCCACAATTTTTTTTTTAATGAATCAACTGACATCTATTAAGACCTAGGAAGGGCATGGGGCGTTTAGCTGACTGAGTTATTTTTCTGGAATTTACTTCTTGAAAGTGGGTCAATTCTTTTGAAGTGTTGGTTTGCTGAGGCCTTTAGAGGCCTTTAGTTCCCTGAAGTGTTTTTACTAAGTGGGAGTATCTGGGATCTCCAGGCATTAAAATACGGCTCTCCCAAAGGGCCTAATTTATTCTCAGGGTTTACTCAGGGCACTGGGACAAATGGGCTAACCATATTGTAATTTCATTAGGAAGAGGATTGTAGCCTCACAGACCTTTAGCTGAAGTTAAGGGGAAACCAACAACAGAAAGAAATTTAGGCTTTTTAGATCAAGCTAATAAAAGTTTATCTATGACTTAGTCATCAAAATGTTATTCATAGTTAAAATCAAAACACCAAGTTCTCTATAGGCTAGTAAGAAAGAAAAGTCAAGCATTTACCTCTAACAAACACATGAATGGAACTGCTTAAGCCGCCTTCATTGGTGCACGTGTAAGTGCCTGTATTGATGGCCTCTGCCTTCTCCACGATCCATTCATTGTGTGTTTTCTCAGTCAAAGTATCCACGGACTCAAAAGTCCATTTGACAAGCCCAGGATCGCTGCAGAGCAGTTTAATCTCATCGCCAACACTGACTATTAACTCTGATTTTGCTGGATAGATGGATGGAGGAGACAGTTCCTCTGGACTCACAGATGGTTGAGAAGAGCCTGCCAAGAAAAATGAGAACAGTGTTGAGTATGATTTTTTTTCCTTGGCAAAATAAAGCATTTCTTCCAATATTGATTTCCATCTTCTGTGTATGCTACAATAAAAATAGGACAAAGCTGCCCTGCTATTTATGGTTAGAAAGAGGGTTCTGTGTAAAGTTTCCCAAGTTCATCTGGAAATCAAGTTATCTTCTGCAATCTTCAATTAATCCTCTAGGTCACACGTGGTGTGCAAGCCAGCATATGCTGGATGCCATAGGCTTCTCTAGGTTAAACAAACAATTGGGTCAAGTTTCTTTACCGAATATGAGCCTATGCAATGATACTGACACCTCCCTTAGAATCAACAGAAACAAAATCTCACACTAGGAAAAGAAACTACTGGCCGACCATCCTTCAGGCAATATTTACATGACCATGACACAGCTTGGCTTTTTCTGAAAGCTTTGTGAATTCACTTATCTCTATGTAATTATACTTAAAAGACAATGCTCATCAAAGGAGGACCATTTACAAAATTTCAAGCAAGGCAGAAAAAGACACTCCTATTTTAAGCTCAGACTAAAAGATATTTCATGTCATATGTTTTGGTTGCAGCTTGATCAACCTAATGCCTAGATAGGTTTCCTAGACAGGAAACTAGTTTAAAGATGCAAACTTTAGGCTCTGAATATGAAACATGAAGCTTAGGAAATTCACAACAGCCAATTCATTCACTCATACATGCATCTGTTGCATGAATGCAAATAACTGTTCATTAATTATGATCTGTAAAAGAATCGTGCTAGGTGCTGGGGCAAAGTCTAAGTAAGTGTGACATGTGTTCTTTACACACACTCCAGAGCTTAAAGAACATACTGCTTGAGTGTCAGAATAAGTAAAACATAGCTCTAAGATATAGCTTTACGGGAATGAAAAAGAAGAGGGCTGAACCTTAACAGTATCAGATGAGGCTAAAAAGAAGACAGACATGTATCATTAGAGATCATGTAGACACTATACGTTTCAGTAGAAAAAATGACATGCACGCAAGATACCATAGATCAAACAGAGTCAGGAAATCAGTGAAGTCAGAAAAGCTATGGTCTCAGGCAGGCAGAGGCAATAAGAACCTACACTTAGAATTTGAGACTATTGAGAAAAATGCAATATACTATTAGAGGAAAAAATACATTAATAGTCATAGGTTATAATGCAGTGAAAAAAAAGGGTGAGGGGGTGGCTCACACATGATGACCTGGGTAAGGGAGAAAGACGTCAAGGACCTGAGGCAACAATACAACAGAACTCCCTAGAAGATTTTCAACAACCACTGCAGCAGGATCATGGAGAAAATGCACATGATACCCCTACATGAAGACTGTGCCCCCTCCACACACATATATAGAGATAAAGTGATGTGAGTTATAAAGGAGGAGTAACCACCATCCAAGCTGGGTGGGAAAAGGGGCAGGTGACAGTCAAAGAGCAGCAGATCCCAGCGCAGCAGGAGTAAACAATGCCAGGAAAGTTCCAGATAACTGGGGTGGAGAGTGGAGACAGGATCAGTAAGGGATTGAGACAGGAGAGGCTGGAGACCTGCTTCCAGGTGCCACTTCTCACCTCAAGACGATGAGGGAGTCAGAGAGAGAGACTGCTGTTCATACCCATTTGAAACTTGCCTGATTTAATTGAAACAGCGGAAATTGAAACCAAGGGTCGGGGACTAGCATTATCCAAGAGAAGTGTATGCTTGTGGCCTTTAACCTTGGAGCACATAGAAATTACCCCTGAATTAAATTATACTCTTGTATTTTCCATGGTCTCTTCTTAACCAAATTTGGGGACTTTGATTCATCCACTTTGCTCTCCTTCAGGGTCTGCTCTAGGACCTACCCACTTTCTCTTTGAACTCACTTCTGATGGGTTGCCTCTTTAGCCTCTTCCCTTCCTTTCTCGTATTTGATTTTGTTAAACATCTTTTCTACATCCCCTTGATGGGAAGCCTCCTCCAAGACTGGTAGTAAGTCTGTCCCTCCTTTGGTCTCCACACCTTTGCCTTGATTATCTGATCCTATATTAATATTTCACACACACAAAAATTACCTTGCAATATATTTAATCAGTTCAATTTTCTCAGGAGTGGAATTGAAGGGTATATGTAGATATTACAGTGTGAATAATAAATAATGCCTGCCTCTGGAAATATAGCATGCTAATGTAAGCATGCCCCAGCTGTGTGACCTAAGGCAGGACACTCAACCTCTCTGTCTCCAAGTTTCCACATCTGGAAAATGAAAATAAAAATATCTTCCTCTTAAGAGTTCTTATGAGAATCAAATGCAATAAGTTTAACATAGGACTGCGCGGTTTTCAATAAATGCTAGCTATTAGAGTAAAGCAATAGAGCATGTAAGTTAAGAGCTTGACTCTTAAACTGAGACTGTCAACAGGTACCTTACAGCTTTGCAACTTACTAGGTTTGTGATCTCAGGCAAGTTACGCATCAGTTCTGCTCTAGTCTCCTAGGGATCACAATGGCATCTATTTCCTAAAGCTGTTATATAAAGCACTTACAACCATGCTTGGGCACATGCAAAACACATAATACATATTAGACACAATTCAAAACAACCTCTTCTCACCTCTCCAATTAGCCTCTCTAAGGGTTCCATTAGTTTCCAAATGGGTCCCTGCCCTACTTCTCCTTTCTTGGCAGCAAATCCCTTCCACAAATTACTTCTGTAGCCCCTCACCAGATAGCATTTTGCCACCTCATAGAAAAAATACCATCCTCTCCCACCATGCTACCAATGGTTAATTACCCCAACCCCAACTCACTATACTTAACAACCTGAGGCCCTGTGGCCTAAAATCCCACCTTTTTTTTTTCCAAAGATTTATTTATGCATACAAGAACTGGGGTACAGACCAGAGGTGTGGGGGGTGAGAGGATTCACCAGAGACAGAGTAGGGAACAGAACAGGCAGATATCCACTGAAATGCACTGCTGAAGGGAGCAGCAGGCGAGTCCGGAGAGGTCTGCTGCACCATGTGGGTAGCTCCCTGGCCCAGGATAGAACTCGCGCTGCAGTAGTTGTGGATTGCTTCATAACCCTGACACTTAACTCCTTATACCACCAGAGAGGCCCCAAAATCCCACCTTTTCAATAACCCCTCTGCCAGACTAAAAAACCCAAACAGGTAGCAGCGGCTAGTGCCATCATCACATACAACTTAAAAAGAGCTTTCATAAGATTCCTTTCTGGACATTTCCTGTCTCTCCAAGCAGACTCAGGCTGGCTAGATGAGGTTCCTGCACACATTCTTGATTCCTTGCTAGCCCCATCTTTCTGTCTGTGCCCCCAGGAGACACCTAGGTGTGTATCTACCAACTCACCTCCTTCTCATATGGAAAGCTCAGTTTTTGTGGGTGCCATTCATTCCCTAACCACCCCAGTCACAATCTTCACTAACTCACCAACATGTCCAACCCCATCACACATTTGGCTGGTACTCATGTTCAAGCCTAGAACACACCTCCTCTGGCTTCTGAGAATCCTTAGAGGAAGGTTTCCCTTCAGCATGGTCATAAACATATTCCCTTCAATCTCTGACCTTACAAAAGTTTGAAGGACCTACAGGTTCTAAACACCCAATCCCTTTAACATGTCAACGGTCCACTAATATATCCCCAAAAGAGGGGAGAGATGCTAATTTCATTGCTCCACTAAGAAGAGAGTGGCTTAAATCATCCATTAAAACTGCTCTATATACCTCAAAAAAAAAGCCTCCAAATTTGAGATCATTAATTTGACCTTTACTCTTAGTATGAGTTTCAAAACATAAATTAAAAAAAAATAATTACCACCAGATGTATTTCGGGTTTTAGTTTCAAAATAAATTATTTATAAGTTCAACTCCCAAACTCACACTATGAGATGAAAATAGAGCTTATATTACAGTGGGACTGTGGGTAATCTTTGTTCTCTTTTTTCTAAACTGTCTTGACTGTTATTATGCTGTTCTCACAATGGGGAAAAAAAAAAACAAAACTAGAGATTCATGTTAAAGGTGTAGATGTATGTGTGTGTGTGTGTGTGTGTAATGCACTACCAATAAAGTATCTCAAGTGAGCTTTGAAATTGCTCTGAAATTACACATTTTGAAATGTGTTTCCTACATTGCAAGTTCTCAACAAATGTTTGTTGAACTGGATTTTAGCTATATCAGGGCTTTTGCTTTAGCAAATGAACTTCCTTAATAATGTTGGGCTAAGGCTAATATTAAGAATTATTATATATTCACTGAACACATTAATTAATGAGCCACAAACAACGAAAAAGACAGCAAATTCTATCACTCTGGGACCAACTACTATAGTGAAAGATGGCTTAACGATACAAATCCTACGACTATTCAGCAAATATTCATCCCAGGTAACTTGCTGAGTGCTGAACCTAGAAGGCAGTCCTTGCTCTCAAAAAGCATAAATAAGGGAGGCAAGAGACATGATGAGTAGTCAAGAATGCAAGATTTTAGCAATATTTTAAGATGAATGTCAACATACCCTAAATAACCTCTTTTACAAGCATAAAATTCAACCATGCCTAAAAGTCAAAGCTAGGGCTCAAGCAGATACTTTTATACCCACATTCATAGCAACATTATTCATAGTAGCCACAAGGTAGAAACCACCCAAGTGCCCATCCACAGATAAATGAATAAACAAAATGTGGTATACAGTGGTGCCACTTACTGACACATATATGATCGTGGGAGTACAGGTTAGACTAGGTAAGTTTGTGCAGTTACACTCTAGGACGTTCACACAATGATGTACTTCTTTGAATACACCCCTGTCATTAAGCAATGCATGACTATAAATTCTACCTATACTACAACATGGTCAAGACTTGAAAATATTACATGAAGTGAAATAAGCCAAACACAAAGGGATAAATACAGCATGATTGCAATTATTTGAGGTGCAGAGACAGAATGTAGAATAGAGATTTCCAAGGCCTGGGGAAGAGAAGAATGGAGAATTACTGTTTCATAGGTACAGAACTTCTGTTTGGGATTTTTTTCCTTAATTCTGGAAATGGACAATGGTGACAGTTGCTCAAGTTATGAAGCTGCTTGACAGCACTGAACTGGGCACATTTTATATGATGTATGTCTTGCACAATTGAAAAAACACTAAAACTTTTTTGAAAATCAACTCTTCAGGATCCAGGTGAAGCCTCAAACTTTCTGAGCTCCCCTAGCTCTTATGTGGCCATTCTAAGCTCTAGCATTAGCCTCTGTGAGCCCTGCAACTTGTCTTAAATCGCAATATTTAAAATATTAATTACGGTCACTATTATTTTTTATTCCACACAGTTGTACTTCATTCCTATCTCTCTTACTACCTTCTACGAAGTTGGCATCCATAGTAGGTCTTTTAACCTTCCTGTCTGAATAATCTATATTCAGACCTTTCTCTACTTATAAAGGGGTTACATAGTTACATCTCACAAACTATCAAAAATCAAAAATGTATTTAATAACCTAATGTACCCAGCATCATAACTTAGCCTCACCTGCTTTTAATATGCCCAGATCACTTATATTACCCTACAAAGCTGGACAAAATCATCAAACACAAAGTCCATCACATAATTAAATGTTGACTATATCCTGTAATTTATTGAAAACTGTACTAAAAGTGGAAAACAGAGTGCCCTGGTTCAAAATTCGAAGTATGATGCCCACTCAAATGGATATCGCTTTTGCACCAAAAATCCTAACGTGAAACTAGGGGCTGTCCAGAGAAGTTTGAAGCCACAATAACTGTTGCCTTTAGGAGACTGAATGCTCAAGACCACTAGGTTCTTCTCTAATATATCTCTGTCTTATACTCACACCACTGAGTCATCTGGTTTTCTCAAACCTTGTTTTGGGGGAAGTTGGTCTTGATACGGATACATAAATTAAATACATGTTATGAAAATTGACTAACTAGAGTGTTCCTCACTAGGGCAGAGCAACTGGGTCTCTGAAAACTAAAAACTTTATAAGGGTGGGTCAATCAAAAAAACTGTCAAATTAAATATGGTTGAAACATGAGAAAATTCAAGGAGGACCTCCAATTCACAAACACATAAGGGGATTCTGCTTTCTGGTTGTTTCACAAACACTACATTTAAGAAACTGAAATTAGAAATTGCAGACCTTGCCTTTGGAGTGGGGTGTGTGTGTGTGTGTGTGTGTGTGTGTGTGTGTGTCAAGGATGGCAGCTAAGACCTCCCCTGAGGATTTCCGCCAGTCAACCCAAACTCAGAGAAAAGGTTTTGCTTTCCATCAAAAAAAAAAAAAAAAAAGTAGAAAAAAGTAGCTGTCCATCTTTTTTCTTTCTTTCTTTTTTTTGAGAAAAGAAAATATTCAAGGTATACCTGTATGGTTTGTGACCTGTCAATTAAAAGACTAATTGAGAGTCCAGATTGGGCTTATATTGTGGAGGGTTCTCAATGACCTGTGTAAGTGGGAGTCGACGTGCTGAGCACAGCATGCTCCCCAAATAACCAGTAGTAGCGGGATCATGTCAACCTTTACAGCAACCAAGAGTCTGGAAAATCCTCCTGTAGACAAGTGCCTAAAGCTGCAAAGACTGGATTTATAGCCAGGGTTAAAAGAAAGGAAGTCATTTCAAAACTTTTTCTCCTTTGAACACAAATATAAGGAACCAAGCAAAATAAATAGTGGGGAAGAAAACCCACGCAGAGAAGCCTATTCTAGTTTTGGGGAAGTAGAGCAGAAAGAGCTGTAACGCAGAGTAGCCTCCATCCACATTGTAGCGCAACTACTCTTTGGTTCACATACTGTTTGTTTAACCATAATTCATAACAAAAACGCTAATGATTATATCATACTGTATCTGACATACTTTTATATCCCCATGGGAATAAACTGGAGAAAAACCAAGATGGAAGGATCCTAGCAATTGCCCACAACACCCAGGAGGTTTTAAAAACAAATAGATACTGGAAATAGAATAAAGTAGGGGAAGAGGATGAGCTCTGTGACATTGTTCAAGTCCTCAAAAATCCTCTTGCCCAGTGTCAGAGAGATGGACAATTCAGCTTGGATCACCCACGATTTGGAGGAAGCCATGCAAGAGAGGATCCTAGGATGGCCGCATCCTACTGGGAGACATGCCACTGTCACCAATAAAAACATGCATCTTTTGCATAACTATTAATATAAAAATGAACTAAATGATAATGGGGAGCTCGGTCTTGTGTAAGAAACAAATGCAGTGCAAATGAAATAAAAATAGCAAGTTTATGACCATGTCCTAGGACTCAAAGATGATGACAAAGTCTATAGGGAAGGCCCCAAATGGAGCCAGGTGACTCTGTGTGTCCACATGCTCATGTTTGTGTCTGTTCCACCAAGGAAGGGGAAAGGCAGAGTTCTCAAAGTATGATGGTGCGTGGGGAATCAGGAGAAACTAGCCTTATGAGGACCCTCAACACCCACTCCCCAAGCTACAAGCTCAAAGAATTGCAAACAAGGTCTGTATCCATCATGGGCCCCAATGGCTCAGCAAGCACCAGGAATACAGAGCATGCTCAGTAAGTGCGTGCTGAAGGGGTAACACACTATAGTGTAGGATAGTGGAACATAATTTGAGAAAGGGCAGTGCTTCTCTGATCTAGGATGTTTGCTCACAAATCTTCTCAAAGGTAGATTTCATTCAATGACAAATCATTTTGTAACAGGGTGGTCCCCAGGAAATGCGGAGGTTCCAGTTTCCCTGCCCCACCCAAGGGACGGTGGAGCTGAGCAGAGAGAATAACCTGAAGAGGGCCCTGAGGAAGGAAGGAAGGAGAAAGGATGGAGAGCTGGAAAGAGGCCTGGAGGAGGCACATGGAGCAGAGACATGTGAAGAAGCTGCACTTGGGTTTTTGCTCCTGGACTGGTTGAAACAGACGTGGGTGAGAGACCCGTGGGGAGGTTAACAATGGTGGCATTTATCTTGATTTTGCTCCTTCTGTCCCACACGTGCTGGGCCCCTTGTGCCCCTTTCCTGTAGGTCCCCACCAGGAGGTGCCTTAGACGTGTGGCAGGCTTTCGGGCCTTGGTGGCCCTGCTCTGGGCCAACCCGGTTTGGCTGAACATTTACCCCTTGAGGGGATAGGTAACTGGTAACTTCCAGTGCTTGATTTGGAAACTATATTCTTTGTCTTTTCTTTGTTACACACTAATTATATTAAAGTTCCTTTCCATTAAATGTCTTACACACTAGAGTATGTTTTGTCTTGACGCAGCAGATGGCAGAACCTATTTAGAGTGGGCAGGTTTGGGGTACCCCTCTCCCTGCCCTGTAATAATTTTAAACATTCCTTTACTTTTTATTATATAAAATCAAATGCTCCTTCGAGGGGAAAACATAAGATTTCCAAGAAACTGAACTACCTTACAACTACATGCTCCCAAACATACCACCCAAATCCCTCACTTCAACCTTTGCAAGCATTTCCACAGACAAGTTTGAGGACAACTCTAAATGGAAAATAATCCAGATTCACAATCCTGCTATTTCCAAAGGCTTTCCAGGCAAGAGAGAGTTCAAATAGATCTTTAACCTGTGATATATAGAGATTCAAGTACTTGTCAGGGTAGAACTCAGAGTTAAGATCTACTCAGGTATATACATGCGCTAAACAGTGGGTACGCCACATGATCTCCTGTCTTTTTAATATTTTACTGCAATACCCCTGTGTCTGAGGCTTGAAAAAAATCATTCCCTGGTACAATGCAAATTTTTATTTCGCTTTTAAAAATGAAAGAAATTTTCTAAGTATGCAGCAGCTCCTGAGACTACATTAGGTACAGGATGTTATTGATAATTCAGAATCTGTTTCAATATTGTGACAGTTCCAAGTGATAGTGATATACCGTTGTAAAATGATCAGCCATTTCAAAGTCAGTTTAAAATCACAAAATCACAAAGACTTCACTGCAGCACAGCTTTTTTTAAAAAGCAGCTTCTTAAGTCTATTTCCATGTTGGTCTAAAGATTAAGAACTAATTGATAGAAGGAAACCCAAGGACAGAGAAAAGCTGGGGCCTTTGTAATTAGTGGCAGAGAAAGATGGATCCTTAACAAAACAAGCACTTCTGAAACGTGTCTTCCCTGATGAAATGGTAATTGAGCTCCTACCATTTGGCCTGGGTGGGGCTGAGGACCCTGAATACAAAGCAGGGGCTGCAGGCCAGTGGGGAAGATAGATTCACTCAGAAAATTATCACACAATGAAGCAAGAGGGTGGACACCAGCAAGACAAAGGGCCAGAGAAAAGCATTTCTAGACCTCTTGTGGAACAGTGTGCGCCTCTGGGGTACAGCGAGGGAGCCACACAATCAGAAGTCATAGGGCCAACAGGACCAGGCAGTGCAGTGCAGACTTAGCAGTTATGAAATTATTCAGGATTCCCACAGCATCAGGGGCAGGATGAGCAAAAAGGGCCTCTTTAGACAGTAAAGGGGTGAGCCTGCCCAGGTGGGGGGAGCTAGGATGTAATTTAGGGGAAATCCTCCTGGAAACACTAAAGGACAGAGCCAAAAGGACAGTTGGTCATTAAGATCTAGGAATAGGACTACAGGACAGCTAGAATCAGTCAAGAGCTGATGAGCATAAGCCAGAGGTGGAGGGGCAGAAAGGAGGTGGGCATTTGTAGTAAGTGGATCCTGGGTCTCCAGATAGGCTAGTCTGGGCACCTGTCTTGGGCTTCCTCCGACAGGTGATCTGGGCAGTGAAGAATGGAAGAGGAAGGAGAGCAGACACCCTTGCTATGACGTTATATGATGTGGAGATGGGGTGGCAACACAAAAGAGAAAAATTAGATTGAGAGGCATCTGGACCCAAGGCGGCAGCAGGAAGATCCTGGGATTGGAGGGGAGACAGGAAAGTGAGGGTCACAGACACACTCTGGGGTCTCACCAGCACCTTGTGGGTAGTAGTAGGTGTGTCCATGAAATCATCCATGGGGGGAGCAGAGTACAAAGAATAGAGAGGCTAACAAGGAAATAACGAGGTCCTGAGTGGCTGGAGTGAACTAGTGATGGCGTTAGGGGGAAAAGATGTCTGAACAAACTCCAAATAGGTTTTATAGACTCCACCTCCACCCCAGCCCCAAGAGATCAAGACACCAAGAACTACAATCCCATAATATCATCATCACCGAAGGGAGGATTGCTGGGAACTGAGGGTGGAGTTAAGCAGCCAAGTTTGGTATCTAACCAGATGTGTGGGCTGGGTAGGGGAGGGTGTCAGGGGGTCTCTTGGTTTTTCACCAGCCCTCAGTGTGCTATAGATTCCAGCTGAGCAGAATTGGTAGGACGCATTCACGAATTTATCTCTCTCTCTTTTCCCTGAGGTATTCATTTTTTCATTTCCCCTTCTTTTGTAAGTAAACCCTTTATTAACCTTTTTATGTGTGCCTGAAGTTGAGTATTCTTATAAGTCCCTTTTAAGTGCACGGGTGAGGACGCACAGTCAGGCAACCCATATCATAGAGGGGTTGCCCTGTAACAATGGCAGTGACTCGATTGGTCAAGAGAAGCAGGAATCCAGAGTAGATGGTGCAGAGGGCCTTCTAGATGGACACCAGCCCCTTGGAGACATGGTAGCAGTCCAGTAACAAAAATGGATGGAGAAGCAGCCCCTGAGCTTTCTACACAAGGGACTGGTCCCCAACACTAGCAGGGAGGGACAGAGTCTAGTAACTCTCATCACTCATTCAAAAGCCTGGCTGCACGCTAGAATCACCACCATCCTAGCTAGTCCTACCCCAAATTCACCACCACCCACCCATGCCAGAGGGTGGGCCCATGGTACTGAGGTCTCGCATGTGAGAGAAAAGGACCCTTGGCAGCCTATGTTGTTGGTTCGGGGCAACAATCTCAGGGTCCATGGTGGAGTAGGGGGGGCTGTTTTGGGAGTCAGGGGTGGGAGGAGTCCTTGGAGTGGGGGAAGAGGACAGTGGCTAATGGCAGAATGGTATGCACAGGTGCTCCCAGAACATGAAGAAAAGGAGTTGGGAGAAAGTATCCCTGATCCAGAGGAATGGATCAGGGGAAACATAGCGGAAGGGGTCAGGGTAGGAGCGGCCAGCAGAAGAGGACACCTTATAAAGCCCTACCTGAGGCTCCTAGGCTCTGCTGGCTGACCTCAGGGGAAGAGGAATGCATTTGGAAGGTGCACCAAAGCGGGGCAAAAACATTATTTTAAACACCTTGTTTCAAAGACCTTTTGCCCCAGCTTCCTGGGACCTGCTTCAGAACTGCTTTCTAGTACTGGAAGGTGCCTTAGACTTGTGGCAAGCTTTTGGGTCTCAGGTACCCTGCTTCAGGCTGACCCTGTTGGCTGGGCATTTATTCAGGAGGGGATGGGTAACTGGGGTGATTTATTCTGAAAAATATCCTCTTCTCTCTATGCACATTAATTTGATCAAAGCCTCCTTTGTCTTTATGCCCACAGAAGGGCGGACGCCTTCTGGGCACACACTCCGTTTTGTTTGGGGGTCCCTGAATGACCCTTGGTTGCACGCTAGCAGATGGACACCCAAGGAAGAGCAGTCTACCAGGCCCCATGGTGTTAGGAAGAGACATCCCTCCACACAAGGGCCCCTTCCCTGGAGAGGCAGGTTCAGGCTGGGCCACCTTCGCACCCACTCACTCTCTGTGGGCTTCCAGCCCGGGTGGATTCACCTGTGGCTTGGGCCCTTCCTGCCTCTGCTACTGAAAGGTTTTCTGCAGGCCAAGACAGCCCTTCATGTTTTCTGCCTTAACCATGTGAATAACCCAACCCTAAAAAATCATTTGTGCTGATCACACCTTTCCTGTAACATTTGCATTTTCTGCTTTTCAGCTGTTATTGTGATCCCTGGGAAAATCACGCAGCCTCATTCTCTAAATCATGGCCCCTGCACAGCCCGCTGGGACATTCCCTTAGCTGGACCCTCTCGACTTGTTCCTCCCCCTGAATCCAGATTCACAAGCATGCCATCTGGTGGCAAGAAGAGATGCCCTCAGGCTGCTTTTGCTTTTGAAAAGCTCAGCCAAGATCAAGGAGATGTTTAATTTCTGCATACTTCTAAGGTAACCCACTAAGAGGACCTGGCAGCAAAGATTCAAACCTCCAATAAATGCCTTTTCAAGATAAAACATCTGTCAAAGCTTTTCTCAGGAAATGGAGAAGAGAAAAAATTACTAAATGTTGGGTGTCTGCTAAGATACTTAATATTTGTATGTTTCAGATAAAATGTTTATTTTTGTTCTTAAGCAGTTAAAGAAGAAACTGAAGGAAAAATTATAATGGTGAGTCTAGATTTGAAATCTTAGGTAAGTCTCTTATGTTCTCTAAGTCTTGGTTTTCTCTTCTGAAAAGCTATAAAAAGGTCATCTAAAGCTTGAGAATTCCAGAATCTAAAATGAAAAACTTAAAACCATAAGAGAGTCAAGATAAAGAAACCCCTCTTATAACGATCCAGGGGCTAAGCATGAAAAGGTAACTCAACTGTTAGTGACAAGAATGAATAGCAATGACTCTCTTCTGATAGAAATAACAAATCACCTAATTTGGTTTTTAAATACTGTTTGAACACAGAATTAGAATAATGTCCTAAACATGGGCTTTAACCTAAGCTCCTACATCTTATTCAATAAACAGTAAGTATGGAAGGACATGTCTATTCAACTAAAAACAGGACACTTCTCAGCTTATCGTTTTGCAAAATTTCACCCAGATCTACATACATCCAGCAGCAAGGACTACTTATTATATTTCCTACCCACTCATCCTAAGAAAAATACAACCCTGTGTTTGAGGAAGCAGGACTTCCCCTTTTGATCTCAGACAAAGATACGTACATGAGGAGAGGAAACCTTTCTCCGACATCATAAAGTTGGTCTATGGGGAATCTGATAAGGTCCGGATTTGACAAGCACAATATATTAGGATCCATCCCTGCAGCAGAAAAGAGGAACTTTCTCATTTCCAGTGGGTTTTTCCCAATAGCCCAGTAAAGCTCCTGCTGTAAATATGTAGATTTCCGTGTTTTGAGTTCTGGAAAGCACTTATTGAAATCTAAACCAGATAAGCAGCACTAAGAATTTGAATCCAATAAACACCAGAACAAGACCCTCACCATCTGTGAAGTTTGGAGAGTGGGGGTTGGGGAGCCTCTGACTTCCTTCAACATTAACTTCCTTAACTTAAGGAACAAATGAACAAAGTAAGAGAGAACAGGACAAGCAGAGCATGGCTAGGCAGTTGTGCTAAGGAAAAAGGTCAGCCACACTACTGTAAGGTCAGCTTGACCCCAAGACCCAGCAAGTACAAAGGAGGCACCCTGTGTGAGCAGGGCATCCTGGCTACAAGCTCCAGAGCCAGAGGGTAAAGCTGGATCCTTCTGAGATGGTACAGAAGGACCTGTTGGGAGTAAACTGCCTTCACATGACAATGTCCTGGGCACATGGGATGACATGTGGGTGAATGTGAGTGCAGAGTGTTCCAACACCAACCAGTCACCATAGCATTGCTTCCTTCAAGGAAGCTGAGAATTAGTTCAGGAAACTCAAAATGTCCTTTCCTAGGCTGGGGGTGGAGGATGGTAGAGAAATTGGGATAAGAGCAAATGAAAATAGTAAAAACTAAAATTAGCATAAGCTTTAGTTCTAATTTTAAAGTATCTAATGCTAATGACATAAAAAAGTAACAGTCAGGGGGGCATGGCAGGTCAACATTTACATACATGCCCACAAGAGTATTTAAAAATTTGTTTTATGGGGGCCTCGCTGGTGGCACAGGCGACTGAGCGTAGTGCTGTGAGCTGTTCGCAGCCTCTACAGTGCCGGTTCGATCCCCGCAGGCCTCAGAGCAACCCACATGGTGAGCAGACCTCTCCTGTCATGCCTGCTGCTCCCCTCAGCAGTGTATTTCTTCCGTCTGCCTGTTCCGTTCCCTGCTCTGTCTCTGGTGAATCCTCTCACCCTCCCGCGCATCTGGCCTGTACCCTGGTTCTTGTATAAATAAAAAAATAAATCTTTAAAAATAAAAAAAATACTTAAAAAATAATTTTATGGTGGTGAAATATATATAACATAAAATTTACCATTTAAACCATTTTAATTGTGCAGTCAAGTGGCATTAAGATGCCCCTCAAAACCACCCTTCTACTTTCTGTCTTTATAAATTTGACTGCTGCCAGCAACCTCATGTATGTGGATTCTATAACATTTGTGCCCTGGTGTCTTGTTTATTTAACTCAATATAATGATGTCTCCAAGGATCATCCATGTTGTAGCAGGTATCAGACATTCCTTCCTTTTCAAGAGTGAATAATATTCCAGTGCATGCACATACCACCTCATTGTTTAGTCATTCATCCTGACATTTGGGATATTTTCTGGAGGCAGTTTTTAAACCCCTATCTTCAAATGTGATCTACATTTTGGAAAACCCTCTTTGGTTTTCTGGCTCTGAAAAATGCTAGAAATTATACTTGGTTTAAACAGATACATAAACTAATTTCACCCATAACGGTAGGTCACCGTATTTATTTTATTTTATTAATGAATATAATCTAAATCCCACTTTTAGTGGACCTGTCAGGTAAGAAAAATTATACTTTCCCCTCTACCCCATACACAAAGCAGACAGAAGTTTTTTTTCCTTCTGTTTTCACTTTCAAAATACCATTTTATAGCCACAGGGCTAGTTTATACCAAAGGAAGTAAAAAACAAAAGTATTAATTTTTTTTAAAGGAATTTTATCTAAGGCAGTTGCCAGAGATAACTGTCTTGCAGACAGACTTATTAGCAGGGAGCAGAAACAGTTTAGCTGTGGCTTTGGATAACAAGGTGGGGAAAATCCCACCCCCTTCCACAGAATAGATGTAGGAAGCTTCTTTTTTTATTTGCCTTTGTGTTACCTTGCCATAGAGAAGGTTCTATCTTTTTGGTACTAGAGAGGAAGCCCCGATTTCTAGGAAGGTAGGGAATAGTTTTCAGGTCTGATTTGCATCTAAAGGACTACGGCTAAGATTGAGGATAGAGGATCTCCCCTTGGGGCAAGGCCCTACCCTGGAGTAAAGGAAAGCCCCCAGCCCCAGCCCCCACCCTCTTGGATTAAGAGCAGAAGACACTCTGGGTAACCTTAATGGTCTCAGAAAATACAAGGCTGAGGTTCCTTTCAGAGGGAAGATCAGCAACTTACTCTCAAATGGTACCAAAAAAATAATATGTATACATATAGACAATAAAAGTGGCAAGATGTTAACAATCGATATAGGTGAAGGGTAGCTTGGAGTTCTTTGTAGTAACCTTACAACTTCTAGTCAGTTTGAAAAAGGAATTAAAAAAAAAAAAAAAGATCAGCAATATTTTAAGGTCTAAGGCAATCCCAGGGACTGGAGATGACACTGTCTGAACTGGGGCAAGCAAATGACATGTCAAGAATGTACTGAAAAAAGGGTCTGGAATTTGCAGTGAGAAAAGCAGATTCTGACCCAAGCTATGTGAGTCTTTGGGGAAATGACTTGACCTTGAGAAGCCTCCATTCTGACATCTGCTAAGTGGGAATTAAATATTTCAGGATTTTTACATCATCTTCATATCCTAGACATACCTCAGTGAAAGGTCCTGTTACCAGCACTACTGTAATTACTGCGCTTGACAGAACAGAGGAAGGTAAGAGAGGAGAGGAAGCATTAGAGCTACAATGGGGCAGAGAGGGGAAAAGGGAGCAGATGAAGTTATGAGAGAAACTGGCATCTGATAAAAGATATAAGCACCAGAACATAAAATTATAGCCTTTCATACCATCAACACTCTTAGTCAATCACAGCTATTGATAATGAGTGAGAAATCTTGTGACTTCTGTTCCCAAACATATTATGTTTATTATATTCACACTTAATCTAACAGGAGTTTGCAACAGATAAAGTATGTTGAGCCCCATACATTAAAAAAAATGATTAATTTGCAAACTGTCAACAGATGATCAGATCCTCTGTCAAAAGGAAGATCCTATAAGCACATCAGCATCTTCACATCTTAACATCTCCATCTTTGGAAAAACACCTGAACCCTCACTCTCAAAATATGTGTATTCTTAGAAAATGTGCACATGTGCAAGTGGCAATCCAATTAAGTATTAGCTCACTTAGCTGATTTGAGACAAATCACCCCACCCCCACTTCTGGGAGGTGAGTCCTACTTGTTCATCTTCTCTAGCTTTATCCAGAGCAAGGCAAAGGTGACTAAAATAAGGACAAGGAGCGCGCCTCTATTCTACTATTAAGTAGATTTGGCTGTGGAAAGAAATATGGTCCCCAACATCAACTTTGTTGAGTAAAGTAGGCAGCTCGTCTTAGAAGCCTTGAGGGGAGAGGTGACAGCAGTCATTTCCCTGAAAACTTCACCTTCCCCACTCTGGTTTGCTGACTTGGGGCTCATGTATGCTTCATGTCTCCAAGATCAGAAGCCTGCGCTTGTTTCTCATATACCTGGAAGAGTAATACTCCAGAACTTCTCCTGCGAGTCCATAGGCCAGACGCAATCTTAGAAGAAAGTTATGAGATTCTGCTGCTGCTATGCAAGACACTTGCCTTTCCAGGGGTAGGACTAGCTGGTCCTACCAAAATTGGATACATTAACCAGTCCACATATCTTAGGGATAAAGATGGGCACTGTACCCCACCCCCATTCACTCATCCAGAAATATTTACTGAATGTTTGCTATGGGCTGGGACCTTGGAGCCTTGAACAAGCCAAGGTCTCTCCCCCACATGGAATTTATATTTAGCTGCACCCGTGAGCAATAAACCAATAATTATACAATTACATAATTACAATGTGATGAATATGAACTGCATGTACAATAAGAGCTGACCCGACCTACCTTGGAAGGTCAAAAAGGATTGCAAAGGAAACATGTGAGCTGGGGTTAGAAATGCATTTGAGCTACCAGGGAGAATCTGGTGCACCTGGCAGTGGGCTGAGATTCTGCAGGGGCCGCAGGTGGAGGGGCAGAACACTTTTAAAAGGAGTAAAAAAGTCAGCGAGAGCAAAGGTGAGGCAGGAATGTGTCTGCGTAGAGATCAAAGGGAGATACTGGGGGCCTTGGCCAGGATCTATGCAAACAGACCTTATTCTGTGAAGTCTAGAAAGCCTTTCTGTAAGGTTTTAATGGGAGAGGGACATGATCATACATGTCCTTTCAAAATTCACCTCTCTTTGGTAAAACAATGTTAAATCAATAAAAAAAATTAAAAAATAAAATAACTAAAACAAACTAAATCCACCACCTCTCAAGAGGAGCCTTGCCTGGTCCCCTCTACCCTCTCCTCCAGCACCTGCACATTTTCTGAAGGTCCCTTGCAGCTTCTACTGAGGCATAGCCCTAAGGTACTCAGTTGTCTGTTTTCCTGTCTGGACTAACCAAAACTCGAAACTCGAAAGAGAACTGAGAATCACCCCCCAGTCTCACATTCAAGAGCCCACAACAGAGCTTCAACTTTTTAACAATCCTACTCTAATTCAGTGATAAATTTTATATCCCAGAGACCAATGGTTCCCCAACTTAAAGTAGGTACCAGAATCAGCTGGAGGTCTTATTAAAAAAGATTTCTTGGTCCTGCTCTCAAGAGTTTCCAACTCAAAGGATCTGGGCTGGGGCTGGAGAGTTTGCATCTCCGACAAGTCCCAGGTGATGTTGGGCTGCACGTCCAGGGCCACATTTAGAAAGTCACTTCTTCTCTTCTCGCCACCAGCCCCAAGACAGTCAGTGACCAGAAAAATTCACAGCATTAGTGCAGCAAAAAAATTTCACCAGTAGCTGTATCTTGGAATTCAAAGCAAACCAGCAAAAACAGATTTTCTTGAGTGAGCAAATCTGCCTGGCTTTTACACCTAGAAATCGGCCTCGCACTGGGTCCCCCTGACAAGCTTTGGCAGCCACTCGGGCACAGATTTCTCAAATCCCCCAGCTTTAGAAGTGGGAAATGTTGCAGAATTTACCAGTCACAGCTACAGGACTCCAGAATAGTGACATTGGGTGGCAAATACAACTTCTGCAGCACATCAGACCTCAATCTGGTGCACTGCATCTGAGGCCCGGAACCCTTGTCCACAACCCATGCTAATCCTGTAAGGGCCTCTGAGCTGCCATTCATTCACAGTGGGTGAGAAGCAGCACGCAGCACAGGCTTCTCCTTAGACTGTCTTTGCACACAGTTCCATCAATACTAGACTCTTCTTGGTGCAAAATCAGATACCATTCACCAATTTTCCAAATTGCTAATCAGATAATTGCTGCAATAGTAAATTCTATTGCCATTCTACATTTGAATAAACAAAATAAAAAATAATTAAACCCAAACAATCATATTGGTCTAAAAGCATACTAATGGACAAAATTAGTTTATTCAAATTTGTTGCAATATTCATCAGAACACTTGCTGGTCAATTTGCTTAATGACTGTTCACTTTTCCCTTAATTTTTCTTGGGTGACACTCACTTAGAGCAACACATTAAGCCTGTTTTCCTGGTGCAAGGATTCTTTATGACCAGACTTGTGTTTGAAATGCTTTTTTCTCAATGTCTTTGTAGAAAACAAGAGGAAACGTCTGAAAGTGATCTTGTTCTATTTCCCAGAATTAAAAAATAAGTTTCCAATACGTCCATTGAGAAAGGTTTACACTTTACACTGTTCCTTATGTGGCATTAGAATTATGGCTATCCCTAAAAGGAGAAGGGGGGAGGCCAATTCTAAAATTGTAACCTTTTAGTATGCAATTTAAATCGAGGGCCAACTGGAGGAAACTCAATTTAGAGGGAGGAAATTTAGTATTTTTGGAAATCTAAATTAATATTATGTCAAGCCCTGGCAGCATTTTTTTCAAATGACTATAATTAGAGATATGCAAATTTTTCATTGCAAGAGAAAAATATAACTAATTAGGTAATGATTTTATCTTTATTAGATAGTATTAAACGTGTAAATGTGGTTTAATGCTTTCAAAACTCTAAGATGGCAGTATCTTCTTCAGAACACAAGAAATTTTATACCAAACAAATAATGGCAAAAGTTGTGACTTTTAACATATTTTCCTCAAAAACAGTTCAGATATTAGCTTTTTGGTACTCAGATCATTGTACCCATTACATTTTTGTTATAAACATGACAATTAGAAAGCTATTCAATTCTGGTTAGTTATGATCACTAACTTTTCTCTTTTATTGGAAGGAAATTATTTTTAAGGGCAGCCACCAATGATTTGGAATGTTGGAATGTTTCAAGACTTAGCTACTTTGGTCCCAATTTAGTAGACCTGAAATCTACCAATTTTTGTTTAAAAATCCACATTGATTCTGGCAACATGGTGATGGTGGCAGCATAATTATTCAGTCACCCCAACCATTAAAACAGGCAAACAGAGCAGAAGCAAAAACCCAACGACACCATTTGCAACAAAACCGGGTGATAAGGTATCCCCACAAACCCTATATTTGAGGAAGTGGGGGCAAACTACCAACAGATACAAGAACTGCCATTAGGGACTCACCACAAAGCACTGGGGGTCATTCTGAGAATGCCCACAGAACTGAGAGAACTTTCTGGTTCCAATTTCACTAGTGAGTGCATAAGGGATTGTGACCCATGTATGCCTAATGTTCTGGGGTGGGGGAGAGATAATTGCTATGAACTGAAAACTAGGACAAAGCTCTATACTTAGAAGAAACTATTGGGGTTAATCAGAGGTGCAAAATAGGAGCAAAAGAAAGGGAGGGTGTTCAGATATAGGGCTGAATGGAGAGAGTATTTTTTTTAGCACTTCATGAAAACAACCAAAGTACTCTAGAACTGTGAAGTTAGAAAGGTTATACTGGTCCTAATAAAAGTATAGGAAAACTCATAGTGAAAAACAGAAAGGAATCAGAATTGCATTCCAATTGGTTATTTAAAGAAAAAAAAAATAATAACAGAATGACATCCCCAATACAGATAGTAACATCATGCCAGAAAGAGACAAAGCAAATGAAAACTAAGACCTAATATTTCAAAAGGAGACAGGGGAAATTAAATACATAAAAGAAGCTTAAAAGAGTGATAAATCAGAATTTTTTAAACACAGGAATGACTTGATTGAATAAATGAAGACTTAGAGGTAAAGATCTCAAGAACAAATAAGTGAGAGTAAAAAAATCATTTCTGAAATGAGAGGAAAATAAAGAGTACAAGAACAAATGAAAGTTTCATAGAAGAATTAGAACATGGAAAGGAAGACATTTTTAAAATTCAAACAAGTTATGTAGACATTAAAGGAAATGAGAGAAAGTGATGGATACAGAAGACAGGCAAAGAAGATCTAACACACACAATGAGAGTTCCTAAAGCCAAAGAGAAATAGAACACATAGCAGAAATTATACTACAAGAAAGTTTTACTGGGAAATTACATATTAAAGTGGTTTATCATTTTCAAAAAAAAAAAAAAATGCAGTGTAAGCAACATTTTACAGCTACTTAACTTCAAAGAACAAAGTTAAAAAACATCCCTTTGGACATCCTGGCAATATACCAGGTTAAATATCAGAGAAAGAAAGTCAGACTATCATCAGACTGTGACAACACATCCTGGCAAAAGGCACTATGTCAAATATTAAAAATACTCAAGCAAAGGAAAGATGAGCCACGGATTTTTTATACCAACTAACCTAATTTTTAAGTATAAAAACTACAAATTGTTATCAGGAAGTACTTCCCACAAGTGCTTGCTGATGCATCTATTAAAGGAATAGTTTCAGAAAACCAAAATATCAGGACAAACAGGACAGAAAGACTAGTGGCAAGCCTGAAATTAATGGCTACTTGTAGAATTAAGACCAATGGTGGAAACAAAGAGTATGTGATTGCTATGTGCTCTGATAGAGTCATTTTAATACAGCTATCAGAACAATTAGGGGAGGCAGGAGCATCTCAAAAGTAGAGTATGATTGCTGATTGCCTTTAGATAGTAAGGGAATAAAAAGGATATCACTTCATATCCCAACATAGAGGGGGCGGGGGAAGGAAATTAACAGGCTATTCTCAGGTTTAATAGGAAACCCACAGAAAATAGCCCCCAGAAAGAGCAAGCCCAGTGTACTATATAAAGCTATCAGTATAAAGACAATGATTAGAATAAAAAAGCACAAATCTTTGCAAGTATCCAAAGGCACACCAAAATAATGGAAAGCAAGGAGAATAACACAACACAATATCCATGAAACAGTCTTGTTAAATAAGCAAAAAAAGATACCTAAATAGGATCAAATCTCTAAATCACTATTTTACAGGAAATACAGAGAAAGGAGAACATGTTAACCACCACAGCAGGAATGCAAATCAACAGAATTCAGACTGTAAAACATCGCACAAGACAAATATGCAGTTTCTTCAGTGATGGGGGGGGGGGGGCTAGGACCTACAAATAAGAAATGTCAAAAAGGATATTAATCAATTATAATAATGGATCTTGTTTGAATTTTAAAAACAGTATGTATTTTTGCATACGTGTATTTATTTTCAATAGGGGGAATGTGACTACTGGCTACTCAATGATACTGTGGAGTCCTATTAATTTGGAGGGGTGACACACTGGTCTCATTTATGTTTAGGGAAGGGAGTCCATATTTTAGTTCCATATTGAAAATATTTCCAGATGGAATTCTGTGAGGCTTGAGACAGGCTTCAACATAGAAGACTAATTAGGTAGAGGTTTCTGATAAGTTAAATCTGGATGACAAACGCGTGAGAGTTCATCATGCTATTCTCTTGTCTAAAAGGTTCAGTCAATTACTCAAACAAAAAATAAATCAATATTTAAAGTTAATGTGAGGCTCAGTTCCTCCATTTGAAAGAAAATGGCTGCTAATAAGTTTTCCAATGAACCAATGTAGAGCCAAAAGTCCTCTATTATTCTGTTTTACTCATCCCCAGGTCAAATGATAGCAAACTTAAAGAGGGTGTATTTCAATGTAGACCCTGAAATTCTCGCTGGACCCAATTGGTGCTAACCAAAGATGATTATTTTGGATAAAAAGAGTCCCACCGCTTAAAATCACTAGTCTTTACTCAAACCTGGGGCAATTAAAGTCACTGAGCAATTGCTTAAGTGCCTACACGGCCTTATACATGAAGCTGGTAATTTCATCCAAATTAATAACTGACATCCTACCAGTCAAGGAAGTTAATGCCTAAAGCCAACGCTGTGGTCACTAGGGACATTTTTTTGCCCATAACTCGTGGTGAGGGGATACCTCTTTCTGTCCTTAGGGTCTCCATCTGGGATTCCTTCCTATCCATCAACACTACTAATACCAAAGGTAACAGGAGTCCTAACTCATGCCTGACAACTGACAGAGAAGAAACTTTCCAGTCAAAAATAATTCAACGTCAGTGAACTTTTGGGGGAGTTGCAGGCTCCCTTGAAACTGGAGAGTTTATTACTTCCTAGACCTCTGAATGACCCCCCCCTCCAAGCTAAAATGCGAGAGTCTGATGAAGTCAACCTGTTGGCACCCAGCCCAGGTCAGCTGCAGTAACAGAACTGAAAGGCCGCACGGTCTGATGGTGGTTCAATGCACTTTGTCCAACATGTTACTGTTAAAGCTAAAGATGGGCAGATTTTAACAAGAAAAAGGAAAGAATCTGAAAGAGGTGCAGAACCCCCAGTCCTCAGAGACATACTGAGAAGCATTCATTCAGCCTGGCCCCTGAAGCATCTCTCTCAACTGTGAAAAAGCATTCTGGTACCTTTTAAGAAAAACGGTTCCAACCTACAGAAGGACGAAGCACCTTGGCACATGGAAGGCTCCCCCAGAGTCTTGGAAGTGAAGACACCTGTCTGTGTTCTCTGGCACTGCACACACTTTGTCAACCCCTTTGGTAAGTTCTTTATGGGGACACCTGCTCAAGAAGTGCTGGAGTTCCAAAGATGGGAGCCATGAAAAGCTGAACAGCAGTGAGTACTCAGCCCTGAGGAGGGTGGGACGGATGGCAGGTAGGACTCCAGGGACAGACATCTCAACAAGCTCCTACTGACTGTGCCCCTGCCCCAGCCCCTCCCCCTGCCCCCTCTAGCCCCTCCCTGTGCTGGGGTTTGCTGCCTCTGACCTCCCCTACTCTGGGAGCCCAGGCCCCTGACCCTCTGAGAAACCCTTACTTTCTCTGCCTCCTTCCTTAATTGACCATAATACGGAACTGAAACAAACCTAAATTAAGCTGCTTTCTATGAGAGGCCCTACACTTCTTTTCTTTCTGGGCTATTTTTGGGTATGAATTGGAAAGAGAAAATTCACTAGAACATAAAATCCAAGAGGACCAGAATTTTTGCCAGATGTGTTCACTGCTAGTCTCCTCACCCCACCTCTCTGCCCCAAACTTCCAAATCTGTGAAATCCTGGTATAGGGTCAGTTTACTAGACACTGGAAAGGACCCCAGAATGAAGCTGTAAAGCTGAAGCACGACAGCTTTACGGCCTGCCGGAGCTGCTATTCAGGTGTCCCAGGTGGAAAGAGAAGCTTCCAGCCTGTTTTGGATTCTCCTCCCTTGGCAGCAGGCACCTCACCTTAGCTCTTGCGGCAGTCACTCCTTGGCCACCCGCGCTTTAGGAAGCAGTCATTCTGGAACTAAGGTGATTGTTTGAAGTAGTATCCCTTGAAAATGCTGGAATGTAAATTAGGCTACACATTCAGATCTACTAAAAAATTCATAAACCCTTCCACATATGCTAGTTTATTTTAAAAAGCACAAGAAGTTGTTTTTTTTTTTCCATGTAAGTGATGCATTTTGGTTGAGCTAGAAACTTGTCTACAATTTCCCTGCAATAAATAGACTAACTATACTAAAATAAGCAGAAAAATGTTTAAACATCCTAATCAACCATTTTCAGGTGGCTATTTTAATGGCAAAGTTTGGATTAAAAATCCTGGTTAATTTAACAGTGACAAGACCAGTCCACACGGTGTTTTACCAAGACTTTTCTTAAAATGAAAACCTTCACAATGGTCATTCTCTTGATGTCAGCCATTAAAAAGGAAATCTACATTGTGAAAATGAAGGTGGAGCTGCATTTAAAACATTTTGCAAACTCAAAATTGTGTCACGACTTTCCAAGTAGATTAATTCTCAAATTTTGAGCATTTTTTTTAAACATGCACTAGCCAAGTAGAATAACAGATAGTCAAGCCACCAGCTACCTTCCACACTTCTATAACTGCCAGTAAATGTTTTTCCCAGAAACCAAACCTACATTATATCCCTTTCTATAAATACTTCCAATAAAAAGAGACACCAAATAATTCCAAAGTTCTTTGTGATAACGCCCTCCTTTGTTCTAACTCTGCTAAGCAATTCCTCTGCCGAAGAGTCTGCTATTATATTTAAATTACTGGCAGCCTATGATTGTTTTGAAGAATTTTATAATACACTTTGAAATAACCCAGGTCAAGCGGGGTAAGCCCAACGGAAGTTTCATCTCACTAAGAACTTAAAGATACAAGTAAAGGAGTAAGGTTGTCTCAGTTTTTTCTCATCTTTTTCCCACTGGGTCAAAGGACAAGGAATCCCCAGCAAAGCATCCCTCACAGCCTTTCCTTAAGTGACAGACTTCTGTCTCCTCTGTCACCTCCTCCCAAGCTCCCAGCTCCCAGTTACCTTCTAATAACCTTCTCAAGCAGGACTGGGGAACCTAGGCAGACTCTTAAGATGTCCTAAGCCACACAGGACCCTTACCGAGGTTTTGGGGAGTTGTTTGTTGCTGTTTTTATGAATGAACTGATAAAAAAGGAGGGATATGCAGACTGCAGCTTATCATCTCACTAAATATTTAAAACCTTTCCATAAGCAAAGACTCAAGGAGCATCGATTGATACCATCAGATGTTAAAGTCTATAAAATCTGTGTTCTTGGCTGGAGTTTAGAAGGTGGAGAGGATAATTAGCCTTGGGATTAAAAGCACACCTGGGGGGGGGGGGCTACTCTGGGCTGCATTGTAAATATATGTAACACATGCAAAGGTGAGATGTGTACTTGCCTGTTCTTTAAAGTCATTTTTCTGAATCAGCAGCTACTTCACCAGATTACGCTTCCAAAAATCTCGTCACATATGGCATTGCAGGAAACACTGCGACTACTGAAGAAAATCCAGGTGCCCTAGTGTAGGGTAAGTGAAAATGGTATCAGGCTTTTCTGCCTTCCTGCCATTAGGATTGATGATGGATCCCTGCGGTCCTGAATACATGCCTGATGGTGGGCACCTGGAGTAGGGTGTGGGCATACGTCAGTGGGTACACCTGGGCTGAAGGACTGAGCCTGTAAGGGCAGCATCACAGGGACGCCAGGAGAACGAACAGAAGAGCAGAGAAGCAGTACCATGAGAACAGAAAAAGAGAAGCAGAAGGAGAACCATGAGAGAAGGCCGGAAAGCCCAGAAAAATTGAAGACTTGCTGGGGGCTGGGAGGCCTGCCAGCCCCCCCGGCACCTCTGCCTGCTGTGTACCTGGTAAATCCCAATAATAGCCTGCAAAAGCCACCAAGGGCTCCAGGACTTCTCTTTACCCCGTCTGCTCGGGTCATAGAGATTTTGCTCCATGTCCTCCAGCTGTAAAAGTGTCTGATATCTCATCTTTAGCTCGTCTTCACAGCAACACTTTCTAGGGCAGCCTTTTGGCTAATGCTAGCCCTTAGCTTTCACTCACTGTTCACACCTTGACCTAGTCCCGTCCTACTCTCCAAAGAGTTAACTCATGTATCTTTCTCCTTGGATATACGCCTGTAAGAAGTGATACCTACCCCTCTAGCTTCTGGAGCAGGACTGTTATTTGAAACTTACTGCAGATTTGTTACTTTCCAATCTACCCAGCACTTATCTTCCCAAGCACCCTAGGCTCTTCACAGGCAGGGCTCACAACTCGGACATTATCGCACATCTCAACCTGACAGGTAAAATGGCGTTATTAACCAGCAGCTATTGAATTGCAAGTTCCTTTTTTTATAATATTTTATTTTATATAATTCTTACATCATTTTTCATTTTTTGCACAATGTATGCATTTTCATTTTGGTTATATTCCCCATACAATTGCACCCCCCCCATTGTTTTGACCCTAATCCTTCCTCTCCATACCCCCTTCCCCCCGTAGTGTGTCTCTGGTTTATAGTTGCTTGTTGCTTGCTGATTTTTACTTTGTATTAATTAGTCTTTTTCTTGGTCCCTTATTTAGGTTTTCTAAATTCCTGCTATGAGTGAGACCATCCGGTATTTTTCTTTTTCTCTCTGACTTACTTCACTGAGCATGATCCCGTCTAGCTCCATCCATGTTGCTGCAAACTGCATGTGTTTATCTTTTTTGAGTGCTGAGTAATATTCCATGGTGTATATGTACCACATCTTCTTGATCCAGTCATCTATTTTGGGGCATTTGGGTTGTTTCCACAGCTTAGCTATTGTAAATAGTGCTGCTATAAACATAGGGGTGCAGGTGCCCTTTGGAATTAATGTTTGTGTCATTTGGGTAAATACCTAGGAGTGGAATGCTGGATCATATGGGAGCAAGTTCCTTTTTACCAATGGACTTCTGGCTGCTCTAATGCGTGCCATATTGAGCCATGACTATGAAGTGGCCAAAGGGAAAGGACATCTGGGAAGGGAAGTTAGGGTGGTGGGTAAACCGCAGACTTAACAATCTACCCCTGAGTAATCAAGGGAAAAGAACTTCCTCCGTCCTTTCCAATCTTTCAGCCTACAGACAGTGTGCTCACTGGGTCTCAAAATGTCAGTCAGTTGGGCAATGACAGAGCACGATCATTCTGAGGTCAGGGCTAATGATGATTGATTATGGATTTCTCTAGACCTTGAGCTTCCTTCTGTTTTTCTTATATTTAGCACTCAGCTTAAGCAATGTGATAACACCATTCCTTCTGCGGTTAGACCCCCTCCCACACCCCCTCCCCCCAAAAGATCAACAACCCAACTTTTAGGCTGTGGGTTCTTTATTCGTTATTTTCAATATAGCCAAAAATTGTGAAAAGACTCGTGAATCATGTTAGTCTACCCAGCTTTTATGAGAAACACTTTACCCACAGCCAAGGCAGAGAGGAATGAAAAACGACTGGTTATTTTATTTAGAAAGGATTTCAGACAGGCCCTGAAAGGGTCATAAACCAATTGAGTTGGGCAGGACCTAACCATTTCAAAATGACAATTATTTGACTTTCCTCATACCTGCAGTGAAATCCCTAGAAGTAGTGCTGGTAATGCAATAAAGTCTTTGCCAACCCTTACCATCAAAGAATATTCCCTAAAAAAAATCTTAATTTCCTTCTGGGGCAATTTACACTACTCTCATTCTGTCCATTCTACACTCACATACTACAAATATTTGAAGATTGTCATTCATGAAAGCTTCCTTCACCTTATCTTCTCCGGGCTTAATAAATTCAATTTCTTTAAGTTGCCTTCAAAGGGCCTATTTCCCAAGCTTTAATCATCTATACCCAACATGCCCACCTGGCTCGCTAAGAAAGCCAATAAACATACTTTAAAAATGGCCTAATGTTGAGAATGCAGGATTATCTTTTCGTAAACATTTACTTTTGATTATATGACTGACAGTTAATACACATTTCTTTATAATCCCCCAATCTGACCATAATATTACAGTTATGGGCTGTGACAGGTGGGGTTTAGTTGTATTTCTTAGGTAGATGGACTCTATGCAGAATCTCATTTAAATCCACCATCATGTCTATGAAATTGAGATTCAAGTAAAGCCCAAAACAATCATGTTCTCTAACATCATATTCTCTCCCTCAAAATGGGCTTCTCCGCCTCTGACTTTATTTCTGTTAATTCCATAACATCACCAGTTCTCCCAATTAGCAATATCCACATAACTCCTGTTCCCCTTCCCAAATCTCATCAGAACCTGACATATCAAAGGTGCTCAGAAATAAATCTGTCAAGTGAATGAAATCTCTTAGGTGTTCTCTCTTGATAATTTCCAGAGCAAGCACCCTAACAGCCAGGACCTCAGTCCGTCCAGGGCCCGTCCAAAGAGCCTGCCAGATTCTCGCTTGCCCAGCTCCCCACCAACATCTCTCAGCCATGAGATTGAAGAACACCCTCACACCCCAAAATGTTCTGAGATTATCTGTACCAATATTCAGAGCATTATTCACAACTGCCAACAAGTGGAAGCAACCCAAGTATCCACCGGAAGATGAGTGAATAAACAAAAGGTGGTATCTATATCCACCTACACATTAACACATGCAGACACACACACACATTTCCTTCCTTAAAAAGCAAAGACATTCTGACATAGCTACCATAGGGATCAACCTTGTAGACATGCTAAATGAAATAAGGCCGTCACAAAATCACAAACATTGTATGCCTCCACTTCCGTGAAGATGTCCCTACAGTCAAGTGTATAAAGACAGAAAGAATGGTGGTGGCCAGGGCAGGGGAAGGTAGAAATAGGGAGTTAGTATTGAATGGGTATAGAGTTTAAATTTCATGAAACGAAAAGTGTCCTGGGAATACAATGGTGGAAGCAACCATCGGTGTCCAGCAATGTGACTGAAAATTCGTTGGAATGATAAATTTTATGTCATGTATATTTTGCTAAAATTTAAACACACCATATCCTTCTCTCAGTTCTGGCTGCCCACAGCAAAGGGGTGTCCAAGCTTTGGGGGCGGTTTGCGGAATGTGCTTAACTGGATGGAATGGTTCACCAGCAGCTCTGGACTTGCAAACAGGTCTGCAGAGCCACTGCCGGGTCAAGTCCACCCCAGCCTTGACTTCAAAGCTTTTTTCATTTGAACCAAACACAACACTAAATATCCCCTCCTTGCAATGCTCCTGGAGGCTAATCAGAGTATCATTCCCCTCCAATTCTTCCCCCTACTCCTCTAAACCCCTACCCGTGCATCCCCAGCCATCACACCAAATGAAAGGTGTGGCAATCCTCAAATAAGATTTTAAATATCCTGTTCCCTGTTTAAGTTTTTTTTCCAACTGAAGCCTCAACTACAGACATAACCTCTTTTAAGGTGCAGAAATTAATTTCAAATATTACCTCCAATGGCCATTTTTATTGATCCCTGATCCCTATCACCTGCCCAGCAAGAAACACCTCTCCTTTAAAGTTCTGCACAAGGGCCTCCCTGGTGGCGCAGGTGGTTGAGCGCCGCATTGTGAAGTTGTCCACAACTTCTGCAGTGAGGGTTCGATCCCGGCTGGCTGGCGAGAATCCCACATGGTGCGGCAGACCTCGCCTGTCTCGCCCGCTGCTCCCCTCAGCAGTGCACTTCGATCAGTCTGCCTGTTTTGCTCCCTGCTCTGTCTCTGGTGAATCCTCTCACCCTCCTGTGCATTTGGCCTGTACCCCAGTTTTTGTATAAAAATAAATCTTTAAAAAAAATAAAGTCCTGCGCAAGCACCTTGCATTTCTTATGACATCAAATTCTGCTTTTAAGATGGTGGCTGTTCTCTTATCCCACCTGTAGGGTAAATGTCAGGCTTTTCTGCCCTCCCGCCATTAGGATTAATGATGGATCCCTGCGGTCCTGAATGCACGCCTGACAGTGGGCACCTGGAGTGGGATGTGGACATACGTACGTGGGTTACACCTGGGTTGAGACTGG
Organism: Talpa europaea; assembly: GCF_964194135.1. Lineage (NCBI taxonomy): Eukaryota > Metazoa > Chordata > Mammalia > Eulipotyphla > Talpidae > Talpa > Talpa europaea. The sequence continues at coordinate 113,792,961 of NC_140071.1, forward strand.
GTCTATAAGGGTGGTATCACCGGACACCAGGAGACCACCAGAAGGGAACAACCAGGAGAAGAGAGCAGAGAGAGAGAACGAAACCATGAGAGAACCCCAGAGAGCTGACAGAGTGAAGATTCACTGGGGGCTGGGAGGTCTCCCAGCCCCCCTGGTACCCCTGCCTTGCATGTACCTGGTAAAAATAAAATCCTGAAAAAGCCACTGAGGGCTCCAGGACATCTGCATGGAGTCATAGAAAACCTGCTCTGTGCCCATCCTGCTGCTACCCCCCACCCCCAGCTCCTACTTGTAATCCCTGCAAGGACCAAAACAGGGTGGGACGGGCAAACCCTTACTAAACTGAACCTGAAATGTTTACTGAGCACTTACGATGTTCAAGTTTGGTGTTAAGCACTGCAGAAGAGGAGCGATGTTAAGCCAGTGTTTACTGAGCACTGCTTCGTGTTCAGCCTGTGGCAATGGCCAAGTTTAGCTTAGCCTTTACTGAGCACTGCTGCGTGTCCAACCTGTGGCAATGGCCAAGTTCAGCTTAGCCCCTCACTCCCAGGAAAGACAGTCATGGAAATGTGCCCCCCCCACCCTGCCACTCCCACCCAATGAAGCTTTCAATGCAGCTTCATAAGTTAATAGGTTCATGGACCTTCAATCCTTAGTCACCTGAAAAAAAATGGCTAATTGTAGACTTTCCCCTTTCTAAATTTTTTTAAGAAGTGGGGTACAGGCCAGAGTCGCAGGATCGGGGGGGAAGATTCATCAGAAAGAGAAGGGAGAATAACAGGCAGATGCATCAAAACACACTGCTGAGGGGAACAGTGGGCGAGACAGGAGAGGTCTGCCGCGCCATGTGGGTTGCTCCCCAGGCTGGCCAGGAATCAAAATCAAGGGCCGCGGATAGCCTCACAGCGCTGTGCTCACCCCCATGCGCCACCAGGGAGGCCCCCTTCTAAAATTTTATACAGAAATCTTCAGTAACCTAGAAACAGACTAAGAATAAAGTCAAATGGAGAACTGGATAGAAAAGTATGCGTTACCACTAGCCATGGACTTTTAAAAAATTAAGACATTAAATGTGTAAATATCTTAAAACCCAAAGAAAATCCATATAATCAAGTTGCAAAGCACTTTTGAATTTTCTCCTAAGAGAAAATACTGCAAGAGGAACATAAAACCAGCCTTATTGTGGAGTCCACGGTGAGGAACAAGTGCCAAGCATGCTGCCTGCGTGGGCAATGTTATGCACTCACGCCTCCCAGGAGCCCTATGCCACCATCCCCATTTTACAGACGAGGAAATGAAGCAGGAGGACAGGATAAAGGATCTTGCTTCAGCCCACATACCCGGCAAGTGGCAGAACTGGAGGAAAACCCAGATTGCCAATTTCAGAACCCAAGCTCTTAACTCTGATGCCTCGTGCCCTGAATAACAATTTCTCTTAAACTTTAAATTCTGCAAAAATGTTGAAAACCTAGCTGTCAGAAAGGTATGCACTGGAAGATATTTAACAAAAATGTGTCATGACCAAAATGTAAGCATGAAGGCTGAAGCACAAGATAAATGGAAAAATTAGCAGGTATAAATGTTTTTGTTGGAGAAGTCATCTGAGATTTTTTTTCTCCTGGGGAAAAAAAAAGGTCCACGATCTGTTCAATCTCTAAGACTAGAGATTCCCAAACAGTTCTATCAAAGGCTATTTAAAACTCAAGAAAAAAAATTTATTTGATTTTAGAGACTGTCAAGTTAGCACTTATTGGTACTTGCATGCAAGAATTATAAAGAGAAATAGTCCAATTCTACATACTCTTGAGTTTTCTCAATTGTAGCTGCTTATCCCATCTCAGGCCCTGGGCCAAGAAACTTTATAACAAGCTTTTTCTAGTTTTTCAGGCAAGCATATTAGAGTAGGCATTATTCCCATTTTAGGGATAATAATAATCCTTATTTTATAGATAACTATGGCTGACAAGTATCAAATTTGTACTGAATGTGCCAGGCAGCACCATACTAAAAACATTATATGTAGCAACACATTTACTGGCGCAGAGTGATTAAGCAATGTGTCCAGAAACACACAGCTAGCGAATAGCAAAGCTAGGATGAAAAAGTGAAACTCAGCAAGGTTAGGCAACTCCAAAGACACAAAGCTGTTAACCATGGAGGCAGCTGGCCATTATAAGGCTGTCTGTCCTCCACGCCTTCGGCCTGTGCTCCTTCCACTAGGTACCTTAGTGGTTCCACCTGCATGCACCAGGCCCAAGGTTAAATGCCATCCTACTGAAGCCTGGCAGAGGTGAGGGTATTGCCCAGAGCAACCTGAAGAGCACAGATGCCATTGAAACTGACCAGATACCTAGATCCTGACATAAATTCTCCAGATTATTCAATGTTACCTGTTTTCTAAAATGCTTAAGGGCCAAACAAAACACGTACTGGATAATCAGTTTACAAACTTCTCTTATTAAGAGTCATAAGTCAGGGCCTCCCTGAAGAAACCTATGAAGCTGTCCGCAGCCTCTGCAGCATGAGTTCGATCCCCGGCCAAGGAGCAACCCACAAGGTGCAGCAGACCTCTCCTGTCTCGCCCGCTGCTCCCCTCAGAAGTGTATTTCAGTCAGTCTGCCTGTTCTGTTCCCCACTCTGTCTCTGGTGAATCCTCTCACCCTCCCGCACCTCTGGCCTGTACCCCAACTCTTGTATGCATGAATAAATAAATTTAAAAAAAAAGATTTATATACAAGCACTGAGTACAGTCAGAAGCGCAGGAGGGTGAGAGAATTCACCAGAGCTAGAGCAGGGGCCAGAACAGGCAGACTGACAAGTACACTGCTGGGGGAGCAGCCAGCGGGCGGCAGGAGAGATCTGTGCGCCATGTGGGACCCTCGCTGGGGGTCGGGGATCGAACTGGTGCTGCAGAGGCTGAGGGGAGCTTCTCAGCCCAGCGCTCAACCGCTGCGACACAGGGAGGCCCAATAAATAAATCTTTAAAAAAAAAAGTCGTAAGTCAAAGATGAACTGTCTCATGTCCCAAATTGTTAGAAATCACGGCTGCTCATCAGGCTTACTCACAAATCCTTTCAACAAGGATTTGCACTGGACTTGCCTGACCCTCTTCACTCTGGATGTGCAGTCATAAAGTATCTACTCAAGTTCTAGAAACTGCATGGAAAACTTTGCCTAAGATTCCTTCCAATATCTTTCTGTTTTCTTAAAGTTATCACACCATGAAGGCAGCAAAATAAAGTCCCAAGTCCTAGTCTTTAACCATTAAACTAAAATTCATTCAGAAGAAAATTCTGCTGTGGTCTTGAACGCTGGCTTTGAGGGATCCCTGGTATTGTCCGCCCTCAAGAACTCGGCTCAGGACAGCACAGTTCATTTCCCGGTGTCCTTTAATCAGCCAGGGAAGCTTGAGGAAATGAGTCAAAATCCTCAGGTCAACTTCTGGCTGTCAACAACAGCAACAAAATCTATCAGCCCAACATCTGTACATAAACACACTCCAAGGGAAGCCCACGATACACTTGGCACATTCCTACAAGAATTTGTTTGGGGGAGAAGAAAGGTTTGCGTGGTTAACTGTCATTATAGCTCATCCAGCTCGGGGAGGGTAAATGGCCAATTGTATTTCCCACTACTGGGGGTGGGGATGTTCTCTTTCACAAGCATGCCGCAAGTATCTAGTGATGCTAAGACCCATTTTTATCTTATGGAGTGGGGGATGGAAATTTTCAACTGACTTAGAGACAGTTGAATTTAGAACTGGCTTATCTTTATTTCTGAGGAACTAACTGGAATGGTACAGCTAACACCTAAAGCCTTCTACCACAAGGTCAAGTGCCTCTGCACCTCCAGGGAAGGTGTAATTTAATGACTCTCCTCAGTAACTACTTACCTCAAATTGAGAACACTCTAACTCAGATATCACAAGGTAAGCAAGGTTAGGTTTTGGTTTATTTTTTTCTCACCCAAATAGCTATGTTCTATTCCCAAAACTTCCTACCATACCTGGCATATATTATGCATTCACTAAACATTTCCAAACGAATCTCCCTTTACAAGCAATTTTGCCAAATCGTGTGAATGGATATACAGTTGGGCATGTGGGGGCCAATGCCAGGCTTCACCACGGATTATTTTGGGAAAGTAACTTACTCTTAGTAGTTTCTCCAGCTATAAAATGGTAGGAATGAACCATAGTAACAATACTACCAAGGCCTGTTGAAAGGACTGGAAATATGAGGCTGAGACCCCATCCTGGTGCAATTTCCAGGAAAGCAAAACGACAACGTACAACACACATAATATGTAATTTTAGGCATGTTAGCAAACGTGGTGATAGCACAGCGTGCATGACTTACAAAGACTGAGAATGACAAATATGTGGAGGGGTGGAAAAATCAGAATGGCTATCAAGGAATTATCTTGGCTCCTTTATAAGACCATCATATTTCCAACAGGATAATCCAGAATGTTGTGTCCAGCTGCTGAGGATAACTCTAGCCTCACACTTGCAGGAATACGGGGAATGTATGATTCACTATTCCTTGTAAGTTCATCCTGCTGGGCTTGTAAGTTCATCCTGCTGGGCACAGAAGTTGTAAACACTGGGGGGGAAAGGGGGAGGGAGAGGAAGGTATCCCTGAAGAACTGGCACCTCCTAGTTCTCAAAAGGAAAATTGTAGGTGAAATTGTGTGGATGGAGAAGAAGGTGGTGGCATAAACCATATATGTCCATGCTTTGGCAAGGGCAGACCAGTGAGATATGAGCACGGAGGACAGTGGACAGAAACTGAGAAAATGTTCAGAAAAAGTATAGTTTGCACTCCGAACTCAAAAAGAGGAAAATTTTGGACCCAAGGAATCCTTCAAAAGACAGCTGCCTAATTTTCCTCTTAAGGAAATAGGGCTCCCCCATATTTAAGTGACTACCCAAGGACACACAGCTAATCAATGGCTGAGAAAGGAAGACCAGGAGGGCAGGACAAGGCGCTGTCAGTCACTACACCACACTTCCCCCCAGGAGCCAGACCTTAAAATTCCCTTTGCTAGAAATTTACTGGATGGAGCAGAATAATCATGATGATAAGGAAGTGATTGATTCATTTCTTTTTTAAAAAGGGAAATAGCGTGCTCTCTACCCAGGTGGGTTGACATACCTTAACTGAAATTAAAAACCGCCAAGTAGGTACCAAAGGTGTCACTGAAGCTCAGTCAAATCCCACAAGGAATTTGACACTCACCAGGGTCCAGAAGCAAGGCCTCCTGCTGCCCCCCACCCCCCCCCCAACAGGAAAGCCCTGACAATACCTTCGGAGACCCGGAGGGGGGTGGCTGCCCTCTTGAGACTTTCTGTGAAAACTGACCACTTGTCCTAAGTCCCACAATAGTTCACTGCGGTGCTTCCTTTCCAGACCTTGAAATCCAATTCGGATTCACTTTCTATCCTTACATCATCAGGAAGCCCCTCAAGGGGGTTGTGTGTGTGTGTGTTTGTTAAAAACATGGGCGAGAGCGGGGCTTTAGGACTTCGCGGGGTGACCCGCACACGCTCAAGAAGGGGTAGGAAACTGACCGAGAGGGCCCAGAAGTCTGCAAATCCTCCCCCCAAGACCCAAGTTCCCGCGCAGATAGAACAGGATTTTCACAACTGCTTAAATATCCAAGAAAGAGCTGCAGAAAGTTCCACCACTCCTATCACCCCCGACCTCGGCAGCCAAGTACAGAGATCTCACCAGGGGGAGTGGGGGTGTTGTGGATTTCAAAATACCCAAAGATAAAGAGGGACCTGGGATTACAGGTCCTTGGCACCGATTCGAAGGGTCTGCAGACCCCGGACGGCCTAGCGGGGCATCCAGGCTGCGCGCAGGAGGTGCCGGGGTCGGGGACCTCAAAGTCCCCGCGCGCGGTGCCTGCGTCCCCCAGGGGAGCAAGCGGCCAACGCAGGCACCAGCCGCTCGGAGGCGCGTGGCAGGAAAGAAACAGCACCTCGGCGGAGGGGCGAGCCTCTGGCACGGGATTTACAAAAGCAAAAAGTCTGCAACCTAGCGGCCGCTTTCCACACGCCTTGGCCAAGTTGTTCTGTCGCCACCACCTCCAGGTTTGGGGGTCCAGCCCCAGAGCCGCACGCCGTGGCTCTGCATGGAAAAGCATAACCAGGGGAGCTGGGGGAGCCGCAGCCTTTGACTCCAGCCACGGATGGCGCCTCGAGCAGAGACGGCAGCGGGTCAGTCCCCAGCTCAGGGGCACAAAGAGCGGCCGCGGTTGCAAAGCAGCAACCGCAGAGCAAAGAAAAGGCTCTCCAACTTTACCCTCCGCGCGCCGAGCCCCGGTGCGCGGGTCCTCCGGGGTGTCGGTCACACGAGCGCAACTTTTAACAAAAGGCAGCAGCGGCCGAGCTTCCCACGGCCGAGCTTCCCAGATAACGCTCGGGTTGCTAAACCCCGATCGCCGCCTCTGCCCGCAGGCACCCTCTGCAAAAGCAACCCCAAACTCGCAGGCAACCCGGCACCCGCAGCCTGCGTCTTGCTCACGCCTAAGATCCTCCACTGCCCTCACCCCGGGAAGACCCCTAGCTCAGCGCCCTCCACCCCGAAATAGCAGCCGGGGGCTCCTGGCGCAGGTGAGCCGGGCAGGGCGCACGAGGGTCGCGGGGACGCCTCGAATCTTCCCGGAGGCTGAAACGCACGGGCGCGGGAGGCCAGCACCACCGCTCCGGACACACCCCGGCGTGTGCGAGCCCGCGGGGACACAGGCTGCACCCGGGAGCGCGGCCCGAGCGCCCGTCACGCTCTCCCACCTGTCTGGACGCCGAGCAGGAGGCGCAGGAAGAGCAGGACGCCGAGAAAATCCCAGGCGCCGCGAGCGCCTCTCATCGCGGTGGCTGCGCTGAGATCCGAGCTCCGTTCCACGTTCCAGCTTTCGCCCAAGTGCACCGCGCGCGGCAAAGCCGAGCCCCCAGAGCCGCGAGCGCCGAGCTGCAGCCCCTCCTCCCAGCGCCCTCCCCCTGCGCGCCGGCCACGCCCCTTCTCGGCGCCCCTCCACGCCTCTCCCCTCCCTCTCCCCGCCCGGGTCTCGCTCTCTGCGGGCGGCGTCTGACCCCTGCTCCTTCGACGGGCTACTCCCGGGGCTGCGGAGCCTGCAGGGAAGGGGGGGGCTCGCCGACCCTCGCCCGCAGCTCGCGACCCCGGAGCCCCTGCACCTCTCCACCGCTTCTCCCCGGTGGGGTGGTGGGTTCGCCGGGGGCGGCTCCGGGACGAGGGTGGTGCTGCCCGCGCGCTTTGTGAAGCCGGGCACCCGCGCACACTAGGGCACGGGCCCGCCACCTGGCAGGTGCTCCCAGACAATGAAGGTCCGCCGCCCGCTCCGCGAGCACGCCCGGGGGGGAGCAGGCTGGACCCCGCGGGTGGTGGAGGAGGTGGAGGGACGGAAAGTTGGGGGACGGAGGGCTAGGAATTGGACCCTGACGTTCTTCTCCATTCTTGTTAGTTGAGGGGGACCCAGCTGGCGCCGCGGTAAAAGGCTGAGCCCGGGTGTAGGCAATTCTTTATGCTCAGTTTCTACACCTGCTCTTCAACCTGTAATAACACAGTTGGTTTCTATTGGTCGGCGAGGCCTCCGCCCAGCGAGCCCCTGCTGAGACTTTTATGCAAATTGGGGGTTTGGAGTAGGGAGGGATGGGTTTCAGAAGTTTGCTCTGGGAGCCTAGGTTTTTCAACACACTTGTGTCTAAATCATTGTGCCAAGCTTTCTGGGCGCTTCCCCCCGCCCCCTTCACTTTATGGTTTCTGTGCCTCTCTAGCAGAGGACAGACAGTTCAAGCCGTGGTGGGGGTTCCTGTGTTCGTCTTAGCTGCCCTAGGCTGTATGAGGAGCAAAATAATAGCAAAATGATTCTGGAACCTATCCAGGTTTCACTGCCTGGGAAGTGCTTTACCCAAGGTAACAACAGCATCTATATAGGGTTTTATAATTTCTCCCCACACCGAATATTATTTTAGACTCACAAGAACAGCTTTGTGAAGTAGGTAGGGCAGAGTAGAAATAGTATTTTAGTTCTCAAGGTGGCCCAAGATCTCACAGCTAATAGAGAGGAGACCCAGTCATTTTAAGACTGACCTCGGGTATTTTGACCTTTCCCTGTGTATCTCAATAAACCAGAAAGCTTAAGAAATGAAATGGAATATGCCCCTCAGAAAAATTGATGGAATAATTTAGATACACCTGGACTCTAAAGATTCAGCCAAAATTTATAATAAATCAGTTACCCGCCCCATCTTATTTACTATTAAAAATTCTCCTGTGTGATGTTGATAGGACCTAACGTTGGTTTGAGAAAAATGATTCTTAAAGCTAATCACTTAATAATTATTACTGCTAGATCAGCATGTGTGCTTGCCTCTCTTTAAATTTATTTCTCCAACAAGCATTTATTTAAAGTCTACTGTGAAGCAAGGAGGAGCTCTCAGGCCCTGGGAGTACTATTGTTGATGGACAGATGTGAGCCCTGCCACAATCCTTGTAGTGGAGCCTACACTCACCCCCCCCCCCACCTCCATGTGCTCTCTAATGGTTCAAGTCATGCAGCAATGGGAGAACTGAAATTCAAGCATCTCTGAGCAATTGGACCACATCTTATTCTCAGGAGGACAGAGATAAAAGATACCACTCAAAGCAATCATAAATTTCTTGTGATCTTGATTTATTTCTAAAACCCATTTTGTAGTGAGGGAAAAAAACCACTATGAGTTAAAATATCAACATTATGCCAGAGAGAAAATTTACAATTTTCTTCTTCAATCAACTGATATTGGAGAGGATAATAAGTCTTCAGAAGAGAGGGTGAAAAGAGAACATATTGCAATTTAATTCTAGGCAGGAAACCTCTATCAGGAAAAAAAAAAAACAGAATAGGAAATTATACAATGTCAGGCTGTCATTCATGTTCATCATTCAACAAAAATTTATTGAGCACCTAGGTAGGCACAAGACCTACAAAAATCAGTAAGACGAAGAAGTTCCAGCCTAGGAAAATCTGTAGTCCAGGAGGGAAGACAGACACCCAAGTAAAAAACTATGATATCTGTTGACAGGGCATGTATTCAGTTAGTACATACCAGGGTGGCCACATTGGCTGGTAGAATATTGAAATCATTCTGCATTGATTGGAAAACAGCCACTCCCCTGAATACCCATGTGCTCCTTTAGCCCCTTCCTGAGCTACCCAAATCTCAGACCTGCTATAAAAGATTTAATGCCAGGCATAGCAGAGATCCTGCAGTTCTTGTGTCCTTAGGGTTATTAGTTATTTTTAGTGATACCCCTGCCAGCTCTATGCTCTAAGGAGGCAGACAGAGGGTGCTATGAATAAACAGCCACAGGAATGAATTACGTTATAGAACACGTCCATTGAAACATTTACAGTGACGAAAATGTTTACTATCTTAGGTGAGATGTACAGGGCCAGTTCTGTACTGTTTTGTGATAGTCCCGGAAGCTTTCATGAATTAGAATTTATATATTTTATCATTTTCCTCACTGTATTAGGGAGGACTCTTGATGGCAGCTTGTAGAAACCCAGCTGAAAATGACTTAAGCCAAAGAAGAAATCTTCAGTCTATTAGCTCTTATAAGTGGGATATTATTCCAGACATTCCTAGATCCAGAACTCAAAGTCATCAGGACTTGAAGGTGGTGTGTGTGTGTGTGTGTGTGTACACAAGAATTTTTCTCCATCTCCATGCTTCTGGCAATACTTTCCTGTATTGCTTTCCTATCCTGCCCATTAGTGCCAATGTAAGCAGAACTTTTCTGCCCCCATGACCACCCACTGTAAAAGTACCTACCTGCTGTAAGTCACATGCCCGTCCAGAACCAGCCATCAACAGAGGGAGTATGATGTCAGCCAGCTCTGGGTGACATACCCAGAGTCAGGTTGTGGGGATATACACCATCTGCACCACAAGGACTAAGACTGGGGAGGAATATGTCCCCAATGAAAAGAAAAATTGAGATATTCTTACCAGAAGGAGGGGGATGATACTGCCCAAGTAGAACAAAATAATCACAACAATCTCACGTCTACCAAATCTCTAACTTGAAAAATGTTTATATTTCTGATCGTAAAAGTAAACGTGCTTATTATAGGTAATTTAGAAAAAGAACAAAACACAAATCACCCAACATATAATTACTATAGAGTTCATTTTGATATTTCTTTCAAATCTTTTTTTCTGCTTATTGTAAAGTTTTATATTGTAAAGATTTTTATATTTGCTAGTTTTCTATCCTATTTTTTCACTCATAATAAACATTGTCCCCAGATCATTAAAAATTATTTGCAAATACAATGTATAATGGCTGTTGTAAGGTAAAAAGTATCAGGCTTTTCTGCCCTCCCGCCATTAGGATAGATGAGGGAAGCCTGTGGTCCTGAATGCATGCCTGATGGGCACCTGGAGTGGGGACACCTGGGCTGAGAGACTGAGTTTATAAGGGCGGCGTCGCGTCACGGGGACGCCAGCAGAAGCCCAGAGAGAGAGAACCACGAGAGAGCAAAGAAGCAAGTCTGCGAGAAAACGCCGGAGAACGCAGACAGAGTGAAGACAGCACCCCTGCCTGCCATGTACCCGCTAAACCCCAATAAAAGACCTGCAAAAGCCACTGAGGACTCTGACTCCTCCTTTACCTGGTCTGCTGGATCAGAAAACCTGCACTGTGCCCTACGGCTGTATAATGTTCATTTGTATATATGTACCTTAATTCTGGATATTTGATCATTTCTCTATTTTCTTCCCAGGTTTTTGTTGTTATTGTTGTTGTTTTTACTGTCAAATTAGCTGGCGATGAAAATCTTGGTGGACAAAACTGCCTCTAATTATTTATTTAGGAAAAATTCCTAGAAGCAGAATGAGTACAGCAAGGGCATAGTCCAAAGTTTGCTACTTAATTGACCTTGTTTTTTCAGTAAATATGTGTGAGTCTTTTTCCCATAAACTGGAAGAAATGAATAGATAATCCTTATTGGTGGATGTTATACTAACAGCAACCACCTCACAGTTTGTGGGGATGAAAGAAGGGAATATATGCTCTTGATTTAAGCTTCCATTCAGTATTTATTGAAAATCATCTATGTGCTGGATGTGCAACACTTGGTTCCAGGAGAGCAAAGTTAGAGAAGACACAGATGCTGCCTCCCTGGGATTTACAGTAAAAGAAGAGAGGTCCATAGAGGCTCAGAGATTCAATTGGCCCAGGCACGCCAACTGAGCCAACTACAGGGTGAAGTTTGAACACAGAGGAGCACTGAAATCACATTGTATAGTGATCCCATAAGGCACCCCAAGAGGTGGTAATTAGAATCTGAAGAATCAGGAGGAGAGGACAGCAAAGCAGCAAGAGGAGGATGTTTAAGCAGTAGGAAGCATCTATGCAAAGGGCCTGGGGCATGAGACAGCATGTGAAGAACCACAAGTAGTGCCGTATGGGGAGGGGAGTTAGGGTCTGAAGTGTGTTGGGAGAGGGGAAGACCACAGCAATAGAAAAGTACCAGAGATGGCAAGAAATGTGAACTTCATCCACTGAGCTTTGAAAAGTCACTAAAGGATTTTAAGCTTTAATAAGATTTACATTTTGGAAAGATAGTGGAGAAGCTCAGAGAAGGATAATTTAAAAGAGGTCAACCTTGAGGTCAAAAGAAAATAGTAAGGGGTCTGACACAATGATTCATAGGCACAGTGGTGACTCCACTTAAGTTCATGGAGTTGAGAATAAGAGTGATGAGTAAGAGGGTTGCCCAGTGGACTCAGTGGGCCTTCACCACAGTAGTGTTATGGAAAGTGAGTGGGTAGAAGTCTGGGATGCTCCTCCTAATCTGGCATGAGCCTCAATGTGCTTCCCTTCAGCAAGACATGAGTGTAAATTTGTGATGGGAGGTGAAGAATTTGGAGTGGAGCCTCTTGGGTTTGAGGTGTTCATGGACTTCAGAGCTAGATATACAAGCCTGGAGCTCAACTTAGGGCGGGGAGACAGGGAAGTGGATGAGGTCACTCCAGAGAGTGTTCACCACGAGGAAAGCAGGGGGCTGAGGTCAGCACCTTGGGAAACATCTTCATTAAAGGATAAGCAGGAAAAGAGGATCCACCAAGGATCCCGATAAGCAGGGGTCAGAAAGGCAAACAAGAGAGGGCTATGGTGAAAGTAGACTTTCAGGAAAAGTATCCTCCTATCTCTTAGGGAGGTCAAATAAATAGATAAGCACAGAAAAGCATTGATTGGAGTTTGTAATCAGAATAAGAGCCAACAGCTCCTAGCACAATTCTAAATTCTTTATATACAGGAACTCATTCAGTCTTCTCCCCCAAGTTGGTACTCTATCTCCCCACTTGACAGTAAAGGAAACTGAGGCATGCTGAAATTAAATAACTTGCCCAAAATTTGCTGAAATTAAATAACTTGCCCAAAATTTGCACCAGGATTGATTGGAACCCTCAGCAGGCAGATGTGCTTAAGAGATAGCTCACTTCCCTAGTTAACCTAGAAGTCTTTGGTGACTAAACACAAACACACACACACACACACACACACACACGCACGCAATCACAGAGTTTGTGGGGCTAGAAACTAAGCAACAGAGAAGTGAATTAAGCAACACATAAATGAAGAGATGGATCCAACCATTTATTCCTTAACAAATTTTGAGAAATCTAATGACCTAAGAAGGGGGAGATAGAGCAAGAGATCAAGGAGATGGGGGAGCTGTGAGCAGCTTATAAGTTGAGGTGAAAGCACCAGAAGAGGAAATTTTGGGGTTTTTTTTAATTTATTTATGCATACAAGAGCTGGGGTATAGGCCAGAGGTGTGGGGGGAGTAAGAGGATTCACCAGAGACAAAGTGGGGAACAAAACAGGCAGACTGAAATATATTGCTGAGGGGAGCAGCAGGCGAGACAGGAGAGGTCTGCTGCGCCATGTGGGTAGCTCCCTGGCCAGCTGGGGGATCAAACTTGTGCTGCAGTGGCTGCGGACAGCTTCATAGGTTGCATATTAACCCCTTGCGCCACCAGGGAGTCCCCAGAAGAGGAAATTTTGAAGATCTAGTTGGGCAGCATGAGTGAAAAGAAAACCGAATTTAAACCCAAAGATGAAGGAAAGAGTACTAGAAAGTATAAGGGGCAAGTTGGTGAGAAATGGAGTAAGTGTGCCAGGTCATTAAAAACACTGCAGATAGATATATATTTCAGTATTTAAAATCCAACACTTAAAGATTACATTGTCATCATCACGAACTCTTGGGAGAACTTCCTATGCCTGAGGCACTGGACAAAAATAAATAAATACCTTGATAGGGCCTCTTATCTAAATCCTCTACTTCCCAGAATTGGAGTACTTCTAAACTTCGGAGTCATATTCGTGTCGCCTAAATCTCCACAGAACATGGTTTGGATGTTTCTTAAGTCATTTATCTTTCATTGTCTTCATTTGAAATTATTTGTAAGCTTGTCATAGCCTGCTCACTAAATAATACAATGCATTCTTTGAGGAAAATGTGCTGTTTCTTAATTATGGATCCATGTCACTGAAGGGCCTGCCCCAAACAAAGCCTTAGCGGGCACTGCAAGTCTGCAAATGGAATTACTGACAAATTACGCATCTGGGTGCTTTTTCTTGTGATTTTTATTTTGTTAGGATTTGTTTTGCTCCAAGAAATCCAACTTCTTTTTTTTTACAAGTAATATTGTCATGAATTTGTGTAAGCCCAAATCCATCCATCTCGTAGGAACTTTTCACCTTTTTACATTCGATTCTTAAAATTTGCAGCTAAGTGATCTCAGATTAAGAAACCATCCCTCATTCTTGATGGATAAAATCTGTCTCCAATGTGGAAAGGAAAGCAATATTGGCGTGCGTGACCCTCCTTCTCACAACACTGCAGTAGCGTAAACCATTCCCACCAACAGGCTGTAGTCAAAGTTTGTCCTCAGGCCTCCAGTGGTTAAAGGAACTGTGGAGATGTGGGGCAGGGTGTGTATGTGTTGGGAAGGAGCTTAGGAAGTGAAGGAAAAGGGAGACAAAGGGAGGTCATTTGGCTCCAAAATGTAAGCTTTTCAAAATATACCTGATGTTAAGTTTGAAACATACCTGGGCATAGGTAGTGTGATCATGTAATTTATCGTCCATTTATACCTGATTGGGGACAACAGGTTTAAACCAGGCAATTCAGGATGAATGGTTCTCCTGAGTATAGCGATTATTGTAACCTCTCTGCTGGTACCCCATTTCAATTAGAAATCAGAACCCTTCTATCCCTCAGGCCCTTTAGCAAAGAAATGGCTTGGAGATGTGGCTACAGGAATTGAATCCTTCTTAAATCAGCTTGGGATCAGTGTGAGTAGGAGGGGGGAGAGGACATGATAGAGAAAGGGAGGGGGAGAGAAAAAAAGGGAAGGAAGGAGAGAGAACAAGAATGAGTGCAAAATCACTTGTACATTCACTGAAATTGACAAAGTCAACAATCTTAATTGACTTGCAAGTAAAAAAATAAATCCTGGCCAAAATCACTATCGTTATTACAATAATAGCACAATAACACATAATAATTATTATGCATTATTATTTGTGTCCTACTAACCAGAACTTCCCACCTTTCTACTATAAAGTGCCTTTAAGACTTATTAATGGGTCATAAGCATGTCGGGAATAATCGTAATAGCAAATATTTATTGAGTAATTATGATGTTTCATGTGCTGATCTAAGTGTCTGCCTGTATGATTGCATTTCTTCTCCAAGCAACCATTTGAGCTCAGTCTATGACCAGCTCCATCTTATAGACAAGGGGAGGGCACAGAGAGGTGATGGACTTCTTTAAGGACACCTGCTTAGTAAGTGGTCGAGGTCAGTTTAGGAGCCAAGCAGCCTGTGAAGCAAACCCCTACACTATGCTGCTTGCACATGATTTTCCAAGTTAATAGTAGGTTTTCAACCTTTTACTTGACTGTTCAGAGCCAAAGGGTAGGAACTGTCTTTGAACTGTGTCTTTCAGCAAACCAAGGGAAAAAAAAAAAGTGTGCCTATCAGGAACAATTGGAACCCTGTCAGGCTATTTGATATTAAGCACTGTTGTTATTTTAAAGGTGTAGTGATAGCATTGTGCTAATGTTAAGAAGAATTCTTATTGTTTAGAGGCAACGGATGATGTCTGAGTTTCCCTTATAAAAATCCCCAGTGGGTACCGGGCTGGGGAGTGGGTGGGAATATAGTTGAGCTAGATTGGCCAAGAGGTTGACGACTCTTGAAACTGGGTGGTGAGACATGGCACTCCATTACACTGCTGTAGATGTTGAACTTTCTCCACAATAAACATGTTTTTAAAAAATTGTTTGCAATATAGAAAAACCATGGAAATAACTGAGGGCATTTTGCAGAAATACCCTTGTCCCAGCTTGCTCAGCAACAATCTTGCTCAAGACCCTTAAATGCTCTAAGTCCAGGTTCTTTCTCATTTTAAGTGAGAAGTTTGCCCTTAACAATCTCTGAGTTTCCACCCAACTCAGGTTTTATGATTTTCTAACTTGGGCCAATGCTTAGGGAAAAAAAAAATCACCAATTCTTGTGATCAAGAAGAAATGCTAAAACCACTCATTTCTTTAACTTTCTTCAAGCATATGTGCTTCCTGTTTTCATTCCTCTTACTGCCCACCTATGTGAACTTGTTTGTCCTGGGCACCTCAGTTTTCCTTATCTGTAAAATGGGGCAAGAGTAGAAATCACAAACCTGTCATAGGGCTATGCTGACAATTACATAAGTTAATAGATGTCAAGTGGTAAGAGCAGTACCTCTATTGTAAGTACCCAATGAGAGATGGATATGTTTTATTAAAATTTATAGTGATTCAAACTAATTGTGGTTCAGTGAAGTGATTTAGCCGAAGTCTGTCAGTTTAATAAACAGTGGAGCAGACATTTAAAGGCACATTTTCTGACCGTAAATCCAGGGCTGCTTTCCATTCAAATTGTCCTCCAAGGGCATTATTATGAAAAATAACAATCATGAAAAATTATACTAGACAATTATCTTGGCAGATCAGGTACTGTCCTAAGACTCCGGCAGTCATCAGAAAATAAGTTAACATTTGTTGTTAACACAAAAACTTAGTCTGAGTTGCAGACTCTGGCCTGTGGGTCTTGGAGCCAGCCAGCCTCTCTCCCAGACAGCCTGGAGCCCTGCACAGTGCAGTCAGCGAGCGCTGGGTGGCTGAAAGGTAAATTACATGAGGCAGCAAGAGCCAGCCCACACAGAGAAGGAGATGGGGACAGTCTTTTGTCTGCAAGCTGAAAAGCATCTAAACCATGTACACTGGGCCCATGGAAAAAAGCAGGCCTTCTGGACAGGCTGACCTCAGGCAACCTGGTTTATTTTGCAAATGGTAGCATTAATGAGTCATTTTTTTCAGCAGCTCTCCCATCGTCAGCATCGCCCCATCTCTGCAGCATTTATTTCTCGTCTCAAAATTATTTTTTAATAATACTTTTAGAGATTCACATGCCAAAGAAATAAAATTCATCTCTATTTGTTCTCAGAATCTAAAGATATATTGTTAAAAAGAGGAAGTCAGAATAATATGTATAGGATGATTCAAATCGCGCTAAATAGTAGGTTGAATCATAGGAAATTGCTGATAATTTAACTATTTTTGGCCAACAAAAACAACTTTATACGGTTCTATCTAAGATATAACTCTGTCCCTGAAAGGATATGTAGCAAGCTGTCAACTGTTCATCTGTGATGAGGAAGGTGGACTTAGGGATGGGAAGGCAGGTGGGGAATCCACCTCTTCCTCTTCTGTACTGTTTCAGCTTTTATTTATATGTGTTCACATATTACTTTTATAATTTAAAAAAACAACTTAAGTTTCTATTTGCCAAATTTAGCTACCTCAGATATTTTCTGGCATGAACTTAGAAGGAATTAATACATATTTATATCAAATTAACATTCCTATCCTCAAATACTTTCACATTTTGCATATGCAGGGGTATACACTTCATTTGTCACAAACTTCTAGGTTTCCCCTTGATTGAATTTTGTATTTTTCTCAGTGTGACTTTATGGATGGATGGATGTGCACAGGTATGCATGTATTCATTCATTTGGTAGGAGAGGGTAGTGGGGATAATTTTCAGGTCATTTGTTTTTAAATGGAGGTGACATTTGTACCCCTGAGAGCTGAGTTGGGGCCCCGCAATTTGTCTCAACTGGTGTGATGGCTAACACCTTTATCTTAGCACTTGTCACTGTTATCGACTGTGTCTCCTAGGGTCCCTCCACCCCCACCTCCCTCCACCCAAGGCAACTAGAAAACTACACCATGCCCGCTTGGCAGGACCTCCCTGGTATAAAATGTCCAGCATCAGGACTCCCTGGTGACGCAAGGGGTTAAAATGCAACCTATGAAGCTATCCGCAGCCATTGCAGCATGAGTTCAATCCCCAACCAGGGAGCTACCCACACAGTGCAGCAGACCTCTCCTGACTCACCTGCTGCTCCCCTCAGCAGAGTATTTCAGTCTGCCTGCCTGTTCTGTTCCCTACTCTGTCTTTGGTGAATCCTCTCACCCTCCCCCCAACACCTCTGGCCTGTACCCCAGTTCTTGTATGCATAAATAAATAATTCTTAAAAAAAATAGAATATCCAGCATCTTGGAAGCTCATAAACATTCATTAAATGAATGAAAGCTTGCGTGCATGAGAGAGGCAAATGCTTTTTGTAAATTGATCATTTTTATCTTAAGGAAAATGCATACCATGGTGATAGTAATGGCAGAGCAAGCTTTAAAGAATTACTCATGGAATGGTTCAAGGGCAAAGAGCTAAAAGCAAGCCCGAAACTTCATGTTTTGTTCAAAGCTCACTAACACTTCAACATGTATTAAATGTTAATAAGCAGCTATCTGGGTCAGTGGGTTAAGTAATAGTGATGGTGGGAAGGTGAGAGGTGAAGAAATACACGGAAATTACATTCGGTGACTGCTTGGCTCACCAGAGCGCAACTAGTATAATAGCATGCAAGTGATTTAACCATGTTATCTTTTTTCCCTCTTCTCATACAGCAGGCTTGATAAAGTGACAACATTCTCTTTACTCGGGCATCTGCAGAGCCTGGTAAAATCTGGAAAATATCAGGGAGGATCCAAGGGTTGGGTCACCTTCTTCTCCTTAGTGGAATTAAAAAAGAAAATCACTACGTTTAACTGTCAGGAGCTGATTACACAGTTGTGGCGCATCCTTTCCAACTCCCTGCCTTTGACCATTTGTCTGCACATTTTCACGAAGGCCAAGGAAAGAAACAAAGAGATTTCACAAGTGCACGTCCTGCTCCTTTATGGCAGCACCAAAACAATAAGAATAGCCATTATATTTTGAGCACTTACTGTGCACCAAGTACTTTACTAAAATTATTGGTGGAGGGGAGGGAAGGAGAGGGTGCATCTGGCAATGCCTGGCCATATGAGACAAGGGGTTAGGGGAGCAGTGAGTTGGGGCCAGGACACAGCCCAATGTCCTCCTGTGCACAGGACAATCCTCCACAGCAAAGAATTACCCAGCCTCAAATGTCCAGACCACCATAGTTGGTAAATTGGCTTTAAGTGGATTATCTCATTCAGAGCTCAAAACAGTGTTAGGTGGTTTGTGTCTCCATTTTATAGGCAAGGAAACTGAGGCATCGAAAGACTTGGCAGCCTGTTGTAACCACATACTAGTCAGCAGCAGAGAAACTTTCCAATCTAAGCCTGTCTGAGTCTGGAGTTCTTGACCTTGGCATAGTAGTGGGAAAGAAGCAGATATGCATGGATTAGCCGTGGATTTTATGATTGCCTGACAGAGAATTGTTGTCATAGGGCCCTCGGATCCAATACCCTCCAGTAACATGGGGGTAGGGGACTTCAGCTCTGCTTCTCCATGCTCAGAATGTTAACTCTGAGTGAACTACTGCTTTTACCATGTTTCCAACAAAAATAGCCTGAAATTGTATTGTTCTTATATACATAACATTGATTTATAATTAGTAAAATTGACTAACAATTTTTGTAAAGCAGTTGGTGAATAGTTCTCCAAAATAATAAAAGTATTAGTAAAATAATGAAATCATAAATTCAGCCTTTCCACATTCCATGAAATTTTTTTCTCATTCATGCATATCAGTGGGCAGAATGTGTCCTAAGTTATGTGAAATTCATGAAATAGCCTTATATACCTTATCAGCTGTCATTTTCCATATTTTAAATTGAACATTTTAAGAGAATTGAACATTTAAGTATGTCGACCAGTGCAGTGCAATAATATCAGACCCAGCAATAAGATATTTCACATGGTTGTAATTGTATTTTACACATAAGGGCTTTCTTTTCCCTTCAAAGTCCCCAAAGGCCTGTCGATGGTGGACTCTATTGAAAATCATCCATTTTCCATGAGGCTGAAATAGGTTCCATATATAATGGACCAATATAAAACAGGCTAGATACATTAGTATGTGTGTATGTTTTCTTCCCTTCTCAGTGGGCTCTACTTCTTTATCATTCCTGCTTCTTGACTTAATCAGATTTATTGTTTATTGGCTTCTTACCACATTTTACTTGATAGTTTCCATTCCATATGTCTCAACGGCACTCAGCTATCTATAGCAAAAAAAAAAAGTCAGGGATATTAAGGATCATTCAGACATCCAAACCGTATGTGAAACATTGGCTCGCTGCTTCAACACCCCAACTGCAGAGTACTGCTCCGAAGGTACTGCAAAATGGCTTGAATACAGGGAAAGAGGGAGAAAGAAGAAAATACCCTAGGAAATTCATAAAGAGGAGGAGGGAATCCTTAAATAGTTGAACTGTGTTTTTTGTTTTCACTTCTACTACTTTTTAATGAAGGAGTAAGTTAGAATAAAATGATATACTTTAATAATTCAGTTTACTGGGAGGGCTCTTACTCAGCTTCGACATTAATATAACATTAAATCACGCGCAAAGCATAAATTAATAGAAATTTTATCTTTCAGATTTAAAGCAGAATAACAAACCCATCTTAGAAAGCTCAAAATAACTTTGACTCTGTCCCACACCCTCTTCTCCAATCTTTGCTGCATGATGCGGGGAGAGTTATTTTTCTAAAAGCAAAAGATGATCATTCCCAAGCCTATCTCAAAAAGCTTCACTGACTCTCACTGTTATCTACGAAATGTTTCCAGGGCCTTAGCCTTGGCATTCAAGACCTTCTCAGTTTGACTGAGAATCCTCATTTCTAGCCAATTCTCACCCTTTTTATTTCCAGTCCTCACTGGAAGCCCCACTGCCAGCCAGAGAAGATCACTCAGGGGTCTGTACTTGTTGCTATCATCAGGCCCTTTGCCTAAATGCTCCTTGTTATTTCACCATCCAACTCTAGCCATCCTTCCAGCCCCAACTACAACGAACCCTCCTGTTCCTTTAGCTGTTATCCGTTTCTCAATGGTAGACTCCTTTAAAACACTGGAGTCTTACTGACACTTGCCTAGAAAATATGCAATATCCACTGACTTCTGGGCTTAAATTTTCTCTATCTTTTGGAACATAACTGGGGACCAAGAAATGTTTGATTTGAATCAAATACAGTGATCACAGGAGGGTGCTTTTGGTACCAATTTGCAGTAGGTAGCTGAACATGATACCTACACTGGCCACTCTTTACTTTTGGCATACTTTGAAGGATGTTAGGTAGCACTGGTGTTGAAAATATATCTCGAATAAGTCAGTCCCAGTGATTGTGAGATCTGAGTAATTCACAGATTCAAGCATCCCAAACATTAAAGTCCCACGACCCCAATGTTCCCACCTTTAGGCTGAAGATGCTTCTGAGAAAGCTGAAGGAATTTTTCCCACTTTTTATTTTCCCAGAAAAGCCACTTCCTTTCCATGATTCCGCTCATACAGTAACTATTATGCTGGCTCAAGGATTTTGGACTCAGTGTTATACAATTTTCACTATAATTTGCAAAAAAACTTGCAATTTAGTAATGTCTTTACTCTTGGTGGAACTGCACATAACCAGTGGGACAAACATTTGGCCTAATTATGGCCCACTTGGGTATATTGTACTTAGGAATTTGTAAACAGAGAACTTTTAGTTCTTTGGATCCTTTCTGGAAAAGCAGCCACCATAATCCTACAGGTTCCTACTCTCCTGCTTCTTTCTTGAAGACTCCTTCTGCCTTGAAAAAGAAGAACAGCAGAAATGCCTTTCCTGGCATTTCCTTAAGAAGGAACAAGCCATGACTGAGAAGCTGGTCAGGTCACAGGTGGTCAAAGGGCCCACACCTAAGATGCAATCTAGAGAATCTGAGGTGTTCGCTTTGAAAATGACCTTAGGGCAAGAGTCATTAGCTCCAGGCATGGAGCAGAAAACACAAATGGAGGAGCAGGCTGGTGGGTAAAAATGGTGGCTACTGTTTGAACTAAGAGATTGTGGCCCTTTTAAAAGGAATAAATTTGTCTACCCAGGTGACAGTTGCTAGGTAAGAATGAGAGGCCCACTGTTGCCAGAATTTCCAACTTTCCAAGGGAGGCTGAAAATTTAAATTTTTGCAGGGACACCTTATTGGAAAGCTGTTTGACATTCATTTTCAAACATCACGTAGGTCTAATGAAAATGCGTCTGTAGGCTGGATGCTGTCTGGAGCCACAGGGGTGTGTGTGGCTTAAGGACCATTTCTTTACCTCCTTCATTTTATCGCTGGTAAGGTAGATTTCACTCTCCTGCTTTAAGCAAATAGATGACCACAACCCTAATCTTCTGATTGCCACACCCCTTAAAATCTTTCACTTCTGATCAGGCAATTGAATCTGAGACAATTGACAGGTAAGATCAAAGCAACCTGGAGGACGGAGGCCTGGTTCAGACCACGAGTCCCAGGCCCGCTTAGGTTTGAAGGACACCAGGATGAAGGATCCATTTCAGGTCCCTCTAATGGCTCTCAAATCCTCTGGAACTAGACAAGTGCATCCTAATGGGGCTGATTATCAGATACACCTGAGCAACCTTACCAATCTTAGATTTCCAGGTTTCCACCGAGAGCAAAGCAATCTGAAGCTCCAGGGACCTATATATTCTTAATTAGCTCAATGATGCAATAATCAATGATTCTAAAGCTAAGCTAGGGAGTCCATATGAATCAGCTAAGTAATTCCAGATTAATTTCAATCCAAATGTATGGTCTTTGAATATGGACTAATATACTCTTCCAGTGAGTGACTACATTTAGTTTTTTCCATGGTTTAAAAGTTTTCTTTTTCAATTTCCAAGAGTTTCTCACACTTTTAGAGGAAAAAAGAAAAGCTTACCCTCTTGTGGTAAAACTTTTGGTTTTCAATAATACTGCTGGGTACAAGATATTTTTGCTCAGGATTGAACCTGAACAGCTGCAATGAACTACTTAATTAAATCATGAATGATAAATTCCTCATAAATTATACTTAAACATTTTGCAATTTTAATAGCTCTTATTTTTTTTACTATAATCTGTAAACATTTAAGTGGAAGCTATGAATTAAATTTCAAAATAGATGAGTAATTTTAGACTGCAACATCCATTTTCATAGCATTCCAGTTTATTTTAAGGGACAATTAGTAGCACTTGTAAAAATGTATCTAATTGCTAGGCTAAATCATACTCTGCAGTACTTGGATGTTTTTACTCTCATCAGTCCTATTTTTCGACAAGTGACCAAAACAGTAAGGGAATAGAGGCAAAAAAAAATTCTAAAAGCCAAATGCTTATAATAAACTTAATTACTTTGAAATCAGCCTACACTTACTTAGACCAATAACTCATTTCTAGGTCTCATATACCACTTGCTATTTTTGACTGTGTCGCCAACTTGGCCAAAGTATTTCCCAGTCAAAGGTAACTTGAGCCTCTTTATGTCTAGTTCAAACAGTTGCTAACATGATTTGGAACTTGTTTTCAAATGCCCAGATTTAAACTCAGAATTGACCAGTGGTGATGATTGGGAGGGTTGTGATGATCATGATGATGTGATGATGGTCATGATGATGTGATGATGGTCGTGGTTATGATGGTGAAGATAGTCTTGGTGCTCAGTGGCTGCCACCTCATCATCAATTGCTAGAATAAGCATTTTGACTCATTTTCTCCAAATGCTACTTGCTTGCTAACTTTCAAGTCTAACTTTAAACCCAGTAACAGGTTTAAATAATGCCTTTTTTGTTTCCTCTCTTTTCTGGAAGTTGAGGGCATGGTGTCCTTGAATAATTTTTATCAGCTGAATTAGCTTGGTCCTAAGAGGAAGAAATCAGTTTAGCTTCATACTCCATGCCCAGAATTTAACAACATAGAAGCTCTCGAGGGTAAATAATTTCTATTCCAACCACTACCTTGTGCACCACTTGCAGAGCTTTCAACAAATCTCTGAAGGACTAATCAGGCCTAACTCTATCTCATCTTGCACAAATATTCCCTGAGTTGGTTTTTCATTTCTGATAGATTTTCTGATGAAATTCTCTATTACTCAGTTTAAGAATCCCCCATTATTATTTTCAGGATACTTGTAGTGGGGCAGGATCCCTGTCAATACAAACCGTTACAAAGGCAAGCGGCAAGCACATGCACCTCCAAAAGTGGCAGCTGTCACCAGTTTCAGTCCATGTGCTATGCGGCAGAGGAAATTTGACTTGTCAAGAAAAGTTGGTGTCAGGAATTCTAAAATCTCAAACTTTAAATATAGGAAACTGATTAAAAATAATTTCAAATACTACCCAGGTGAAACAATCTACTTTTATGAGACACTTCTAGCTAATGTATTGTCAGCTTGCAAAGCCTATATTATAAAAACCACTGCTCTGTGAATTTACTGTCTTAATGCAAAATCAGCTTAGGAATTTCACCCTGGATAGCTTTCATGTGACAAAAGTACATATATAACATCAACTTTATGTGTACATGTATAGTACCAGGGTCTATGAGCCAAGCATTGTTATAGATCCTGAAGATACAGGAGTGAACAAAGCAGACAAAATAAAGATTAAATCCTCACAGCGTAGTCACGGAATTCACAAAGGTTGAGACAACAGAACTTGAGGAATTTGGGGATGGATGTATTGCAATGGAATTTAGAACTCAATGATTTTAACAGACAATTTAACATGTCAAATAGAACTTATTAATGTTAAAACTTTAAAAACGGACAACTTCCCAGAAAATACAAGCATATTTAAAGCCCCCTATCAAAACAAGAATTTTATCATTCAACAGATATTTGTTGAATCCCTACTTGTTCCAAGTTCCTTACTAGCCAGAGAGAATATAGGGTGAACAAGAAAAGGACAATTTTAACCCTCTACATTCTAACACAAGAAACAGAAAAGAAATCAGGAAAAGAAAAATAAATAATAGCGATTAAAAATAATGACAAATCTTGATAAATGCAATATAAAGCCCAACATGGGGACTAATGATGTAAATGAAAAGCCTAGTTTAAACAGAATAGTGAGGAAAGTTGTGCTTGAGGAAGTGACATGTAAACTTTGGTATGAAAAAAACAAAAGAAGAAAGGGAGTCACTTGGAAAAAGGGGTGTAGTGGCAGGAAGGCACAGGTCAGGTTTTCTATGACCTTATACAGATGGGTAAAGGGAAATTCCTGGAGCCCTCAGTGGCTTTTTCAGGGTTTTATTGACATTTTACCAGGTACATGGCAGGTAGGGGTGCTGGGAGGCTTGCAGCCTCCCAGCCCCCTGAAAATCTTCACTCTTCTTGGGCTCTCTGGTGTTCTCATGATCTCTGCTTCTCTGTGGTGCTGCTTTTTCTCTCTTCTCTCCTCTCTGTTGCTTTCTGCGACACCACCCTTATAAGCCCCATCTCAGCCCAGGTGCACCCACCTATGCATGCCCACACACTTCCCCAGGTGTCTGCCATCAGGCATGCATTTAATCTAATGGTGGGAGTGCAGAAAAGCCTGATATTTTTTTTTTTTAAAGACATTAATTTTTTTTTAAAGATTTATTTATTTATTTATACAAGCACTGGGTACAGTCAGAAGCACAGGAGGGTGAGAGAATTCACCAGAGCCAGAGTGGGGAACAGAACAGCCAGACTGACGAAGTACACTGCTGAGGGGAAGCAGCGGGCGCAGCAGGAGAGGTCTGTGCGCCATGAGGGACCCTCGCTGGCAGCCGGGGATCGAACCGGCGCTGCAGAGACTGCGGGCAGCTTCGCAGCCCAGCGCTCAACCACTGCACCACCAGGGGAGGCCCAAAAAGCCTGATATTTTTACTTACCCTACAAGGGGATAGGGTTGAGGGAGAATTTCTAAATAGAGTAAATATCATGTGCAAAGGTCCTGAGAACTGAAAGAGCTTGCTTAAGTAGTTGAAATGTTGTGGGGTCAGAGGCTAGTGGGTTGAGCCTGGAGGGACAAACAGAGCCATGTACCCGCAGTAAGAACTTAAGGTTTATTCTAAGTGCAAGGGAAGTGATGACAGAGTTTCTGATAGTTTGTGACATCATCTGATTTACACTTTTTGAAAATGAACTTGGCCACTGTGTGTGCAAAACACACAGAGGTTGCACAAGCATTGACACTAGGAGATCAACTAGGAAGCCACTATAAGTGGTAGTCTCAGCTAGCAATAATAGCTGAGTGCCCTGGGAGAGTGGTATTGGCGATAAAGGAAAGACACAGTTTTCAGATATATGTTATTGGGGGGATTTCTCCTCAAGTCCTATGACTTTTTCTGTTTGTCCATTATTTTTTTTCCCCCTGGAAAGTAAAAATCACAAGGTTTAAAGTCAACTGTGCCTTCTGATATGAAAAGTCAGCGCGGGAAACAGACGGTCCATTCTGGTCTAGTAATGATATCTCTGTGAACCAACTTTCACCGAGTTTAAGTCCACAAAGATAAAAATCAGGGGCATGATCCTGTCTGCTAAGTATCTCCCTTAATGCCAAAAACTTGGGTCACTAAGAGTTCTTTGGACTGAAAGATACAAACATCACAACGGGCCCTTCTTATCAAAATACTTTGCACTTTTGTTTTATTGCTTCTTTGCTGAAAGAGAAAAATATCTGATACCATAGTTGCAGAGGAAACTTCACTGCAACTCTTAACCAAATAAAAGTAATGAGGAGTTAATCTTGGAGAAAGTTTAAAGGAGTCTACAAACTGACTTGCTCTGTGACTTGGGATTCCTGCGGCTGATTTATTATTTTACTCCATGTGCTAGGAAGCCAGGGAAGCCAGCCTGGCTCCAGTGGGTCAGTATTCCCAACAAACCGGACTTGAAAATCAAGAACATGTGAAAAGGCAAATCAGAGTAAATATCTGATGTCTCTCCAACTTGATGGGGGTGGGGGCAGCCATGAAGAGGGGTATAGGGAATGGGCAGGAGCTCTCCGCCACGAGCCTGGGCCCTCTGCAAGGAGAATGTTCTCTCTGTGTCCCAATTCAAGTGATGTAGAGCTACTTTATTCTAATCTTGTTTATTCGAATACATTCTGGCATGCCTTCCCAGCATGGGTTTAGGCTGGGGGGATAGAAATTGCAGATCATCTACTATAAAACAAAGAGGTGGATTTTTATGCATTGGGATGTTTAAAATTCCTTAAGTTCTATCTTTGCAGGTGGAAAAAAAATCAAGATAAGGTCATAAAATGCAGAGTTCAGTCTACCTTACCATACTTTACTTTGCCTTGAATGGAGGCCAGGAATTCTCAGAGGACACCAATCCCTGTAGCCGATCTCAGAATCATTTTTCCTAGCCCTCTTTTCTCCACCCAGTCCCACTTCAAACTAAACAAAACCACCCTGTCAAAAAGGTGAACGATTAAACTCATCATTCAGGTAATCGGTGCCAGAAAAGGGTTAACCTGGTAATTGATGACACAGGGTATGTAACCAACTGTGGGAATTCAGTCTGATGTCCCAAGTGGGTTAAGTGGGGAAATCTTCGAGATTTGAATCCAGGGCTTCTTCCCTCTATGTTGCCTTTGTTGATAAGCTGTAGTATAAGAATAATAGCAAACACAGATAGCGCCTATTACATGTCAGGCAGTGTCCTAAGAGCTTTGCTTGCATTATCTCATGCAGTTCTCACAGTGACCCTACGAGTTTCTCCAGCCAGTGGAGCCTCACTTAGGCAGCCTGGCTCCAGTGTTAGATAAGGCTCCTCATGAATACTGTTAATCCCCCTCTCCCTCTAAGCCCTGTCCCCCCCACAACTCACCCCCCCACTTTCCTAATATCTAAGTCATGATAGGTATTCTTGTAAGATTCTTTCATGTCTTTTCCACCTTTCATGTCTTTTTCATGGTTTTGAGCCAAAAGGATAAAGATTTGGGTCAAAAGGGGTCGTGAGAATAGTGTTTACCACAAAATCTAACACGGAGGGGGCCCACCAGCTATCATGCACTGTGCTAAGAATTCTACATTTTATTAACCATTTAGTTCTTATCACAATGCTAAAGAATGAATACTATTACCCCTAATTTAGAGATGAGGAAACTGAGACACAGAGGGGTTAAGTGACATCCTTAAATCACACAACAGGGAAGAGTGTGAGATTTGAAGTTTGAAATCATGGTTACCTTGTGGAGCATGCAAGCTCTGAGCCCCTAAGCCTGTGAACTATATAGCCTACTAGGATTCTTCCCTTTTGTTTTCTCTTGTCAGGCAGACAAAAAGTGTGAGCCCCTGGTCTAGTGGACACCAGGGGCCTCCCCAGATCCTGCTGCAGGAGTGAGGCTTGCATTCCCCCACCTACTGGAAGTGTTTGGTTGCTGGGAAGTGTTGACCAGGCAGATCTTTACTGGGAGAGAGCCACCTTGACCTGGGCAGCCCACACGTAATGGAGGCAAGGGTGGAAAAGCTCAGCCCTTCACCCTAACCCGAGTCAATTCTGAGTTCCCTGTTGGCTAGGTTGAGGTTTTTGTGGCTTCTTCATCAAAACCTACTTTCTCCCTCTGCCCCATCAAGCTCCCTGCATACCCCTACAGGTGTTTATCCTAAGACCACTTCCCAGAAAATTCCTATACAGAAATCTCAACCTCAGAGACTGTTTACCCAGGAATTCAGCCTGCAACAGCTGCCAAGAGTCCCAGTGCTCTCTCCTAATGCCTTTCATCATGTGCTGGGGAAAGGGGAGAGGAACTAACATTTACTTTGTCCATATGCCAGGGTAGGCACCCCGCTTTGTAGATTACTCCTATTGTTACAGAGCGGGATCTCCATGTTCCCTAATGAAGGGTAAAACTGAGGGGTGAGAAGCTAGGGGAGACTTGGAGTAGACTTGGCGGACAGACGCTTGCAGAGACACAAGAACACACAAGCAGGAAGACACGTGGGGCAAATAAAGGAGGGCACGCTTGTTTCTCACCTGTGGACTTGCACCAGGGCGTTGGGAGACGTGCAAGGACACACATGGAGTCAGACATGTAGAGACACTTGGAAGAGATGGTGAGAGACCCATGGGGAGACTGACAATGATTTACCTGGTGCCTTCTTCCTCTTTCCTGTGGTTCCCCACCCAAAGGTGCCTTAGATGTATGGCGAGTTTTTGGCCTCAGTGGCCCACTTTGGGTCAACACTGTTTGGCTGGGCATTTATGCACAGGGGATAGGTAGCTTTTGGTGTTTCATTGAAAAAGTAATTATCCTTTCTCCTCTTCTCTCTCTATGCACACTAATCCTATTAAAGATCTTTTTTTTATTAAAGGTCTTACACACGAAGAATATACTTTGCCTTTATGCAGCAGATGGCCCTTTAGAGCGTGCAAGTTTGGGGGACCTGAGGTGCCATTCAATCTGCACACTAATGCTATCAGTCCTCATCTCATATGGAATACCCTTTGATGCCCTAAAGGAAATAAATGAAATATTGCTACTTCTACTTTACAGGTGTAGACAGCAAGACTTAAAGAGAAATGAGTTGGCTGAAGTCACAGAGTTATTAAGAATATAAATCCAGTTTCTGGATACTGAAGCTTAAGGAGTGTGGTAGGCTGATAATAGTGGTTTGCCCACAAAGATGAGACCCTGATCCCAAACCAGAGTATTCGTTTCCTTACATGACAAAAAGATTGGTGCAGGTATGATTAAATTATGGATCTTGAGATGGGAGACCAGCCTGGGTTATCCAGAGGGGTCCAATGTAATCACATGGAACTTTATGTAAGGAGATGGAGGGTCAGCATCAGTGATGTGAAGATAGAAGCAGAGGGGCCTCCCTAGTGGTGCAAGGGGTTAAGTCTCAGCACTGGGAAGCTATCCACAGCCACTGCAGCATGAGTTTGATCCTCAGACAGGGAGGTGACCCACATGGTGCAGCAGACCTCTCCTGGCTCGCCCGCTGCTCCCCTCCATAGTGTATTTCAGTCTGTCTGCCTGTTCTGTTCCCTACTCTGTCTCTGGTGAATCCTCTCACCCCCCCATGCCTCTGGCCTACACCCCAGTTTTTGTATGCATAAATAAATAAATCTTAAAAAAAAAGATAGAAACAGAGATAACAGTAACCTAAAACCTGAGTCAAAAAGCACAGAAATGACTCCTGTGGAAGAAGCACTGCCTGGCAAACCCATTTCTGATTTCTGACAGTATCTACTATAATCGTTTCACTGTAAATGTTTTAACCCAGAACATTTTTGCCACAGACTAATTTGCCATCAGGCAATTTTACCTAAGAGAGAAAAAACTATCTGAATGACAGTTTGGTTTTAGTTCACCATTGATGAATCAATCAACCACCCTCGGTGGACTTTATTTAATTATTTAAGCTAGTTGTCAGTTTAGTTTCATTTCTCCTGTGATGAAATAAGAAACTAACTCCTGGAAAACTACCGTGTTATCATTTCTCAGTATAGTAATATACAATCTGACTTTACAACCTCTGATGTCATACTTTCTCTAAGTTTGATCACTGAAAAATTAAAAAAAAGTCATAATGTAAACAAACAAAAGATTTGTAAGACAAGTTCTTAGGTGCAATTCAGAGAAAAAGACACTGCATGTGCCTGGAGAGAAGCTGATCTCTAACTGGCTGTCTGCTTGCTTTGCAGCACATTATTCCCGTCCCTTTGTCTCAGAGATCAAGGTCAAGCTCTCTGAGAAGTCTAACGCAACTTGAAAGGAAATATAGGAGCAAATATGACATCTTTATTCCTCTTTAAGATCAAAGCTTATCAACACTGCTAAAGTTAATGAGGGTTTAACTTTTTTTGATTTGGGGTGGGAGTAGGAAGAGATCCTGGCCTGTTGGAAAGAAGCATTGAGGTATTGAGTCTCTCATCAGTGTTAGTATGAACTCCGTTTTACAAAGGAGAAAATTAAGACACTTTGGATCACAGACTGAAAAGTGGCAGAAGTTGGATGCAAACCTAAATCTGTCCCATCCCAAAGGCCTTATGCTCTTGGTTACTCTTATCATTAGACTTGCATTTAAAGAATGTTTAAAGTGTGACTTTTCTTGCTTTCCCAATATCAGGTCCATTACCATTAGACTTGCCTTTCAAGTCCCTTCCTAAGGTAATGTCCAAATTCACAAAAAAGAGTAGCAACTGTAATTTTTTCTTTCAACCGTATTTCTACTGTAGTGCCAGCAAGCACAGGTCAGGTTCACTATCGATTTGAGCAGATGCGTAAAGGAGAGTCCTGGAGCCCTCTCTGCAGTAGAGGTGAGGGCCTGTGTAGTGGCAAACCAGAGGCTGGCAAGGCAGACGGGCAAAACAAATCTTTTATGCTCTTTCTCTGGGCTCTCTCTGGTGTCCTCTCTTGTATCGCCTCTTCTGTAATCACGCAGCTCATTCCCTCACAGCTAAAGTCCAAGTGACTCCGACCTTCTAGCCCTGGCTTCTAGGTTCAGGTATGCACACTTATACATGAGTGCACACCCATACTCCAGATGTCCACGATCAGGCACATGTGCCCCACATGCATGCTCCCAAGTGCCTTCTGCATTAACATGGGTGATAGCCACAGAGGCTAGTGGCATAAAAAGCCTGATTAATTCACTTACCCCACACCTACCTTCTCTAGACAACCCCCCAAATCTATTCCCAATTGCTATACTCTACACCAGCTTTCACTTGCCCTAGAATCAAAATACCATACTCTGGAGGATCAGCTTTACCTCCTAGAAATCTCACAAGCAACTTTGGATTCCAGCTTCCCTGGGTTCCTGAATAAAAAAACCCAAACTGTGTAGATTTCTTGCCTCTTCAAATTCCTAAAACTTGAAAGTTTGTTTACCCTTGTTCCTAAAGTTGCAGTGACTGTTGTCCAGTCTCCTATTACAAACTGCAGACCTGTTAAAGTACAGAATTACAGAGTGGGCAGGGTCGCAGACAGCACCCATCTTACAGATGAAAAAACTGTGGTCCAAGATCACGTCATTTACTGGCCAAGTCTGCTCCGTGAGTCTAACAGGATTTATACACTGTGTGCATTGGCAGTCACTGATTAGTCTACTTATTGATAAAGACTATCAACTCTGAACCCAGACAGCTCAGGATTCAAATGCAGCCTCTGCCATTTGCAACTGTGTGACCATAGACTTCTTTCTTTTTTAGATTTTATTTATTTTTGTGTAGAACTGGGGGCATAGGCCAGAGGCACAGGGTGGAGGCAGGGGTGAGAGGATTCTCCAGAGAAAAAGTAGGAGCAGAACAGGCAGATCTACTGAAATACACTGCTGAGGGGAGCCTTGGGCAAGACAGGAGAAGTCTGCTGTGCCATGTGGGTCAGCTCCCTGGCCAGAGATCAAACTCACGCCATGGCATTTGTAGTGCTGAAAGTAGGCCACCAGGGAGGCCCGTGGACTTACTTCTTAACATCTCTGTTTTTTATTCATAAGCTGGGAATAATTAGTACCAACTTTATAGAGTGGATATCAGAATTTGACAGTTTAATATGTGTATCTGCCCACAGTAATTGTTCAATAAGTGTTAATTATTTGTTATTATTTCAGCTGAGGGACTGGCAATTTTATGAAACAGGATTACCAGACTATTCTGCAGTGGTTTGAGAAACCTCTAGATACAGGTGGGCATTATATCAGAATTGATAAGGGCAATAGTAAAGATTAATTGTAGAAGTCCATATCCTGGTTCTGGCTCCAAGAATTTGGGAAGCTATTTAACTCCTTTGTACCTCAGTGTCTTCATCTCTAAATTGGAGAAAAGAAAAATATTGACCACTTTGGGTTGTTGGGAAATTAAATGAGGTCATCGTTGTGAACTCCTGGCTCATATCATAGCAGAGGCTTAATATATGTCAGCTCTCATTAGAATAGAGGGAAAAACAGTTGGTCTTCTCACCTTGCAATCCAGTCATTTACTAGGTCACGTAGAAGAATTACTTAGTGTATACAAAGCTTTGCATTTACAAAATGATTTGTAATCGCTTTATTATTTAGTCAATTGCTTAAAATAGCTCTGGGAAGTTATGTGAGCTTCTCTGTACTTATGATAAGTCTTAGAAACTCAAGGTCACGGAGTTGGTGGTAGAATTAAGACAGAAATTTGCAGTCACCTGTGACTTAACTCCCTGCAATTTTCCTTTTTTTAAAATCAGTTTATGATAACTTGTCTCCATCAAAACCAAACATGGGTGAGTTTGCACACATGCTTTGAGGGACTCAATCCAGTAGACACCCAAATCTGCTTACACCCTTGCTAAGAGGAAATAAGCAGAAATGGAGGCACCTGTGGGTAGGAAACTCTGATCTGGGATTTAAGGGTAAAATAGGGAGCAGGGCAAAAACTAGGAAGTTAAGATAATAAACACAGGGTTCTTAAAATAGCTTAAGAAGAGCAAAAGGGAGTAACTTCTAGGGATGAGGCCAAGGAGAAAGAAGGATTTTAAGGAAAGGTTGTGCATATCTGCAGGAAAGTAGTACCAGTTAAATAACAAACTATGTGTCCTGAGCCGTCCCTGTGTGCACAGCCCAGAGCTGCCCAAGGGCAGAATCACTTGGCAGGTGAAACAGCCACCAGCAAGTTTCTGGAGGATTCTGTCAACCTCCCAGAGGAAAACAAAAGAAGCCCTAGTTTAACCCAGAAGCAGACCCACCCCCACCTCTACCCCACCTAGAGCTCCCTAGCCACAGGCAGTAACTCTACCTCATTACAGTTGAATGGGTCACTTCACAGGCAAATGCACCTGATAGGAATCAGAGCCCTGTCCGTTTTATATCCTGAAATCCCAATTCACCTTTCCAGGCAGATGAACCCACTTCCCCCCTACTCAAGTCCCACTTGCCAGGGGTGGGAGGCTAAAGAATCCTCTAACAATAGCTCCAAACATGGCAGGAGGCAAAAAAAAAAAAAAAAAACCAAATGAAATAAACCAGGAAGCTGAGTGTAACTTAAATTGTGTGCAAGAGTGTGCGTACATAGTGGTCTGTACAAGCTGAATCATTTGAAAATACAATTGGAGAGCTTGCTGCTTAAAGACTCCCCTCTCGGGAGCTAAGAATTGGTTCAATTTCCTTTGTTAAAGAATGATTTTTTTTTTTTTTTTTTGCCTCATCTCTTCAGGTAAAGCCTACCTTTATCCAGCAAGTGCTCTACTTACAGGAGATAAAAATAATGCTAACAAAACAGTGAATAATTGTTGCCAAACAATACCATTGGTTGGTAATTGCCTTTCTGCTTGACCTCTGGCCTGAAAACAAGGCTCCCCAGTAGAAGGCCCCCAAAAGACTTTATTATAAACAGGTTTATTTACATAACACAGTGAGCAGAGTTTCAGGAAACTCACTCCAAGGACACCTTTTCATTCCAACTAAAGCAAGAAGTTTGGAAGAATATTTAGAGTGAACCCCAATGGGCATACCATTCCAAAGACTCCAAAACAGCCCCATTGTGTATTACTTAGGGGCTTCGCTTCCAATTTGGTTTCATCTCTTCCCCCTCCCCCCATATGGTATAAATTGCTCTATCGCAGATGAGTAATAGAACTCAAATTCCATACATAAAATATTAGTGTTCTTTTATTACACTACCACACTTTGCTCCCAAAAACATGGGTTCCTCCTGGTGAGATGACCTATTGTAACAGGGTGGTCCCCAGGAAAGGGGGAGGTTCCCTGCCCCACCCAAGGGAGGGTGGAGCTGAACAGGAAGAGAAGAGAGGCAGAAGAAGAGACTGAGGAAGGAAGCAGGATGGAGCAAGGAGACCTGGAGGAGGCGCATGGAGCCTAGAGACACGTAAAGAAACTGTGCTTGTCTTTTGGTCGTGGACTGGGTGACACAGATGTGGGTGAGACCCGTGGGGAGGTGACAATGGCAGCTTTTATCTTGATGTTGATTTTGCTCTTTTCCTTCCGGGCTTGTCCAGTTGTTTGTGACCCTTTTCTGTGGGTCCCCACTGGAAGATGCTTTAGACTTGTAGCAGGCTTTGGGGCCTTGCTCTGGGCCAATCCCATTTGGATGGACTTTTACCCACGAGGGGACGGGTAACTCTGGATGCTTCATTTAGAAACTAGACTCTTTGCCTTACCTGTATTGTTTCCTAGTTGTATTAAAGTTCCTTCCCATTAAAGTCTCCTATGTTTTGTGTTGATGCGGCGGATGGCAGAACCCATGTAAAATAGGCAGGTTTGCGGGGTTTGGGCTGCCCCTCTCCCTGTCCTATAACACTATGAAAATGTGTCTGTGGAAATCAATCCACCAAGCCAAACACGAGCCCAATGGAAGTATGACCAGCCTAAGCCCGACCCTGAAAGTCAACAACCAGGCATTTTTCTCAGGCTCAATAAAGAGGGACAATTCTCTAAATGTCAAGGCCCTTTATTTTGAATACCCTGTGTCTCTGTTTTAAATTTGAGAGGCATCAGCAAAGAGCATCCTGGCATGTCTTAATTGTTACCAAGGGATGGAGAATGATTAGACAGATGCTGGTACCCAGCTGTTTCCCAGTTCCACCGAGGTCAGAACAAGAAACGTATTTTACATCAGTAAGGTTAGAGTGGGTAGTTTAGAGACAATAGAAAGTACTTAGGGTCTAGAAACTTTTCACAAAGAAGGTGCTCAATACAAGCATGTGAAATGAGTGAATGGAAGCATGGGTATATCTTAGATGTATTTAGTTGACTTCTAAATAAATCTGAGGGATGAGCAACATGTTGCCTTAATGAGCAGTTACGCCCAGCAGTTCTGTATAACCCTAAGAGCTTACAGTCCTACATTTTATTGATGATCACCTCTGTGCCAGACACTGAGAATTCCTCTGAGGAGTTTCATTCTAGCAGAAGAGAAGGGGACTTAAACATAATGTTCTACCAATAAAGGAGGCATTTATGAGTGGAAGCTACATAGAATTTTTAATATGGAGGAAAAAATTCTGCTTCCAAATTCTTCCTATAGATTGAATCCATGCATTTAGAGACTGTTTTTTTTTATTAATTCAATGTCATTAAATATTTATTGAGTGCTTAGGGTGTTTCAGACATAGTCGAGATACTGGCGATATAATAATACAGTTGGCTAGGGGAAGACAGCAGCTATAAATAAATACATAATATGTCAGGTGACAATAAATGCTATGAGGAGAAATAAAATAAGAAAAAGAGTGTAGAGTCATAGTGTAGAGAGTGTAGAGGGTGCTGATTTAGACAGGCTGGTCAGGCACATCACTCCAATGAGGTGACATTAGAGCAAGTGAGACAATAGAGAAATAAGGGAATGGCCATGCCTCTGGGTGAGGAAGCAGTAAGTGCAAATGACCTGAGGTTGGGATGAACTTAAAGGATTCCAAGTATGGCAGGAAGCCCATGTTGATGGAACAGACTAGAGGGAAGTGGAAAGACATGAAAGCAAAGCCATTGCAGAGCAAGATCTTACAGTACTCTTTTTGAGAGAAATGGGAAAACATTGGAGAGATTTGAGGGCCTCCCCTAGTGGTGCAGTGGTTAAGCGCTGGGCTGTGAAGCTGCCCGCAGCCTCTGCAGCACGGATTCGATTCCTGGCTGCCAGCAAGGGTCCCACATGACACACAGACCTCTCCTGCCGCCCGCTGCTTCCCTCAGCAGTGTATTTCATCAGTCTGCCTGTTCTGTTCCCCGCTCTGGCTCTGGTGAATTTTCTCACCCTCCTGCGCTTCTGACTGTACCCAGTGCTTGTGTAAATAAATAAATAAATCTTTAAAAAAAAATTGGAGAGATTTGAGAAGGGAGACCTGGTGTGACTCATGTTTTGAAAGGACAATCTGGCTGCTGTGGGAGCAGAACAATTAACTGTAGGGGGACAAGTATGGTGGTGGGTTATTGAGGGAGTGCAGGTGAGAGATAATGGTGTCCTGGACTTGGGATGGTAGGAGAAGAGGTAATGAGAAGTGATTGCTTTGGGGTATATTTGAATGGTCGAGTTGACCGAATTTTCTGTAGATTGGATGTAGAGTATAAAAGGGTGAAAAGAAGAGACAGGGATAATTCCAAGGTTTGGGACCTAGTCAACTGGAAGGATGGAAGTACCATTTACTGAGAGGCTTGGTTCCAGAGGAGAGGAACTTAAGGTTCTCTTTCAGACAAGTTAAGTATGTGGTGCCTGCTGGACATCCAAGTGGAAATGTCAGCCAGAGTGGACGATACAAGTCTGGAATTCAAGTGAAAACAAGGCTGGCAACAAAAATATGGGAGTCACAGCACTGGATAATATTGAAAATGAGGGGGATGACCAGGGAGTGAATATAATAGAGAAAAGAAGTGACCCAAGGCATAGGCCCTTGGTGATCCAGCATATAGAATTCAGGAAGAACAGGGCCTCCCCAGTGGCGCAGCGGTTGAGCGCTGGGTTGAGAAGCTGCCCGCAGTCTCTGCAGCGCTGGTTCGATCCCTGGCCACTGGGC
The DNA here is from genome assembly GCF_964194135.1 of Talpa europaea. NCBI lineage: Eukaryota > Metazoa > Chordata > Mammalia > Eulipotyphla > Talpidae > Talpa > Talpa europaea. The sequence continues at coordinate 113,829,837 of NC_140071.1, forward strand.
GAGGGTCCCACATGGTGCGCAGACCTCTCCTGCTGCCCGCTGCTCCCCTCAGCAGTGTACTTCGTCAGTCTGCCTGTTCTGTTCCCGGCTCTGGCTCTGGTGAATTCTCTCACCCTCCCTGTGCTTCTGACTGTGCCCAGTGCTTGTATAAATAAATAATTAAATAAATAAATAAGTAAATAAATAAATAAATAAATAAATAAATAAATAAATCTTTAAAAAAAAAATTCAGGAAGAACAGCAAAAGCAGTAATATAATTCTTGGCTCAGCAGTGAACACTTTTATGATTATGGTCACAATAATCTAATTGCTTAACATTGATTTAACCAAAGCTTGTCAGTGGAACTACAGTGAGAGAAAGGAAGATAGAAAAGGTATGGTAGAGATGCCCAAGTGACACATCATCACATAGATAATATCTAAAAATTGATCCTATAATAAAATGATATATAAAATTATAAATAAATAGATGATATATGGCACATCCCTACAATAGACAATTTATATGGCCAGCACAGAAGTACAGAGACCTGCAGGGATGAGCCTTGGAAACACCAGGCTGAGTGAAAGAAGCCAGACATAAAAGATCACACGTTCTAACATTCCACTTATATGAAATATCCAGAATAGACAAATCCACAGAGACAGAAAGAAAATTAGTGGTTGCCAGGGCCTTGAGGGGCGGAGAAATGAAGTGATCATTAAAAGCTACAGGGTTTCCTTTTGGAGTAATTAAAATATTCTGGAACTGGTGTTGGTAGTTGTGTAACCTTGTGGGTATGTTAAAAACTACTCAACTGTACACTTTGAAAAGGTGAATTTTAGGGTATGTGATTATACCTCAATTTTAAAAATCACACATTGTTTGAAATGATAAATTGTATGAAAGTATTACCTCAATAAAAACTAATTCAAAGATACAAGTAGGCTCAAACCCCCAAATTACCTGTGAAATAAAAGGAACCCCACAAGTTAAGTTTAGTGTCTAAAGATTAAAATTTAACATCTGTACGCACTACGTTGTGATCACCTCCAAAAGTCTCATTTCCATTACCCACCACACAATTGACCCCCTTTACCTGTTTTACCCACTTCCATCCCATTTTCCTCTGGTAACCACCATACTGTTGTCAGAATCTAAGCGTTTCTTTTTGATTTTGTTTTATGTTGTTTCTTTATCTTCTAACTATGAGAGTAGTGAGTCCATCTGAGTTATTTCACTTAGCAGTATCCCCTCAAGGTCTGTCCATGTCTTCCCAAATGGCAAGACTTCATCTTTTTTCATAGCTGAGTAGTACTCCAGATATGGAAACAACCTAGGTGCCTGTCCATGGAAGAGTGGGTAAAGGGCATATAAGTTTTTTAATTTTAAATATAGAAGTAGTTTTTATTAAATAAAAAGTTTTTATTTAAATAAAAATTTAACTTAGCATGTTTTACTAATCATTTTATATATATACAATGGACTCTTACCCACAATTAAGTTAAATCTTTATTCTAGGAGTCCCACTATCTTTATCTCCTTTAAAAAAAAAAAGATTGATTTATTTATGCATACAAGAGCTGGGGTGTAGGCCAGAGGTGCGGGGGTGGTGGGTAGGAGGTGGAGAGTGGGAGGTGGTGTGAGAGGATTCACCAGAGACATAGTGGGAAGCAGAACAGGCAGATTGACCAAAGTACACTGCTGCGGGGAACAGCAGGTGAGACAGGAGAGGTCTGCTGCGCCATGTGGGTCACCTCCCTTGCAGGGGGTGGGGAGCACCCAACTCATGCTGCAGTAGCTGCAGATAGCTTCACAGTGCTGATGCTTAACCACTGGCGCCATCAGGGAGGCCCTATCTTCATCTTCTGATAAAAGTAACATAACCTGTGAACCTCTTCTGGCCACAGGCAGTAGCAATTAAGTTGAAGAATGCAGTGGGGATAAAGCAAATGGTGTCCAAATCATTTTTGCCTTCTACGTACTACTCAAGGGGATCCAATTGGGGAATCAAAATAGGACCTGCTACATAGTGTGTGGGGCTGAGTGAAAATGAAAATTCTGCATGCTTTGTTCAAAAAGATGGGAAAACATTGCAAACACTATGAAAATACGAAGCTTTTTTCCCATAGTTTTTTTCTCAACTTGTGGTGCATTTTATTTAATATCTTTCTCAGTATGAAAAAGTTAAAAATTTAAATTATTAGCATAAGTTTTACCATTCATTTTACATTGTGCAATGTCAGTTTCAAATACAAATATAACAGCATTTAATTTGCATGTAGAATCACCAAAATCGCACAATTCGTAGCTTGTAGCTTGTACATGCATATGTATTTTGTTCTTATCAGAACAAAGAAAACACTGCACACAACTAACTCAACTGTTTTTATTCCTCTTTGTGAAAGGCTTGCATTCTGCCATAGACTGTGCCTTTAGCTGACTGATAAGGAAGGACAGAAAACGGGTTATGTCAGTTGCCCTCTCTCCACGGTTCCTTCCTTGTTTTCCTTTTCAGCATAAGTGGTGGGCTAATTATACAGAAGCAAAAAACAAGTAAGGAAAGATAGGATGAGGATACTTTGATGCTTCTTTTGTGTTCCAAGTAAGATCTGTCTCAAATGGCCTCCTGGGGCCATTTGAGTGACACTTGTAACATCCTGTGTCATAGTTTTGAATTGTGTATATGACATATGCAGAAAACACAGACATAGACAGAACATAGCACAGAGCTTGTGAGGGGATTGGAGAAGGGGGAAATGTACCCCCACACAGTGTAGGCTTACCAGATTCAGAGCTCACGGGACACCCCTAAAGCAACATGGGGATGAGGCAGCCCGAAACAGCCGTGGACATCCACAGAGTATGTATCTTCTCTGCTCATGCTCAGGCTCCGTTGCTCCATTGCACTTCACTGCCAAAACACAAATTCAAAACTGAAATTATTCAAAATTTCAAGAGTACGATAGCAGAGCATTTACCCAAACTTGGCGCCCCTCTGAGTGAAGGGCCTATGCAACTGCACAGATTACATGCCCGGAAGCTGGCCCTGCTGGTGGAACCCAATTAACACCCACAACCCCTCTTTCAAGGTAAGAGGAAATGTCTGGGAAATGTCATTTATTGCTTTCTAGCTTCTACAGAACAATATATACAAAGAGGCAACGGGAAGGGATTCTGAGTGTCAATAAAGTATATCTGCAAAAGGCCCTCGTCTTCTTTACCCTTCTAGGTTTTCTTTCTCTTCCTCAACCTTTGTTCCCTGATTCTCTCACAAAAGAAATGTTCATTAGTCAAACCAATATCCACTGTCATGTAATATACACTGTATTTGTTTTTGTCTTCTTACTGTATTTCTCATAACTTTCCTGTTTGTCAAGTCTAACCCTTCCCCTTCTCCCCCCTCCCCAATTAAAAAAGAAACAAATTGTCTTCATTTCTTTTTTTTTTTTTTGAAAGATTTACTTATTTTTGCATACAAGAACTGGGGTACAGGGCCTCCCCTGGTGGCACAGGCAGTTGAGCGCTGCACTTTGAATCTGTCCACAGCCTCTGCAGCACAGGTTTGATCCCGGCTGGCAAGATAGCCACATGGCGAGTCAGACCTCTCCTGTCTCACCTGCTGCTCCCCTCAGCAGTGTAGTTCAGTCAGTCTGCCTGTTCTGTTCCCTGCTCTATCTCTGGTGAATCCTCTCACCCTCCCACACATCTGGCCTGTACCCCGGTTCTTGTATAAATAAATAAACAAATCTTTAAAAAATTAAAAAAAAAGAATTGGGGTACAGGCCAGAGGTGCGGGGTGTGAGAGACAGAGTAGGGAACAGAACAGGCAGATCTACTGAATTACACTGCTGAGGGGAGTAGCAGGTGAGCCAGGACAGGACTGGCTGTGCCATGTGGGTACAGGACTGCTGGCACAGGACTGCTGTGCCATGTGGGTAGCTCCCTGGCCGGGGATTGGACTCGTACTTCAGTGGTTGTGGATAGCTTCATAGGTTGCATCTTAACCCCTTGCACCACCAGTCTTCATTTCTGAGATCAAGTTCCACTTTTGTAAAACTTCCCTTGACAGACCTCACCCTGCAGGAAACCCACCTCCGAGCTCTTAAAGCACCTCTCAGATCAGAGCCAGCCACCAAATCACTGGGACCTGTTTTTTTTTTTTTTTTTTAATTTATTTATTTATGCATACAAGTGCTGGGGTATAAGCCAGAGGTGTTGTAACAGGGTGGTCTCCAGGAAAGGGGGAGGTTCCCTGCCCCACCCAAGGGAGGGTGGAGCTGAGCAGGAAGAGGAGAAGCTGCAGAAGAGACTGAGGAAGGAAGCAGGATGGAGCCAGGAGACCTGGACGAGGCATGTGGAGCCTAGAGACATGTGAAGAAATTGCGCTTGTCTTTTGGTCGTGGACTGGGTGACACAGATGTGGGTGAGACCCGTGGGGAGGTGACAATGGCAGCTTTTATCTTGATGTTGATTTTGCTCTTTTCCTTCTGGGCTTGTCTGGTTGTTTCTGGCCCTTTTCTGTGGGTCCCCACTGGAAGATGCTTTAGACTTGTGGCAGGCTTTGGGGCCTTGCTCTGGGCCATTCCCATATGGATGGACTTTTACCCACGAGGGGACGGGTAACTTTGGGTGCTTGATTTAGAAACTAGATACTTTGCCTTTCCTGTATTGTTTCCTAATTAAAGTTCCTTCCCATTAAAGTCTCCTATGTTTTGTGTTGATGCGGCGGATGGCAGAACCCATTTAGAATAGGCAGGTTTGCGGGGTTTGTGCTGCCCCTCTCCCTGTCCTATAACAGTGTGAGGGGTGAGAAGATTCACCAGAGAGTGGGGAACAGAACAGGCAGATTTACTGAAATACACTGCTAAGGGGAGTAGCAGGTGAGACAGGAGAGGTCTGCTGCGCCATGTGGGTCAGCTCCCTGGCCAGTGGGGGATCGAACTCGTGCTACAGAGGCTGCTGATCACTTGATAGCCCCTGTCTTTAACCCCTGTACCACCAGAGAGGCTCCTGGGACCTTTTTTGTTGCTGTGTGCTTTTGCTGTGTTGGTTTTGCTTCTTCCACTACATTATGCTCTTTGACTCCAGGAATTGTTTTCATTTCTTTGGTATCCTTCACAGCCCCTATCACTGCTGTGTCCATAATATGCACTGAATGAATGAAAGAATGTGTGAATAAATGAGTGTGTGGAGGAATAAATGAATCTGAAATTACAGGATGAAAGCCAGGAAATCTGAATCTATATTACGGCTTTTCTGTATATAATATTTGACAAGCTGTGAACATACCTCTTCTGGCCTCAGTGTTTTTTATTTATTAAGTTGAGACATTTGGGATATCACTTTGTCCAGGAAAAATTGCATTATTAACATAATTCTTAGAATCTCTTGAAAAAAAAAAAAAACCGCACTAGTACAACAACCTTTTCATACCCTTTCCTTTCAATTCCCACTAGGATAGTTGAGGGTATGGAAATAATGTTTAAAGTTTTTATTCGTGTCCTATTAAATCAGTGCTATATTCTTAATACAAAGAAAAAATCACTGATAGCGACTAGTGCAAAATAATTTATTCTGAGACTTGCCATATTTCAGAAAATAAAAGTATTTCCCAAGTCCATGATATGTCAACAGTTTCACTGATTTTTCTGTGCATAATTTGTTCTCCAAGTCTATGCCCTATACTATACCTTATTTTAGGAACTGACTCAAACACAAAATGAGTATAAATTTAGATAGACTACCAGTGACTTGGATATGGCAAAAAAAAAAAAAACACTGTTTATAGAAAAAAGTCTCTTTCTATTAACTTTCAAGGAGAGATAGATGACTCTCTGAAATGGCCCTATTCAAGTGTGACGCTTTGATGGCCTCTTTGAGTTAGCCTTCATTTCCCCCAGCCCCCAACCCTGGCCCCCAAACAGAGCACTGGCTAACCTGTGTGAGCAATGCCAATTCACCCTTGAAATGAATCCTCCAAGAAAGATCCTAATGTGAATGTATTTGGGAAAAGATGGAGGAGACACATACTTTCTGGGACCAGATGTTTTGGAGCTGATATTTGCATTTTTAATTTCCAATTAGGGACACTGGGATTCCAAGAGGTTAATTGTCTTGCCCTAGGTCATAAACTAGGAAGTGGAAGGGTTGGAACCCAAATCTCCTGTCAGAACAGTGATCTTTCTAGTATCCAGCTTTTAAAATTCATTTATAGAATAGAAGGGAGAGAGGGACTATTGGAGCCTATAATGTTTTGAAGAAGCTCTCTAAATTTTAACATCATGTTTTTCCAGTTTTGATCCTAAATACAAACCAGGCTACCAGAACATTAGGAAGTGAAAAATACAGATAGATACCAATGAACCCAATTGTGATTTCTTTCCATTTTATTCAACAGTTACAGATGGAGAGGCTGATGTCTTAAATCCATTGCTTCATAAATTCATGGGATGGTGAGGATCAAAGGATCTATTTATCGAATGACTTTCTTCCTTCTTGTTTTACAGCTGAGCTTCATTTCCCAGCCTTTCTTGTGGCCATCCCACTGAGTTCTAGCCAGTGGGAACAGAGCAGAAGTCAGAGGTGATGTGTTTCGCTTCCAGTCTGGTTCATAAGCTTCTTCCTCCACCCCACACTGAGCTGGCCACCCCCTGAGCAGCCTGAGAAGTTACAAGCCAGAGGTAGCAGAACTGCCATCCACCTGGATTCCTAAACTGAAAACTCCCGTCCTTTCTACTCCCCAGGACAGGAGCCTCACTGGACTGTCATATGAGTGAAAAATAAGCTTGTGTTCTGTTGAGCCATAACTAGGCTGGGTCTATTTATTACCATAGCCTATCCTGTGCAAACTAACACAAGCCCCAAGACTTCCTTCTTCCACACGCAAGCAATCTCCAACTACCAAGGTCTTTTCCTGAAACACTGCATTTATGCCCAACTACAGAGCCCAGACAGATGCTAAGTAGGTAAGGGGACAAGAATGAAGATAGCAGCCTCTGATGATTTCAGTCTAACAGAAATTTATACATTGCATTTGAGAGTAAATGGGGGTATGCCTCACCTTTACTGGGCTGGGGTTTCATTATACCATGCCAATGGCCAGTCATATATTTTTCTCTTCTGTACAGGAGGGTATTGAAGAATAAAGTGCCCCAAACTCCTTCCAGTTCTATTAAGAGATGAGTGTAAATTTCAGTGCCAGAATTAAACATAGTTTAAGAAGAGAGCCGGACTGTGTAGGGCTGATATTCAGCTTGAATGCTCTGAATTGACACTTATCCACTCTCATTTATTGGAATCATGCTGGACTTGTTAGGTATTTTAAATATCATCCTTGGTTATTTCTATCAGAAGTCAAATTAAGAACTTTCTCAAGCTCTCTGCTTTAGTCAGATTATGTGACTAGTGAATGAGTAAGACCCGGGTGTTCCCGAATTTGGATCTGAGGAATACTAGTTCTGGGATGTTAATAGGCATTATAAAGAAAGAAAGCAGGTTCTTGGACAACTTAGTTAGTTTGATAAATACTGGTTTGAACAGATATAACCTGGTTAGACAGAACCCCCCACCACCGATGGCATATGCTGATGCCATCTCAGCTCCATGCCTAGCGCGACTCAGTCCCTGCACCATCTCCCACAAGAAACAAGCTCAGCATGAGTCCACCAGTTTCCACAAGAAACTTCAATGGGGCCTCCGTAGTGGCGCAAGGGGTTAAGTCACTGCACTACGAAGCTGTCCGCAGCCTCTGCAGCACGAGTTCAATCCCTGGCCAAGGAGGTAACCCACATGGCACAGCAGACCTCTCCTGACTCACCCGCTGCTCCCCTCAGCAGTGTGTTTCAGTCAGTCTGCCTGTTCTGTTCCCTACTCTGTCTCTGGTGAATCCTCTCACCACCACCAACCCCCACACCTATGGTCTGTACCCCAGTTCTTGTATGCATACATAAATAATCTTTTAAAAAAAAGAAACTTCAGTGACCTACAACCATTTTGTGATTTTATTTTTTTCAGTTTTTGTTGAAGTTATTTTGGGAAACTAAAGTTTGGTCCCTCCCACCCATAGCAAGCTAGCTTAAATAACCTTATTAAATAGAATTCTTTTCAAAGATCTCCTTTTTCCAGGAATACACGGAAGTCCTCTTCGTCCTTCCCTTATTCACATTCTGCTGCTTCTTCATTGTCCATAAAATTTTCATGTCGACCCCACGCCTGCATATTATAATCAAAAGCCCTATACATAGCTGGCCCCACTGGCTATAGAGGGCATTTAGGGACCATCCATTGTTTTTTAAGCAGGTCCCTTACAGACCCAATAGCATCCCAATCCTTAGTAGATTACTGAAGGATTCCTTCCAACTACTTGTACTGTTGTTGAAGAAAGCAGTTATATTAAAACGCATTTTCATTATTTGACAGTTTCTTTACTGCAGAACTTCTCAGAGCTGACTTGTAATATAAATTCTGTGGAAAATATAATATGCAATCCTCCTAAGTTTGTTTGACCATGGGGAATACATTTTGAGAAATCATTGGGTATATGTTAAATCTTTTTCACTTTGAATCAGGACAGGAGAAAGAGTTGCTCCCATCCCAACATCTACCTTCCCACCTTTGCCATAAGATCTTACAATCCTTTGGTTTACCACTATGGTCCCTTGCCAATGTCCTCCCTGGTTCTCTGGATGGTTCTATGTGCTAGAGAGTCAGCCAGTTCTGGTAAAATTCAGTGCATAGTCACTCAGTCTAATTTCAGTTCTACTTTAAGATGCTCTTTGGTACTGTTATGCAGGCCTAGTTGGTAGGACTATTTTTTGTCCAAATTGGACAAAATTCTGACAAGTATCACATCTGTAAGATTTGTACCTTGGAATGTGTGGAAGAGGATACAGCAGTTAGGCTGTGTCCTCACTATAGCTGTAGATCCATGTGCCCGCCCCTTCCCATTCTGCTCCAGCCTCAGGACCTCTCCTCTCCTCACTGTCAGCGCTCATACTGGTCCACTTTCATAAGGATTAAGTCAAGCTTTAGTGTCTCAATTTTCTTCCTTCTATATCAAAATATATCAGAGACTTCCACCTCTTCTATTCTGCTTCCTCCCATTTCAGGGGAAGAGCATCCTGTCCTTTTCTAAGACTGAGCTTTTCATCTGGGCTCCTGATGCCCTTCCTTCTAGGGCCTGGGGACTCTTCTTTATCAGCATCCCTTTCCTTTGGCAGCTCCTCTTTCACTAAGAGTCATTCTCTTAGTTGCTCATAATGTTATGAAAAAACACCAACATCTGGATGACTTAAACAAAACACAGTTTTTTCTTACAGTCCTGGAAGCTGAAATGCTCAAGATCGTGATACCAGCAGATTCATTTTTTGGTGAGGACCCTTGACCTGGCTTGTAGTCGTTCTTCTTGCTGTGTCCTCCAGTGATTAATATTCTCTTATGAGAATATTAATCCCATTAAGAGGGATCTGCCTTCACATCATCACCTCCCAAAAGACTCACCTCCAAATAGCACACACCTTGTAGTTCAAGCCTTCAAAATAGGAATTTCAGGGGTAGGGTATACAATTCAATACACAGAAGTCATAAGTCACTTTCTTTTTAAGGATTTATTTATGAATGTATATAAGAGCTGGTGTTAAGCTAGAGGTGCAGAGAGGTGAGAGGATTCACCAGAGACAGAGTGGGGAGCAGAACGGGCTGATCTACTGAAATACACTGCTGAGGGGAGCAGCGGGTGAGACTGGAGAGGTCTGCTGTGCCATGTGGGTCAGCTTGCTGGCTGGGGATTGAACTCATGCTGCAGAGGCTGCGGATAGCTTCATAGTGCTGAGACTTAACCACTTGTGCCACCGGGGAAGCAAGTCAACTATTTTAAGGCTGAACTTAAAATGACAAACTTTTCCATAGATGAGTCTGCAATTGTGATTCCTCTTTTTCATGTCCCAGTCTCTTCTCAGTCCCCTGCAATCTGTCCCATCCCCCCTCCTGCCTAACACCCCAACAGTCACTAGAGCCTTCTGAATGCTAGATCCAGTTACCTCTGTTAATAACAACAACTATTAATTGCATTTATTGGTATCTCGGTGGGGAAAATGCCTACACAACCATCTCATTTCATCTTCACAATTCTCTGTAGCCAGACTGGAGTTAATAGTGGAAGGTCAAACTCAGAGGGCACACAAACTCCCTGGGAGAAGAAAAGAAGTATTAGCTGCTAGCTGCTATTATTATTATATTGAACTGGCTTCAATTCCAGTTCTTCTATTTTTTTTTTTTTAGCTCTCTACATTGGATAAGTCACATTCCACTTTGTGCCTCAGTTTCCTCATTTGTAAAATGGTGATGATAAAGACTACCTGTCTCATAAGGATGCTGTGAGCAGCAAAAGCATGGTCATATATGCAGGGCCTGGTGCAGAGTGGGTACTAAGATGTATTGCTTTCCCAGTACCACTTCACCTGTAATATACCTCCCCAATTCATGATAACACAGCATCTTCAGCCCACCATTTAAAGGACACACATCTTGAACTACAGTGAGAGGGACTTGAATTGCCTGTAATATCAGGGCATGAATTACTTGTAATCAAGACTTACTAAACAGGCCTGTGGTTTTTACTCTGGTCTCCTGAAAGCTTCAAACACATTGCAATTCTGAAATAGGTAGGTTGGCTCTCCCTATAACTCAGTATTTTGATTTATTCTCACCTTTTTCTGACCTCATTTCCCTTTTCTGGTATAAACCAGGAGCAATTTCTTCTAAGCTTGTGTATTCCAGAAGAAGGGAGGTTGCTTGCTTGTTTGTTTCCTGAGTGGCTCGTGGCATACCAGTCTTGGCCACAGGAATATATATCCTGGGAAACCCATGTCCCTGGACCCCAACCATACAACCTTCCTGAGGAAGCCAAGCCTTTCCATTATTCCCGATATTCTTTTTTTTTTAAAGATTTATTTATTTATACATACAAGAGCTGGGGTACAGGCCAGAGTTGTGGGGGTGGGGTGAGAGGATTCACCAGAGACAGAGTGGGGAGCAGAACAGGCAGACGGACTGAAATACACTGCTGAGGGGAGCAGCGGGCGAGACAGGAGAGGTCTGCTGTGCCATGTGGGTTGCTCCCAGACCAGCCAGGGATCCAACTTGTGCTGCAGAGACTGAGAACAGCTTCATAGATTACGTCTTAACCCATTATGACACCAGGGAGGCCCCATTCCCGAAATTCTTAATCTTCCTCACTTCTGGGTATTTTGAGCCTTAGGACCTGTCTTCCTTTCAAGGACTGTCTGAGGGTCCCCAGACCCCTTCCCCAGGCCACGCTCTCTTGACCCACAACCAGTGAAATGTCTGATCACTCTGGCCTCATGCACACATCCCCCTGGAGGTCCAAAATCTCAGCCACCCAGGCGTTGTTTTTGACATGCACAATATTCTCAATTTGATTTAGTTGCTAATATTTAAAACATGCAAGTTTCACATAAAATGTGAGACCTTGCAAAGGTGAGCCCCTTGGCACTAAAGTCAACAGTCAACTGGAACAGGTACCACTGTGTAAGGCATTTCCTTCTCTTCCCACTTGCTTGTCAACACTGAGGAACAAGGTTCACATGACTGTGCCATAGTCCTTGTAGGCTTTTGGCTATCCCACCCCTGTTCTGGCCCCTAGGAGGCCAAGGGATTTTCAGTCATGCTCTCACTTTGGGCCAGGCGGGATTGCACTCTGACACAGGAGATGCCAAGTTCAGGTTCTCATGATCCTCTCTGCCCTCCCAGGCTCCTTCCTCTGCTCTGCAGGTCTTCTCACCTTCTGCAAGTCCCAATTCACCCTCAGAGTTCCCATCCCCCAACTAGAGCCAAAAATTTCCCTAACCACTTCTGAGGTCCATAAATGTGACCCCACCTTAACACTGGATCCCTCTAGTCTTCACCATCAGTCAGTCAAATCAAGGGGCAATGGTGACACATTGACGCTAATACACCCCACCAAGGGTATTACCAGAGTGGGATTTCCATTCATTTCATATTATTCAGCTCAATGAATAGAGTAGCAGCTGGCACCCATGAAAGCCAAGGCTTGGGGCACTCTAAGCTGCTGAAAAGCCTGTGCTCTCAAGGACTAGGAGGGCCCTTGCACAATAAATCCACACCTACTCTCTGCTGGACTGTGTGCCATGTTGTAAGGTTCAGAAGCATGGAGGGAGGGGATATAAGAAAACTGAGAGTTCTAGATGTTTGAAGGGACTTTAGACTTCATATAATTCAACTCTCTCAATTTACCTGTAAAAAAGTTCCCCTGACCCGGTTAGGGTGTGTTTCCTCTAAATGAACTAGAGCCATATCCTTGTGAACTTAAAGATCAGCCAGGAGAAGGAGTAATTCAGAAAACACATAGCAGCCTGGTTAAGACGTGGGTGGGTGCACGCTCTGCATTTCTGGGGTTCCTCCCTGTGAATGTTTGTGCCTGGGTGGGAGGGTATATATGAAGGTGGGGTGCTCAGGGTGTGTCCTCCATTGGTATGCAGAGATTTAAGGGTTATAAAACAGAATAAAGGCTTTATTTACTACAACACAGCAATAAAGGAATGTCTGAATGAATGCACTCACATATTTTGGAATCCATTGCAAGCAGCCTCCTTCAGCTTTAGAGAAATCTCTTACCACTAAGGTTCATGTGCCCAGTCGGCTGCCACCGTCCAGGGAAAACAAACAACGGGGAGAAGTCTTTTAGACTTTTGCTGCCTGGGGAGTGTGTGCTTTTGGGTTCATAAGTTTTATGCAAATGGATTCATGAGCCTGCCATCAGCAATATTTTTCCTGTAGTGCTACATGCTGGCAGTCTTGGAATCTTGATCTCATTACACTGTGGCTACTTGGAACCATCTATTTGAAAACTTCTATTGTGTGGTCTCAGAAATTGCTTGCAGGCAGAACTGCCACTGGAATTGCAATTTGCATATTCTTGTTCCATTCTCCTGACCCAGGCTGTGATGCCTGGGCCTGCTGGGGACAGCTGTTGGCACTAGGTGAGAACATGGGAGGCTCTGTAGGCAATGCGTCACCCTACAGACTCCCACTTTTTGGACTCAAGTTGTCCAGTCCAGTAGCACTTTTCTCAAGAGACACAAGAATAGACCTTGGAGTGTCTTTTTCTTTCTTGGAATTGTCCTTGTTTCTCCCTGGAAGACTCTTCTCCAATCTCTCTTCTGCCAACCTTCCTCCTCCTGGAAATCCTCCTCTGATCCCACCTTCTCCAACCTCCTGGTGGAACCGGTGCTCCCCTTTCTGTTTTTCTAAACATTCATTATGAAGGTTACCCAGTGGCTGTCCCTATGGTAGGAACTGGGCCGTCAGTCAGCATTTCAGGTCCCCTGCCCTCTGTGGCTATGGTTTCCTAGCGAGGATAGTTTTATATAGACTCCATTACAGATGGCAGGACAAGTATAATCCTAGAGGATCCTTGACAAATTCCAAAGGATCCACACAACAGTGATTTAGGAGAGGTGGGAAGCAGATAGAATCAGGAATATTTGTCAGGAGAAAATGCAAAAGCTGAGTCTTGAAAGCTGTTAGGCCCTCTGCAGGCAGTGAAGGGGGCAAGTGTATTCCAAACATAAGGAACAGAATCATTCTTTCAGTGCATATTTATTGTGTACCTACCAAGCATCAAACACTTTTCTAAGCCTCCCCTGATTGGCATTAACACTCCATTAGGGAAAGACAATCACAAATTTTAAAACTAAACATGGAATAGCAGGTGCAAAGGTACTGAGGTATAAAACAGTGTCATGTGTTTGGAAAAACTGTAAGATTTGTGACTGGAGCTTTTGATTCAGGGGAGGTGGGAGAATGGCAAGAAAGTATTTTCTTTGTTCTCACTGCATGTAGAGCTCTTGCAGTTGACAATGAATAAATGCTTGTCTTACTAAAATGCACGTCTTCTGAAAATTGGGAGAATTACAGCAGTCTTCTAACTTGGAAAACTCCCTGCTCATTATTTTTTTAAGGCTGACACTAGTTCTCAGTCATGGATTCAGAGAGCAGAGGATAATATTGCTTGAACTCTCCTACAGATCGTTCCTCACAGTTAATTCAGAACTCAGCCCTGCAGGTAGAAGACAGGTGCCACAGAGAGTCTGTCTGAGTCTGACTGCCCTGTTTTACTTTTGTCTTTTATTTCCTGTCTCATCAGGCATTTGAGTATCTGGGATTTAGCGTATCAACTTTTAGAACTCCTGGTTTTCCTATGTTCGTTGCATGATCTCTGCTCCATCTAAATTTAACAGGAACAATTCGAAGATTTAAAACAGCAGAATAACAAGATCAGATTTGAGACTATTGCTCTGGTGGTAATGCAGTGAGAGGGTGGGATTGTTAGGACAGAGCTGGGAGATCATTGGAAGGACATTGATTTATGATAACCCACCCATAAAAAAGCAATGGCAGCAGAACTGGCAGAAAGTAATAGATTTAAGAGCTCGTTGAAAGATAAGATCTGCAAGATCTTGTGCGTATCTGAATATAAGGGTGAAGAAAAGGAAGGCATTTAGGATAATTTCTAGGTTTGGACTTGGGAGACTGAGTTGGATGCCATTTATTAGATCAGGAGATTTAGGAGGAGGATAGGTTTTGAAGGGAGAAGGGATTAAATGAGGTCACTTGGGTATATTAAGTTTGAATCTCCCATTGGGTAGCCTGTAAGAATTTGGTAAGAATATGGGGACTGTAAGAATATGGGGACTCAGGAGAACTAGTGTTTATGAATACTTCCAATTGCCAAGTATGAGGGTGCCATGAATATGTGTTCTCACCGAAAAACCTGAGAAGTAGATATTCCTCAGCTGATTTTATGCATGAAGAAACAGCGATTCATGGATGTTGAGTAATTTACCCAAGTTCATTAGCTAGAAAGGCCAGGATAAGAAGGTCCAGCCCAATTTTGTATTTTTGTACAATTCCATAATTCTGGAATTAATCAACAACTCTACATTAAGGATGCACATTTGAAAGTCATTAGGATAGAGACAAGAGCCATACCTTAGAGAGATTTCTATTTATGTGCGTTTGTCCTTTATGCAATAAGTTCCATGAAACCAAGATTCGTGTCACATTCTCCTTTGAGTACTTGAGTTGCAGTAGACAATGAATGGATGATCATAGGCAAACTTGAAAAGAGGGGAGAGTTGCTCTGCCCTGCCTGGTTCTTGCTTTCTATCGCTGTTATCATGCTCTGATACACCGTTTTCTTGACCACTCTCTTTTGCTCTAATTTAGTTTAGTAATGCATGAGAATATTTATTGAATTCCTACTATATGCCCTGCTTTTCTAGGCTTTGTTGTTCTTAAGGCTCTGGATTTGTTTCCGAGGGTTGTTATAACAAATTGCCATCAACATGGCTTAAATCAACAGAAACTCATTTTCCCACAGTTCTGGAGTTCTGGAGGTCAGTAATCTCAAATCAAGGTGTCATCAGGGTTGCTTTCTTCTGGAGACCAGAGGGAGATTTTTTTCACGTCTCTTTCTTCTGCCTGTTGCAATCTGTGGCATTCATTGGCTTATGAATCTGTCTACTCCAATCTCCAGCTCCATCTCCTCATGACTTTCCTTTTGTGTGTCTATATTAATCTAATCCCTCCTCTTTCCTTTTTTTTTTAAAAGAGATATATTTTTATTCATTTATGCACACAAGAACTGGGGGATAGGCCAAAGGTCTGGGCAGTGAGAGGATTCACCAGAGACAGAGTGGGGAACAGAATAGGTGGATATACTGAAATACACTGCTGCGGGGAGCAGCGGGTAAGACAGGAGAGGTCTGCTGTGCTATGTGGGTCAGCTCCCTGACCAGGGATTGAACTCATCCTGCAGTGGCTGATGATAGCTTGATAGTGCTGAGACATTAACCCCTGCACTGCCAGAGAGGCCCTCCTCCTTCCTTATAAGGACACTAGTCATTGTATTTAAAGCCCACCCTAAATCCAGCATGATCTTATCTTTAGATCTTAATTTTATTACATCTGCAAAGATCCTTATTCAAAATAAGGTCATATTCTGAGGTTCTGAGTGGACATATCTTTTGAGGGGCACATTTCAACGCACTATAAGTATTAACAACTATATAAGTTAGGAAGAACAATTGCATTTTCTCTTTTGCAAATGAGAAACTGAGGCACAGAAAAAAAGAGTAAGAACTACCCCCAGGTCCCTAGAAAGGACAGTAGAGTGTGGAACTCTTGTGGTCAGACTCCAGTGACCTTGCTCTAACCAGTTTGATCTCTTACTTCCACACAACAAATCTCAATTTTCTATTGGATTTAGCTAGAAATTTGCTCTCACCTTCTCTCAACCCCAAAAGTATATCCAAAGGATGAACTTCGATAGATGATGTCTTCCTTTTGTTGTCAAAATAGTTCAGGAGAGTATGTCCTTCCCAAATAGAAGGAAAGAGGAAGGTAGCAGGCCCTGGTAGGAAGGGAGAGGGACAGGGCAACCCCCTCTGTGGCTCTCCTTAATTTATTCCGGGAGACAGTCACTAATTTGGCCCACAAATTGTGGCAGCTCTCCTAGAACACGGTCAGCTTCAGATCACCTGTGTGAAGGCTGCAGGGCCGAGTTGGCTGAGAGGTGAGCTTGACTCCCTACAAATAAAACATGGGAAGCCATTCCTCTCTTCTACTCAAGGAAATCATGGCATCTCATGAATGACGTATTTTCTAGACCCAAGTCTTTCTCCCATCATGTTCCTGAGCACATGCTGGGTGGAGGGTCTGTGTGTAGAGTGTCACACATTCGCAAGCAGCTCCTGACTCCTTTCACATGCCCATCACACCAGAGGGCTGACAACCCTAGTGCCTGTCACCTGCACACAGGTACTGCAGCACCGAATCACACGAGACACCCTGGCTGTCCTCTCGTCACGCATTTCCCATCCTCAGCAGCTGGAAGCCAAAAGCAATTCCTCTTAGCATGTAAAGCTCATCTTTATATTAAATCTCAACATGTCCTGGGCATGAGCTCGGCAACAATTTGTAAAAGCTATTTGGAGTTGAGTAGATAATGCTAGGGGTATGGTGTGGAGAGAAAATTTAGGATTTTGTAGTTTATTCATATCATCTGGCCTTGGCTTGTGGATTACCCCGCCCCCTTATGAAAATTTTGGTTTAGGTTCATTCTGAGGATGACCAGTGTAATTATTTATGTTTCTGGTTTTGCAATTCTAGATTAAATGCCTATCTGAGAAAACTTTAAAACAGTACATGAGATAGTTTTGTAGAATGTTATCTTTTATTCAAGAAATAGAGATATCATTGCATGTGTGTACTTGTTTAGAGCTCCAAAATAGAAACAAAGGTAGAATAAACAAAAAAGCTAAGGAAAATGATACCCTCAGGGAGAGAGGAAATAAAATGGAGGAAAATGAGGTGGAACCCAGACTTCTCTGAATGTGCCTTATCACATGGTTTTGGTCTTGGAGCAAGGTAAATATTTCACTAAAAAAATAAATTATAAAGGAATTCCTCAAAAATTGAAAACAATCTCGACAAATGAATTTAACTCTATGTCAAGTTTGCGGCTAGCCACAGAGCACAGAATACTTCGAGCAGGGAGACTAACACTCCTATGTGACCAGGACTGTCCAGGCTTCAGTATGGATGTGGAACAAGATTTCAGTCCTGGGCAAACTAACATAGTTAATCATGCTAGGAAGTGATGATAAAACCCATTATTAAAGCGCCTCCCTGGTGGAGCAGTGGGTTGAGCACAGCGGGTTGAGCGCAGCACCGTGAGGCTATCTGCAGCCTCCGCAGCGCCAATTCGATTCCTGGCTGGCCAGGGAGATTCCCATATGGCGGGCAGACCTCTCCTGTCTTTCCCACTGCTCCCCTCAGCAGTATATTTCGGTCAGTCTGCCTATTCTGCTTCCCACTCTGTCTCTGGTGAATCCTTGTACCCTCCCGCAACTCTGGCCAGTACCCCAGCTCTTGTATAAATAAAAAGGTAAATCTTTAAAAAAAATACTATTATAGTATTGTCCATCCCGAGTTAGTTATATTCTCAGACAAATAAGAACTACAAAGAAATATTTAATTGCACTCAGTAGATTTACTGTTTAGTATCTTATTTGACTTAGTGTCTTGAGTACTGTCATTTTGAAGCCATTAGAGAAAACCTGAGTGTAAATTTAGGATATTAAGAGAAATAAATACTTATGTCAAAATTGTTGCAAGGTTTTCAGTATGTGGGGGAAAGGATGAAATCAAGAAATTACATAAACCTTGTAAATACAAGCATGAGCTCATGATGGGACACATATGTCCTAGCTCTGCCCACCAAAAGGCTGATATTAATAACAATCCAGGTGCAACAAACACCTCTACCTCTTAGGTTGCCACTTCTAAATATTAATTCCCTAATGGAGGGAATCAAAGCTCTTTAGATAAATGGCTGTTTTCAGATCTGGACAGGAAATGTCCAAGATGAACCTGCAATATCTTATTGTGCCCAAAGCAAGGAAGCAATCAAAGACTAATAAAATCATAACAAAACGACACTTGATTAATCCCGAAGGGGCTTACACTGGTCTGAGATGGGCAATTTGAGCATCAAAAGGAATAATAACTGCAATGAATTGAAAATGTTAAATGTATAAAATTATGAACTCATTAAAGCAAATAAACAATCAAAACCAAATTTCTTTGGACACACCCTAGGGCAACAAATCAGTACTTTAAAAATAAAGAATCAAAATCAAGCATATTTTTCTGCATTTCCTGTATAAAAGCTTCATTTCAAGGCAACCAAATAGATGATGAAGAGAAGTTCCCCTTTGTAGAAGAATTGCAGCTAATAAATTCAGAAGGAATAATTGAATCAGAAAATCATCATTTCGGGAATCGCTAATGAAATAATGGATCTAGGCAATAATCATCAAAGGGTGCCAAAGTCATTAAATAAAAAGCTAATGGTCAGGGAATCAGCATATATTTCACATACTGGATAAAATATTTGCAAAAAACATATGTAGCAAGGCACTGTTATCAAGAAAGTATAAGGTACTCTTAAAACTCAGCAATAAGAGAAAAAAACAACCAACTAAATAAACGGACAAAGAACCTCAAAGCTTCACCTCACTAAAGAATATTTACAGATGGCAAATAAGCATATGAAAAGAGGGTCTGCATTGTAGGTCATTTGGGAATTGCAAATTAAAACAACAATAAGATACCAGCATATACCTATCAGAAAGGCCCAAATTCAAGACACTGACAACACCAACTCCTGATAAGGATGTGGAGCAATAAGAATTCTCATTCCTTGCTGGTGGGAATGCTGAATGGCACAGCCAATTCAGAAGAATTTGACCATTTCTTTCAAAATTAAACATGCTTTACTATATGATTTAGTAGTTATGCTCCTTGATGTTTATCCAAACGAGCCGAAAAATTATGTCTATGCAAAGGCCTGCATGTGGATATTTATTGCAGGTTTATTCATAATAGCCAAAATTGGAAGCAACCAAGGTGTCCTTCAGTAGATGAACAGACACATAAACTTTGGTATGTGCAAGCAGTGGAAGATTATGTAGCATAAAAAGAAATAAGCTATTAAGTCATGAAAATAAATGGAGGCAACTTAAATACACATTACTGAGTGAAAGAAGTCAATCACACTGGGTGATTCCATGTATATGGCAATTCTAGAAACGGGTCTGTGATTGTTAGGAGTTGGGGGTTGGGAGAGGGATGAATAGGCAGAGCACAGAGAATTTTAGGGCAATGAAGCCAATCGGTAAGATACTAGGAGGGTGGATACCTGTCATTATACATTTGTCCAGAATGTACAACACCAAGAGTGAACCCTAATATAAACTATGGACTCTGGATGATTATGATATATCAGTGTTCATGATTGTAACAAATTTGTCACCTGTGGGAGATGTTGATACTGGGGAGAGGATTTGTGCACATGTGGGGCCAGAAACTGTATGGGATATCTCTGTACCTTAGGTTCAATTTTACTGTGAATGTAAAACTCCTCTAAAAATGCGTATTTAAAAAAACAAGTTAACGAGGAACTTTTAATTGCGTGGATTGGCTAATAGCACCTGAACCCACTGATCTAATAAATCTTTAAAAAAAACAAAAAAAGAAACAATCGCAGACAGAGAAGTCAGAAGCACAGTATTAAGACTTTTTGTCTCCTTAATAACTTACCCACATGACACCCCATCACTCCAAAACACGTTAGTGTCTATTTCCTACAAACAAGTGCACAGTTCTCTTGAGTTACAATATAGTCATCTAAATCAGGAAATTCTCAGTGACATAGCCCTGTCAAGAACTGAAAAGATTCTGAGTTTTCACTCTACCTGCAAGCCCACAAGTTAGCCTATCTTGCTGGCAGGAGCCATGAGACTCCTGGTGTGAACATATTTGTGTCAGCACCTCTTGCTTTCAGGTCGCATGGAGGCTATGTGGACAGACTGGCCATTGCAAGCACATGTAATGGGGTTATACTCAGGAGAGGAACCCTGAGCTTGGGGAACTCAAATAATTTATAATGGGTGGTAAGCATACCCAACTTTTACTTGGGAGGGAGACACTATCTCTGCCTTCCTAGACTGTTTGCTACATAAACCTACTTGAAAAGCTAGTCTGTAATAAATGGCATTGGGTACCCCTGCTTACAAGCTATATATAAATGTGTGACCCATGGGTCATTGTCTCCCAACGCTGTAGGATAGGCGACAGCTTTAATTTCAGTCTTCTGAAGGAAGTCATGTCTAATGAAAGCCATAAAGGTTAACTAGCAGACTTCAACCAGAAGGGCATGTGGGGGTGGGCGGTAAAGGAAGAGAATGTGCCAGGCAGAGGGAACAGCATGGATAAAGAAAAGCCCAGCAGTCCTTGAGTGCCCAGGAAATACTGAGAGGTAAGTGGAGCAGGAGCATAGGGAATAGAAGACTGGAGAGAAGAAGGGGGCTTCAGCCCAGGTCAGAGAAGCAGGCTGATCTCCAGGGGACTTCTAAGCCCTGAGATGCTGAGATGCCGTTGGAACTTGATCCTAGTCCTAAAACGTTTAAGCTGGGGAGTGGCATGATCAAATGTGTGCCTTTATAAAGGCCACTTGGGCTGCAGCTGCAAGCAGACTGGATTCAGCCCAAGGTTCATTTTTTCCACTTGGTTTCCTGCAATCAGGTTCAGGGAGAAGGGGATGTATTGAAATTCTGCCACTTGGTAGTTGGGGCTGTCCTTGAAGATGAACAGATCTGGGGCCAATGTCACTGCCCCTCCCCAGTCCCGCCCCCCAGCATTTTGATCCAGGTGCCCAAGGTTCTGATGAATGGAAAAGGCAGTGTGAAGAGGGAAGGGGAAATGATGACTCCTTTTTACTCCAGGTCATTTCACTGAAGATCAAGTTTCCAAATGAGACAGACTTTCAAATAAATTTGATTTGTTTATCCATTTACCTGTATCTTTTAATTGTTCATAATGCGCACATTAGTTGGGTTTTGGATAGAATTATTTTTAGCAGATTTAAAAGATTGTCTTGAAATATTAGATGGTGAGTTTGAAGTTTTATTTTGCTTTAGTTTTAAGTTAGTTTAGTTTAGCTGTAACTCTGTGTTCAGTATATTCCAGATTTTTTTATATTTTGAGTTAATGATTTTGGTGTAGGACAATTTCATTGATATTTCAAATCAGACTGCATGTATTTTAGACGACAGAGGTTTTAAGAATGGTAAAGCAGGTTTTTCTCTTTCATACATTTTATTCCTCACCTTTTGTATGTCTCTTAATTCACAGATTTGTAAATCAGCTAGTTCAAATAAATATTTAGTCTGTATTTCAAACACTTGAGAAGGGATTAGTGTCTGAAATTCGAGTCCTACAGAAAATCGAAATTCGGTTAAGCTGGATTGACAAATCTGTTGCAAAAAAGTTTGGGTGAACCAGCTGCGGCGATTCTAAAACTAAACCTAATCTACAACTCTAACAGCAAGCAGACAATCTTTATGGCCATTTGAAACTATTTCACATAATTTGCTACTAAATCTGAAATATTCATTATATTTTCTATTTTGATCCTTACAGTATAGAAAATTGAGCTGATCATTATCCTTCATAAAATATTGAAATCTTTGACCCATACAAACTCTCTCTCTTGTTTTATTTTATTTTATATGTTCTCTCTTCCTCCCCAAGCTCCACTTCGGTTCCCAACCTGCGTTGGGGATTTACTGTTATGTGTTAGTACCATTTCCTTAAAATGCATGTACCCTCAGTAGTATTTTGTATATTTGTTTTGAATTTACACACATACTAGGGTACTATAATCTCCTCTGTTTCTTCCTCTATGTGTTTTGTTTTTTTCTAAACAGGTCTTGGCAGCTGCTTCCCACCTTGCCAGTGACCCTGCCACTTCTTCTGGGGCTTCATTAGAAAGTCTGGGCAGTTAACCTGAACCCTGGCCCATCTTCTCCCCAGACTATGGCCCACCAAGTCCTGCCCCCACACTATCAACAGCTGTTTCTCACACTATATATATTTTAAGATCTGCCCAGGTTGATGTTTGCACATTTAGTTCATTGCATCTACCTGCTGCTTAGTATTCCACAGGGTGTATCCAGTTCATTTTATTCTTTCTACACTGGCTATGTATCTCTAGGTTTATTCCAGCTCTCCTATCTCATAAACAATTTTCTGGTATTTCTCCTCATATATGAGCCCTGACAGAGGGATGAGACAATTTTTATGGGGTACATGCCCAGAGGTAGATTGCTGTGCCACTGGGCACTCGCACATGCAAAGCCACCGTGGACTGCCAGCTTACTTTCCTGCAAAGCTTACCAGCTCACATCACCACCAGAAGCAGGACTGGCATTAGAATCAGAGCAGTGAGGCAAAAATCAAGGTAGCGCCCCCAAATTTAGTCATTAAAATATGTTAATGCATACCTTGAAAAACCAAAATATGAAAATTCACACATAAACAAAGTATCAAAAGGGTAAAAGTAAAGACAATATGAAACTCTACAAAAGCATGATTTTAGAGCCTCCTTCGAAAATGAGGTATTTAGTCCTCCATCTCCTGGGAACAGTGCTGGAATACAGTCCTCAGTACTTAGCCCTCTTCCAGAATGTTCTCACCTGGAAAACCCACCAGTGATCAACTTGTGGTGGTATAAATGACTAGTTCTCTTCCCCCATGTTGAGTCAACTCTGAGAGGTCACCCCAGCTTCAGTGTCCCCTGTGCGACTGGCTGAGAGTTTCTTTGAAACAGCGATGCAGCTCATGTCTCCTATTTCCTATCCACACTCTTCCACAGAGTTTGGTCCCAGCAGTGCTTCCTAATAAATGTCTTTCATGTTAAACTTAAGCTGAGAGTCTGTTGTCGGAAAATTCCAATTTGTGTGGCTTGGGAATATTTGCTGTTACCTTCCCATGTAGTATTTGCCACCCTGATGCAGGGAAAGTAAAATCTAGGTTTTAAATGTCTGCACTGCCTTGAATATTAGTAAATTTGAGCATCTCTTTATACCCTTTTTAGTCATTAGATCTTTCCCTTCTGAAAATTGCCTGTCCACGTCCTTTGCTCATTTGACTTCTGATGTTGTAAACTTTATATAATATAGAATTGGCAATGAATAGATGATTTGGCCAACTGTTCATTCAGTGATTACATTTTAGCAATTTGACTTTGAGCAATTAGCTTTCAGTGGATTCCACAAAAATGTTTTGTTTAATTGAAAAATTGGATGAATTAAGTAAAGGTTTTTTTGCTAACTGAACTGCATCTGCTAAGGACTTCTGTACTCCTTACCCACATTCATGGAGAATTTTCCATGAGTTCTGTAGAATCCAATGATAGCAAAATATACAGAGCAGACTCCTGCCACTTAAAATCAAACCCCCTAAGTTCTTCTTCCTCTGCTCTTTTCTGCTTATATCTGATCACTATGCTTCTCTCTGCTAGACACCCTTAATTTATTTATTTTTCCATTGTCAAATTGTTATAGAGCAACCCCGATATTAAACGGGTTCCTGGCTGTGGGTCCTCACCCGCGCGCTTTAAAGGGACTTATGAATACTCTACTACAGACACACGCAAAAGGGTTAATAAAAGGTTTATTTACAAGAGAAAAAGAAATAAGGAAAATGTACAACTC
Source organism: Talpa europaea (assembly GCF_964194135.1). Classification (NCBI taxonomy): domain Eukaryota; kingdom Metazoa; phylum Chordata; class Mammalia; order Eulipotyphla; family Talpidae; genus Talpa; species Talpa europaea. The sequence goes on from NC_140071.1 coordinate 113,853,982, forward strand.
AGGGAGAAAATAGGGAAATAAAGTCTTTAATGCGTCCTACCCGATCCGACGACCTGGAAACCCAAAGTCACCCTCAGAGCTGGCCGGACGCTCCGAGCTGGCTGAGAGCCCAAAAAATGGAGAGCCCCCAAAGCCCACGTGTCTGCCTTTTGTATCCACCTGGCTGCTTAACCCCACCCTCAGGTCCCAGCCACCTTCCCTTTGGTGGTGATGGGATTTGGAGTTCCCAGTGTCTTTGGCTTTGACCTGGGGTGGGGGTGGAGTCCACAAAGCCTATATGGAATTTGCTTTGGGACATCCTTTTTCCCCTAACAAAATGATCTTTTATTGGGATTTTGCTTTGTAACTCTGAACTGGCCACTGTGGTGGCACTCCACCACTCCACTCCACCACACCACTGTTGATTTAATGTATGATGTGGTGAGGGTGGCAGCCATCAACATTGCAGCCCAGGGACTGAACGATGCGAAGTCTCTTTAATGGAGCCAGAGGGTTCTCCAACTAATGATCAGTGCTGCATCTGTCCAGCGATTCTGACAACCTCATCAAAAGTGGTATTTCCACACTGCTTAGTGTTTTTCTGCTTCTTTGGGGTCTCTTGGTAATTCCTTGAGGGCTTTGGTGGTGAGGGCAAAGGCTGAAGGTACCACCTCAATCTGTGTCTTTCTGTTCTAAATGGTCAGTTTCATCGTAATCTTCAGACCCCTCCAATTACTTGTTGACTTGGCATGTCATCGCCCCCTTTTTTGGGAGACAGACCCAAGGGCTCAATCTTTGGGATTGGAGCAGACATGGTACCGACTTCCCACCAGTACAACTCAGGTTTATGAATGACTTTGTTGGGGTTGAACTTAGGCGACATGGTGGAGGCGGCCATGTCCAACGAACCCGGATTCGGAACCATCCAAGAAAGCTGCACCTTGGCCTCCTACAATCTGAAATCTGAAAGTCTGTATTCCTTAGTAATCTCCTTGCGCACTGCTGTAGCAAAGATACCCTGTGTCACGTGACCTTGGCTAGGCCTTTTACTGCCTCTTCCCGCTGGCACAGACTTTTTCTGTCTTGTTAGACAGTCAAGAAGTAAAGAAGTAGGGCCTCCCTGGTGGCGCAGCGGTTGAGCGCTGGGTTGCGAAGTCTCTGCCGCGCCAGTTCAATCCCCAGCTGCTCCCCAGCCACTGGAGGAGGGTCCCACATGGCGCGCAGACCTCTCCTGCCGCCCGCTGCTCCCCTCAGCAGTGTACTTCGGTCCTTCTGCCTGCTCTGCTCCCCGCTCTGGCTCTGGTGAATTTCTCACCCTCCCGCGCTTCTGACTGTACCCAGTGCTTGTATAAATAAATAAACAAACAAACAAACAAATAAATAAATCTTTAAAAAAAAAAGAAGTAAATTTACTTTAAAAGATCTTGGCAGATACAGTTTGATGTCTTGGACACACTGAGTTAAACTATATGCAATTATACCTAAGTCTACAGATATTTTCCCTAGAAATACACAGTCCAGGCAAGATTGGCAAGTATTTTAATTTAGAATTCCATATTCTAAATGTGGAACTCTAAAAGAAATATAAGTAACATTGAATATTAAGTTTGTTGACAGCCATGTTAAAAAAGTTAAGAAAAAGGTGAAATTAATGTTCATAATAATATTTCATTTAGCCAATATATTGGTATATACATATTATTTCAACAGGTGACTAATACAAAATTATTAATGTTAGATTTTACTTTTTTTTTTGGCTTGTTTTGCACTGGGCCTTCCTATTTTGGTGTATATCTTGCAATCAGAGAGAATCTCAGTTTGGCTTAGTTAAAGCACTTCGTAACCACATGTGGCTAGTGTCTACCATAATGGATAGTGCATTTCTAGAGAGTTTTCTGCAAGTGCTCTTTGTAGCTACATCCTGATCAATGCTTGAGGTCATGCAAATTAGCATAATGAATGTTTGACTTTTTTTTTCCATTGGTGAAGTTGATGGCTTCTTAAATAACAAGCTAATGATTTGAGTGGGTGAAATTAAAGGTATTAAAGAAATGTGGATTGGCTAACATATTTCAGAGACATTTTTCATTTGTAGCATGCAGGGAGTACAAGAATGGGAAGGCCTAGAGCTTGCCCTTGCAGGAATGGCATTGGAAGTTGAATTCATCAATTCATCCTGTGTCCAGACATGGGTTTAGGAGGATTCAAGTTTGCCTGAATCCAAGCCGAAGACTAACAGAATCCTGCCTCTGGAATGTGGTTCTTTCTAGCTGAACTGAAACTCTTCTGCAAGGTAGTCCAAGTACACAAAGCAGCCAGAAATCCAGAGAGCCACTGCCACTTCATTTAAATGACACACAGGAACTGCTTTGTGCTTCCTTGTTAATGAATATTTCCTTAATAAGTGTTGTATGCTTGGCAGATTTGTTTTCCTTCGACTTGCTTTCATTCAAAGTAGTAAGACGAAGGGTGTTGGCAACTCTTCAAACTTCTTCAACAGCCATTATTTAGCAAATTGAATTTAAGAGTTATATATGACAATAGGCTTGGCTGGTTCGCAGCACCCATCCCCCAACCCCCCCACCCCTCACAATGAACCTCTTCTCTGTCATGAATTCTCAGCTGAATTCTCAACCTCCTCCCCAGGCAACATTCAACCTCCTCCCCCCTGTGTCCTATTGCACCTTTTCAAAAGTTCTCAGGATTGCAACTATTTTTATGTACGTATGCATATTACATTGTAATTATTCTTATGTATGTGTCCCTTGCTGGAATGTTAAGAAGGCAGAGGTCCTAGCTTTTAATCTTTGTATAACTAGCAAACTCAAATCAACACTTTGATTCTCAATATGCATTTAGCAATAACTTGCAGATGAGTGAACTAATGAGCCACAGAATATATTCCATTTAATGCCAAGGAAATGTTCAACATGGAATGGAGACATGAGCTGTGTCCTGCCTCAGTGCCTGGTAATGGGAGGAAGGCAATCAACAGACTACAGGGGAATCAGAGATGGCCCGAAGTGACAAAATATGGCTGAAGTTGGTAGTAGTTTTCTTTATTTTTCCATTAAGGAGATTGGTAGCTTTTTTACTTTTTGTCTTTTAATCCATCATCTAACTTCATTTAGCTAATTCAATCTTTTCCATCTTTGGGTTGACTAACTGTGGATCTCAGCTGTGATGTCTTTATTAGCTTGGTAATGACTTTATTGGGTTTAGGGGAAATTAATTGCTTGTTAATGTTCACAAGTTTGACAAACAGATGCAAAATATTCCCCTTCATTCAAAATTTGCTCTAAAAATTAATTGTATTACCTCTTTTGGCTTTGGGGCTTATATGTTTTCACATCAAAAGGTACACTTCATTTTAAGTTAAATGATTTTTATAACCTTCCCTGAAAATTTAAGAAAGGCACTTGCTCTTCTAATCTAGGTTATTATATCTGTGGATTTGAATTAGCTTTTCCTTTTGGTTGTTTTGGTTCCATTTTGCTGTCTCAGTGTCTTCCGTACCTACTGAGTATGTTGTGATGTTTGTGCTTTTGAGCTTTTAATTCTCTCCAGAGTCCCAGCTCCAAATCCAGACCCTTAAAAATGTTGTCACAGGCTTCAGCCTTCAGGATAGTGCACATTCTGCGGCTTTTTAAAGGTTCTCCTTTTTTTTTTTTTTAAACACTGATGTCTACATTCCCCTGAAGGAAGAAGATATTTCTCTTGTTTTCACTCATTCTTTTTACTTTAGTTGCTCACTCTGATTCAAGAAGGAAAGAACTGCAACTTCTAGTTCCAGAAAAAGAACAGAGCAAAGACAAGACAGTCTCTCAGGAGGCTACTGAAAGGATTAGCCTCAAACCTGGAAGCTTCTGATCTGCAATGGAAGCCCTGTGGCAAGGCGTGCCCTTCCCATTATGATGCTTTGGCCAGTCTTGTGAGTAAGGAGCACATGACTCCTTGAAAAGTATAGCTCAGGAAACTTTTATGAAATTGCTCTAATGTTTAGAGCCAGGAAGCTACAAAGCATAAAGAGAGAGAGGACTAGCAAACTGCACATAATCATGTTTATTCAATGAGGAGAAAAATGTGAGTGACAACCTTAATGATTCATCTTATTCATCATGTTCTCTACATTGATTGGAATATAAAATATAGAGTAGCTGGGTCGTGTTCATTGGTTGGAAGGCTGGGCTTCCACAGATCTTAGAATTTTACTCTTAGTGATGACAGAGTCACAGACTTTCCATGCTGGGTGGCTGCTAGTCATTTACACCAAGAGCCATCAAACTGGATTCTCAGGGAGGGACATACTTCAACTCCACAAATGTTGGATTCAAATTTCACTTTTATAATGTTAATAAACGGGGCCTCCCTGGTGGCGCAGCAATTGAGTGCTGGGTTGTGAAGCTGCCCGCAGCCTCTGCAGCGCCAGTTCAATCCCCGGCCGCTGGGCGAGGGTCCCACATGGCGCGCAGACCTCTCCTGCCGCCCACTGCTCCCCTCAGCAGTTTACTTCCTCAGTCTGCCTGCTCTGCTGTCCCCTCTGGCTCTGGTGAATTCTCTCATCCTCCTGCGCTTCTGACTGTACCCAGTGCTTATATAAATAAATAAATAAATAAATCTTTAAATAAATAAAATGTTAATAAACAGGGGCCTCCCTGGTGGCGCAAGGTGTTAAAGCACCGCACTATGAAGCAATCCGCAGCCTCTACAGCATGAGTTTGATCCCCCGCTGGCCAGGGAGCAACCCACATAGTGAGGCAGACCTCTCCTTGTCACCCGCTGCTCCCCTCAGCAGTGTATTTCAGTCAGTCTGCCTGTTCTGTTCCCCACTCTGTCTCTGGTGAATCCTCTCACCGCCCCCTTCCCTGCATCTCTGGCCTGTACCCCGGTTCTTGTATGCATAAATAAATAAATCTTAAAAAAAAGTTAATAAACACTTAAAACCCTCAGCCTTTTGAAAATTATACATATAGCAACTGTGCAATGTGCCAAATTTAACATGTTAGAGACCACCATAATAATGTGTGTTGAAGGGTAACACTATAATCAGAACTGCAGACTAAGAATGGGTACCATTTATTACATACTTATTATGCACTAGGAATAATACCAATTAATTTTTGACTATTTTTGATTAATTAATCATAAATCATTTACTAATATTGTGTCCTCCACCATGCTTTTATGCTGATTACATGAGAAGATGCATATAAACTATTGAGTTTAGTATTTGGCACATAGTAAGCATTCGCTATGGATTACCCATTATTAATTCTCACAAACATTCCTATGCAGGTACCATTATCTGTAATTTACTTTATAGTATTTCAGTGTAGAGTGTTTTAACTTTAATCTCTGTCCTGGGGGCTTTCGTTAACACTTTAAGTTCCCTAAATGAAAATATACAATCCAGGCGGCTAGCCAGCATTTTGAAGGATCCACTACAAACTCAAACTCCACTGCCATTACTTTGGGTCAACATCAGGTCAGCATAATGGATAGAAATGACATTTCATTGGAGAAATGGTTTCAAGAATGAGTGAGTTGACAAGAAATATAGGATAGGCCAATATGTCTTTGAATGAACAGGAAATAAGAGCCTAAGTATTCTGATAGCCTTGACCTTTTGAATAGTAACCTGTGTTTAAGACTCTAATTTCTACTAGCTGTACCATTAATGGAAGATTATATCACCTGACTCACTGGAAATTAGCTGAGATCCCTGCTGCCAGAACATCGCTGCATCTGTACTAGTGAGCTGTTGTGGTAGGTTCATCATCAGTTCAAGCAGCCTCCTTGTTGTCTCAGCTGTTCTCATGACGTTCTACACTGAACTTCGTTATACTCCACCACCACTGTGCACCACGCCACTCCACGCCAACACACCATGCCGTCCTCTGCCACCCTGGTCTTACATGCCCAGTCTCTTGGCTCAGGTGCACCCACCCATGCATGCCCACACCCCATTCAAGGTGCTCACCATCAGGAATGCGTGTAGGACCACAGGGGTCTATCATTAATGCTAATGGCGGGAGGGCAAATAATTCTGATAATTGTCATTTACCCTACATGAGCTTTCAGGCAAAGTGCTTGCTCTCAAAGTGTCTAAAAGGGCAAAGAGTTGGCACTTCTTGAGCATATCTAAATAAGAGTGAACATCTATTTAATAAGTGCTTGTATAGTGCAGAACTTGTCACTGTAACATACGTGCAGTGCCCAGGATGTCATGGGAAAGATCTCTTTCTACCTATTAGAGGTTATTTCTGTCTACTCAAAACAACTTAATAATAGCAAACAACTAACCAGATTGACTTGATCAGCTCACCATAAACAGGTTAAAAAAGGTTAAGAGCCTTGTTCAGAGTCAATTTGCTACTTAATGGTGGTGGTTCTGAGGTTTTTCATGTCAAAGCTTATGCTCCTAATCAATGTATTCCACCACCTCTCAGACAGAAAATTTGTTGAGTGAGTAACTGCCACGGGATGATCATATCGTATCATATCATATAATAGATTGTTTTTGAAGTTTCTGTAAGCTTTGGGTACTTCTAGTCTGACGTCTGTGTTATGATAAGAAAGGCATGTGGTTGTTAGATACTGCTCATGATTCAGACTTCGAACAAAACGTCCTGATCTACTCTCCAACTTCTAAATTAGTCTAACTGAAGAGTATCAAGGGTATCAAAGAGGACTGTGAAACACTGTGTACCAAAAACAAAATAAAAATATATTCGGATGCTGAAGCTGATATAGATGATACCTAGAACTTGTAACTTTGGATATCAATTTTTTATCTTCAAAAAAACAGGTTCAGTTCAAATCTGAACATTATAAAATAATAGCATGTGTCTGGATTCAACTCCAGTGTAAATTATCCCAGCTGTGTGATATTTGGCAAACAATTTAACCTCTCTGAGTTTGGTTTAATAATGTGTTAAAAGGGTATTGTGATAAAATTGGAAAAATTCCTATGAGAAGTAAATAAATTAAAGCATGTGAAACAGCTAACGCAGTGCCCTCACATGGCTTTAATAAATGAAAGCCACTGTTATCATTACTCTTCTTATTGTTATTATCCAGTCCCATCTCTCACCTAAAGCAAGGATTTCCTCTCTACCAATCTTGGCCTATCTTGGTAATCATTGTACTTTTTTTTTTTAAAGATTTATTTATTCATGCATACAAGAACTGGGGTACAGGCTAGATGCACGGGAGGGTGAGAGGATTCACCAGAGACAGAGCAGGGAACAGAACAGGCAGACTGACAAAATACACTGCTGAGGGGAGCAGCGGGCGAGACAGGAGAGGTCTGCCTCGCCATGTGGGATTCTCACGCCTGGCCAGGATGGAACCCGCACTGCAGAACAACTGCCTGTGCCACCAGGGGAGGCCCCACTGTACTTTCTTGAATGTTCCCAGTGACTGGGGGATCACTACTTCATATTCCAATGAGTCTATATCTATCCCTGGGAAATTCCTACCTGCTGATTCTAGTTCTCTCTCCTGAACCATAGGACTGTCTCTTACATTCACAAAAGAACCCTCTAGCTATTTAAAATGACATCTTCAGATGAGACAGGAGAGCCAGCCAAATGGAACAAACTGACGTTGACTTCTCCTATCTGATTAAAGTGAACAACTTATATAAAAGATGCCTGGGTCATAAACCAGCATCTAACCCAGCCAAGTAGAGTAATTATGTACCAATAACCTGATAACCTCAAAAGTATGTACACCATAAGCAAGGCTGTGAATGGTTTTCTGAGAGAGCAATTTGGAAAGTTGGGGAGATATATCTTTTTTGACTTAGTGGTTTTGTCATTAGAAGTCTCAAATAAGTGCCAATTTGTCTGGAATAATTAACATTCTAGTAACACTGCTGTGTATTATGGTCTTTTATGGGCTAGGCACACCTATTCCCAATGCTCCCATCTCAGAATGAAGAGCCAAGGGGAAGTAGTTTGCACAACAACAAGGATTCAATGGTAGAATTGGGCTTTCAACCTCGCCAGACTGAATCCAAAGCCCACAGTGTTATCTGCTCAGCAGCCGTGAGTCACTTGAAGAGTCTTTGTGGTGTTTCCTGGTAACTGATTTCTGCATGAAGAACTAAAAAGCTCCCTCAGAGTTGTTACTTTCCCAACATCAAATATTCACATTTTAGTCACTACATTTAACAAACCTGAAGTCTTCATTGATAATTTTCTATTTTAAAATGTGGTAAAGGAATTGTGAGAATATTATTCCTTTCTTGGAGGCTCGAATATCAAGTTTCCATTTGGGATGAAAAAAATAATGTGATCTGTAGGATATTTATAAAATTCTGAATTGGTGCCCACGCACGAATTTATTCAAACTGTCGTTCAGCACCTAAAACTCCCATGGTGGCTGTCAGCTTCCTTCTGGAGCATTCGTCTTCCTGAGCATTTGCCTTCAAAGCATAAAAGGGATAAAGAAATGTGGGGGACTCTGAACACCTGTATCATTCCAATATTTCTCCTTTTCAGAAAGAAATGCAGCAGAATCTAATGGATTAGAGCCTGGGCTCTGAAACTCAACAGCAGGTTTGATTCTTGGCCCCACCACTTACCAAGCAGCAGGCTTCATGTGTGTTACCTCACTTCTCTGGGCTTTAGCTTCCTCATCTGGAAAATCAGGGTAGTAATGGTGGAGGTGCTGGGAAGGTTATATGGGAGTTCAGCTTCTTGAGGAGGGCGTGTCATAAGTACTTAGTGAGCATTTGCTCTTCTTTTATTCCAAAAAGACTGGGAGAACTGAACGGGGCTATGTGCTAATTACAGTATCTCAGAATAAACCTAAGTATATGTGTAAACAATATTTTTCTGCAAATGCGTGCATGTGTGGTAGTAGTGGTAGGGGAATCAAGGAAAAAGGAGTTGGTTATTTAGTATTTAAAGAATCTAATCAAGAATTCATATTCCTGAGGTGGGTGTTTAAGGATTTCAAATGCGATTAATGAAGTATGGGTCAGAAGGTTAATGCACTAGTGAAACACAGATTTTCCCAGCTATTGGTGACATTAGGGTTAAGATGATGAGAGTTTGGCTGGAAAAGTTAGCAGACTCCACCACCCTTACTTAAAGAAAGACTGAGAACCCTGTTATCTTCAGAGCTGGCTCTCCAGCCAGGGCTCTCTTTGGTCTTGTTTCTGCCTCTCAATTCACAGAGGACTCTGTCCTGTAATACAGCAAAAGTTGGTTCATCCACCAGTAAAAATGCCAATGAAAGGATCTAAGTGAGCTTCTCATGCAAGTTGCAATCAGAAGATCTTAGGTCAAGGGTGGAATTTTTCTATGCTTGGCATGGACTCCTGTGTTCATGCAGCACTATTTCCAACAGCCAAGTTATGGAAACAACTTAAGTGCCCAATGACATATGAGGGGATTTTTAAAATGTGGTATATATATATATATATATATATATATATATACACACACACACACACACACACACACAATGGAATACTACTCAGCAACAAAAAGATGGAATCTTGCCATTTGTGACAACATGTATGAACCTGGAAGGGGTTATGCTAAATGAAATAAGTCAGAAGGAAAAAGTCAAATACAGATGATTTCACCCATATGTAAGAAATGGAGAAACAAAACATAGGGGCAGAATGCACCCCCCCCCCAAAAAAAAAACAACTAGAAATTTGACTGCAGAACTGAAGCTGCCAGAGCGGGGGGAAGAGGACAGGGGAACAAGATTGGTCTCCTAGATAATTGGTCCCCTTTATCTTTATGGTGGAAGATTATGTGTGCTTTGGTGGTGGACATGGTACTATAATATACATCTGTAGAGGTGTAAATCTATACCCCCAAATTATATACAATGTTGTAATTATTGTACCGCAGTAAAAATAATACAGTTTTTAAAAAATTACAGGATGTGTGACTGTTTTTGTTCCTGACTGCTAGTAAGTGTTGACATTTTAAGAAGCCAGTTTAGAATATGCTTTCATTACCTCTTTTCTAGGCAGTACATGGGATATTAGAGGAGAGGACATTGATGGTTTTTATCCAACTCAATGGCCAGAGGTGACTAATGTTAGATTTAGTTGAATGATCAATTCACAAGAATGGGATAAGATTGCATACGGTGTGACACTCACCTTTCCGTTCCCTGAATTCTGCCATTCCTACTAGGGAGTAAAATAGTAGGCTCACAATCAATTCATTCATTTATTCAACAAATATTTATTAAGTGCCCGCTGTGTCCCAGGCACTGTGCTAGGTGCTGGGGATCTCTAGTGTGTGCAAAACAGACATCATTGCTGCCCACGTGGAGGTCCCGATCCGTGGAGGGGAGAGAGACAGTGAAAAAAATAAAGGATCAGTGGCTGCTCCCTTCCCTCCTCCCCTGATCCTGCATTACTATCAAAGAGCCAGCTTTGCAAATGAAGACAAGTGCCATCCTGGGCATGATAATTCCTTCTCAGCAGTCACAAGGGTCTAGGAAAAGGTTTGTGCTCCAATGTCCACGTGCAATAAACATACAAGAAAACAAGTTCCAAAGCTAAAAAAACCAACAAAAACAAAAAAAGCCTGCGTAAGTAGACAAAAAACAAGCCCGAACTGATTAAAGAGCCCACTCATGCAATGAAATTCACAGGAGGGTGGTATTTGTTCTGGGCAGATACAACTGTAGACCTGGCGATCCCTGCCCACGGGACCACTGTCAGCATGGCCTTCCAGGTACAGATGTGCCCTATCTGAGAAACACTCAAATTGAAGACTCCCATTCCATACTCAGAAATGAACAATCAGCTCAGCCCTGACCTAGACAACTTTCAAACATGGCTCTCCATTTTCTCCTTATTTCAACCTTCTTTAATTGCAAGAGCTTTTTCAGTTTCTGGTCTTTCCCTGCCTGCCCTCCCCACCCCAGCCAGCTTCTGTTCCTCCTCTGCTTCCTGTCAGTGACCTCCTTTCTCACAGCGACAGTCTTTCTCTTTCCCTCATTGTTATACACACCTGCTGGGCCTCGGTTTTTGCAGTATTCTAGGATTATGCCTTTGTCTTTTTTAATTCTTTCTCCTCTCCCCTTCAATAATTGCATTCACCCTCATTAAATAACAAAAATAAAAAGGGCGACTAAGTTAGGATTTAAATGTATGACCCAGAAAAGAAGTCGTTTTGGTGTTAATCCAAGCCCAGCTGAGGCTTGCTTTAGGTAGTATATGACCTAGACCTTTGAATTTAGGAAACATTAATTATACTATGATTATTCATATCAGAAAACTATTACATGCCTATTGATGGGATTCCCATATAAACACAAAGCTCTTTCCATCCCCCTGAAAAACAAAATCAACTCAAAAACCATACCATTTTAAATGATGAGCTCCTGAAATACTTACAGTAGGATTTCCACATGTATTACTTATCAATTTTGGAGAAAATTATTTTTTAAGTGAGTCACATCAATATTATATTGAAATATAAAAACAAAAACTGAAAAAATGTCTTAACACTGTGTCCAGACACTGATCTGGAGTGACCCTGGTCAACATGACCTGTCAATCAGCCTTGCTTGGGACAGATACACCCGCTACCTGGCCTTCCACACCTCCCCAGCAGCACTTAGCACAGTCACCTTGAAATCTTGATTCACTGTCTCTCTGCACATGATTAATCTTCACAGAGAGACTCTGGGTGAACTTAAGAGTAGACATCTGTTTTTATACTCTTTGGGGGAGCCTATACATCACCCACAAATATAAGTTGGATAGATATTCAATAATTAAAGTAATATGTGTGAAGGGTCTGTTTATCTCAATACCTAAGTTCATTGCTACTTACCATGGAGATGGTGCCGACCACAAAAAAGTTTCAACTTAAATAAAATACATAATACGTTACTCCCAAATAATATATTAATGTTGATTTTTCTATCCCTATGTTGATTTTCTATCCCAGTCTCTAGGGACACTGATTTTTCTATCAGTCTGCCTCTTTCACTCTACATATCCTTTTCTACCTTGCTGTTTCTCTTCCCAGAGATAATCATTGTTTCTTGCCTTTTATGTCCATCCAGAGTAGTTCTATGCATGTACAACCATTCACAAGTGATAACAGATTCTGTAAACTAGTCTATGTCTTGCTTTTTAACTTAAAGATTTATCTTGGAGATCATCTTACAGGTAGAAATAGATCTACTTCATCCTTTTTTTAAATTATTTATTTTTTTAAATTTAAATTTTATTTTTATATTCCCCATACAATTACAACCCCCTTATTTTTACCCTAATCCCTCCCCTCCCACCCCCAACCCCCATAGAGTGTATCTGGTTCATACTTGTTTGTTGATTTTGGTATTTTCTTTCTTATAGTTATTCTTTTCCCTGGTCCCTTATTTAAGTTTTCTAGATTCCTGCTATGAGTGAGACCATCCAGTATTTTTCTTTTTTCTTTCTGGCTTATTTCACTGAGCATGATCCCTTCCAGCTCCATCCATGTTGCTGCAAATTGCATCTGTTGGTGGGAGTGCTAACTGGTCCAACCACTATGGAGAGCTGTGTGGAGATTTCTGGACCTACTAAAACATAGATCTTCCATATGATCCAGCAATTCTACTCCTAGGTATTTACCCAAAGGACACAGAAACATCAATTCCAAAGAGCACCTGCACCCCTATGTTTATAGCAGCACTATTTACAATAGCTAAGCTTTGGAAACAACCCAAATGCCCAAAAATAGATGACTGGATCAAGAAGATGTGGTACATATACACCATGGAATATTACTCAGCAATCAAAAAAGATACTTCATCCTTTTTTAAAGCTGCATATGATTTCAGTGTGCATTCCATAATTTGTATCTCTCTGGATGGCCATTTAGATAGTTCCTGAGTGTACAAATATAGTCCATATTTTTAATGTTTTTAATTGAAGTATAATTATCATCAGTTAAACTGCAGAAATCTTAAGTGTTCATTTCAATGACTTTTGCTGATGACATACATCCATGTAACACCACCCAAAATAAAACCTAGAACACTTCCATCTCCTCAGATAGTTTCTTTTTCTCTTTGTAGTCAGTCTCCCCCACCCACACGTGTTCTGATTTCTATCATCATAAATTACTTTTGTCTGATCTTGAATTTCCAAGATTGGATTCCTGCAGAATGCACCCTCATGTGTCAGGCTTTGTTGTTCAGCATCATGTTTTTGAAATTTGTGTATGTTGTTTGTGCTCTGGGGACTTGAAGGAGTAACAAATGCTAATTTATTAACTAACTAATGAATCTCATCAAGATAATCAAAGACAAGATTTTTGAAATGGTTAAACAAAGATTTGAGGGAAAATCACAAATTAATAGCAACTTTCATTCAAAAAGGACCCCAGGCAGTTGAGCACCCTCCATTTCTCCTTTAGTTTGGAACGACGTCATGTGGAGGAGGGTAACTACCACAACTTCCAGGGCTTTGACAAAACCTTTGGAAGCGAGGCATTCTGGCCAAATGTCTGTGATTTCATAATTTGGAGTATCATTTTATCCCAGGAGGTTGCAACTTTCTATATTTTTGCACTAATCTAAGGTATACGCAAACAAAGAAGGTATATGCATATTTCTACAGAAATTATGATTCCTTGGAAAGTTTTGAGTAGATAGGACGGCTAGTATCTTTCAAAGAATGCAAAGGGATTTTGGATTAAAGAATTTCTCTGGCTTGACTTTCATGGAAGTTTGTCATTGACCTGTGCTCCTGAACTATGAAACACAAATATTTGGGCCAAAGTACAGTTTCTCTTGACAAATAAACAACTAACCAATACTACGAAAATAAGTAAGAACATAAGTAAATAAATATGTGAGAGTCCAGGAAACTGTATGGTGAAAGATTGAATTGGATTGTTAGTGGTGAATTTAACATAGTCCATACAGATGTTGATTTACCAAAAAAAAAAAAAAAAAAAAAAAAAAAAAGAACTTATTTAAAAACCTTACGGGAGCTTCCCTGGTGGCCTAGGGGTTAAGTTTCAGGGCTATCACCTCTACTGACAGAAGTTGGATCTCTGGCCAGGCAGCTAACCTACATATGGTATAGCGACCTCCCCTGTTTTGCCTGCTACAATCCTTGACAGTGTGTTTCAGTAAATCCGCCTGCTCTGCTCCCCACTCTGTCTCTGGTGAATCCTCTCACACTCCTCACCTCTGGCCTACATCCTAGTTCTTCTATGCAAAAAAAAAAAAAGACACAAGGACTTAAGTGACCCTAAATTTGGCATGTGTCAACTCTTTGACATGTAACAAGAAAAGTTGTGATTTGTTTACATAATTTTAAGTTATTACCCTTTTAAGTGTATTGCTTCTTTAATTTCTTAATATTTGAATTTTTGCATGGTGCCGGTAATGGCCACAATATAATTATATTCAGTGTTACTGGGGATGTAAGCATAGAGTACTTAGAAAGTTTGGAGTGACTGAACAATAAACTCAAGATTCACTGTGGCAGACTCCTTCCCTTGCCTATGTGAAGCCAGCCCCTTCCCTCCTTTCCACCTATCATTTGTTCCATTTCTCTTGCTCTTGCATAGGTACTGCCCTAGCCTCAGAGGCGGACATCAAGCGTACTAAGGATAGTAGAAATGAAACAGAAAGAACTTAAGTCCCTAGTGCCATATTGAGCAGTTAAACACAAGTCTAACTGATAAACAAATTTTTTTGTTGGTGATGATTTTCTAATTTAATTTATTTTCTTTTAGAGTCAGGTTTATTGACCTATACATTACCTGCATAAAATTCACCCTGTTGGTAATGAGATTCTTAAAACTAAAATTCTCGTATGTTGTTTATCATGATTTTTTTATATCAATAGTAAAAACATAAAATTAAATATCCATTTAATTTCTGGATAACATAGGACTAGTTATAGCATCTTGAAGTGTGGAAAGAAATTGAACTCTGCAAAGCTTGTACTAGTTATGATGCTTTGGGCTGCAAGTAATAGAAAGAACTGACGCAAAACTGACTTGAGCAATAAGGAAGGGGATTATTTTCATAGGACTAGGAATCCAAAGTGGTACAGGTCTCAGATGCAGTGTGTTCTGAGTCTCCATGGACTCTCAAGGACTCAGGCTCTGTACTTGTCTCCACTCTACAGTTGTTTTTTATTTTAAAGATTTATTTATTTATGCATACAAGAAATGGGGTGCAGAGATGGGGGGGAGGAGAGAGGATTCACCAGAGGCAGAGTAGGGAACAGAACAGGCGGATTGACTGAAACACGCTGCTGAGGGAGCAGTAGGCAAGTAGGGAGAAATCAGTTGCGCCAGGTGGATAGCTCTCTGGCTGGGGATCAAATTCATGCTGCAGTGGCTACAGATAGCTTCATAGGTTTTATCTTAAACCCTGCACCACCAGGGAGGCCACACTCTGAAGGCTTCTGCTGCAACCTTAGCCCAAGGCCATTTAGTTCCTGGTTGTGACTTTGTTGCTACTAGAAATCCTGGGTATTTGTTCCCTTGCTTGGGAGCAGCAGGTGTGAGTCATAGAATTCCCCAGTCATGAAATAAAATCTGTCCTTCCACCTGATTTAACCACAATAGGTCTTACACTCTTCCCTGGAGAAGATCATCAACAGAGATTGTCTTGGAATAAGTAGGACCAAATAGACATCTGATTTAAATTAGGGCCCAGTTAAGAAGGAGAAAGGGAAATGGATTGAGTAATAAAAACAGCTGGATAGAATTTTAGGCTGCTAAGTTTTATTAAATCCATTAGTTATTGCCTAATCTGTACTTGCAATATTGGTGGCCTGAGAGGATTAGCATAACTCTACAAAGTGTCTTGCTCTCTGGATGTGGTTTTCCACAATGGGGGGTGGGGGGGAATATCTCAAACACTCTATCGCATAGGAAGGTATCCCAGGTGTGTATGTGTATGTGTAGGTAGGTGACATCCTGTTTTATCAACTGCCTGATCAATTTAATTGTCCAGTCCACCCCCTACAGGTAGGAGAGGGAGGAGCTTTATTTCCTGGTCTCTTCCTCCTTAGGCAGTCTTGATGACTCCCTCCTTGGCCTGGAGCAAGTCCTCATTTGCTGGCCAGCTTCCTTGGTCTTACACCTAAGGGCCACTTGTGAGTGTTGTCTGCCTTCAGCTTTCACGTGTGTTTCATGAGAATCGCTAGTTTTTGAACACGTTCCCCTTCACTTTCAGGTACAGGCTGTGATACAGGTATGGGGCAATGTCTTCGGATTCATGGGCTCTTCGGAGAATTCTCATCCTCCTCATGCAGGTTACCTCCTTGTACATTCAGGCATTGGCAGTGCCCTTTTGCTTTCCTGTGACCATATGCCTGCACTTCTAGGGACCAAGGTGCTCCGCGCCCCACCCCTCCAACCTGCTCCACCCCTCCAAATCCCACCCCCCCAGATGCTCAGTCAGCCTTTGATAGGTTTCCAACGGGAATTGGCATTGCCGATTTCATTGGTCTCATGGGGGTTCAACTAAACCTCTTTTATACGACAGCAGAGGATACGGGAGGCGAGCTCCTTCTGAAACCTGAGATTTTCATGCATGCGGCCACCGCACCAAAAGGGGTGATTCTCGGTTTCGAACTTTTCTGAATTGTTTTTATTTTTATAATCACAAGTATAACTTCGGTTGCCAAGAAATTCTCAAAAGAAGCTTACAGATTTTAATATAAAAATATGTGAAAAGATTAATGTTGAAAAGCAATGCTAGAAAACTGAAAGGAAGGGAAAAGACCACTTCAAAGAATGAAAAATACTTCCATAATGTGAAAACATGAAAATCACTTTAAATGACTTTGAACCACGCAAAATTGAACTTCAATTGAGTCTACTTCATACTGTAATCAAATTCATTGGAAAACTTCAGATTCCATTGAGATTTATCTACAATTTTTTTTCTGTTAGAAAAAAAAAGGAAGGAAATATACCTAAATGTTGATATTATCTCTGAGCAGGAGGATTATGAATGATAATTCTGTCCTTAACATTTTTTGATATTTTTCACATCTAAAATAAATATTATATATTACTTTTTCCAAACAGAATGAAATATCATTTCATAAAATATACAATATTTTGTCCAACTATTCAATGTAAAGATAAGATTTATAACTAGTGTAGAATAATTCATCTTTATTTCATTACTAAGAACTTATGGGTTCATAAGCCAACATCAATCTCTGTGACCAAATATTCCATCAAAAAGCAAAATCAACTAGGCTGGTTATATTTGAGGCAATTGCTCTAGGTTGTTTATGAAAACTAAAGTTATCCCACTATATGACTCTTACTAGCTAATCATACTTCCGAGCTAATCTTAACCAACTTTCCCAAAAGTTAGAGACTACAATGCCAGTTCTTTATGACATTTATACTCTATTTTGTAAAGAGATGCAACTCAAATTGCCAAATAACAAACAGCATAGCTAAGACAGAGTTAGCAAACTGGTGTCCAAAGGGTTAAATCTGATGAATAGAGCTATTTGGTTTGTCTTGCACAGAATAACTTAAATATTAATTAGTCAATAGTCTTAAATAAACTAGAAGACTATTAAATTTGAATTTTTGGAGTTCTTGAAAAATCAAAAGAATGGAATTGCCTCTAGGCAACCATCAACTCAGCTGAGTAGTTTCTTGTCTCCTCATCCTATTCCCTCTACAGTTTGCTCTAAAGTTTGCCACAATCCCCATCATTCTCTGTTGACTTTAGTCAATGAATTTTTTTTAAAGATTTATTTATTTATTTTTATACAAGAACTGGGGTACAGTCAGAAGTGCGGGAGGGTGAGAGAATTCACCAGAGCCAGAGTAGGGAGCAGAGCAGGCAGATGGACCAAAGACACTGCTGAGGGGAGCAGTGGGCGAGGCAGGAGAGGTCTGCTATGCCATGTCGGGTTCTCCCTAGCTGGCAGGGAATTGAACCAGTGCTGCAGAGGCTGCAGACAGCTTCACAGCATGGCACTCAACCACTGAGCCACCGGGGAGGCCCTTAGTCAATGAATTTAACTCATCTGTATTCTCTTGGAGGCAATGACTAAGAGAACTGGCTTTAAAGTTATACTGCTTCTCTTATAAGTCTGTCTCCAATTCTTAAATATGTTTGTCTTAACAAGTTACATAGCCTTCATGTGCCTCAGTTTCTTCTTTAGGAAGGTGGGATAGTAGCATTACTTACTTCAGAGGGTTGTAGAAAGAATTAAGTGAGTTGATAGATATGCAAGACTTAGGATAGGGCTTAGCACAGAGGACCTTAATAAATGTTCACAACTACTGTTACCAGGCAGCCTCTGAAGTTGGGAATTACATACTGCAGAAGGTATCAGAGATTGGGGTAGCTGGGAACAAAGAGAAGGCTTTGAATCTGAGATGAGCATGCAGAGACTGGGCTGCTTCTAGGATAGTGAAATGAGGCATAAATAGCAATCATAATTGGAAAGAATAAAGTGTAATGTTAATCACTTGGACTCTGAAATTAGAAGGGTATAATTCTTTGTTTTGTCATTTACCAGCTTTGTGTCCAAGAGAAGTTTTCTAAATGTCCTGAATCTTTGCATCCACGCCCATAAAATGGGAATCATAGCAGTGCCTGTCGTGAGGCAAATATTAGCCTGGATTTCCCCCAGAAAGTAAAGCTTGAGAAAAGGGATCACGCTAAGGGTTTATTTTGGGAAAAGACCCCAGGACAGAAATGTGGGAGACTGGAAATAGTGTCACAATGAGAGGGAAGAGACACACAGATGTGTTATTGAACTTGACACTAGTGTGGACAAATGGACCTGAGTCCTACTGAGACCCTCTGAAGAGCACATGGAATATAGTTCAGGAATAGAAAAGGGGAATATTTATCATTTGGCTCAGAACCTCTTATTCCCCTCTCCTTTGGTCAGTAGTTTTTCCTTGGAGCATTAATTTTCTTTCACTTCTAGACTGCATCTGGACTAGCAAGTGAAAATCTGCAGACCTCCTGCACTGGTATCAGAGATGTCCCGAGGCAAAAAGCAAGGTATATTGGAAAGCAGGTTGTGCTACAATGACTGGAATAAGAGCAAGCCAAGAGGAATGTAATGAAAATCCAAGAGGCATATACAGTAAAGTTCATGTACAAGGCTCTAGAGGTGTCCATTGTCAAGAGAATCTGTATTTACTTCAGTATCTTTTTATTTTCATGCATCCAAATCTACATGACAATGTTCTTGGGAACAATTGGACTTGCTTTTGCTCAAGATAAATTATATAAAACATAATATAGTTACCATCTGATTCAGGAATATACAGTATTAAAAGTTGAGTCATGTGTGATACCTCCAAAAATAACGTTTAAACTTAGGTACCACAGGGCCCCTATGTCAGACCACATACAAAAGTTAAGTCAAAATGAATCAACCATCTAAATATAAGAGGTTAAACTGTAGAACTCCTAGAAGGAAACATAGGGATAAATTCTCATGACCGTGATAATGGTTTTTAAGATATGACACTGAAAATACAAGCAACAATAAACCAAATAGATATATTGGACTTCATTGAAGTTAATAATTTTTGTGCCTCAAAAGATATTATCAGGAAAGTGGATAAACTCCTATGGAATAGGATAAAGTATTTGTATATCGTATCTGATAGTTTTGTGTCCTGAACTTGTAAAGAACTAATAGAATCCAATAACAAATAAACAACACAATGCAAAAATGGGCAAATAACTTGAATAGAATTTTCTTCAAAGAAGGTATACAATTGGTCAACAAGCACA
Source organism: Talpa europaea (assembly GCF_964194135.1). Taxonomy (NCBI): domain Eukaryota; kingdom Metazoa; phylum Chordata; class Mammalia; order Eulipotyphla; family Talpidae; genus Talpa; species Talpa europaea. The sequence goes on from NC_140071.1 coordinate 113,873,713, forward strand.
TGAAAAGATACTCAATTTGTTTTGTCATCAGGAAAATGCAAATGAAATCCACCGTGAGACACCACTCTACTTCTACTAGGGTATCTATGATGACAATGACGTCAATGATGACAATAATGAAAATAAATTAAATAAGGAAAGCAAGGATTAGCGAGAATGTGGAGAAACTGGAGCCCTTGTACATTGCTGGCAGAAATTCTGTTGCTATAGAAGATGATTCAGTGCTTCCTCAAAAAGTTAGACAGAAAGTTACCATATGACCCAGCAATTCTACCTCTAGATATACAGTAAGAAAACATGAACTTAAATATATGCACACAGGGCCTCCCCCGTGGCGCAGCAGTTGAGCGCTGGGTTGCGAAGCTGCCCGCAGCCTCTGTGGCGCTGGTTCAATACCCGGCTGCTCCCCGGCCACCGGAGGAGGGTCCCACATGGCGCGCAGACCTCTCCTGACGCCTGCTGCTCCCCTCAGCAGTGTACTTCGGTCCTTCTGCCTGCTCTGCTCCCCGCTCTGGCTCTGGTGAATTCTCTCACCGTCCCGTGCTTCTGACTGTACCCAGTGCATGTATAAACAAAACAAAACAAACAAACGAACAAATAAATAAATAAAACATGCCTCTATAAAAATAAATAAGTATATGCACACACATGTTCATAGCAGTAGTCTTCACAATTAAAAAGAAATGAAAAGAAATAGCCCAAATGTCCATCAAGGGATGAGTGGATAAATAAATAATGGTATGTCATACAATGGAATATTATTCAGTAATAAAAAGGAATGAAGTGCTGATACATGCTACAACATGGATAAAACACAAAAACATTGTTTAAGAGATAGAATCATGACGTAAAAAGTCACACATTGTGTGATGTCAGTTACATGCAATATCCAGAATAGGGAAATCCACAGAGACAGAAAGGAGGTTGGTGGTTGCCAGTAGCTTAGGGGGAGAGTAAGTGGAAATAGCTGCTTAATGACGACAGGGCTTCCTTTTAGTGTCATGAAAAAAAATTAAAACTAAGTAGGGGTGGTAGTTGCATGATTTTGTGAATATACTAAATATCACTGGAGTGTTCATTTTAAGATGATTAATTTCGTGTTATATGAGCTTCACCTTCAATTAAAAAAGTCCTTGATAACTCTGGAATTCCATGAATGTGACAAAAGTACTAAAGCTATGAATGGGTTGTGAGATGAAAATGGAAGATGCAAAGAATAGAGGTTATGACATAATATGAAGAATTGCAAAATTCCAAAAATACCACGTATCCCATGGCCTAGATTATAAACTTTCAGCAGTGGGAAATCTGTTTGAAGCAAAGCCTTGAAAGTTATATTCACATTGGAACTGTTTGGCTAATGATTACAGGCCAAAAAGAAAAAAAAAAAGAGTCACGAAGTAGTCTTTAGATCTATGGTAATCTGAAAATTTTCTTTAAATCACATGCGATGGAGAAACTTAAAAATAACTCACCATCTTTTATGGCTGCCTATCTACATAGGCATGCAAGACAATATGCTGTATTCAAAACATCAAATAAATATCATCAAAAGTGTGTAAATGACCTTAGGCTTATTAATTTTTAAGGCTATTCATGGTGTTAGCAGAGTAAGCATTTATTGTTTGTGACAACCCTCTAGGGCAGATGCCATGGTCTTGACACTTTAGCATGCTTGTTACTTCTCTCCAGACTCCTAAATTTTGAGAATTTGAAAATGGAGGCTTGGAAGCTAATAATAGTGTCATCTCATTGGCAGGAACTGGAAGGAAGTAAAGCAAGCCCGTGGAAAAAACATAATACTGGGTGCCTTCAAGCATCTGTCAGGGAAGTAGGAAGAGAAATGGGGCAGGAAATGAGCAGTGCTACAGGAAGGCAGAGAGAAGATGGAAAATGACAACTAGAAGAACGTGAGCTAAAGACAAGGGGATCAGAACAGACCCTACTTGTCATCAGAGAGAGTGGGATGTCAAAAACTGGTTGGGAATTTAGCAATATTGTATCTTTGAACTTGGTACCTTCACCTCTGGGAATCAATTATAAGAAAATCATCCTATTGAGAATATGTCCTTTTGTTTGAGACAAACTAACTTCAGCAATGTGGGGAGGAATAATTAAATAAAATAGCAACAATGCTCTCAATCGAATGGCCATTATGAAATGGTGTAATCCCAGAGCTCATAAAAATCTGGGAAGTTTTATAATTGTTCAATAATGTATTTCTTCTTTTTTAAAAAAGTGTAACATAATTGTGGAGAATACAAACACCAAGAACATCAAAAATAAAATAATGCATAATGCCATATCTAATGATCAGCATAGTTGGATTTTGGTTAGTTTCCTCCCATTATTTTCAGTTTAAGTGTACATATACACATTATATACATATATTCATAAAAATGGGTTTGTTGACAGACAGCAAAGTCTGGTCAAGTTATGTTACAATTCACTGTTACATCAGACATTTATTCAGGTTCTGATACACAGACCCAAGAAGCACTTGAGCAGTGTGGTCAAGTAATCAGGCAGAAGAACTTATGGATGGACAAAGAGCAAAGAGCAAGTCACCACTTGGGTCCACTTTATGCAAATTAATTTTTCAATGAGGGCAGTTCTGATTGGTGGAAAATTGTCAAGGAGTGATTGGTCGAATTTCAATCCTGGATCATATTTGACCTGCTGGTGTGGCTGTAAAATAATGGAGAACTATAGAAAAATACTGCAAAGAAATACACTATTACAAATGTCTATGTATGTGGGCTAGAATAGGTATCAATTTTTATTCCTTTGTCGTTCTGACATTTTTCTGCTTCCCAAATAAAATTGATTCCAGGTTCTCTAAATTTGGAAATGGTGGGAGTATTAGGGAAGAAATTTGGAAAGGGATGGTTAACTGTCATCTAGAGTCTTCATCTGATACCACCCAGTGGGATGGAGACTTGTTATTACAGGAGTTGACAGTTTCCTTATTCCCCATGGAATAAGGGGATCCAAGCAGGAGGGTATTCTGCAGTGGTCCCCAAGGCCTGAAGATTAGGAAACTCTGCTTTGTAAACCTGGAATGTATTATTTTTAAGTCAAGTTTCCTAATTATCCCAAGACCTTTGTAAAGCCCATTTTAATGTCCTAGTCATCCTCTCAGCCCCTCCTCTGTGCCCTCCACCATGTGCTACACACACACACACACACACATACACACATTCTCCACCCCATTGAAAACTTGAAGACCTTCATTTGCTTTTATTTATGAAGTAACCGTTTTCCTTAAAGGGTGTATATTGCATTTATAATGGGAAAAATAAACTTTATGGATAAATAAACCTGGTGGGGCTTAGGCTTAGGGTCTCACTAAGGTTTTCACTAATGCTACTGAGAATTTACATGGTCTAGAAAGAATCACACCCCCTTGCAATTGTGCTTACTTGGGTCCCTGGTCCTGAAAGAGGGGGCATGTCCAAGATCCAGACCCGCCTGGCATGTTGTGGCTTCTGACCACTCAGCTCTTTCATTTTGCTGAATTCTGTCTCATTTGCTAACAAGTCCATACAGAGGGAGCAGCCAGTGCCCAAATGGTTATTTTATCAGGGAGGAATTAGCCCTGTGCGCGGGCACCAGAGTGAATGTGTTTGAGGATTATTGTTATTCAGCTCCTTGACCTTCTGTCCTTCAGTCTAAATAATCCCATTTCTTTCAACCTTTTTTTGTAAGCTTTATTGTTTCCAACCTTTTAATATCCTCACAATTCGTCTCGGAACCTCTCCTAGTCCTCTTCTCCTCTCTTTAATTACAGGGCTCAAACACAATATTCTAGGAAGCGCTTGAGCAGTGCTCAGTAAAATGGAAAGCTTATCTCAAGATTCCTACATGCTGGGGTTTATGCAGCCTTCCCAGGGTCATGCAATACTGTCTTTTAAAGCAACTGCTTAAAAATGCCTTGTGAACAGTTTATTATCTGCCAGGAGCAGAAGCCTGTGGAGGTGGGCATGGTGCAGGGCCCCTTGGGTGTCGCCGAGTGACCGGTTGTGCTGACAGCTAGCACCTGTACGAAGAGGGGGAGGCACTGGGCAGAATGTGGCTCTGGGGGCCTGGGTTCCAAAAGAACCTGGGTCCAAGAAAACTTACCTCTTTAGAATCATCCTGTTCCACCAAATAGAATCTAAATAACCTTCCAAAATAAGGATCTAAAATTGAAATTAAGATTCTATTGTGAATAGTGTGTGTTTTTTATTCAGAAATTTTCAGTTTAAATTTTTTACTTATAATTTCAGAATGAGGGCCTCCTTGGTGGCGCAAGGCGTTAAGACACAACCTATGAAGCTGTCCGCAGCCACTGCAGCATAAGTTCCATCCCCAGCCAGCCAGGGAGCAACCCACATGGCGCAGCAGACCCCTCCTGACTTGCCTGCTGCTCCCTTCAGCACAGTGTATTTCAGTGAAATCGCCTGTTCTGTTCCCAGTTCTGTCTCTGGGGAATCCTCTCACACACACCCCACACCTCTGGCCTGTACCCCAATACTTGTATGTATAAATAAATAAATCTTTTTAAAAATTTTCAGAAAGAGAGACTTTGTTCATTGTTCAGAGAATCTCGAACAGTGGCAAGTGAATGGACTCCTGCTCTCTCTCTCTCTCTCTCTCCATCATTTATCTATCATGCATGCTTTCTTCTTTCCTCTAGTCTCTGAGCTCATTAGTCAGATTACTGATGATTATTACCCTCTTCTTTGTCATGTTAGACTATCTATGAGGGCTGGGGTAGAAAGACTACAGAGTAAGTGTTTGATTTGGCTCTAATTCCCTCCGTTTCTCTCTGGACCCCACTTCCTTCCCCTCCCTGCCTGTGTGCCTCTATTCTGTGGTTTACCAGCAACTTTATCCTTTTCCTGAGCCTTTGTTCTGTTTCCCTATATTCCCCCTATAAGGAGACTACGTGATATTTTTCTTTTTTTTCTGACTTATTTCACTTAGCATAATCCCTTCCAGCTCCATTCATGTTGCTGCAAATAGCTTGAGTTTCGTTTTTATTGCTGAGTAGTATTCCATTGTGTATATGTACAACATCTTCTATAACACATCTTCTTGATCCATTTGTCTATTTTAGGGCATTTACATTGCTTCCATGTCTTAGCTATTGTAAATAGTGCTGCAATGAATATAGGAGTGCAGGTTTCCCTTTGAACTAGTGTTTTTGTGTCCTTTGGGTATATTCCCAGGAGTAGAATCACTGGATCATATGGTAAATCCATTTTTAGTGTTGTGAGGATCCTCTGCAGTTTTCTAGGAGGGATCTTGGCACACTTGAGTTATCATAATGATGTTGATGCCCAAGACAGTCCCATGCACATCTCTCATCAGACATGCAAATGAAAACCCTCTCTGCTTATTAATCCCCAAACTCACTTGGTTGTAACTGTAAACACAGAAAACTGTAAACAAATATAAAATGCCTTGTATTCTGTATTTACAAACCTCAGTCTAGTTCTGAGGTGTAGGCTTCACAAAACAAATGTCCATGAGCTCCTTTCTATCCAAGATCCAGAAATCCTTGGGAATCTGAGTGTGCTTACACTTTAGGAAATGAATAGAGAGAAGATTTGGGATTAGACCCTTTGCGTGCAATGCCATCAGGAAAAGAAAAACACATTCTTTCTTATATAGTGATGTTTAAGGGGTGCCAAGCAACTTCTACCCCCAAATGTGTCTCCTCCAGGTCTCTATGCCAGTTAAGACTTTGGATATGAGGTCCAAAGACCAGTTTTATCATTTGGGAGCTCTGAACTATGGGCAAATATCTGATCACTTTCCAAGTTTCACTTTCATGAGTTGTCAAAGTGGGTTAATAACAATATTTTTCATAGAATTATCATAAAAATGAAACTAGATAACCTCTGTCTATCAATCCCTTAACAAAAAGCCAGACACAGAATAAGTGTTCAACAGATAATTGCTATCACTATAGTCTTTGTTATTATTAGCTATCACGCCATTTCTAATTTGGAATTACTTTTCTGGGTCAAAGAGCAAAGTATTCTCTGGTAAATATTGTGGATGTGAGAGCTGAACTATCTGGCTTCACATCCCAGTTTCCTGACTTACAAGTTGGGTATAGGTGTGCAAGTTAAACTTCTGTTTCCCCATCTATAAAATAGGAATACTGTAATCTTATTTGCTTTATAGGGTTGTTAGATCAACAAGTTAGTATTTGTACAGGTTTCAAACTTACACACAATAAATACCATAATGTTTATATAAAAGTTTACAACCCTATCAGCCAGTACATAAATAAATGGCAAATATGTGTTTTTATTGCTACTCTCCTATGTTAGAGAGTCATGTGTCACTGAACTACAGGGGTAAGTTCTGAGAAATGTGTTGTCAGATGATTTTGTCATTGTACAAATGTCATAGAGTGTCCTTACCAAACACAGATGCTATAACCTACTACCCACCTTTGGTCTGTGGTTGACTGAAACATCTTCAGGTGGCACATGACTGTATCAAATTGTGTTTGAGACTTGAACCTCTTAAGAAGCAGCACTGTTTCTTATCTCCATGAAATCTCCCACACAGCAGCAGAGAGGCTGGCTCTCCACACTCAGTGAATGGTACTGACTGACTGAATGAATGAATGAATGAATGTGTGAGTGGGCTCCTAGGGCAGAGCAATGCTCTCAGGATGCCATCTTCCTAAGTGGGATGTCTTTCTACATGCCAAACCTTGCAGGAGAGGAAATAGCAGGAGCAATGAGGCTCTTTTGCCCTTCCTGGTCACACCTGAGGCTACCAACAAGCCAAGAGACTGCCTGGCTACTAACTGATGCTGTTAAATGAACAAAGAAGTCTGTGGTTTTGGGGGCTGCCCGTCTGGCACCTTGCAGGAAAGTGAAACCAAGTGTGAAACACACCTGTTCTCTCTGGCCTTTTAACTGGCAGGGATTTAATTGCCAAGGGGTGGGAGAGATGGGAGGAATGGGCTTTGAAAAAGCCAGGGGATTAATTGTGTGTTAATGGATGGATGTTCAGGGGTGGAGGGGGCAGCTCGAGAAGGGAAGGGAGCAGGGAACAGTTGCATATTCCGGCCTCTTGGCCTCTTTATTTCTCACTACTGTACACCTTGTTGGAAACCAGATGGCCCAGACAAAGATGAAAAAAAATTCACTGGGGAAGAGAAACCTTAGAGGGTAGTTCTAGTGAGCAATGATCCTGGAAGGTGTTTTCAAACTCTGGAGCTATCCTTTGTTGCTCACATTTCAAAAAGTGAGTTTTCAACCTTCTGAAAGGTATTCAAGGACTTTCAGGGCTTGAGGTTTTCTGCCCCTGGACCCTCTCTCCAACCAAATCCCTCTCTCTCCTCCAAATCTTAGTGTGCATTTTGCCCCCTGAACTGTTGCAAACTTCCCTCTTCCTCCTCCACAGCTTTTGTCAGAGACTTGCCCATTCTTTAGGGCCCTGACTTCAATGCTGTCTTCCTTCAAGTTATCGCCAAGATCCCCTCAACCTGGGCCATTTTTAGACTGTTACCATCCCATGTGCTTTTCCATATCCCCTTATATTAAATTGCATATCAAGTATAGAGGCTTGGTGTAAAATATTAAGATATAATTTTGCCTATCATTACTTACATTGAAAACATCTCATTTAATTTAAAAATTGGCTCTAAGTTTTCAGTAAATCATTGTTTATCCTTGGGAATGCTGGTAAAGTCAGAAAATCAATTCTATAGATTACTCTCAAACTACAACAAAAAAAGTTTATAAATACTAAATTGAATTGTGGCTAAAGACAACAAATACTTATTTTGGTTTTATGGTTTTCTTTACATATTGGAAAATCAATACTTTTTTTTTCCCTACAAATTCCCCATTTCCATTAGGCCTTTGGAAAATTGTGGCCCTGAACTCTAGTCTGTAACTTAAAAGGGGACAGAGTCTTGCCCATCAGCAGATGCGGTCTTTTTGTCCTGTGACCACAATGCTCTCTGTGCAGAACCAATTTTTATCATATTCTTTCTTTGCTTCAAAAATCCAGCTACCTGCTGTATGCAGGTACACAGGCCATGGTGACAGCCAACCAAAAAGATGCCACAATTGTAAACTTGTAGGTACCAACTAATATGTCATGGAAACATAGAAATTATACTTCAAATTAGAAGAAGAAATTTACACATTAGTAACAGTCATAGATTTTTATATACTAGTAGATTAAAAGAATACAAATAAAAAATACAGAAGATTTGAATAACACAATTACAAGTTTAATGATATATTTATAATTTCATACTTAACAATGACACTGTATACATTGTTCATAATCACACAGAGTAGGGCCCCTAGAAGGAATTATACTTTGGTGGGTTGTCCTCTGACTGAACAGCACTAATGCACAAGGAATCCACTCTGCTTAGTGGTGACAAAACTGAGGCTTAGAGGACAGCTACTATCAGTGGTGTCTGGTAATGTTTCAGAGAGTGAACTTGAAGAAATTCACTTGTCGTGAAGATGAGGAAGGGATGAGCATTCCTATGAATGAAACTAGCTTATATTGAGCCAAAAAAAAAGTCCCCAAAGGGGAAACATAAAGTCCCACTGTATGTCTGGAGTACAGGGAATATTCAGGAAAGACACTGGAAACTTTAGAGACCATATCAGAGTAGACCTCACCAGACAGGTGCAAAAAGAATGCATTTTAGTCTATTGTTTAGCAGTTTCCAAACTTCAAATATTCATGCATAGATACCATGATCATTGCCATGCTTTCATCAACTGCATTATTTGAACTTAATGTTCTTTAGGTCAACCTGTGCTAAAACTCAAGTACATTTATTTTAAAAAGAAATTGTATGTCACCACTGTAAATGAAAACCAGTGTCCTAGTCATTAAAAGGTGTTAACGATAAAATAAATACAAAACTAAGTTACTATATCCTTCTTAGATGTTATGGGCTGTGATGAATATCCCACATCCTCTCCTGGGTGAAATCATAAACTCCTCAGTGCTACCATTCATGCATTCTTTATTCACATTTGAAAAACAGATTAATGCAAAGGAAGAAATCCCTAATGATAGAATCACAGGCCCTCTAGACTAGCTCACTCATTTAGATCAATAGGTAAACCTCTTCACCAAATGGTTCTGTGTTAAGCAAATTGCACCTCTAACTCAGTTTGCAGAATAAGGTAATAATAAATGCCCTCTTAACCCACAGGGTTGTGGTGAGAATTTCATAAGATGTATAGCAGAAGTTCTTTGGATAACAACCTGATGTTTACTGAGTGCTTATTATAATCAAGACACTCTGTTAAAATGTTTTATAGGCATTAATGTATTTAATCCTCCGTAGCAGCTATTAGGTAGGCATGATCATTGTTACAGTTTTATAGAGGATGAAGCAAAGACTCTGGGAGGTTAAGTTAGAGGGAGAACTTTTACTCAAACCTTCCTGACTCTGAAGTTCTGAATGACAGCGTTCATTTTAGTAGTTTATTTTCCTTTTCCCAGAGATTTTTCTTTTCACCTGAACCCATATAGATGTTGATGTTGCTAATACCATGAGGGGAAAAAAACAGGATGCCCACTTAATGGCTAGATAATTATTTTCATACTTACTGAGTATGAAATTATTTACTAAGTATGATAATTATTTTCATACTTACTGAGTTTGCTAAACTATTAAGGTCTCCTCCATACAACCATTAAGAAAGAACATTCAGGGGCCTCCCTGGGGGTACGAGGGGTTAAGACACAGCTCTGTGAGGCAGTCTGCAGCCACTGCAGCACGAGTTCAGTCACTGGCCAGGGAGGTGACCCACATGGCACAGTAGACCTCTCCTGTCTCACCTGCTGCTCCCCTCAGCAGTGTATTTCAGTCAATCCACCGTTTCTGCTCCCCACTCTGTCTCTGGTGAATCCTCTCACCCTCTGCATCTCTGGCCTATACCCCAGTTTTTGTATGCATAAATAAATAAATCTTTAAAAAAAATAAGAAAGAACATTCAATCCATTCAGGTAAAAAAGTTTCACATAAGATAGCTGACATTATCTGCCTCCTTGCCTTGGGGTGGTCTGTTTTTATCTGCTGAACCTAAATAAATATTTGGCTTATCATGTTCTTTTCCTTGAGTTGGCTGCTGGAAAAGCTCAAGGTAAAATGTAGCGCCTTCCATCTACAAATGTCTTGTATACTGACCTCACTCTCGGTTTTCTCTTATTTCTAATGTTATTGACCCCTTGACCTGGTTGCTTCATCTATTTGTTTACTTGAGAAAATCCTTTATTTAAATTTAAAATTAAGGCTGAAAGTATAAGAAGATATTTTACAAGATACTAAAAGGATTTCAATAGAAATCTATACAGTTCTATGTATAAATGTTCACTTATTGTAGGTGATTTCTTCCACTTAAACAAAATATTCCTGATCCAAGTCCATGATTGCACAGAGATGCTGATAATTACTGGAAGTAAATGTGTTCCTCCATTGGAAACCCCCCAGTTTTGTCTTTTTTGTCCATTAAATTGGAGAGTTTGAAAAGTAATCTGCTTAACTTCCTTCATTTCAATTATTTGGCGGTGTGTTTTTATAAACTGACTTAAATTCTTTTAAGAAGGTGGAATAGAAATACAGCAATTAATTACTTCATTAACAAAATGACCAGCCCCAGTCCATTGTCTAGCTCCCTTAATCATTTCCTGGATTGGCTAATCTACCAACAAATGAGCATAAGACTTAAAAGCACCTTCATTTTGTGTCTCCTAACCATCGAAGTGAATAGTTTTTTAGCATTATGAGAAGAAAAAAGCCCTAATAAAATCTAGGCTGTTGATCCCTTTTATGTCTCTTTGGGGGGTTTTCTGAGATCTTGATTCAGCACCTGTTTTATTTCTCTTATAAAAGCTCACCATGGAAGGGGCAGGGGCAGAATCTACAGGCAGAGGACCAGGAGGTTTGCCAGACTCTGACCCACCTTGTGGGAAACGAGGTCCCTCACTGGCCCCCACCCCTGTGTGCAAAGGGCAGAGCCACCCGCCAGCACCAGACCAGGGCCCGAGAATAACACGGAGCTCAGCCTGTCCCTGCATGACTGGGCTTGTGGTTTCTGCTGTACCTAAGGAGCCAACTGTGCTGCCTCTCCCTGGGTAAAAGAGCCGTCCTGCAAGCAAGCAAGGTACTCAAGAGCTATTATTATTGTCATTCTTCTTATTATTATTTTTAATACCAGCTGGGCTTGGGTCTGATTACCAGTGATGCCAACATTGTTGAATATTTGCTGTGTCTCCCAGGAATGGCAGGACGCAGGGCTGCAAGTGCGAGCCTCTGGGGCCATGCTGAGCAGCACATCTTTTTTAAGCAGGAGAGCACTTGGCCAGGCAGAAGATGGCCACTGGCTTGTCCCTGACACAGGTCATCTCCAATTCCATGGAACCATCATCTGAAATCAGATTTCCCTACATCATCTGTGGTGTCACCTATTTTGTATGAGTGTAAGTGAAATGAGCAGGACCTGAGCATGGCCTCTGAAAGAAGGGTTTATGGTCTTTTCCTGTGTCCCTTTTAAGGTCCTTCTTTACCATGTCTGGCTGCTGGGGCTTAAAGCAAGTGTTTGGGCTTACTAGACCTAGTTTCTAAAGCTGGAAGAAGTGATACCACTCCATTCAAATCCTCTGATGCAGTGGTGCTCAAATATTTTGGACTCAGGATGCCTTCACATTCTAAAAAATAATTGGGGCTGGGCCTCCCCGGTGGCACAGAGGGTTGAACGCAATGCTGTGAAGCTGACCGCAGACTCTACAGCGCAAGTTTGATTCCTGGCAAGCCAGGGAGATACTCACATGGCGCGGCAGACCTCTCCCTGTCTTCCTGCTGCTCCCCTCAGCAGTGTTTTTGGTCCGTCAGCCTTTTCTGCTCTCTTCTCCATCTCTGGTGAATCCTCTCACCCTCCCATGCCTCTGGCCTGTACCCCAGCTCTTGTATAAATAAATAAATTAAAAAAAATAATTGGGGCTACCAAAGAGCTCTTATTGATGAACATTGATTTGTATTGATATATGATCATTTGCTCTTTTAAAATTTGAAAAAGAAAAAAATTAAAATATTATTACTCTATTTAGGAATGCCAATAATAAACATTGTAGATTATCATAAATATAATTTTAAAGAAAATAATTATTTTCAAAAGCTAAAAATGTAATGAGTAATGTCACATTACTCTACCAGTTTTGCAAATTTCTGCTATCTGGCTTGATAGAAGAAAGAAAGTTTCTCACTTCATTCTCTCTCTGGTGTTCTCACATTTCAAGAAAGCTCTAGAAAAACCCACTGTGTGCTCATAAGAAAATGAGGCAAAAAGGCAAATAATATTTTGGTATTTTTATGAAAACAGCTTTGACTCTTGGCACCCTCTCCCAGGGTCCCAGGATCACACTTTGAGAACCACTGTTGTACTCTATGACATCATTTCTCTGACACAACATATATATGTTATAGGAAACAAGCCCTTTGAACCACCTGATTGTATCAAACCATCCATTTTTGGATAGCCTAGAGGATCTAATCTGTCCAAACCCTAAATTCCATCCATCTTGGACTCAGTTCTACCAAGGCCTATCTCTCTTCCACCTTCTTAACTTTGAAATGTCTGAATTATGCCTTCAAGAACTCAGCCCTTCTAACATGCAAATGACTCATTTTCTTTGTTCTACTTCTAAATCCCTGAGAGAGAACTCTCAGTGATTCACCTTAGGCCATTCCACTCTGGTGAAAGAACTAGGTAAGGAATATGATTGGTCTTGTTTGGGGTAGTGAAGCTTCTGCACCAAATAATAGTAGTTTGAGTCAACACGGAGTACATGGAAGTTGTTTGAGATCTGAGTCCTAAGGCAGGGGTAAAAATGTGTGTGTGTGTGTGTGTGTGTGTGTACTTTGTATGAGAAAAAGTTAAAGAGAAGGAAGGAGAATCTAGAATCGTCTAGTGAAGAATTATTAAACTTCCCTCTTCATTCTCTCTTATTGCTCCCTCTGTTACTCATTTTTCTAAACTCAACAACAAGGATGCATGTATTTTCCTCATTTACTTAAACACTGATCTCTTCCTGGCAGGATGAGGAGCAAGGAGCTACTGCATAGCCTTTCGATTGCCAATTGCCCTCCTTGACCTATTCAGACCCTAATTCAGAGTTTTTTCCTCTGTGGCCTCAAAGAACATTCACCCACTGATATCCTGTTGATGGCAACTAGATGCTGCAAGGAAAGGAGTTCCTGGAATTCATAAATGCAAAGACCCAAACAAAGCAAGGGGTCATCTCTTTAGCACCTCCCCCAGGGGGTTTCAACAGGGACTGGGGAACTTTGCTGTGGTCAGTCAATCTTTCCCTGCCATCTGTGCCTATTGTTTATAATGCAGTTGATTAAAATCTGCTTTATTTATCCTAGCTGTTTCAAGTTCAATAATAAGGGGAAATTAGCTCCAGGACTTCCACGATAGTCACTGGATGAGCTTCAATGACCCAAGCAGCATCCTTTGTGCCGGATCCCCATGGCAGCCTGATGTTCCCACTGCAGCTTGTATCTGATCTGCAGCAAGAGCCTCTGGGAACTGAGAGATCATATATAAATATTGCACGGCCCAGCAGACTAGTTACCCTTAACAAAACATAACATGAGTCAGTAAATTCAGGGATTAAAGCAATGCTTCATATTAGTGCAACGCATATGAATTGATGCCCAGAGAACAGGGAACCCTTCCCCAAACTACTGCAGAGGAGAGGAATAGTCATTGCTAACTTTACTGGCCCTCTCTCAGCAAAGCAAGTAAGTAGTAGGAAACAGATGCTGTTAACTATTTCACCCCAGGAGGCAACTGAGGCTTGGAGAGAGCAAGCAGTTTACTCAAAGGTAACTGAACTAGTAAATCATAGGTTAAGAACTTACTTCCAAGCTATCTGAACCTCTGCTTGACGAGTTAACCATTATACTGTTCTGATAAGTAGTTGGGGTAAGTCATTCAAGTTATGATGTTTCACTGGAGTATAAGTTACCGATTAGAAGAAGTATTGTGGCTTCTCTCCCCTCCCTACTTGCTCCTCCCTGACCCAAGCCCTTCCACCCCCACTAGAAGATAAGATCCGAAAGGGCGAAAACTTTGACTATCTTTTTCAATGTAGACTCCCCAGATCCTCAATGCTTAGATACACAGAATTGCTTAGTAAATGCCTTGGTGATTGAATGAATGGAATTCCAGATCTATACTCATTTCTGATTTATGGAGGTTCATGGGGTGGGGGTGGGGGTAGACTGAGAATAACCACAACATCATTTCTGTCACTTTTCCCAACAGAAGGCAGGATTTCCATTATTAGGGACTCCAACTTTGTATTAATGAAATATTTTTTCCCACAGAAATAAATGTTATTGACTTCACAAACATTTATTGTGCTCCTGCTAAATTCTGAGTTAGGTGCTGAGGATATGAAGGTGAACAAAGCTTAGTTCTTGATTTAAAAAAAAAAATTATAATCCACAGAGAGTGGTACAGAAGCAAGTGGGTAATTACAGTTCAATTTGATGAGTGTTATAATGGGCAAGTTCTGGTACTCTGGGCATGCAAAGGGAGGGTACCCAACTAAAGGCGAGATTGGACAAGAGGTAATTTGAGAAAGCTTCCAAAGAAGTGATCTGAGGATAACTGGAGTTGAACAAGTACATTATCCAATTGTGGATTAAATAAAAATATTAGATTTTAAAAACCACAACTATTCACCTTTGAGAATGAATACATAGGTTCTATTTTTAACACTACCTCTAAATGCCTTCTTCGTGATTAAATGGCATCTCTCTGTAGTGTCAGAATAGAGTCAGGATTGAGGAAATCCTGATAGTTATGTGTTTATACCATCCTGCTCTTGCACAGGTCTGTCTATAGTGCCTTTTTGTTAACAAAGGATTGGAACACATCACAATGGCCCCATTGTCAGAATGACTATTGGTGTGAGTGTGAGAACCACATCCAGGACAGCTGGACCCTGGCCTCTGAGTGGGGCAGAAGCACTAGAGGGGGGAGATCCCAGCAGCTGACAGACACGAGGATGAAAGGGGTGCAGGAAAGTGAACGGGGTGACAGTGTGGGTGATGACTGAAGCCCTGGAGTACTGTAGGGGCCAGCTTAAAGAAGTTGGAGTGGGTGGGGATGTGGCTAAGCAGGGGGGAGGTGGAGTCAGGTGGAACATGAAGGCATTGGGTTTGGACATCAAAAGCACATCTTCAGAAGACCTAGAAGAAGGACTGATGGTGTAGCATACACTACCCTGCCCAGAGATGCCCGGCACAGAGGTTGATAGGCAACAAAATCCAGGTTACTCTCCTTTCCCCAAGCTGGGGCCTGTGGGGCTACATGCATCCAGAGGGGTGCCTTTCTCTAATTTGCATGGGAGCACCAAAAGGGCTAGCAAAGTCCTGCAGGTGAACCAGGTCAATGACTTACAGAACAAAAAGGAGCCCATTTAAAGAAAGGAATGAGCCAGGGAATAGAGTCCAAGAATAGGGCCAGAAGAAACAGAAATTTAGAACTTGAGACCAAAGTCCAAAATCATTTTTGATGGTTTGTTTTATTACTTAATCCCCAGCACCTAAAAAAGGACCTGGAAAATAGTTTAATAGTTTATTGATTGAATGAATGAATACCCAGATGAGTACTAAGGCGCAGGCATGAGGAGTGAGGGCACTCACAGATGGTATTGAAGGAGCCCCATCTGCCATGGGCAGAAGGCCAAGGAAGCACTACCCTTTCTGGCTCTATATTCAGGGGAGCCAACAAAGAGTGGGTCTGGTTTTATGGCTCTGCCGACGAGCGACAGGCCTGAGTTGGCCCCTGTCATCCTGGCCCCTTGCCTCTGGAAAGGGCAGAGTACACTGGGAGGAAGATGCTGTCTGTCATAGTTTGCAGGGTGCAAGCTTTGAGATCAGAAATTACTGGTGCCAAATCTATACAGGCCCTTGCTCAGAGCACTTAACCTCTCTGATGGCAGTTTCCTTATCCCTAAAATGTGAAGAAAAATAGGCTATAATGGTTAAGATCTTATACTCTGCATTTTAATTGCCTGAACTTGAATCTCAGCTCTACCACTTACTAACTACCTAGTTCTCTCTGCATCTCAGTTTTCTCATTTGATAAAATGCTTTCTTCGGAGAGTTGTTGTGAGCCTTAAGTGAGTCTGTACATGCAAAACACTTGACGGTCCAATGTCATTGTCAATATCATCCCAACTGCCTCCAAGGACAATGTGAGGATCCGTGGAGATAATGAGCGTGCTTTGCACAGTGCCTGACACACCGTAATTCCCTCACGCTCATTTCATTCCTGCTGTAATTACCCAATGTCCCTCCCATGTGAATTCACCAGAAAATTCCATGTCACCTTCATTGTTTTCATCCTAAGCCAGCATCTCATCCAGTCTTGTTGTAAGGGAAGATGGAGATACTCAGCCTTCTCGACCTTGTTCTTGTTCCTTTGCACATGGCTGAGAAGCTGGAAGGACAGAAGGTTGTGGACAGATTCTCCTCCCGAAGGAAAGACGATCTGATTTCAGACTCGCTCCATTTGCCTGTCTCCCCTGGGATGAAGCAGAGATTTTATTGATCCCCACAGACAAGCTCTGGCTTTGGTAGTATGTGCTCACTCTCTCCTGAGGCATGAGCAGTCTACGTCTTATTATTCCCTATTTTCAGGTGGGCAGGTGTGGGTAAGAGAGCTTAGGTCACGCGTAGGGAAGGGATTCCTGTTCTGTTGGTCACTATTTCCCAGAATCTTCCTGTATCAGGCATGTGATAGCTACTCAGAGATGTGTACACAATCGGGTGTATTCAGGGTGGTGTGGCTGAGACCAGAAATGTAGAAAAGCATGAAAGGAATGAGAGTCACAGCATTTTTCAAGTCCTAAGCATAGTCATATTTCAACTCTTGAAACTTGAATCTGGTTCTACTTGACCCCAACTCGCCATGCTTTCGCACTATGCTATATCTTAGTTTAAGTGATATGAGTTTTACCTTTTTCTTTTTGTATTTTTATTGCAGCAAAAAGCATATAGCAGAAAATTCACCATCTTAAACATCTTTAGGTGTACAGTTCAGTAGCATTAAGTATATCCACATTGTTGGGAAACACAATGGTCCGGGTGTTTAAAGCTAAAGTTTAATGACATGACACAGTTGACATCTATTGTCCAACAGCTCATGAAAACAGTGAGTTGTTGACATTCTCAATCCCTGATTGGGGTGGAGTTGTTTTCCCTTCCACTGAAGTTTATTATCCAGTATGCTAAACGGTTGGGTCCATCTCATGTTTAAAAACATTAAGGAAAAAGCAGAAAGATTTCATTCTGTATTTTGGTTGTGCAGACGCAAGACCATATGTTTACAAAATAGAGTATCTGATCCAAATTTCACGGCACAGTAGGAATGAAACAGGAACTCTTGTGGAATTTTTCCAAAATTTTCACATCAAGAAAAACACTCCTGGGGTTCATTTTTTTTAATTAAAGAAACAATGTGAGCATATTTTAATAGTTTTGTTTTCTATTTTTAATTCATTCTATATGACACAAAGGATTTCCCTTTTTCTGACTTTTAGAAAATTTTAACCTACCAAAGAAAGACATGCATTTTGTGAAAAATTTCCACATCTAACAAATGCAAGATTTAAAAAAAGCATCTTTAATTCAACCTGCCATGATAGCTATAATGTTACATATTCTTCTAGAATGTCCTTGAAAATACTAATGTACAAAGACATAGATAATTATATCTCATATGATTTGGTATACATGCTTTTTGATCTTTCCCTTAATATTATAAAGCATCTATTTTTCTAGTAGAGGGGGATTATATTATATATTCTTTTGCAACTTGCAGTTTTCACTTAAATGTCTTAGATATCTTTCCTCATCAGAACACGCAGATCCCTAACACCTAATTATATTTCATTGTTTGTACCATGAGATCCTGTTCTAAGAGACACTGGACTATTTCCAGGTATTTTCTTGTCCCTACAATGCTGCCGTAAGCACAGAGACCACAATTTTCGGACACCCCTGGGTCCATGGTATAAGGTACAAGTCCTGTACCTTCTCCCTGGAGCTTTCCACTCCTTACCACTATCCTGACTCCCTGGAGCACCCATTTAGCTGCTCTGTCACGTGTTATCTGGCCTCCTGAACCTCTATGCTCTTACCTGCCCAGGGAGGATAAGAATTCTTGCCAACTTCTTCCCTCGGGGCTGTAGTGAGACTAATGAGATCATATTTGCCAAGCACTTTGTGTTCCCTCAATAACTAACGATACATAAATATAAAATGTTTTCAGTTCCAACGGACCTTTTGGATTCCCTTCAGGAAGAAGTGAGGCCCCATTTAAAATGTACATGTTGGTGTAAATACTTAAAGCATGCCCTTTTTATTCCAAATGATGCTACTGAGGTGGAGAGCTCGCTGATGTTGACAGCATCAGCCTGGGTTCAGGCACAGGTTACCTCCTGGGTCCTGGAAGCTGAGTGCAGGGGAGACAAGCAGGAGCTACAGATGGGAATGGTATCAGTCAACCAAGATTTTAGAAGACAACAAGCACTTTCTGGCTTTCTGAGTTTTTTCCATGTTCACTATTTGACATTCAATTATTGGCTGTTCACCCAGTGCCAGGAAAGAAGCAGGGAGAACCCAGCAGAGGTCTTGCTTGCAGAAAACTTATAATCTAGTACATGCCCCTGATGCAGCTGTAGCCAATGACCTTTGAGATATGGAACTGAGTTCAGGTTCCCAAATCCATGTCCCTTAGAAACCCACAGTTCTCCAGATTACCAGCTGGGGGCTAACAGCTATGGCCCCCACTTCCTGGGTCTCCTGCTTCCATGTGGATGACCTTGGTATGGCCTGGACCAAGGAAGAATGTTAGTTTTTTTATTTTATTTCACTAAGCCCCCCTCACCCAAAATAATCCTTTAAACAATTAAATGTTTAAACAATTCCATGAAACATTTTTTGAGGGATGTGGTAGAAAGCTTTTATGTTACAGAAAGTCAAAGAGCATCAAATGATAACTCATCCTTAAATGGTATTTATTCTGATGTGAGCACTTTGCTTTGTTAACTTACATAAACCTCCCAATTACCCTATGAGGTAGATACTATCATTGCCCCATTTTCAAAATGAGAAAATAAATGTAGGAATTGGGCCCCCCACCAGTGATCCTTACCTTTCCAGCACATCAGCCAAGTGCCCAGTGCCCATGTGGCTCTGCCAAGAGCATTCTCTGCCCACCTGTAGCAGGTCAGGAGTGCTGGGGAATTACTGTTCCCGGGAAACAGACCTCAAGCAAGAACTGATGGGAGTTGGTGTGTAACTCTCCTGGCTCCCTTCCCTTGATTGTGATACTTCAGGGTGTTCTCCATGTCCCCAGCTTTCCCACACATGCTGTCCATAGTAGTAACTTGCCTACTAACATACACCTATTGGCCTCTTTCCCTGTCTCACATTCCCACTCTCTTACATGTTTCCTAGAATCATCTCCAAATAAACTACATGTACTCAAATGGTTATTTCAGGGTCTGCTTCTGGGGGAAACCAAATGAAGATGCTAAATCACATATCCAAGGTGACATAGCTCTCTGCATTCACACCTAGTAAGTCTGCTTTGGAGTCTGTAATCTTTCCTACTATATCAAATAAACTCTCAACTTCAAACTGTACGTGAGGCAAATCCACTTTAAAGGCATTCCTGACCCAAATGGTAAAGTATGAGACCCCAGCCTTTGCCCCTGATAAAGATCAACAACTAGACAGTAATGCAGAACAAAAATAGCTCTGGGAGAGGACATGAGTCTACTTAAGAAATTTCAGCAACATAGCAGGGCAAAAATTCTGAGAATTACTGCACAAAAAGGAAAGGAAAAATAGCTTCATTTTTTTGTCTGTATCATCTCAGGCCTTGTCTGCTCACTGACAAGAATAAACTTTCCATCTAGAAAGAGTACCCTACACTGAGACAGGGAGAGGGTGTGAGCAACTAGGCTTGCAGCCTTTTGGGACACTGCACAAAAGATTCACTTTAACTTCACCCCATGCAGAGGCCAGCAAAGCCTTACAGAGACAACTTGGAACAAGGAAGAACAGCAGGGACTTTATGAACTTGGATTTCTACCCAGTCAGAGGAAGTTTTCACACATCATTTCTTTAAATAAGCTTCCTGCTCCCCCTCCCTCTTTTCATATGTAATAATGTATAGATTGTTTCTTTTCATTGTGCTCCATAAGTCTTCTAGATGTTTTGTTCCTTTTCTTTTTTCTCCTCTGGATACTTTCTAATTATTCTGGTTTCAAGTTCACCAATTCTTTCTTCTGCTTGTCCACTTGGCTATTGAAGCATTCTATTGAACTCTCCACTCACTCGTTGTTCTTCAAATTCAATGTTTCTTTTATGATTCCTGTCTCTGTTGAATTTCTTGAAAAATTCTGTTTTATTGTTGTTGTTGGCGTTGTTGTAATTGTTGAATTCAAAACCTAAAGCCATAAAACTCATAGAAGAAAATGCAAGGTACAATATCTTGATACTGGTCTTGGCAAGGATTTTTTGGATATGACACTAACACAGAAGCAACAAAAGCAAAAAAAAAAATAATAATCAGCAAGTAGGACAATATTAAGCTAAAAATCCACTCTGCAAAAAAAAAAAATCAACAAAATGAAAGTGCAATGTATGGACTGGGAGAAAATATTTGTAAACAATCTATCTGATAGGGATTAATATTCAAAATATACGAGGAACTCACAATTGACTTGCCCAAGGTCAGTAATTTCATACAAATCTTTCTAAATCCACCACCAAGATTCTCATTTATTACATAGGATAAAGAGGCAAATGCTAAAATGGAGAAAATGGACTGCAAGAATCATTCATGATCAAATGTATTTTCTATGGCAGCTGTGGCAAAATTACCATAAACTTAGTGTCTTAATGCAACTTTATTTTATACTTCTTATGTCAGAAATTTGACATAGGTTTCAGTGTGTCAAAATCAAGAAGCTGACAGAACTGTGTTCTTTCCTGGAGGCTGTAGGGGAGAATCTGATTTTTTTTTTCACTTTATCTAGGTTTTAGAAGATTCCACATTCTATCTTCAAAGCCAATAGTATCCTATATCTATGGCCTTCTTCTATTGTCATTTCTCTCACTGAGCACAGCATGGAAAGTTTTTTTGCTTTTAAGGGGCTCACATGATTTGATTAGCCCCACTGAGTAGCCCTCATCACCCTTCCAATTCCCACATCAGTGTCTTTAAACTTAATGACATCTGCAAAGCTTCTTTTATCATATAAGGTAACATACAAGGCCTAGGGGTCAGGATGGGCATCTCTGGGAGGTCACTATGCTGTCAACCAAGCTAAGTCCTATGGTTTCAGCAGATGTCCATGAGGGGGTGAGCTGCATGTCATAAAGATAAAAAAAATGTAGAAGAGTAACTAACAGCTCATTGTGGAATAACGAACATTCTTTTCTGAATTGTAGAGTTAGACTGAGTCAATTATGGACACAAAGATAGTGAGAAAAGTAAATGAAAGAGTAATCTTAGCCCAAAACTGAGATAAAGGAATGTGTGTGGAAATGCTTAGCTTCTTATCAGAAGGATAGTTAAGTGAAGGCCTCTTATATCAATATGGTACTTTTGGCTACTACGGGTAACAGGATATTTGACCAATGGCAGGAAAAATTATGGAGATACTTAATTATCTCACATTTCAAGAAGTCTAGAGGTAGACATCAGAGCTGTTCGGTGGTTAACCAAGATCATTAAGGATCCAGTCTCTCTTCATCTTTAACTCTGTCATCTTCAGTGTGTTAGGCTACATTTCTCCTCGTGATTACAAGATGGCTGCCTAAGTGCAAAGTAGCACATCTTTATATTGTATCAGCTAAAGCAGGAAGGAAGAGGGTTGGTTGTAGGAAAGGAAATTTCTCTTCATAGATCTCTTTCTTATCAGGGAGAAACACTTTCCCAGAAGTCTTCATCCTCTTTTTCATTTTACATGTGGTCAGATGCCCAGAACTAAATCAATCACTGGTAAAGAGGAAGGCAATTGTGATGACTAGTTTAGATCAGTGGTGATTACCCATGAGGGTATATACATTGTCACTTGAACAAAACCATAGTTCTGTTAGCAGGAAAGAGATGGGGAATAACTCTCCTTCCATAGCCTAGGTGACAACAGTGACTCCCACGGTTTAGGAATGTCACTGGAGGTCTTTTCTGGTTATGAGAACAGGAATGTGTCATCGCTCTTGGCCTTCCCTTCATTCTGAGTCAATGACTCCACTCAAGACAAACTCCAACATATTCCCGCAATCCACTTGCTCCCTTCTTTGCTTTCTTCCTTTCATTGGAGATTTCTCACTTAAAAGCTGTGTTACTGTGGGCAAGTTTTAACCTCTCTGAACCTTTATTACTTTTATAATACAGATCTTCTAGGTTTGTTTTAGGAACATCTATAAATCAATATAAAAGTCAGAACAGCATTGGGAAAATAGACAAAGGATAAAAACAAGCAGTTAACAAAAAAAGAAAGAAAAGAAAACTACAGGTTAATGAGCACTTGCAGAAATTCTCAAACTCATAAGTAAATAAAGAAGCACAAACTAAAAAACAATGGAATATTTCTTTACAATGACTCTAATAAAAAAATTAAAAGGTAGTTATGCTAAGTGTTGGAAAGATGCCAAGTTAAGAGCCCTGGTCTACTACTGGTGGCTGCAAGGATTGTTGTGGTTTTTCTTTCATGTCATCTGGTGAGATAATATAAATTGTACATACCCTATAGCCTAGCAATTTCACTCTGGGATAGACAGCACAGGGAATTTCTAACGCATCCCCATAAAGGGACATGTATGATATTTTCATCACAAACTTGTATGTGTGGACAAGAAGTCAGAAATATGTTGGCTGAGTATTACTGGAGAATGAAAAGGCAAAATTTGTATTGCAGGTGGAGTTTATAAAGCAATTAGAAGAAACAGAAATCGATACACATACCTACTGGCTGGATCTTAAAAACATAGTGATGGATGAAGAAGCAAAGAATAGCATATGTTATAGATACAAGAGAGGTTAAGTAAATTAAAATATGTATGATTCTATGACAATAGGCACTTTCCAAGGGACAATGAAAACAAAGAGATGCTCTCTCCATACACCAGCATGTTTGCCTTGTCAAAGGAAGGGGCATGGAAGAGCGGAACCAGGATAAAATAGAACAAAACCAGAGAGAAGCCTTGAAGTACAGCTCAGGCACGGAGACATATGAATTAATGGACCCTTTACATCAAAGAGGGAAAATAATCTTATTCATTATCATAATTATTTTTATAGAATGAATTCCTGGAAGATGACTTTATCTCATTCTCAGTTATGAGAAAGATATGAAAACAGCCAGTTTTTCGAGGTGCTAGAGAAGGTCCTTGATCAGAGGACCTGACCTATTACTGGTGAGCCTAGGGCTGGGGGCAATTTCCCTTTCTCCCCAGAGCAGAGAGGTCTGCCCATGTGGAGCTGCTGTCAACCTCTTGTTCGTTCCCTGACTGGGCTGAGAGATAAAGGGCCAGTCACAGCTGTTCTGAGATGTGGTTGCTGATAAACCCCAGGAGAACCGGATCATGTGGGTGCAGATAATCTCATGACAGCATCAGATTAGCCTGTCGCACGTTAGGATCACAGGATCTTAGACCCCGGGAGTTGAAGGGGGTCTCAGGGTTCGACCTCCCGGAATTCATTGCTGGAGCCCTTGATAACCTTTCGCCCCAGCTTCACAAAAAGCCAGGAGCTCTATAGTTTGTGTGGCAATTCCTGTACTTCTCTGTCCCCCAATCCCAGGTCCCTCATTCCTCCAGCCCTCTCTCAGAGACTGAGGAGTCCAGACCCCTCACCCATCCCAGGGGATCCTTGTGGTATAGGTCTGCTTCCCTCGTCTCTGACCAAAACTGACCGCTGTCCTGAACACCATACCTAACTGCAGAACCAGCCTGCAGCTCCTGCTTCCTGCTGGGAATAGACCCACCAGGGCCATTAGCATGGTGACTGTTCTACCCATAGTGCTCTACGTCAGGGAACAGCTTATCTGGCCCTTGAGAGATAAAGCTTTCAGACCGTAGCCCTAGTGCCTTTCACCACTGGCAGGGGCGTTGGCATCACTTGGAAGCTTCTTAGAAACAGAGGGTCTCTGACACATTCCAGATCTCCTGAATAAGAAGGTGCAAAATGACATGAGCCCCTGACAGTGAAGTTTGGGAAGTCTCAGCCTCAGTGTAAGTGTTCCCCAGGTTTGGTTATTAAAAAGAGATAAAAGGCAGGATGTGAAGGCTCACTTGTGTTCGAATCCTCATTTTGTCACTTCCTTGATAAGTGACGGTTTCAAGCCCTGATACCTCATCACTGCACTGAGATAATCAGATACGATAACTTTAGAGGGCCTGTAAGACTT
Source organism: Talpa europaea (assembly GCF_964194135.1). Taxonomy (NCBI): domain Eukaryota; kingdom Metazoa; phylum Chordata; class Mammalia; order Eulipotyphla; family Talpidae; genus Talpa; species Talpa europaea. Next base: position 113,898,220 of record NC_140071.1, read on the forward strand.
GAATTAGAAGAACAAACCCAAAAGAAAGGCTTGATTAATACCCAATTTTATTTTTACAATATTATTTCTAATGCCAGCCGTGGGTTCTCTCTGTTTCAGGAGCAGGAGAAACATACTTTGCGTAGATTACCCAGAACTTTCATGTTGGTGGCCTTGGGTGTTTCCTCAGAATTCCAGCTATGCAAATACTCTGAGTCAGCAGGTGAGGAGGGCAAGGGCAAGCCAGCCCTCAGCCCCACCCCATCAGGCTGTTCCCCTACACAAGGAGAGGGAAATGATTGCTTTCTGATTATGGACAAATTGGTTTGTGTGGCCTGGAGTTACAGCCTCTTGTTCCTCTGAGCAACAGTGCCTGGATCAAACTAAAACAAGGTAAAAAAAGCAAACAAACCCTGTCCGTCACCAGGAAGCTGCTGTGAGCAGTGAGCAGGCTGTCTTCCACACGACTCTGCCCTAGGCCATGAAATGGTTGGCATCGCGTTCTGATTTGCATTTAGTATCTGCTTTTCCTGCACAGGGTTCAAGTCAAACTGCCTGGCTGGGTCCCAGGTGAAAGCAGGTGAGAAGGTGGACACTATTTAAATGAGGAAAGGTTTGCAGAAGCTGTGTGTTTCCAAGATAGGGCATTGTTTTAGTTTACATTTGTCCACTGTTGTTCAAAATGAAAAGCTGAGACAAAGGGGGAGCTCAGTGCTCCGGAGGCCTGTGAGGAACAAGGGCTTGTTTTATACAAGCTCCCTGTTTGACTTTTCGAGGGTTGCTTGTTGAGAGTAATGAAGACCATCCAAATATTTTCAAGGATGCAGTCTCCAGAAAGGGTATTTATCCCCAAGCAGTGTTTATTTTCATAATACATACATAATTCACACCACATTACTTCAACACAAAGCAATTCCCTTATTGTGCTCTGTAGATTTCTCAAGAGTGAACGGTATAATTTTTAACTAGGAACCAACTTCTCTATGATGGATTTTTCACATGAATTTCAAAGAAGCTAGTCCGTGAAATTACACACACACACACACACACACACACATACACTGAAAAGCTAGCACAAAGTTGAGTTACACACTTAGTTTTAAGACTATTTGGCAAATTGATAGAAGAGCTGACATGGTGGAGATGTCACTATGGATTTCTAGCTTATAATTCCTTTACCCCTCATGGGCCTCAACTCCCTGATCTGTAAAGTTAAAAGTAGTGGGTATCACTGTCACAGTGCAATCTCCATATAGCGGGGAGGTGCCATGTTCCCTGCCTAATGAGGGCAGGAGCTGAGTGGGGTAGGGCAGCTAGAGAAGATTCTGGGGGAGGCATGGGAAGCACACATGTGAAGAATGAGTCCCACTTGCTTCTTGGCTTTAGAATTGCACCAGGGACTTGTGAGATATGGAAGGGGACACATAGAGTTGAGACATGTAGAGTCATTTGGAAGAGATGTGGGTGAGATACCTGTGAGGAGGGCTGTTACCTTGATTCGGACTTTAATTTTACCTTTCATTCCAGACTTGCCTGGCCTTTTGCCCATTTTCTTATAGCTCCCTACCAGAAGATACCTCGGACTTGTGGCAAGCTTTTGGGCCTCTATTTTGGGCCAAACCTGCTTGCAGTTAGCTATGGGGTGATGGGCAACTTTGTGTGTTTCACTGGGAAACTATATCCTTTCTCTTCTTTCCTCTCTATGCACACTAATCTATCATAGTTCTTACACACCAAAAGTATGTTTTGTCTTTATGTGGCAGGTGGCAGAACCCCTTTAAAGCATGCAAATTTGGGGATCCCAGGATGCCCACTAATGTCACTGGTAATTCACTGAGCTCTAACTCTCCCATTGACTAGGGAAAAGGCTGCAACAGCAGGTGACTGACACAGTGTGAAGAGAATGACCTGTGTGTGGGGAGAGGCTGGGGTTCAGCATCCTCTACTCCCCTCAGCCAAAACAACTTCCCTTTTTTGCTTTACACATAAAGCTTTGGGAATGTGGATCACTTTGAAGAAACAGTCTTCAAAGCTAAGCAAAAGCTCAAAAGATACTTTAGACGATCACTAAAGTTGGGTGATCATATATAATTTATTATCGACACCAGGATATTTTGAGATTAGAAAGGAGATGCTACTAATAACTACACTGGGGCAACAGACTTAAATGGAAGCATCCTGGACAGAGATGTATGATTGCTTGCCCTCTGTGTCCTGACCTGACTCAGAGGAGGTTGCTTCTCTATCCTATAATCCTATGGCTTGACCTCTTTTCCACAGAGTTCTGGGAGCAGCCCCAGGGACAGAAGCAATCAAGGACAACCTCAGGGAATTAAGTCATTAAGTGACAGCCTCAGGAACAGCAGCAGCCAGCAGGGACAATTCCAGGGACAGAAGCCAGCACAAGACAGCACCATGCTAACTTACCAGAGAAGGCAGCTGGAAGAAATGTCAAGACCACCTGCAAATGACATACATAGTTTCAGCCTGACTCTTGTTCAGAATCATGTGAGAATCACAACTTCCACGGGGAAAACATCAGTGAATCAACCAGCAATTACCAGTAAGCAAGTGACCACAAAGAACTCAGCCTAGGAGACAAGCAATGGTGGTGAAAGATTAAGCAAACAGGCAAAATCACGGGTTCCTGGAGTGGAAGAAACAGTCAATGGAGGAGAAGGTCACAAGGCAAAAGGTTTCATTCCCCAGGCAGGTTGTCAGATGGAGTATTGTGCTAACTGGACAAATCCTAGTGGGCTTTCTGCAGAGGAAATAAAATATGGGGGCATGGAGAATCTCCCATCTCTTCAACAGGTGCACACACAGGACTGTGAGAATTCCTGGTTCAGACTTGGTTGAGGAAGATTACCTGCTTGCTTCATTAAATTCCCCACCCTTTGCCCACCCAACCAGAGTTTGCTGCTTGACATCATACCTAGTTACTCTGCTCTGCCATTGTCCCTGACAGTGAAATGAACCTTCCCTCACTTCTGTTCTAATCTCATTATTGGTGAAACAATGAGAAGCCTGGTGATGTAATGAGTGATAACAAAGTATGTAGAAGGTGCTTATTTACTTTTGATTTTTTTTTATAGTTGCCTTTTAGTTGGCAGATCAAGATCAGAAACATTTATTTCAGCTAGGAATAGAGCACGTTTCTGCATTCTAGTCTGGACATACTTTCCTACTTGCTAGGTACACAGACTGGGCAAGCACTGTAATGGGTTTGGATCTTGGTTTTCTCATCTGACAAATGAGGAGGTACTGGTATTTTCCCCACCTTCCTTGTGTATCAGTGATGAGTTTCCCCCACACACTGTATTGGCTTGCTTTTTCATACCCCTGCCCCATCCCATGCCCAGAGGGTTCTACAATGCCTCTCAGATTATGTTCTTTTTATTTTTAAAAAGATTTATTTATGCACACAAGAACTGGGGTACAGGCCAGAGGTGTGGGGGGTGAGAGGATTCACCAGAGACAGAGTGGGGAATGAACAGACAAATCTACTGAAATATGCTGCTGAGGGGAGCAATGGGCAGATCAGGAGAGGTCTGCTGTGCCATGTGGGTAGCTCCCTGGCCGGGGGATCGAACTTGCATTTGCAGTGGCTTCCGGGAAACTGCTCCATTTAGATTGTATCTCCTTTATACGTCCCTCCTAGGGTTGTTCTCCTTTGCTCCCAATCATCAAACACTTCCTTTTTTCTTAATTTTTATGCAAAACAGTTGACTTTCTACATATGTTAATAATTCAGATGATGCTAACTTTGGGGAAACCAAAGTTCACATTACAGCACTGCAAACAGCTAAAGGTTAAATACTGGACTTTTATTTCTGTGAAGCACTTTGGCCATTACCACCGACTCGGGTTTCTGTCTCCTATCTTATGCCCCCTCCCTTTTCTCAATGCTTGCATAGAAAAGTTGCCCACGAATCATTTTGCAGAGGAACTCAGCTCCTCCAGCCCTTACTTCCAAACTCTGCTCTTGCTTCCCTTGCAGACTCCAAAGGTTCATTAATAAGCTTGGCTAAACAATGTGCCACACTCTATGGGTGGTTGTAAATAAGAAAAAGTTTCTCTTAGGGGAGAAAGAAAACACATCCAATTTAGGAACTAGTTTGGAAACCATGATCTGGGAGGGCTCCATGTGCTGAGCCAGGGAGAGAATGACAAACATGTCGCTCAGAGTTATTGGCAAGAAGAGATGGGCCCAGTGTCAGAAGGGGAGAGGTAGACCTGGAGGCCAGAATGCTGCTGCTCTGTGCCTTCCGCAAAGCAGGCTGCTTGCCCCCCCAAAGAATACACCTCACCAGTGGCTCAGAGCCTCTTGCCTTCTGTTAACAGACTCTTTCCTGATGCTGTAGGATTTGGGGTGTGGGGGCTCCCCTCTCTCTCCCTTCTGGCAGCACAACTCAAACCCAAACCCTTCCAGAGTCCGACCCACGCAACCCTACTCTCAGGAGAAGAGAGAGAAGCCCCTGTGCTACGGGCAGGGAGCACTTGATTTTTCAATGGGCTGCGATTGACTAATTATGTCACGGCAAACAAGATAATCTTTGAAAACTGGAACATGGGTTACGAAGGACGGAAGGACTTAATTAATCATTATCGCTCAGGTGGGATTGATTCAGGCTTGATGCTAGCCCATAAGAAGGGCCCAGGGAGTTCCTGGCATTCTATGAGGTGTGAAGGGAAGAGATGGAGCCAGTTATTACAGCTTCACTGTAACTAATCAAAATGAGAATATGCAGGGCAGTGAGGTGCGCTATTTTGGTGCTACAGCGAGAGGTCTTATATAAATGCTAACAAGCAAGAATAGGATTTTGACTGGCCAGGACAGGAACCACAGCTCCTGTTTCCTTGGACAACAGTGAGGCCTCACTTTAATTTGCAGAAGTTTTAAGCTCTAGATGCTGATACCTGGAGGGCAGAAGGGAAGAAGGTGCCTGCTAATGGATGTAATAGATTAAAACTGAAATCCATATGGATTACTCCAGTCTTAGAAATACCATTGTCTGCTTTGTGCCCTCCTATTTGTTTCATTCATTTCTTGTTCCTACAGTATTTGCTGGGAGAGCTTTTATTTCAGGAATGACACAGGCCTTCTAGCCAAATGTAGTATATTCAAAAGTTGGAATTTACAAGAGTGGACTTCAGAGTCAGACAGATCAGAATTGAGTCTCTCACTGATATCTTGAGCCAATATATTTAGCTTCTTTTTTAAAAAAAAAAATTTATTTATGCATACAATAACTGGGGTATAGGCCAGAGGTGTGGGGGGTGAGAGGATTCACCAGAGACAGAGTAGGGAACAGAACAGGCAAATCTACTGAAACACACTGCTGAGGGGAGCAGCAGGCAAATCAGAAGAGGTCTGCTGCCCCATGTGGGTAGCTCCCTGGCCAGGGATCGAACTCGTGCTGCAGTGGCTGCAGACAGCTTCATAGGTTGCATCTTAACCCCTTGTGTAGCCAGGGAGGCCATATTTAGCTTCTTTAAGATTTCCTCATCTGAAAAATGGGGTTAATGAGAGCGTGCCCTGGATATCTTTAGGGATTAATTGAATTATATAAGTAAAGTTTCCGCTCTGGGCCTGGCATACAGGAGGTGCTTAGCAAGTGGTAGCTAGTTTTATCATCATCATCATTATTATTTCTTGATGACTTCACGTCGCACTAAGCAGTGAACTGAAATCGGACTGACTTAGCAGGGAACACAGGCTATAGCTGGCTACACCATCACATGCTCCACTCTCTTCTCCTAGAAAACAAAGCATCCTTTGAAAAGGAATTACTTTCGTTTCCCATGGGAAGTAATTTCTACAACCCATGAGTAAATGCAGTCTAATGACTAGAATGTGACAGTAGCTATCAAGAATGAAATGTTCCATAAACAGTACTGCCTCCTAAAATTACTCAATCTCAGAGCTGTTTGTGTCTTCTCTTGCCCCCACATTCTTTGCTGCTGCTTTGCATTCTCCCCACCACTCACCTTTCCCCTATCCCATCATTTTGGGACACTTAGACCTGGCTAGCACCCCCAAATCTTTGAAGAGTGTGAGACTGTCCTGAACTTCCAGAAAAAGTGCAAAGGACTAGAGGCAACCTGCTTATCCTGAGTGGCCTGGAGGATGGGCGCCGGGGGAGCTCGGAGAGGGTCTTAAAGCATCGAAAGGCAGTTTGCCAACAGGCAGACCCATGGACCATGCCTCCTACATTTTCAGGGAACATGGTTTAATCTCAAAACATCTGCAACAGTCTGCAACATTTTCCCAGGGGTTTTACTCTAAGCTGACAAAAGATACGGGACACCCCCACAGATTCTGTGACATATCTTGGTATTATTGAGCAAACATCAGTTAGGACCCCATGTCAGAAGCTGTGTCAGTGTGAATAGGAAATATGTCAATGCTCTTATCACTGCTGACAGACTCTGGAACCTACCTGCTGATAGTGTCAGTAAGGCAGCTCCCTGCCGCTCTCCCACTTTTATGAAAGCATTGTTCTCAGGCAGGAAAAAAATAATTAAGGTGCTTTCTGAGTTTGTGTTTACTTTTTGAGAATAGTGAGATTTCCATATTCAATGCAATGCACCTTGCTGACATACAACAAATGCCAATGAATTCAATATTTTTTTGAAGCACACCCAGGGCTTATTTTTCCACTTCTTAAGCTTTCTTTCTGCACCCTCAATAATGGGAACCCCAACTCTAAAATAGTGTCAGATTTAATGCCTTTATTTTAAGTATTAAGAAACTAAGGCCTGGAGATTGTAAATTATTTCACTGGGACACCACAAACAATTAGCAACACAGCAGTCTTGAGTCCTGAACTTCAGACCTATGGGTCAAAATGTTGCCTAACATAACTCATTTACTAATGTTGTTCATTTCCATCACTTGCTTTGAAAATGTTTCATGTCTTCGAACTTCTCTATATTCTAAATTAGAAACCATAGACAGCATGAAACATACTTTGAATATTTTCTGAATGAGTGAACTTTATTTAAAAAGGGAGGATTTTCTCAAACATTTACATTTTGGGCTCTCTCTTACAATGTGGACCATCTGACAATATTATTTTGCATTCTTGCAAGGCAACACAGCTGGAGCTAAGTAGCATTTGTTCACTTCTGAAGGTGCCTGTGCTTGCTACTTGCCACAGTCCTCACTACTCCCTGCGGCTCATATCCAGCCTGTTTTACTCCTTTACCTGACTTTCTGCTGTATCCATCAGGACATGACCCTGAATTAAAAACATGCCAACTTCAAGGCAGGATTGCTCCAACATAGATATTATTTCAGGTGTCCCTTCTTCTTAAGAGCAGCCTGAAATTGCCTTGAATGCCCAAATCCATGGCCTAAGAAAATTAAGACTTTCCCAGTAATTTTGTGTGAGCACTCATAGATTAGTATTCTCATGGTCTGCTTTGCCTCTAGGGCCTATGGTTTTGACTCATGACTACTTGAAAGGATCTAGATACTTCCTTGGACTCCTCCCATTACCCCAGGCAGTCCAGGATTATGAGTGGGCTGTAATGATTTGGGGGAAGCCAAGATGGGGAGGAGGTATTGTGGAAGAAATATAATACCCCCCCACACACACACATACACATAGCAGCAGCAGCAGTAGCAGCATATATAACTTAAAGTTTCATCTTCCATGGGGATTTTTCTCTGCTGTTCTTCCATCGAGAGTTCTGTCATTCTGTCTCCCTGCCTGCTCCCCAGTGTTCCCAACCTGTTTCGAAGTTCCCTCTCTCCACAGCAGAGGAATCAGCCATCTTTCAGACATACTCTTGCAAACTCATCCAAGTGCTCACAGGGCAAAGACCTCTTTTCTGCTAATACTGTATGTCTCTTAGAAAGAAGTCAGAATTCTAGATAGTAAATATTTTCCAGTTACACTTCTTAGATATTCTATGACTGTGTAGTGGTAAGTCACAGGTAAGTTCCTAGGCTCTTATTCCTGGTGTGAATCAGTCTGATTCCCTGACTTTAGATCAATTGATCAGTCTTAAACATCACAGTCCTAAGGATTTCTCTGTTTACATGCCTGCCTCGCCTATTGGACAGAAAAATCTAAATCTAAATTTAACTTTAGATTTTCTTTATCTTATCAGTGGGGAGAGTAGAAGGAAGGTCCAGGGAGCAGGAGGGAGACATAGGTATTCAATAAGCAATCGGTAAAGAAAAGAAGGAAGGAGGAAAGGAGAGTTGGTTACCTAACAAAGTTGTCCTGGTGTTTACTGTACAAGAAGCACCAACTAAATGGGGCAAATGAGCGTTGAAAACCAGGTGTGCTCTGCCCACCAAGACCCTGTGTCTGTGTATTTCCTCCATTTGCCTGTCTCTCCCCCACTTGCTGCCCTCCTCCAGAGGATTTTCTAATTCTCACAGAAGGTGCTACATGGGCTGAGGACTGAGTGTAAAATCATTTTGCCTAAGGAGGATTTTTTGGACACTTCGAATTGTTTTCAACCCAAAGAAAATTCCCCTTCTTTGTCTGTATTTGCCACAATGGACTCTGGGAAAGAGGCTGGGGAGGTGAATTACCCACTGCAAGGGAACCCACAAAATTTGAAGAAGTGAATTATTCGAGACTGAAAATCAGTAAAATCTCCAGTCCCTCCAGATTGCATTTGTGGGCTTCTGTCCTGTGTCTGACTGTCCCCCTCAAGAATTGCTGGACCCCAGTGCCACAGCTCATGGTCCAGGCCTTTCCGGGAGCAGCATGCTCAGCTGGCAGCCACGCAGCAGCCTCTCGCCCCGGGTCCCTGCAGCTCAGCCTGTCACCTTCCATTACCAGAATTCTGGTAGGGGAAGAGCATCTGGCAAGGAAGAGTCTGCTGGCCCAAGGGGTGAATTTAGGTTGGATTTCAAGGCTGAGCTAAGCAATATTTCAGCTGAGCTCCGGGAAGGCGGACACAGCGGCCATGTGTGAAATGAGCACTCAGCTGAGCCCCGGGCCGCGGACGCGGTGGAGGCCATGGCCCCAGGCCACCCCCCCTTGCCCCCCCCCCCCCCCCCCCGCGCTGCGCCGCGCCCTTGCTGAGTGGGCTCACCAGCCAGGAGCCCGCGGGTGGCTCGCGCGGGCCCCTGCCCTCCGCTCCAAGACGCTGCTCAAAGCAGGAGAGGGAGCAGCAAAGCACATGCTTTGTGGATAGGCCCAGGTTAGCCTCTCAGTGAGCCTGCATCATCTCCCACTCTGGATGCGATGCAGTGTCCGTGCCTCTGTTCAAGACTCCAGTGCTTTCCTTAAGCTGCTAGCTAGGATCAAGGTAGAGAGTCCTTGCAGAAAGTATGATCACAGGAAAAGACCGATCGAAGCTATAGTTTTCTGTGATTAAGAACTCAGGACCCAGGCTTGGATGGAGGGGTTGGAATGCCGCCTTCCCCATGTAATAACTAATCACTTAGTCTCTCAGGCCTCAGTTTTCCTTGCTATAAAATGGGGCCTTTTTCCCTCCCAATAATAGCAGCTTTGAGGACTCTGAAAATTAGATGGAAAAAATGCTTAAAGTACTTATAAACAGTGCCCCGCAGACTAAGTGGTCATATTGAGAGGAACTGAGACCAGGAGGACTTGGGGAACGGAAAAGGCTGAGACACGGGACAGTGGTTTTATTTTTTTATTTATTTTTTTTAAATAATAAATTTTATTTTTATATTCCCCCATACAATTGCAAATGCCCCATCCTGAACCCAATCCCTCCCCTCCTGGCCCCCACCCCCCAAAAAGTGTCTGTGGTTCATAGTTTTTTGTTGATTTTGATTTTCACTTTCTTATAGTTATTCATTTTCCTGGTCCCTTATTTAAGTTTTCTAGATTCCTGCTATGAGTGAGACCATCCGGTATTTTTCTTTTTCTTTCTGGCTTATTTCGCTGAGCATGATCCCTTCCAGCGCCATCCATGTTGCTGCAAATTGCATGTGTTTATCTTTTTTGAATGCTGAGTAATATTCCATGGTATATATGTACCACATCTTCTTGATCCAGTCATCTATAGGATCAGAAGGAACAAAACAGCTTCCAGAAAAACAGAAGTGTTTTACTGAAATGTTGCTGAGCCCGCAAGATCCATTTACAGGATAATGAGGACACAGAAAAACAACCACCATGAAACTTCCCAACCACCTAGTGCCTAATCAATAGTTTGGCATGTCGGGCAGCAGAAGTCTGACAGTATATAGTCATAGACAGGGCTGGAGTAAACAGGCACCCTCCCTTGGACCCCTCTTGCTGTCAGGAGTTCTCTCCTCTGTGTCAAAAGATCCACACTTGCTTGCTTTCACGTCTGGTGTGGTGGCTGTTATTCTTTGGCTGGTGTACACACCTGGACCCACGAGCATCCACTCTCCTAACAATATAATAGTGATTAAAATATAAAATTGAGTCAAAATCACTACACATTTCCATAAAGTCTCAGCTATTTAAAGTGTGGTCCATGGACCAGAAGCATCAGCATCAATTGGGATATTTTTAGAACCACAGAGTCCTGGATTTTCTTCCAGGCTTTCTGTATAAAATATGCATTTTATTTAGCAAGATACCCAGGTATTTCTTTTTTTTTAAGATTTATTTATTTACACATGCAAGAGCTGGAGTAGAGGCCAGAGATATGGGGAGGGACAGTGAGAGGATTCACCAGAGACAGAGTGGGGAACAGGCAGAATGACAGAAATACATGGCTGAGGGGAGCAGCTGGTGAGACAGGAGAGGTTTGCTGTGCCATGTGGGTTAGCTCCCTGGCCAGGGACTGAACTCATGCTGCAGTGGAAGTGGATAGCTTGATAGTGCTGCATCTTAACACCTTGCGCCACCATCTTAACCCCTTGCCCCCTGCGCCCCAATACCCAGGTATATCTATGCACACTGAAGTTTGAGAAACATTGCTATAGAAAATTCCAGGAGCTTCAGTCCATTATAACCAATAATCAGCTGGCGTCTTATGAGTCAATTGGAGTTTGTATTTGAAGGTGAATTTGAACATCAAGAGCTGTAATATTTTCTCCAAAGCGACCTTCTAGCAGCCAGGCTTCTGTTTAGAGCTTTACTTCGTCCCTCTTCCTCTGGATGCCTTCAGAAGAAACTCCTGAGGGGCAGAGAATAGAGAAATGACCAGATGGGGCAGCTGGAAGGATGAAGCTAGAAACCTGGAATGATCCACAACCTGGGTCTCAGCCTCCCTGAAGCTCCAGATACTGCTTTCATCGTGGAGATTAATGGGAACCACTAGGCCCAGAGATTCTGAGGCCCAGAAGCAACCTGATTCGTTTCTGCATTTTTCAGTGATTTAGCCTTAAGGATTCTGAATCCTGAACCACCCTGGCTCCTCAGTATTCTATGAACCTGGACCATGGCTTTCATTCATTCATTTGTTCACACTACAAATATTCACTGAATGCCCACTATGTGTTGGGCACTGTGCTAGGTAAGATCCAGATTCATGCTTCCCATATCAAGTTCTTGCTATGATGTCAGTTAAACTATTTGGGTGACATTAGATGTGGGAGGACAGTTGGGCCCTTGGTGAGAGTCCTTCATTGCCCCAGTTGTTGGAAGTGTGGGTGGCTGAGAGGTCTCAGCTCAGCCCCTCTCTGGAATGTCCCTGGTCAATGTCACACCCCCAGCCTTGAGCCCCATTAATGTCTTCCAGATGGGGAGGGTCACTTGCCTTAGTGTGGAGCAATTGGGAGGGCCAGAATTACCAGTATGGTTGACTGAAGCTTGCATTGTAACAATATGACAGATCTGCATGAGACTCTCTGCCTACGCTTGTTTCTGTCATCCTCAAGGGTGTTGTTCCTGACTGAGTGCACTTCCCTCAAAAGCATTTGCCAACAAATCTCAGTGTCAGAATCTGTTTCCAGGGAAAAGACCTAAAACAATGATTTTTTTTTCTTTGTACCCTCTATGCCTGAGAGCCTCAGGCTATAGCAACAAACTACAGGTAACTAATTGGCTCAAATTGATAAATTTGCATTTTTGGAAAATATTTGCACAAAGCCTTTCAAGAGCTACAAGAGAGCAGAGGCTGGCAGATATATTTACTTACCTTGCTTTTAAGTATGAAAATGTTCTTAATCCATAAAATACATAAATACAGTCTCATTTTTTAAAAGTGGTGCACAATGCAGAATAATATAGAGTGAAATCTGAAAGACCATTTTAGCTCTGCATTTATACATATATAAATGAATACAAACATACTTATTTTTTTAAACATAAATGAGATCTCAATAATGAGATCAATTTGTCATGTTTTTTGAGGTCAATTTGTTAAAGACATTTACTTATTGAAATCTTAAAACTTGAGGGTCTTTTTATTCACTAAATGTAGATACATCTAGTGCCTTTTCGTGACTTCATACTATTCCATGACATGGACATCCCATTTAACCACTCCTTAAGGTTGAGAATTTTAATGCTAACTCATATCCAGATCTTTTCTCCTCTGGACACAGGGAGAAAGGCACCTATGTGCATGGACACAGCACAGCACATGAACACCTGATCCAATGCAGCTATGGGTGCCACATGACCAGCTTTGGCCAGTGGGTTGAGAGGGAAGTGCTCCGTGCCATTTCCAGGTTGAAGCATTTCATTGAGCTGTGAAGTCCTCCAGCAATCTATTTATTCCCTGGCACAATGGAGAAGGCCTCCTGTGGAGCTAAGGAGCCACAGATCAAGACAGCCTAGATTGCTGAATCTCCACATGAAGGAAAGCAGCCCTAAAGGTTGCCTGGATCCAGAGCAAACCTCTCCTACTGAGAACTGACCTTTGCTCTGTACAGTCACTGATTGTATTTTTTTTTTAACCACAGAATAACGTAATGTATTCTGACTAATGTACTTAATCCCTATTGGGCATTTAGACTACTTTTCATTTTTCACTATTAAATAAAATGTTGCAAAGAACATCTTTCATACACAGCTCTGAATACAGGGTAGGCATTTCTATAGCATAGATACCTAGAATAACTAATGGTGTCTTAGTCTATTTGGGCTGCTATAACAAAAACAACATAAGCTGGGTGGCCTATAGCAACAAATATTTATTTCTCACAGTTTTGGAGGCTGAAAGTCCAAGATTATAGTGCTGGCAGATTTGGTGTCTGGTGAAACCCACACTACACCCTCATAGAAAACTCTTTTTGCTATAAACTTGCATGGTGTTTTTATAAGAGGAGTTTTTATAAGACACCAGTTCCATTCATGAAGGTTTTGCTCCATTTCTTAGCATCATCACCTTGGGGATTAGGTTTTTGCATATGAATTTTGGGGACACAAATATTCAGACCGTGACAGATAGTTAAATGGTATTCATATTGAATTTTGAGAGAAACATTGAATTGTCTTCCATGGTCTTTATTAATTTACATATCCATCACTGATGCCATGGGAGCAGCAAGTCTGATTTATTTATTATTTTTTTTTTTTTTGGAGAGGGAAGATGATATTTTGTTGCTGTTTTAATTTGTGGTTCCATGACTACTAGAGGTTAAATAGTTTTTCATATTCTCATTGGCCATTGGTATTCCTTCAAGAGCTCATCTATCCATATTTCCATTTACTTTCTAAGTTAAAAACAAATTTTTTAAAGATCCCTAGAATAGAATGTCTTCAAGAAAGACTTTGAATTCTTTGCAGTCAAAGACATCTGTCTCTCTTTGTCCTTGTACTCATTTAATTTTTCAAGAATATCCATTCTTGACAAATATTTATTGAACAGTTGCTATATGCTGTATGTATTGAAGATGTGCTACTGAGCTACTGAGAATTTCTGTCCTCATGAAGTTTCAGGTCTATCAAAGAAAGGTGACACTGAACAAGTCCATTTTCTTTGTCTCTCACTTTAGTAACAGGAAGTTAAGGAGTGGAGGGACACTGTGAAAGACATGGGATGGAGCAGCAGAGAAGTGGCATAAAAACCAGGCATTGCTCCCCTCCTCTTTAGTTAGCAATGGGAACAAACATTTTCTGAGCTTCAAAGCAGGCTCTTAGGGACAGAGAATAATTGGATGCCAGAATTCCCATTTTTTCTGTTGAAGAATTTGAGGTCCATAGAAACAAAGTGACTTGCCCAAGGTTTCCTGATGCCTGATCTAAAAAGGTCTGCCCAGTCACTCCAAGTGTCTGCCTGGTAGGCCTTTGAAACTGTACCAAAACCTCATGGTAAGCCCTTGTAGGTGCAGAGTGAGAGGAGGTAGAGCCTTTGTCCTGGGAAATATAAAAAACACAGTCTCTACTCTCAAAGGGCTTACCATCTAGCTACTGCAAATTTCTCTCTAAAATACCACTTGCAGTATTTGGTTGAAAGCTTATTTTCCAAGGCCCTAAAGGAAAACAAGCTTATGCTAGACCTTGATCAAAGTTATCTTAATGCTTTAAATTTTCTTTAGGGTGACTATTTTCAAAAGAAGGTTGAAGATCTCCAGGCAGGATGTTATTGTTGAAAAGAGGGTGTGTTGACTATTCAGCCTGATATCCCACTTGCTTTCTAGAAATAGAAAATTTTAATGACCATCATGGAACTTTCTCTTGTATGAATTGGTCTGCCTTTCCTTGAAGAACCATTTAAATAGGGATGGAACTTTATTTATTTATTTATCTATCTATCTATTTATTTATTTATTAAAGAGTGTGTGTGTGTGTGTGTGTGTGTGTTTTAAGGATTTATTTATTTATTTATACAAGCACTGGGTACAGTCAGAAGCACAAGAGGGTGAGAGAATTCACCAGAGCCAGAGCGGGGAACAGAACAGGCAGATGGACCGAAATACACTGCTGAGGGGAGCAGCGGGCGCAGCAGGAGAGGTGTGCGCACCATGAGGGACCCTCACCGAAGGCCAGGGATCAAATTGGTGCTGCAGAGGCTGCGGGCAGCCTCACAGCCCAGCGCTCAACTGCTGCGCCACCAGGGGAGGCCCAGGATGGGAACTTTAGAGGAAAAGCTGGATAAAACATATTGGGCCCAGTAGTCATAATATTTAAACCTCTACTTTATCAAAAATAAAATGGGGATAACAATACAACCCCATAAGATTTGGGGGCAGATTAATATAATACACATGAAGAGTTATGTCTGTCTCAGATTAAGTGATCAATAAATGTGAGCTCTTATCATTATCATTATCCTCTTCAGTGCCAAACGCGACTTATCAACAACCTCACCCGATCTGAGACGGCAGAACCATCCACCACGGCCATCTGCCTTTGTTTGAATCTTTCAAAAACCGATGAACCCTGAAGAATAAAGGAGCCATCAATCTTGGCGTGTGAGTCATCAACAGCCGTTCATTGTTTCAGCTCCACGTAGAGCACACACCTCTGCTTTCAGGGGTTACCATCAGCTGAAATCTCAACAATTCAGGATTTCAGAGCCTATCCCACCCCACTTTCTGCCCACCCTCAACCTTCCTTACTTCTTTATTTTAAGCCCTGAATTCTCTGTCACCTGTTTCGCTTGCTGAGTCAGCACAGATTCACAAAGTTAACCTTTTTTTTAAATCCTCGTGTGCACAAATATAAAAATCTGCCCTCGTGGGCAGGCTGTCAGGCCAGGAAGAATGTGCACCCGGGATTTATTACTATCTTTCTCATGGATTCATTTTGACTTTAATTTCTTTGGGCCTCAGTCTCCCCTTTGGAAACAGGGCAGGCAGGGACGACCAAAAAAAAAAAAAAAGAAGATACTTGTTTTGGTCAGCCTCATAAGGCTCTTGGGAGAGTGAATGAGGTGATATCTAGAAGGCCCTTCAGGCTTCTTAGAGAAGGTGCTTGCTAAATACAGGGCATGATCAGATGTGGCTCACAGGAAGAGGGAGGGCAAGGTTGTCCCGGCGTGTTGGCACATATCTCTCAGGCTCTCTCCCTGTCACTGTAATTGCAGAGATGCTTTAATAACGGAGGCAGAGCGCTTGCTGGTCAGGAGGTGTGGGTCACAGGTGCGGTTCTCTTTGAGCACATGTGCAAGCTTTAATAACGGCCTGGGGGCAAGGAGCTAATCTGAAGCCAGAAATCCTTCCCTCAGCTTTAAGGACTCCCTTATTCAATTTTCCCCAACCCTCATCCCCACCACAGAAGAGGGAATCTGAGCTGGCTCACTGGCCAGCACTCCATAAGTGCTTGTGGAAGTGAGCACTAATAAAAGTGTCTTCCTCAGAAGAGCACCCGCCATGCTTTTGCCAGTGTCGAATGTTCCCTGGCACTTGAAGTGGTTATGGATTAAGAGGTGTCCCCGAGTGGGTTGGAAAGTGTGAGGCGTGGTGTGAGTTCTCTCAACCTGTGCTTCTTTGCTATCTCACTGGGCTGAGGTTGTTTGAGGGGAGGGGACTGTGAGGTGAGCTCAGTGGCCTGGCGTTGCTGGGAGACAGTCGTGAAGACTTGAAGGGAGGAGATGTTGGCATCATTAGAATACCTTGTGTCACATAAGGAAGAGCAGTCTGCTGCTGGATCCTGAGGCAGTTGCTTGGAAGAGGGATTTAAGCCTACGGTCAGCCAAGTGAGGGGAAAAAGAGGATCCCCAGGGTAGGGAACGAGGAAGATCCACACAGTCTGAAGCTTCTTCGGACTTTCTTTCCTGATGACTGGGGCCATTTGGCCTCTCCCCACCTCCACTTTTGATTCCCACATCAAAATTCCTGTGTCTTTGGCGTTAAATAAAGTTGGATTAGATCTTCATTCTGCTCTTTGGGTAAATATTTGCATTCTCTAAGCCTCAGTATCTTCATCTGTCAAACTTTACAGGCAGTAATAGTGCCAGAGTTGTGAGGTAATGAAGGCTGAGACAAACAAGGGGTCCCAGCTGGGGACGAGGGGGGAGTGGCAAGGTAGTTATAGCATTTTTTGAGATCTGGTCTCTAAACAAGATCACCAAGTTAACAGAGGTGTCCAACACCAGCCTTGGTAATCTGCCTGGAACCCCGGAGAAACAGCGCTTCCATCTCTAATCCTGTCCCTGGAGGCAGGCATCTCTGTGCGCCTGCTTCTCTGTTTACTGAGCTTTGCCTGCCCATCACACATCCTCTCAATAAATACAGACATTAGCTTATATTCCAGTGGGAAGAGTCAGACAATAGATAAAATAAACATGTGCAATACATCGTGTACTAGATAACAAGTTCTTTAAGGGACAGGGTGGGAGCTGGGACAAAGAATAATGAAGGGAAATGCAGGGTGGGCTTGCAGATTTTGAGAAAATGGCCTGGAAAGACCTCAAGGAGAAGGAGATGTTTGGATAAAGTAAAACTTCTGGCCTGGGGGTAACTTTTTTGATACCTGTTGAGCTCTAGGGCTGCTGCGTGGCTGCACATCTAGAAACACTTTTCTCTGTGCTCCACAACCTGGCTCCAGACGGACATGGAGTTGGCACCAGTGTCACGCAGACACCAATAAAAGGAGATGGGGAATCACACCAGAAGGGACTGTGGTCTTTGACAGGCCTTTGGCAGGATGCGGGAGGAAGCAGAAGACACACCCTATTCAAAGACCTGGACGGCTCTGCAGACTCTACGGAGACCGATGGCGGGGACTCTGAGAAGCCAGGTTCAGTGCCTCAGGTCCTCAACTCTCTGAGTGTGGTCAGACCACACCATTGTCATAGTCTGTTAGAAATGCTAGATTCAGGCCCCAACCAAGACACATTGAAACAGACTCTGCGTTTTAAGACCTCAGGAGATTTGTGCGCACATCAAATTTCATCTTTGCTAAATAGAGTTTGGTGTGCATGTCTGCCTCATTTCTCTAGAGTTCTCTCATCTTTAAGGAGAGTTGAACAGTTAAAGGTAGATTGGTGGTATGTGGAGTGGGAGAAGAAAAGGCTCTGGAAGGATTTGTTAGCTCCACCATCTTCAGAGAACAAAGTCCCTTCCCTAGTTGCTCTGTGAAGTCCTTCTTTGGATTTCTTCCTGTGGTCAAGATGATGGCTTCAACTTTTATTGCCTCGTTCACATTCCAGTTGGTAAAATGGAAAATGATGTAAAAGGAGAGAAATTTCCACTTCTTTTAAGGTCACACCTTTGGCTCACATTCTGTTGATACTGATCTAGTCACGTGGCCACTCATAGCTGCATGGGAGGCTAGGAAATGTTATCCTTAACTGGGTGACTGGATTCCTGCCTTCCATTACTTCTAAACCATAGAAGAAAGGGACAGTAGATTGTATGATGATAACATGCCATCTCTGACACGCCAATAAAAATAATCACTGTGGCAAGTCATAAGCTAAAGAGTGGGAGAGAACAATGACTGAAATCTAGGTACTCAGGTGACTTGGATCAAGGCCCCATCCATCCTAGCACTGTGAACTTCAGCCAGAAGGTAGTTCCCATGTCAGGTCCAAATCTGAACTCATCCAAACTATACTGAGCCCGGACCTACTGGTAAAGTTAGACCAGGCGATGGTTAGCATCTCTCTAGTCTGATCCATGTCTATGCCATACCAGTTGTTAACTATTTTCAATATTCCCTCTTCTCTCATCTCTTGAGGTTCCGCAAGTGTCTGAAATGGGATTTTCTCTTAGTCTCACAACTTAACTCTCCAGAGAGACTGATGAGATGCAGTAGGGGAAAAATTATAATCGCTAGTATGCTTCAGGGCACTTTTTTCTCCTCCCTGTACAGAATTAACTTTTAACTTAATTTACATGTCCAAGGATAAAAATTGTCATAGTCTATTTCCTCCACTTTTCCCTTCAAGCCCTGCTTTCTGCTTTTTAACTTTTAGAGAATTGTTGTCTCTAAAGAAATAGGACATATATGGGTTGGGGGAAAATGATATTCTGTCTCCTCAGAAAGCAGTATCCAAGTGAAAAGAAACTAGGTGTTACATTTTCTGCACAGGATATCACTTGTGCTTCTGAATTGGGTGAAAAAGGTGCTAAGAGTGACATAGGAATTGTTTGAACATGTTTTCCATAACATGGCTGCTGTGTTTAGCCTATGTTCTGGTCATGCAGGCTATGATGTGAATGGCATCCCTTGTGGTTGTCCAAGATGCAGACCCTGCTCCACAGTGGGTCTTTCTCTGCTTCAGCGCACGGCCCACTATTGTGTTTTTCAATCCAGTTACATTGGTCTTATAGTTGTGTATGGTTTTGTCTAGATTCTCACAATAGGTTAAACACCAATACTCATTTTTGGAGTTGTAAGATTTCAACATTTCTTACGTCTTTGTATATATTTTATTTGCATTTAGTAATGACTGCACCATTTTACCAAGAAAGGTATCCACAATATTTTTATTGTAGGTAGTAATATCAGTGCCACATGTAAGGTTGTGTAGGTTGTGTACTGCACAAATATAGCTGTATGCAGGGTTCCACAGGCAACGCTGTTAAAGATGAGATTACTTTGCTAACAATGGGTTTTATGACTGCTATTTTCTTCTTAAATATTCTGGATGAGGGACTACAGTCTATTTTGTTTTAGATACTTATACCTCTTTTTTTTTTACTGTGGTAAAATATAAATGACATAATTTTTATCATTTTAAGTGTACAATTCAAAACATTACATACATTCACAATATTTTATATCCTCCTCATCTTTCTAATCCAAAACTTTTAACTATCTGCAACATAAACTCTGTATTCATTGTAAGTTCCCATTCTCCCATTCTTCACTCCACCTCTAGACCTTGATAACTTCTATTCTGTTTTCTGACTCTACAAATTTGTCTATTCTAGGTAGCTCAGGGATATGGAATCCCACAGTATTTATCATTTGTTTCTGGCTTATTTCACTAAGCATAGTGCCCCAGGGATATATGTTGCAGCAAATATCAAAATTTTATTTCTTTTGATGGATGAATAATATTCTATTATAGGTATATACTATATTTTATTGATGCACTCATCTGTTGATGAACACTTGGATTGGTTCCACCTTTTGGCTATTGTGAATGATGCTGTAATGGACACTGATAATATAGATACTGACACTTTACAATAGCTGAATCCCTATTTTCAATTCTCTTGATACATATCTAAGAGTTAAACGATTAGATAATATAATTCTATATTTAAGTTCTTGAGGAATCATCTAACTGTTTTCCAAAGCAGCTGCACCATTTTATATTCCTACCAGCAATACAAGAAGGTTTCAACTTTCTGCACACTTTTCAATGCCTCCTATATGCTGTTTTATTGTTATTATTAGTACTATTGTTATTGTTGCCATTCTTGTAGGTGTGAAGTGGTACCTCATTGCGGTAGGATCACAATCCCCCAAGTCTTGATTATATTACTGACAGTGTTAGGATGAGTGTGACTACCTCTAAAAGACTTGGGAAAATTTTCTGGCTTTAGACTCCTAGACAAAGCATAGCACTCAGGCGATAGAATCTACCAACAATTTTCAGTGTCTATTGATGAGTGATTCGTGCCTGGATGGGTGATGCTGAAGGCATAGTATTCTCTGGGCTACCTAATACTAGATACATTTGATGATCACAGGGAGTAGTAGCCTAAGGCTACTGAAGCTTTGTGATGAAATAGGACAGCCCCTTACAGAATGGCTAAGCAGTGCTTCCAGGGTGCTGCCTGATCCCATTGCTTAATTTCACAAATGTGTGACACCATAAAAAATGGTAAGAGAAGAGACACTTCCTTGTCTGGGGCCTCCAAAAACATACCAGGGAAGAAGTGTGCAGATTATCAGAGATTACAGGACTAACATGCTAAGAGAAGAACAAAAAAGCATGTGATTATTTAAGTGTACTAGTTGGGATAATGTTTAGCAGCTCTAAAAAAAGACTGAAATAACAGACAAAAGGAATTGGCCTCCAAACCATTGAGTAAACATCCTGAGTTATAGCGCTAAAAAGGAAAGTCAGTATTCAGGTGAGCAGACAATGGAGTCAATGATCAGCCTCACACCAGAATCTTCTGGAAAACATCATTTAAATAGATGTCTCCATATTTGAAAATAAAACCTTAAAGGGTGGGGGGTATATATGGTCTATGAAACAGTATTAGCAAAGAAGAAAATCTCATGTTATCCCGAAGACCCAGAGGAATAGTAAACCTTTGAAAATGGTTACAAGAATCAAAACATTTTTGAAACTCATCAGGCATCCTCAGCAGGATGCAAAGGAACTCTGTGACAGAGGAGCAGAAAAGCATGGGGGGAAATGGGCTAAGGTAAAAAATGACCACTGAAATATTAAATCAAAACAGCTTATGGAAAATAATGATAAAAGCCACTCTATTTTAGCTCCTCACCGTCATTTTCCCTCATTTTATATATTAACATGCAAAGTTTTAGGCATATATCAAAGTAGACAGGAGAGTATAATGAACTCCCTTATTCCTGTCAGCCAGCTCTAACAAGTTCCAACTTATGTCCCATCTGGTTCATCTAAACCTTCACTCATTCTTCCCAACACCCTCCCATGGCAGTTATTTTGGCCCTGTCTCTCCTCATCCTTCTATCGCGAAATATATTTGGATTCCACCCCTCACCAAAGCCTCTACCATCAAGTCACCCTCACCCGCTGCCGCTCACATTGGCTCATTATTTCCAACTGATCTTTGTTTCCATTCCTGTCTTCAATTCTGTTACAAAAGGAGACAGACATAGAAAACCACACACAGCAAAGGTAGAGATTAGGTATTCATGTCGCCAACTCATGTAACAACCGCCTAGAAGGAGAAATTGAACTTCATCAGTCAGCCCAGTGTGTCCCATCTGTGCCCCATTCAACAAAATACCACAGCCTGAGTAGTTTAAACAGCACAAATCCTCTCACAGTTCTGGAGCCTGCAAGCCCCAGATCAAGGTGTTGGCCAGTCTGGTTTCTGCTGAGGCCTCCCCTCCTGATTTGCAGATGGCCACTTCCTGGTTGTGCCCTCACACTGTCTTTCCTCTGTGCAGTCTGTGCCTTAATCTCCTCTTCCTATAAGGATGTCAGGCTGTTTGTATTGGGTCAGGAACCACCCTAGGGCTCTCCAGGAACATTAATAACCTCTATAAATATCCACTCTCCAAATACAGTCACATTTTGAGGCATGGGGATTTGTGGGTCAGGACTTCAATACATGAGTTTGAAAGGAGACACAATTTACTCTCCCTAACACCCACCAAACAAAATCACTATGCTGATTATTTTAAAGATTTATTTTATTTATTTATGCATACAAGAACTGGGGTCCAGGCCAGGGGTACTGGGAGTGAGAGGATTCTCCAGAGATAGAGTGGGGAGCAGAATGGGCAGATCTAGTGAAATACACTGCCCAGAAGAGCAGCAGGCGAGACAGGAAAAGTCTGCTGTGCCATGTGGGTTAGCTCCCTGCCTGGGGATCGAACTCAGGCTGCAGTGGCTGGCGATAATTTCATAGTACTGAGACTTTAACCCCTGCACCACCAGGGAGGCCCCACGATGCTGATTTTTATGGTAATCACTCCCTTCTGTTTCTATGGTCTCATCAACCAAGACACCAGAGTTTAGCCTTCCCAATTTTTAAAAATGTGAAATGTCACTAAATTTCTTCTAATCTATAAACTTCCCTTTTGTTCCTTATAATTTATCTATTAAAGAACCAGGACTTTTGATCTGTTGAATTTCCCAGAGTCAAGATCTGTTATTGGGTCTGCATAGTACCTCCCAGCTTCTGTCCTCTGTGTTTACCAAAATCCTGGCAACTGGATCCAAACACTTGAACAGACTTGGGTTTGATACCTTGGCACGTCTATAGGAACGACATGTCATATAGTATTGACGTACAATATACACGCAACAAATATGACCCTTTTAAAGTGTACCGTTCCATGAGTTTTGGCCACTGTACATAATATACAACACCACATGTGAATATAAAGTGCCTCAGTGTGTAGACATGACAATGTATACATAGATACAGAGCCGTGATCAAGTTAGAGAAGATTTCAACCACCATCGGAAGCCCTTCCCTTCACTCTGGACTCCTGAGAACCACTGATCTGCTTTAAGTCTCTCTTGTTTTCCTGTTGTAGAAGCTCATATAAATATCATCCCTTTGTTTGGCTCTTTTCACTTAGCAGAATACTTTGAAATTCACCCATATTATCATATGTTTCAGTAGTTTGTTCTTTTTTATCATTGAACATTATTTTGTTGTGTGAGTATATCATAATTTATTTTTGATTCCTCTGATTGACATTTAGGTTGTTTACAGTTTGAGCTGTTAGGAATAAAGCTGTTATGATCATTTGCATACAAATCGCTCCCTGACATGTGTTTTCGCTGCTCTTGAGTAAATACCTAGGAAAGGAACTTCTGGGTCATTTGGTAACTGTATGTCTTACTTCACAAGAAAAGGCCAGTTTACTCCATGAAGCAGCTGTACTATTTTGCATTCTAAGCAGCAAAAGATGAGAGTCACCCTCCCTTACCCTCACCCTAATTCTTGCTAACATTAATGCGTGTTATGTTTTTTAATTATAGCCACTGTAGAGGATATGTAGTGGCATCTTTTTGCTATTCTGTTTCACTTCCCCAATTGGTAATGATGTTGAGCATGTGTATTTATCATATATACATCTTCTTTCGTGAGGTGTCCAAGTTTTGTTTATTTTTAATTGTCTTGTTATTGAGTTATAGTTCTTTCTATGTCTTAGATATAGTCCTTTATCAGCTACATATTGTGTAAAGAATTTCTCTGCCTATGGGTTGCATTTCTACTTTAAGTATCTTTTGAAGAAGAAGTAACTTAACTGATTAATTTTTTCTTTTATGTTTTGTATTTTTCAGATACTATGTAAGAATTCTTTGCTTAGCCTAATTCTAACATGTTTTAGTGATTTTCTAATTCTGTCATTCCATCTATTTTTATTAGCAGGAATGTATCTGTCAAAAAGAGCTTCACCTCATCTGTTAATTTGTTTACCTTAAAATATGGTTTATATAGGAAAAACGATGTAGATGTTTGAGTCTTTACTTTCATCAATGTTCAGATTATTAACTTGATTTCAGGTTAGCATATTTTGTACTATCTCTGCCTTTTATAACAAACACAAATTGAAAAAAAAATGTGAGGAATTATAGCAAAATGCTAAAGCTCATTTCTTTTGATATTGGCATTTCTGAGAGGGATTTTAGGGGTATTTTCTCTTCCTACTCCTGAAAGGACACTTGTGGCCTGTTAACCATTTATAGGTGGCTGCTGGAACTGCACAATTTGTTTTTCTTCCTCTGTTTCCTATGTTCTCTAAATTTTCTACAATAAATCATGTGATTAACAAAATTTGAAGGCAAGGTGTAACACCGGGGGTGCACACAGCAGACTCTTGTCCAGACTCTTGTCCAAACTTACCCGGGCCCCGCGTTCTTTGTCTTCTGTTGCTGGATGGCTATGTTGAGGCCAGCAACTGCTTATTGTCCTCTGCTAGGGCTGCCAGGGCAAAGCATCACACACTGGGTGGCATAAGCAACAGAAATTTATTTTCTCACAGGTCTGGAGACCAGAAATCTAAGATCAAGTAGCTCAAAGTTGGTTTCTTCTGAGGTCTCTCTCCTGGGGTTATGTAGGGCTATTTCCCCTTGTATTTTTCACTTGGTCTTCCCTGTACACCTGTCTGTCTCCTAATAGCCTCTTCCTGTAAGGACACCAGTCATATTAGATTAGGGTCTGCCCTAATGCCCTCATTTAACCTCAGTCACCTCATTTAAGACCTTATCTCCCAATTCAGTCATTTTCTGAGTTATGAGAGGTCAGGACATCAGCAAATGAATTCTGGGGAGGGCGGATGCAACTGGCCACACTGCGCACTGCCTGGTGTGTGTCCTTTTCCCTCATAGAGATTGGTGCTCTGGTAGAAAGCAGCTCTTTCCAAATGAGAAACTCTGCCTAGCTCACCTAAGCTCCCCTAGGAGGTCGTTAAGTAAAATGGGTTTAAATGTTCCAACCCCAGATTTCCAGACCGCAGCTAGTTTCCATGCTGGAGAATTGATGAGAACATCTCCACCTTTATTGGCATCAGCACTGGGGGGCCAGCCCCCTGGCTCCTGGTATCTCCAGGGACCTCCCTCCAGCCCTTACCCACAGCCAGCCCTCCTCCTGCTGGCTCCTGCTGATTCTCTATCTTCCTTTGCATTTTCTGTAGCTGAACTTGCAACTTAAGAGCATGCTCAGGTCCTAATTCACCTGGCTTCAGAATACTATTAATGCTGCTTTCAAATCATCCTTAGCCCTTTTTCCCTTCCTATTTTCACTCTGTGACAAGGAAGGTAGAGGCTAAACAGGCAGATGTCCAGTTTACAATGGGCTGCTCTTGCGGTTACTTCTAAATTCTACTTTTGAAAGAGGGAGAAGTTCCTCTGCCACTCCAGGCTGAATGTTATCAACTTTTATTTGCATATAAGAAAACCTGAAGCAATTGTGAAAAAAAAAATAGGCAAATGAAACCGGGTTTGTTTACAACAACTACAGACAAGCTTCATATTTACTTTTCCACCAAAGGCCAGAATGCAGTTGATGCGTCTGTGTATATGTGGTAATCTATGCACAGTTTTTTACATGATAATTAGGCTGAAGGTTATACATTTGGGGAACCTTCTTTAAAAAGAAAATGAAAAAATATGTTATTTTGGCTAACTTTAGAAAAACATGTGAGCTTATGCATAAATGGCTAGTCTGTGCCTCTCCCCCGACCCCACAATAATTCAGGGTCTTGATAGGGGTTTGTGCAAGCTAGAGACCCTGAAGCTAACCCTGAAGCTTACGTTTCTTTAACTTCCCAGTAAATATTCTTCTAATTATAATGAACCACTTAAGTATTTACTTGCTTATTGTTTTCCTCCCCCAGCTAAGGCTGGAACCACAGTCCTGTATTCATCACATGTATCTCACACACCTAACACACACAACACTTGTTTACAGTAGACAGTCAA
This sequence comes from Talpa europaea, assembly GCF_964194135.1. Classification (NCBI taxonomy): domain Eukaryota; kingdom Metazoa; phylum Chordata; class Mammalia; order Eulipotyphla; family Talpidae; genus Talpa; species Talpa europaea. The sequence goes on from NC_140071.1 coordinate 113,924,071, forward strand.
TAAATATTTGTTAAATGAAATTGATTACTGGGAGGTAGGAAGAATGAATTAATATGTTGATGGACCAACATACAATTATACTTCTACAACAGGAGAAAGTTGAATAACTTCAAGGTGATAAACACTTATCCTTGGGGATTGCATGCCAAGGGAAGCTAGGTCATCTCACCACGGGATTGGCTCCTAGCCAAACTCTCTCCATGGCCCCCCATGACAGCTGTGACCCATTCCTTTACTGAACATTGCAGAGGGCCTCCAGTGCTCTGGAAGTCCTTGGCCCAAGACCTACAGCTGTAAGGGCATCAGCCAGGTCTAGGTGACCTTTGGAAAGAACTCCAAGGCTTATTCTTTCTTAATAACTTGTCTGCAGAAGACATGATAACAAGTGACCTTTTCCTGAGGATACTCTTAGAGATTCACTGGGAGAACCTACAGAATTGCAAAGAAAAGACTACCTCTTCTCTCAGCTTAAAATGGCTCCAGATAGGGCCTCCCTGGTGGCTCAAGCGGTTAAGTCTCCACACTATCTGCAGCCACTGAAACATGAGTTCCATCCCTGGCCAGGGAACTAACCCACATGGCGCAGCAGACCTCTCCTGTCTCGCCCCCTCTGCACCCCTGGGCAGTGTATTTCAGTAGATCTGCCTATTCTACTCCCCACTCTGTGTCAGGTGAATCCCCTCACCCCCTGCACCACTGGCCTGTATTCCAGTTCTTGTATGCATAAATAAATAAAGATAAATCTTTTTTAAAAAAATGGCTCCTGATAGCCCCTCCACAGAATGTTGCTGGCAGGAGCAATCTGCAAGAGCAGTGTAATCTCACACCAGTGATCTCTGGGTAATTCATAATGAGAACATGACAACCATTTTAAAATTTTGAAAGAAGGGACATCAATAGATCCTGTCTAGAGAACAGAGTACTGTCTTTGCAGGTGCCACGTAATACTTGATTCTTTGTGGAGACTCCAAATACATTGCTGAAATGCTAATATTGCATTTTCATTTCTTTGTCTCTGAGTCAGGCAACTTTGCTTTGATGCTTTCAGGATTTGGGCATTTGAGCTAGGGTTAGGACCTTAATCATGACACGATATTATGCATATCTAGAAAAGCCAAAGTTGTAAGAAAAGAAACGTAATAACAGGGATTTAGAGATTAAAGCAATTTAGGAGAAGAGGCAAGCAAAAGTAATAGAAATGAAACTCAACATAATGAAATACTGCAGTGCAAAAAATAAGTATATAAGAAGGGCATCTACTTCTCTAACAGGGCCTGCTTAGAATAACTTAAAGGTTATTAATATAACCTTTGCTTTGGGGCGATTCTTACAACCTGAATCCCTAAATTTAAACCCTGTCTCTGGATCTTACTGTTGTCCATTTTGGGGCAAATTCTTCAACTTTTCTTATCTTTATTTTCCACCTCTCCAAAAAAGGGCTTAATAAGACTGCCCACCTCCTAGGGTAGGTGAAGTTTCAATGAGACAGTGTGTGTATATTGCTTAACATTTAGTGCTCTTAGTGCTCAACAAAGGGTAGTGACTAACCATCACCAAGAAACCACAGCATCTTTAGAAGAACTCGTCAAATCTACCCACTGAGAAGCAATGTAGAGATGGCAATTCCATAGTTGGCTCTGAGCAATAAGTGTCAGGCATGATTTTCAGACGAAGATAAAAGGGTGTTAGGTGACTAGTAATGAAAACATAGCAAAGAAACCCATTCTGGGATAGTTGATAAGAAAGAAAAGAGAAAGGAAGAGAGGGAAGGAGGGAGGGAGAGAGGAAAGAAGTAGAGGGGAGAGTAAGCTTGGAAAATATCTGTTCACAAGAGCATGATGAGGCCAGAGCTAACCACTAGCAATGGGCCTAATAGTGATGAAAAGGAAGGCCCTGGATGGAAAGAGGCGTAGTTTTCAGGAAGAGTCTAAAGAGAGGATCCTGCACTCTTGGTTCCGGGGAGCACTGATTTTTCTCCCTGATAGTTGAGAAGCACTTGACTAAGTCCCCTTGAGGCTCACAGAACTCCCAGCAAGATCAACACACACTCACACAAATTACCCAAAACACATTTTAATCAAATTGTCAAAAGTCAATTTTCAAAGTAGCAAGAGAAAAAAGGATCATTACTCACAAGGAAACTCCTTAAGACTATAAGCAAATTTCTCAACAGAAACTTTGCAGGTCAGGAGGGAGTGGAATGATATATTTAAAGTGCTGAAAGAACAAAATACCAACAAGCAAGAATGCTATAAATGGTAAAACTGTCCTTCAGAAATAAAGAAAAGATAAAGATATTCCTAGAAAAACAAAAGCTGAGAAAGTCATCACCACCAGACTGTATGGCAAAAACAACAACAATGAAAAAAATTGGAATAAATTTAACCAAGGAAGTGAAAAACCTGAACAATGAAAACTATAAGACATTGGTGAAAGAAATTTAAGGGAACACAAATAATAGGAAAAACATCCTATGTTCATGATTGAGTTAGTATTATTAAAATAGCCACATTACCCTAAATGTTCTACCCATCCAATGCAATCTCTATGATTCCAATGGCCCTGTTCATGGAAATAGAAAAAGTCAATTCTAAAATTCCTAGGGAATCAAGAGAACTCATGAATAACCAAGGCAATCTTGAGAAAGAAGAACAAAACTGGAGGCATCGTACTTGCTTATTTTAAAGTACTGCAAAGCTATAGTAATCAAAACATATGGTGCTGACAGAAAACAGAGACATGGATTAATGGAGCAGAATAAAAAGCCAAGAAATAAAACCACACATATATAGTCAATTAATCTTCAACAAAGGGACCAAAAGAAAAACAAAAACAAAGACACCAAGAATACACAATGGGGAAAGAATAATCTTTTCAATAAATAGTGTTGGGAAAGCTAGATGTCCATACAAAAGATTGAAATTGGACCTTTACCTCATCCAACTCACAAAAATTAACTCAGAATGGATTAAGTGTAATACCGAAAACCCTAAGACTCCTAGTAGAAAATTAAAAAGGAAAAACTACTTCATATTTGTCTGGAAAGAATTTTTTAGGCTATAGGGCCTCCCCGGTGGCACCGTGGTTGAGTGCTGGGTTGCGAAGCTGCCCATAGCCTCTGAAGCGCCAGTTCAATCCCCGGCCACTGGGTGAGAGTCCCACATGGCACGCAGACCTCTCCTAATGCCCGCTGCTCCCCTCAGCAGTGTACTTCGTCAATCTGCCTGTTCTGTTCCCTGCTCTGGCTCTGGTGAATTCTCTCACCCTCCTGCGCTTCTGACTGGACCCAATGCTTGTATAAATAAATAAATAAATCTTTAAAAATAAAAAATAAAAGAATTTTTAGGCTATGACACCAAAGAAAAAATCAACTAAAGCAATAATCAACAAGTGAGACTACATCACACTAAAATGCTTCTGTACATTAAAGAAACCAATGGACAAGGTGATTGAAAGACAAACTATAGAATGGGGGAAATATTTACAAATCATATGTATTAACAGTAAGTTAATAAATACATAAGGAATTCATTCAGCTCAATAACCAAAAAACAACCTGATTTTTAGAACTGGGAAAGAAGTTGAATAGACATTTTTTTCAAAGTAGATATACAAAGAGCCAACAGGTATAATCATCAGTGAAATGCAAATCAAAACCACAAGGAGACATCACCTCACACCTGTTAGAATAGATATTATCAATAAGACAAGAGATAAAAAAGTGTTCGTGAGGGTTGTGGAGAAAACAGAACTCTTGTGCATTGTTAATGGGAATGTAAATCAGCATAGCCATTATGGAAAATAGTATGAAGGCTCCTCAAAATATTAAAAATAGAATTACCATATGTTCTGGCAATCCCACTTCTGGGTATATACCCAGAAGAAATGAAAATAGAAGACCAAAGAGATATTTGCATTCCCATGTTCATGGCAACAATATTCACAGCAGCCAAGATATGGAAAACTATCTAAGTGTCCATCAGTGAATGAACAGACATAGATAACATGGGATAACATACAATGGAAAATTATTTATACACAAAAAAGAAAAAATCCTGCCTTTTGCAACAATGTGGATGAAGCTTGAGGACTTGATGCTAAGTAAATAAGCCAGACACAGAAAGACAAATACTGTATGATCCCACTTATATGTGGGAACTAGAGAGTGGAACAGTGGCTGCCGGAGACAAGGGGTTAGAGAAAATGGGGAGATATTGGTCAAAAGGTATAAATTTTCAGTTATAGATGAGTGGTTGTTGGAGTCTGAAGTGCAGCTTGACAGTTATAATTAACAATACTGTTATTATACACCTGAAGTTTGCTAAGATAGATCTTAAGTGGTCTTACTACACATAAAAATTGATAACAAAACATTCTTTAATTAATGTTCATTTAAGAAAAGAAAAACACAATCCCCAGTCCCTTCTTATTACATTGATCTGTTTGGTTTTATTCAAAGTGGTAATCATGGTAAGATCTGAAATCTCCTTGTTGCTTTTATTGGGTACTTGTTTTTCACTGTCCCCTTCTCCCCATGTGACTATAATCTTCAGGAGAGCATAGTTGCTGACTACTTGCCTCACTATGTCTGGCACAAAGCTATCAGATTCCAATAAATATTTAAAAGACGAATGAATGAACTAGAGTTGACCATTGGAATGAGCCAACTACACCAGGAATTACCATTTCCTAATGTATCTTTTTGATATTCAGTTTTCTTCCCATATAAAAAGGGACTAGGATTTCACAAATTGCCATGTGAATTTTGTTGAGCAAAACACAAGCGGATTGTGGATGACAGTGAGTTTTGAATTATGAATTAAAATAAAGAAGCAATAACCAGGATGATAATTATCTCCAGAACCAGAGACTTATGAGTTGGCATTTTGGGAAGAAATGATCAGTTACGGATTAAGGCATCTAGGGATGGAGCATCTGACCCAGCACAGGAGTTACCTGGTATGAATTGGTGTGTGTGTGTGTGTGTGTGTGTGTGCACGCATGTGCGTGTACAAGGTGAGAAGATTATTTAGTAGATGCTAGGTAGGAAAAACCCTCAAAGTATCTACCTATCCTCAGAGTGAATTCAAATAAAAAGGGGAGGCTGCACCCAAAATTAAAATCAAGAAAAGTTTCTATGTAGGGTGTTAAATGTTAAATGTCCCCTTTATATACCTTCCATTGCTTGGTGTTTCATCTGCTCCAGACACTATTTTCCTCCCGGACACCAATTTCATTATACGTGAGTTGCTAAGCAGAGTCAGGACACTTGACCTTTGCTCTTAGAATAGAAAAGTTCATTTTCTGAAACTGTGTGTAATTTGGAAACAGCAAAGAGTCATTGTAAACACAAATACCATATGACCCATTTTCTCAGAGTCAAGTAGATGAAAAACTGAATGCCAGTGGGTATTCAATTCTTTTTCAGGGAGCAATTTTGCCGGTAGCAAAGTCTTATTAGTGGGAACCACCTGTTAAGATAGGGAGAGGGATAGAAAGATGTGGCATAGCCAAGTGCCCTAGGTCTCTGCCATCCACCACTACCACCACTTCATTCTAGTCCTAAGGTCAGCAACCTGGAGCCAAGCACCTTACCATAAGGCCAGGAATCCCATGAAAAGCAGAAGATGTAGACTACAAAATTCAGGCCATTTAATTCAGCTAAAGAGTAACTCATTTCCAAGAGATTCATTTTGGCTTGATTTTTAGTTATTTTCAGCCTTTATATATGCTTTTTCCAGGAGGGTAGGAAGTTGCATGCTAAGAGTCTTCTAAGCCCAAACTTTCTCATTATAAGCTGCCTTTCTGACAACAGTCGTTAACCTTAACTGTATATGTTACATTTTCCAAAAAGGACCCAAGAGGAAGAAATGTGTGTAATTGGACTGGATGTGTTTTGAGAGACAGGTTGATTTGGATTTAAATTCCAGATATGTAATTAATTTGCATTGGAAGAAGAACAAAAATATTTTCTTGCATGGATTGTAGTTATTTTAATATTAATAGGAAAAGTCAAATATTCAATTATCCACTTCTTTTGATTTTGGTGCAGTGAGTAGGTCTATGGGCTTCAAAGTGAGATGAATATCAGGAATTAGTACTGAAGTGTCTCCAATAATAGTCAAAGTGAAAATATATTGTTGGACTAAAGATAACACAGACCAACACACTATAATCATCTCTGTTCTCATTGTGGCCTTCTCCAACCCCTTCCCCATCTCAAGTGAGAACAAGATTCAATTCACTTAAGATTAAATTGATGGAAACGAGTATAGCTATATTGATTTAGTCAAGATTAAACACACTGGAAAGAAATCACTATAATCTGGAAATTGTAACAGTGGAAAGAAACGGAATGGAAGTTAGGTGCAATTTAGAAAAAAAAATGTGATTGATAATCATATAAACAGAAAGCCAGAGTAGAATATTGATGAAGAAAACACAGGGTGATTCTGAAGTGATATATGACCACACTCCCACAGCACCAAGCAAGTGCAACGCCCAGCTCATCTTGTTAAACCAAGCAATCTGCTTTGCAAGGGGAAGGGCAAATTAGAGCAGCTGGAATGCTCTCACTCAGCTCTAGGTTGACTCATCTTGGTGCACAAAGGAACCCCAAGACCAGGAAGGGAATAGTCGGTCATGGACACGACTGGATCAGGTTGTGGGGCAGGACTCTCCTGTCCTTAAAATTGAGTCTGCTCTTTGCCAGATGATATTTGGATGCCACAAAGAAGTTTACAAGAGAAGGGCCACTTCAATTGTGAAGATGACCTGTTGACATTTTTGCTTAGGGGTTAGAGTTGCTTTATAATCATCATGAGTATAATAATGGTCAAGAGCAAAGGAAAAGACCTTAGACCAAAATAGTCCTTTAATCCACTCACAGGTGCCTGAAATATGACTATCACTGGGAAATGAGAAGGAAAACTGGCCTTTATTGAATACCAAGAATCTTGACTCTGTAGTCTCATTTGCTCCTGACAGCAATTTCATGATGTAATATGATTATTATCCCTTTTATACAAAAAGCATAGTGAGACCTTGACAGAGTAGATGGTTGCTTTTTTTAGTGACAACTTCACTGGACCATGAGGTGTCGAGATAGTTGGTGAGCCATTATGCTGGGTATTTCTGTTTTGGGATAAGATTAACACACAATATATTAACATAAGATTAAATTGTTAGACTGTGTAAAGCAGAATGCTCTTCCAAAAGTGGGTAGGCCTCGTCTGATCAGTTGAAGACCCAAATGGAGCCAAAATGCTGACTCTTCTCTAGGAGAAGAGAACTATTTCTACTTGTTTGCATTTTAACTATGATATAGACGTTTTCCTGAAACACTGACTCTTCCTGGGTCTGAATACTGCTGGCCTTCAGCCTAGAATTATAACAGTGGCTTTCCTGGGTCTGCAGCTTGTCAATTCATCCTTTAGATATTAGGACTTAACCTTCATAGTCACAAGAGAAAATTCTTAAAATTAATTACTAAGTTAATGAAATATCTATATCCTATTGGTTTTGTGTCTCTGGAGAGTCCTGACTTACACAGGTTAACCCCATGCTAATGTGACCCAGATGGTGAGCAGAAGAACCAGAATCCTGACCCAGGCCTATTGGGCTCACTTTAAATTCATGTTGAAATGTACATAGATGATAACAGAGATCCAGTTGAGAGCAATTCTGAACTTGTATGATTCTAGATTGTGGTAAGGCAAAGATATAACTGTCAGAACACTGATATGTAAAATGAACAAACAAACACCTTGGAGGAGACTAAAGCATGCAGCAGCTCCCCAAATTTCTCCTGAGTTGACTCTCTAGGTGACATTTGTGAACAATATTGTTAACTACCATTTCACAAGCCATTCTAAAGTTAGCACTTTATATAATCCAACATTTACAATAATTAGAATAATGGTTGACCAAATATCTGGGCACATTATTATGATTTTGAAATAAATTCAACACGTGGGAAGTGGCAGAGGCAAGATTCAAACTCAGATCTCACAAGCTCCAGAGCTTCCCATGAAGCTTCACCTACATTTTGGGGGTCTGATCCTGAAGCCAGGTACTCCCAACTTTGGCCCACTATCCTTAACATTTAATTGATGCTGATTCTCCTTGCAGGGCAATCAGCTGCCAGATATGTAGAACTGGGGCAGATAGATAGACAGACAGATAGATAGAAAACATTATATACTTTCCTAAGCCAAATACTGAATTAAGTTCTAACTTATTATCTAAGCAATCAATAAGGTGAGGAATCTGGCTACAAAAAGAAAAGAAAGCTATGAAAGGGAAGAAATTATATCAAGTCTGAGACATTCACAGAAAATCATGTTAAACAGGTGCTTGCTAATAATAACTTTGCTCATGTGAGTTACAAAGTATAGGTTCTGAAAAATAAAGCAAAACTTATCCAATTAGAAGTACTGAGCCTTAATAATCACAAAAGAGCCTTTGTCATGAGCTAGTGAGTCAATAGTAAGAAGTCTGTCTTTCATGTTTTGCTGTCTGCTTCATAAGAAATGGAGGGTTGGGGGCACTGATTTATTGGGTGAGGGTCGAATGAAAAATTAAAAAAAAATAGACTATGCTTTACATATACCTCATTGCATGGAATCTATGATGATATCAACTGTGAGATTCAATATTATTTTATGAAATACAAGTTAAAAAAAGCTAACAAATATAATTGAGAGATGCCATGCATTTTAAGACATTCTTATTTCTGTTAGTATTCAAAAACAATACATTTTTGGATCAAGCAAATATTACATATAGCAGACAGAGAGCAAACTCATAAATTTTTTCCTTTGAGGCTAAGATTCAGAACAAGTATTTAGACAATAGTCTAAATCCAAACGTAGTCAAACTCTCATTTTGACATGTCAACATCAGATTTATTTTGACACATTAGGAAAATAGAGTTCACAATTTTCCCACTAAAATATTTTCAACTGTGTAGCCAAAACAGAAGATGCTTCTAACACAAAATGTTCATGGCTTGTGTTTGCTAGTTTCTATAAGATTTTATAAAGAAAATTAAAAATGAATTATATGTTTCTCTTATCTGTTTTCCCTTTGTTTTTCTTCATGGTCAACTCACAGTTTAAAAGAAAATTTCTCCATCTATTAGAAAAAATGTTTTTACCACTTCAGAAAATGTCTTTCTATAGGTCATTCTTGTTCACCACCATCATTCTAATCTTTCATCATAGAACTGAGAGTCTGAAAATGTCAACATTATATGTCAAGAAGTTCAAAGGCATAGGTTTCCACAATTTAACACTGTGGTTCTGAGGCAGTGAAATGTGCTTTATGAAGAAATCTAGTCTATTATGATCCTTGTATTACTGTTTCTGTAACTCAGAAGGCTTGGATCATCCTCTGGGACTATAACACAGAATTCTTTTACTCAGACCTCCTCTGTGAGACGTGGGAAATACCCTCTTACTAAATAACCTGTATTTTTTTTGTAAATATTTAAATAAGATGTTGTTAGAATAAACTTAGTTAAATCAAGCTGGGGGAAAGAAAAATAAATGGTCATTACTTTTGCAGCAAAAGGCATGGTTACTGAAAGTTCTCCATTCTGACTTACTCAAAACCTTTTAAAGTATGTTTCCAAAAGGAAAGATCTTTCCACTGAGGGGTCATCAGGGGTCTGCAGCACTGCACCCCTGGGTACCATCTGATGCTCACCTTCCTTACTGGCAGGGCTGACGTGCGGTTGTGGACTGCTGTTTTCTTTTTTTTTTTTCTTTTTTTTTTAAATTTATTTATTCATGCATACAAGAGCTGGGGTACAGGCCAGAAATGTGGGGGGTGAGAGGATTCACCAGAGACAGAGCAGGGAACAGAACAGGCAGATAGACTGAAAGCACTGCTGAGGGGAGCAGCAGGCGAGACAGGAGAGGTCTGCTCTCCATGTGGGTTTCTCCCTGGCTGGCCGGGGATCGAACTAGCACTGCAGAAGCTGTGGACTGCCCCACAGTGCGGTGCTAAACCCGGTGCACCACCAGGGGGGCCCTGGACTGCTGTTTTCTCCCACCACCCCTGGGATCCCAGACCAGTGGTTCTATTTTGCTCCTGCTATGGTAGTCAGTAAAAGCCGGCCCCATGAATGGCATACTCCTCTGTACACTTTTCATTCAGAAAACTGCATATTGAGCACCTGTTACTAGCTAGACGCTCTTCTAGGTACTAGGATTATGCAGCATGAGAAAATGCAAAGTCTTCACCTTCATGGAGCTTAATCAGTTAGAAAAAGTAAGACATAAGCAAATAAACAGAGATCTCATGAGGCAGATAGCAATAAGTGCTATGGAAAAAGGAATTCAGAGTAAAAGGGTCAGAAGAGTGGCTTACTATAGATTACACCAACATGAGGATTTTAGAACAGAGACCAAAAGGAAGTGATATTATATGGGAGAACATGCCAGAGGATACAGCAAGGATAAAGACCCTGTCATAACCTTATGAATTAGACAGAAGGTAAAAAACTTACTCCTGATCTACACAGATATTTAACATTTAATATCAATGGAATATTGGAAATTTACCTGCTCATCCCCTCTTTGAAATAGTCATGGTGATTGTTGTATTTTTACTAACATATGTTTATCAAAGGAGTTGGCAAACTACAGCCTGTGGGCCAAATCTGGCCTGCCATCTGTTTTCGTACGGCCTGCTAGCTAAGAATGGTTCTTATACTTTAAATGGTTGAGGGGAAAATCAGAGGGGGAATAATATTTTATGACATGTGGAATATAGAGAAAAAGACAAAACTAAACCAAAACAAGCCCTGGAAATCTGACTGCAGAATTGAGAATGTCAGAGGGGGAAGGTGGAAAGTGGGGAGCCAGTAAACTATAGTGGAGAATTGTGGGTGCTTTGGTGGTGAGTGTGGGCTGGTAATATACATCTGAAAAGGTGTGAACCTATACCCCTAAATCATATACAATATTATAAACCAATATTACCAAAACAAATAAATAATACAATAAAAACACATATTTAACTTAAAAAATCTCTATTATTTATCCATCAGTCTTACTAAACTTACTAGTTTTAATTTGATTTTTTTTTATAGATTTCTTAAAATTTTCTACCTAGATTATATTGTCTATAGATACAGGTTTTTTTTTTTTTTTTGCTTTTCCAGTCTTATGTTTTTACTTGTTTTTCTTGCATTATGTTCCTTTAGGCCCTACATAATACATTGTTGAAAAGATTGAGTGGGCCTCCCTAGTGGCCTAAGGTTAAGTCTCAGCACTACCACAGCGAAGGCCCACTGTGATGGCCTGAGTTCAATGCCCGGCCAGGGAGCTAACCCGCATGGCACAGCAGGCCTCTCCTGTCTCGCCCGCTGCTCCCCTCAGCAGTGTATTTCAATAAATCCACCTGCTCTGCTCCCCTCTCTGTCTCTGGTGAATCCTCTCACTCGGCATACCTGTGGCCTAGACCCCTGTTTGTCTACACAAAATAATTAATTAAATATTTTTTTAAAAAGTGGTGATTGAAAATGGGCATCTTGATTTCAATCTCAAAAATGAATGGAACTGGCTTGATGCGCAGGAACACACACACACACATAAAAACGTGATTTGATCATAATTTGTGCCTTCTCTTGGTTCTACCAGCATATATATTATCATCACCATCAAGCAATTTTTCCTCATTTCAAGTCCCCCTCCCAGTTTCAGGCATAGTTCACAATATCAGTCTAGTGTGGCAGTTCTCAACTGTGGGAAATTTGGCTCCCCTGGAGACATTTGGCATGGTCAGAGACATTTTGAGTTGTCACAACTGGAGGTGAAAGAATTGCTACTAGCAACTAGTAGGTTGAGTCCAGGGATGTTATTAAGTTTCTTATAGTATACAGGTTATTCCCCTACAACAAAGAATTATCTGGACTGAAATGTCAATATTGTCTTGGTTGAGAAATAGTGTCTTGGAAAGAGCTTCTCCTACCCGACCACTTTAACCCAAGTCCCAGGACTGGTTCTCATTGGACCAACTTGTGTCACATGCTCATTTCTGAGCCAGTCACAAAGCCAACGCATTATATTAGTTGGCTAAGTTTGGGCCCTGTGTTAGCTGCCAGGGCTGGGCCTGTGATGCTACAACTTCCTGATTCATACCAATTACTAACATGGCAGTGGATAGCTTACCAAAATTTAAATTAATATCTGACAACAGAGAAAGGGGAGAAAGGGTTGGGGAAGGCAAGGAAAACCAGATGTTCAGCACCTCACCCTTGGGAGACAAGATGTAAGAACCAGAGTTAGGTGGGGAGGGGGTTCATTTGTACCTGAAAGGACAGTGGAAACAGTCCAAGCTTTGGGCTTACACCATAAAGGGAGGTCTGGGGGTACCCTGGTATGCACGGGCATGCTGGAGAGCACTAGCCTTGGACCCATTCCCAGCAGCAGTTTATTCCCAGACTCACTGGCATCAACTGGAACAGGAGGGAATGAGGATGACTGACTCTTTGCAAATTGACTTGGAAACTAGATTGGATTGAAGTGGTCCATGGAGGGCATCAGTGAGTCCAGAGGTAAAGATACAGGGAAAGGGAAGGATGATGCTGAGGGCATCTCAGACTCACACCAAAGGCATTTGAGCATTTCTTGCTCCTATTCTAGTGGAGGGATGATTTTCACTATGAATCAGACTAATAACAGTCGCTACCCAGATAACTTCAAAAGCTGGTGATATTGTGATGTATGGTGATTATGTTTCAAACATGTTTTCTTTTTCTCTAATAGACAGAAAATAGACAGCACTGTATTTCTTGACAGGCTGGAGGTAAGCATAACACTTAAATCATCACTGTGGACTAGTAGGCATACTTCCCTCTCATTCAGTTATTTTTATCATCAACAAAAGCCATTCTTTGTGGGGGCGAATGCTGAACAGTCTCATAAGGTAATAATATCACCTCCATTCAATATTTCTCCATGTGAAATAGTTAATACAGCTTCAGAAAATATTATAAAGATGTGTTACTGCAGACAAAGGGAAAATGGTAATAAAATTTGAGGGTGCAGGAAGAAATGATTTTTTTCTTTTGTCACCAAGTGCTAGACAACCCTACAGCTTGGGGATTCATCTAGATGAAAAATATTGCAGGAATGTGAGATTGACACCATTTCATCATGAATATTTCTGACTTAAAAGGCTCCAAAGGACAAACATATTTATGTAATGAAGGTTTTGGTGTTAATACTTCTAAAATGCGCTTTTACTACTATTCATTTTCTTTCTGGTTTCCAAGGGGATTGGGTTTTTGAATATGGGAGCAGTCTGGAATCAATTTACAAGGTGCACACGAGGACACAGCAAGGTGGATACTGCCCAAGATTATTATTGTACAAAAGAAACCGCAAAATGCAATTTTCCACTTACCTTTCTTCTCAATAAGCAATCAATGACTCTGGGAACATTTTGAAGAGTTTAAATAAGGTAGCAGATTAGTAGAATTCCCCCAAGTTTTTATGTAGAAATGTTTTAGAATTTATTTATTTAAATAAATTTAAATAAATTTATTAGCCAACCTCAGAAATCTCAAAGCATTGCAATCTGAGTGCAACTTTATATTCTATTGGGGGTTGTGTTTGCCCAAATTTTTATTTTTACAATTCTGAAGACATTCATTCCTAATTTTTAACCCCTCCTTGCCCCTTCCACCAATCTAATTTTGAATAAAATAAGTGCCAGAAATGCATTTTCAACAGTAGGGGCTTTAAGAGAGAAAATCAGATTGTTGTTCTTTTTTTCAGTTTCTTTGCACCTTTTCTGAGGATATGCTCACACTTTTCCTTGATCTCACCCCAATCCTCTTCTCCCACCATCAAAGGTTTTTTAGTTTTCCATTTATTGAAAATTTGAAATTCAATACATATTTTTTTAAAGATTATACATCACGCCAAAAAAAAAAAAAAAAGGAAAATCCACTGCTATACAACAACTCTAATTCCTTGGAAAAGGAGCAGAATGAACCTTGTGTTCACTGTGGAAGACAGTGGCTTTGTTCCTAAGGTAAAAGCAGGGGACAGATGTCACTCCTGTGCACTGTCTTCACATAACAGTGGGCTCAAAGTAAGCAAGCCAAGGGGAGGGAAGGAGAGTTATTGCTGGTTTAGTTGCTCTCTTGGTGTGTTTACAAGAGAGAGGTTTTGTAGCAAGGGACAAAACTTGTTCTAGATTTCACAAAGGGGAAATTCATTGGAGATGTTGTATCTGGTCTTAGAGACAAATGCACTGAAAGAGTTTAACCCTGTAGAGAATCTTCCATCTCTCAGCTGTTCTTTCTCTGAGCAGCTCATTTTCTCAAACCAGGTTTCTCTAAGAGGCTGAAACGTTGGCTGCCAAACCTCCAGGGCCTGTGTCTCCTTTGTCACCGGAGAGGAAGTGCTCTCTTCTCTTCTCTAATGTCTCAAATCCCAGGCGATCCATTGCTGTGCCCCATTTGGGTTTCATGCTCACTTTCTGTGCTAGAATGGCAACTCACAGTCAGACCGCAGGTTGGAGGGGAGAAACGTTCTTCCCTAAACCCATTCCTAGGAGAAAAGGATTTTTAATCTGGGCAGACAAACAATATGCCACATTTTATGGATCATAAAATATTTTCATTTCACATTTTAACATCTTTGCAATTATGATCAATGCCATTCCTATTTCAATGGCAGTATTTCTTTTATTCTCAGCATTACATAACATAATGGATCATCTTAGAATCGGTGGTATTTTAGATTCAATGAAATATGGTTTGTCTGAAGACATGTGAAGGTCAAAAGAACAGTAGTAATAATGGCAGATGAAAGTAATAGTAGAGGGAGGTGGCAGTCCGATCAAGGAAAAAAATATGAGGCTCAAACCTTCAATACTAAGGGCGGGATAAGAGGTTAACACTACGTGCACTGTCATGATTTTCATTGATGAAGATCTTGAGCTCTGCCACTGACTCAGACAAGTTGCCCAAGGGAAATTGTTCAACTCCTGGAACCTTTGTGTCCAGCTTAGGAAATGACAGCTTGGTAGCTAGCTAGCCTGCTTCTCTGGAATGCTGTAGGAGTGAAAGGGTTGACTACTCACCGAGTGTCATCTCCTATCTGCCCTCTGTAGTACTCAGGCAAGTTACTGAGACAATAGACAGTTTCTTCAACAATCACAGAGGTGCAAGGAACCCATGTTGGGGGCTAGGTATTCTGTGCACCCAGCTCTGTAATACTCAGTGAGTCACATCAGTAACTGTCTTCTTGCCTCAGTCCTAATTGCTCAGAAAACAGCAAACAGGCACCATGAAAGCTACAACCCAAGTGACTTTGCAGGGCCTCCTACTGTGCCCTTCAAACCTGTTTTCAGATTTATCTCCACTCAGAATTAACTAGAAGGAGGAGGGGAAGGAAATGCTAAATAGCTGCATCATGTTACAACAAATTAAGTTCAAATTCCACAATGACAAAATTCACTGGCTGCATATTAACCAGGCAGTTTATTGCAGTGACTTTTTTTGAGGGCTGTGTTTGCTTTTGTCTCTCAAAGTGTTTCGAGATCCAGTGTCCTTTCAGCTTTGTTTTGAAAAATCCAAATTTGACTGAGACGAGTTAACTGAGCATATTCTCCTAGTTGGTAATGCCAAACATTCGGTGGTTCCAATATGCTAATGAGAGTGGGAGATATTTTAGGGGGCAGGGGCTTTGAGGTATATTTTTCTCCCAAAATACACTCTGGGGTATGAGGTGAACGTGTTGATGGGAGAGAATATAAGACCGGATTAATAGCATGTAGGTGGTTTTTCTGGAACACACCTCCCAACTGCTTGCCCAGGCCAGTGCCATGGACTCTGAGTGAGCAGGATCACCACACTCGCTTTGCACTAGCAGTGGGAATCTGAGGAGAAAGGGCAGCACTGTGTGAGACACGTCTATCTTGCATACACAAGCCTGTAAGAGAAAGGGACATGTCATCCTTCATTCCGAGAGGATTGTGAGAAACTGGACAGTAAAAGCTCTGCCCTTATTAGAGACAGGCATTCCAGGGCTCCATTTAGTGCAGTGATTGACACACAGTGAACGCCAAGAGAGCAGGAGTCATGTGTCCCTGAGCGAATGACACATGACTCATCTAAAGGACAAGAGCGTCTGCTCCCTGCCCACTGGCCTGTCACCAGGCTGCCTGCTCTCCCACTATGGGGCTTCCTGGTCATCATCGTCTATAGGGGCATTTATTCATTTATTCCATCATTCAACAGGTGTGCATGCCATGTGTAGAGCCCTGGTTAGGTCCTGGGGAGACAGCAGTAAACAAAGCAAATTAAAAAGAAAATAAAAATCAGCTTATGTTGTGGGTGTGGGAGGCTTTTCCCTCCATCCCATCCTACCGCACCAGCCCTGCTGTTCTACAAGGAGCCCATCTCAGACCTTGTGATCAAGGTGAGGTTGATTAATTCTTGGTGGAGGGGCAGGTGTGAACTCATAATCCCCATAATCAGGACACTGCTCCATGATCACAAGGCCAGTTCATTGCCACAGCTGCTGTTTCAGTGTGTGGACAAGGGCATCAGCTCATAAGACGTAGGGCAAGAACTGTCGCTGGCCGCCTCTGCCATCATGCAGGGATAGGCTGCTTAGGCATGAAGCAGACACAGAGGACAGCTGGCCCAAGAGACGGAGAGAGATTGAGACAACTCCTTGCATGTGTCCCCACCCTTGAACCAACAGTTTCCATTCCCAATTAGGCCAGTTTGGGTTGGGTTTCTGTTATTGGCAACCCAAAGTTGCCTGGCGGATAGCATCAAGGGTGCTAGAAGCAGCCAGCACCTATGAGTGGGTCTTGTGGCTTTCTCTCCACCTCACTCCTGCCACCCTCTCCCAGAAAAACCAGCACATCTGTTCCAAGGCAACCCTAAGACCATCCTGACAGCTTATTCCCTCTCTTTAACGTGTTGGTGAAAATTCCCCCTACTCCACCATGCACTCATGTCACCCGCCTTTCATGGAGAGACGGTAAATTGTGGGGTAGCTGTCAAGATTTAGACCGCTGGAGTTGGTTTTGAAACCACCTGTGCATTGTACCACCTGTGTGGTCTTGGGCAAGTCATGTCACCTGAGCCTCAGTATCAGCCTCTGTTAAGTGGGGAGGGGAGCCCCATCCTCAGGGCATTGCAATTCAGTAAATTGCATGTACTAGGAGCAAGACAAAAAGCAAGTCCCTTTTCCTTTTCTCTTTATCATTTCCCTTCTATCCAAACACTTACCATGTTGGACATGTTATCATAAATTGATAGCATGAACAAAAAAAAAAAAAAAACAGGGTGGGGAGTCCTCAAGCAAGGACAGGCTGGCTACAAATTTTCACAAGGGATTTATGTTTGGCTCAGGCCCCTGCCAAACTTCTGTGTCAGCATCTGACTGCTAGCCCTGAAAGTTAATGCATGAAAGGTTAATGGTGATAACAAAGTGAGGTGTGTTTCTTTTCAGGATTATTTACATTTTAAACTGGAACAGTCTCTGAATGTACACAGATGACTCTTGATCGCAGACATCCAGTTGGGGTTAGAGGAAAGAGTTTACAGGTACAGAGGGTTGGTCTACCATATCAGCACCCACCTACTCCTGTGGTGGGTGAGCCCAGCCCTGGTGGGTGAGCTGCTGTGAATCAGCACTCTCCTCTCTGAAATAAACGAGTGTTCTGGGCTGTGACATCGCAACCACCTTCCCCACTATAGTCGTCCGGTTAGAAACAAAGTCCTTCTCTGCTTTCAAGGTTCCAACATATTTTTCTTGGCTTCTCTTGTGGCTCTGGGGTGGTAATGACCTGGTTCTGTCCCTTAGACGCCATGTCTGGGGCTCTCTGACACAAATATCAAGGAGAATGGAGGTTTCTTCCTGGGGCAGAGGAGGTGGTAGCAACAACCTCAGGGACAGCAGTACCAGCTTATTAATGGGGTGGGGGATGCCCAGTGCCCCATACCCACAACAATGGGGAACTAGCAATGGCATTCAGCAAATGGATGCAGCAGTCTTCTTGCTGGCCTCTGGGAAGCACATTTGGTCAGGCTTTTAGATGCATAGACTCTTTGCCCAGTGCTCCAAATGCCCCAGTTCCTCTGTGAATTAGGATCTGTCATTTCAGTATATGAATTTCTGTGTAAATCAACTCGAGTTAAGTTTTTGATGCTTCCAAATCAGAATCCTAACTGGTACCCACTTCCGCAAGAAGACTTCCAAACCTTCATGTAGCCACCACTTCTCCTGTTTTCTGAACCTCATATTTTGTTTCTAGACAAGTATCTTCACTCATATCTGCCACTTCCAAATTTACACATGATAATTTTCTGGCTATCAGCTCTTCAATTTCACATAATTTTCAATGGCAACTCCAGTGTCCCATCTCTTAATAGTAATTAGTGACCTAGTGCCTAATCCTTGACTCCTATTTGTACCCCCATATCCATTTCATCCCAATAGATCTGATTAGACTATCAATATGGTTTGCCCACTGAGCCCTGGCACTGGGACTCCTGTGGAGAGCTGACAAACTATCTGGCCTTGGCTGGTTCCAGTGGGAGATTTTTTTTTTTCCCTTTAAAAATGCCCCTTACCATCACAGCTTCTTCCTCTCCAAAAGCATGTCCATCTTGTCCCTTTACTATTAGCAACACATTCCTTGCCTCAGGCTGTTTTCTTCACCAGCCTTTTTGGTGAGCCTTCCTCTGGTGTATTTTGAATCACATCACCTCTCTTGTCAGACACCCACAGTGGTTCATTATGATGTTGCAAATCCAATTAAGGCTTTAGATAACATGGCCTCAGCGGCTCCTGGCAGGCACTTCCCTCCCTTCTCTGCTGTAGCACACCAGACGGGGCAACCTGCACCTCAGCTCCAAACCCTCTGACCCAAGTCCCCCTAAATCCAACAGGCCTTTGCCCATCTGGAATCCTCCCCTTACTTTTAGTCAGACAGCAAAATACTCCAGGGAGATCTTCTCACACCAGAACCATCTGGTTCCAGACATTCTAGAAATTCCAGCATCCCCTAGGCATGTGACTCTCCCTATTCAGTTCTTGTTAGCTATTTGCTTGACACAGTTGGGCACTTTTAGTTTATATTTTGATGTGTATGTGTGTATATATTTTCTAATCTTCTAGACTATAAATTCCTCAAAACCGTGGACTATATTTCTTATCTCTATTCTTTACATGTAGTTAGAAGAATAAAAATGGCATTAATATTTTGATTGTGTTTTATTATTTACAAACTGCTGTCATCGACATTATAAATGCCTCACAGCAACATTTTGAGGTGGGGATAGAAAAAGCATGAAAATGAAGACTTTGGGCTCTGGATCAGGCAGACTGGATGAAAATTCTGACTCTCCAACTTCTTGATAAGAGTATGTGCCTCAGACAATACCAAACACGTTCTATGAAGCCAACATTATACTAATACCAAAACCAAACAAGGACAACACAAAAAAGGAAAACTACAGGCTAATCTCCCTAATGAACACTGATGCAAAAATCCTCAATAAAATTTTAGCTATCAGAATCCAACAATGTGTCCATAAGATAATTCACCACGACCAAGTAGGATTCATTCCAGGGACACAAGGATGGTTCAACATCCGAAAATCAATCAACGTTATCCAACATATCAACAAAAAGAAATATAAAAACCATATGATAATATCAATAGATGCTGAGAAAGCTTTCGACAAAGTGCAACACCCATTCATGATAAAAACCCTTGAAATTCTTGGGATACAAGGAACATACCTCAACATCATAAAGGCCATCTATGACAAGCCAACAGCCAGTATCATTCTCAATGGTGAAAAGCTGAAAGTAATTCCATTAAGATCTGGAACAAGACAAGGATGTCCACTCTCACCACTGCTCTTCAATATAATACTGGAAGTCCTAGCCAGAGCAATAAGACAAGAGAAAGACACCCAAGGAATCCAAATAGGAAAAGAAGAAGTCAAACTATCACTATTTGCAGATGATATGATAATATACATAGAGAACCCCAAAAACTCCACAGAAAAACTAATTCAACTCATCAACAGTTCAGTAAAGTGGCAGGATACAAAATCAACACGCAAAAGTCAGTAGCCTTCCTATACACAAACACTAAATCTGAAGAAGAAGAAATCAAAAAAACCATCCCTTTTATTATTGAAACAAAAAAAAATCAAATATTTGGGAATAAATCTAACAAAAGAGGTAAAGGACCTATACAAAGAAAACTATAAAACACTGTTAAAAGAAATAGAAGAAGACACAAAGAAATGGAAAGACATCCCCTGCTCATGGATTGGAAGAATAAACATTATTAAAATGGCCATCCTACCAAAAGCAATCTACAGATTCAATGCTATTCCAATCAAAATTTCAATGTCATTCTTCAAAGAAATAGAACAATTATTGATGAAATTCATATGGAATCACAAAAAACCCCGAATAGCCAAAGCTCTCCTGAAAAAAAAAAGAAGGGAATGGAGGCATCACACTCCCAGACTTCAAACTCTACTACAAAGCCATAATCATCAAAACTGCATGGTATTGGAACAAGAACAGACACACAGACCAATGGAATCAAATAGAAAATCCAGAAATAAACCCACAGATTTATGGTCAACTAATCTTTGACAAAGGAGCAAAGACTATGCATTGGAGCAAAGAAAGTTGGTTCAATAAATGGTGCTGGGAAAACTGGGTCGCTACATGCAAAAGAATGAAGCTTGACTACTACCTCACACCATACACAAAAATCAACTCAAAATGGATTAAAGAACTAGACATAAGACCTGAAACCATAAAATATATAGAAGGAAATATAGGTGAAATACTACGTGATTTGCACATCAAAGACATCTTTACAGACACATCACCCAAAGCAGTGATAGTGAAGGCAAAGATAAACAGCTGGGACTACATCAAATTAAAGAGCTTCTGCACAGCAAAAGAGACAATAACAAAAACAAAGAGAAACCCCACCAACTGGGAGAACATTTTTGCACACAACACTAATGATAAAAGACTGATCACAAAAATCTGCAAAGAGCTGATGAGACTCAACAACAACAAAGAAAATAATCCCGTCAAAAAATGGGCAGAAGAGCTAGAAAGAAACTTCTCTGAAGAGGAAATGCAAATGGCCAACAGGCATATGAAAAAATGTTCAACATCACTTGTCATCAGGGAAATGCAAATCAAAACTACCATGAGAGACCATCTTACACAAGTGATAATTGCACATATTAAAAAAACTAGCAACAACAAGTGTTGGCGAGGGTGTGGAGAAAAAGGAACTCTCCTGCACTGTTGGTGGGAGTGCAAACTGGTCCAACCACTATGGAGAGCTGTGTGGAGATTTCTGGACCTACTAAACATAGAGCTTCCATATGATCCAGCAATTCCACTCCTAGGTATTTACCCAAAGGACACAGAAACATCAATTCCAAAGAATACCTGCACCCCTATGTTTATAGCAGCACTGTTTACAATAGCTAAGCTTTGGAAACAGCCCAAATGCCCAAAAATAGATGACTGGATCAAGAAGATGTGGTACATATATACCATGGAATATTACCCAGCATTCAAAAAAGATAAACACATGCAATTTGCAGCAACATGGATGGCACTGGAAGGGATTATGCTCAGTGAAATAAGTCAAAAAGAAAAAGAAAAATACCGGATGGTCTCACTCATAGCAGGAATCTAGAAAACTTAAATAAGGGACCAGAAAAATGAATAACTATAAGAAAGCGAAAATCAAAATCAACAAAAATCTATGAACCAGAGACACTTTTTGGGGGGTGAGGGGTGGGAGGGGAGGGATTGGGGTCAGAATGGGGGGGTTGCAATTGTATGGGGAATATAAAAATAAAATTTATTATTTAAAAAAAAAAAGAGTATGTGCCTCAGTTTATTGATCTGTGGAAAGGCAACAACCACAGTTCTGAATGTGTTGGATTGTTGTAAGAATTAAATGAATCCATCCATGAAATGTGCCCGACACAGAGAAGGGACCCATTGGAGGGCACTGTCACTGTTACTGCACTTTACCCACGCTCAGTTTACAGATGAGGAGGATGATGCTCAGAATGGTGAAGCCATTTGCTTAATCAAGAACAGTAGATTTCTAAAGGGAAGAACAGGAACTAGAGCAGGATCCACAGTGTTAAAAGGACTGCACCACCCATTGTGCCTTAGCCCCCAGACATTGCAAAGCAGCATATTCTATTCAGGGGAAGAAGCGGATGGGTGTTGCTGAGGTGTGTGCAAGGATCCAAAACACCAGAAGGGCTGGTAGTTGAAAAACAACTACGTAAGAGGCCAGTGTGGATTACTCTGAGGTTTGGATTCTCCACTATTTACCTATACCTCTAAGAAGTCAAGCATCCTCTCCCAAGAGGTCAGGCCTGCTTAGTAATCCCTTAGGGGCTGCTGCCAGCACTGCAGGTAGAACTCAAGAGTCCTCTCTTGGGCCCTAAATTAGAGACTATTTTTTATTTCATTTTTTCTTCTTGGTGAGGAAAAGGAGGGCGTTCCCAGAATGAGGTTTCTCAAAAAGCCCATGCCCTTGGTCGATCTGTCCATCACTTTTCTGTTGTCATAATATCTGGTAAGGAATGAAACACTCAACTGGCAAAACAAAACAATCACATTTTTGGAAAGAAAAAAAAAGTGTCCACGAGGACACTTGAATTGAGAAGGTCAAAGCTCGGTAGCTGTGTAGACCTGCAGGGCGCCCCACCTGGTGAGCCATGTGACCCTGGACCACCTGGAGGCACAGTTTCCTGCTCTATGCAGTGGGGCCAATACTCCCCTTCACAGAATCATGGTCGGGAGTAAATGAGCTAATGCACATGGAGCACTCAGCATTGCAACTGACTCCTAACAGTTTTCAAGATGGATTTTTTTTAAGCTTTGAGCTCTGCTCAGGGCCAGACCTGGCTGAGTCCACCCAGTGATTTCCACGGATTTGGCAATCCTGGGTAGAGGCTATAGAAAGTGGTGAGAAAGGAGTGTCTGCTCAACCCCTCCCTGACAGCTCCTTGTGAGCTACAGGCCCCTGGCTGATCATCTTACCAGCTCCTGAACCCCCAAACCCTAAATAATGTAGTTTTATGTTTTTGCTTTCCTTTTAGAATTTGACACATACTTTTCTTTATTGGCGGGTGGGGATGGGGTGGTAGTTAATCCTCACAATAAATTAAATCATCTTTCTTTACCTTTTTGCTTCTTCTTTTTTAAATTTATGTTTTATTTTCTTATATCATTGTTCTCCCCTTAGATGCAGTGCCCTTAGCTCTCCCACCCACATAGGACCCGTGATCCATCTCCAGTGTGCTTTTCCCTTCCCTTGACACATAATTTTCCAACGTAAAGTACATAGATCTTAAGTGTACAGCTGCATGAAATGTTACTCTATGGACACCCATGAGATGATAACACAGAAGATCTTAGAGGATTTTCATTCTTCTAGAAGGTCTCCCACATTGTAGATAATACCCCTCCTGCCCTAGAGATATCACCCCTTCTGCTCCGACCACTTCAGATTTGGTTTGCTTATTCTCTAAGAACTCAACTTGTTTTTAAGAGAAAAAAAGTAAAAGCATTTCATGCTTTTAAATCACTTGCCCCTCTCATCAAGAACAATTTCATTTTAGCTTAAGGTTCTTCTGAAAGGGAGGGGGGGGGAAATGGGGAAGGAAAAAATCAGACTGATGAAGAAGTAGGGGTCAGGAGAGCCTTTGGGAAATGTTACCTGGAACCTGAAGGAAATGCCTGGAATGGAGAGAAATTGAGTCACGTAACACAGGAGGCATCTTCAGACCAGAGATTTAAATGCCCCCATAGATGCCCGAGTGCTCAGCACAACCCTCCATTCAGACGTTCCAAGACCACCTAGCTTGCCATCACGGGGAGGGGTTAATGAAAGCCTTCTGGGCAGAAAGACAGTTTGCCAGTTGCCTGAAGAGACGAGCGCCTGCTGTCATGGGGCCTGACAGGCGGAGGGAGTGCACTCCTGGGAGGGTGAGGTGTCTATCTCCACAAAGGAAGGGTAAGAGGAGGGAGAAACAAGGTGATTTCAGCCCCCCTCTATGTTCATGTTCAGACAGCTCCGTGCAATCCTTGGGCTTCCAGAAAATCTTTCCCTTCATTTATTTAGCCGTGAGGGGATTATATTCACTATTCATGATTCCCTGTTGACACATGGATTAACTCTGCCGATAGAAGGGAAGACAGAACCTGCAGTGGTGTGGGGGAATGTGGCCCAGGACCTCACAAGCTGGCCTGGGACAGTGGAGTTAGGGTCCCCCCAGCCAGCACAAGATGCTTTGTGACACTCTCTCAGGAAGCAGAGCTCCCCTCACCTGTTTTCCTCTTGGGACCAGTCCTCCTGACCTGCTGACTGGACAGTCACTCTGTGGATTGTCCGGGGCCTACCTTTAGGGATAAGGTTTTGGCTTCTAATTTGGAGGCCAAACACAATTAGATTTAGTTTATACAGTGGAATTAGCCTTAATATAGGTAAAGATACGAGGCCTGTGGGTTGACTGATGCTCTGCGCGTCCTTTCTACTGACTGCAGGGAGTATTGTAGTGGGCCCCATAAATTCTTCTTTGGCGATATATCTTTAGTAAAGGAAATATAAAGCATGACCCACTCTGTGCCAATCTGTTTATAAATCACACATGCGGACTACTCTCCCAGTGTATTCTGATAATAAAAGCAACACTAAAAGGACATTTGAAAAATGAGGTAAAAGATGAAATAAGCAACAAACTGATCATCAAGAAGAATATGTTTTGGCAATAGCAGTGGTTCAGTTAGTCATTGTTTAAGGCATTAGGAAAAAAACAATTTGATGATCTAATTCTAACCGGTTCTAAGCTAAGGCGGACGATTTCAGCACTTGCTTTCTAAGACTATCAGAACAGGAAGGTTCCTTCTCCAAGAGATATAGAAACAAAAGAAAGGAGATCCCCCTGGCTGGGATTAATATATCATGATAGTTTATTTTCCCACATATTAGCGAATTTTACAAATTTTGTTGAAATCTGACTAAGAAATTTTGATCTTTAATTTCCATCACTTATGATTACAAAGCAAGCTTGTAGTGTTCTTACAATGTCAGTATTTTTAACAAATGGGTTCTAAATCCACTGAAACTCTTTGGAAGATTTTAAAACAGGTCATAATATTTTATTTCCAACTTTTTGAAGAGTAGGGACACTGGCACATTTATAGTCTGCACCACAGGAAAAATTAAATCCATTTCCAAAATGTTCTTTTCATATATGTTCCTTTAATGACAAAGGACTTTCTTGTTAAAATGTCACCTTTACCTTGAGGGGACAGATGAAGTGTGTTTATTTTTTCAAAAATATCTGCTTGGTAACATTTTTCATCAGAGTAAAAGTTCGAAAAAACAAAACATTTCTTATAAAAGAAAAATGTTGAAGAGATCCTTAAGTTTGACAAATCTCTTCAGAACTTTTCCATAAGACAAGCTGTGAAACCCAGGGTGTTTTACAATAATTTTGTGCTCTCTACCAATCTCTATAGACAGTGTTTCTGATTCTTCTAAGATACATGATACCCTGGCATGTGAGTAGTCACAGCTTCACCTTTACAGAGGGTGGAACAGCGAAAGCACCAGGCCTTGGAGAACTGCTCTCTCTCTACGTAGTGTTTCCCGTGCTGCGTGTGACACACACACTGAAAGTGCAATGATAACCCGCATAAATACCTTTTGTTTTGTCTTTGTGTGAAAAATATATGGAAAAACTTAAAAGGCCCATCAGCTCACACTCCACCTTGGAAACCTGTATTGCTCTGGAGTTTGCTTGTCTTTGGATCCACAGACTTCACTCTACTTGTGAGATTTTGGGTAAGTCATGTGACCTGGCCATGCCTAGGTTTCTGCTTCTTCAAACTTGGGGTAATGGGAGAACGGACCTCACAAGACTGTTATGAGAATTACATGAGGTCCTTCATGATGTCACTTAACTGGGTGCCTGCTATGATGAGAACTAGTCCTCATAATGTTTCTATTTCAGGTTCAGTTAATCAAGAAGTTCACTTTAACCAGATTTTTTCAAAAGGAGCCTACTTGGGATATTCTATTATTCCTCCCCATCCCATTCCTATCTTTGCTCTCAGATTTGACTTTGATATGGAAAATACATTTCATCTCGCATATTGGATCCAACTCATTGACAGGAGCTGATTAGAGCACTAGATTGAAATGCACTGTGATGCTGAGTCTAAATTCAAGGGGGAAAATATGTGATTGATTCTCAACGTCTGCCATGAACCAGCAATCGGAAGCAATAGGAAGCCTCTCAGGTAGTGCTCACCCTTATCTCATCCCTGAGCACCATCTGGGCCAGGAACTTTGGTCATTCGAGTGCCAGCCAGTACAGGGCAGGTTCACTATCAATTCAGGCAGACAAATAAAGATAGACCCAGAACCCTCAATGGATTTACAGACTTTAGTACTCTTTCAGGGAACCAGGTACACACAGGCACACCAGGCAGGGAAGCTAGCATGCAGGGAGGCTGGCATGGGCTGGGCAGGGGGCACTGGAAGGCAGGCAGGCAGGCAACTGAGCCTCCCAGCCTCCTCCACCCCAAATCTTTGAGTTCTTTCTCTGGCCTCTCTCTGGCATTCTCTCACACCCTCTCATAGTCACTCATCCTCCCGTAGCTGTCCTTGTAGCCCAACATGTAGACTCAGGTGTGCATACTTCCTCATGCCCCACCCGTGCTCCAGGTATTCACAATCAGGCATGCAGGAATTAGGCACGCAGGCCCCACACTCACGCTCCCAAGCGCCTTCTGTATTAACACGATCAAGGCCACAGGTGATCGCCACAGGGGCTAGTGGTGTAAAAAGCTGGACCAATTCACTTACCCTACAGTCATCCTTACAAAACCAGTCCCTAGCACGGGAACTCCCACATATCAGGGCGTCTGACCAGCTTTGTTGAATTCAGTGAACATCTAAACAAATGTCACAGTCTCGTTTGTCACTATCATCACCTGCATTAGCTTGAAGGAAATTAATGTGGTGTTCTTTTTTTAACTGTTTGGTCACAGAGAGCTAACCAGAGGACCTCGGCGTTAAGACAAGTCTGCCCAGGTCCCGCAAGTTAAAGAGGTGGATATTGGTCTGTGGAGAAGACGGACTTGAAGACCGCAGGGGCGAACAAGGGAAAGTTAATGGTAAAACCTGAAGTCTAGCAAAATAT
The DNA here is from genome assembly GCF_964194135.1 of Talpa europaea. Taxonomy (NCBI): domain Eukaryota; kingdom Metazoa; phylum Chordata; class Mammalia; order Eulipotyphla; family Talpidae; genus Talpa; species Talpa europaea. The sequence continues at coordinate 113,951,354 of NC_140071.1, forward strand.
ACGTCACATGACAACCCAAGGGACTGTACTTCATTCTTTCAGTTAAATAGAGGACTCTTATATGCTTTTCAACCAGTATTAATTTTTTTTGGTAACAGTTATTTCTGTGACTACAAAGGGCTTAAGAACTGTCAGTGTAGCTGCTCAGTGTAACACGAAGGTGTGAAAGCAGGAGTTTGTAAGAAAAATTTGCCTTGTGTGATTTGGCCAAAGAGTGAAGGTTAAGGATTTGTAGAAATGTTACAGGCAATCCTGGTGGAGGACGGGGTGGGGGTGGGGGGAATGACCCAGTTTGTGAGTCCTCACCCATGTGCTTCAGAATACAGGAAAAGACCCCAAAGCAGACACAGGGAGAGAAACAAAAAGGGCTTATTTACATAGAAAGAGGAAAAGGAAAAATGCACGGCCCTGCAGTGGGCAGACGCTGGCCTCCCACCCCAGATTGCACAGGCTGAGTAGGACAGGTGTGCAAGTGGGGGACCATATGACAGAAAACGGTCTGCCCACCTGTGCTTCCATTTTTTAAAGTCCATGAGGTGGCTCCGTTTCACCCCTAGTTCTCAGCAGTGCCCCCCTCCACTCCTATGGAAAGGCAGGGGTAGAGTCCCTAAAGCTCCACCTTCTCCCTTCACTGTGAAACTGGGGAGCACCGCCTAGGGGCTTGCTGAGGAAGGCTCTGGAGTCCCCACAGCCAAGCCTCTGCACCCTGGGCCAGGGTGAGGCAGTGGGGTGGAACTGCCTGACCCTGAAATGGGACAGTCCTAGCCAGGGTCAGCAGTCACTGGGGGCCTTTGGGACTAGCTCAGAGGTTTTCTGTAACGGGGTGATGCTCAGGGAAAGAGAAGGTTCCAGGCTCCCTGCCCCACCCAAAGAAGGGCGGAGCTGAGCAGGGAGGAGAAGCTAGAAAAAACAGGGGGGGAGAAGCAAATGGCAAGGAGACCTGGAGGAGGCACATGGAGCAGAGAAACATATGAAAAAGCTGTGCTTGCGCCTCAGCCTTGGACTTGTACCAGTGATTTGGGGGACGTGGAAGAAATACATGGTGAGAGACCCATGGGGAGTCCCACAGTGGCAGCCTTTATCTTGATTTTGATTTTGCTCTTTTCCTTCCACACTGGCCTGTCCCCTTCTGCCCCTTTCCTATGGGTCCTCACCAGAAAGTGCCTTAGACTGTGGCAGGCTTTTGGGCTTCAAAGGCCCTGCTTTGAGGCAAGGCTGTTTGACTAGGGATGGGTAAATTTGGGTATTTTGTGGGGAAATTTTTAAACTATATTCTTTCTCTCTATTGCACACTAACTGTATGAAAGTTATTTTCTATGGAAGGTCTTGTGCACTCGAGTATGTTTTATCTTGATGTGGTGGATGGCAGAACCCAGTTAGAGGGAGCAGGTCTGGGGTCCCAGAGTACCCCTCAGCCTGCCCCTAACAGTTTCTCCTCTAACAGAAATGTGGAAGGAAAGTATCTTAAAGATCAGATCAAGCCCTTCAATTTTGAGAATATTTCCCTTTGGGTTCTGGACATAATCTCCATTTTTGTAGTCTCATAGACTCACCATCTCATAGGTCTCACCATCTCATAGACTGAAGACTTCTTGTCTCTTTCATATTGAAGTGAATTGACATTAACTGTTAGAAATTTAAAACATCGGTCATGACCTCTTGAGCTAAGCAAGATTCCCTGGGTGTTATAAAACTTAAACTAAGAATGACTATATGCTGTGTGTACACATATAAAGCAAACATCTATTTATACATGTACATTATCATTAACACATAATTACAATTTAATGTCTGCCATTAACTGTTGAGTAATGTTCATCATTCACTGTAAACAGGCAACAGAAAACACCCACTCGACCTGTTAAGCACGCCTTTGATTTCCCCACTCTAACTTTTATTCCTGGCTCAGTAAATTACATCACTTAGCACTCTCCTCCAAAGGAGAGAGATTTTCTTGCACTTATTTATAATGAACATTAGTCAACCCTTGGCTAATGTCAGATGTGAAGGCACATTAGCGGTATGTGTAGGGAAGGTAGCTTCTAAAGTAAGCTTCCTTTGGCATTTGAGAAAGCCCAGAAAGCAGTACTCCTCTTCCATGAGCAAGTTCTGAGCTAATGGAGAAACCAGACAAAAGAACAAGGTAGCCAGAAAATGCAATCACACTTACTTTCACTGATAAAGCTGATGTAGGAGGTAGCTTAATGTAAGCAAGTAACTGGATTTTTTTTTTTTTTTGAGACCAGTATCTAGAAGTAGGGAAACCACCCTACCCAGTTATATGGACAGGACATTCCATGACCTATCCAGACCTGGATAACCACAGATACACGCCCCCGCCCCCCCAAAATAAGGCATGGACGATCACAGCAGCTGTGTATACCCACAGAAAACTGGGCACCAAGTCCCCATGCCACCTTCCAGACTGACAATCAAATGAAATCCCTCCTCACACTCTTCCAGTGTAGCTTTCATAGTTGTGAAATTATGACAGGAGGTCGGTGCCCAGATTCAGATTCAGGAGAATGGCAGCAGGCCATCAAAAGACTGAGTGAGATCAGAATATGCAGAAATATGGAGTAAGGGATCATTTGCTTCTATTTTTGCAAATTGTTTTTTCCCTTCACCAAACCCCCTATGCCTATCCTACCACCCCTTCTATTCCTTCTCCTATCCCCCTGGTAACTATTATCTTCTTTTTGCCAAGTCCTATTCCTTCTATTATTTGCTTGTATTTTTTTTTTTGCATATATATTCCAAAAATGAGTGAAACCACCCAAAATCTACTTTCACTTTTTGACTGATTTCACTCAGCACAATCTCCTTGAAGTCCATTCGTTTGTCCCAAATGCCATTGTTTCATCTTTCTTCACAGTTGTGTAATATTCCATTGAGTATATGTGCCACAGTTTCCCCGTTTATCTGTCTAAGAACACTCGTGTTGCTTCCATGATTTGGCAATTGCAAGCAGTGCTACTACATTTGTCTCCTTCATATTTATCCCAGGACTTCTGTCCTTATTCTGCCTTTCCATTTTGTGTTGAGAGATTCCTTGCTTTCTAGGCATGTATATTGCCCTGTTTAGGGCTATCGAAGCTTATGTATTTCACTGGGCATTGGGGATTTATCTTTGTTCTCTCCCTAGTTTGCCTTGGTGTGAGGTGGAGATAGGAAGGGGGTCTGGGGCTTTAATACTCAATCTCAATTTGAAGAGTGATGTTCGTTAGTTACCTCTATTTCTTCTTATGTTCTCCAGCAAGCTATTATTATTATTATTATTATTATTATTATTATTATTATTAAGAAATTTGATTTGCCAAGTTAAAATGAGGGACCTTTGCATTGAGAGTAACATACAACTCTATGTCCTGCCATTACTTTCTAGGCCAAGGAAGTTTCTCCACCTCTGCTAGGAAAGACCTTGAATGCTTTGAACTTCTACTTCCATTAACCCTGGAGGAACTAAAAGAAAAGTGCAGGTCATTATGGTGCAGACTTCTCCACCATAATGCAGTTATTATGCTTAGCTTCTTCCCTAATGTGCTAATGCACCCAAGCACTCTTTCCCCAAGTCTCTATAGGAAGCAAAAGCCCCAGAAAATGTATTAGAAGCTTTGGGGAACATGTGATTCCCAAAGAAGTCACTCCTCATCATTGGTTATTAAGGTGACTTTCAGTCTATTGTATAACAAACCTTTATAATGACATTTTAATTTCTTCCTCCCTCTTTCCCTTCCTTCCTTCCTTGCCTTTCTCCTTTCCAACCTTCCTTCAGCCTTTCTTCACTATCTTCCTCCCCCACTGTCCCTCCTTCCTTCCTCCATCCCTATTTTCCTTGTTCCCTTCTTTTAGCTATGGAGCTGTGAGCAGGAGTAAATGGCTTGATGCCAAAAAGGCACCAAGGTGAATAAACACGGCTTCCCCTAAGGGAAAATGTAAAACTGCTAATAACTTGTTTGCAAAGGTAAGAGAGGTGGAAAGTGTAAGCCTAACATTTCCTGCAAGCTGCAGCTTGCTTTCCGGGGAGGAGAATGTTCTCAGAGTTCCAGAGTACATCATGCACCTGCTGGCCGTCCATTGGCAGGTTCCCCTATGCTCACTCTCCATTATGACGTCTATGGAAAGATGTTGTGAGGCTGCGTCTCATCTCCTGCATTGAATGGTTGCAACTTGTTAGCTGTTGACTGTTTTTTTTTGCTGTGGGGACCACATGGTCTGACAGGACAGAACCTGCCTGGAGGAGACATCACAGGCAGGTGGTTAGCAGGATGGGGAATACAGGGCATTAGGAGCCCTATTTACCTATTCGAAGAATTACTTTTCATCCATCATCATTTTATCCACTTAATTCATAATCCACCTCTCAGGGCTAATGAAGATTATCTTATTTATTCATTTATTTATTATCAGTCTGGCCTGCAAGAATATGAGATCCTGTGAGGACAAAATCCTCCTCTGTCATGTTCGCCTTTGCGTCATCTGTGTTTAAGATTGATCCCGACTAACAATAATTAAGAGATAAATATTTTGTAGACAGATGGTGGAGGAACTGCATCCTGTTGTATGTGCTCATTTTATAGCAGACACAGAGGACTTGTCTGTCATCAGGTGTCGGTGAGCCTGGGCTAGAATCCCATTCTTCTGACTCCCAGAACCATCCTCATTCTTTTTTTCAGAAGTCACCTTCTCAGGAGGCTTGTCCTGGGCTCCCTGTGGAATGCCTCCTCTCCCCTCATGCCCGGTCAGCATTTTACATTATCCTCCCAGCTTTATTCTGCATCCCCCAACCCGTGAACTCTAATCATGACTATATATTTTTATCTTGTTCTTGGTGTGTTCCTCCCTGTAAAATATAGGCTGAAAACAGGAATTGTGTCTGCTGTGTCTATGGGAATATTCCCAGCACCAGGCACAACCCCTGGCACATGGATCATAAAGATCTGCTGTGGAGGAATGAAGGACCAGGACGATGGTCCTCAGCCATCAGGGTTGCAGTGGGACAGTTTCCACAGTGGGACAGTTTCCATAGGATCACCCTCAAGTGAGTGGCAAGTAGATATATCTTTAAACTAAGCTTGTGTTTTCAGTACCTTCGCACTTTGGGTGAGTTCACCTGAATCTATGCAGGGGATTACATGATTTGATGATGCCATGGCTGTAGCAACCTTAACAGGAGTCTGGTATCTAGGAGGTGCTCACTAAATGTAACCACTCTTGCTCTTAATCTGTTACCGAGAAGGTCTACAATAGGACCCTAGATCTGAAAATCTAAGAAAAATGTGGAGGGACCCTTGAATGAGTGCCAAGAAGGTAGAAATCATGAGCAATGGGGGACAGGTCAGGAGAACTATGAAAAAGCACCTTCCTGTTCCCCGTCACTCTTGGTCTGGGTCTGACATGAGTGTCGTGTACACTTTGATCCAAAGGCAGAAGACAACCTGTTAATCATGGAGAAAGGGAGTGTACACATCTGGGAACTTCCCACTCTGTAACAGGCACAGTTTCAAAAAATAGTGTTGGTCAGCAGGTCGTCTTTTGAGATCATGAGAGTGTGAGGCTGAGGAGCCTCCATGTGCTTATTCTTGTTGTTTAGAAGCTGGTGCTGTCATGACCAGGTGAAATGCCAGCCAAAAAGACAGTTCAGTAGCTTCATGGGTCTGGACATTGGTTCCTGCTCAGGGCTCTACCACCCACGCCAACTGGCAGTCCCATTGGATCCCTCTATGAGCACAGCTGAATTACAGAAGACAGCACCTGGGGAGGCCTAGGAGGGACTATAGGATCCTTCTGTACTCTTCCAGGGCTCTAAGGGGCCCCAGGCCCCCCATCACCTGCCGGCTCCAGGATTCTATGTGGAGTATATGCACAGTGGTTATGGTGCTGGTTTTTCATCCCACCTCCGTCACTTCTTAGTTAGACCAGGTCACTTACCTTCTGGAAGCTCAGTTTTGGATCTTTAAAATGGGTGTATGAACAGTAGTTACTCTCCAGGATTGTTAGGGATTTTAAATGAGATAATCCACGCCAAGTGTCTGGCACATAGCAAATGATTGGTCTTCTGAGAGGTCACAGGGGCTTCAGAGGAGAGGTGGAGAGGGAGGCATGGACTGGATCCTCATTTTCCCATGTGTTTCAGCATGTCCCTTAATCAGACATCAGTCACAGCAGGCTTGGTGTTGCTGGTTCCTGGAAACACCTCAGAGGGCCAGGTGATGGTCATCGGTATTGTTGTTGCTAGGGATACAGCAGTAAACATGATGGGCAAAAATGCCTGCCCTCAAGTAGCCTACATTCTGCAGGGAGGGACACGCCAAGAACAAAATAAAATATATGGTGGATCTTAGTCATGATGCGTGCTCAGGGAGGAAATAGAGCTGAGAAGGGAATATGAAATGCTGGCTGGAGAGTAGGGGGTCAGCAGGGAGGGAGTGGAGTTTTCCACAGGGAGCCCAGGGCCAGCCTCTTGAGAAGATGACTTTGGATTAAAGACCTGGAGGAGAGGCAGAACAAGAGTGGTGCTGGGAGTCAAAGGAATGGGGCTCTAGCCCAGGTGCAACCTCCACCTGTGCGACCACAGGCAAGTCTCTGTCACTTTTTAAAAAAATGTATTTATTTATGCGGACAAGAGCTGGGTGCATACTGGCCAGAGGTGCAGGGGTAAGATGATTCACCAGAGACAGTGGGGAATGCAACAGGTAATTGACTGAAGTGCACTGCTGAGGGGAGCAGTGGGCGAGACAGGAGGTCTGATGCACCATATGGGTCAGCTCCCTGGCCTGGATAGGAACTCAAGGAACTCTTGCTGCAGTGGCTGCAGACAGCTTGATAGCGCTGAGCCTTAAGCCCTTGAGCCAGCAGGGAGGCCCCTCTGTGTCACTTTGTAACTGTTTCCTCTTTTTGTAAAGTGAGTATGTAGGACAGCATTCATTTCTTTATTCATTCATTTAGCAAATTTCCCCCCCTAGTTACTTGAAGCCAGGGGCTGCCCTCCAATAGATATTTCACAGGTGAGCACAATGGATGAGGCCTCTGTCCTTGTGGGATCTTGTGCAGTGAAGACAAATAACAAAGGAAATGAAAGAATAAGTAAATAAGATAAAGGTTGATGGCCCTAAGAGCTGTGAAGTGAATTAAATGCATAAATGACTGTAGGTGAGAGATAGTTCCTTGCATGAGATAGTCAGGATTCTAATGTCCTGCAGCCTGGTCTTTTGTCCACCTGCCTAGGGATCTCTCCTAGTGCACCTGGACCATGCAGGGGCTTTATCAAACCAGGCCTGGGAAACCACCAGCTCTGAGGAATAGAGAGAACAAAGAAGGCACAACAGGGAGCAGAGACTCCCCTCCTCTTGCAGTCTTGGGAAACCCCTGAACTTTTCCCATCTCAAAGACATTCATAGTCCACAGTGTCAGAAGGTGGGAAGTTGTTGCTGTGGAATATAACCCCCCATAAGTGCCATCTGTCAATTGCAGTCCTTCATTTTCAGATTCTTTGCAGGTATTTGTTTCTTTTCATGTTTTCTCATCAGAAGCTCCACTTCTGACCATCCTTCTCTTGACAGTTACAATATTCCTTCCCTGCTGAGTCTTACTCCTTTGATTTTATTTCCAGGGCCCTCACCTTGTTAATCTGGCTTAGTTGGCAAGCTTCTCCTTCCAGCTGCAGTGGCTCACACTGCAGGTCTGACTGCCACTTCATTAGCAAGCTGTTTACACCACTTCCAGGTCATTAATAAAGATAGTAAATGAGAAAAGGCCCAGACCCAGCCCCTCACACCTCTGCAGACACCTCCCTGGCTGGTAATTGCTCTTTACTCTGCTGCTGTGCTTATCTTCTTTTAGCCATTTATGACTCTGCTGTTCTTCAAACTGACTTTAACTGATTTTTCAAAAGGATATTTCATGAGGAGTTTCTATGCAGATTCTTAATAATGCCAAAGTGTAGGAAAACTCACTCTCTTGGTGGAATCCTTATCCATGGTTGGACAAGTTGAAACTCTCCCAGATATTTCTTGACTCCTTGGAGACCACTTGGCTGAGTTTATCTTTTTTTTTTTTTTTTAAGATTTATTTATTTATGCATACAAGAGTTGGGGTACAGGCCAGAGGTGCAGGAGGGTGAGAGGATTCACCAGAAACTGTGGAACCAAGTTTAGCCAAGGTTTCGCCATTTTGTATATCCTCCACCTTGATATGTTAGTCCTTGTCCAGCCGCATTCCGGAGATAGTTTCAGCAGTCACAACCCTCACTCCACTTGGTGGCGAAAAAGCAGACCACCCCAGCCGCCAATGAGGGCAGTCCTGTCCATAAATGGGACAGCATCTCTAACCGTCCAGTCAGTTTGAAACTGTAACCGCGCGCGCCAAAATGCCTTTGTAGTAGCCAATGAGTAATTGCCAGCTTCTTTCAGAGTTCGCGCCACTCGCGACCCTATAAGATACCCCTGCTTCCTCTATTCAGGGCTCTCGACCTCTGCCGTTGCATCGGTGCGTGTCGAGGGCCCGGTCTCGAGCCCGTAATAAACTCCCTTTTGCATTTGCATCAGCTGTCTTTGGATTCTTGGAGGCTATGCTCGCCGAGTCTGCTGATCTTGGGCACAACAGAAACAGAGTGTGGAACAGAACAGGCAGATTGCTGAGGGGAGCAGCAGGGGTTTCTTGCTCCATGTTAGCTCTAGCTATCACAGGAGCTTGCTGTTTCTATTATTTAAGTCCCCCTGATTAAAATCTTTATGCCTTGTAGGGGGATATGAAAATAAAATTTAAATTAAAAAAAAATCTTTATGCCTTGTAAAGTCTAGATTATTATAAATAAAAAAAAATCAGTGTGAGCTAATGAGAACAAATTCTGCTCCTCTCTTCCCTTTAATATAGTCGTTCATTTTAGGGCCTCCCCTGGTGGCACAGGCGGTTGAGCACAGCGCTGTGAAGCTGTCTGCAGCCTCTGAAGTGCAGGTTCAATCCCGGCCAGCTGGCTGGGGAGAATCCCACATGGCGCAGCAGACCTCTCCTGTCTCACCTGCTGCTTCCCTCAGCAGTGTAATTTGGTCAATCTGCTGGTTCTGTTCCCCACTCTGTCTCTGGTGAATCCTCTCACCCTCCCATGCATCTGGCCTGTACTCTGGCTCTTGTATGCATGAATAAATAAATCTTTTTTAAAAAATGTATAGTTATTCATTTTAGTGAGACCCTTCTATTTAAGTCAATCCTATAACTGTTTCCAGAGTGCACACAATGTGTCATTAAAAAAAAAAAAATAAGAGGTCCTTCTGCTTCTAATAGGATGTGTAAGCTCATAGTAGACCAATTGCCTGAAAGAGAACAACTATACAGGGCATCCCTGGTGGTGCAGGGGTTAAAGTCTCAGTGCTGTCAAGCTATCACCAGTCACTGTTACATGAGTTCAACCCCTGGCCAGGGAGCTGACCCACATGGCACAGCAGACCTCTCCTGTGTCACCCGCTGCTCCCCTCAGCAATTGGCCTGTTTTGTTCCACACTCTGTTTCTGGTGAATCCTCTCACCCTCCCGCACGTCTGGCCTGTACCCCCAACTCTTGTATGCATAAATAAATAAATCTTAAAAAAAAAGATGGAGTTTGCATTTTGAATCTAGTTAGTGAATAAATTATCTGCTAAATTAAACATTCTTTAGAAAAATATAACATAATACAGAACATATCATTCACAATATTCAAAATATGATCCAACAAAATTACTTGACTTAAGAAATTATGAAACAGAAAAATGAGACCCTTTCTCCAGAGAAAAGGGCAATAAATGGAGACTGACTCTTAAGGGACTCAACTGTAAGGAAGAGTATGAAATAAATTATTAAAATATAATACAAACTATGTCTTAAATATAATTCTAAAGTGATGTACTGAGCACAGATGTGGCGTACCAGACAGAATAATCTGGGGGGGAAATGATGACTTTTAAAAATCAAAGAATTAAAGCATGCAGTTTATGATTTTACCACATTTAGATTTTCTGCAGATCCTAGTTTAAGACCTTTGGATAGATTATGCTAACTGTGCTTATACTGCTAGAAGCATTTATTTCCTTTTTTTTTTTTTCCCCCCATGGAATGAGTCTAAGTGAACCGTTCAAATATATAGAAGTATTAATATATTGAAATAAAATAAAAATAATTTAATATAAATTTTTATAAAGGTGTTACAGGAAAGGCTTCACAATGGAATTATCATATTAGAATGTGAAGGACAAATAAGAGAGGGAGAGCAATAGAGGGAGGCAGGGAATGTGGGGAGCCAGGGAGAGTATTTTAGACAGAGAATATAGCACAGAGTATCTTGGGAAAGTCAAACAAATAGTGGAAGTCTTTCTATCTTATGTTAATTGGCTCATCAAAAATATTGGTTAAAGCGAAGAATTTTAGAAAATTATCATTACGTTAAACATTTTGTTTGACTACAAAACACATAAGTGAATATCTGCTCATCAACCTTTTGATTATAGACCCAGTCATTTTTTTCCCCCTTGGAGTATAGTCTGATAAGTCTTCTATGTGGAATTTCTTAAATAAATGAATCATTTTGTATTCTACACTATTTCCAGTTTTTACTTTTTTAATTGAAATGAGAACTTAAAAACACTTTTAAAACAATTTTAAACAGATACTATATTTTTGTAATATCCTCCTACCCAGTCTTTAGAGTTGTGTTGTTCATACTTAATCCAACAATGTTTTGGGACAATTTTTCTTAATGAGTCTTTCCAAGTAGTCAACCTAGTTTTCACAGAAATATTCTTTTCTCTCATATAGCATCACATTGTATAATATTTGTATACAAATTAAGTTCATAATACCAATGACAATACAAAGACAATGGACTCTTACAAGCGTGCAACTTGACACAGGAGAGCAGAAGTATATGGGCCCATGAGTCAGCCATCAAACATCTCAAGTGCTCAATGAATAATAGCCAGTATGTTCGTAGAGGAGATGAAAGGTTTTGGTCAGCAGGGTAAAAAGCAAATATCCTAACGTTATATGATGGCTGCACAGCCCAAAACACCTTTCCAATATTGTCTATCTCAGAAAAATTATTATGCCATTATGAATTTCCAGCTAGGAAATACAGAAGAGTAAGTAGGAGAGATACATTAGTCAGATACAACAGAACACCATAATCATTCCATACAGATTGGTCCTTTTCTGAAATACTGTCATAACTTGTCATTTCTAGGTCAACTCTGTTCTCACTCACATTCTCCTTTAAAAACATCTCCATCAAGTACAGTTCTGCTCCCTAGTTTCCTCTTCTCAGAGAATAACATTGGGTGGCTATTGTAAGTACAAGATGAGTCAGGATTTAGTAAACATCAAATGTCCTGAGTTAAACATTTCCTAAAAACCAATTTGAAAAAGTCATTTAATTTAGTTGAATTTGGATTGAAAAATCACATGTTGAAGTCCTTCTATGGCTACCTAAAATAAGAGCTCAGTAGGAAAAAACAAAACAACACAACCACCTTGGCACATGTTTTGTTGAATGTAGTCTAATCTAGAGGCCAGGGACATCTATTGGTTAGGACAGAAAATAAAAATGGAAAAACTATCATATTCAGGATAATGGTTCAGATAAATGATAATAAATTAAGTAGTAGTGTTTACAGTAAGAAATAAATTCCAAAAGATGGCTCAGGTAAAAGACAAATGGCTTATTTATATGCATATTTTTGACTGACTAGTTAAAACTGATTTGGGTAATCAAATGAAACTGAAAATGAATAAGAATAAATGAAGAATTAGTGAACTTTTTCTAATTGTACAAAGCTTATAAATTACCCACGTAGATTTGGTCTTTCCTTTTTGATATATGTACTTCTGAGCTTTACCACTGAAGTAATTTGCATTGCAGATCTAAATCATGATTAATGAGCATTCTCACTTTCCTGCTGAACTTGACTCCTCAACAAATATTTATTGAACACCTATTCTGTGCCATATGCTGGATGAGGAACTGACCATATGTTTATGAAGATGATTATTTTTTGACACATAATTCTTTTGTAGCCATTAGATCATTTAAAGAAAAATGAATAGTTTAACAATATTCTCTGAGTCTCTCAACTATTTGATCACAGAAACAAACAGGGTTTCCAGTTGTAGAACTGCCTTGTCAGAATCCACTTCTTCCTGCCATATTATGCAGAGGGTATAACAAACACTTCAGCTCAGACTCTTCATTTGAGAATGAGGGACGGAGGCACATGCATTGCCTCACAGTTGTTATATCATTATGAAATGTCATAGTTTTATGGTACTGTATTATCTCACGTTTGGACTATTGTTTTTGCACAATTGTTCAAAGTTCTCATTATGTTAGTGACCATCAGTTGTTATGACACTTAATTAATATTCAACACACATAACCATTCCTTCCTTTTTTTTTTTTTTTTTTTTTGTGGGACCCTAGCCAGCGGCCAGGGAACGAACTGGTCGAAGCTGCCCGCAGCCTCTCCAGCTCTGGTTCAATTCCCGGCTGCTCCCTGGCCACTGGAGGAGGGTCCCACATGTCGCGCAGACCTCCCCTGCCTCCCGCTGCTCCCCTCAGCAGTGTACTTCGGTCCTTCTGCCTGCTCTGCTCCCCGCTCTGGCTCTGGTGAATTCTCTCACCCTCCTGCACTTCTGACTGTATCCAGTACTTGTATAAATAAATAAATAAATCGTTTTAAAATACATACATAAATAAAAGCAAGAGCTCTTCAGTAGACCTCTCCAACCTGCTCCAACTCTGTATTTCCAAAGAATCTGTTAGACACTCCCATTGTAGGTGTTGAAAGATACTTCAACTCCACATATCTAAATCCAAAGTAATGGTTTTGGGTATTGACCCAAGTTCTTTAGCACTGAGTGAGGACTCATAACCCATTTATATCTGGGGGTCACCCTATAAATATAAGAACTAACACAGCATCCAGGAAGTAATTACCAAACACTATAAATGAAGGAATGGATAAATACATAAATAAATAAATAACATGACCCAAAACCAATAAAATAAAATAAAATACATTGGCTAGGATCTAGAAATTGCCTACATTGTATACTTCCCCTGCTCTCACCCCAAATCCCTAAAATAGTTTTATTTCACACAAACTGTGTTTTTACCACAGAAAAGAGCTCAGTTTAAATTCAGAGGCTATTTTTTGACTCAGTCATGTCATGGAGTCAAACTCTTATTACCTTTCTGTGAATATGTCTTCAACTGAGACATGTCTTTATTTCTGAAATGATAGAACCTCTCTCCCTCTTTGGAAATGAAACCAAGAACCAGTCTTCGACATCTAGCAGTGCTCTGGTAAACATTTAACAATTAGCTCTCTAGGGGGAAAAAGCTCTGATTGGTAGCATTTGATAATTCCAGCGGTGTAAATACTATGACCATAGTTGATTTGAAGTTACCAGCCAGATATCCAAAAATGAAAAGTTGGAAAGAGAGAGACACAGACTGCTCTTAAGAGCCCTGTCAGCTGGCTTTGGTACACACTGGATCTGAGGAGGTTCACTTGTCTCCAAGCCTTTCTTTTCCCTCTTTAAGTAAGAATGTGAGGTATCCTTGCCTCTATCCAACTTTCTGTAACTTCTTGGTTATTTTCCTATTTTGAAGTCTTATAACTAGTAAAGATTGGTATTTAAAATTCAGAGACTAGGGGAAATTTCTTATATCCCTTCCCCAGGATAAATTGCCATTTCTGTCATGAACTCAAATCTGCCACAAAAATAGGGCAGTAGACTTCAACCTGTGTTTCCAGCTTCACAAAGATTTGCACTAGACAGTAAATCCCAACAAAAAGAAATACAGACTCAGAAATCTGACCATGAGTAAATGTTATTCACAAGGACTATTTACCAACAGTTTCACATGCCTTTGCAGATACTTCATAAACAGTTTTCAAGGCAGTGTTTATGCAAAGGATTAGAGAAAGGGCAAAAGTCTCATGGGAGAGACTTTACCAAAGCACATATCTCTCCAAGCATTAAATTGTCAACAAAATTAAACCTTTGCTCCACCCTAGAGCCCAGCTTCCCAGCCAACGTTAGACACCCACGTGTGTTGGCAAAGATAAAGTCAACAACAAAGGCACACATGTCACATCTCCTGCAGAATGACATGACCACCACTGCTTGGGCGTGGCAATCCAAGCCTGCTGGAAATCTTCACAGTAAACACATCACGGAGTCCATCTCTTGATGTGTGTCTGAGGGCAGGGTACAGAACGTTGCTTCTGAATGCAATGATAGCAAAGCTGGTAAGGGCCCCAACTGTTGTTACATGCCTAATGATTAACAAAAGCTCCAGCCCCAGCCCTTGGACTGCCACTCAGGGTGATCTGTTTAGTAAACAATCAACCACCAATATCTTGAGCAGGTTGAACAGATGGCTCCAGGGTTCAAGCCAACTGTGTTTCCCTCAATTTCACACAGCTTCAGGTAATGAAGGCTATAAAATACAAAAAAGTATAAACATAAACACTCTTTTCTTCTTCATCCTCCCTCCCCTAAAAATGTACAAGGGCTCCATTCTCTAGGTGATGAAATCTGACAAAGAAGTGAGATTAGACAGAGAGAGAGAGACTGAGCAGAATGGATTTGAAGTCATTAGAAACTGTTTGTGTTTGATTGAATATTGAGGAGACAGAAATCTCTATTTTTTTTTTTTGCATAGAGCACATGAAGGAACTAACACAATGAAAGTGCATCATGAAGCTCAGTCCAATGACTCAGAAATATTTGGGCAGAAACCACTGATTCAATAGAAATAGAAATACATTGTAATTATGTTTTAAAAGGAACATTTGGCCTGCCATAGTTTCTCTCCATCACATCCCACTTTCCAAATGTTGTAAGCAAAAAAAATATATATATGTGAGATATATATACTTATATATATATTATATTTATACTTATATACAAATATATATAAATAAGAGATAAATATAAATATAAATATATATATATATTTAGATCCTGAGGATGAGTATCTCAGGTTTGATATAATTATGAATATTATCTACTGAAAACAGAACTCAGTGACCTGCTCACCAATCGTAATCCTACCCCTGATAACATGTGATGTTCTCTTTACATTTATAAAATGGGTACTTAAAATCTACTTTGTGTATTTCATAGAGATATTGCTAAAATAAATGAAACATGTCTTCCAGGCCAGAAGGCATCATGTTTTTAGGCCTAGATCTACTCTAAAAAATACCAGATAAAGCTTCAAATGAGAAAAATAAAACATATACAACCCTCATTCCAAAATAAGATGAAATTTTGCATAAGTTGGAAGCACAAATCAGGAAACAAAGCAAGAAGAGTGAGCCCCTACACACACACACACCTGGATAAAAATAAGGAGTTATGATAAAGTTTCATATATAGGAAAGAGCGAAAGGGCAGACCCAGCAGCCTCCTGCTATCTACCTGAGTGGGTGACTAGAAAGATACCAACATCAATATCACAAAGGACATGGCAGTACCTAGAAAGGATGAAACCATGGCCTTCATTTTGCTACGTAGAGTTAGAAATTTTATTTCTGTGAGGACTCTGAAAGGACAAACTCGTAGATATAGAGGTTAGAATGGTGGGTGTTAGGAATTGGAGGGTGGAGAAATGGGAAGATGTTCACCAAAGGGTACAAACTTTCAACTCTAAGATAAATAAGATCTCAGGATCTAATACACATTATGGTGACTATAATTAGCATTATTATATTACATACTTGAAAGTTGTTTAGATCTTAACTTTGCCACATACATACAAAATTATAATTGGGCCTCCCTGGTAGCACAAGGGGTTAAGTCTCAGCACTATGAAGCAATCCACAGCCACTGCAGCATAAGTTCAATCCCCACCAGCCAGGGAGCAACCCACATGGTGCAGCAGACCTCTTCTGTCTCCCCTACTGCTCCCCTCAGCAGTGTATTTCAGTCAATCCACCTGTTCTTGCTCCCCAATCTGTCTCTGGTGAATCCTCTCACCCACTGCACCTCTGGCCTATACTCCAGCTCTTGTATGCATAAATAAATCTTTAAAAAATATAATTATGTGAAGGGATGCAGATGTTAATTAACTTTATTATGGTAACCATATTGCAAGATGAATACATGAATCTAATCATGACATTGAATACCTTAAATTTACATATGTTATATGTCAATAGTATCTCAATAAAGCTGGGACAAATTACATTTCTACGGAAGACACACACTATAAATAGTAGAGGAAAGAAGCAATTCCTCCTAGTCTATGTATAAAAGTAGTTTGAGGTTTTTTTTTTTAAAGACACTTTAATGCTAAGAATCTATAAATAATACCCATAGCAATATTTAAAAGGCCTCATAAGCTAACCAAAAAAAACATAAAACCTGATAAAATTTTGGGCAACCATGGGTAACTTCCATGGTAGGGCTGCTCTCCCAGCCTCAGAGCAAGGGTATTTAATTTGGAGGTTCTACATGGATTTTAGGGCATCTGTCAACCTTCTGAAATTATATGCAGATTTTGTATTTTCTTTGTAGTTTCCTGGAAAATGTTTATGAGTTTATCGTAGGCTCTCAGAGTTGACTTTAACTTGCAGAAGGGCTAAAATTAACTTCCAAAAAATGAATTTAGGGTAAATCTTAAGAACAGTACTTAAATATTTATATACTTTTGAAGACTGAGAGCAATTAGTCCAACCTGCTTCTGTAATATAAAAGCTGCTCATAATTAAATGGTGCAGCAGGTGTTTATAATGGGGAAATTTGCCCTATAGCCTTTTAGTTTGCACCAGTCATCTGTTACAGAAAATCCTCTATTATTCATTATCTTTTTACATCTTGCTCTTTAAAAATTGTATCCTTTTAGGGCAGGATTTTGTTTTTTCAAATGTCTTTGTTTAGTGTCAAAGACAATGCTTTGCCTATTATAAGCATCTGAAAGGATTGTTAGATATTCATTTAATTATTCCCTGGTATCTACCTACCTAGCTTGATGCTATCCATTTCCTCCTGCCTGAAGGAGAGCCCTTATGATATAGAGTGATTGTTCTTTTAATTTTTAGCTTTGTTTTCTGCTTCCTAATCTTGCCCTGAAATTGAGTTGCATAGATATGGTCTCCTCCTTTTCCTAGAAAAGATAACAGGCTTTGGATATGTTAATTATGCAAATTTGGATACATACCTGCAGGTTAGGTTGATAAAAGTCAAAATTCTAAATTTCCTTCCCTGGTCTTATCTGCAAAACTTTACACTTTTTGCAAAAGATGAAGGGTGAGACTTATCACTGTTCAGATACTGAACCCTGTCTCTACACCCAAGCAAGCCTCCCTAAACTCTCTTCCACCTTTAAGTTCTAGGCTGGAAAATAAGAGAAAGAATTTTATCAACAGTATACAACCACAGAGAACCTCAGACTTTCAAGGGTTTAAAGGGCATCCTTACAGCTGTCATTTAGCTCTCAACAATAGCTCTCATCAACTTCTTTATTTGGCAAATAAAGCAAATGACAATAATTACTAACATTATTGAGCTGTGTTTATTATTTTTGCTTTTAAAGAACACAGGATGTGCATCAGGACAGACCAAGGTGTTTTACACAAATCTAATCCTTCAGGCAGTCCAAGGAGTTTTATGTTGCTAATATTTTTGTGTCCATTTTCTAGAGGAGGAAGCCAAAGCACATAAAGGTAAAGTAACTTGTCCAGCATCACACAAGCAAGCGAAGATAGATTTCAAACCCAGGAAGCCTGGCTTCTGGCCCTTGAGTTCTTAATCTATCTCTCTATATAGACAGGACAGGAACAAAAGCCAAGTGACTCCACTAAGTTTGTAAGATTTTTCAGAATAGTGTGGTGGTTAAAAATATATACTCTGGAGTCAGGTAAAGTTGTGTATTAAGTTCAGGACCACGTACCAACTTGGGTAAATTACTTAAATCTGAATCAATGAATTCTTTAAACTCTTGAGTCTCTCATCTACAAAGTCTCCATCCCAGTATCTCTCAAAGGACTGCTGAATGAATGAAGTGTCTCTTGCTTTCCACAATGTCTGTCACAAAGGACATACATAATGCACACGTGCAGAGGGACCCTGGAATATAAATGGGAGAACTAAGATTCCCCCAAATTATTTGACTCTTACCCACTCACATTTTGCCATTAAAGAAACCATCGGTAGAGGTTCTGCTCCCTGCTCTGTCTCTGGTGAATCCTCTTACCCTCCCGTGCCTCTGGCCTGTACCCCAGCTCTTGTATAAAAATAAAAAATTTAAAAAAAAAAATCTTTAAAAAAAATAAGAAACCATGGCTAGAGAGATTTGCTGAATCAAAAGACCTAAGGAAGGAAGACAAGAAAATTTTGACTCTCCAAACTCTAAGGAAAAAGTATTTAGGAGAGGAAAAATGAATGAGATGTTGCACATTTGATCTCATTAACAATGCTTAACACAAAGTCAAGACGACTCAGATATCAAAGGCAACATTGATTTGTAATATATGTATTAATTATAAAATATATAATCATTGAAGGAGGATAATCCAGAGAAGACCTTATAGTTTCAAAATTATTTTAGAAAAAAAAGTGTTAAAAATTTGTGAGAAGTAACAGAGTAAAATAAATACAAAATTGCTCCTACACTCTTTGCTCACCATTTTAGGGAAAGAAAATAAACTAGGTAGTGGAAAATTGTATTGGGTGTTTTAAATTATCATTCTGATTCTTCTCTGGAACCTTAAAAGTTTCATACATTCATCTACTAGGTTTGGATCATGCAAGTATCACTGCAAAACAGCATGAAATAATTAATATGGCAGAAAATCATCAAGCTGTCTCTGGAAGGTCAAATACATGGTGCAAGAGATACAATTAGGAGGTTAAACTGGCCTGTCAACTTGTACATTATCAGCTGTTTGTAAGGGTCAATACCTTTCAAGGATTATGGGCCCAAGAGGCAAATTTCTAAGAAACTGGAGGAATTGTGGAAACTTCTGCATTTGCTTTAATCACCTAGGGCAAAAACAGTTAAAATCCCTTAAAATATTAAAAATATGTAACATCTTTTTTTAAATATTTTTAAAGATTTATTTATTTATTTATACAAGCACCGGGTATAGTCAGAAGTGCAGGAGGGTGAGAGAACTCACCAGATCAGGGAGAAGAACAGGCAGACTGACAAAATACACTGCTAAGGGCAGCAGCGGGCGGCAGGGGAGGTCTGCGCGCCATGTGGGACCCTCACCCAGCGGCTGGTGATCGAACCTGTGCTGCAGAGGCTGTGGGCAGCTTTGCAACCCAGCACTCAACCACTGCGCCACCCGGGGAGTCCCAAAATATGTAACATCTTTAAACCAACAGTCACAAATAGACTGAAGTGCCTTTGCTAGTCAGTTATATAAGTGAAACAAACAAATATATCCACTAAAATGAAATTTTTAATTCCATTCTGGTCAAATTAAAGTACAACAAACAAAATTTTCTACCTAAATCATATCAGACCTTTGGAAAAAGCCATCACTTTTGCAATGTAGCAGTTTGTGACATAAAATGAGATAGGGAAGAAGATAATAGACCATCTGAGACTTTATTCTGAAAATTTTTAGTTAAATTAATATATTTATAGTAACTTTCCAATAAGAATTTTGAAATAAAATCCCCTAGAGCATGTAAATGGGTACATGTGTGTCAGGATACAGGGTCAGGAAGAATTTGAGATACAACTAGAAAGAGAGATGGCCTAACTTTTGGAGGAGGGTGAGTAGAAAGGGGAAGAAGGAAGCCAGTCTTGTCACATTCTACAATCACAAGCAGAAAACCCCTGTGACCAGTCAGGACCAGGCCCATCCCTCCTCAAGACCAGATGACCAGGTACAAATAAATATGCATAGTGCATCTATGTGTCTACACATGCATATGAATAAGCACACAGGCACATGGGCCATTTATTGAACACCAATTATGTGCTAGATACTGTTGAGGCATTTGAATCCATGACCTCATTTTATCCACAAAACAACCCAGAAAGGGTAGGCATTGTCCCCATTTCATTGAGTGGGAAACAGGCCGATTTAGGTTATCTAACTTGACCTATCTATTCAATAGTTCACCGTGATCTCTTTATATCCTATTGACAAGGACCCTAGAGTACCCCAGAAACCTCTTCTGAAATCTCCACTTTTCTCCCTCTGGTTAGTCTTGTGTTAAACTGTTTAGGAAACCAGGTAAGACAATGCAGGACCAAACCAAGCCAGGTTTTGTTCAGTTCATTAAAATATAAGCCTTTCACTGGAATGGATGCCTCCAGAGATTTTATGCCAATAACTCCAAATTGCTACGACCCTCTTTCTTAAACCCTTTCTTAATTTAGATTATAACCACCCTCTGGTGGAAGCAGACATTCAGTGGTTCTCCTCTGTCCGTTACCACAGGGCTTGTTTTGAAGCTCAGGGTATTCCTGAGTGCCCCTGCAGGGAGGGAGGCATCCAGTTCTGACTCATAAAACACAATAAGGAATTTATAGCACCGATTTCTGCTATTGGCATCAAATTAGCCGACTAGTTTCATGTATGCAGGGTTTTTCCTCCCTAATTACTTCTCTATTAAACTACCCATGTCAGAGTAGGAGAGCGCCCTGATGTTATTGTACCTCACACGCTTAGTGAGATGGTGGCCAGGCTTCTCCTTCTGCCCGTTCTCCAGCATTGGGGCTGGACTGTCCCCTGTGGACTGTGTCCATGGGTTGTCTTGCCTTAAATTGGGTTTGCTCAATGGACAGGAGCAGGATGACAGCTGGAGTATCCATCCCCACCTCCTCTGTGTGGGTTCACTGTGGATTTCTGAGAAGTCTCTCAATACCTGTCATGGGATTCCCTTCACACAGCATTTTCCCATTTCTACAACTCTCATCTAAGTCTGCTGGTGCTGGTCTGGGGTACTGCACCAGCACAGGTGTCTCCCTACACCTGTTCCCATCTTTGAATAGGGTCCCTTTATTCGATTTCCCTAACTCTCCATTCGTAGGGGCCTTCTCTGCCTGTTTCGTGCACCCTGATGACTACATATGGGCATTAGGTGACCCAAGATTTTCCTCGCAGTGAAGATGATTGCCTGCTTAATCAAGTGTCATTGTTAGACACCAAGTTAGTGACAGATGCACATTGCCTGTGGTTTCCTCACAACCCAGCTTTCCCCTTATGTGGGAAGAAAACACTCCAGTATGTGCATTGTGTTGTCATGCAGATGAAATGATGCTAAATGTTTTCAGAATGAGGTCGCTTCTCAGGTCAGATTGGCCCACAAAAGCCACCTGAGCCCTTAGTGCAACTCTGTTTACAAACCAAAATGAAACTAACAGAAATGTAACCTTGACATCAGAGGGGTAAATATCAAGTTCCTTGAAAGAAGCCAGAACATTCGTCTGGAAATCATACAGATTCTGTTTTTGCAAATCGTTCTTTGCACATACACTAAAGATGGGAGTACTTCCTAATAGTATTAATCGGTCAGAGGATGAGACTAAACCATTTCAAAACCTCCAATTCAGGTGCAAGGTCAATGAAATCAGTCACCTTCAAAAGACAAAGCCTAGGATGATTTCTTTGGGTGGGCAGAACCAGCCTGGAACGGGTTTTGCTCTGCTCAGTGTTAAAGATCAACCCGGCCTCCTGCCCTTTAGTGACTCAGGAGGATACTTCCTAAGAAAGAAGTAAAGTAGGGAGATGGGTTTTGTTTTACATTAAGGAAGAAGGAAAAGACACAAGGCTGAAAACTTGGAAAAATCAATGCTGAATGTCAAGGAATCTGACTTGGCCAACCACTTAGCATCCATGTGCCTCAGTTTCCCCATATGTAGAATGGGGTGTCTTCTACCAAGTACCAGCACAAGTGAAATGGTGAGAACTGAGCATGGTGCATCCTACTGGCTGCAGGCAGGACCACGAGTGGCTGAAATCAGCCTGTGTAAGGTTAGGACAGGCCACACTGCAGGTTTTCTATGATCCAGCAGACCGGGTTAAGGAGGAGTCAGAGTCCTCAGTGGCTTTTGCAGGTCTTTTATTGGGGTTTACCCGGTACACAGCAGGCAGGGATGCTGGGGGGCCTGGAGGCTGGCAGTCCTCCCAGCCCCCAGCAAGTCTTCACTCTATCTGGGCTCTCCGGCCTTCTCTACTTCTCTCTCGGCTTCTGCTGCTTCTTTCTTGGCTTCTCTTTCGGCTTCTCCTGGCATCCCCGTGACACCGCCCTTAAAAAGCACAGTCTTAGCCCAGGTGAATCCGATCTACATCTGCCCACACCCTACTCCAGGTGCCCCCCATCAGGCATGCATTCAGGACCACAAGGATCCATCATCTATCCTGATAGCAGGAGGGCAGAAAAGCCTGACATTTTTCCTTACCCTACAGCCTGCCAGGGTTTGGCGCCCGGAACCCCCCCACCTTGGCAACTTCATCAGTTTACTAATTTGAAAACTGGGATAATATCCTGAGTTCCTCAGAGAATTGTTTTGAAGTGAGTCAATGCCTGCAAAATGGTTAGATACCACCCAATGGTGGATCTCCCTCACCTTCTTCCAGGAGAATCCCTTACTTCGACCACGTATTCCTGTTTGCATCCAGGTATAAGAGCTGTAAAAGCCCAGCCTTGCTCCAAAGAGTTGCTCTAATTTTAGCACAACACCAAGTTCCTTCTGGGCCCAGGTAACAACTGTTCTGTCATAGGATAGTTTTGCGAGAGTAAGACAGGACTTTATTGGTTTCTTGCCTTGATATCTGGAAACAGTATCTGAAAGTTTGCTTTATGTGATAAGACTTCTGGCATCTGTTTCTGAACGTCTCCACTCATGAGAACCCACCAACTCCCATGAAGAAAAGACTTTTCTTTCCAGAGTCTTTCTAAAATAACATCAACTGGGAGATTAATTATAGAAGCCAAGGTATTTCCTGAAAATGGTAAAACATTTTCAAAGAATACGAGGACACTGCTTGATAAATGCCCTGACTCTTTACTGCCTAACAATTCAAAAGAAAAATGCTTGTTTGAAACAGAACAGGATGTGATGGAAATCTAAGTGGATGGCCTGTAAAATGGATTTTATTAACTATTTATAGTGGTTCTGTAAATTGTTTTGGTCTGGGCTTGAGAAAGCTCCCAGTCAGGGTTCTTGGGCCTTCCCTGGGGCTTCTGTCTTGACTGATAGTACATAGACGGGTGATTTCAGGTGTGAAGGCAGTTAGCTAGATCCCCAGATCATCCTCACCTGGTACTGCTAACCTGGGCTTACAGCAGGAACAGGGGCCTTCAGGGAGCATATCCTCCATTAAAAAAAAAAAAAAAAAAGGAAAGAAAAAAGGAAAGAACTCAGAAAAACAAGAGCTTAGCATTTAGGTCGAAGTCTCTGGTGTCCACTGTTCCTGGCAAGTTGTCTCTATTGTGGTCAAGCCAGAGGGTGCAATTCAGTACAGAGGTTATATAATGCAATCAACACATACCGGGTAGGTTCTTTACCAGTTCTAGCAGCCATGCATGCTGTCTTCATGCTCCCCGCTGTTTGGCCTTGCCATACTGTCTCGTGCTCTGTCACTCTCCGCCGCACTCCTCCATCCTCTGCACCGCACCACCACACTGCACTCTGCTGCACCACCCTTATAAGCCCCAGCCTAGGCCCAGGTGAATCCCATCTACTTGTGCCCACACCCTACTCCAGGTGCCCACCATTAGGCATGCATTCAGGACCGCGAGGATCTATCATTATGCCTAATGGCGGGAGGGCAGAAAAGCCTGATACTTTTTTACCTTACCCTACAGGTTATCATATAAGACACCATATGTAATTGACACTACAACTAACTAACCTATATAGGACCTCTCTTTTGTCCCATTTGCGAAACGTCTATCCCAGAGAAAAAGATTCCATATGTTTGGAATGAGTTTCAATTGACTTTTAAAAAGGTGATTTGATCTTACCTCAAAATGAACAATAGCTTTTCTGTTCTTTGCGGAATTTGTTGAGCAGTTTGTGAATTATTGAGACCTCAGATTCTCCACAATTGAAAATTTTCTCCACACGAGAAAATTCCTTCCTATTCATTTGCTGAACCTTAGGAAAGCACTTGAGGTAAATCTGTCTCACCTTAGCTGCAGTCTGGTTACCTACAAATGAAGACACCCCAAATCACTTTTTGAAAATAATTTGAAAATTGATATTTCAAAAAGTACTAAGAACCGTCATCACAGTGGGGAAAATATCAGAAGATTGTTCTGCTTCTTTACACTTAATTGTGGCTTAGCACTGTTTTTATTTTTAATTATATACCGGGGTGGCAGCACCATAATCTTCTCAGTGCTTGGGTCCTCTAAAATGTTAATCCAATCCTGAGGTGACCCTGGGCTTTGATGTTCATGAAAAGGGCTCACACTTGCAGCTGCTGCTTTCTGTGGTGAGGTCCACAAGAGCAGGGATGGAGATTCCTGTCGCCTTTCTGTCCTCAGTATCAGCAATACGGGACAAATACCCAGGAGACCTGTATAACTAGTCACCATTTCTGATATTAACAGTGGCAGAGTGTTACTATTAAGACAACTCAGTTAACTGGTGAAGTTAAACCTTGTTGCCAGTGGATGAGAGACATGTATTTAAAGCAATTAGCATTGCTGGGTGTTTCCTATATGTTAGCTCGCTAGTCCCTGTATCATACCCTGAATTGCCATTAGCACCATTTTATCCATAAGGGTAGAGTTAAGCAACTTGACAAAATTCACTCCATAGTACATGAAATAATGGCACATCAGACTAAGGTCAACAAGAATCCCAAACTAGTGCTCTTTCCATGACACATGTCTCCAGATCACTTTAAGTTCAATAGATTGATCAAAAAACTAGATTGATCAAAAATAGATTGATCTAAAAACTTCAATAGATGCATGTCAAAAATAGCTCAAGTCATGCTGAGCATTCAAAGAAATGAAGGTCCTAGAGGCAAGATGGCAAGTGGCAGTAAGCAGGAGGAAGTCCCTGAAAGTTTTAGGATTCCAGGAAACAATTTTTGGGTCTGAATAAATCTTAGGAAACTCTTAGGATGCAGGTTCTTTTAGTGTTTTGACAGGAGCTGTATTCAAAATGGTGCCAAGCACAAAGCTAAGGACAGTTCAATAGGGTCTTTGATTTTGTCCCACCAGTTCTGGCTGTGAGAGTGGGCTGGAAGCTAGCACCTGGAGAATGGTGTTCTGGTGCTGGCAAAGGAAAGAGAAAAAGAAGGAAAATATTTCCCCTCTTTTCTTCAACCCAAGATTATTTTCCAGAAATTCTAGAATTTCTACAATTAATCCAATTGTGGCAA
Source organism: Talpa europaea (assembly GCF_964194135.1). Lineage (NCBI taxonomy): Eukaryota > Metazoa > Chordata > Mammalia > Eulipotyphla > Talpidae > Talpa > Talpa europaea. Next base: position 113,976,699 of record NC_140071.1, read on the forward strand.
TCAATACCCAGTTGCTCCAGGGCAAGCCCCACAGGTCATGGGCAGGGAAGGGAGCTAGGGGTAAAGTAGTCTCTTCTTTCTATCTGGAGGACATCTATATGACATGAAACTAACAATGACAATGTAGGGGACGGGAGCGGGGAGGTGCAGTGCAGAGGAGAGACTGAACAGGAAGGGGAAAGATACTAAGCAACTGAAATGAAGAACTTTCTTAAATGGAGTGCAGAAGCATAGTATTCTGTGGATCTTTTTGAAATAAGAGCCATAATTACCTGCTGGATTGCTGTGGGGAGGGCTAAAGTGAAGGAAGGTAGATAGACAGATTTTCAAAGTTCTCGTAGTCAGAAATCTCTATAATTGTATTTTTCCTTTGGATAATTCCCTGTTCCATCTTATTCTTTTCTTCATCTAGCTGTTCATTGGCCCCGTTTATGATATAATGGAGAAAATTATTTCCCAGTCACATAAGGCCAAATCATATAAAATAATAAAATAGGAAAGCTCCCAGACCCCAACTTTAGACAATGAAAGAAGAAATTCACAAACCTTTGGTCATGCAGTGAAATGGGGAAATGTGCTTTTCACTTTTTCTGAGGCACATGGTCTTTTGAAGACCAAGGAGAGACAGGTGATCAGTTAACATAGACAATACGCCCAGATCTGGTTTACCTGTCTACTTTGCTCTTTGTTGTCTCTGATATTTGGATACAAACTGAATTGTAAAATATAACATCAAAGTTAATATGCGAATTGAGTGTTAGGTGTGATATCATGAAACAGAGATGGCTGCATCTCTGTGCACCGAAAAAAAATTGAAGGACTCAGGCATAAAGTAATAATGAGTTGTGTCAACTAAGAAACATAAGGAAGAAAGGGGAATGAGATTTGAAAAACAGATAGTCCAAGTTGCAGGGAGCTAATTATCTTGACATCTAATCTTCCAGGAGGCTAACAGTTAGTTCACTTGCTAAAAGTCATCTAGAAGTGAGTCGCAGAGATATTTTTAAACATGCCATTTTCATAATCCAACCCTGCCTGCATCTGATAGTCAAACCCTCAAGAACCAACTGTTAAAGTAAAATATGAAATGCTCTCTTCATCCCTGTGCATTAGACACTGCGAGGTTATTAGCAATAATAAACCCTTTACCACCATTCAGATGAATTCCTGAAACTTGCTGCTAGTACTTTAAGGGATGGTCCATAGCAGCTTGAAATGAATTGCCCATTACTTTATTTTGTGTTGCTATTTTTATGATTAGATATAATGGTTTTGGAAAATTATCTGGGCACAGGGGTTGAGGGATATTGGGGTAATATAAAATAAAGAGCAAGACCTAGGTGAGATTCTAATTCCAGAATTCCCTCTAGATGATTTTATCTTGGTCATTTGGATAAATTAATAGAGTTATATCATTTCAGGCCTTTTTTATGAATTAGCTCATTAATTTCTGCAACAACCCTGTGAAATAGGTTCTGTTGTTAATAGTTTTATGTTATAGATAAAGAAACTGATAATCAGAGAGGCTAAATAACTTGCCCAAAGACACACAGGAAGTAAACAAGAGAGATCACATTTGTACCCAATTTTTCCTCCCTATGGAGTTCATGTGTTCCTTGCTATGTGGCACCTTTGAACTTGTCAGCAGTGACCATGTGGATACAGTGTACACTGTGCAGCACACTGACCACAGCTGAGTGCACAGCATGGACCAAGCCAACACAGCTGCTGTTCTCAGGGCGTTACAGTCCAGGAGCAAAGGCAGACTTTAAAAAAAAGAAACATTGAAGAGTCTTAAATAATTGCAAGCATATAAAGAGTTCTAAAGAAAGGGGCATTAAGTGTTTTCCTCAATGAAATGAAGAAACTAAATTATATCATCTCCTTCCCTGCTCTGTCATTCTATTCTCTTCAGAAATGTGCAACCCCAATTAGAATGTAAGCCAACAGTATAAATCATTAGGTGTACTGATCTATAAAAGTTCACATTCTCCAATTACAACTGCCTTCCTTTTTTCTTCAGACCTTCTCTGAGTGCCCTATGAGGTTTGTTCTAATCCATAACATTTAGAGTGCCGCAGAGTTGACCGACATCTTCCCATATGTCATCTCACGGAGACTTCCCAACGGTGTTGAGAGGTGGATGATGGTCCCTCCATTTTGTAAGTAATAATATTTACTGAGCATTCTGTTAGGAGCCAGACTCTGAGCTAGGTTTCAAATGGCTTATTCAATCACTCCTCATCACAGCACTATGAAGTCAATATCATGAGACAGAGAGAAGTCGGTGTTTGTTTTTTTGTGAAGTCCAACAGCTGGGAGGTGGAGAAGCAGGGCTCATCTGCTCCATAGCCTGAGATCAAAGCACCCTGTCAAAGGTGTGACTTCCCAAGGCCACGCAGCGGGGTTAGGATTTGAACTTGAGTCCTTTGTTCTGTCTCCCATATGCAGAAGCCTCCTGTACCTAGGTTGTCTTCTGTCTGGGCACATAGTGGAAAAATATTTTGGAAGTAACTCAAGTGCAAATAAACTGAGGTATATATTCTGCTCATTTTAAAATGATGTGTGACTATTAACAATGCTTTTTGGTGGGGGGAACGAAGAAGTTTCCCCCTTTTAAGGCAGGATCACTAGCAAAAGCATTTCACATGTATAACTGTGGTTGAGCACTGCTGTAGCCTTATCAGTTTTTGACATGTTTATTATTTTGATAACAAAAGTTAAGAAATGCAGAAGTATGGAATGCAGACTTGCCAAAATCAACTTCTAATATAGTCAGCTAAGAGAAACTGACCTCTGAGCCAGTAAAATTGTCAGATGTAAGTATTGCCCAAGAGAGTAGACTTTGAAAGCTATGATGTCCTTAGATATCTCTTTGGAAATTTCTATGACTAAGTCTTGCTCCTCTAAAGTTCTTATAAGTAAAGAACTTTTGCTGTATTTTGATAAAATAAAAATTGATAAATGAATAATATTACTATCAAACAGCTTAACAGAAAAGTGTTACATGATGCTCTTCAAGGCATATGACATCCACATTTTGAATTTTGCTATAAGCAGAGAAATCCAGCCAATTTTAAGTAACTTGTCAAGAAAAAAAATGCTTGATATAAAAAAATGAACTAATCAATAAGGGTATAGACAAAACCAGAGGGAAATGAAAACATAAAGGTAGGGGCACAGATAGATTAAAATATCAGATGGAAGATACAGGATAATTATAGACTAGTTTTCTGAACAGCAATTTACTTCCCAGTCACTAGATGGGGCTCACTAGTTGAGGTTACTTCCCTTGCAGATTTGCATTTTGTGTCAGACAACATAAAGAGTTCAACTAGGATTTGGGTTCAGCATTTTAAAAGATAAGTTATTGGAAGGTATTCAATGGGAATCTTAATAAGATTGACTTTTTTGTTGACCACAATAGTCTTACTGAGCAAAGCTAGCTTTATCCCAATTTAACATGAAATAGGTCACTATTAGAAAAGACAGCTTTATTGTGTTTGTATTTGGGATTAACGGATAAAATAAATAGTTCTTTTCTTCCCACAGGGGCTGATGAGCCAGCTTTATTCTAAATGACTGAAGACTTCTGTTCTTTTCAACAAACACAGTCCTCCAATTAGGAGCTGCAAATAAGATTATATGGCCTGAATAAATCTGAAAAGGTCCTTTTATAATTAGAAAGTTTGTGTGTGGGAAGTGGAAGCAGCATTAACTGTTCACTGTGGCTTTATTTAGAGAGTGACATGAAGATTTCCCGAATCCTTATATGGGAACTCTAAAATAATAAAATGAAAATTACAGAAAATAGTAAATATATTCCATTTCTTTTTCCCCTTTCCATGTAAGCAATAGAAATAAGTCAGTGTTTTTATTTTTTTAATTACTTTATCAGGTACATTTTTAGAAACAGAGTCATTTAATAGTTCAAAGATTGTTAAAAGTAAAAATAATTTCAATTAAGGCATAAAGTTAAAATAACCTTGTCAACGTAGGACATTGTGTATATTTCCACTTACACGTGTAAGTGAAACACGGTAGTGGTTGTCACTCCACTACTATGACATAATATTTTGTTAAATTACTGTTGAATTTCACATATTAAACTTCCTGCCTGTGGACACAGAGTAGCCATTGTATTCATCTAACCTTTGAGATCAACCAGGTCTTGGTATGTAAATGGATATTTCCTGGATGAATAAATGCCCTCCTCATAATGCACCCAAGGACCCAGTTCTCACAGAATAAGAGGCATCCTGCAAAGCTGCTGGGTAGATGGGGCGTTGCAGGGTGGGAGGGTGTGGGAGGGAGTGAGAAGGAGGGGCACAGCTTCTGAACCAACAGGGGAGAGGCAAGACTAGCAAAAGAGAGGATGATCTGGGCGTCTCTAGGATGACAAAAAGCAACAGTTCCAGCCATGCGGGCAGAAATGTTTCCTAGCTCCCAACTCAGCCTCTTCCACAAGTATATTTTGGGTGCTTACAAAAATGGCAGACACTGTTCTGGCCTGGGACTGTAGCAGGACAGGACAAAATTCCCTGCCCTTGTGGAACTGCCCACTAACCACTTCTTAACAGTGTGGCCCTGTTGTACCTTGCTTTACCACACTTGTATCTGCTAAATGGATATGATAATACCTCCCTCACAGGGAAACAATATAGCTAGAGGGCCGAGCAAAAGCACTGACACCCAGGAGGCACTCAACAAATATTTCAAATCTCTCTACCTGGCTACCTGAACTTTTAAATCCACTTAAAAAATTCTAATTGCAGATACTGTCTTCTGATGTTTTAATTTGGGGTACACATGACACACACACACACATATACTCACACACATCTTTTAGAATCATTGAAAACCTCAGGAATGAAAGATTTTCCTGAGGTTTACTTTTTTTAGTTTAAATTATGGGGGGAAATTAATAAATAATATTTGGTAAAAATATTGAACAAGTGCTTCCAGACTACACTTTCCTTACTTTACCCCTATCCCATTCAGAAATGTAGACACAGCCCTATTGTGAAGGGTCACGATGCCAAATAGACAATAAGAATGGTTAGCTGTGGGTCTCTTAGATTGTGGGAACTTTCATGTCCAGTGGAAGCATTGACTTTTTGTCATGGTGAGGTGTAACTCAGATGAGTGTTTCTCTGGACTACACACTCAAGTCATCTGGAAGAGCTTTATGAAGCCTTGATACCTATAATGTCTTGGTTATGGCACCAAACCCACAAACATTGAAAGCAAAATGAGTAAGTTAGACTACATGAAACTGCAGCAAAGGAAGCGATCAACATAATGAAAGGAAACCTATAGAATGGGAAAAAATATTTTCCAACAGCACATCTTATAAGAGGTTAATATCTAAAATGTATAAGAAAGTTCTGCAATTTAAAAGCAAAAAAAAAAAATTGCAAAGGATTCAAATAGACATTTCTCCAAAAAAGACATACAAATGACTAACAGGTACATGAAAATGTGTTCATCATAACTAATCATCAGAGAAATGCAAATCAAATCTAGAGTGAGATCACCCCACACTTGCTTGGGTAGCCATTATAAAAAACAAAACCCAGAAAATAGCAAGTGTTGTCAAGGGTGTGGGACAAATTAGGTGTGCACTCTGGGTGGAATGTGAAATGCTGCAGTCACTGGGGAGAGCAACAGTGCAGATGTTATAAAGAAAATTAAAAATAGAACTACCGGGCCTCCCCTGCAAAGCTGCCCGCAGCCTCTGCAGCGCCCGTTCATTCCCCAGCCGCCGGCGAGGGTCCCACATGGTGCACAGACCTCTCCTGCCGCCCACTGTTCCCCTCAGCAGTGCATTTCATCAGTCTGCCTGTTCTGTTCCCCGCTCTGGCTCTGGTGAATTCTCTCACCTTCCTGCACTTCTGACTATACCCAGTGCTTGTATAAATAAATAATAAAAAAAAATTCTAAAAAAAAAAAAAAAAAACTGGGGCTGGGGGGGGGGAATAGAACTGCCTTATGATCCATGATCCCACTTCTGGTCATTTATCCAAAAGACCTCAGGATTTCAATGTGTTATCTGCACAGCTCAATGAAATATGTTCATTGCAGCACTGTCCACAGTAACTAAGATATGGATGCAACCAAAGTGTTCATTAGTGGATAAATAAATGCAGAAAATGTGATATATAGATATATACTCACATAGTGGGATATCATTCAGTCTTAAAGGGAAAAAAGAGGGTACTCTTTTTCATCGTGGATGAAACTTGAGGACCTTATCCTAAAAAACTAAGCAAGCCACAGAGGGACAAATGCTACATGGTTCTACCTATAAGAAGGGAAGTGTAGATGGTGGTTATCAGGAATGAGGGGAAAAGGGAAATGATAACTTGTTTTTTAATGAGTATAGAGTTTCAATCACCCTAGAGAGAAAATTCTAGAGATCTCCTCTACAGCATATAGAGTTAACAACATTATACAGCACATTTAAAAATCTAAGAGGGAAGATTTCATGTTGTTGTTTTTTTTTTAATCACAATAAAAAAGAAAGCAATGCTTGGCCCCATCCTAACCAATTAAATCAGAATCTCTTGGGTGGGGGAAGGAGGGAGACCACCCATTGTGGTTTTGATAATGATGTTGTTTTTCCTTTCATCTGTGTGCATTGGAGGGCTATGTGCTACAGGAAAATCTCTATAAAATTATATTCCTTGATTATTTTTCAAGTCTCCATTCCCGAACCCATATTTGTTGCTTGGCAGTAATATTTAAGAATACTTATTTCAAATCAGTGGCACCATCTTCCTTCAAGTTACCTGAAGCTTGGATGTCATCCTAAACTCACGCCTTCCATCCTGCCATCACAAGCTGTTAACTCTACATCTTAAAGATCTAGCCATCATACCAGATGGTCTCACTTATATGTGGCATGCAGAGAAACAAAACAAAAGGTCAAGAAAAAGTCAAAACTAGCAAGTCAACCACAGAGCTGAAGCATCCAGCAAAGGAGGGGAAGGGAGAGGAGGCAATCAGGGGAGGGATGAACTCAAGGGAATAGGGTGGTGGGAGAACTATGGGGACAGTGATGTAAGAAAAAAAATTAACTTATAAAAATTAAAAAATCTATCGGGCCTCCCCGGTGGTGCAGCGGTTGAGCTCTGGGTTGCAAAGCTGTCCGCAGCCTCTGCAGCGCCGGTTCGATCCCCGACTGCTCCCCGGCCACCGGAGGAGGGTCCCACATGGCACGCAGACCTCTCCTGCTGCCTGCTGCTCCCCTCAGCAGTGTACTTCGGTCCTTCTGCCTGCTCTGCTCCCCGCTCTGGCTCTGGTGAGTTCTCTCACCCTCCCGCGCTTCTGACTGTACCCAGTGCTTGCATAAATAAATAAATAAATCTTTTAAAAAAAAAACCATTTAAAATAATATAAATAAATAAATAATAAATAAATCTATCCATCTACTCCCTCCTCTCTTGCTCCACTACCACATCTTTAGTATGGATTTTGTCTTTGCTAAAACTAAAATCTAACCACTTTACTCTCATCTTTAAGAAATTTCAAAAAATAGCCTCATCCTTCCAAGTATAAACTAAAGCCGATGTGTTCCTGTAGCCTGCTCTACCCACTAAAATCAAAGGGGAAAAAGTCAAATGAAGAGGTAAGCTTTCCACAGTGTAATTTATATTTCTTATAACTAGCCCCCCCCTTTTTTTTAATGCTAAGCAAATGGAGGTTTGGGTTTTGAGTGGTCCTTGCTTCTGCCACTGGTTGTTGCACTTGGTGTGAATGTAGTTGCATGATTTTTGCCCAAGTCTTTCACACTCCTTGCTGTTCCACCCTCAACTTGACAGGCAAACAGCACTCCATAGTTCCAGGCTGCTCTTAGCTCCTCAAATGTGCCATCTCTCTCTGACCTTTGAATATTTTCAGGGGTGAATTATAGTTTCTGGAATACCTTCCCCATTCCTGCCCTTCTCCATCTGACTTCATCTCCTTCCTTTACCTCTTCAGTCTTCAAGACCAGCTTATATATTACACTTGCTTAAGGATGAGAATGGGATTCGTTAAAGCAGGAGATGTTATAACATGGCAGGTAGCACCCAAGGGTTTTGAAACCTATGCACTTTCACTTCCACAGCCGCCATTGGAAACCAACCTACCTAGTTTAGCAGAGTTCGAAAGGATCTACTCATTCCTCCATCTTTGCAAGCTACCTAAAATGGAACGCTCTAGAGGAAATGGCACAAAGCCACAGAATTTTAATTGCAGTTTAGAATTACAAATGTGAGTAAGCCAAAGTTTGCAAAATTTGCAAAACTGAGAAATCACTATGAATTTTGCAACGATGCCAGGAATGGTTTGTGAGTAGGTCCACACAAACACACAAATTATATAAATACAGAAAGCTTTCTCACCCATCCCTAACCATTAAAAGACACTATGTATGCCCTTTATGTCTACTATCCACTGAAATGGAAGGAGGTGTGGTTAAATGAGAGGTGGTAGGCTTTATATAGCATATTTTATATCCCTATAATTAATATTTCTTTTTGAGTGCTAATCAGATCGGGGTTTGGGTTTTGAGCAGGCCTTGCTTTTCTCAATGCTGCAATTGATTTGGATATGCTTATTGATTTGTTTTTGAGGCTATTATCTATTTGACAACCAGGGAGAATGATCTTCTTTGGATCTGACCTGCCAGATTTGATTCCCAAGAAACAATGAGCATCCATTAGAAGGTCCATATATATTAATGAGCAAGAGGGTGTTGAACTGCATACTCTGTAATTATATTCCACAATTGCTTCTACATTTAAAACAAGTTCTGATATTATTTGCATGCATCATTGAAAACCAATTATTTATACATGTTGCAATTTTGACTCATAAAAAATGAACATTTGTTTTATACTTTTTGAGGAGGGATAAATGCAATGAATAGAGCATAATAGTTTCTCTGAAATTATCAGTTACCAAAAATATTTCTTTTTAAACCAAGAAGGCCTGTTAAATAGGAATGTTTGCATTCTTTAGTTTGTTTACTTGCTTGTAGTTATTCTTGTTAAAATTTACAAGTCCAATTACTTGACTATGATACCAGAATTATGTCCAAAGAATTAGAGGAACATTTGGTGATTGGTAATTAAAGTTTCTGAGGTGAAAAGAAAAGAAAAGGTTATATAAGAGATAATAAATAATATATTCTGTTGAGTGACTGCCCCTTAGTTCGTTCTTTGAAAAGGGAACTTTTTTCTTTTTCTATTCAAGTGGGACGTGAAGGAAAGGTTAGTTGTAGTTAATGAGCTACATGTCAAACAATTTCTGGGATTTGAGAACACAGTGACAAGTAAGAAAGTCCCTCCTTAAGAAACTTACACTTCAGAGGGTCATCTTTTCTGGACATTTAAAATAGCACATATAATAATTTATCTGTACCCAATGTGCTCTCCATCAATGCTGAGGGAAGCCAAGGCTCACCCAGCCTTGCATTGTGTCCAGAGGATCATGAATATTGCAAAGGCTACAAAAATATCTGCAGGTGCATACAGTTTTGGGATATATGAGGTATGATTAAATTCGCTAATTTATCAGAGTGCTGAAGTCCTGCTTGCTCACTTTTGCTCTCCCTTCACACATGGGGGACAAAGACTCACCAAGGCTGAAGGCACTGCCTGAAGAGTTAGGTGATAAGGGTCTCTGTTGTTTATTTGCCTGTGATTTTATTTTTTTTTTAAGATTTATTTATTTATGCATACAAGAGCTGGAGTATAGGCCAGAGGTGCAGGGGGTGAGAGGATTCACCAGAGACAGAGTGGGGAACAGAACAGGCAGACTGACTGAAATACACCTGAGGGGAGCAGCAGGCGAGTCAGGAGAGGTCTGCTGCACCATGTGGGTAGCTCCCTGGCTGGAGATTGAACTTGTGCTGCAGTGGTTGCCAATAGCTTCATAGGTTGCGTCTTAACCCCTTGCACCACCCTGGAGGCCCTTGCCTATGATTTTAAGCAACTGATTCATGTAATAAGCCTTTGCCTCAGTTTACACTTCTATGAAATGGAAGTATCATTGCATTCACCTTGCATGACTTATTAAGGAAACTAGTGCTTCCAACAGGGTAAGCTTTATGTTAGCTACTACTGTAAGGGTCACACCCACTCATCTCTCCACACACATCCTCTATGTCTTCAGAATTTTGCCCTAAATCCCTTGCCAATACATCGTTCTCAGATTAACTCGAGACATTTCCTGGGGCGGACTTGACAAGGAGAGGGAGTATGTAGGGCAAAATTGTCCTCTGTCTCTGCCATCAGGTTTGAAATTACCTCATTAGTGCTTTTTCTTTTTTTCTTTCCTCTTTTCTTTCTTTCTTTTTTTTGGGGGGTGTATACTGCAGGCTTTGGGAGCTTTGAAGAATTCCATCTTAAAATGCAGATTCCCCTGGGAGAGGCCTCTTCCAGTCTCAAGGAGAACAGAGGTGGCAAGTGTGTGTCCTTCACAGCTGCGTGTGTAAACACCGCATTTGGAAGGGAAAAAAATCCTGGCCGGATGCCGCCTTTTTCCCTGATGCCCTGAGAACTGTTGCAGGTCCGTACCCAAAGCTACATCTGTGAAAGGCAAAACTGCCGGGAACAATTCTCAATGCACAAGTGTCTGGGATGCAGGCAGATGAGAAATTCAGGAGAGCTTGAGGAGAGCAGCCAATCCCTCCCTTTGTCCGCAGGAACTTCAAGGCAGCAGAGACACAGTCAGAGACGCAGTCTCGGGTTTAGACAGGTCACGCGTACGTTTTTGCTGTTTTAGACTGTTGAGGTGGAGAGAATGTAGCCAATGAAATGAATACAGAATCAGGTGGCACTGCCCTTCTACTCCTGATATTCAAATTCATCTTTCTGTGGTGGGTATGTTGCTGTCTTCAGGAGGGACAGTGAAGACGGTGACTGTTGGCCTAGCCCAGGGCTGTCCACTAGAAATTTAGCAGGAGGCACAGACGTGAATGTGCCATTTTAAACTTTTAAGTAACTATGTTCTAAGAAAAGGAAAAAGAAAAAGGAGAGATTAAATTTTAATAAAATATTTTCTAACTTCATAGACTCAAGATATCATTTCACCAAGTCATCAACAAAAATAGTATTACATGCTCTTTTACAAGTTTTTTTTCAAAGTCTTTGAGATTCAGTATTTAAATCTAAAACACATAGCAATTTGAACTAGCCACATTCAAGTGCTCAAGAGCCACCTGCTCCCCATGGCTACATTTTAGATGGAGCAGGACTGCTTTGTTCCTCTGATGCAGAAGCCATCATCCAGTTTGCCACAACAATGAAATGCCTCCCACCAAGTGCACTGGGACAATCTGAGCTTCATCTTTATAAGTTACAGATTTTTCAGCCCCAAGCTATGAATTGTTACTTGTTCTTTATCTGGCAACAGAAGACAGCAGCCTCTCCATCCTAAACCCTTGTTCCTCTGCATCACCTAAAATGTCTCTTTTTGATTGGTTTCTTTCCTTTCTAAGGTTCCCTGCAGGCATTCATAGCTACTTCTAAGTTCTTCCTGACTAGTTCCTCCTGACAGAGGGCCAAGCTGAGTCATGGTCAAGAGTTGGAAAATCCCAGATCAGCTTTGGAAACACCACAATAAACTGGGACAAGAGATTACTGGATCAATCCCGTTCTAAGGGAAGGGCCAATGGAGCCTTGCCTGCCTCCCAGGATTTCTTTGCCTTCCAAAGGCATCCCTGACTTGGGCACAGAATGATTGCTCTGAGGCCATCTCCTGTAGACTCCCACTTTCTCTCCTCTCATGGAGAGATTTCTCATTATCTCATACCTCAGGAGATTCTCCTGGTACTACTCAAAGGTCTGCATTTAAGGAAATTTTTTTACTGACCCACAACTACAATGATTCTACATGAGATATGTGCACATTCTTTTAGCTTGCTGAAGTTTTCTTTTATTCATAGTACTTCTATTTTATAACTAAGACCAATATGGGTGATTATAAGATTAATATCATTTCCCACATAGGTCCTGTGTTGGCACAAGATAGATCTGGCTTGTCTACTTTTAATAGGGAAAATGTGGAATGTGACACCTTTTTTTTCCCCTGAATAGCCAACAACTCTGTGGGATCATTAAGATACTATACTGCCCCCATTTAAGATAGGGCAGCCTCAGGACTCAACCAAATCTTCTCTCACTGTTTGGCTTCTGCTTGCTTCATTTTGTCTTTTAAGGATAATTCCTCTCTGGCTCTTATTTACAAACCTTGCTGAAGCTGCCCACCCAGTTTGCAGCGTCCCCCCCTTTGCCATTCTAACTGCCTGCCTCCTGGCTATTCGAATGTTTTCTCTGTCCTAAGGGTAGACCAAGAACTCTTTGTGTTTCCATAGCACTATCCTTGGAGAAAAGGAAGTCATACCCTGAAATCTCCACCTTTTAATGTGAACAACAACTGCAAACTCATATCAAAATGCTTAAGGGAAAATACTGGTGAATCAAAAAGACAGCCTGTAAAGAAACTTGATGTCAAGGCAACTGCAAGCTCACATATTTCATAAGTCAGCTAAGGGTTCGTTTTCCACTATTTCTGCCTTTAGCTATGACCTGTTTCATGCTCCTGACAAATGAATTAAGAATTTAGAAAGCTTCATGCAGGCTTCTTATTTTCTACTGATGACAGTAAACCAAAGGTTCTCCAGAGACATTTTGGTGGATGGAATATTATTGCAAGAGAGTGATACAGCGTCATGCCAGCAAGGAGCTCTTATTTGGAAAGACTTAGTACCTCAGACAGTGGCTTTGGATGGTCTCTCTGGCATCAACAAGCTTCATGATTCACTGAAAATAATCTCTCAGCAGCTTAAGGGGTCTCTGACTGCATGTAGGTCCATGTCTGTGAATGCCAGCACAGGGGAAGAGGAAACCTACTGTTTTCTAAGCTAAGATACGAATGAATTATGATGAACAGGCTCTGGTCTCGGAGGAAAGAGCTGAAAATTCTTCTTTATGATTTGCAGAGAGACCAAATTATTTCCATTCCCCAAAAAATCCTGTATAAAACACTTGATAACACCAATCCACATCAGTATTCTGAGCCAAAGAGGGTAAACCCATTTTGGTCGTTGTCCGGATAGGGAAACTGACACTACAGACTGCTAAGAGTCTAAGAGTACTGACGTCAGAGGTTGAGTACATATTTCCTTATTTCATCCACTAGTCAATATTATCCTCACACTCTCAATTTTATCTTTAGAGAACAATTTATTTAGGCCACAATTTATTATCTTAGAATAACTATTTAAAAAAGCCTGATTACACATAGCATTATATTTTTACTGCATCTTACAAGTGACTTTAAAATTACCTTAACATACTAATATGCTTTTAAAAATTTGCTGAGAAATAAGTCAGGAGAAAGACAAATACCAGATGATTTCACTCATATGCGGAATAAAAGAAACAAAGTAAAGGAACAGACAAAACCAAACCAAAGCAGACCCTAGAAATCTGACTGTAGAATTGAGGCTAACAGGGGGGTAGGGTAAGGGACAGATAGGAAAGGGGAGAGGGGACCCAATGGACTATATGGGTGCTTTGGCAGTGGGTGTGGTGTGGTTACATATTTTTTTTAATATATATATATATATTACATCATCCTTCATTTTTGTACAACGTATGATTTCCCGTCAAATTCCCACCACCAGTTCACCCAGGCACCATCACCATAGTCCCTGTGCTCTTCCCATCCCTGTCCTGATCCCTCGGTAACATACATTTGAAGAGGTGTGAGCCTGTACCTTTAAATCATATCCGATGCTGTACACCAATATTTTCTCAATAAAAATTAATACAAATTTTAAAAAATTGCTGAAGGGTGTAGCAATCATGTGTATTTCTGCAGCATATAACATTGTTTTTTCAAATATACAGACACTGACAAAATAGGAAGATGTAAGGACTTGTAAGCAGGGCATCTTCTAGAGAGTAGGCGTCAGAGGAGAGAGAGAATGTGTACAAAGACATTATCTGCTTTCACTCAACAAAAAAGGACATTATAAGAAGGAACTAAACACACACACACACACACACACACACACGTTCCTTCTTTTTCTTCAGGTCTTAATAAAAACTCAGAAACAGTTTCTGCCAACAGCAGGCCATTCCTGGGGAGAAACAGACGCTCAGCGCATTCTGACTCAGTCAGTCAAGCCATGGACCTAAAAGCACAATTGAGTCATTTTCTGTTTATTACAACCATTCATAAAATTGAGGGGAATAAAAGAGAAAAAACCCATCCATAAATCCTACTGGCCCAGGCTGACCACTTTCATGTTTGCAAATTCCCTTCTGGTTTTTCATTAATATGCAGATTTTAAAAAATCTCCAGGGTGCAGTTATTTTCTTTGCATCATATCAAATAGTTCAGAAGAAAAAGCTTCAATATTATTGCATTTTCGTTTCCTTTGTGATAATTTTACATCTACTTTGGGAGTCATTGCAAAAAGAGTATCTTCTGGGCAAAAACTTTTGCTTTGCAAATTATGAAGTTAAACTCATGCCACAACATTTGCAGCAACATGGATAGAGCTGGAAGGGATTATGCTCAGTGAAATAAGTCAGAAGGAAAAAGAAAAATATCGGATGATTTCACTTACAGGAGGAATATAGGGAAACCAAACACAGGGTGGGAAAGGAAAAAAAAGAGAGAGACAAAACTAGCAGGCAAAGTAGAAATCAGAGACAAACAGTCAGGGGGAAGGGAGGGAGAAGGATCAAAACGGGGAAGGGAAAAGCACAAGAGACTATGGTGACCATTCACAGGTATCTTGGTGGTGGGAATTTTATCGGAATTACACCCAAGAGGAAAAATCAAACATTATACAAAAACGAACAACGATGTTATATCGTTGTTATATATTTATATATATTATATATGTTATATATCGATGTTATATATTTAAATAAATGTATTTAATTAAAAAAAAAACTTACAAAGTTAAGAAAACATTCATATCACCTTTGATTCCCGAAGAGTCCAGTGTTTGTCAAAATAGAAATTTATGTGACAACGTATAGTTCATAATAATTTCCTTCTTCACTCTCAAATTCACTTAACAAATAAAGCCATCATTTGTATTAAATAATTGAAATGTATTATCATTACTTCAGAGCAAAGCACCATTCAGGAAACATTAATAGAAGCAATGAGCTTTGTGATTGACAGTTTGTACTATGGGATCTTGCTGTCTGGTGTTTAAATAGTGCCAGGGTTCAAGTGATTAAATTCCAGTAAAGATGGGTCATTTTAAATAAAGTAACTTAATTTACAGCATCTGATTTGCATAACTACACAATTTCTCTCAGGTGGTATTTTTGATGACAAGATTAGGAGATTTATTTTGTACTTCCAGGTTAAAAAAAAAGGGGGGGGGGTTTAGAGTTGAATTTGATACTTTGATCTCATGGGTCATTTTTTAAAAAATATTTGTCAACCCAATTTTTTGCTACCTAAAATTACTTCTGTTTCCCATTAGAGTAAGTCATGGACAGGAAGAAAGAAGATATTCGAATTTGTCCTTGAAAAAAAGAAAAAAGTACAGCAACTCTGCTTATAAAATATAACCCAAATCCAATTCAGCCCTTGCCAGCAGACTAAATTCTCTGTTATCAATGTGCAGGTCACATCTTGGATTTTCTTGAAAAATCAAGAGAAAATTACTTTTCTAATGATCCCGAGCATAATCCTTCTCAATAAATAGCAAAGGAGGCAGGTGGACAACTCATATATTCCAAACATGTTTGAAAGGTAGACTAATTTTCATAACTGAAAACTTTGGAAGTAATATATGGTTTTCGTTTTCTAACTTAAAAAAGGAAGTATTGGAAACTTTTAATGGTTTGCTATAGTCTTCATTTTTCTAGGGAATCTACATACATTATTGCTCAGCTGCTGCTTTAATCTTTTATGATTATCTTTGAGGAATGTCATGTTCCTCCATTTTCTTAATTGTTTGAACCTTTTATTTCATATGTGAAATTCAAATTTCACAGTATCCTCATCCATCCACTTGTCCATCCTGGCTCCATCATTTGTTCACCTAGCCACTCAGTTGTACTTAATGCAGAGCACTTTAGGGGTTACAAATATTATGTAAGACACAAATCCTGGCCTCAAGAAACTTAAATTGATCCTTATACAAAAAAATGATGGGAATTACATATTGCCAGAGAGGTAGATTCTCCCAGAATAATTCAGTTATTATGTATAAATTGAATGGTATATTATTTTAAGTAAATTGAGAAATTAAATAGGGTGAGAACAAAGCACAAAGTTAGAAGAGTGGAGAAAAATTGGATAAACTAACTGATCTGACAAAAAGAGACTGAAATGCTTATTTATTGTGTATGACAAATAATCTTTGAAATCAAAATGATTCATTATATTATGAATTAATTCATAGTGATTAATTCCTGGTTCTGGTTGTTTCCAGTATGAATTCATTCCTAATGTGTAGCTCTGTTAACTCTACTGGAGAAAAACTTTGAAGTCTAAAAATATAAGGACGATTCCATGTCAGAACTGAGTTGTATTATGGGACACACGGCTAATGTTTGAGCATCGCTGCCTGGTAGTGTGGGAAACCCCTTTATCACATTGGAATTGGGTACAAAACCTTGACATCCTTGTGAGTAAATTCAATATATTCATAGTTGCAAACTTACAGCATTGACAAAGTAGGAAATGTTCATTTTTCATAATACCAAAACTTAAATTTCATCTGGTTCAGATTGGATTATGTTATGCTACTAACTTGCTATAAAAAAAATGGGAGGAGAAGTTGGGAAAAAAACATGTATTTTCCACTATTTACCCTTTTGTCCTGTTTGACGACTTGACCACAAATGTATTGCCTATCATAGTGGTAGGAGGGGCACAGGGCAGGATCTCTATGATTCGGCAGACTGGGTAAAGAAGGAGTCCTGGAGCCTTCCATGGCTTTCTCAGGCTTTTATTGAGCTTTCACACGTAGTGCAGCAACAAGGTACATGGCAGGTCACGGTGCTGGTGGGGACAGGAGGCGAGCAGGCCTCCAAGCCCCAGGCAAGTCTTCACTCTGGGCTTCTCTGGTGTTCTTTCTCTGCTTCTCTCTCCTGCCTCTGCTTCTCTTGGCAGATATCTCAATACTGCTGCCATGGCCCACAGAAGTAAACAACATGACTTATAACAATGTAACAAGTGCAGATTCCCCAGCAAGCAGGGCAATCCCAAAGACTGCAGAAAAGCCTGAAAACCATTTACCCTACACCTATCTTTTAAAACTCTATGTAATTATTTTTTAAAGATTTTTTTATTATTTTATTTATACAAGAACTGGGGTACAGACCAGAGGCGAGGGAGGGTGAGAGGATTCACCAGAGACAGAGTGGGGAGCAGAACAGGCAGATGGACCGAAAACACTGCTGAGGGGAGCAGCGGGTGTGACAGGAGAGGTCTGCCACACCGTGTAGATATCTCCCTGGATGGCCGGGAATCAAACCTGCTCTGCAGAGCCTGCAGACAGCTTCACAGCACTTCACTCAACCTGCTGCACCACCGGGAAGGCCCTAAAACTCTGTATAATTATTAACCCATTAATTAATTAATGAAATTCACCTCTGAAATGTTTTCATCATGGTTCATTGAGATGTCTCAATAAGAGGACGTCTGAGGACAAGTGCTACCCTTACTCAGATTTAGAACAATCAACAGGAAAAACATAAAAACAGAAACATTCAGGAGAAGCGAAATTTTGTTTAGAATTTAAATTTATCCCAAACTGAGGAAGACCAAAACAAGTAGTAAAGCTTGCTCTAACGATTGTCTCTGCAAAAGGTGGCAGCATTTTATTGCCTCTATCTGCTGTTAACAAGCTAGAAAACCAAGCTAATGACAAGTCCAGTCAAGCAAGTGACAGAGGAGACCATTCTCACCAGCTCGGCTCTTAGTGCAGCCTTGAGTCGACTATGACTTTTCACTGCTTTCTAATGACCTGTAAATTTTCCAAGGCTAAGGTTGGGGATAGCTTCTTTGGGGACATAATCAGACTCTTGAGTAGAATGAAAGCCGTGGCCGGCAACTTCGGTAGATCCGGATGAAGAGAACAATGGATCTGAGGCTTCCTCAGGGACAGAAACATTGTCACCTAACCACCAGGGAGATGAGGCTCGGATCACAATTAGAAACATCCGTCCCAATGTGAAATTACTAAAAAACTAGATTTGTCTAGGACATCGCATGCTCAGGGAAGATGTGTGTGAGTTTCCAATTAGCTGCTGCGCCCAGCCTCAAGACCTCCCTGAGTTCTTTTCCTGACAACACTATGGCAACTAAGCAGTATCACCCGAGTCTTATTCTCAGTAATTTGGTTTTTCTCTGGTGTTTACCACTGTTGACCATACTCTTCTTAAAATTCCCTTCCACATTACTGATTATTCTTAGAGAATTAAATTATGTCTAATAATAGCAATAATATTAATAACTATTATTAATTATGAAACATCTTCCTTGCACCTGGCACTTTGCATAAACCTCTTACTTAATCCTTACAACTAACCTTTGCTGCCTCATAAGTATGAGTAATCCCCAGGAGAATAAAGCTTAGAGATGAAGGTATTAAATTTAAATTTCCATTTTCTTTTATTTTTTATTGAGGTAACATTCATTTACAACACTATAGGTTTCAAGTGTACAGGTTCTCAACTCAGCAATTGTGTACGTCACACCACACCCGCCAGCAAATTAATGTACATTTCTCACAGCGGTAATGTGTTCACGACCCGGTCACTTCCTAACAATGGGACAATGAATGGAGTTACCTACAGTGTCTACCAGGCTAGAGCACTGTGGTAGTTAAGAGCACAGGGGCAGGGCAGAAAGAGTGGGACAGGAACAGAGAGCTCCTTGATCCTGATCCGTGAGAGATGCTCAATGACTGCTCGTGAACATTACCACCATCCCATTATGATGATTGTCACTGTCACATCATCATCATCATCAGCAGCAGCAGCAGCATCATCATCATCATCCCCAGACTGGAGCTTTCTTCTCCAAGAAGATACCGCGCATTCCAGAATATTACATTTCCTGTATTTGTCATGGTACCTATAGCTTCATTCATGTATTTATTACTGGCATGGCATTTACATTACTGTAAATGTGTTAGTAGTACAGGTTCACACCTTTTTAAATGTATGTTACTCTACCATTCTACCACCAAGGTACCAACAACCCTCCAGTGCAGTCATTGGGCCCCCTCACCCTGTGCTCCCAGTCATTGGGCCCCCTCACCCCCTTCTCCTCCAGTGACCTCAGTTCTTCAGTCAGAATCCCACGATTTGTTTTGGTGTTTAATCTGTTTCTTTGCTTTGTTTCTTTCGCTCTTCCATGTAAGAGTGAAATCATCTGGTATTTGTCTCTCCTACTTAGCATCCCCTCCACTGCCACCCATGTTATCTCAAAAAGCATGATTTTATCTTTTTTTTTTTTTTGTAGCTGAGTACCATTCCACTGTGTATATATACCTCATCTTTTTTATCCAGTCATCTGTTGATGGAAATTGGGGTTGTT
This sequence comes from Talpa europaea, assembly GCF_964194135.1. NCBI lineage: Eukaryota > Metazoa > Chordata > Mammalia > Eulipotyphla > Talpidae > Talpa > Talpa europaea. The sequence continues at coordinate 113,996,280 of NC_140071.1, forward strand.
TCCCTGTCTTGGCTATTGCAAATAGAGCTGCAATGAATTTAGGGGTACATGTATCTTTTTGGATATATGTTCTTTGAATAGACACCTAGGAGTGGAATTGCCAGATCACATGGTAGATCTATTTTTACTTTTTTGAGAAACCTCTTTACTATTTTCCATAGAGGCTGCACCAACTTATATTTCTACCAACAGTGCGCAAGTCTTCCTTTTTGGTAGTTACCCTTTAAAGGATCCTGAGAGACTTGTTGATGGATTAACTAATTATAATTTTTCTTTTTAAGTATAATGATACTTTAAAAAGCATAAATAAGTAACAAATTGGCATGCATTTCTATAAATCACTGTGGAAGCATATCCCAAGTTTTAGCAGGAGCCTGGCTTGGAACGGAGAGCCTTAGACTAGCCATCCAACCACCATCTCCAGGTGCAAGTCCAGGTAACAAGGAGTCACTAGCCAGTGTAAACCAACAAAATCAGAACACCTTTTAAGACCAAGAAAACCCCAAGACAGTGAGTAGAATCCCCATGAAATGCTTTGTTAAACAGAAAGGAACACAGCCTTGTATGTATTCATCTTTCAACCTTGTTAGTGGAAGGCATAGAGTAAAATTGTATTTACCCAAATTTTACTACAGCTGAGCTGAAGGAAATCAGCTTACATCGGAAGTTAGCATAAATGTCTTTATAAACTTCATCTTCTGAAGCCAATCGTAACATTGCCACTCAAATGAAAATGAAAAAACAAAAGTACTTCCACATGCTAAAAGAGATTTCTATCTTCCCATTATTTCAACAGCAACTGCTATAAAATATGTTCTAAAACAAACACAGAGCACTAAAATTTCCACTGTTTAAGCTAAAAGTCAAACAACTGTCTCACCGCCTGCTAGTTTCACCTTGTTCCCTGAGGGTCTTTACTAAAACCAGAGAAATTTGGAGCTTTTCCTCCTTGCATGAGTTTAAGAGCTAGCCCTGGGATTTTTAATCATCTCTATGAGTTAATCATGCCTTTTCCTTCAGCCTAAATAGCTGTGGAAAGAAGGACCATCTATGGAGTGGAATCAGCCTCCATTGTCCAGAGGACATAGAGCGCGTAGGAGACAGCGGAAAGCCAGAAGACCTGGGTGTGAACTCTGCCTCTGCAACTTACTTTCCGAATGGCCTTGGTATGTTATTTAACTTTACTGAGACCAAGTTTCCTGTTTAGAAAAAAGTGATAACAATAATACCTTGGTTGCTGTGATGATTTGAAAAAAAGAGTTCATACACTTTTTGCCTGGCCTCTAAAAAGGGCTCAGGAATGGAAACAACGACCCCTTTATTGCCCTCCTTCAAATTAATGGAGGAAAATTAATAATAATTATCACTCACTGAGTACCTGTTGTATAGCTTGTCTATACCACATCTAACTCTTAAAACTGTGTTGCAAAGGCAGCATCATGACTCCCATGTTGTAGATGAGCCACGCAGCTGCCGTGTAGTAGAGCTAAGGCCCAGTCCAGGTGTGTTTCCTGCCAAAGGTTGTATCCTTTCTGCTGTCCTCCATTTGCTGCCTCAAACCCAAGAAACAGATTCAACTAGACATATCTTTTTGCTAATTTTCAATAAGGAACTTCTGTAAGAATTTTTCCTAGTTGCAAGCCCCTGGAAAGGCAATTTTGGGAAGGTGATGTGTTACATAATTGTGTTACATAATTGATCAGGAGCCAGGGACCCTTTTTAGCTCAGATTTCATCATCTCAGTAATGAAGCCCACAAGCTTTAGACTTGTCTGGGTCACCTGTAACTCTAGTATTGGGTAGCACATGGTTATGAAGTCCTTGAATTCTGAGGACCTATCACCTGCCATAAGTGTCTTCGTTTGTTTGGACCACTACAACAAAAATACCTAGACTGGGTGACTTCAATACAAACATTTATTTCTTAGAATTCTGGAGTCTGGAAGTCCAAAGTGAAAGCACTGGCAGGTGTGTGTGTGTGTGTGTATGTGCGTGTGTGTGTGCGCGCACCCACATTCCTGTACAGTGTCAGCAAGCACAGGGCAGTTTCTCTATCCATTCAGGAGATAAGCAAAGGAGAGTCCTGGAGCCCTCTGTGGATTTTTCATGTTTTAACACTATTTTCTGCCAATTTTTGTGGGGCAAGCCCACCGGCTGGCAAGGCCTCCCAACCCCCCATGAATCTTTATTCTCCCTGGGCTCTCTCTGGAGTTCTCTTGTAGTCTCTTCCTCTCATAGCTGTGCTCTGCCATTCTCCACCGCTCTCCACTGCATACCGTCCTCTGTGTGACGTTGCCCTTATGGCCTCAGTCTCTCAGATCAGGTGTGCCCAATTACACATGCCCACACCATACCCAGGTGTCCACCATGAGACATGCATACCCGATCTCATGCTCCCAAGCACCTCCTGCATTCAAGGCCACAGGTGATAGCCACAGATGGCTGTAGCCATCACCCTACAGCCTGGCTCTTGGTGAAATAGGCAACCTCTTCTAACTATGTCCTCATGTGGCAGAAGAGGGAGGGAGATTTGGGGATGTCTTTTATAAGGACACTAATCCCATTCATGAAGGCTTCACCCTCATGACCTAATAACCTTCCAAAGGTCCCACCTCCAAGTATCATCACAGTGGGGGCTAGGATTCAACATCTGAATTTTAAGGGACACAAATATTCATCTCAGAGCACTAAATCATTATTTGCAAGAATAAAATAAGCATGTATCCCATGTGGCATGGCTTCTTATTCCCTTCCAGTCACCCCCTTCATATTGGGTTGGCTTCTGCTGGGAGCTCTTGGCATCATTTGTGTTACATGAATGATGGAGAACACATCAGAGTTTAGCACCAACCAGGCTACCTACCCATCGCTCCTGGCAGCCTGATATTTTGCCTTTGTATCATATGCTGGCAAGAGGATAGGTGGTTGGTAAACTACTCCCTGGGGCAATCGTGTATAAGTTATTCCAATTGGTGGTCTACAGGCTCAACCATGCTGAAATATCTTTGTTTATAAGGTTAAAGGGTGAACAAATCACTTAAACTTTATGAATCCAGTCATCACCTGTATAAAATGGATTATGTTGGGTTCTTTTTTTTTTTTTTAAGCAACATTGGTTTGCAGCAGTTTATGGTTCAGAGGAACAGGTTCATACCTCCTCAGATGTACATCACCTCACCACACCCACCATTTTTCTAACTAAAATAATTATCCATATCCTTCTACCCAAAGCAAATTGGACCCTTTCTCCCCTTAATACCTTATGATCCCCCTCTAGTAGTCTCAGTTCTGCAGTCATATCTCTAGGATTTGTTTTAGTTTAGTTTTCTCAGTTCTTGTGTTTTGTTTCTCTGTATTCCACATATGAGTGAAATCATCCAGTATTTGATTTTCTCCCTCTGACTTATTTCCCTTAGTATAATTCCCTCCAGTTCCATCCATGTCGTCAAAATGGCAGGAGTTTATCTTTTTTTTAACAGCTGAATAAGTATTAATCATGTATACCTGCCACATCTTTATGTTGGGTTCTTTCCAGCTCTACAATACTATAATATTATTCTACATAATTTCTCAACCCATTGATCAACACAACATTAGAAGACAGCTTTAGAATACATGATGATGAATTATATCAACATTCAGGAGATTTTGATACATATTATTTTAAAATCCTTCATGGTTTTTTCAAATTATAGCCACTTAGAGTAGAAAGAAACTAACCCTAAACAAATATGAATTAAGCATCTGTATATCATTCATTGATTACAAATATTGGCAATAGTTTAATAATAATGCATGGCTAAATAGTGAGCTCTCTTGCCACAAGTTTATCTTATTTATTAAAAATAATAATTTAATAACACATAAAGATATGATTTGTTACATATAAAAAAACACTTAAGCGCATCAACAGGGGAAAATGATTTTTTCAAACAATTTCATTTCCCTATAATTTACATGATTTCAAGGCCAATGAAAAATAATGTTAATAAAATAAATCTTATTTTAAATGCATTCAGAAATGTCTCATTTTTCTAACTAAAATAATTATCTTAAACTTACTATTAACCATTTCTCAAGAAAGGGCTTAGTAAAACATTCATTAAAATAGATTTGCAGACCCATTTTGTGAAGCAGGGGATTGGAGTGAGCATATTTAATCTAATATTTTAATGGAATCCAAAAGATTTTCACTAAAATATAAAATACTTTGAATCCAGGTATTTAAGTCTCAAATCAAGTTTAAGCACGAGAAGAAATGTAATTTCAATCAATCAATTTTTGATTCAAGTCAACCTAAGATCCTTAACTGAGTATTTATGTCCTTAAAATCTATATCAGATCAGATTATTCTAAGTACTTTGTAAACCTTTCTTACCTGTGAATTCTGTCAAACCTACTGACCAATTATTTTTAGGAATTAAAAACTACTATTGTTTCCACATTCATTTAATGAATTTTTTTATTGAATTTCTTTGTGCCAAATGCAAATTTCAAAACAATTCAAAGTAAAAGCATCAGAAGACAAAAATGGTAACCAAACTACCAAAGAATCAGAGAGAAATTTATAAGGAGTAAGTAAAGCCCCATTGTGCTACTAAAATTGTCATCATCAAAGAGCCAAATTTTTGAACCCATCTCTCTGGGGTCACAGAGATGAACACATCAAAGGATTGTAGAAGCAGTGCTCATGGATGGCAGGGGTTGGGTCTTTATCTGTAGCTCTCTACAGTCATCATTCTGCTCTGCACAAAGAAGGTACCCAATAAATTTGTCTTCTTTCTGAGTCTTAAGCCATTGCATGACATTATTTAAATATATTAGAGAGCTATGTGAAGTCACTGCTTACTAGCCCCATTATCAGTGGGATGCAAGTTACTTAGGGGTTGTTTTTCACTCAAAAATTATCAAGTTTAATTGATGGAGGTCTTACTGGTGGTACAACGGGTGACTTTGAATGTCTTTGTGTTCCCTTCTCTTCCCCCTCAATATATATGCACACAATTCTTTAAAGTGGGCAATCAATACTTTCTTAATCTATTGAAATGGATCCTGTAAAAGAACTTCAGAGTTCCTTCACTCCAATCCCCACTTCCACTTTGTCATTCCATATTCCCTCCCTGATGACTGGGTTAGGGCTCTTTCTTAGAGACAGACTTTCAAAAAATAACTTGCAACCCATGGAACTGAATGTTCAATGAGTAAATAGCTCCAGGATCTTGTTGTGATAATCAACAGGACAAACTAGACTAGTCAAGAGAATCACAGGTTTCCTGTTACAAAGACAAAGTCATCTTTAATGATCAAATGAAAATGCAAATTTAGGGAAAGCAAATCTGGTTATTTGGAGGACAATATGCACTCAGAGGATATTCATGTCATTGTGGTTTCCTGAGGAAAGGACCTCTGTTTTGCTTGCAAGCAAAATGTCAATTGTAATTATTCAAACTGACATCCCACAGACCTTTTATGAAAATTGGGGTAGATCTATAAGAATAGGCAGGAACCAGGGTTTTCATTTTGGGAAATGGGAGAGGTCAGCAACCTGTAGGTGGTTCTGAAAAAGAAATGCCTGAATGGCTAAATCCAATTCTTTTGGTAGCAAACTTGGTTGAGTAACCTTGGGTGAAGCTACTTCTGCCGTCTCCCCTTCTAGTGAATCAACGAAATATGCCCTTTCTTAAATAAAAGCCCTTTTGAGGCCCCAGGGCAATGTGAAACATGAAGATGAAAAGTGGTTTTTGAGATTGCCAAACGAGACAATCTTTGAAAATTTAGTGCATATTTTGTTGCAATAATCATTATTGCATAATAATAATTAACAAAAATACAATATAATAAATAAGTTTAACATAAACCTATTAAAATTAATAAATAAAATAACAAATTTAACACAGTACCTCTATAGTAAAGTAGCTAAAGTTAAACTCCAAATTAACCTCAAACATTTTTAACACATATATAAATCCGAAGCTGTAAAATCATCTCTTTCCTCTCCAACTTTGAATTATTATCATGATGGATTGATTCTAATATTAATCTTAAATTCTGAGACCGGGCGTGCAGGGGAGCGCGTCCCCGGCACCGGCATTTTGCAGCAGGGACCTTTCTTGCTGGAGACTGTGTGAACCCAGCAGAAGGCTCACCGAGGAGACAGAGGTAAGCTGGGAGGCTTGCCCATGCTGGGAGCCTTCTAGCCTGCAGTTCCAGCCCAGAGGGGAGCAGCACCCACCGCTGGGGCAGACCGGGCATGCAGGGGAGCGTGTCCCCTGCACCGGCATTTTGCAGCAGGGACCTTTCTTGCTGGAGACTGTGTGAACCCAGCAGAAGGCTCACCGAGGAGACAGAGCAGGGACCTTTCTTTGCTGGAGACTTGTGAACCCAGCAGAAGTTCCCCAGAGGAGCCAGTGGTGAGCTGGGAAGGTCGCCCAAGATGCCGGCCAGCACCAGCAACACAGTATCACAAGGAATACAGCAAATTAGAAAACAGGCAGTAGGGAGTAGAAAAACCACATGCAACCCAGCAACTCCTCAGCAAAAAAGCACACCGCAAAAAGAAAACCATCTATCAGATTGCAATGACAGTAACTTGGAAGAACTTCTGAGCCTTCCAGATAGAGAATTTAAAATTGCTGTGATTAAAAAACTGACAGAAGTCATAAAGGAAAACAATGATAAGGGGAAAATAATTAATGACCAGAAGAATGAAATTGAGTCCCTAAAGAGGGAAGTAAAAGAAATGCAGGAGATCAAAGAATTAATGGAGACGCTAAAGAACTCTGGGAAAAGCAATGAAAGCAGAATAGATGAAATGGAAGAACGAATAAGTACTCTTGAAGACACAGAAATAAAAAGAACTAAAACAGAAAAGGAAGGAGAAGTACGAAGGAAAAAGACCGAAGAAAGACTTCGGGAACTATCTGACTCCATGAGGAAAGGAAATATAAGAGTTATAGGAATCCCAGAAGGAGAGGAGAGAGATGTAGGAACAGAGAAAATATTCATGGATTTAATTGAAGAGAACTTCCCAAACGCGAAGAAGGATCTGAAAATTGATATACAAGAAGCAAGAAGAACACCAAACTTCCATGACAAAAGGAAAAATACAGCAAGACACATAATAGTAAAGCTCCCAAGAATCCAAGACAAGGAAAAAATAATGAAACTAACAAGAGGGAAGAAACAGATAACATTCAAAGGGAAACCAATCAGACTGACATCAGACTTCTCTGAAGAAACACTACGGGCAAGGAGAGAGTGGAGGGACATAGTCAACAGACTCCAAGAAAACAGATGCCAACCAAGAATACTCTATCCCGCAAAGCTCTCCTTCCTCTTTGAAGAAAGAATATGGACCTTCCCAGACAAACAGAAACTCCGGAATTTTATTACGACTAAACCCCCACTCCAAAAAATACTACAAGGAGTCCTAAAGCCAGAACCTCAGAAGGACGAATAACAACAAAAGAAGGCCAAAGAAAGTTATTAAAAGAATAAATAAATAAAATCAAAGGAAAGACAAACACAATGGCAAATACAGATGCTAACATATCAATACTAACTCTAAATGTAAATGGACTAAACTCTCCAATAAAAAGACACAGAGTTGCAGGCTGGATTAAGAAACAAAACCCAACCTTTTGCTGTCTCCAGGAAACACATTTAGCTGCAAAAGATAAAAATAGACTCAAAGTTAAAGGATGGAAAACAATTCTACAAGCAAATGTACCAAAAAAGAAGGCAGGAACAGCTATACTCATATCAGATAAAACAGATTTCAAACTTAAAAAGATAAAAAGAGACCCCAGTGGTCATTACATTATGATCAAGGGGACAATACTTCAAGAAGAAATAACACTCATTAACATATATTCACCAAACGAAGGAGCACCAAAATATATCAAACAACTATTGGCATCTCTGAAAACAGACATCAGAGAAAACACATACATAGTGGGAGACTTCAACACACCACTATCAACAATGGATAGATCAACAAGACAAAAAATAAGTAAAGACACTAAAGCTCTAAATAAGGATCTAGAGTGCTTGGGCTTAACAGACATATATAGAACACTAAACCCAAAAAAATCTGAGTATACATCTTTCTCAAGCGCACACGGATCATTCTCTAGGATCGATCATATACTGGGGCACAAGACAAACATCAACAGATACACCAAGATTGAAATCATACCAACCATCTTTTCTGACCATGAAGGCATCAAACTAGAAATAAACCATAAAAATAAGGCAAGGTACTCTCCTACCTCGTGGAGATTGAAAACCACACTACTGGAAGTCCACTGGACTAACGAGGAGATAAAAGAAGAAATTAAAAAATTCTTTGAATTGAATGACAAGGAGGACACCAATTTCCTAAATGTATGGGATGCAGCAAAAGCAGTAATAAGAGGAAAATATATAGCAATAGATGCTCACATCAAGAAACAAGAAAGAACTCAAAGAAACAACCTAATCTCGAAGCTCAAAGATCTAGAAAAAGAACAACAAAAAAAAACCAAAACCAGTAGAAGAAAAGAAATAATAAAAACCAAAGCAGAAATAAATGAAATCAAAACTAAAAAAACAATCCAAAAGATCAATGAAACCAAGAGCTGGTTCTTCGAAAAAATAAATAAAATAGATAAACCCCTAGCCAGGCCCACAAGGGCAAAAAGGGAGAAAGCACAAATAAATAGGATAATAAATGAAAGAGGAGAAATCACAACGGACACAGCAGAAATCAAAAGAATAATTAATAACTACTATGAACAGTTATATGGAAATAAGTTCAACAATCTAGAGGAGATAGACAAATTCCTACAACTCTACAATCACCCAAAGCTAGATAAAGAAGAAATAGAACACCTAAACAGACCAATTACAAGCAGCGAAATTGAAATGGTAATCAAAAACCTCCCCAAAAACAAAAGCCCAGGACCTGATGGATTTACAAATGAATTCTACCAAACATTCAGAGACGAATTGGTGCCTATCCTTCACAAACTCTTCCAAAAAATTGAGAAGGAAGGTATAATACCTAACACGTTCTATGAAGCCACCATTACACTAATACCAAAACCGAACAAGGACAACACAAAAAAAGAAAACTATAGGCCAATCTCCCTAATGAACACTGATGCAAAAATCCTCAATAAAATTTTAGCTATCAGAATCCAACAGTGTATCCATAAGGTAATTCACCACGACCAAGTAGGATTCATTCTAGGGACACAAGGATGGTTTAACATCTGAAAATCAATCAACGTTATCCAACACATCAACAAAAAGAAATATAAAAACCATATGATAATATCAATAGATGCTGAGAAAGCTTTCGACAAAGTGCAACACCCATTCATGATAAAAGCCCTTGAAATTCTTGGGATACAAGGAACGTACCTCAACATCATAAAGGCCATATATGACAAGCCAACAGCCAGTATCATTCTCAATGGTGAAAAGCTGAAAGTAATTCCATTAAGATCTGGAACAAGACAAGGATTTCCACTTTCACCACTGCTCTTCAATATAATACTGGAAGTCCTAGCCAGAGCAATAAGACAAGAGAAAGACATCCAAGGAATCCAAATAGGAAAAGAAGAAGTCAAACTATCACTCTTTGCAGATGATATGATAATATACATAGAGAACCCCAAAAACTCCACAGAAAAACTAATTCAACTCATCAATCAGTTCAGTAAAGTGGCAGGATACAAAATCAACACGCAAAAGTCAGTAGCCTTCCTATATACAAACAATAAATCTGAAGAAGAAGAAATCAAAAAAACCATCCCTTTTATTATTGAAACAAAAAAAAAATCAAATATTTGGGAATAAATCTAACAAAAGAGGTAAAGGACCTATACAAAGAAAACTATAAAACACTGTTAAAAGAAATAGAAGAAGACACAAAGAAATGGAAAAACATCCCCTGCTCATGGATTGGGAGAATAAACATTATTAAAATGGCCATCCTACCAAAAGCAATCTACAGATTCAATGCTATTCCAATCAAAATTTCAATGTCATTCTTCAAAGAAATAGAACAATTTTTGATGAAATTCATATGGAATCACAAAAAACCCCAAATAGCCAAAGCTCTCCTGAAAAAAAAAGAAGGGAATGGAGGCATCACACTCCCAGACTTCAAACTCTACTACAAAGCCATAATCATCAAAACTGCATGGTATTGGAACAAGAACAGACATACAGACGAATGGAATCGGATAGAAAATCCAGAAATAAACCCACAGATTTATGGTCAACTAATCTTTGACAAAGGAACAAAGACTATGCATTGGAGCAAAGAAAGTTTGTTCAATAAATGGTGCTGGGAAAACTGGGTTGCTACATGCAAAAGTATGAAGCTTGACCACTACCTCACACCATATACAAAAATCAACTCAAAATGGATTAAAGAACTAGACATAAGACCTGAAACCATAAAATACATAGAAGGAAATATAGGCGAAACACTACGTGATTTGCATATCAAAGACATCTTTACAGATACATCACCCAAAGCAGTGATAGTGAAGGCAAAGATAAACAGCTGGGACTACATCAAATTAAAGAGCTTCTGCACAGCAAAAGAGACAATAACAAAAACAAAGAGAAACCCCACCAACTGGGAGAACATTTTTGCACACAACACTAATGATAAAGGACTGATCACAAAAATCTGCAAAGAGTTGATGAGACTCAACAACAACAAAGAAAATAATCCAGTCAAAAAATGGACAGAAGAGCTAAAAAGAAACTTCTCTGAAGAGGAAATGCAAATGGCCAACAGGCATATGAAAAAATGTTCAACATCACTTGTAATCAGGGAAATGCAAATCAAAACTACCATGAGATACCATCTTACACCAGTGAGAATGGCACATATTAAAAAAAACTAGCAACAACAAATGTTGGCGAGGTTGTGGAGAAAAAGGAACTCTTCTGCACTGTTGGTGGGAGTGCAAACTGGTCCAACCACTATGGAGAGCTGTGTGGAGATTTCTGGACCTACTAAACATAGAGCTTCCACAGGATCCAGCAATTCCACTCCTAGGTATTTACCCAAAGGACACAGAAACATCAATTCCAAAGAACACCTGCACCCCTATGTTTATAGCAGCACTATTTACAATAGCTAAGCTTTGGAAACAGCCCAAATGCCCAAAAATAGATGACTGGATCAAGAAGATGTGGTACATATATACCATGGAATATTACTCAGCATTCAAAAAAGATAAACACATGCAATTTGCAGCAACATGGATGGCGCTGGAAGGGATCATGCTCAGTGAAATAAGCCAAAAAGAAAAAGAAAAATACCGGATGGTCTCACTCATAGCAGGAATCTAGAGTGCTTAAATAAGGGACCAGGAAAATGAATAACTATAAGAAAGTGAAAATCAAAATCAACAAAAACTATGAACCAGAGACACTTTTGGGGGGTGGGGGGCGGGAGGGGAGGGATTGGGGTCAGAATGGGGGGATTGCAATTGTATGGGGAATATAAAAATAAAATTTATTAATTAAAAAAAAATCTTAACTTCTAAAAAAAATAAATAAATAAATAAATAAAATAACAATAATAGTTATTATTTTTGATAATTTAATGACTAAGATCTCCTAATGGGGTGTATCGATGATCTATTGCCAGAATATTCCCATAACTCCATAACAAACAACTATAAAACTCCCACTGCATACAAAAATGAACATGTGTAACTTAAGAGTAGGCAGGTTGGCCAATGTGGGCTTGGCTTTGCTGGTTTTTTCTGGTGTTCTTCAAGCTCACTCACAGGGATGGTGGTTGGTTGGCTATCACGGACTCTAGGATGGTCTTATCTGAGAGGCTGGGGTAACACCCCTCTTCTCCAATAAACTGTTGGATTCTCATTTTCCAGCAGACTAGCCTGGGCATGTCCTCATGGACACAACAAAGGGCAAGAGTAAGTCCAATCTCACACTCATTGCTAGCCTCTGCTCATACTTCATTTGCTAATGTCTCATTGGTCAAATCAAGTCATGTGACTAAGTGTAGCAACAGGATGTGGCTCCACAGTGAATTTTATGGCAAAGAATGCAGATACTGAATAGTGAGGAAATGGGATCAATAAAGCAACCAATCTATCACATTATGAATGCTATTCTTGTTTACCTGCATATTCATCTATGCTAATTTTTCTCCATAGAAATAAAAAAGAATTTTGACTTTCTCAAAATCCTTGAAAATGGTGTTTCTTGAAATTTTTTGACTATAGTTCATAGTAAGGAATACGTTGCACATACCTTGTGATGCATTTATACAAAAGTCTCACAAAATATTACTTCCTACAACCGTGGACATTTCTTTCTATTATGCTATTTATTTTTTTGAACTGCTGATTGACCAATAGATTAATTTCAGATTTCTCCAATGATTCAAAGTTTGAGAAATATTGATGGATAGGACTTTAACCTTCCCAATTCCTTCCTGCTTTCTAGAATAGCTGCAAATGTCTAGAAGGACCAGAGAAGCCAGGTAGAGTATCCGAATTCAGCATGTGGCATACCACAACAGGTCCAGAGGACTCAGCAGTGTGGGCATGAGTGGAGTGGGACCCCTTCATCTGGCTCTCCCTACAGCCAGGGTAACCACTAGCACCCTCAGAGACACCCCAGGAGATGGCAGGAGAGGAAAGTGTTCATATTCCTTAAGATATTTTACTAAATCCTTTATTGTAGCAACATGTTCACGAGAAAACTGAAGCTTAAAGATAATGAGTTAACCGACATCACACAATGTTTGGAAAAGCAGGAATTGAAAGGTCTCAAGTGTCTCCTATAAAATCAAAGCCCCCATTTCTGTGGCACAGTAGGAAGAGAGAAGTAGAGGCCAATTTATTAACACGAACAATAATGCACACTGCTTTGTGTGACATAAACATACATTTAGCAAGAACCCACTTGTTAAAATGTTGTTTTGTGTTTTATTTAAAAGATCTGTAAGAAGATGTCTGGATAAAACAAAGATTCCCATTAGGAAATGCATGAGAAAAACTGTAATGTGTTGACACTGAAATGCATAAGAATTGTAATGCAAACTTGAAAATGAACTGGGGAAAACTGCAGATTTAAAAGGTGCAGTTTTACCCCTATGTTTATAGCAGCACTATTTACAATAGCTAAGCTTTGGAAACAACCCAAATGCCCAAAAATAGATGACTGGATCAAGAAGATGTGGTACATATACACCATGGAATATTACTCAGCAATCAAAAAAGATAAACACATGCAATTTGCAGCAACATGGATGGCGCTGGAAGGGATCATGCTCAACAAAATAAGTCAGAAAGAAAAAGAAAAATACCGGATGGTCTCACTCATAGCAGGAATCTAGAAAACTTAAATAAGGGACCAGGAAAATGAATAACTATAAGAAAGTGAAAATCAAAATCAACAAAAGCCTATGAACCAGAGACACTCTATGGGGGGTGGGGCGCGGGGAGGGGAGGGATTGGGGTCAAAATAAGGGGGTTGCAATTGTATGGGGAATATAAAAATAAAATTTATTTAAAAAAATAAATAAAAATAAAAGGTGCAGCTTTTATTTTATTAGTATGTGTATAGGGGAAAACAGTCTCAGGTGGAGATTTGAGTTTACTTTTGAGGGAGATTATTGTTTTTGTCTCTTTGCTTTTTTCTTGGAACAACCACCACTTTAGGAGTATGCAAATCTAAAGCATATTTCACTCATGGTTCATAGGAAAAGCCCAAATGCAGTGAAGTTATCAGAATTTAAAAATGTAGTGTTCTGTTTAATCAGGTAAATTTGGAAGATGTTTTAAAGAGAGCTTTATCTCTGCAGATTCTTTGGCCCTTAGAGAGTAGTTAAACTTCCATTTAGATACTAGGTACCTCTTTAGTATTATGTGTCTTTGGAGAAGATTGTATGTATTTCATATCTAAGTCCTCATTCACAGGGCATCGAAAAAGAAACAGGCAAGTCTCAGTGCTGTCTAAAGTGAAATGGACTGGGAGGGTCTGAAACACGGTTTGGCATTAGATGTGAGAACGTGAGACTAGTGGTGCATCATCCTGGAGGTTGTATGTGTGTGGAGGGGTATGGGGGGATATAAAGTATGCCCTGTGTCCCTGGGATTTTCTGGGGTGGGGTGGTGGGAAAGAATATACCTACTTTTACTGACTATGGGAGGCAATCATTCCTGGAAAAAAAAAAAAAAACTCCTCTTCCCAGGACTCTGAGATTTAGACTAGACCCCAAGCCCCATTTCTGAGTATAGGGCCCTTGCTGCTGCCAACCAAGTACAGTGTCACTGTTGCCTGAAAACAGAAGAGGCGAGATGGAGAAAATACATGCACCAGAAGTCCTGAGGATAGATCTGGTGCTGGGCAGAGTTGTGAGTTTCTATGTTATAAGACTTTCTCCCATGCTTTAGAGAATTGAGAACAAGGGGTACCATTACTTGGCCATGGAGCAGAATGAGGAACTCGCCAGGGTCATGGCCAGTGAAGGTTTGATGGTCAGACGAGGAAGCCAGAACAAAAGAATACAGAGTGTAAAGAATCTGAACCAACAGTGTGAAAAACACTGAAGGATAGGACTGTAAACTTCCCCAATCCCTTCTCTATTGACCAGAATAGCCACAAATGTCAAGAAGGGTCAGAGAAGCCAGGTAGATATCTGAATTCAGCATGTGGCATACCACAGCAGGTCCACCCGGCTCAGCAGTGTGTGCATGAGTAGAGTGCGACCCACTTCATCTGGCTCTCCCGAAAGGCAGGGTGACTGCTAGCACCCTGACGAGATGGCAAAATGAGAGGAGAGTCCCTGAATGGGACAAGAACAGGTGGGGAGACATATTGAAGGAAGCTCATTTCTGCCAGCCAACACTGTAGGCGTAAGGCACTTAGATTTCTGAGATGTGGGGGTACGCTGGATATCCTGAGGGATCCCGGGACAGAACACTTTAAAATGCTAGATGAATATTCATAGCATTTAAAATTATTAGCTGAGTTGAAGAAAATGAAAGAAATACTCATAGGGTAATAGCTAAAAGGCATGAATCCAAAGTGGCAACTGAGCATTGAAGCTAAATCATGTCTTCAGGAAACTTGTCAAAACATGATTGTGAAGGATTTTTTCAAGAAGCTATAAGCATGTGCTGGGAACAGAGAAAACACCTGGGTTTATGCAAATTGTAGGTCTTGCATAGAGCCAGTCCTATAAAAGGCAACAGCTTCAGTGAAGGCAAACTGGAAAAATTAATTTAATATCACGGCAAGAATATAGTAAGAACTCTTGCTTCTGTTAGCTTTGACTCCAAGTAAAGAAGGAAAATAAAGGCTCCTCTGAGAATGACTAACCACAGGTGACCTACATATAGATTTGAAATCAAAATTCACACTTCTTGGGTGGCATGAAAAACCCAACTTGAGAACTGAATTTAAATGATTACAGATTAGTAATGACCCAATGTCTGAAAGAAGTGATCACACATCTCTGGGAAAATGAACCTTAATTCATTGTTCTCAAAATTTCAATGACCATAAACTCACAATAAAAAAAAAAAATCACAAACATATGAGCAAACAAATCACCAGAAATAATAACAATTTCAGACCCATTGGAATACATATATTAGGAAAATTTGGTATAAAATTGAAATTAAGCATACACATATTTTCTAAATTTATGTATTTTCTTATATTGTTCCTTTTTGTACAGTATTTGATTTCTGCCCTCAAGTGTGGTTCCCATAGTTCTTCCACCACCATAGTACCTGTGAGACATCACCACAGTCCCTTGTGCTCTTCCCGCTCCTGTTCTGATCCCTCTTCCTCCCCATCCTCTGCTGTATGTCTCAAATCTATGGTCAGCTTGCAAGTTTTATCTTTTTTTTTCTGACCTTTGTTCAGTTTCTCTATATTCCACATGTGAGTGAAACCATCCAATATTTTTATTTTTCCTTCTAGTTTATTTTACTTAACCTAATCCCTTCCAGCTCCATCCATGTTGCTGCACATGACATGAATTTATCTTTTTGATCACTGAGTAGTATTCCATTGTGTATATATACCACATCTCGATCCAGTCATCTGTTTGGGAACATTTACATTATTTCCATATCTTAGCAATTGTAAATAGTGCTGGAATAAACATAGGAGTGCAAGTTTGCTTTTTGGATGAGTTTTTTTGTCTTCTTTGGGTAGATTCCTAGCAGTGGAATCAAAATACAAGCAAATAACAAAATGATTTTTCTACCCTCTTAAAAATCCATTGCAATTCCTTAATATAAGATATCCTTAGTTTTTTGGGTTTTTTTGTTTCAAAGATTTATTTATTTATTTATACAAGAACCAGGGTACAGGCCAGATCCGCAGGAGGGTAAGAGGATTCACCAGAGACAGAGCAGGGAACAGAACAGGCACACTGATGAAATACACTGCTGAGGGGAGCAGCGGGTGAGATAGGAGAGGTCTGCTGCACCATGTGGGACCCTCGCTGGCTGGCCGTGATCAAACTGACACTGTGACACTGTGAGGCTGTGGACAGCTTCACAGCACTGTGCTCAACCACCTGCACCACCAGGGGAGGCCCAAAATAGCCTTAGTTTTTAAAGTAGATTCATTTTTAGTATTTTGAGGAACTCCACACAACTTTCTGTAGTGGTTGTACCAGTTTATATTCCCACCAGCAGTTTAAGAGGGCTCCTTTTTCTCCACATCCTCGCCAGCATTTTTTGTTTCCAGTTTATTTAATATGGACCACACTCACTGGTGTGAGGTAGTATCTGATTGTGGTATTGATTTGCATGACTGAAATTAAACATGTTTAAAGAAATTAAAGGGGATATTACAAGTATGACAGAGAAACCAGTAAAGATTTTTTCTAAAACTAATGATATTTTATATTGAGGAATTGCAATGGATTTTTAAGAGGGTAGGAAAATCATTTTGTTATTTGCTTGTATTTTGATTAGTAGAAGTTGTCTTTTATTTATTGCTTAAGTTTCAATTTGTTTAATAAAAATAAAATTGAACTATGATAGCAGTAAGCTGTAATTTATTAGTCAAAGATTCTAGTTTTTGGTAGATACCTCTTCTTTTTTGTTGTTTATTTTAAAAAGGTAATCCTGCCTGTTAGAGATAAGTATTGAACTACTACAGATAAAATTAGATGATTTTTGGAGTTTGCTTCAGAATTATCTGGAGTGGGAAAGAAAGTAGGTAGAGATATAGCAGAAATAAAATTGGTCATGAATTGTCCCTTGTTGAAGCTAGATAATAGGTATAGGAGTTTACTATACTATTCTTTTTATTTTGATATGTTTAAAGTATCTTATATTAAAAAGTTTTTTTTAATGAGCAGGCAAATATAAAGAAAAACTAAGTAGAACTTTAAAAAATAAAAAGTATATTAAATAAAATTAGAAACTCAATAGACATGTTTACATCATTTAGATATAGTAGACAAAAGAATTAGTGAACCAGAAATTAGGTTTGAAGTATTTGCCAAGAATGCAGTATAGAAAGACAGAGATCAGTATAAGAGCATTTGAAATACCTAGATGGTAGACTCTAAAGGCTAAAATACCTATTAAATATCAAATATCTATATGAGAGGGAAATAATAAAGAAAATGCGGAACTTGTGATAATAAAGAAATGTCAGCCAAGAATCTTCCAGAACTGAGATAGCACAGATGTTCAGATGCAGAAAATCTAATGAGCCACAAGCAAAGAAACCCAACCCTGGATGCTTGGGGTAAAAGTAGAGATAGCCAAGGGAGAAAAGAAAATTTAGGAGAGGAAAGATGTATTATATGGAAAGGAATGGCTGCACTAAAATTTGACTTTGCAATAGCGGTTCAGATAATTTCCAAAGGCTTGAGAGATAAATATCAATATATAAGTGTGTACTCAACAACAGATGTGTGAACTGTAAGGGCCATTCATTACTCTCTCCACATAAAATAATCTGGGGTTGGAGATAGGGAGGGAGATTAGATGACATCATTTGAATCCCTTCATCCAACCACACCAGAAGTCAGTATAAACCTGAATTTTTCAGTTTTGTGAGCCAATTAATTTCCTCTTTTCCTTAACCTAGTTTGAATTGAGTTCCCATTATATGTAATTTTAAAAGTACTGATCATTATAAATGGCCTACAAGTACCTGTGTCAGTTTCCTAACTGCCATCATTGGTTATAAAGGCTTTCTCTTTAACAGCAACAAAGACTGACAATGGCAGAAATTCCCACATTATCAATTCAGCCTTGCCAATGTGTGAATTTCCCCCATTGTCACTTGTGTGAATTCAAACTCAAATGCCCAGCCTCCTCCTCTGCTGCTAGAATGCAATCCTGTAAGTATCTATACATATACACCGGGTTGCACATTGCAGGGAGCTTCCAACTTTGCTCCTGCAAGTGACTGCCTGTGTGTCTAGTCTTCAGGAATAGGAGCAGTTACAAAGACAACTTCTTGACTTAAAAAAGTAGCGATAGTGCTGTGACAGCTACAGTAAAGTCAAGTTCCTTTATTCCTGTTTGGCAGCAGTAACAACAGCAAAGATATCTATTTTATCAGGTCAGTTCTGTGATATGTTTTAGGGCATTGCTTGTGAAAGTTTAACCTTCAATCTCATTCTCCAGGTCTCCCAGCAGTTCTTGTCAGTGACCAATATCCTTTAATAAATCACATTTCTGCTTAAACTAGACATAACAGTTTCTGTGGTTTGCAGTGAAGAATTCTGGCTGGTATGTCCAGTTATAAAACACAAGTTCTCAGACCAAGCCTCTCATTCACTATTATATCCCCAGCACATAACACAGTGCCTGACACTTAGTAAATCATAGAGTACAACTACAATCATATCACTCCTCTGCTCATACTCTATGAAGGAAGGAAAAGAAAAATATAGATTACACACAATCCCATTCCAGAGACAATAACTATTAAGCCATCAGTGAATCTAGTTCTAATTTTGTTCTCTACAAATACAAGTAGACATGGAGAAGATTTTTTAAAGCAAAATTTGATGATAAAACATATTATTTTTAATCTGCTCTTTATTTTTTACTTCTTAAAAGCTCAATACATTATAGACATTATTCTATGCCAACCTTGCCTATATTATCACTTTTACTGGTAAAAGCTACAGGCATTATGTACCATTGTTTACATAAATCATAATAAACCAGGTACCCACTTTTAAACTTTTTTCAGTTTTTAAAAATTTTATTAGTTTATATAGCATTATATAAGCTTCAGATGTACATTACATTTTAACATCTGTATATATTAAATTATAATCACCACCAAAATACCAACTTCCATCATTATCATACAACTAACCCCTTCAACCTATTTTACTCAATCCCCACCTCCCACCTCCCCGTTCCCTGCTGGTAACCACCATTCTGTTCTCCTAATCTAAGAATTTGTCTTGTTTTAGTCATCCATTTGTTTTGTTTCTTTATCTTACACATTTAAGGGAAATTATACAGTATTTATCTTTCATTTCATTTAAGACAATACCCTCTAGTTCCATTCACGTCGTTACAAGTGGCAAAATTTCAATTTTTTATAACTGAGTAGTATTCTGCTGTGTATATGCACCATATTTTCTTTTTTTTTTAATTTTATTTTTATATTCCCCATACAATTGCAACCCCCTTATTTTGACCCCAATTCCTCCTTTCCCCGCTTCCCCCCCCCCACCATAAGTGTGTCTCTGGTTCATAGTTGTTTGTTGATTTTGATTTTTTTCTTTCTTATAGATATTCTTTTTCCTGGTACCTTATTTAGGTTTTCTAGATTCCTGCTATGAGTGAGACCATCCAGTATTTTTCTTTTTCTTTCTGGCTTATTTTGCTGAGCATGATCCCTTCCAGCGCCATCCATGTTGCTGCAAATTGCATGTGTTTATCTTTTTTAAATGCTGAGTAATATTCCATGGTGTATATGTACCACATCTTCTTGATCCAGTCATCTATTTTTGGGCATTTGGGTTGTTTCCAAAGCTTAGCTATTGTAAACAGTGCTGCTATAAACATAGGTGTACCATATTTTCTTTATCCATTCATCCATCAGTGGACACAAGTTTTTTTCCAGTTCTTGACCATTGAAGATAATGCTGCAGTGGACATAGGGCTACATGTGTCTCTTCAAATTTGTGCTTTCATATTCTCCTCATAAATACTCCAGTGGAATAACTGGATCATTTGGGATTTCTGTTTTTAATTCTTTGATGGACCTCCGTAGTGACTGCTCTGATTTACATTTCACTATTGGGGAGCGAGGGTTCCCTTTCCTGCACATCCTTGCTGAAACTTGTTTCTTGTCTTTTTGATAATAGCCATTCTCAGAGGTGTGAGTTGATAATTTATTGTGATTTTGATTTGCATTTTCCTAATAATAAGAGTTGATGAACACCTTTTCATGTGCCTGCCGGCCATCTGTGTGTCTTCTTTGTCTATTTGGATCCTCTGCCTGTTTTTTAATTGGATTGTTTGCTTTTTTTGTTGTTGAGTGGATGTGTTCTTTATATATTTTGTATATTAACCCCCTGTTGGATGTACAATTTGTGAATATCTTCTCCCATTCAGTGGGCTGCCTTTTCATTTTGATGATATTTTCTTTCACTGTGCAGAAAGTTTTTAGCAATATCTGCAGTTTTAAGTTAGTTCTAGTATAGATGTATTATATATGCACTACATTTTGTATATATATTGAATTATTAGTATAATATATGCAATTGTATATATATCATACAACTATGTTATAGCACTCTTAGAGACCACTTTGCTCACTTGGTTGGAATCTTCTCTGACTCTATTTCTCCATCAGGACACCCTCCCCTCCAAATTCCTATGCTTTTTGCTTTAAATTCCTGGAATCAAACCAGCAAAATTTAGAGGCATATAAAATTATTCACACTAAGTATTAAAGGGTATGGGGTTTGTTTATTTGCTTATTTGTGTGTTTGCTTGTTTATTTACTCATTTATTTGGCTAGATTTTTCAAAAACAAATTTATCCCATTTTAAACCTAGATTTCGAGTTATGTCTTCAGAGTCAAACAAGAAGTTTTCTCAGGTCAATTTTTAAAAATCCACCTTACTTTTGCATGCAATAACATATTCTGGGTAATTAAGTATAATGAACCATGCACTGTGAGAAAATCCTGATTCAAAAAAAGAAAAAAAAATCTGATAAAGAAGCAGCAATGTGCAGATTGCTGAGAACTGGGTTTGATAAGTGAGACCTGCCAATTTCCCTATTTTGTGAATAGCAGAAAATCCCACCATGTGTTGAAAATTCACCTCAAGGCTAAACGGGAAGCTATGATGCCTCTAGTGATTAGCAAACACGTATTTCCAATTTGGGGCACCTACGGTTAATTGTCTTTTTTGTCGTAGGGATAGCTTTTCTGGCTCCTCCCCAGAAATATATCATCCTCTCAAAGATACCTCAATATAAATAATAGAATAATTGTAAAAATGAGCAAATGTACTCCTCTGCATTCAAGTGGTTTCCATGGCAATGAGTGAGCCACCAGTGCAAATTTCCTCTCAGCCAGCCACTCGGTGAAGGACCCAGCTCCGCATCTTTTAACCAGAGGCTGCCTCTGCAGCTGAGCTTGTAAAGCCCTATTTTTGTGAAATTAGAGGACACTCAAAACCTATCAGAGAAGAGCTGCCCACCTTCTCAATCACAGATCTCTCAATGTCTGTCTTTGTAATCCCACTCAAACTGAATACTCAGTTGGTTCCCTAATGGAGTCGGCAGAGAAGTGATTCATACCAACCCTAAGGGGTCATTAAAAATACTGTTGGTAATGAAGTAAGATAATTTATTGGAAACATGCACATAAAAATCACTCTTCTTTCCATTTCCAGTATAGTGAACTATTTTCCCTTTAAGAGACACAGGAAACTTTGCAATTGTCACTGCTAAATATTTAGAGGTCAGTTTCATATTCTACCTTTATGTTCTTGCGCTTTCTTCTTCTTCTCCCCTTCTTCCAATTCCTAAGGGTTTGCTTCCACGTCAGCAGTTAATGCCCAGAATATATATTAAGAAATTCATTGTTAGCTGGATGTAGGGTAAAGAAAAGGTCAGGCTTTTCTGCCCTCCCACCATCAGGATAGATGATGTATCCTTGCAGTCCTGAATGCATACCTGATGGCGGGCACCTGGTACAGGGTGTGGGTGGATGTGGATGGGATTCACCTGGGCTAGGACTATGCTTTTTAAGGGTGGTGTCACGGGGATGCCGGCGGAAGCCGAAAGAGAAGCAAGAGCAGCAGAAGGAGAGGGAGAGAGAGAATCATAGAAAACCTGCCCTGTGTCCATTCCTGGCCCTTACACAGGATTCATAACCTGATACAACCTGAAATGGCCAATAGAGGCAAGTAGTGGGGAGTGAGAAGAGAGGAAAGGTCAATGCCAAACACACTGGATGTTTGGGTGATGCTCAGTATCCACAGGAGAGGATGCTCCTATAATAGGATCCCAGTGTCTCTCAGTCAGCTTGCTCTTTGATCTCTGCCCAACCCTGAGCCCTTAATTTCACGGCATAATTCCTTGCATCTGGAAGACCCTTGACTGATTCTAGAAAAGCACTGAGTCCTCACACTATGCATTTGTGAGCTCAAGGGGAAAGAGCTTGAGCTCTTTCATTTCTAGAGCTTTTAAGGATTCTGGGCCCCTTTGATTCTGATGAAGGCTAAGGTCTTTGCAGAGAAGTGTGCATGCATGCACACACAGCATAATTTCTTTAAAATTTTGGTTTCTTTCAATTTCAGAGAGTCATGGGACCCCACTGGAGCCCATGATCTTTGATCTTTCCAGAGTAAGACTCACAGAGCAAAATGTATTGGTCAGGAAGAAGAATATGACCCCATGTCCTGGTGTCTTATTTTCTGTCCTGACATCATTTCATCCCTGCACACTGAGTAAACATCTTCATTTTTTGTTTTAGATTTATTTTATTTTATTTATTTGCACAAAAGCTGGGGCGTAGGCTGGAGGTGTTGGGGTGGAAAGGATTCACCAGAGACAGTGGGGAACAGAACAGGCAGATGCACTGAAATACACTGCTGAGGGGAACAGCAGGCGAGACAGGAGAGGTCTGCTGCGCCATGAGGGTAGCTCCCTGGCGGGGGCTCCAACTCATGCTGCAGTGGCTGCAGTAGCTTCATACTGCTGAGACTTAACCCCTTGCACCACCAGGGAGGCCCCTCTGAGTAAACATCTTTGATGCCTAATCCCTGACGAGATACTTTGAAATGCAAAACAAAAGAAAAAGAAAAGGCAATGCTTGCCTTAGCGGATTTTGTGGATAAATAAGAAAGAAGGGAAGGCAAGCATCTGCATACACAAATAAAAAAAAAAAATAATGCCGAAGGGTAAATGGGGGGGGGGGCTGGAAATAATCACAAGGCGCCCATTAGAAACAATTATTGGGGCCTCCCCCGTGGCGTAGCAGTTGAGCGCTGGGTTCGATCCCCGGCTGCTCCCCGGCCACCGGAGGAGGGTCCCACATGGCGCGCAGACCTCTCCTGCCGCCCGCTGCTCCCCTCAGCAGTGTACTTCGGTCCCTCTGCCTGCTCTGCTCCCCGCTCTGGCTCTGGTGAATTCTCTCACCCTCCCTCCCGCGCTTCTGACTGTACCCAGTGCATGTATAAATAAATAAATCTTAAAAAAAAAGAAGAAAGGAAACAATTCTTGGATAAAAATCCAATCACTGGTTGCCCCTGACTATAGTGGGAAGGGAATAAAAATCTTTCAAAAAGTTGGCCTCTCTGACGTCCATACTCTGATGGGTATACGCGTTTCCTCATTCACACTGTTGTTAATTTTCCCCACATCCGGAACTGGCAAGGAGAAAAGATGAAGAGTTTATAGGAGATTAGGAATTTTTCTCTTCGCTTGAAAGTGGCGTGGCTCTGCATCTTCTCTCACCGTTTTTAAAATAGTTGTTGAAAACCCACAGAGCCAAGAAGCTATTTCCTTGTCCGTCGTTTCAGTGACTGAAGTCAGAAAGCAGCTCTGTTATGGGAAGAGTTCATGGAAGTTTTCTTAGTAGAGAAAAAAATAACAAAAGGGTTTTTTCCAACTAAAAATATTTATGTGAACAGGAATACTGCACTGTATCAATCAGAGGCAGCGCGCGCCTGCAGATCCAGCCCCCCCCCCCCACCCCTGCAGAGCCTACACCAAGCTGGGGGAGGCCGAGTTTATATAAAAATGAGTAACCAGCACTTACTCTCCATATGTCACAGGTCTGAGGATGAGGGTCTTGCACAGGAAGTATGTGCCTTTGGCTTTCCAAAACAGCAGAAAAGGATGTATACTTCAGAGAGCGTTTTCTGGTTTCTGTCATTTTTTTAAGGTCTGCATACAACTGTGTGAGGTGACCTAATGATGCAAGCAACTCCAGGCACGGCTGCATTTTGGAGTTTCACTCTAAGTTTACGTAAGTTCAAAAACTGACTTTTTTTTTTTATAATAAATTTTATTTTTATATTCCCCATACAATTGCAACCCCCTTATTTTGACCCCAATCCCTCCCCTCCCACTCCCTATCCCCCATAGAGTGTCTCTGGTTCATAGTTTCAAAAACTGACATTTAAGAAACAAAGCTTTTGTAGACACAGAGGCAAGAGTGCACCCAATTTAACACTGGCCGAGGTGAAAACGTGCTCCCAAATTGGATGGATCAGAACGCTCTTAATAACGACAGGAATAATCTCAACGATCACATGGAAGCAAAGTGGTAAAGTGAACAGTATTATTAGAATTTTAACATTTCTATTTTTAATCTGATTTTTAAATTGGTGACATTATTGCTGAGCAAGGACATTATAAACTGGGAAAGAAGTTGCTCCTCGGTACTGCACCAATGTCCCTAGATGGTTTTGTACTTACTTAAAATTATGTAGAACCATTTGCTAATTGTTTGAAAAAGGAAATAGATATAGTTAGAAAACCCTTCTGTTAGTCACCAAGGGAAGGCCTGATGCCTGGGATCCAGCTTCCATCCCGAGTCTCAGGATGTCTGAGGTCAGGTTAGGAAGCCTCTAGTGAGCCTCCTTCTACCCAAACCCTCTGCAGCAGCCGGCACCACCGTGCCCTTCGTGAAGCTGCTTCTCAGAGTCTGCACCTCAATACCCTTCACTGTCTCCTGCTTTCTTATCTGCTCTTTAAAATCCTCCTCTATACCCTCCCTCAAGTGTGAATCTTCACCCAAGAAGCTATTCTTGACCTTTTCCTCTTCTTGTTGTCACACACTTTCCCAGGCCGTTATCAACTATCTCATGATTTCAACTCTCTTTTATAAGCCAATATTTCCAAACTCTCCTCAGCCCAGCTTTCTATGCAGAGCATCAGGCCCAAACTTCTGTTTTCCACGGAAGATATTTTTGCTTGACTATCCATGGACCATTTGAACTTGGCACATCTAAAATAAACACATTACCTTCATCCTCAAATTTACTGTTCTCCCTGCATTTTCCTTCACTGACTAATATTACCACCATCCATGCACTCATTCAACAAGTATTTATTGAGTATTTGCTATGTTCTAGGCAGTGTTCTAAGTGTTTAGGATACATTAGGGTATAAGATTAAGACCCCTATTCTTAAGAAGTAGACATTCTGCATAAACACAGGCCAGAAACTCTGGAATCGGGGCCTCCCTGGAGGTGCAGGGGTTAAAGAGCACTGTCAAGCTATTCCCAGCCACTGTGGCACAAATTCAATCCCAGCTGGCCAGGGAGCAACCCACATGGCACAGCAGACCTCTCATGTCTCACCCACTGCTCCCCTCAGCAGCGTATTTCAGTGGATCTGCCTGTTCTGCTCCCTACTCTGTCTCTGGTGAATCCTCTCACCCCCTTAACCTACACCGCAGTTTTTCTTCTATGAAAAAATAAAATTTATTTAAAAAATAAAAATGAAAACCAAACTTAAACCTCTGGTAGCAAAGCCCCCCTCTCTCATGTGCTCATATCCTACTGACTGGCACCTGTGGGCTGCTTCCCAAATGCACCAAGGGCTTGCCCCCCTTTGTGTCTCCTATGGAGCAGGCGCAAGGTCCTCATCATTTTCTTATATCTTAGCACAGATGTAAATAATCACAGCAATAGACACTAGATATTAACTGCTCATTTAATTGTCAGAGACTATGTTCATCACAATTCAAATCTATACAACAGTCTTGTGATGTAAGTACAATGATTATTTACTGCTTTAGAGAAGAGAAAACTCACACTTAAGGATAATTAGCCCAGGTCATATAGCTGTAAGTTGCTCCAAAGCCCCTGCTGTCTGCACAGGCTGAATTCCTCCCACCCCCAGTATGTTGCACATTTTAGGGTCTCAATGAATTTTCATTAAACTATTGAATTTTTTGCTCTCTTTTTTATCTATGTCTTTTGTTGGAAACTGCCAATGACATCTTAGGAAGTGAATAAGGTATAAATTTGAATCAAAATAAGTTTAATTAACAAGGATATCTTGAAACAGCCTCTTCAGATTTCAGAACTGCAGTTCTTTCAAGGTCAATGTAAAATTTTCTTCTCTCCTTCCCTTGTTTTCTTTAGCACTTGGCTTGGAAGGTTGCAATTGTCAGAAGTCAGAGAAGATGGAGGGAAAAAGCAGAAGGCACATTGGAGCGAAAAGAAGAGGGACAGATAAACCCTAGCTGTGTGAAGAGGCTCTGATCAAATTAAAATTAACAGATGGTCCTGATAATATGTCTCTGGAAAGTGGTATAAGTAATAGGAACTGAATTTAAGCCAATTTGAGATGTTTCTGGATTCCATGCCCACAGTCCTGAAGCTTTCACCTGGACACTTGCTCTGAGAAGTGACCCTCCCCTCCCTGAGGACTTTCAGCTGCCGGGAATTTTCCAGACCAGACCCCACCTGCTCGGTGTTACCAATCTCTCAAGCTTTGCCAATAGGTTCATAACCTTCCTCCTCTGCTGCCAATTTAATTGTATGCTTATATAGTTGTAAAGTAAATTCCTACCGATTAATTCATATTGTGGTTTTATGCATTTGGCTTGAGTCATAAATGGAAACTTTCCATTTCTGTGGGAGATTTAGAGATTGCCACATGATATAATACAGGGCTGTAGCCAGCAGAGTCATCCATCTCCATAGAGCAGCGCCACCCCTGCCTGTGGTCAGATAGGAGGGGGAGATACATTTAACCTTGGTCCTGGTAAATGGGGTAGGGGGTTAGCAAGAGGTGGCCAAAGTTGCATAAATGACCTTACCAGTGGCCCCAAGGTACAGGCCTCCTCTTCCAAAAAATGTCAGTCCCCAGCATCAAAAAAGTAAAATGCTCACTCTCCCTCACCAGCCTTCAGCCCTTCCTAAAGCAAACCTCAATCTTGCCCTTCTCAAGCCCACCCTTTTGGCTTAAAGGATGAAGGATTCTTTGATTTTTAGGGGAGAGTATTCAACAAAGTGGGCTGGAGGGAGGAGTGTGGGGTGGCCACATCCCTGTCCTTGTTGTCATCCTCTCCTAGCAGCAGGTCTAGCTCTTCCCTGACAGAGCTAGTTCCCAGTGGAGCCAGTGGATTCAGGTCCATTTGGGCCCCAGGGCAGTGGGTCTTAACCCAAACTCTACTGCTAAGATGTCCACTACAACCCTTATGGAGGAGGTGGGCAAAGAGGTCAGGAGAGGCAGCGAGCAACCACAAACTAACAAGAAGAGAAGGCTATGGGGACGGAGAGAGATGTGCACCCATACCACTGCTCTGGAAGGCAGGCAGGGCCAGGCAATGCTTCAAAGGGAAATCCTTCTATTTGTAATTGACAAATATCATTTCATCTCATTTGTTACCTTCATTCTGTACATTAGAGAACTGAGGCTTTTGGAAGTGGAGAGCATTGATGTTTGGCAGGCCATGGAGCCCTTCTAGGCTCTACTATCTTCCCCCATCACTAAACAGGTCTCCTATGTGTTCTAGTTTTCAAATTGCACAGGTTGAGACTTTCTCAGAAACACATCGTGGCATCATTTCCACCACACTTGTTTGCACAGTCCTGCAAATGGTGTCTGTGGGTCCATGCCATCAACCTCTGCCAGTGACAGATGGGCCAATGGCAGGCTTCCCAGAACCAGTTCTCCGAGTGGACCTGTTCCAAGGTCAAAAGGTAACTTCCCTCATGGAAGTTACCAATTTATTCCATGTTGATTAACCACTTTCTAAGACCTTACTCTGGCCCAGGGACAGAAATTCAAACAGCTTTAACGAACAGAACAAATAGAAAGACAGGTGATTATGACAATAGGAAGCATTGCAGATAAACTAATGTCTGATTTTAAGGAAATGATCCAGGCATGTGTGGATAAAATAAATATCAAGGCTGGTGATACTTAAATCCTATAAGACCTGATCTGGGTTGGGGTGGCAGGTAAAGAGTGTGTTAACAAAACAGTTAAACCTTCAGCTATACTTTTATTGTTATTTAGTCTACAAAGAGTTACATACAAGTGAATCGTTTCTGCAACTCCTTGGTTTTATTAAATACAGTTATTTAATTCTGTATTTAATTGGGACTATTCCGTTACCCTGACATTGATGGCAGCCCTGCCCATGTCAGGGTTGCCTTAGGCCCTGCAAGAATTAGACTCAACATTATATTATTTCGCTTCAATATTTTATGGATATCATGATGCTGATTTTTAATATAGATCTTTTTATGATGATTTTGATGGTGGCAGAATAACTTTTATGAGGACAAACCTGGTTACTATGTATGTAATTCATTGGGGCTTTAAGATGTAGAAATTTGATTGCCTGCCTAGTGTGGGGACTTTTTTTTATTGTACATCCAAGTTTGTTTATGAAATTCTTCAGCACCAGATAATATTTCTGAATGATAAGAACAGGGAGTGTTCTCATGTGGCCTCATGGTGATGGTGGTGTGGTTTAAGAGTCTCTTCTCTCACACGCTGCTATAGAACATGCAATGACTCCACGTAAAGACAGTATGGCTTAGTGGTGCACAAAAGTGATTGAACGCACAGTAGACTCAGAATATGAGTCCGTGTCTTCCCTTTTAAGAAACGCAGAGAGCCTGTGTTCACCACACCATAGGGCAGGTCTACCCCTCCTGCACCAAATCTCCTGATTTGGCAATTCTTCGTGACTTCCCGACAGTTCAGTCACACGATTGAACCTATTATCACCTCAGTTACCATCACCTATTAGCAAATTCTGATTTTTTACTATCACCTCATGAGTCTCCCCACCACTCACCTCTCTTCTCTCATCCATCTTTGATGCCATATATTTTTTTAAAATTTATTTATTTATTATTTATGCATAGAAGAACTGGGGTGCAGGCCAGAGGTGCAGGTATTGAAAGGATTCACCAGAGACAGAGTGGGGAGCAGAACAGGCAGATCTACTGAAATACACTGTTGAGGGGAGCAGCTGGTGAATCAGGAACCATCTGCTGCACCATGTAGGTAGCTCCCTGGCCAGGGATCGAACTCATGCCCCAGTAGCTGCGGATAGCTTCATAGTGCTGCATCTTAACCCCTGGTACCAGCAGGGATGCCCAGCTCTCTGAGTATATTGTAAGCAGCCTGAGGGTAGACCCAGTCCTTGTTGCCTTCCCTGATATCTTCACCCCCTCCATGTTTTATTGAGGTGACATTGGCTGACATTATTTTTGTTATTTTGGTAGAATAGGCTCCCAGCTTCCATCAGGTACAGCTACTGAAGTGCATCAGCCACCAAACCACCCACCATCCACCACCCCATAGTCCATTGTGCTCTTCCTCCTCTTTGTCTTCACCCCTTCCTTACCCCCTCCCCCTCTGGATGCTTCAGTTCCATAGTCAGCTTTCAAGTGTTAGTTTTTAAGCTTGTCCATACCTGACTCTTAGTTTGGTTTCTCTATATTCTACATATAAGTGACGATATGGATATTTATCTTTCTCCTCCTGAAAGAAATTTGATTGCCTGTCTAACGTTATCATTTAGCATTATCACTTCCAGCTCTATCCACATTGCTGCAAATGGCATGAGCTTCTCTTTTTTGATTGCTGATTAATATTCCATTTCCCTTTTTAATTGCACCAAATTAGCATCCAATAACTGTCTGTGTTTAACAGGTCAAATCATGCCTGAGGTGGATCGTACTGAATGTGAGTGAGTGTGACTATGTCCACTGTGTCTCCCTCCCAGCCCTGCAGTGCGCTATCTGCCTACCCTAATTCCCATCCCATGATTCCCATGAAAGTAGGATGGAGAAGCACACCTATTGCTTGCTTGACCCATCATGCAGATACCTCTTGATACATTTAAACAGAGATGGAGTCTTCAGTGTTCAAAACTGTGTTCTGGAGTTGAACACTTCACTCATCTTCTAGAATTAGTGAATTTCTGCTGTAAACTCAAAAATTGTATTTATTTTATTCTACCTTCCATCATCCCTTTTCTCTCCTGCCTTATTGTAGGTCACTGAGGCTCAAGATCACAACTTGTACATCACCCTGTATTCTGCTAGAGCTGGAGCAGTGCATTGCATAGATTTGGTATCCTGTGGTTGTCATCCTGGTCAAATATGGCCTTCCTGGAACTGCACTGGATTCTCCTGCACCCCCCGGACTGTTACTGCCAGCCCCCTTGGGCATGGGCATGGCAGTTGACCAGTGTGTTCAGTGAATGGCAAGTACATGAAGGATACTTCTAGGCGAAATAGCTCGCTGCTGGTTTGAAGCCATCCACAAGCTCTCTTTTCCCTTCTGACTCTGGATAACAATAAAATTTTAAATGATGGCTGTCCTCTCCCCCTGATAGATGTCAGTGAATAGAGACCCCTCATCAGCCTCAATGAGCACATAGCATGAACAAGAAATAAATCATTGGTATTTTCAGCTACCACGATTTGGAGGTTGGGTTGTTTTTGCAATAAATCTGACCAATCTCTACTGACATCCTCAAAGAGTACTTATTGAAGGGAAGAAAAAAAAGAATAGGTTAGAATGCAGTTGATTTGTTTTTTTTTTTAAGTCTTTTGTAATTATGGAAGCAATTCATATTAAGGAAGATACTTGCTACAATTCTCATTCTTTTCCAAGGTTGGCATTAAAATACCACACCACAGAGTCAAGTGATAAGGATAAAGCAGCAGGTGGAGTCATCGGAAAAAACACATAAAAATTAATAATAATAATTATTGCCACTTACTGTACTAAAGCCTTGGCATAACCATCCCATTTAATCCTCATTATGAGTTAATGAGGTAATGGTGTAATTAACTCCCATTCTGCAGATGATAAAATTAAGATAGGGAGAAACCAGATAACATGCTCAAGGTCACACAGGTACTAAGTGACAGGACTCCATGCCAAGTAAGCAAGACATGATTTCCATACAGATGATTTCCATTCTTACTAAAACAACCCAGAATTTCTCTCTGGTTACATCTGGGGTACATGAAGTTGAGTGGTGAGACTGATGTAAGGGGAAGAAAACACCTGAATAATTCCACTCTAAATAGCATGTCAACATATTTACCTAGATGGACCGTCTTTAGAGAACACTGACTCCATTCCAGTTCTCTGTTCATGGGCTTCCCAGACAGAATGAGTGGAAGATCCGAGCGATACGTAAGTGTCAATCAGGGGAAATGGTCAGATAAAGGGTGAGGAACAGCAGTGGGGTGCGTGGCTGAGTCCAGGTGAAAGACATACAATGAAAGAGACCTGGTTGTTTACAAGTTAATTATTTCTGGGGGTACCTGAGTGAATATTACAGTAATAGCCCAATATGGAGCCTGCACCTCTATTTCCTTAGCTATAAAATGAGCTACTAGATTATAATAGCTGGTCTTTGTTGAGTATATACTGTATGCCAGACACTATTCTAAGTGCTTCACATATATTAACTTATTTATATTTACAACAACACTCTGGGGTATTATTTGTCTCCATTTTTCCAATGAGAAAACTAAGGCACAGGAAGATTAAGTAATTTCCCCAGGTCACATACCTAAGCTCTATGAGAACTGGAAATTTTCTTTTGTTTGCTGCTAAATCCCTGCAGTGGACCTTACATAAGCAAGTGTTGAATAAATGAATAATACAAGAAAATAATGTATTACTCAAGTAAAACATTATAGTCTGCTCCCCTAAGATTTCTACACTTAATTTCTTCTTTGAGTTACTTATAACTATGTAAACCTACTCTAACTCCTGCCAGAACACACCATTAGGTCTGATCAATAGCAGTGGTATTCCACATCTTAAGGAGCACAAGGGACTGTGCCTGCTTTGATGGGGGGTATGGGTACAGGCAACACCTAGAGGGGGTGGGGCCTATACCTCTAAAGCAGAAATAACAATATAAACCAATGTTAACTCAATAAAAAATTAAACAACAATGACTAAAATGCAATTTCATTCTATTGCATTCAATCCAGCACATGTTCACTGAGACCCTACTATGTGCCAGGGTTTCAAAGAAGAATGTGCTCAGACACTAACTGGAGCTCAAAGTCTAGCAAAGGAGCAGATGGTGAGCGAATATTAACAGTGCTGCCTGACAGTGTTATAATAAATTTATAAAGCCTTTTGTAACGCAGATATGCAAGCATAATTTCCCTGCAGTGGGGGTTTCTCCTGGAGGCGGTTGAACATGAAGGATGAATTGGAGGAGGCCAGGCATGCAACGTATGGAATGGCATTCCAGCAGATGAACAGCACAGGAAGATGGCATGTTTTGATGCACGAGAGTCCCGAGGAGTCAAATACAAGGCAAGTACTAGTGAGCAGCGGGCAAAGAGGTGGGGTGAGTACAATGAGATCAGTATGTAAGAGCCTCACATGCAACAATTGGTGCTTTTTCCTGTGAGCCCGGGACCCATCAGATTTTAAGCAGGATGGCAACATGCTCAGATCTGACTTCTTCAGAGAAGATATATGTGGAAATAAAGATACTAGAAATGACTATTTCTATTAAACTACCTTTCTTGAAATCTCCTTGGGAGACCAAAAGGGATTGATAAGTGCTGTCAGACGATCTGAATGAGATAGGTCCCACCCGATTACAGGACTTCTGGTCATTTCTGATAGTGCCTTAATCTTTCTGGGAATCTGAACAGCCTTTGTCTTTGTCATTCAC
The DNA here is from genome assembly GCF_964194135.1 of Talpa europaea. Classification (NCBI taxonomy): domain Eukaryota; kingdom Metazoa; phylum Chordata; class Mammalia; order Eulipotyphla; family Talpidae; genus Talpa; species Talpa europaea. Next base: position 114,029,447 of record NC_140071.1, read on the forward strand.
CACATTTTCTAATCCCCACTTTGGTGCTGATTCCGTGCCTCCGTTTAATCTTTGAAAGATTTATGGCCCCAGCACTTCTGCATGTGATGAGCTCATCTGATGTCAGTTGCCCTACACGGAGGCTGGTGGGGAGATAGTTGGTTACAGTTGGGGACGTGTGACACTTGTGATCGAAATGTGCTATGAGAGGAAAACATTTCTCTGGGGAAATAACTTGGAATTTCAGCTTCATGCAAGAGCCCATTGGGGAGAACAGAGAATGAGCCGCCAATTTGCTAATGGGAATCTACAACTTTGAACCCCCTCTCTGCAGAGAGCTTGAATGCATATTGGCAAGAATTGTTTGCATTTAGTTACATTGAGGAGGCTTTGGTAGAAATACAATCTCTAAGTATTGAAGGCCAAGTTGGAGACACAAAAATCACTTTGCTTCTATTTGTCCCAAACCACATACACTCAAACAGATGAAATATGTATGAAGCGAGAACCATCCGTGGCGCAGACAGTCCCACAGAAGACTCGCCCTGAGGCTCGGGTACCTGCCTGATGGAGCAGGAGTGGCAACAGTACCTTTGCTTTGGACTTTTTTTCCTGTTTCACATATAATTTTTCCCTACAAGGTCTTGAAAATGCACTTTAAAAAATGCATCTGCAGTGTTTTAATCTTACACCTTTTGGTCCACAGGATCCTCCTCTGAAAGTGTCTTTTTTGAACGGGGGGGACTGAAACTAAGAAGATTAAGGCAGTTGGGAACTGTGGGAGGGCAGGCAAATGCTGTGTGAAGGTTATTTACAGCAGGTGGCTTTAGAGTAGGGGTCTATAAAGAAGAATGTGCTACTAGATTATAATAGCACAAGGCACCTATGACCTAGCAATGAGGCTGGGTTTTCATAATGTTTGAGGTACTTAAGGGAGAAAGTCTCCCATTACTGTTTCTACCTGTGGGTGACAGAAGGTGATGGCAGAAGTTAGGTGTGGGTGACAGGTGATGGCTGGTGCGTGTGTGCAAGAGTGGGTGTGGGGGTGACACAGAGCAGGCAGGTTAGACCAATGTATCTCACAAGTCTGGGCTGTACTGTCCTCCTTCAGAATGCCTGCCCTTGTTCTTCTTTGTCCAATACACAAAAGCCTGTCTCCTGTGTTGCTCTCCAGGGGACATCTGGGGAGCCCACAGATCTCTACAACCCACTGATATTCTCAGTCAGGCTTTGATGTTGTTCTTCAGCATCCAGCCTTGGTTCCAGGGAGATAAGAATTCCAGCTCCTCTCCTGGCTACCTCCCTGTGGTCATGAGAGGGCATCTCCAGGGCTCACCTCCTGGCCTCTCAGTTTCTCGTTTCCTACCCAGCAAACTCCAAACTTGTGTGTACAGTGTCAGGGGTAGTGGGCATCTGAGACCCCAGGCATGAGGAAGTCTGATAGAGGAAATCAGAAAGAGAAGAAAGTTCGCCCCTTCACAGCTCTGCCTGCGTGAGGGCATTGGAAATCTGCCCAGACAGATCTTCGTGCGGGCCTAACCTAAGGCCTCCAGGATCAGGCATCTCCCTTGAAGTCATAGGTGAAGACAGATAAAGAGAAATACACTGGATGAAAATGGAGGAAACATGGGCTAAGCTACTAAGACTTGAATTACCATCCTGATTCTGCCAACAAATTCTTGATTCCACAGCCCATAGAACCAAGTCCAGACTTGCAAGGGCAGCGTCCAAGGCCCTGCATGACCTAGCTCCACTTTACCTCTCCAATCTCATCTTGGGTGTTCTACTCCCCTCTACCCTGGCCACCCTCCTGACCTTCCACATCCCCACACGCATACCCTCAGTTCCAACAACATCAGACAATTTGAAATTTTGCAGAAGTCCTCATATTCCTCTAGCCCCAGGGCCTTTGCACTCACTGTTCCTCTGCCTTCCATGTACCTCTCTTACCTGTGCACTCCAGAAAAGTTTTTGAACATCATTCAGGTACCAGGCAGAGAGGGCAAGAAGACACAGTTCCTGTCCTCATGAACTTACAGAATAACTCTCTCTCTCCTTGTCCACTCAGTAAACTCCCTTCCATCTTTCAGAAAGTGATCTCAGTGTTACTTCCTCTGAGACCCTCTGCTCCTGCGGTATCTGTGCTGCTTCTGCAATGTTGCCCTTCTCACAGAACCAAGATGCTTCTTGCCTGCCAGAAGTCTGGGTGCCAAGACCCTTTGCCATAGAGTGCAGTGCCCAACCCCCTGTTGGTTTAATCTGGGTGGACAGAATTTGACTCAAGTCCTATTTGGGGGCCAGTGTTTTTGTCCCACAAAGCTTCACAGGCACATGGATGTACATTGGGACATACTTACATGCTTAAATACTTCTTATTGGTATCTACTGAGGGGTTTTTTTGGTAGGTATTAGGCAGTAATATATGACTTCATAAAAGGAATGTAGGTAACTTGAAATGTAATGAAATTGAACAAGATGCAGCTTGTTTTCTCCTTTTCTCTATGAAGTCTTTCCAGAGAGAAGTATAATTTCTCCCTACGAGGTCTTGTAAATACCTCATACATTATGAAAACCATAAATACCTCAAACAGTATGAAAACCCAGCTTTGTTGCTAGGTCATAAGGTGCCTTGTACAAATTAGATAAAGACCCCTACTATAAAGCCACCAGCCATGGGGTTTAACTATCTTTCTTAGTCTTCTCAGGCTGCCAGAACAGAATACCAAACAATGGATGGCTTAAACAACCAGTATTTGTTACTTGCAGTTAGGGAAGCAGGGACATTCAAGTTCAAGATGCCTGCTGACTCAATATTTAGCAAGAGCAGCCTCCTGGCTGGCAGGTGGCCATGATTTTGCTGTCTCCTCGCATGGTGGACAGGCAGCAAGCTCTTTATAATCCGCTCTCCCAGGGACACTAAGCCTATCAGATCAGGGATTCCCCTTTGCAACCTCATTTATTTTTAATGACATCCTTACTGCAAATACAGCTACACTGGAGGGTAAGGCTTCAACATGTGAATTTTGGGAGGTGGAACAAAAGTTAGTCCAAAGAGCCCTCTCTTGTTTGCATTCCTTTGAAGCCTAGCCCTCCCAGAAACCCGATCCTAGCTACTCAGCTCCAGATTAGAAAGACAATGCCTGCCTGGTGATGTGTATGTCACTTGACACTCACCCACCCTCAGTGGTATTTTTAGGGAACTCTTAAAAAATTAATCCTCAGAAAACTTAGAAAATATAAAATATACCAAAAAAGAACATCAAACATCAATGACAAATCCCATAACCTGAAGATAACATTTTGATGCGCATCTTTCCAGCCGATTTGCATAACTATTTACTTGTCTATCTTTTTCATAAAAAACTATAAAATCCTGTAGAGGAAATCTTGTAGGTTCAGAGGACACACATACTGATTACAGTTCAGTCTTGTCCTCTGCAGATTGATTGTGAACCAAATGATACTCTCTAAGATCTCAAAAACCAAAAACTGTCCTTAAAATTAGAATTTCAAAGAATTTTAGAGATTCACTTTGCTATGATACCTGTCACAAGAGGAGAAAGTGGATGTGTTAAGGGGAAAAGTATGTCCTAAAGCTAATTCTGTATAGGCTTTGTGGACTCCACCCCCACTCCAGGCCAAAGCCAAAAGACACTGGGAACTCCAAATCCCATCACCACCAAAGGGAAGGTGGCTGGGACCTGAGGGTGGGGTTAAGCAGCCAGGTTGGTATAAAACCAGACACGCGGCTTTGGGGGAATTTTCCCTTTTTGGCTCTCCACCAGCTCGCAGTGCTCGGCCAGCTCTGAGAGTGCCTTTGGGTTTCCAGGTTGGCGGATCATGTAGGACCCATTAAAGACTTTTTTTCCCTATTTTCTCCCTGAGTTGTACATTTCCTCAATTCCCTTTCCCTTGTAAATAAACCTTTTATTAACCTTTTGTGTGTGCCTGTAGTGGAGTATTAATAAGTCCCTTTTAAGCGCGCAGGTGAGGACCCACAGCCAGGCAACCCGTTTTATATCGGGGCTGCTCCGTAACAGTTGGATGACTACACACACAGCCACAACCACCACTACCACCATCATCACTACCACCACAATCACCATCACCCTTCCCATTTATAGCTTTGGGATAAACTAATGACTTCAGCACAGCCTGGAAGGCCTGAATGTGTTCATGCTGGCTTTGTCTACCTTCTAGCCACCTCACCTGACTCTGCACCCTACCTTTCAGTCTTTCTTTCATGTATACTGTACTCTCTCCCTTACTTCACAATCTTGCATGTGCTGGGCCTTCTGTCGAGAATGTTCAGTCCTTGTACTATTACTTTGTTAATTCCTACTTGTCTTTCAGATTACTGTATGAAGGGTCCTCCTCAAGGAAGACTCCCCAAATCCAAAATAAGCTCAAATTTCCCTTTTATATCTTCAGGTAACACCTGGTACCTCCTTTCTTAGCTTTTATCTAGTGAGTTAACATTTATTGCCATGTTCTCTGTCCTTTTCACAATGTCCCAGGCCTAACCCCATGTCTATCACAGAAAAAACTCTCAATGTTTAATAAAGGAATGACTAAAAAAGAATGCAGGCTTGATTTTTTTAAATCTGTGTTTTCTGATGAAATAAACAGAACAGAGACCCTAAGTTTACTTTTCCTCTGAATCATCACAGCCAATTAGACATAAAAGGGGTGAAGACCAGAACTTAGAGATCCTCAGCTATTGATCTGCTACAGGATGAGATTTCCTTCCCTAAACCAATGACTGTGGTTGAACTAAGGGGCAGGCTTCCCAAATCGAACTTCTTAAACAAGGTTAGGAAAGTGGGGTTTGTTTTTCTGGGGAATAGAAACTACAAAATTGTGAACAGGAGAAAACTTATGACTTATGTTCGGAGGAAATTGCTTTTCACTATAGAAAATTACCACATACTTTCCATCTCCGAACAATTCCTTCTCCATTATGAAATCATATTCTTTTCCGTATATCATTTTTCCTTTGCTTCTATCTATGGGATGTATCAAATAGAAGATATTTTATTTTTTAAAAAAGAGGAAGAAGGAGAGAAATAAAAAGATAAAGTGACCAGGCAGATTATTTTCCAGGGTTCACCATCTATCTGTTCTTTCAAAAATGCAATGGACATTTTTTCAGATGACATTTACCAATATCGATTCTGGTTGTGTTCAACAGAAGAATCTGGAGGGGAGAAAAAAAGCAAGTAGTGGGTGATAAACAAGTTCTAGAAAACACAACTGCTGGCATGATCAGTATCAGGTTTGTTAAGATCCTGGGCAGAAAGAGAGGTACAAACCAGACAGGATTGGCAGCTCTTTTAAGGGGTATAGATATTTGGTAAACAAGTTCAGAAAGACCCACTGGCTGTCTGCTCTGCTACTAAAACATACAGGTCCCTAAGGCAGTATAGAGAAGCTTGCTAACTGCATAAATAGAGAGAAGGAAAATGGGCAGAGTAGAGAAAGGGAAAAAAACCAACAACCCTGGATTAATATCTCAAAATATTATCCAAGCCTCATGATAATTGTAACCTCATAGACATCACCATATTCAGCGGTCCTAACGTACACATTGTACTTTTCAATTGAATGGGCTATGAGGTCCTTTGGATCAGAGTCAGTACAAAGGTGGCAGTCAGGCTTTGCCTCCACTTCCTAATCCAGCACCCCTGGAGGCACTGCTGAAACAACTTAGCACTCTTCCCTGAATCTGCTTTTGGTCATCAAATCCTCAATGCAAAATTCTGGCATTAACCATTTAATTATTAAAGGAGGTGTTTAAAGAGAGTGAACTTAGTAACACAAGCACCTTCTCTCAGCCTAACAGGTAAGCTGGGCTCTGCAGGAGTAAAATCAAAGGACTTTATGGACTTGGGGTTTTATAAACTGACCATCTTTTGTATCAGCCAGGACTACGCTACACATGTCTCTTTAGTTATTTTGTCTGTTCACAGGTTGAAAAAAGGTTTTTTGTTTGTTTCCTGCTTTTTAAAATACAAATTTTTTTGTAGTCCAGAGGTTTAAAATATTTTTTTAAAGATTTATATTTTTATGCATACAAGAGTTGGTGTGTAGGCCAGAGGTGTGGGGGGTGCATACAACTGTCTCTTCAGGCAGTTTCTTATCCCTACCCATCAAGAATTCAAAACTTTGCCTTTCTCCAGCTTTTCACTGCACATTTCTCCCTCCATGCAAGACAGCTTTGCCACCCACTTATCAGAGAGCAGAGGCAACATCTGCTTGCCGCTCTTGTCCCAGTGAATTTGTCCATGCAGTGGGCATTGTTGTAAACAAATAAGTAAAGGGCAAGATTCTGGCCAAGAGAATTAATGTTGGTTTTGAACATATTAACACTTGTCCATCCTTTCTTTCTTCTTCAGTGACTTAGAATTCCTTATACAAATCTCATCTCTCTCCTCCTCTGCCAGCCACACCTTCACCTCTGTGTCCTTGAGCTGCTAGGATATAGGAGACCCAGGCCCTGTCTCTTTTGCTCACCAACTGCCTGCCATTTAGTAAGTGCTCAATAATTATTTCTAAATTAATATATCAATCATTTTCTGTCTTTGGCATTGTTAATTTCTATTCCCTCAGCTCAAAAATGTGCTGAACTTCTTTCTGTTAAAAAAGCAGCAAGTACCTTCCTTTCCACCAGAACCACCATCTTCCAGTAAATCCCCAAAACGACCAACACAAAGGGACAGAGGAAAGTCCCCCGCTGTATGTTGCCTAGGCCTTTTGGAAAGCAGAGTTGTTCTTTTGGCCTCATACATGGAATCCACAAGAAAGGTGATCACTGCAGACATCAAGAGGAGGCACTGTTCCAATAGGAATGCCCTGCTCCTGTTACCATGGCAACACTGGGAGCGTCTACAGTCTTACCCAGCATGCAATTGGCATTGTTGTAAACAAACAAGGAAAGGGCAAGATTCTGGCCAAGAGAATTAATAATATTCATCTTGAGCATATTAAGCACTCTAAGAGCTGAGACGGCTTCCTGAAACATGGAAAGAAAACGATCAGAAACGAAGGATTCCAGACAGAGGTACTGGGGCGCCAGCCTGCTCCACCCAGAGAAGCCCACTGTCTGAGGACCCTGGAAAGGTGCCTGAGCTGCAGGAGCCCTGTGCCTAGGAATCCATCACTTGATGGTGTGAAAAATATGTTAAAATGGGGCCTCCTTGGTGGCGCAAGGTGTTAAGCGTCAGCACTCTGAAGCTATCCACAGCTACTGCAGCACGAGTTCGATCCCCCAGCCAGGGAGCTGACCCACATGGCACAGCAGACCTCTCCTGTCTCGCCCGCTGCTCCCCTCAGCAGTGTGTTTCAGTCAGTCTGCCTGTTCTCTCCCCAACTCTGTCTCTGGTGAATCCTCTCACCCTCCTGTATGTCTGAACTATACCCCAGCTCTTGTATGCATAAATAAATAAATCTCTTCAAAAATATGTCAAACCTCTGGACTACAAGAAATAAAAATAACAACAAATTTTTTTAAAAGCAGCAAACAAACAAAAACCCTTCTTTCAACCTGTGACCAGACAAGGACTATTTTGACCTGGAGCAACTGAGAATCAAATAACTTAAAGGAAATGTCCACATTCACTTTGTTAATAACTCACCCCAAAACCTCCCCTGTTATTCCTTAACCCATGATAACCTGGTTCCCACTGTCTCACTCCTCTGTGCTCCCTGAAACGATTCTCCCCCCAAGGTCACCAGTGGTGCTGTGACAGCTGATGGAAACTTCTATTGTGACATGGTCTGCTCTCTGTCAAGGATACTTCTGAGCACCACCTCTACACGCTTCTATTTCTCATTTCCCCTCTTCTCTGGCCACTCCTCACTCTCATTTAAGGCTCCTCTTTCTCATGTCTAGTCTCCTCTCTCTCCCTCCTCCTTCCACTTCCCTTCGTACAGCTTCACCTGTACCCACTCCTCCAGCCTAGTCTCATTTCCACAATGACGCTCCCCTATTTCATATTGGGCTTTCTCTGCAAAATTTTCCAAAGCCCTCCTAAGTGGAAAGTTACAAAACTGAGTCCATCTTGTCAACCCCCACACCTGCCCTTCCCTATCTTCTGTCTACAATAGACAGAGCCATACATCCAGGCACCTAAGCAAGACACCTTCCACTTCCCCCTTCTCACTCGTGAGCACCATTTGGTCACCAAGAGCTGCCACCTTTACCTGGTGCTTGGTGTGGCTGAGTCTGACCCTCTCCACAAGGCTATGGCTTTCCTTCAGGAGCCATCCCCTCTCTCATAGGCTTCTGCACTGGTCTTTCAATTTAATCCTCCTAATCTATAACTTCCTGTGACCAGTTATTTTTCAAAAATCTGAATCTCATCATTTCAGCTCTCAGCTTAAATGGTTTCAACACTCCTGATGCTCAGAGAGCTCAGGCAGGGTGTAGAAGACCTTCCGTGGCCGGGCTCCTCCACTCCTCCTGGTCAGCACTGCTGTCCGCGGGCCATCCATGTCTCCATGCAGAATGTGTCCCCCCACCTTCCTCCACAGATGGACCCCTCCTTGTCTATCAGTACTAGATTAACTGGGCCTCCTTTGGTTGTAGGTAATAAAAACTGAAATCAGAGTAGCTGGGAAGAAGATAGGAATTTATCATCAGGGTAATGTGCTGTCCTCCAAGAGCAAAAATATACTTAAACTTCAGATACTTGGAGAGGGACTACATTAGTTTCCCAGGGCTGTCATAGCACGGCACCACAGACAAGGGGGTTTTAAATGACAGAAATTTATTTTCTCAGAGCTCTAGAGGCCAGAAGACTGAGAGCAATGTACCAGTAGCACTGGTTTCTTCTGCGGGTCTCCTGACTTGTAGATGTTGTCTTTGCTCGACATTTTCACATGGTTTGTCTTCTGTTGGTATCTATCTCCTGATCTCTTCTTACAAGGATACCCATCATACCATCGGAGGACCCACCTTAAGCAACTCTTTTAACTTTAATTGCCCCTTCTTTTTTTCCAAGATTTATTTTCATTTATTTATGCACACAGGAACTGGGGTGTAAGCCAGAGTTGGGGATGGGGGATGACAGGATTCACCAGAGACAGAGCAGGGAGTGGATCTATGGCAATACACTGCTGAGGGGAGCAGGGGGCAAGACAGGAGAGGTCTGCTGCATCATGTGGGCTAGCTCCTTGGCCAGGGATCGAACTCGTGTTGCAATGGCTGGTGATAGCTTGATAGTGCTGATACTTTAACACCTGTGCCATCAGAGAGGCCCCTTAACCTTAATTATTTCTTTAAAGACCCTGTCTCCAAAAGCAATCATATTCTGAGGTACCAGGGGGTAGGACTTCACCATCTAAAATTAGGGGTGGAAAGTACATGTTCAGCCCATCCTGACTCCCATCCTCTGCTTCTCCATTCTTCTCTAGCTGTCTGCAGACCAGCAGCTAATATGGCAGGCAGCTGGCCTGACTTTTAGATCTGATGCTTCAGTCACTAGAAAGATACCCCAACTTTCTAATTCCAAGGCCAGAAACTGTTGGAAAAGAGACCCTTGGCCTACATGATGCCACAGCTTTCACCGTGGGATCTCCAGATTCCAAGTTTCCAGGGAAAGACAATGGAATGACCCTCCATTCCTTCCCCCAGTTTTGTTTACATGTGGGAAAAAAACACAGATTCTTCACTTTCTAATTGTCTTACCAAAAAACCACGTTTGTGCCAATCTCCATTCTTCCTTTCAGCAAGATTGATTAAGAGAACATTCATTTCTGTGTAGGCTGTCTTGCAGAATGGATGTTCCCTCTGGCTAAGTTATTTTAATTTTGACTAAACTGAGAAGATTGGAATCTGGGAAGGAGAAAGACATGCCTGCAGGTTCCCACTCCAAATAATTGTTCCTTACTTGTAAAACTAGTAGAAAATATGTTCTCTCCCCAAACTCACTTAGGGTCTACCTGCCCACACACCTCAACCTCATTCTTTGAATAGGTGGCACATTCTAGTCAGGTCCTGCAAAGACATCCGTTATCACAAAGCCATGTCCCACACTCTACGCCATTTCTGTCCTTCCCTGTGACAGAATGATTGTCCTAAGGAACAAAAGCTTTTCTAGACCCAGTAAATACAGAGAATGAAATTGTGACGTAAGTGAAATGTACAAATTAAATATGCAGGTGAAGTTTGATCATTTGCATGCAATTCAACTAATTGGATCAGTTAGGTAGGGCCTAATCTATCTCCCTTGACCTCAATGTACATAAATTACAACCCACTTATACCTCCATTCTATCACTTATTGAGCTGTTCTCTGATTATTCTGACTTACCCCTTTCTCCCAGTCTCATTGATACCAGGGTTGTGATTTTCATTTCACTATCACTGACACCTACCTATCATAGTGCCCAAAACACTGGAACATATACAGCAGGTATTAACAAATAAATATTTGTTCAAATGAAAGTGAATGACTTTTCATTTCTAGTCCTCATTCTATTACATTTTCACCTGTAGTATCATAAGGCTATACATAAATAAATATAAGGAGACTACACTTTTCAGATATCATATTAACCTAGAATTTGTCTTTTGTGTATAACTTTAAGAAAATTAATTTAGGGGCCTCCCCGGTGGCACAGCGGTTGAGCACTGGGTTGCGAAGCGGCCCGAAGCCTCTGCAGCGCGGGTTCGATCCCTGGCTGCTCCCCGGCCACCGGGCAAGGGTCCCACATGGTGCGCAGACCTCTCCTGCCGCCTGCTGCTCCCCTCAGCAGTGTACTTCAGTCCTTCTGCCTGCTCTGCTCCCCGCTCTGGCTCTGGTGAATTCTCTCACCCTCCCGCACTTCTGACTGTACCCAGTGCTTGTATAAATAAATAAATAAATCTTTATTTTAAAAAAAGAAAATTAATTTAAAGCATAATTAATCAAATCATTTACCATTAGCAATCAACTCAATTTCCAGTCCCTCTCCATTCTCCATAGGTCAGGGGTTAGAACTGAAGCTTCAATCCTCTGTTCACATGGTTGGTTTTCCTGGCAACCACTCCCTATTTCCAAAAGTCACCTCAAATGACATAACAAAAGTCATCTTTATTACTCTGCTCATGGAAAATTCCAAGGGTTTTAGTAGCTTTGCACCAGAAACAGCAGAGAGATAAAATACATATTTTTATTATAAGTCATAATTATCACACATCTTATGTTTACAGGTTCTAGAATGAGATTTCTTGGGTTTCTTATAGTCATCAGGGTTGTCTCTATTCCCACCCAAAAACACTCACCGCTCTGCTGGCTACAACCTGGGGATTGTCTATTTTACCCCAATCCTTAGGCTTCACTCCTTATGGTGAGCCAAAACTAAATACTTGAAGGTCAGTTGTACAGTGTATACATTGTGATTTTTCTTTTGAAAAAGGAACTAAGAAAACAGGTGTATCAGAAGGATGAAGATGCCTGATCAAGAGCTAGATTGACAATGTCTGACCAAATGGACCAGCTATTCTCCTCCCTTTAATCCAACCAACTCACCAACCATAGGTAGTCCTAGACCTCATGGTAACCCTGCATGGTCCCCTCACACTTAATCTGTGACTGGGCTTCCACTCCAGAAGTTAGCTTCTCGGCAGGCAGGCAGAGCCCAAGAGATAACCAACAGGTTGCTGAGACCTCTTCCAAAGTCACCGCTCACATAGGAATGTTACCATAATGGATGTTTCTGTTCAGTTCAGACCCACGGGAAAAGAATGCAATGACCTGCAGGAAGTACCATCTCCATTTCCATGAGGCCTCCCCACTAACACCCGACACTGTTCCTTTATGGATCCTCCTGGGTCTACAAGTGAAGTGTATATTTAGAAACCAGAAAGTTCACAAGTGGACTTAACCAGTACATTAATCAAGGATCAAGTGGCACATTAACCCAAGGCTAAAAATTCACTTTCTCTTCTGTTTCCCATACCAAAATATGTCATCCGATATAGCTCATCAGAGGTTCTGAAATTAGATGTATTAACAACATAAAGATACTTCAATATTAAAAATGTCTCTTTATAATCACATTCTTAGGGAGACATTTAAATCCAAAATCCTCTTGCAAATTAAAGTTCAAAGGAACCAAACTTCTAAAGCAAGCATGTTGCCTTTGTGAGTCCAAAATATAAAATTCTTAAATTATAGTCAGATTTCTTGATGCAAATAAATAAATAAGAAAATAGGAGGATAGGGAAGCGATTAGGGTTCTTTCTGCAACTATTCACTATCTTCTTCTCGTTGGGATGGATAGAGTTTCTTAAAGCCCCAAAGTCTCTCATAAATGTCATTCTTTCAGAGAATATGAAAATTTAATATGCCATGCAAGCATTATGACACTAGCTTCATATTCACAAGATTTAAGAAACAAAAGAATTCTCTGCTATTCCAGCAAAACCAGGCTCCTGAAATTAGTGTGTGATGTTGCCAACAACCATAGCAGAGATGTAGCATCTGAGGAGAAAACAGAAAATTACGAAAGCTTTCTTCCCAGGGGCCTCCCCAGATGCGCAGAGTTATAATTTAAAGTCATCTGGGAGACTCTTCCACACAGGGCTTAATAGTGACACAATTTATTTACCAAATCTAGGAGGAAAATATCTCCACACTGAGAGAGGCTTCTTAGAAATGTGCAGCAGTAGCTGTCTCAGGCACTGAGTCATGGATGAGGCTGTTCTTTTCCTTGAAGCATATTCAAAACTTCTGAGTACCCATTTCTCTTTTGAGTCCCGTATGTCCAACACCTCAGTCATGAGCAGAGTGTAGGGTCTCAGGAACTCTGGATTCCTTGGATTCCCTTGGCACTGTGAGTAGGCTGTTAGTGTTAGGCCACAAAGGTACAGAATTGCTGAGGATAGTCTCTTGAGAATGGTCTGCTTCCTGGGGATACCCACGCATGGTAGATCCCCAATTGAACCTGCTGTTGTTGAATCCAGAACCTCTGTCCTAGGCAGTAAGCAAAGACCCAGCCTCTGCCACATGCTTCCAAGGAGGCCATTTTCCTCAAGTGTTGATGGTTCCAGGCTGTGAGGATGGCTGCCCCAGCCCTGCCTTTAGTCAGAGTGGAGGAACATGCACCAAGTTTCTATGTCTCTCCATTATTCCTCTGTTCCTCTCAGACAAGTGAGTGTCTAACAGTTCATCCCAGTTTTGGAGCTGCCCCCCTTCTCTCTTCCCTGTGAAGAGCTAACACGTTTGCATATTCAAGTGTTCTCCTTCCTTTCCTTCTCTCTCACGTGGCCCAGGCTGTGTTTCCTAACGTACTCCTCACACCTGGTTTTCCAAATGAAAGACATAAAGTCAGTGATTTGGAAGACTGATAAAAGCAATTCTTTTTTTTTTTTTAAGATTTTATTTATTTATACAAGAGCTGGTGTACAGGCCAGATGTGCAGGAGGGTGAGAGGATTCACCAGAGACAGTGGGGAATAGAACAGGCAGACTGACTGAAGTAAACGGCTGAGGGGAACAGCAGGTGAATCAGTTCTTTTTCAAATATTGTCCATGATCACTCCGTGAGTAGGATAATCCTGACCCTGGAGATGTCCCCTTATCAGGCTCACAAGTATCTCAGGTCTGCCTTTCTCCCTTTTGTAATCACCTTTGCTAGGTCTTCCTCTGACAAAATTCTGCACACTTATTGGTCAAAACTGAATCCTTCCTTGTATTCATCTTTGATGCACACCAATAATTCTGTGGTGTTCTGTGCTCCTCTTTCTAATCCGTCTTTCCCAAATCTACACCCATATGATGTAAGGACTTGGAAGAGTTGTCTCCATCTTCAGGCGAGGCCCCCTCCTTGCTCTTCCTATAGACTCACTCAGCAGCTCTCAGAGGCTGCCCCTTTCTGGCTCTTAGCTCCTTCTGGGGAAGTGAGTCTGGTTTCTTCTCTTCCCTCTCTTCACCTGTTAGATTCTTCCGTCCTCAATCCATGTTTTCAAATCGATGACAACTAAACACCTCCACCTTCCCTCACTCTTGTTAAGCATCATTAGACCTGCATGCACCACTCTTCAGGTTTTTTTTAACTTGGGCTTCTAGATTTTCTTCCTTTCCACATCTGAAAGCCACCAACCTCTCTCTTCAGATAAATTTTCTCTTCTTCCAGCTTTATCAGCTTCCTTCTATGCACTTTATTTTCATTTTCCCTGCACCCCTGTCTGGGTGATAAGAATGAAGCATGGTTTCCTTGCTACTCTGTTCCTTCTTGATTTTCAGAGCAATCTGATTTCCAAAGACAGGAGGTTTTAGACATAGGCCCTTTTACCGTCTTCATGGAGTTCAAGTGTACACGAGTGTTACTTCATTGCTCCTCTACCTCATCTCAAGATAACTTGTTCTCTTTATAATCAAAATTCTTTTTTCCCCATTTTTCAGCAAAACCCACCACCCTGTGTGAGTGAAGTCATATAGAGCAATGGTCAGAGCTTATGTAATTAGTAAATCCAGAGTCAACATGAAACCACCTATTGGGAGCCAATAGACAAGTCAGATAATTGTGGGCACCTTCAGTTCCCTCCTGAAGTCAGAAGACTTGGGGGAGTATTTCGTGGCATAGCATCTTGCAGCTCTGACACTGACACTTCGAGGCACAATCTTGTATGTTAATATTCCATCCTGTAGGAAACTTAGCTTTTTTACTCCCTTCAATTTGAAGTCTCTGCCTGCAGACACAGCTGAGGAATACAATAAGGCAGCAGATATCATTCTGCCTGTTCCTGCCTAAAATGATGCAATCTTTGACACAACCTGGCCCTCAAAACAGCACTGAGGCCAAGTTTAAAGTCAAGTGGCAGCATCGAGCACACAGAGACTAAAGAACCAAACAACTTAGAACCAGGCTGGAAACAAAACCAGCTACTTCTTGGGAATACTTTTGACAGGAAGCAATGCCCCAGATAGAGGTCCCATGTCCCACCCATACTGAGGCTAAGGCTTAAAACTACCCAAAAGCAAGACTGTTCCACTTTCCACCTATTCATCTTTGTCAATATCTCATGGTTCCAGGTCCATGCAACAGATACTAGAGTGTTCTAGGGAACAAAAGAAATAATGCCCATTCTTCCCAGGCCCATCCATGTTCTGATAATCACTTCAGTGGAGAAAATGGAGATTAGAAAATCACCCTTATTGACAATAAATTTGTTCAAGAATGTGACCTGTTTCTATAGTCAAGTGTAGCCTGCAGTGACACGCTGAGTCTGACACTCATTCAATCATGGGCTGACTTGGACAATCATAGCTTCCCCTGCCCCTAGATAGAGAGCAAATAAGGTTGGGACCTAGACCTAGGATTTCTGCCACTAAGGATTTTGGGACACGTTACCTTCATGGGCCTCGGGCTTCACAGAAGATCTTGAGAAATCAAGACCAGTGATTCTATGGCTGCCGAGGGAATAGATTGCTTCTGTTTTTCTCACCATGCCTAAACTTCTTTCCAGTTTCAACCTCTTGACAAGCCCTGAAGTTCTTAAGGGCCTCGTCCAACTGACCTTCATTTCTAAAGCTTTGCTTCAAACCTCTGCAATTGCCCATCCCATCCTAAGCAGCCTCACCAACCCATTGCTCCTTTCTGCTTTTCTTCTTTTATCCACTATTTGCGTCCCCAGATATCTCTGGACCACTAGGCCTGGTATCCCCAAGTCCCAGCAATCTCGATTCCTACTGCTCCACTCTGGCAGCCCCCAAACTCTGCTTATCCCCTCTCTCAAGTCATGTAAACATCAGAGTATCCTCAGGCCTCAGGCCAGAAAAGGGATTAACCAAAACAAACTTATCACATATGCCACTCATAGAAAAACATTTCTCTTTAATCTATGAACCTGCCTGAGTGTGTTTTGTCCCCTTTCTGATTGCTCGCCCTGGGGACGAAACTGTCTAGCTTCTCCAGCGGGGCCAGTTAAACTTAAAAGACCCTCATCTGCCATGTCATTGGGGCCCTGGGGTGAGCTATTATTGTTTCACACGTATCAGGAGCCTTTAGCTCCCTGATGCTTCCCACTGATCTCACTCTCACTAGTTACATGCTTTGTACATCCCCTGCTGGCATCTCTGTATAGTATCACTGCTATATGAATGCTGATAAATGTTATATAAAAGTCTATTAAATTAATCTAATGGCTGCCATGCTGGTCCCCTAATGACACGGCAGATAAGAGGGTCTTTAAAGATGAAATGCTTCCAAGAAAGCTCAGAATTGTTCCCCCCAGTGAACTGTAGTTTAAATAACCAAGCTGTAGTTGCTAAGGGGATTTCCTCACAATATCAACCTTCTGTGCCCAAACTAGAGTCTCCATGTAGGGAACCACTTTGCCAGAGCTCTTAGAGACAAACTTTCGAAGCATTCAGATTTATCACTTGCATTTGCTCCTCTGCTTTCTCATCTCTGCTTCCTGTGCCCCTCCCCCTGGTGTCACTTCCTACTTTAGATTCCACATATAATTGAGATCATACAGTATTTGTCTCGGTCTATCTAATTTATCAATATTTCATTTAGCATAGTGTCGTTAAGGTGCATCCATGTTGTTGAAAACGACATGACTTCCTTATTTTTTATAACTGAATAATATTTCATATACCTATAGAGTCATATTTTCCTTATCCATTAATCAATCACTGGACACCTTGGTGGACATTTTGGCAACATTTCCATGTTTGCTATTGTGGATGATGCTACAAAGAACATGAGGGTGCAGATATCTCTTCCAAGAGTGATTCATCTCCTTTGTCTATATATTCAGAAGTGGAGTTGCTTGATTGTATAGTAGTTCTAATTTTAATTTTTCATTAGAGTTAATTTTTAATTTTTTGAGGAAATTCCATAGCATTTTCTGTAGTGGTTATGCCAATTTTTACATTCTCACCAATAGTGTACAAGATTTCCCTCTTATTCATAAACAGGTGAACACATATTATCGCTAAGCTGTGTTATAGACAGTTATTCTAGCAGGTGTGAGGGGATATTTCACCATAGTTTTCATTTATAGTTGCCTGACATTGGTGTTATTAAACATCTTTTCACACCTACTGTCCATTTGTGTGTCTTCTTATTATGGGGAAAACCCTGGGTGGGAGCAAGGGTGTAACCCAGTTTGTGAGTCCTTTCTCACATACTAAAGAATACAGGGCAAGACCCAAAAGCAGACACACAGAGAAAAAGAAAAGAAAAAGAATTTGTAAAGGATTTAATTTCATAGAGGGTGAGAAAAAAAGGATAATTAAGACAGAAGGAGAAGAATACTTACTGGCTAGCAAGTGACAGGAGTCATCTATCCCACCAGCACTTAGTGTCAGTTGAGTGGAGACTAGGGTACAAGCAGAAGTTAAAAAACAAACAAACAAAAAAATAAATAAACAAAAAAATAAAACCAAGAACCAGAACCACCTGTGTTCACTTGTTTTAAGGTTCACATGATGGCTCAACTTCACCCCTAGTTGCCAGCAGCTTCTGTTCAGGGAGGCTGGGGGAGGTGCCTGGAAAGCTCCACCTTCTAGAAGCCATGGAGTTGGCTGTTGAGCGCCACCCACTGGCTTGGATGCTGCTCTTCACTGTTCCTCTTAACAGTCTTAGGAAAAATGTCTGTTCATGTCCCTGCTCATTTTTCTGTGGAATCATTTGACTTCTTGTTGCTGATTACGAGTTCCTAATATATTATGGATATTAGCCCTTTATAAAATAAATGGCTTACAAATATTTTCTCCCAACCTTCAGACTGCTTTTCATTTTGTTCATCTCTTATTTTCCTGTGCAGAGGCTTTAATATGATGAAACATGTGTCTGTTTTTTGCTTTGGTAGCTAGTGGTTTAGATGTCATACCCCAAAAGTCTTTGTCAAGAATAACGTTGAGGGCCTCCCCAGTGGTGCAGAGGGTTGAGCACAGCGCTGTGAAACTGTCTGCAGCCTCTGCAGCGTGGGTTCGATTCCAGGATGGCCAGGGAGATACCCACATGGCGCGTCAGACCTCTCCTGTCGCCCACTGCTCCCTTCAGCAGTGTATTTCAGGCGCTCTGCCTGTTCTGCACCCCACTCAGTCTCTGGTGAATCCTCTCACCCTCCCGTGCCTCTGGCCTGTACCCCAGTTCTTGTATAAATAAATAAATAAATCTTTTTTTTTTAAAAAAAAAAAAGAATAATGTTGAGGATCTTTCCCCTATGTTTTCTTCTAGGTGTTTTACCATTTTGGCCTTACTTTATGCCTTTAATCCATTTTGAGTTAATTTTTGTGAATGATTTACAAAAGGGCTCCAATTTCTTTTTTACATGTAAAATCTACTTTTCCCAATACCATTTACTAAAGAGACTATCCTTTTCCCAATGAGAATTCTTGGCTCTTTATTCCTTTTTAATTAATATTTTTATGATATTCAACATAAAAAATAAAATTTATCACTAATGGGTCCCTGTGCTATGGATATGACAGGAGAAAGGAACAGCACCTGTGTGTTCATAGGGTCCTGACCTACATCCTATTGGAAACAGGTGTGATTCGTCACTTCACCAGTGAGTATTTGGCTTCCCCAATCCACAGTAGGGATGAGAAGCCAGCAGCCACATTGAAAGCAGGAGAAAAGACAGTGGAGTATGCGTAGCAAACGTTTATTTGAGGCACAAGCAAAGCAAACCTTTATTTGAAGCAAAAGCAGCAACTAGCTCCCATTACACACAGTGGTCTCGAAAATGAGTTGCCATTGGTGGGATTCAGGAAGCTGCTTTTGTCTGCTGGGGTTTTGTGTTAGTCTTTGTTCTCTCATTTAGGGCGTGTTGGCGAGGGGACTGTATCACAGTTTTGTTTCCTTGGAGCTGCTGTTCACTGGCCTTGATCTGTCGTTGCACTTTGGACATCCGGCCATCATCTCCCCCAGGCCTGCTTCCCTATCTCCTCCTGCATCTGTCTTCTGACCTTGATCACTGTCATTGTCATTCCAACCTTTGTTAGTTCCTTGAGGGTACAGGCATGTCTTTAATCTCTACTCCCTGGTATCAAGTACAGAGCCTGCATGTGGTAACTACTCAGAGCATGTCTAAGCAAGGAAGGATGAAGGATGGGGGAGAGAGAAAAGGAAGGGATAGTCTTAAGTTATATACAGAATCTTATTTTATATTACACTGTTTAGAAGCTAAGCAGTGCAATACAGTTGCCTCCAGTCACATGTGACTATTAAAAATAAAATCAGCTGAAATTAAAAATTCAGCTCAAAAACCATAAAAGGCAAATGGCTGTCATAGATGAATAAGTAAATAGTCCAATCATTGCAGACCATTATTGCAGAAAATCTACTGGACACATACTAGAAACATCCTAAATGCCCAAAATATTTTCTTTTGGTGAGTTCGGGTGACTTCTGGCAGTGGTTTTACAAAAGATGTAAGAAAGGGAAGATCCCTGTTTTTAGACCCAAATAAAGTATAAGCCATTCTACTTGTGTTTGGGAAGATCAGATTTAAAAAAAAAAAAACAGAGATGCTTAGTTTATCTGAATCTAAGAAAGTAAAATAATCTTATAAATTTCAAAGACCTGTAGCAAAAATTTGAAATAAAAATTTAATAAAAACCTTTTATGATTATTTCTGTTATTCTTATCCCTACCTTATTTTTAAAATATCATTACCTTGCCACAGGGATCACATCAATTAGGCATAAAGCCCAGACCTGAACACCAAGGGGACATTACCATTCTTAATTGTAATTCACTAACACAGAATTTGTGAAACTGTATTTTTTTAATATACCAGTTTAGTCAATAATATAGAAATTCTAAGAAAATTCTCTTCTCGAGTAATTTTTAAAAAAGTGTAAACACTTAGCAAAGTGTATTCCAACAGGATTCTTACCTACAGCTTTTTATTTGCTTATTTCTTATTGTTATATTTACTTAAAAGAAACAAAGTAAAAAAAATTCTTTAGCTCAAGACTTTCATTGATTTGAAGTCAGGGATTCTCCTGTCTCTCCCTCCAGACCAGGCCCCTCTCTTTGCCACCTTCATTCTGAAATAGAATTTACTGTTTTCCCAGACATTGAAAGATCTGCTCATTCAGTTGGGCCCCATTTTCTTTTAGGCAATTTCTTCAATAGTGAAGAAAGAATACCTTCAACTGAAAGTTGAAGAAGAAAAGAGCAGCAGAAACACAGCAAATAGAAAGTAACACATCCCCTGAAGAATGGCAAGAGAATCTGTAACAAGGAAACCAAGAGAACAGTCATAGCAACATATTCTAAACTTCCTGCGGTTGTTTATATCTTCAGCCAGATGAGAAGTTTCTATATATAGTTGTGATTTAGCAAGATACTTTTTCCAGTTCAGGCAATAGCCAAAAAATTATAGGTAAAGCACAATGGAATTTTTGCAACCAGAAAGAATGTTTTCAATTTTTTCAGTTTGATTAAGCAGATGTGGAAGGCATCCGGGCACCAGCTTCTCCTCCAAATCATGCCATCCTCTCTGGTGAGGTAAAACCAAACACTGAATGATTAAAGCAAATGTACAACAGTAACAAATTCAATATTGAACCAAGGCTGTGGAAATCAGAGATTTGATTCAAGCTCATTGCTTTTGTCCCAAAGGAAGGCCCAGAGATATTCTAGAAGCCTCTTGTTACAAAAAGAATCCAAAATGCAGAGTAACCACTAACCCTCATTAAAATAAGATACACTTTACCCTTAGCCTCGAACCTGAGAACGTAGGACCTCCTAGAATAAGTCTATGACCCCAAGATCCTCAGACCCTATGGCAATGCTTCTTTTCCCTATGGTTACTATAACACCAATGATACTGCAAATATATTGACTATTAACTCTTTTCTGCCTCTCCTAAAATTATACAGACAACTAGTAACACATATATTTCCCCTCAGTCGGGGCTTCACATGTGAACTCCACTCAGCCCTGCCCTCAGACTTGTTTCTCCAATGGTCTCCCCCATTTCCTTTCTTATAGTTGCCAAAAGCCATGGAGCCTGTCTTGATTCCTCTCTCTCTCATGTGCCACATTTACTACTCCACAAATCCTGAATCTCAGTTCACTCAGGATGATATAGCAGGATACTATATAGACTAGGTGACTTGAACAACAGAAATTTATTTCTTTCAGATCTTGAGGCTGGGAATTCCCAGGTCAAGCCTCTGGCAGATTAGGCATGTGGTAAGGGTCCACTTCCTGGCCATAGATGCCTTTTCAATAATGTCCTCATGGGACAAAAGAAACAGGGTTCACGGGAGTCTCTCAGGGCATTACTCTCTTCTAAAAGGACGCTGTCTTAATTTAATCACCTTCCAGAGACATCTATAACTCCAAATACGTTCACATCGGGGATTGTTTCAATATGTGAATTTAGGGGTTCACAGACATTAAGTCTATAGCAGCAAGTAATGTGCTTTCCTCAAGCCTCAGTTTTCTCAACAGAAATGGAAAATAAAACTCCTACTTCACTGGAGTATGGTAAGGATTATTTAGGATAATTCAGGAAAAGCCTATAACACAATGCCTGGTTTTTATTATCATTATATGTGCATGCGATTTGCATCTTACTTTTTTTCATTTAGTATTTCTGAACATAGTTGTATGTCCATAAATGAAATCCTATGACATTAATGGCTCCCAACATTCCACTGTAAAGCTACATCAGAACTTATTTATTTAACCAATCCCTTATTGATGGATAACTAGGTTGGGTTTCTTTTCCCCCTCTAGCATGGCTGAGATTAACACCCTAGTGGCAATCTTTTCCTGAATCCTTACTTATGTTTTTAAGGTTAGGCCTTATGTCTTTGTTATCCACTATAATAACACTTTTATGATGAGTCCAACGGAAAAGTATTTAGAAATTATATGTGCTTTAAATTTGACATAGAGATTAGAGAAAGCAAACACCCACTTGGAGTGATTCATCTCATGAAAAAGGTCAATAGCAACAGAGTTTGGGGGCATCATCATAATGAAAGAGGTTAGTTATGGGAGTAGCAGGAATACCCATAAACGAAGCAGGGCTGAGGCGCCTAGTCAGTCACTGTTACGCACTATCAGGCTTATAACCGTCTTCCCTGTTCTCCACCATGCGGCTGGAGCTCTGGGTTCTGAATGCCATTCCAGATGTGAGTCATTTAGCCGATGGAGTCAACCACCCTCTCTGCCTTTACCATCTTGCTCAGGGGAGGGAAAAGTCAGTGAGAGAAACCATGAGAAATGAGGAAGGGGGCCTCCTTTAATATTGCTCTATGCTAGATCACCGGGGACCAGGTATGAGGCTGGAGTGTGCTGGAAATGGACGACTAGAAGGCCAGGGGGTGCCTACTCTCCCTTTCATCCACTCCTCTTGGCACAGATGTACTTAAGACACTCTAAAAGACATGTTTGCTGCCAGCCTGGCTCTTTAGCTGTCTTCATTAATAATGTAAAATGGGATGTTTACATTTTCGCAGTAGCCATCTCCCCACCGTTTGCACCCCCTCTTAGGATTTCCTTTGATTTCTTTTGAAATGAAAATAAAAGTCCTGGTGTACATTTGGGAAGCCATTAGGAAGATCCCTGTAAATGTTGCCCCCTCAGGCAAGTTGTAAGAAACACCCAATGATAACTTTAATATGCTTGATAAATCACTCAATTGTTGCATTTAAAAATGACTTGGAAGAAAAGAAAAAGGAGCCAACATAAGCTGCTAAGGAATTATAGTGTCTTCCTTAGAGATATTCCCCAGACAAGTTAACACCCAAATAAAACAAAGTGTGCTCAGGTCGATACTTAGCAGCTGTTCAATCAATAATTTAATTATAAGTAAGGAGAATGGATTAACCTGCCCATCAGTGGACTGTGAATGAACAGCAGAAGGAATCTGCATGGATGGCCCTCCCCTTGGTCCCAGCAGCCCCAGACTTAATGGACTCAATACAGTTTGAGGTCTGGCCTGCATTTCCTCTCCATTTTCTCTCCAGGAACAACAAACAGAAAGGGGGCAAGAACTGGACTCCGCCCTGCCTTCCAGAAGGTGGCTATGGCTATGGTGCTTCTGCTCCAGCAGTGGTGAAATGAACTTTTCAGGATTTGCTACTGGAAAGCCAACCAGGGCTCACCTGGGGCCAGTTCCAAACCTTCTTCCAGAGAAGACATCTGTACCTCCATTTGGATGGTGATGAGGCTGACCCCACCGACCCTCCACCTTTCTCCCAGCTCCCACTTTGCCGTGTGCATCTCTGCCCACTTCCCCTTCCCTTGTCCAACATTTGCCACTGCTTGATATACATATTTAATAGTGTTCCTTTTTAATGGAAAAGGTGTAGAGGGGACAATTCCCCAATGGGTTATAGCTAATAGTTAACATTTTTGAGTACTTACTACCAGACCTAACCTTAAAGATTTATTTAATCCTCACACTAACCCCAGAAATTAAAATAAAATATGGGGGAAAAAAGAAGCAGAATTTTTAAAAAATCCTCATACTAACCTTATGAAATTTGAACCATGTGGTGGGTTTTTAGGAAGTAAAATAACCAAGATCCTTGCTTGCCACTGGAGGCGAAAACCAATTGATAGACATAGGTATCTAGAAAATGGAGATTGACTTCTTATAACAGATAAGGGAGAACATGGGTTAGGGCTCAAAACTCCTAATGCTGCACCCCATAATTAAACTCACCACCCAGTCCCAAGCAACACTGGATCATTACAGAGTAGCCCCCAGAGGCCCAGCCCCAGAAAGCTTAAGACAGAACTGAGCGTGTCCTTTCTGGGAGCCCCCAGATATGGAGAGAGTAGGAGAAGGGAAAACACGGAGCAGAAAGAGGACAGGACTACCTGCTCCATTGAAATGCATAGCCAGAACAAAGAAAGATCTCAGCTTTCTCATCATCCCTGGGATCGTGCAGTTGATACAATATGCTTTTTCTGACCAAACTCCACCTGTCTGGACCATGAGCACTGAGTGGAGTAGACAGTAGGGTTGATGCATCTCCACTACCACCCACTTGGTCATCAGAAGCTCTGGGGACATATTCCTGTAACTGATCCATATCTGTGCAATTCCACAAGCACTGAATTCCAACTGTGAGCCTGGAACTGTGTTGCTGGACATTTCAGTAACACATGAGGAAATTTACAAGTGACTAGGCAAATGTGTGAATCCCAGGGAATGCATCATTTCTATCTCATCCATTTTTTCTTATTCATTTCAGCATCCTCTGCTAAATCTTGCTGTAATCCAGACTCTCTTGGTCACAGAGCATGATGGAAATTCCAGAAACTACTCAAGATGGAAATGAGGGAAAATCAGCTGAGATAGTAGACAGAAAATCTTTCCAGACAAGTCCAGCATCCCCACTCCAGGCCAGGGGCATGGTGAACTCAAATCTATTCAGTGCTGGCATGCAAAGGCTCAGACCAAGCAGGTGGGGCATAGAGGGACATCTTAGCAAAACTTAGAGCATCTCATTGCTGACTTAGGTCAGAGAAGGATCAAGAATCTGGGTCTAGACCTAGAGATTGGCAGAAGATGTGAAGGTCAAGGTCCCAGCTGACTAGGGACCTGAGACAGTGTATAGTCCTGGAGGAATTTAGAATATATTCTGGGAAGTGAAGATAAACTGAGACTAGACAAGTGGACAAATCAGACATACTTGGAAGGCAGCGGGAGCAGCAGGCTATCTACATTGAAGGGGAAGAAGGTGCCCTATCCAGCCCTCTGGGTATCTTGGTGCCCAGCTCTCATTTGTCAGTAGGAAAAATGGGGGTTCCCCAAACCCCATCATTCTGGTTCTTCTTGACTCAGGACAGACATGAACATAAAATCCATATGCTTTTTTTTTTAAAGATTTATTTATTTATTTATACAAGCACTGGGGTACAGTCAGAAGTGCGGGAGGGTGAGAGAATTCACCAGAGCCAGAGAGGGGAACAGAACAGGCAGACCGACGAAATACACTGCTGAGGGGAGCAGCGGGCAGCAGGAGAGGTCTGCACGCCATGTGGGACCCTTGCCCAGAGGCCGGGGATCAAACCGGCGCTGCAGAGGCTGCACTCAACCGCTGTGCCCCCCAGCACTCAACCACCCAGCACTCAACCGCTGTGCCACCGGGGAGGCCCAAAATCCACATGCTTTTAATGAGGACAGTGGGGATAGGTGTGGTCACAGCTATTTTCTGAGGGATGTATAACCAACTACTTTATTGTCCAAAGCAGGACTCTTTTTAAAAAGGACTGTCATTAGTAATTACTGAAACTGTGTTTTAAAATACTGACCCTGAGTCTTCCAGAAACATCTGCTGAATCAGCCTCAGGAAAGCAGGTGCACCCTAACAGCAGGTGTTTTTTATGGAAAATTATGATCTTGTGCTCCCTTCCTCTCCCAGTCTGAGAGCCCAGATGCATTAGACCCCACTGCTGGCCCACCCCATCCCCTTCATCAACTGTGTTCACCTGTGCTGAGTAGACAGTCTCAGCCTGCTAACAGTTTCCTACCTCAGGTGCCTACCACTCTCTGCTGCTCCCCCTGAGGGAATTCTCACACCACACAGCTTGTCTGATGCCAAGAACAACCCATAAGTGTGGGCAAATTAACTCCCATGGGGAGGCAACCTTCAACCAATGGAAGCATAAGTTGGTGAGTTCCGCACCACCCCCGCTCCCCTTGCAGTCATGGGTCATGTGCTTTCTCAAGGACCTCAGTGAGATCACCCCCACTGGCCATACAAGTGATTCACTGGCTGTCCTCTCTTCCTCTTCTAGTTGCTTGACTTTCTTGCTTCTGTTTCTGGGATCACCTTCCAAATAAAAAACTTGCACTCAAGTTTTATCTCAGGATCTGCTTTAAGATGAATCCAAACCAAGACACTGGATTGCAAAGGAAACCTCATTCAAATCTACATTTATTGATGTTCTGTTTGTACTGGTTCCTGGGGGTAAAAAGATAAATAAGCAAAGTCTCTTCTCTCCGGAGATAAAGGAGATGGTATCAGCAAACAAAGGTATGCAGTCACCAGTGCAAGGACTCACAGATGGCACACCTATATCTCTGCTGGGAACTGGGGGAAGTTAGTGGTGTGATTTCAATCCCAATCAAAGGTCTGAAAACCAGGGATTTCAAACATAGTGCAAATTCTGATCCAAGGTCTAACAACCAATATGGCTTCTGAATGAGTGTGTCCATTGGGATACATGGCCAGCACTTTGAAGACAAGAGAAGAGAGTGGTTTGGGTACTTATTTGCCTGCTCTCCCACCTGCCCACTGCTCTGGCAGCGGCTCTGCTCTTTCTCTACCTAAAACTACAGCTCTGGCCAGACTATCCCTTTTCCCTTCCAGTTTTCATCCAACTTTGGTATCACCATTTGCCTCCCTTGCCCTTTTAGGCTTGGAGTGATAACAACTTCCTGCTATTACCAGTCCTGGATGCTCTAACTTTGGCCACATCTCTCTTCAGTTGACTCTTTGAAAGAGACTTCTGGTTACTGCTGGGACCCTGACTGATGCAGGAGGTAATTGTTTATCCAAACAAAGTCTGGTGAGGACCAACACATCCCAGGCACGAGGAATGTGGAAGAACACAGAGATTCAGGAGCTCTCTGACTGAGAGAATCAACAGAACCTGATGACCAATTAGATGTGGAGTATATTAGTTATCTACTGTTGGATAACATATTGCCACAAAGGTAGTGACTTTATAGCAACACACACTTATTATCTTGCATTTTTGGAGGGTCAGGAATCCAGACATGGCTTTGTGGGGACTTGTGCCTCATGGTCTCTCATTAAGATACAATCAGGTTGTCAGTGGGACAGGGATCTCATCTGAAGGCTCGACTGGAGAAGAGTCCACTTCCAAGTTCACGCGGTTATTAGCAGAATTCAGTTGAACTGAAGGCCTCAATTCCTGGTCAGCTGTTGGTCAGAGGCTGCCTCCAGCTCCTTCCTGTGTGGGCTTCCCCAACATAGGAGCTTGTTTCATCAAAGTGAGTAAGAGAGAAAGTCTTCTAACCAGAAGTCACAGTCACATGTACCGTAATCCCAGCACTGACATCCTCTCACATTTGCCATATTCTATTGGTTTGAAGTAAATCACACATCACATCCTGCCTACACTCAAGGGAGGGACTTTCACACAAGAAAGCGAACACCATGGTGGGGGCAGGTGCAAGGATCATTTTACAGTCTATTTGTCACAGGGGAAGAGGGGATGATTCCTGGGCTTTTTTACTTATAAACAGTGCTATTTAACAAGAAAAAGGAGTAAAGGACAGGAGGATCAGGCTTGAGGAACAAAGAGTGGAGTCGTGGGTCTTGGGGTGAATGGCATGCGGGAGGTCTTCTCCAGAGTGTTTAGAATTTACCTCAGTGCAGCTGTGAAAAGAGAAAGAGACTTAAGTTTCAGGAACAAAGGACAAAGTCAGACTCTTTGAGGACTCCGAAGGAAGTTCTTTTGGTCCTGCTCATTTTTTTTCAGAAAACCCCAGTGATAAAATAGACATGTGATCCAATGCTCTTAGCAAAGATGCAGAGGAAGAAAACATTTGTATTTTCAAGAGCAGAAACTGCATTTTTTCAAAGGATGAGTTCCCACATTTACCAAAAGAGAACAAGAACCAGACCAATTGTCTAAAGTTTGGAACTTAGTCCCTAAAGAAAAGACTTAGGCTTTTTCAGAGAGAAGAATGATAGCTACACAGACTCTGGCATGCCCGTGAGGGCTTGCTCTGGTTCAGAAAAAAAGGTAGCTAAAGGGCTGAGCAGGGTATAGGACAATGCCTGAAATATTGGGATAAGGCACCTGGAAACCTCTCCCAGAAGCCTTTGTGCCAATCCCTGCTGTACAGCTTCTTAGCTCTGTGGCACAAAGTCTGTTACTTGGCCTCCCTGAGTCTTTCTCCAGGCCTGTCCATCCAGTGTGATCATCTGTATAACTTACCCTGAATTGTCCTCAGAACTTCTCTGAGCATTCATTCCATAGAAGGTTAGTGCAAGACACTGCTGTGACTACAAAAGCGGATGAGACTGAAACCCAAGCCTCAGTTAGCCTAGAGGTCTGTTGATCTGTGTGACCTGCTCTATAAACTGGAGAATGGCCAACAAAAGTGAGAAGTAACCGGAAGAACACCTATTCCCTGGTGCAATGCCTTTCCCTGACCTAATGTAACAAACAGATATGTAGAAAGTTAAAGAACTGTCCATGAGAGCTCTCTTTAGTGTGACACAGTCTAAAGTTTTCTGACCTGACCACACTTTTTACCAACACTTACACTTTCATTGAACAAACATGTCCTGGTGTAATTTTAATATAAACCATTTGAATTAGTACTAGTGGAGGCGAAGCAACAGAGAACCACATACCATCTATATGTCTTTGAATAATATCCATACAGTCTTTGAATGTGTTTCTTCATCTGTAAACTGGAAAAAATAGCAATAATGGAATAACAATCTACCTCAAATGAAAGGACCAGAGCAAGAACAGATATAAAGTGGAAATCAACTCTAAAAGGATTATACAAATGTGAGCTCATTTTACTATCTGCTGTGTCTGTTTCAGCTCAGTCTAAGGATCCTGGGGAAATCTATCACCATGCAGCTGAAGTTGACATTGGCAGAGAACTTAACAATCACTGTTAAGAGTGAGTCTCTCCCCAAAATGCCGTGGTGTTCTGCTTCTTCTGGTCCTTGTTGACAGAAATAGAAACCAAAGAAAGGATGGTGAAGTGACTGCAGTTGCAAGCTCACCAATGGGTGAGCTGGAATTGGGAAACCTGAGCACAGGTAGCCCAGTTTTGCCTGTGACCACACAACATCCTGCAGGACAGAGACACCAGCAAAGGAGCCCAAGGGTCACATGATCAGTTTCTGCACTGACCCTAAAAATCACAGACAGTCACAGAGGCTTCATCAGTTGAGATTAAACCTGGTTCTGAGTCTTGAAAAAACTTCACATGAGTTATAAAACCGGCTGAACTGATCAGAATAGTATCAAACAATTAAAAATACAGTATGGACTTACTTGTTTACTTTTGGCTTTGTTGGAGAACATTTTTAAAATTTATTTATTTTTTTAAATCCACTCTCTGCAAGTTAAAAGGAGGCTCCAGACACTATCAGCAGCTGTTTTTCTCCCAGGTGTCTTAGATCCCCCACAGCCAATCACATTCTCACCATGTTCCCTTCAGATCTCTCTTCTTTCTTTTACTTTATTTTTCATTTGTATAATTAGTGATTTTAAAAATAACAATAAGCTGTGGTTCGATAACCTCTTCCTTTTAATAATAAACATCTGGTTACCAAGTTTAGCAGCACCGATAGCCAGGAAGGTAAAAATAGTATTTCCCAAGGCCACTAGGCATAGCCATTTGACTAAGTTTGTGCTAAAGGAATTGGAGCACAATTACTCTAAAATGAAGTGGCCAGCTATGGACTTCCTCTGCTCCTCTTTCTCTTGGACTGGAATGTGGAAAGAGCAATGTTGTTCTAGTTTGATCATGTGGATAAAAACACCACCATGGGTGGCGCAGTGTTTGAGCGCTGAGTTTCAAAGCTGCCTGCAGCCTCTGCAGCACCGGTTCGATCCCCAGCCACCGGCAAGGGTCCCACATGGCGTGACAGACCTCTCCTGCCGCGCCCGCTGCTCCCCTCAGCAGTGTATTTCGTCAGTCTGTCTGTTCTGTTCCCTGCTCTGGCTCTGGTGAATTCTCTCACCCTCCCGCACTTCTGACTGTACCCAGTGCTTGCATAAATAAATGAATAAATCTTAAAAAAAAAATCTTCATGAATGTTTAAAAAAAAAAACCACCACCATGGGGATAATAGAGCAACAAGTGAGAAAGACCCTTTTAGGTCACAGTCACTCCCCTAGACCTCCACCTACTTTCAGAGTATTATGGAAGAAAGACAAGCTCTTATCACATTTAAGCTATTGTATATGGCGATATTTTTGTTATAGCTGAGCCTGTACCATGACCATTGCACCTGTGCATTTGTGAAATTACTGACTAAAATAGTAGTGTCACTCCAGCATTAAAAAATTTTTAATTGAGGGCCTCCCCAGTGGCGCAGCAGTTGAGCGCTGGGTTGCGAAGCTGCCCGCAGCCTCTGCAGCACCAGTTCAATCCCCAGCTGCTCCCCGGCCACCAGAGGAGGGTCCCACATGGCGCGCAGACCTCTCCTGCTGCCTGCTGCTCCCCTCAGCAGTGTACTTCGGTCCTTCTGCCTGCTCTGCTCCCCGCTCTGGCTCTGGTGAATTCTCTCACCCTCCCACACTTCTGACTGTGCCCAGTGCTTGTATAAATAAATAAAAATAAATCTTAAAAAATTTTTTTTTAATTGATCAGTTCTTATAGGCATTAGATCTGTGGCACACACTGGTATCCTTTCAGGTGTCTTGAGAGATTTGGGGGACCAAATTAAACTTCATCACTCATAGATAAACCACTAATACTTGGGACTGGGCACATGACTTCTTTTAATTTTTGGAGGTGAATAGACACAATACATTTACGAAGTACAAAATTTTAGACATTCAAAAGTAGGTGTTCCTTTTTTTAAATTTGAATATCTTAAAGATACCCTCATCTCTGCTTCTTCACTCCTTTTTATAGCCTGCTTCGCAATCTCTTTGGGTATAGTACCATTTTTTTTTATTTTCCCAATTTTATTGAGATATAATTAACACGCAGCACTGCATACGTTTAAGAGGTAGAGCACAATATTTATATATATTGCAAAATGATTACCCCAATATGTTTAGTTGCCATGTATCATTTCATAGAGATAGCAAAGAAGTTTTGTCCTTGTCATGCAAACTCTGAAGCTCTACTCTCTTAAGAACTTTCACTACATCACATAGTGTTAGCTAGTTGTTGTGTTCTGATTCATCATGTTTTTATTTAAACTGTTCCCTTTTGGATCAAAATGGGAGGAAAGAGCAAAAGAGTCTATGGTGATGGTTCACGGGTGTCTTGGTGGTGGGAGTTTTCTGGGGACTACATTGTACAAAATCAAACATTGTACAAAAATGAACAATGATGTAGAGATATATAAATAAATAAATTATGACAACAGGACAATAACATTTAATTATTATTTTAAAAATAAAATAAACAGTTCCCTTTTGATAAATGTGTAGCCATTTCTAACACTTTGTTGTCAAAAACAGTACTGCTGAGAATAATTTGTCACAGGCTCCTTCTCTCTGGGTAAATTCTTGGAGCTGGGGTCACTGTGTAAAGGATCTGAATACTCTCAGTTTTGGTAAACAGTGTCAAACTGTCCTTCCCAGGAAAGGGCCTGTGTCTGAGTGTGTCTGTGGTTGAATGTCAGCCCTCTCAGGCCGAAACTTAAGATTCCTAAAAAATGGGTACTTTGGTTCAAAATCTACCACTTCAGGAGGCGTCCCTGCTGGCACAAGGGGTTAAACGTCAGGACTATGAAGCTATCTGCAGCCACTGCCTCACAAGTTCGATCCCCGGCCAGGGAGCTAACACACATGAAGCTAACACAGACCTCTCCAGTCTCCCCGCTGCTCCCTTCAGCAGTGTACTTCAGTAGATCCTCCTGTTCTGGCCCCTGTTCTGTCTCTGGTGAATCCTCTCAACCTCCACACCTCTGGTCTACAGAGTTCTTGTACGCATAAACAAATCTTTAAAAATAAAAATCTACCACTTCACTGCTTGGCGCCTGGCACATAGTTGGAGCTCAATAAATGTGTGTTAGGTGAATGTACTGGAGAAGGAGTGGGGAAGTGGATGGGAGGATGGAGATGTGGTTATTACAAAGAACAACAAAATTCAAGACAGCTTGTACTGCTTCCTTCCAGAAGCTGTCTCTCAAGACTCCCGTCTACACTTAAAGATTTCATTATTCTCTGCATTGTATGTGTCTTTCATTCCTCAAATGAAGGGTAAATTGCTGAAGGACTGGAATCACAGAGAACGGCAGTATAGAACGAAGCCCAGCTGCACTTCTAACTGGGTATTACGCTCACAAGTTCCTAAATTATTTGATGTCCTGTGGAAAAGATGTCACTTGTATCTACACACCTGTCCCTGGTTGGTGCTGAGAGACCTGGATGTGCTAATTCAAGGAGTGAGCTTAGAAGGTGCTGACCAGCCACTTGGCCAGACAGATACTCAGTCCTGTGATTGGGCTTCTGTTGCGTCTCCTCATTTGCCCAGAGTGCACACCCGAAGTTTTCATCTAACATTTACCATTGATTCCATACACTTTAATTAGCAATCCATTTTATTAGATGATACCTTTCTTCCGGCATGTAAATTACTTTCGATTCCTGCTGAACACCGCAGACCTTTTCTGCCTAGCTCAGGTCTATGGCAAACTTTGAGCAAGTATACATTAACTTCTTCCATGAATATTTCATTTTATCTACTTTGGGCCCAGATTATGGTAGTGAACAGGACAGCAAAATCTTTGCCCTCATGAAGACTTCATTTTAGTGAAAAAGACTGTTTGTGGAGTGGAGGAAAAGAGGCAGCCACTCTGGGTAGGGAATCCACTGCGCAAAATGACTTTTTGTTTAAAGTAGCAGAGACAAAATTATCCAGATTGTCTGTTGACACCTTCCTAATGTACCTGGCTATTTGCTCTGCTTGCCAGTTCATTTATTTTAGCCATGAAGCTTTTACCTAAATGCTCTGAATTTCCTCTTTCTCCAATATTCCTTTAATCAGATCCACTCTCCTCCTCACCTCCTTGATCTTGCTTCTCAAATATAGTTGCTAATGATGTGTGTATGTGCCAGACTTGAACAAATGTTGAGCTTCAAACTGCTCTGCGTCTGTTAATTTCATCCTCAGTGCAAGCAGGGATCCTTGAGTTATAACAGATGCTACTTCCCCGGGGCTTTAGCGCCCATCGATCAGCTGTGTTGATGAGGAAGGAAAGGAAAGTTTCCTCCATGACTGCCATTTGAATATAATTTATTGTGTTCTGGAAGAAACGTGGAAAGAAGAAAAGGTACTGATAGACGATAACACAAATGAATGGTGATGGGTGATATTCAGATTTCAGTTTCAAAGGAACCTGCTTTAAAGCCAAGAAATGATAGCAATGGCACAATGAAATTCCCCACTGCTGTGTCGAAAGGACTTCTTCTAAAAGGCCAACATGCTCGTTGGAGTCCTATAGGGAGTCCAGATTACTGATTGTAGTAAAGAAAAGAATAAAATAATCACATAGCATTTAAAAGCCAGCAGACTGTAAACAGTCGGTGTGAATTTGAATCCCAGCAAAGTTACTTAACATTTCCTCCTGTGCAAATGGAAATAGTTAACACCTTACTCACAGGTTGGTGGGAAGTTTTAAATGAGTCTAATATGTAGAAAGTGGTTAGAACAGTGCCCGGAATAGAGAAAGCACCAGATTGATGTCTGCTCCTTTTATTGTTATTAATAGTGAATTTTACTTCTGCCAGGTCCTACCTGAGCCTGTCCATGCAACTCTGCTTGGAACCAATCACCCCACGATACTCTATTTGCCTTCATTCTTCAGGGGAGGGAATGGCCTTGTACTTGTCTTCCATATCCGCTTGAATTCCTAACCTTGCCCTTACCCTTATTTAGATTTCATGAGTGTCGTCTGTTTATTTATTTGCATTTCTAATTATGTATGAAAAAAGGTAAAAGACTGGAAATAAATATTCCAGAATTGTTCATAGGATTATGAAGATTTGCCTTTCTTCCTTCTATTTTTCTGCAATTCACAATTTGCTAAAATTAATTATGTGTGTACTTTTATAATGGAACATACAAAATGAATGTTTAAGAGAGAAAAAGAGCAGAATTAGCTCATTCTCCTTTTTAATCAAATAACAACCTCCTCATCCAAGCATTTTAATAAGAAATCAGGAATTCAATGCCATATACAGGACAAGATTGGCTGATGCTGTTTTCACTGTTTACTGAAGACGTGTTGCTCTGGCTAGGAACTCATTTGACCTGTGAGATACCTGAGCTACTCAGCAACATAATTTTCTACAAGGAATTTTTTATGCACATATTGTACTGAAAAATTTCTTCTAAAATTCAGGTGCCTATATAGCCTACATCATTTCAAATTATAGTAAAAATAAATAACAACAGCAGCATCAATTCCCTACTAAGGGTGAATTGCTTAAATTTCGAGTAGTTTTGTTAGTTCCTTGTGAATTGGACACTTCTATTAGCGGGGTCCTGGCCTGACTCTGAGGTTAATTAGATGTTACCGTGCAGCTGTAGAGACCATTTCTCCTTTAATAATACCACTCGAACTTTCATTTATCTTTTCCAGTTTCTTGCTCACTTGAAAATCTGTTCAGAAGAGATTATAGGCTTGATAGATTGGATAAAAGGGGGTAAAAATCAAATAAAGTCAGTCCTACTTCACACTCACCTATTGAAGAAAGCAGCATGAAAGCCTGAGGGTAGATTGAGCTCAAGCATTCAGTGGAGATTCAAAGTCCTCCTTGATAAATCTATAGTCTACAATCTTTGGTCTTTCCTAAAAGATGGATGATGCAATGGGAACAGGCATATGTCTTCTCTCTGTTCCCCTACTCCAACTTTGCAACTTATTATTACAATTGAAACCCAAGATGGAAAAGCAGATTTTCCAAAATTGTTAGTGTATGGTCGAGGGTTACCAAACTGTTAAGGGGTGCCTGGTCATCCATGTGCCCAAAGGCAAAGGAAGCAGACAAGTAGTGTGAAATATTTTTAATAATATTGATGTCAGGAGAGAGGAGCAAGAGAGAGAGAGAGAGAATTCAAATAATAGCTTCCCAATAAAACTCCACAAATGACCCATCCCTTCATGGAAACTGCCCAGCCAAAATCTGGCCCTAAAGGGGGACCACAGGGGCCCAAATGTTTGCCACAAGCGTAGGGTACCTTCTTGCAGGGAGCCACAAGAAAGGGGTTAGCCTTTCCCAGAGAGCTGGGACAGAAGGAAAGGCTCAAAATGAAAATACTCCATATAATCCACCATGAGGTCAAGATAAAAGCTGTTATTGTCTCTCCCAAGGACTCGGAGCAGCCTCCCACATACCACTCACCCACATGTCTCTTCCAAGTATCTCTACATGTCTCTCTTTCATGTGTTCCCTTCATGCAGTGCCAGGGTGCAAGTCAGGGCCTCAGAAGCAAGACAGCAAGAGCTTGCATGTGTTCAGCTAAAAGACAAATGTGCCTACTTAACTCTGCTCCTAGTTCCCAACAGCCCCCCATTCAGGAAGTCAGGTTCGTGGCACATTGGGAGTTATAATTCTCGGTGCCTGAGATCTCCTCTTTGGAGATGAGGATGGAGTCTGTAAAAACATCAAGGGGTGGAATTCACTCAGGGTGACATTCACCCCAGGCTCAAAGTTTGCTCCTTATTATTCCTTGAACAAAATGTTAAAATGTGACACCAAAATAATGCTATATAATGTCACCCACAACTAATGACTTAAAACAGCAACCATGTGTGATTTCTCAGTTGAGCAGGGTGTTCCCCTGAGTGGGATAAGCTCTTCTCTCTCTTTTTTTTAAAGATTTATTTATTTATGCACACAAGGGCTGGGGTACAGACCAGAGGTGCGGGCAGTGAGAGGATTCACCAGAGACAGAGTGGGGAACAGAACAGACAGATTGACTGAAATGCACTGCTGAGGGGAGCAGTGGGCAAGTCAGGAGAGGTTTGCTGTGCCATGTGGGTTGCTCCCTGGCTGGGGATCGAATTCATGCTGCAGTGTCTGCAGATAGCTCCCACCAGGGAGGCCCAGGATCAGTTCTTCTTAATTGGACTCACCCAAGCATCTGTGGTGAACTAGTGGTCATGATCTGGGGCAGGGACTCACTTGGGTTGGTTTGGCCTTAGTCTACATGATTGCTCATCTTCCAGCAGACTCATACAGGTTAGTGTGAACAGGCTTGTAATCTCTGAGACCTTAGGTCAGAGTTGAAGCCATTGCTCCTCTTACATTTCATTGGCCAAAGCATAACACAAGGGATGGGGGAGCGAATTCTACCTCTTTGTGGGAATAGCTGCAAGTCATGTTGCAAAGGTTGGGGCTACAATGAGGGGTGAAAATTGGAACTACATATGTAATCAACCTATCACAAACTTGCACTATAGTAGCCTATGAAGTCAGCAACAATTGCAAAATACATTTCATTGTTGAAATTACTTGAGACAGCATTGATCATAAATGCCATCAAGATAAAAGTCAGAAGGTCTTCAACATTGTAAGCAAGGACCATCTAAGAAGACATCACATCAGCTCTCATCCCATCCCCCACTCAGAAGGTCCCTTTTTCTCATGGTCTCTGGATCTCAGGGCTTTTTTTTTAACAACTTTTGACAAAAGGTTAACTTGGGTAATTTTTCTGTACCTGAAAAATAATTCTCTTTTTTAATGCAACTCCAGATTTTCATATTCAAAATTGTATCTATGATGGCAAAACCATGGGAAGCTGAGTACACAGATGGACATTAGACAAACCAAGAACACACAAAGGGGGAAATATTTATATTCAGAGGAAGAGATGGCAGTGTTTTTCTGATTTTTTCAAAATGTTCTTTAATATGAGGTTACACTGTCTTACAATAAAAAAAAAAGAAGGGATCTAAATAAGTTGAAAGCAAAGATTAATGAGCATTTATCTTCAATAGTATACATATCATACAACAGCAAAAACTCAGTATTGTCTTTTCATTTTATAATCCTCAAGGCTGACAATGAAATATTCAAATGCCAAGAAACAAAATAGCAGTTCAGAATTATTCTGAAGGAAGAGTTATGTATTCCACTATCATTACTTAATTCATACAAAATGCCTTAAATAAGTGGCTTTCTCTCCCTCTTGTGATTTTTTTTTATTTAGTAGATTTCTATGAATGTGTCTAATGATGACAAGCCAGCAGGCCCATGTGCTGAAGCATATCTAACAATGCAATCACAGTAATTTGAAAAATAACAAAAGACTACTCACGGCTATATATTCTCTGGGTGGCTTTGAATACAAATGCAAAAATTTTGTTAAATGTCACAATTAATGTATCTGAAGCCAAAAAGAAAAACCTGGCTCAGTAGGAAACATTTTAACTTAGAGTGTCAAATATTAAAGTTAACTTAATGTAACAGCAAAGGAAACAAGTTTGATATTTTCCAGAGTTGAGCACAGACCTTTTAATCTTAATCAGAAACTTAATAAAAGGATGCAGCTCCATTTGAATCAGAAGATACAGGCACACCTGGGAGATATTGTGGGGTTGGTGCCAGACCACCATGAGAAAGCAAATATCACAATCGAGACACGTGAATTTTGGGGTTTCCCAGTACATGTGAAAGTGATACTGTACTGTACCATATTGTACCAGACTGTAGTCTGTTATCTTTATTAAAAAAATGTACATATCTTAACTAGAAAATACTTTATTGATAAAAAATGTTAAGCATCATCTCAGCCTTCAGTAAGTTGTTATCTTTTTCCTGGCAGAGGTCTTGCCTCATCAAAGATGGCTGACCGATCAGGGTTACTTCAGGTTACTGAAGTTGGGGTGGCTGTAGCTAATTCTTTTAAAAAGACATAACTAAGTTTGTTGCGTGGATTAACTAAAACTTCCTTTCATGAATAATTTTTCTGTAGCATGTGAGAGCATTTTACCCACCTTTCAAAATTAATTCTTTCGAATGCTATTACTGCTTTATCAGCTAAGTTTATGTGATATTTTAAACATTTTTTAAAGATTTACTTATTTATGCATGCAAGAACTGGGGTACAGGCCAGATGTGCGGGAGAGGGAGAGGATTCACCAGAGACAGAGCGGGAAACAGAACAGGCAGACTGGCTGAAATACACTGCTGAGGGGAGCAACAGATGAGTCAGGAGAGGTCTGCCACGCCATGTGGGTATCTCCGCAGCCGGCAGGTATCGAACCCACACTGCAGAAGTTGCGGACAGCTTCACAGCACTGTGCTCAACTGCCTGCATCACAAGGGAGGCCCAATATTTTAAACTTTTGTTCTCATTTCAGCAATGTTCACAGCATCTTCACCAGGAGAAGTGTCCATCTGAAGAAACCACTTTCTTTGCTCATCCATAAGTAGCAACTCCTCAGTGTCGGTCTGATGAGGAGATCACATCTTCAGTTACATCTAAGTCAGTCATTGCTATTTTCAACACATCTACAGTTACTTCCTCCACTGAAATCTTGAATCCCTCAAAGGTGTTATCAACTTCTTCCAAACTCTTGTCAATGTTGATGTTTTGACCTCCTCCCATGAATTAAGAATGTTTTCAATGACATTTAGAATAGTGAATTCTTCAATTGACTTTGCCCCATCCACAAGAAGGCCATTATTTTCTGTTTCCTAACCACTTGTTTTTCTGCATTGTTTTTCTCATTAAGTGGTTTATGAGATGATGGGATATGGCCATGGAAGGATGTGCTAAATGGCCTGGCAGATCTGCTCTTCATTTGTTTATTTTTAGTCTCTCCCCACTAAAAATTGAGAGGCTGAGAGGGACATATTTTAAATTTTGGTTAAGGACTTTATCCCCAGGATCCATAATAATGCTATACACACCACAGACTTTCTGTCTTCTGGGAGAAGACAGAAATAAAACAAAAAATGGGCAAATGTATCATGTCATATATCATGTAATCGAATAATTTAAGTTATAAAGAAAGCTAAAGCAGATAAGGAAACACCGAATGATGAGGGAGAGGTGGAGCCTACAAACCACACACACAATTTAGGAAACCAGTACCAACTTATTATTTGACAACCTACTTTTTTCCCTAATATATAGCCTTAATATCATTTTATATCAGTTAACACTTCCTTACAACTTTTTTTAATGACTTCTTAAGATTCCATTGTATTGATGGACTATTGTTTAAATAACCAATCTGGCACTGTCAAGTATTTCGATGGCTTCCATTTTTTTCACTAGTTAGTTTTATTTAAGTGGCCTGATATCTAATAGGGTTTTTAAGTACTTAAAATGTGGCTCAGTCAGACTTGGATGCT
Source organism: Talpa europaea (assembly GCF_964194135.1). Classification (NCBI taxonomy): domain Eukaryota; kingdom Metazoa; phylum Chordata; class Mammalia; order Eulipotyphla; family Talpidae; genus Talpa; species Talpa europaea. Next base: position 114,068,410 of record NC_140071.1, read on the forward strand.
GTAAGTATAAGATACACAACAAACTTCCAAATCTTACTACCAAAACAAGCATGTAAATATCTCATCAGTTATTCATTGTATTTATCATAAAACAATAGTATTTTAGAGATATTGGGTTAAATAATGTGTTGAAATTAATTTCAACTGTTTCTTTTTACTTTTTTAATGTGGCCCATAGAAAATTTAAAATTACACACAAGGCCACATTTTTTCTCTTGAACACTGTTCATCTAGACTCTTGAAGGAGGAAACTGAAATGTGATTAATTATTCATTACTTTGCGCTAACAAGCTATTCTTTCAGAAACCAACACAATCCAAGGCTCCTGGCCTTTCATATTACGGTCTTAATATGTTTGATTTGATGCTTCCTTCCAATTACTTTGAAGAAATAAGAATTTTTATGTTGCTACATATAGAAAGCAGCTTTTGCATTTTCTATGTCTATTCTGATACTGTTTGTGCTATTGGATCCCCAACCTACATGGAATCTTTGAAATGAGTGGGTGCTCCCTGTATTGATCCTGCAGGAAGGAACAAGTGATGAAACTCAGAATGTGGGCCCTAGGCAGCCAGATGGGGAAACTCTGATATTTTATTCATGAAGACACTCTCCTACCAGAAGCACAAACATGCCCTCTCCTATGACCAATTTTAAAGAAAGAGGCATCTCTTGTGGAGTCACATCAGAATATGAATAAACTGCAATCCACAGACTGTCCTGTGATTCGTATGATAGTCTGTGTTGCTCTCTTTTCTTTTCCCTAAACCTATAATAAGTTTCAATCAAATGCTATATTGCATCTTAACTCTATTGTCAGGTAGCAAGGGAAGAATAAAATATTCAAGCATAAATAAGAGCACATGCTGGGTTTTCTTTTCTTTTTTTCCACTTACAAACATACCTTTTCCATTTCCCTGGTGTTATGTATTTTCCCAGTTATTTGTGATGGCTGCATAATATTCCATTGCACAAAAATATTAAAGTTGTCCATGTCTTCTACTGGATTTCCAGTCATACTTCTTTTCTTTCTTTTCTTTCCTTTTCTTCTTCTTTTCTTCATACTTCTTTTCCTCTCTCTCTCCTTTCTTCCCTCCCTTCTTGTCTTCCTTCCTCCTCCCTGCCTCCCTGCCTCCATTCCTTCCTCTCTATGGCTGGGCTGGGAATAGGACCCCTTGGCTTACTTTCTGGGCAACCTTCTCTTTCACCCACTCTCAGCCTCCATTTCATTTTCTCTTTATTAGTATCAAAACAAATGTTATAAAAAAAAAAGTTACATATATAACATATACACACACAAACATAGATAGGTCTAGAGAGATAGTAATACCTATGATGCACATATTGATATACATTCAGATATATGTTGGTTTGTGTTTAGCTATATCTGAAATAGATATATAGTTGCATATCTGGAATTTATATGAATATAGTATATGTAAAATGGAGACATGTTAGTATCTATCGATAGATATCAATTTACATATTTTATAGATAAGTAGACAAAGTTCTCAGAAGATAGCAGACTCTCCTCAAATGTTAACCCATCACACATACATCCCACACGCTCTCAATCACCCTCCTTTTTTCACACTTGAAAAAATAAGAACCAGCTGATTTAAATTATAATCCTCCAGCAGCGCTCATGCCTGAAGAATTGGTACTTTCAGAGCCTGGGAAGCCTTCTCAGCCTGCTGGGAGACAGAACCAGCAGTGTGAGGCTTTCCCAGCCACTTGGTTTGCATCAAACAGATGCCCACAAACCTTTCATTCATAGGCGCCTGGGCCCTGGGCTGGAGTAACAGAGCGGACTGGAAATAACCAGGGCTTTTATGCACTTAGACGCTCAATAGCATTTCTGTTTTTTCTCTGGGAAGGCTGCTCTTGACTTCACAGCAATGATTACATTTTTTACATGAATATTAATTTCGAACATATATGGGTACCCAGGTTTTACTGGTGGACATCAAAATTGGCCTGTCTGTCATTTTGTCACTACTCATGAGGCATCTGGACACAGCAGCTAGGAGGTCAGATTTTCCGGGATGGGCACCTCCATTTCAAATACTCTGTCCCATCAGATCCTCTATTTCATATCTCCTATTGGGGCCTGTGTCAGGCTATGTGTCCAGACTGGGTCTTTGACGTTAAGGTCACCCGTTAGAGACAGAGGAGAAAGTAGGACATCCTTTTCTTCTCAAACTTCAAAGAAAATTATTTATGACAAAAACAACATGAAAGCAGTCAACATGACCAGAAATTTTACTGAAAGAAAAATTCACCCCTGAACCAAACACCAAGAAAACAAAATATTTCCTTTTTTCAACATGCCCTTCGCCATCCTTAATTTGTGAAATATTTGTGATCATAGCATAAAAAAAAAGGCAATGCCAAGGCTGTGTGAGCTCCCAGGCCTGCACTCTCCCACCCTCTTGCCTGACACTTCTACCCAAATACATACAAGCAAACCGTAGGATGCCAGGGCTCCTACCCAACCCACCTGCAGATGGACAAAATGAAAGCCCCCAAACTCTCAATCAATCAGTGTTCCCAAACATCACCTCCTGCCTGTTTGGCGCTCTTCTAGACACAAAGTAGGGGTGAGGAGGAGGGGTTTAGGAAAGAGACAGCCGTGGTCCTAACTCTCCAGGGGCATTGCCATGGTAACAGGAAGGAGGGCTGCAGGGGAGGAGGGAAAAGGGCACAATTACAGTGAGAGGCCAGGGCCCAACTGGGGTCTCACCCCTCTTCGTGTGTGCAGGAGGCAGTTGCCTTCTTTGTCCTTTGTGAATGGAGCCACTGATCAGAGGTTCTGGGGCAGTTTCCCAAAAGTGTGTCATGAGAACAAGGCGAGATGTTATGTGCTCAGCAGAAAAAAAATTCCATAGCCAGATGAGTGGGGATATGAAGATTAAAGAAAAACAAACTGGTTTCTTTTCACTGGAGATCTCAGAGCACTTTCCCTACCCAGGGGCAGCATGGATCTCACCCAGGCTCTGGCGCTCACCACACTGCCCAAGCTTGTGGGTCACAGGAGTGTCTCAAGGAACCAGCGTCCGAGGAACACACTTTGGAATATTCATTCTTAAGCCTCCCTGCAGACCATAGACAAGACTCTCTCAGATATTATTTAGTCTAAGAAATCCTTTCCCTTGTGTACCTCCCCATGCTTGGAAAAAGGAAGAATTGAAGGTTGTAGATGTTAGACTGGCGTGAAAGGGAGAAGTCACTGACTTCTGACTGACAAGAGATGTCACTGGCAGAGCATCTTCTGTGCTTTCTGCACTATGCTCGCAAGGGAGTTGCTGAGCACCTCATGTGTTGCTTAACGGTGGTGATTTCGTCGTTGTGCAAACATCATAGAGTATAATTTATACAAACCTGGGTGGTATAGTCATATTCACCTGGAGTATATATATATATTGTAGTTGTATATACATATATATATACACACACATAAGCACTGTCATATATGTAGTCTGTTGTTAAAAACAACTACAATGGCCTCTATTGTAACCCAAATCAACTGCAGCCCCCAAGGAGAAGGTTCTACAATCCAGCTCCATGGCTACTAGCCTAAGGTGTTACAGAATTCCCAGTCTTTTCCCATTCCTTCTCTTTCTGAATCCCTTTTATGCAGTATCTATGGGAGCCTGGTGAATTAGGTTAAAAAAAGCCCTACACTTCAACCTTCAAAGCTTTCTTAGATTGTTTTGCTTTCCCTCTAATATTTCTCCTGTATATTCCTTAGGTCACTCCACCCTTCCACCCTCTATCAGTGATTCCTAAGCTTGGCTGCACATCAAATTCATCTGAAGTTTATAAAAATAAACCCAGTGGCCAAACTTAATCCCAGAAAAATAAAATCAGCATCTCTGGGGGTGATTCAGGCATCAGTAATTTTGACAGTTCCTCAAATGACTCCAGTTTGCAACAGAGTCCAAGGACAGAATTTTCTCTTTTGGCAAGTCTGGTCTCTCAGGAAGCAGGTTCCTCTCCATCTGGAACCCAAGTCATCCTTTATCTTGAGCCAAATGTCTTCTCTCAAGGGTAACCAACCCTAGTTGACTGATGACTCTCTTTACAACCAAAGAATTTTTTAGAACCATCATGGGAATACAGCTTTAATTCAATTCCTCTGAGTAGTTCCATACCCAATCCATACATTTGGGTGTGGAATTAGGCAGGCAGAGCATGAACTTGCTTCCAAGAGGCTAATCACAGATGATCTTTGGCTTTCAATGAGTTTTGTCAATTTCCAAGTTCTATTGCTAACCCTAATTTCATCATCTTGGTGCCTTAACTTACATCACTACTAGGAGTGACCTCCCCATTCCAGAGCACTTTTCTTATCAGAGAAGCACAAATGAAGAACATTAGCTTCCCTGCAAGATTTTAGTCTATATTTTAACCATAGGGATGTTCAATTTAAAAAAAAAAAGTTTAGATATTACTGTTCTAAGTAATTATATTACAAAATCTCAGAGTACATAGAAAGCCAGTGGTTGACTTGAAATGAGAAGGAAATAGTGAAAGTAGGAAGGTTTGGTCAGGGTCTATACAGCACTATTGAGAAACAGGGTGTCCTGACTAGAAGAATGCTTATCAGAGACATATCAAAGTGTGTCCAGCCATTATGGCTCAAACATCAATTCCTTAAAGTTGTCCAGTACCCTATTTCTGAGTGGTACTCATAAGGCAACCTTCTGACAGTAGCTAACTTCCTACATAGACTCTCCTATAGGGAGACCATGTATAAATCATGATTCCAGCTTTGTTTTAGCAACATTGCAAATTCATAAATTAATTTCCTGGCTTATAGGCAATTTGGTGACTTGGGTTAAGGTTTCAGGTAAGTTGGGTAAATGTTAGTGCAGTCTCTGGAACTGATCACCTCAGAGGGAACTTGAGAATTTGGTCTTCTCTGAAGTCCTGTCCTAGATGACTTCTTATCACACCACTATGAGGTCCTTTCCAAGCCATTGGCTTCTCTCTTTGGTATCATCTCAATACATATAGACCTTGGTTTGTATAAATACCAAATAGACCAGTTTTTCTTAGTCTGCCTGTACCTTCAGGAAAACAAGAAGTAGATCTCATTGTTAGGTACATAGTTACAGAATCCTATAGAACACATAAAATGAAGCTATAGGTGGAAACAATCCAAATGTCTTTCTTCAGACAAATGGATAAAGAAAATACGGTATATTCATGCTATGGAATATTATTTGGTCACAAAAAAGAATGAAGTTCTGATATCTGCTACAACATGGAAGAACCTTGAAAATGTTATGATAAGCTAAAGAAGCCAGTTGCAAAAGACCACAAGTATGTTTCCATAAATATTAAATATCCAAAGCAAGGAAATCTTTAAGTATAGAAAGCAGATCGATGATTGCCAGGGCTGAAGAAGGAGGATTTTTGGAGGAAGGCGGTTGATAGTTTAGAAATACTTATAGTACTTAAGAGATAGTTATAGTACTTCTTTTGAGGGCATTAAAAAATTCTATAACTGGGGATGGTTATACTTTTCTGTGAACATACCAACAACCATTGAATGGCACACATTAAATGGCTGGAGTGGTATGTAAGTTATATTTCAATAAAGCTCTTTTTAAAAGTTGAGGTATTTGATGAACAAATCAACATTTCCTCTGGGTCTTTTCATCAGAATTTTTTTCCCATTGGTTATGTTTTGCTTCCTGTAATTATTCTCTGATGCACAAGATTTAGACTTGTCATTGGGGTCCACAGAGGTCATCTTCTGAGGCTGACAATCCACACCTCAATTCACAATTTATAATGGAGTTATGAACAAAGGAATCCTGATCGCTACCTCCACCTTGCTGTAGTTCCTATAACTCCAATATGACAAACATTTCACAATCAGAAATTCCAAAAAGATGATAATCTTGATTTTTAAAAACTTCACCTAAATTACATAGAAAGATTTGGAATCACAGATTTTCATACCTAGAAGATCTCACAGAATTTAAAGCTTTGATTTAGTACTATCATTGCATTGGTACAGGGGGATTGGCTAACTCCCTCCACATATAATATTGTATAGAAATTTCCTCTGTCCTCTCTCATCCATAAATCCACATACAGAGTGTCCATTGGCCACTGTCTCCCAAAGACCTTTACTTGTTTCTTCTCTTCTCTCCTCTCGAAACTCGTCCTAATTCAGAAAGCTTAAAATTGTCTTCCTATGTGGCAGGAATTTGGATTTACATTCTGTACATTTTTCTAAGTAGGAAAAAATTATTGCTTGGTCTTCCAGGATCTAGTACTGAATATTTAAAGAAAGCTTTGGAATTTGGGGGAAAAAAATTCTCAAATGCCTGTTTCTGGCAATTCAATGAGTGGCTTCCCTAACTATTATTGTTCAAATGGCTATTAAGTGTCTATTTTGAGGTCAAAACCTCAAGTTTGACTTCTTTTTTCTCTCCACATTCTAATCCTGATCCTGAGGGGATTTGTCTCTGGTTGCATATTTGGAGATAATGAAACACACACACACAAGCACAGTACCATTTACACATTTAAAAACTTGCTGATAGATAAGATTTCTACTCAAACTTCCTATGATTTTATGATTTTGTCCCAACTAGCCCTGAGTCTTCTGTGCTCCCTTCAATCTTCCTATGATCCCTAGGTGGCACTTCTTACTCATCCCCACCTCCTCTTTCCATCTTTCCCAAATGTTTGGGTGGTCATCCTCTAAAACCCTCTCCCAATGTGTTGCCAATGAGAGAAGAGAAAGGCCACGTGGTCCCTGTGTTCTGCATCACAGCCTAAACAAAGCAATACATTCTTTGTGATCATTTGTTTTTGTCTTGAAGAGTCATGCATAGACTCCAATCTCTTCAAAAACTGATCAGTTTCTTTTAAATTTTACTAAAAAGTTTTAAAGCACATAGCAAATGTATTTAGCTTGTTGCTAATAAAAGTTTTAAAGCACATAGCAAATGTATTTAGCTTGTTGCTTCCATTATAAATCCTAGTCTTGGTATACAGAAAATTCTTTAAATTCTATGTATTTTTTTTAAAGATTTATTTATTTTTATACAAGAGCAGGGGTACAGGCCAGAGGCGTGGGAGGGTGAAAGGATTCACCAGAGACAGGGCAGGGAGCAGAACAGACAGACAACCGAAATACACTGCTGAGGGTGGCAGCGGGTGAGACAGGAGAGGTCTGCTGTGCCAGGTGGGAACCTCTCTGGCCAGCCAGGAATCAAACCAGTGCTGCAGAGGCTTCAGACAGCTTCACAGCGCTGAGTTCAACCCACTGCACCACCGGGGAGGCCCTAAATTCTATGTATTTATTTCACAAGTGATACCTTACTGAAATATCTTATTTGTTCTAGATTATGTTTGGGAATGGGGAGGGAGAAGTCATTCATATTCATTATTTATCACATTGCTTGACTCATATCACATTGCTTGCCCATAGCCAGTATCATTCTCAATGGCAAAAAGCTGAAAGCATTTCCATTAAGATCTGGAACAAGACAAGGACATCCACTCTCACCACTGCTTTTCAATATAATACTGGAAGTCCTAGCCAGAGCAATAAGACAAGAGAAAGACAGACAAGGAATCCAAATAGGGAAGGAAGAAGTTAAACTATCACTATTCGCAGATGTTATGATAATATACATAGAGAACCCCAAAAACTCCACAGAAAAACTAAACTAATCAATCAGTTTAGTAAAGTGTCAGGATACAAAATCAACATGCAAACATCAGTAGCCTTCCTATACACAAACAATAAATCTGAAGAAGAAATTTTTAAAAATCCCTTTTATTATTGAAACAAAAAAATCAAATACTTGGGAAAAGCCTAACAAAAGAGGTAAAGGACCTATACAAAGAATTGCTAGCAGAATTCCTCTCCTTGGCATTGCTGGAGGGTCCCCATTATCTTGTCACCCAGGGAAGGCTCTCAGCTCTTAAAAGTTGCCCTGAGCTCCTTGCCATGTGTCTCCCCATAGATGGTCTTACACTTCCAATCTGATTTCTCCCCAAGCCCAGTGAAAGGACTCATGTGGATAAGGCCTAGCCCAAGAGAGGTGTAATCTCCCTCTTCTGATGTGCAAAGTCCCTCCACAGAGGCACCTAATTAGCCTTTAACTAAGTAATGAATGGAAAAGTTGCAAGTACATCAAGGGCTGGGAATTCTGGGGTCATCTTAGAGTTCTGCCTTCCACAGGCAGTCAGAAACACCCAGGTATGGATGGGAAAGGCTGAAAACAGCTGGCCTACTGCCTGCTTCCCCTGGCATTCTTGGGGGAAGGTGCAGAGTGTCTGGGAGAAGCCCACGCCTGATACTGCCACTTCTAATACGAGCAGGACAGACGTGGTCAAGATGGATAATCAGATGAGACTTCAGCAGCACTTTGGGCTTCTCAAACCTCCCTATGGTGAGCAGATGACTCAGAAGCACCCGGGCCTGGGGAGTATACCTGCAGAGGTGTGGGGACCGGCCCTGAGGGCAAAGTAAAGGGAGCATGTGGAAAGTTTGACATCAAAAGCCCCAAGCCAAAACCAGAGACTCCACTCTGTGGACCCCAGGGTGGGAGCTCAAGTGGCCTCCCCACCTGCCCAGTCCTGCTAAGCTCAAGTGAAGCAGACAGGATCCAGAGAATTCCACAGAGATCCAAAGATCCAGCTCCTTTTCTCTGTTGTGAATCAGCTGAGCCACACTTCCCCCCATTTTCTTGGAGAAGAAATAGGAGCAGCTGGGATTGGAAAGTCTGAGCAAGGACTCCAAAGAGATTACAAGGGATTCTGGGCACAGGAATTTGAGCTTTAAAACTGGAAAATTCCTAATAAACACTTTATCCTAGATATATGGTTTAAACAATGAAATACCACCAAATTGAGTCATGCGCGCGCGCGCACACACACACACACACACACACACCCTCCAAAAAGATCACATCAATAGAGAGAATAATAAGCTAATAAGCTACATTTCTTTGTTCACCTAAATTGTAGTGCTAGTAAATTTCCAACCCTACCTGACTATTTTTCTAAACACTTTCATCTACTTTCTAAGCATTTGCCTCATCCTCACAATATAGACAGGGATTATGGGGACCATATGAAAGATGAAACTAAGAGACTTGCCTCAAAGAACATGACTAGCGAGAGCTTTGCAGCGCCAGCCTGGGAACCAGATTTTCTGATTCCTATTTTTCAGAATCTAAGCGTTTGCCACCTAGACTAATCTTTTTTTGTAGTTTGCTTAACTTCGTTAATAAATTAAACCCTGTATATTCATCAATGTCAGTTACTATTCATTATGTGTCCACTGACTGCACAGTGTGTTCAAGACCACAGGCAGACCTGGTCACAGCTGAATGGCATCTGCCTGCATGGGCCTCACCTGCCTCTCTTTGCGGATGACAATAGAAAGCCAGAACAAAGAGCAGGTCCAGCCAGAGCACTAGCTCTATGCGATGCTTCCCTCTTGTGGCCAACTTGCTGATTGGACAGGAAGTAAGGAACTGAAAAGACTTGCTTGGGGATTACCAATCTATACGTGGATAAGAAGTCTGGACCTGGGTATGGATATGTTTTCCCTGAACCTCTGCTCAAAGATTTCACACGAAATCCTTACCTTGCAAGTAAGGGAGATGGAGGTTTGGCTGCAAAAAAGCTGAGTATACACAAAATGCAGTCTCTGACCTTCAAATTCCAGCCAGGAACCTTATCCCTGCTCATGATGTCGGCAACGGCTCTCTGCACCTTGATGATTTCTGTAGATTGTGGCAATGGCTGATATCAAAGGAAAGCTGGGGAGAGACTTAGCTGATGGCTAACCACCCCATAATCTTCATCAGAGCTGCCCTGAAACTGTCCTTGGTGTTCTTCTCCTCCCTTATGTATACAAGGTTCCCCTACTTTTTATTTATTCTACCTTGCGCATTAGCCTCTTTTGCTTTTACAAAAGACCTACATTGGGGGCCTCCCCGGTGGCGCAGCGGTTGAGCGCTGGGTTGAGAAGCTGCCCGCAGCCTCTGCAGCGCCGGTTAGATCGTGGTCCTACATGGCGCGCAGACCCCTCCTGCCCCCTGCTGCTCCCCTCAGCAGTGTACTTTGGTCCTTCTGCCTGCTCTGCTCCCTGCTCTGGCTCTGGTGGATTCTCTCACCCTCCCGCACTTCTGACTGTACCTAGTGTGCTTGTATAAATAAATAAATAAATCTTAAAAAATAAAATAAATCTTTAAAAAAAAAAAAAAAGACCTACCTTGGTACCTGTTTTTAGTAGCCCAAAGAAAGTTGAGAGGATTTCCGTTTTTTCAAGCTTATGCAACAAAAGTCAAAAAGCGACACTAGCATTCAGCTACTGTTTTGCAGCAGCCATACCAGAGACTGAGCAGCCAGAGGCACTGCTAAAGCGCCTTCCCTGGCACTACTTTATACGGGGTGAGTATTTATCGTGTCATTCCTGCTTTTACTGTCAGAGTTATTTTAGGTTTTATGTATTATTTGGTATGATTTGGTAGGTTATTTTCTGGGCCTGGGAACACTCAAAAAATTTTTCATGTAGATGAATGGTAATAGTTTCTTCACTTTATGAAATCATTTCAGGTTATGAAAAGTTTCATAGGAACACTCTACTTTCGAATAGGGGGAACCTATATATTCCTTCAATTTTATATAATTTGAATAAAAGCTTTTCTAGAAAGCTGCTATTTTTATTTATCTTGGTAAACAAAGAGAGCTTGAAGATTGGTCCCCTAGGATCCCCTTCCAGCTGCCTTGCCACTTCTAAGTCCTCATTGTTTATTATCCTGATGCCATCGCAGGCTGCACACTCATAAGGACCACAACCTCACTCATCCATGCTGACCTAGTTCGGGAGCCTGCAGGATGATGAATAGGGGCCATGTTTAATACTTAGCCTACTCTACAAGGGCAGAACCAGCCTAAGATGGCCGAGGTAGAAAAATGGTGGAGGGAAAAATAGAAGAGTCAGCAGCAAATTCTTGAATTTTTTTCTTTTTAAAATCAGAAGCCCCAAAGACACAGCGCTGTGGTAACTAATGGATGTTAAAAATTGTTTTGACTGAACTTACACTGTTGGTCCAGTGTAAAACTGAGTGGAGATGAGGGTCAGAATTGAGAAGGAAAATACATTCCTATTGGTGTCCTAAATAAAAAAACTTACCTTCCATCCCTCTCGTCAGTCCAGATTCCACTGTCACCTATATTCATAGGTCAGATTCCACTTTCACCTATATATATTTTTAAAATGTTCAGCATTCTTTTTTTAAAGATTTATTTATGCATACAAGAGCTGGGGTATAGGCCAGAGATGGGGGGGAGCGGTGAGGGATTCAACAGAGACAGAGTGGGGAACAGAACAGGCAGACTGACTGAAATGCACTGCTGAGGGCAGCAGCGGGCAAGTCAGGAGAAGTCTGCTGCGCCCTGTGGGTTGCTCCCTGGCCTGCTGGGGATTGATTGAATTCGTGCTTTAGAGGCTACGAATTGCTTCATAGTGTAGTGCTTAACCCCTTGCTCCAACAGGGAGGCCTGCTTTCACCTATATTCATAATACTTTTTCTAGTTGCATCCCTGATGAGAATTCTGTGAAATAATTATTTAGGTACTTATTTTACTAGGTTTTTTTCTACCATTGAACCATAATTTAGGACAGGGATGTCAACAAATGTTAATGAGCAAATAAATGAAGCATTGTGTCATCAAATGAATATGTGCCAAGTGCTCTGTCAGCTATGATAGACACAGAAAGGAACAAGTTAGGGGACCTGCCTTCAAGGAACTCACAATTGGGCAAATAATTCAGAAGCTGAAGAAGTCTTCAAAAGGCAAGAATGATGAGGTATGGGAGCCAAGGGCCATCTAGTATTTAGGGGCACACAGATCTTATTCCTTAAAGAACAATGACAACTCACTAAATGAACAGGTGGAGATCTAAGGACAGAGCATTCAATGCAGAGAGAACTAGGTGTCAGAGCCCGAGACAAGAAAGAACTTAACTTATTGCAGAGAGCACGGCTGGGCCAGAGGAAAGGGGACGATGGTACAGAGTGACGTGGGACAACCAGATCACACAGGGTCTTGCTCTTGAGTTGAACTTTTCCCTAAAGACAATAAAAAAGTCATCAATTAGTGTGACACTGTGGAGTGACACGATCAGATTTGCAGTTGTTTTTTTCTTTAATTAATTTCTCTGGCTGCTGTGTGGACATGGATTGGAAGGAGGGAATGGTGAACAAAGGTAGACCAGAGGGCTGTGGGGTTGTCCATATGAAAGGGGATGTGGGCTTGACCTTGAAGTTAGCCATGGAAATGGAGAGAAGAGGAAGGATTCAGGGGTGACTTAGTAAGTAGGACTTAGAAAGCATAAGAACAAAGTAAGGTGTAAGGGATGATTTTTCCATCCTGAAAACTGAGCAACTGAATCATGGCCATTAGAAGAAGAGCAAGTCTCCCAGCTCATTTGGAGACCTCTTGAATGCAAGGGTGCTATATGTCCTCCACAAGGAACTATCAAACCAGTCATTTGCCATATGGGTCTGGAATTCACATAGTAAAGAGGAAAGCATAGAAATAATAATAATAAAAAAAAACATGTTGATGGTAAATGAAGCTAAGTGAATTCAGTAAGAGAAGCATTGGGACTCCACATAACTGCCATTGAATAGACAGGCGTTCAGTGACAGTAGGAAGACAAAGCAGCAACTCTCTGTGTGAAAACTCTTGCATTTTGTTTTCTAATCTCTGCAGTCTCCTGGACATCAAGAGTTGAATTCTCATACGCAGTAGAGGCTGCTAGTTGCCCACCCACATCCATTCTCCCTTCAGCCTTTGTAACATACTGGTGTAGTGGCAAGGGTCTCAGTGTATCCCACTAGAAAACTGCATTTCCCAGCATCCTTTGCAAGAAGGAATAGCTAATGGCGTACAAATGATGTTGTTGAATAAGACTGCTGAAAAAGCCATCCTAAGTGATCAGACTCAACAAGGAATAATGTGCTCATTTGATCTTCTACTTTCTTTTCCTTCTTTTATTTTCTCCCAGAAACTTGAGTCTAATGTCTGGGGTTTTGGTGGCCATCTTAAATCATGAGTAACTCCTGAAGATATTATAGAAGACACCTACAAAGAATAAGAAAATGTATGGGAGGATAATTCCTGGCTCTCTGATGACTGTGAAACTACAATACCAGCTCAGGTGACTTGCAGGCTTCCTTGATGTGAACTAAATCTCTAAATTGTATGAAATGCTGATATTTGGATTTTGTCATTTATGCAGTTAAATGCAATCTAATTGATAGATCATTCATGTGATAATCAGACTAGACAATGAATTCAAAAAAGAGACCACATAGGAATTCCCAGGAAAGAATAAAGCAGGTTAGGCTGGTGCATGAAGGAAAAAATTGTGCTTTCATATATCATCAGGGAAAATTTCCACATTTCTTTCAATGTCTTGAACTGGCAGTGCAACAACGGAAGTAAATCATCTCAAATACCTTCCCTTGGGAGTCTATTAGCAATTGAGCGCCTTTGAAACTCAAGGGAATGGTAATTCCACTTACTGAAAAGAAATACAAAAATAGTGCTCCTTGTGATTAAGCTCTAACAACTATAATTGAATAATTGCAAAGTTAAGAATATTTCAGAGACTTTAGAAAATGCAAGTGTCTTATCTGCGTGGGGTGCACACCCATCGTGCACAAAGTCTCTCACCAAATTTCCAGAAAAGAATACATATTTAAAATACATATGTATTTTTATATTATGTATTATATGTATGTGTATGTGTACACATATAAATTTCGTGTTATTCTCTGCTCCCGTTAATCCACTAATTCTTCTAGAATAATTTGAAGGATGACTGACTTAGATAGGGAGTAAGGGCTGAAATCCAGCCTGTGATTAGCTCCCAAAGACTTCCCAGGAATCAAACAGGTGAGCCTGGAAGCAGTGGCACTTTTTGTGATCCTTCACCCATAAAAGATTCTTTAGCAATTGACATAAAGATGCTTGATGTACTAGCTTGATGGCTGCATGGCCCACCTTATCCCCCTTGATTTAGATTGCATTCAAGAAGTTGAGGGATAGGAGTCTCTCCAAACAGTAGGAAAGAGAAGAAGCTCTTTGAGGGATTGGTATAAAAAAATTAATCCAAGCAGACAAATTTGGGTAATCCACAGCAGAGTCATACATGCCAAGTAAATATAACCCCAAATGAAAGGAAAAACATCTCACTTCCTACCAAAACTAAGGAAATGAGGATGTGGTCGAAAGGGGAAATTTTATTAATATCTTCAGAGCTTCTGTTGCTCTGTAGCAACCCCTTGTGGTGCTTGAAACAATCTGCAATCCAGTGCCTCTATTCCAGGCGCTGCTCCTAGCTACAAGAGGTTTGAACTACAAGTGACTGATATTTTGAATGCATTACCCTGTCCTGAACATAAGAATCTTAAAACTCCTTCAAGAAATAGTTAACAGTAAACTAAAACCAGCAATGAGGAAGCTCAATCTTTAAGAAAACCAATCCAGTTAACTCTCTTTCTCTCTCTCTTTCTGTCTGTCTCTCTCTCTCTCTCTCTCTTTTCCCCCCAACCCCTGCAGTTCCATCTCTATTTTTTTTCCATTCTGCAAACATTTAATAAGATCTGCCCTATGACTCTGGCTCACATGCAAAAATAGGTACAATGTCCTGACTTTATAAGACACCATTGGTGATGGGCAGGGACCAGACCCTGGAAAGCCTTTCATATTCTGCCAAGAAATCTGAGGAGCTAGGAAGGCATGTAGCCTCACTAAGCAAGGTAGAGATGTACTCAAATCTGTACTTCACAAAACATCGTTCTGGAAACAGGGTGAAACTGAGTGGGGTATGAGTATAGGGGAGAATGATGGATTAGGAGACTAGGAAGTCAAACAGTGTGACCACGGTGAGGGTGGTAGGCTTAAAGAAAGATGAGGATGAATTGAGGAGATATTTGGGAATAGAACTGGAAACTCAGCAGATGAATCAGCAACCAATTAACTGGTATTTTCAATACACTGATGGTGCCCACTTAGGGGGTTTGGAGTAGGATGGAACATCATGTGGAGACAAGAAGAAGAATTTGTTAAGGCATTTAAATGGTCCCAGGGAATGAGTGTTGCCACCAAGATTTGGGCCTGTACTGATGCCACTTTGTTCTGTACTTCCTTGGATTCTGTATTTACCTATTTGGCATCCATTAATCACAGGGCCAAACAGCCAAAGTTGTTACCTTTCACTTGCAATCCAGCTTTTGTAGGTGCACAAAAATTATGTCACAAACTCTCCAACCAATCTCAAGTCCAAGGCTAAACCACCTCACACATCAAGTCATTATTTCCCCTGCTCTAAATCAATCCAGAGCCAGATACTGGATGACTAGGGACAACCCCTAAGACCCAAAGCCTGCTGAGATTATTCAAATTAGTTGGGCCTAACTTGTTTACTCTGCCCTGTCTTGCTTTCTGGTAGAAACCCCAATAAGGCCGATATACATTCCTCTTTTCCTTCTGACCCCACACTGACTCTGGTGCTTCCAAATGTGGCCCTACACTGTATTATGTGTCCTTCCTCTCAAAAATGTAAGTAATAAAAATCTTCTTTCAATAGTATTGGGCTGTGAATCATTGTCTAGTCTCCACTATAAGTTTACACCTGAGCACAAATTACACATCTTCCTTAAAAATTCTAGACATAACTACTTTCGAATTTCTTTGCCTCAGCTAAAATATAATAATAATAATGAGTTACTTCATGTGATTGTCATGAGGCTTATTTAAGATATGTCATAAATCTTTGCACATGATAAGCATGCTATTATTATCATTAGTCCTCAGGAACCTGATCTGTGGTAAATCAACACAATTGTGTTTTTTAAAAATTTAAAATTTAAAAAATTTTTAATGAATCTGCTTTGCTAGTGCTTTTTCCTCACAAAAACAGCTTCTGATTTTTTTCATATAATACACTCAATGAATCATATTCATTCTGGGTGTAGGGTTTCTAATCATAAGCCATGTAAATTCATGTGGTGTGACTAAAGCAATAGATGTAGAGCTACAATGAGCTAGATTGGTTGATTTTACTTGAGGAAATGTCATATACAAAACTCTGCTTTTAAAAAAGAAAAAAAGATTTCCATATTTATTTTAAAAATGACTAGAGAATGATCATTCTAGTTAAAACTTTTCATGATTCCAACTCAATAGAACTTGACTATTAAGTCTTTGCTTAAATCAAGTTATTAACTATTAAAAACTTTTGTTTTTAAGATTTATTTTATTTATGCAAGTGCTGGGGTACAGGCCAGAGATGCAGGGGTGAGAGGATTCACCAGAGAGAGAGCAGGGAACAGAACAGGCAGACTGAGGAAACACACTGCTGAGGGGAGCAGCAGGTGAGACAGGAGAGGTCTGCCTTGCCATTCTCGACAGCTGACCAGGATCGAACCCGGGCTGCAGAGGCTGCGGACAGCTTCACAGTGCGGGGCTCAACTGCCTGCGCCACCAGGGAGGCCCTACTAAAAACTTCTTACCAGATTTTTAACTATTGTTGTTCCAAAACAATGATTTGGCAACAAAAATGGAATACATGATTTTGGTGGAAAGAGAAGGAAGATAGTCTGCAAAGGAGAGAAATAGAAGGAAATTGGCCTTTTCTAGCAGCAAAATGATATTATTATTATTATTATTATTATTATTATTATTCCAAGACATAATAGTTTCAATATAAAACCTTCCATAACTTCAAGATGCTGACAAGGAAAGACTTGCCCAAGACCAGTTAGAGTATCAAAATCAAGATGGTGACTCTATTTCAAAGAATTTAGCATGAGGAAATTATAGATTTCCTGGAGCATTTAACTGGCTCCCCTTTTCAGAATGAAAGCAAATTATAGCAGGATCATGACCAGGGGGAAGTGAGGTGAATTTGATGCAATATTTACGGAGGCATTTGGGATTCCAGACTCTAAAAGTGCCCCCCGGTCCCTACCCTACAGTACAGATACGAGGATAAAGAATTTCCATGCTGGCATCATTGACATGGAGGAGCTCTATCAAGTGGCTAGCCCTCAGCTGAAGCATAATCATAATGCAGGCTATTGTGTACTGTACTCCATGCTGAAGCACGCCTCTATGGATGAACTGGGTTCTTTGCCAAGCAGCCCCCATCAAAACCAACTAGAATCCCGAAATTGAAGAGGAATTGAGACGAAACAATGTTTGCTTATTCATACCAGAAGTGGAACAAATTCTCAATCTTAGTGAGGTAAAAGTCAGTTTTTGTGAGAAATTTGCCTCAAGTTCTACAGATACACATGTGTGTTTCTGACAAAAACAGCCACCACCCAAGACCACCCATGTACTTAATTCCAGTAGTGCTCAGGATCAGAAATTCCTGTGCTTCTAGCTCTTCTTCTTTTGCCTCACTCCAGACTTCAACAGCAGAGCTGCCAGCTAAACTCTGGATTTTATTAAAAATAAGGAATGTCATTTTTGCCATAAATCTGAAAGGGATGTTATGATGGCAAATCAGTGCATTCAATAGAGTGTTTGATTTTTCTGAATTTAAGAGAAGTTTATTTAAATACTCTTCAGCATTTTGCAGATGTATCCCTACTAAAAATGAAAAAAATAACTCCCATACATTCACTATCATGTTTGCTGTTCCCCTTTGCACTAAAGAGAGCATACAGTAGGCCTCCCTGGTGGCACAAGGTCTTAAGTCTCACCCAGCACTACGAAGGTATAAGTAGCCACTGCAGCATGAGTTTGATCCCCAGCCAGGGAGCTAACCCACATGGTGCAGTAGACCTCTCCTCGCTTACCCACTGCTCCCCTCAGCAGCGTATTTCCACCTGTTCTGCTCCCCTCTCTGTCTCTGTTGACTCTTCTCACCTCCGCACCTTTGGCCTACACCCCAGTTCTTGTATGCATAAATAAATAAGATAAATATTCTTTAGAAATTGAAAAAGAGAGAGCACACAGTGATGTAGTGGGCAGGAGCTTGGGGTCAACATTGTTTTACCTCTAGAGATTATGAGTTCCTTTCTCAATTAGAAGCCCTCATAACTTGCCCCTCTGAATAGTTGATTCATTTAATCCTTCAACAAATATTTACCAAGCACTTACTCCAGGAAAAGCACTGTTCAAGGCATCAAGGAAATATCCATGAAGAAAACACATGAATTCTATCACCATGTAGTTTACATTCTAGCAGGGCAGGCAGAAGATCACTATGAGCACACTGATAAACACATAGAGACAGTAAATTGAAATTAGGTGAGTGGGAGTGGAAAAGAGTAAGCAGAGCAGGGCAAGTGGGATAGGAAGTGCTGGGGACAGGAGGTAATGCGGGATGGGTGGTAAATGGGCCAATATCAATACTAGAAAGGGCTGTCAGGCTCAGCCTGGTGGAAAAGGTGAACTGAGCCGACATGTGAAGGAAGCAAGAGGAATGACCTAAACACAGCTAAGGAAGCACATAAGGGGCCAGGGATCTGTCAGCTCAAAGGCCATAAATATGATGTCTTTTTTGTGTTCTAGAAAGAGCAGTAAGGTCAAAAGGAATGAACAAAGGGGAGAAAAGAAGAATTTGGTTTAACTCAGCTTGCAACGGACTTATGCGTCAGAAAAAATTAAAAAAAATATTGAGAAAAGAAGCTGAGTGTGTTCATCTATAATATGTACTGTAGAGGACAAGAAATTATGTAGAGATGAAGATTCATGATGACAAAAGTAGATGAGAAGTTGGAATTTCAGAGATAATAGCTCTCTGATAAATAAATGTATCTTAATGACTTTGTATTTATATCTAAGAGTTGAAGCCGGCTTGCTGCCATATTGTTTCTATTTGTCCTCATTTTACCCTTATTCTGATTAATACAGAAGAATTTCACACACTACAGTCCTGTTGTTTACTCTATTGTACCAACACCATTCTCATTTGAAATGGCATAAAGCAAAGGATGACTCCAAGAATGAAACAAACATGCAACCCCACCATTACTGGTAGTTTATGGGAAAGACAGACTCTATCCCTGCCTTTCAAAGAGTTGTCCTGTCTGTGAACTATAGTACTGAATATTCATGAGCATTCTATAAAGTAAAGATCAACTCGTGCATCCTGGCTTATTGTCTTTGACGTAGAATGTTACTACCATCTCCTCTGTCTGATAAAAATAAACTTTCAAGGCCCAGATCAAATGCTTTTCTTCACCAAGCCCAGCCTTATTAAAGTCTCGTTTCTCTGTACTCTGAAACTTTGAATTACTTGTCATACTGCATTTTATCAAAATGTGTAGGAAGCAGAGGCCTCCCTGATGGTGCAAGGGATTAAGCACTGCACTATGAAGCAATCCACAGCCTCTGCAGCACAAGTTCGATCCCCAGCTGGCCAGGGAGCAACCCACATGGCACAGGAGACCTCTCCGGTCCTGCCCGCTGCTCCCCTCAGCAGTGTATTTCAGTCAATCTCCCTGTTCTGTTCCCCACTCTGTCTCTGGTGAATTCTCTCACCCCCCACATCTCTGGCCTGTGCCCTAGTTCTTGTATGCATAAATAAATAAATCTTTTAAAAAATGTGTAGGATGCAGCTAAATAATGCTAATAGGGAAACTTACAGTACAAGATCATTATATTATTGAGAAAGTATTAAGCTCTCAAATAAATTATCTTAGCTCCTACCTTAAGAAACTTAAATATAAAAAGAACAAATTAAACCTAAAGTAAGCAGAAAGACAGAGGTAATAAAGGTAAAAGTAGAATTCATTGATGGGAATGGGGCGAGCAATAGAGAAACAGCTAGATAATGAAACCAAAAAACGTTTCTTTGAAACTATCACTATAATTGATAGTCCTCTAAGCAAAAATCAATGAAAAAGAGAGAGAACACACAAATTATCAACATTAAGTATGAATAAGGAAAGAACACTACAGATCTTAAAATGTAAAAATCAATGATTTTATGCTAATAAATTCGTAACTGAATTTACTTGATGCGAATAAATTCCTTCAAAAGCACAAATTGCCCAACTTACTCAAGAATAAATAGATAACTGGGAATACTATTTATTGAATTTATAATTTATAACTTTCCAACAAAGAAATTTTCCAGTCTTTGGTGATTTCAGTAGTGAATTATATCAAACACTTAAGAAAGAAATAATGCCGATTCTACACAAACTCTTTCAGAAAATGAAAGATAAAGAAACATCCTAATTCATCTAGAAGACTCCTATTAACTTGATATTAAACTAAAGCAAAGACATAGCAAAAACAGAAAATTACAGGTCAATATCCACAATGAACATAGATTTTAAAATCTTTAACAAAACATTAGCAAGTTGAACCTAGCAACATGTAAACGCGGTAATAAATCATAGCTAAGAGAATTTTAACCCAGTAATACAAGACTGTTTAACTTTTGGAAATTAATCAATCTAATTCCTTATACTAACAAATGAAAAAAGAAAAACATATGGTAATCTCAACAGATAGAAGAAAGCTTTTAGAAAATCCATCATTCATTCCGGATAAAAACACTCACCAAACTGGGAGCAGAGGAAAACTTCCTTAGCCTGAAAAGGGGTATAAAACCTACAGCTGACAGTAACAGACTGAATACTCCGCTGATACCAGGAACAAAGCCCAGTGGAGCTGTCACCATTTCCATTCACCTTGTACTAGGACTCCTGATCAGTGTAACAAGATAAATAAAGAAATAAAAGGCATCCACAGTTGGAATAGAGAAGTAAAATTGTCTTCACTTACAGATAATATTATTGTCCATGTTAAAAAAAAATCTCAGGAAACTACAGGGTTGCAGAATATAAGATCAATTGCATTTCTATATATTAGCAATGAATAGAAATTTAAAAATGCATCAAAAATGTCATATTTTTAAACATGAACTAACAAAATGTATGCAAGTACAATGCACTAAAAATATAAAACTTATTGAGATAGAATAAAGACCTAAGTTAATGAAGAGCTATATTATGTTTGTAGATTGGAAGATGCATATTTTTAAAATGTCAAGAATGGAAGTTCTTAAAAACAAGTAAAGTTCAAGTATCTACTGTATCATATCTGTTAACATCCTGCTAGTCAAAGAGAGCCACATGGCCAGGTGCAACCTCAGCAAGGTGAGAATATCAATTTCTCCTATGAAGGTGTGGGGGGGGAGAGGAGGGACATGGTTCTGAATTTATAATTTGGTTTACCCCAATGTTCACTGAAAGTAGTGATTTAACGTAATAGAAAATGGTTGTTCAGTGATGACTAAATGTCTTTTTTAGAAAAGCATGATGAAATATCACTTATGTTTCCACCTGGAAAGATTCTTGTTTCTAAAATCATAAGCACAGTGTCACAAACTTACTCTATGTTGATGATATTACTCACCATCCACATTGCTGAGACGACCATCACTACAGTCTCACGCTGGGAGCAAAAGGAGTTATGGTGGGAGCTAGATGGCTGCACCAAAAATACATCATTCTTGCTAGAGGTTTCTTTCTGTTCTCTATCAAGTTGAGCTATAATGGTTGGATTGAACATGTACATGGATTGAACAATAGAAATCACTTTTATTATTGCCCTTTAACTTCCCCTACCTACCTGTTCTGTCAAGCTCATTCTTTCTGCCCCTTTGGATGAAATTTAGAATAAACCCAATGACGTTTCTTGTCATGTTTAAATAAAAATGTTCTCTACTTCCTCCAGTACAGCAGTCATTAATTCTGAACTTCATGTAAAGTTTTAATATATTTTAATTTCACTCATTTCCCTCCATTGAGGGTCTCAGTTTCCCCCAAAGGAAGCAAAAAGTCCTCTTTCTTCAGGAAAGTCATTCACATATTTATCCTATTAGTGGCAATAAGGAAAACTCTTCCTCTATTAGGATTGAGCTTAGCCACTTTCCACAAAAACCATCACTTACAAGAGTTATCCTTCCACACTGCACTTCTCCAAGGCCAGGCTGAAGACCTGAGACACCTGGCTTCTAGCTCACTGCTTTTGGAGACCTGACACTGGAGACAGTCTTCTTCCCTAGGGAATCTTTGTTATTTTTTATTGAGATATAATTGTCATATAACAGTACATTGGTTTCAGGTGCACAACACAATCATTAAATATTTATGAAGGTTTTTTCCCCCACCACCATCACTTATGCCCTGATGACCCTTTGTCTCTCTCCCTTTCTCTTGTCCTCAGAAATTTCACTTCGCTTATTAGTATTCTCTAATTTTTATAAGTATTTGGCTTTTCAAATCATCCACTGTGTAAACATCCACTATTTGTCTCTGTTATTCTGACTTGCTCTACTCCACCTAATTCCCTGGAACTTCTTTCACTTTGTTGTAAATGGCAACATTTTTGCATTTCTTATGGCTGAAGTGTATTCCACATACTACATCTTCCTGATCCAATCCTCTATCAGTGGGCACTTAGCTTGTCTCCAGGCCTCAGTTATTGTAAATAATGCTAAAATAAACATTGTAAAGTCTATAATTTTTGGAGCTGATGGCTTCATGCTCTTCATGAAGATGCCCAAGTGTTGCCTGGCCACACAGTATTTCCAATATTTGTGAAGTTTTAATTTCTATTTCCCCGCTTTGTACCTGTTGAAGAAAGAAAGGCTGCAGTAGTGAAGAGATGACTATCGTTGATTTCGCCTCTATTTTCCCCAACTAGAGCTTTTTAATTCCTTCCCTACTTACTTGTTACCTCTGGTCTCTCCAAGGTTGAGGGGGGTATCATTTGGGAAGAAGGAGATAAGAGAAATGCTACCTGACTAAATACTATGTCGAGTTAGTGTCAGGAACTGTGAAAGTCCAGGAGGTTAACCTCTTTTTAAGGCAACAAGTTAGCCTGGCCCAGTGTCACGGATATTGCCAGAAGACATGAGTTTCCTGAAGCAGAAGCAAAAGATGTTACTACACATGGGCAGTTAGCAGCGTGAGCTTTATATATGCATCAGTTTTCGCTGTGCCTCCAACCTTCTGGGGTTTCTGCAAAATGGCCTGAAGTGGATGCTACAGATGTAGGGGTCTATGTCACAACTGAAGACCCCTCAAAACATAGGAAACATGAGTCATTTGTAAAGGGTGAAAGCAAAGCTGCTCCACCTTCTCCCAGAATGATACATTGCCTTGCTAGAGTGGCCATCAAACAAATGTGCCCTCTGCTATAGAGACTGTGTCTATGTTCCCTGATATGGAGGTGTTGTCTGTTGTATTCATTTTTTAATGCCAGGGACTAAAACAATGTTGCTTCAAAAATACTGAAGGGCCTCCCCGGTGGCACAGCGGTTGAGCGCTGGGTTGCGAAGCTGCCCTCAACCTCTGCGGTACCAGTTCAATCCCCGGTTGCTCCCCAGCCTCCGGAGGAGGGTCCCACATGGCGCGCAGACCTCTCCTGCCGCCCGCTGCTCCCCTCAGCAGTGTGCTTCGGTCCTTCTGCCTGCTCTGCTCCCCGCTCTGGCTCTGGTGAATTCTCTCACCCTCCCGCGCTTCTGACTGTACCCAGTGCTTGTATAAATAAATAAATAAATAAATCATTAAAAAAAAATACTGAAGAATAGAAGAATAAATATTTGGCAGGATAGATGTAAAGGTAGTCACAGAAGCTCTTGGAATCAAACAAGAGCAGGGACTGCTGGAAGCTGATTTCCCATCCTTCACAACTCTTAACCATTAACCATTAACAAAACAATGTGTCCTCGGTTGCAGAAATGTTTGTATTATCAGAGGGCTCCAGTAAGCTATGCTTTGTATCTTACTCCTTTGGCATTTTGTTATTCCCAAGTCGGGACAATGGCCTCCACCCATCTCAATTTTCTGCTCTATGCTGCTCTGCTCAGTGATGTAATGGTCCCCTCAGGTGATTAGCTGGTTGGAATTAACTATGCCAGCTGCTTCACTTAGGATTAAACATTCAAGAGATCAACTAAACAAAGAAGAGGCAGTTTTATAATAAATATTTGTTGAAAGCATTCATTAAAAAATGATTTTGTGTGGTCATTTCATTGGATCACATTCTCATCCATTTAGGTAGAAAACACCAACCTTTGCAGGGAGAAAGAAAAAAAGTTTAATAATCTTGGGCTAATGAAAGCTACATCCATTCTGGAATTGTCTTTGTATACACCAGATATTACACACCACCCCGTGAGATAGCAAGCTGAACAAACTGAGAAATGGAACGGAATACCTGGGACAGAGAAGAAGAAAGTTATCTTCATTTCAAAGAGTCAACGAATTCCTAATCAAGTCTAAAACATTGACCAAGCCTATGACCTGCCGCTTACACACCACATAAAAAAGAATGGATCTGATTCTGTTTGGAGCAGTCAGCATGAAATGTAATGAAATTCAAAATAGACAGGATACACATGCTCCAGAGGGAAGTCATTAATACCCATGAATAATGATAAAGCAAAATACCATCTGCCAAGATAATGTGGCAAATCTTTTTAAAATTCCAATTAGCCTATAAACCAGAAACAGGGAACAAATATGCTCCCCTGCCATGTGAGGCCATGTGTCCTTGATGTCTCCATTGCTTTATATGTAGACTACAATGTGGGTGATGGAAAGAGACAGTGCCCATGTGTGAGTGTATTTGGAGGACATGTTCATTATTCTTTAGCACAGACATGCTATTTATGTAACGAGGTAGAATAAAATGTTATAATATGCTAATTAAGGCCGTACACACACGCGCACACATATATGTTTATGTGTGTATATATACACACACACAAGTATTTTCACATATATTTTGTGTGGGTGAAAAAAAAGTGCCTGTTATAAACACAGTATATTAATTTTGAGGTAACAATGTGTTTGGATTTAATCTTTATGTGTACTTGGAGTCAGAGATAATGAAGCATTTCTATCGTCCTGTTATCCCCAGGAAAATTGCCTCGTTTATGATGGATTCACATATTCAAAGCCGTTTTCCTGAACTGCATGTTATGAAGCACATAGCTATTAAAGTCGTAATATCCATTATTAGAAATGTTGTAGCCAGAAAAGAAATTGTTGTTATTACAAATGCATAAAATAGTTCTATGGGCCAACTAGTCAATCATTTGTCATTTGAAATATCTCAAGAAGCAAAGCAACATACTTCTGATCACTGACATTTCCCAGTATCTCCTGCTTTCCCATGGTTTGTTGTCGTGTAAACAATGCCCTAATTAGGATCTTTGGGATTTCCCACCCAGTGCTCTCATGACTCAGTTGTATGAATTTTAGAAGTCACTGGTCTCCTTATCTAGAAATTGTCTTCCCCTGCCTGCAACTGCTATTGTAAGAATCAAAGAATTAAATGTGAAAAGGATCTTTGAAAAAGTTTGAAAACCCTCCAATATTAAGAGCCATTTTTTATTATCATAACTAGATAAAGTAGGCAGAATTGTCTGTGTTATATTAAGAGGCAGAATTACACACTGAAAAGGAGAACAAAAAGATCTCTGCAGTCCCAGAGCACTGTGTTGATCCTAGATTAGGCAGCTATTGTTTAATCAGCAGGATCATTGTACCCAGTTAATTTGTCTCCTTCCTGGAGCTTGAACAGAGGCAGAACCAATACCAACCTGCAGCCAAGCTCCTTCCAGCTTTAACTCCGAGGAGCTGCACTTGCTTTGATCTGCAGACTACTTGAATTTGATTAATAAGGTGCTATGTTGGAATTGGGTGCTATATTCCAATTATTAACACCATAGCTGATTTCCATTATCCAAGAGGTGAAAACAAAATTAATCACATCCCTTTTTTTAATTCTAAAAGTCATTTGATTCAGCCTGCTTCAAAACACAAAAACCCATCTCCTCCCACACATATCACATAAGCAATGTGAGGCAGAAACCCTGGAAAATTGCAGATAATCTGAAAAGGAGGTATGCATGTACAGGAATTCAAAAATTCATTGTAAAAATCCTATCTGCAACCTTGGGCTCAACAATATTCCTGCACATCCTTTGGGCTGTTCATTTTATTTCTAGGAATCTATCCTAACAAAACACTACTATATGTGCAAAAAGATGGTGTGCAAGGATGTTCATGAAGCCATTTAGTAGAAAAGAATTGGAAATTATAAATCGATAGAATATGATAAATTATGGCACATTTACAGAATGGGATACTATGAAGCTGATAAAAAATGAGGAATATCTACCTTGTTACTTCTCTCTGAGCTCTCTAAAACATAATATTAAAAGCAGAAAACACTGTGGATGTTCAGTGATAATGATGTGTCAATGTGGGTTCATCAGCTGTCACAAATGCACCTCTCCAGTGGGGGCTGCTGATAATGGGGGAGGCTCTGCATGTGTGGGAGCAGGTGGTATCTTGGATGTCTCTGTACCTTAGCACTCAATTTTGCTATGGACCTAAACCTGCCCTTAAAAATAAAGTCAATTTTCAAAACTTGTAGACAACCATACATATGAGGCTTAAAGCCTAGGAGGGAGAAGAAAAGGAATCAAAACAGGGGAGGGAAGGGCACAAGGGACCATGGTGATGTTCATAGGTGTGGTGGTGGTGGGAGATTTACAGGGAATACAACTGGGGGGAGAAATAAAACATTATAAAAATATGAGCAACAATATAAAAAAATTAAAAATTAATAAAAGAAAAAAATAAAGTCTAATTTTAAAAAAGGAAAGGAAATAAATAAAATTTTAAGTTATTACATAAAATGCAATCCCATCCTGGTAATTTATGAAGCAAGAAATAGAGATGAGCATATAAGCAGATACACAGAAAGGGACTGAACAGGTTTAACACACACGCAGTGATGCAGTTCTGCCTGTAGGGATGGGGCAGGGGCAGAGAAGAAGAAAGGTATATAAAACAGACATTCTTCAGGGGAGGGGGAGGGAGAGGGATCAAAACAGGGGAAGGAAGAGCACAAGGGATTACGGTGATGGTGCACAGGTGAACTGGTGGTGGGAATTCTATAGGGACTTCACCTGAGAGGAGAAAGCAAACATTACACAAAAATGAACAGTGATGTAAAATATATATAAATAAATGAATTATATTAAAAAATACATAAGTGGAATAAAGGAAACAGTGAACAGTAAAAAAAAAAAACTAATATTTTACTTTTGCACCCTGACAATGGTTGAATACTCTCAGGAGAAATGTAATCCTGTACTCCTTTTGTAGGGAGAAAGAAATAGCACAATAAAATGCTATTGCAACAAATAAAAGATAAGGCAAAAGATGATCCAAGTGTGAATCATCTTTAAGTTAAATGCTGTGTCTGAAAACTACTAACTAGCTCAAATAATGTTTGTTTGTTTGTTTGTTTGTTTGTTTTTGTTTTGTTTTGTTTTTGCATAGAAGAACTGGGGTGGAGTGTAGGCCAAAGGTACAGGGGTGAGAGGATTCACCAGAGACAGAGTCGGGAGCATAACCAGCATATTGACTGAAATATACTGCTGATGGGAGCAGCAGGCGAGACAGAAGAGGTCTGCTGTGCCATGTGTGTATCTCCGTGGCTGGGGATCGAACTCAGGTAGTAGTGATAGCACTGAGACTTAAACCCGAGGCCCAGCAAATAATGTTTAAATCTTAAATTTTCTGTTGGCAATAATCAAAACCATAATTCAATATCCCACTGAAAGGTAAGAGTAAATTAAGCAGGATTGCTTCAATTAGTAGGATGAAGCTTAAAACAAAATTACTGAAACCTTAAAATAACTTTAAATTATATATATCATTTATTGAAATATAAAGATCTTCATTTACACATTTTAAAACAAAAACATGAACAGGGGCATGTGTAATACATTTTGTATTGGTAGACCCTTCTTATCCAGTTAGCTCTTCTCACACATTCACCACACCACTGTTTTGGGAACACTTATGTATTTTTCTTTTTATTATTTCTAAAATATAAATTTTGGACATTCAAAAGTGCAACAGTTAATGTGCCTGTGGGGAAACTCACAGTTAAAAAAATATAAACAAAGGCAGTGATACAGCTTGTCATAAATGTTTTGGCAGTATTCTCCAAGTCTATATAGAAATACATATATACATATTGATGTATAACATCATTTTATCTTACGTCCCTCTTCACAAAAATAGGACCATTTTGTACAGATTGGCAGACCACATTTTAAGGACATTACTGATCATTTAGAAAGTCACAAATTGTGTTTCTCAGGTCAGCTTTGATTGTCTTCATAAAAATTGAAAGCGAGGAAGGACTGGAAATTTTCATCTGGGGACTCTGCACGAGGCCAAAAAGGAAATAAATCTTTGATACATTGAAAACACTGTTAAAAAAATATACAATCACAAATTTAGATGAGGGCATTTGATAGGACTGGACCCTGCTGGTCTGAGAATTTTCATCCAGTTTCATGACGTCATGCAAAACATCACAGTAACATCAAAATGCAAAGCACCAACAAATGAAGATTGTGCAAGGGAGAGTGAGTGATAAACAGAATGCTTGAGCTGTGATTCTAGAAACACAAATGTATTTCAAGTCTAATTGGCCCGACAGAACCAAGTCAGGTTTTCTCTTTTAATTGGCCAATCTGGCTCAGTCTTCACACTTACTATGAAAAAGGTGGATAAGAAAGTCAAGGCTTGCATTGAGATTACACCAGTAGGTAGTCAAGTACCTCGTTATTGCTGCTACATCTTCCAAAGCATCACCTGCCAAAAGCACACACGGTGATTGCCGTAATCACAGCCCATGTTTCATTCATATGGTGTCAGCAATTAAATGGTATTGCAAAGAATGCCAATGAATCCACACCAATCATTCTGACAGTTTTGGGTGGAAGTGACAATTTGTCCTTCTATCTAACCCCAAAATTTCAGTAAAACTTTAAAATTACTTTCACCAAAATATTGACATTGTTTTACAGAGTCTGGGCACAATGAATTGCATCATTTTTGTACATGTCTTTTCACGAGTGCTGGCAGGGCTGGGGTAGGCAAGTTCAGTCCTTCCTCCCTGAAGTGGGAAGCAGTGTCTTTACTTTTAGAAGAACTGCCAAACCAAGATTTAGCTTATTCAGCCTCAGCTAAGACTGAAAAGTTAAATTAAGAGTAGTAATTCTTAGAAATATGGCATTAAATGTCACTGATCTGAAGCCAAAGATTTAACTAGTAGGCTTCCTGCATGGTTGACTTTTAGCCCAGTTCCAAATTTCAAATTACTTTTTTCCCTGGGCGACTTCCTGTAACGTAAGCCAAACCTGATCAGTCCAACCTAAGCCAGTGTTTCCCAAACCTGATCAGTCCAGATAGTTTATAAAAGCAGATTCCTGCTCCCCCAAACAATAGGTCAGAATCGTTGGTGTGGGTACCGAGATCTGGTTGCCAAGTTACATTTGGGAACCCAGGATCCAGGCTAAGGCACACACAGCCTTCCTTAAACAATGCCTTTTAGGATCTCAGCATTTCAAGCTATTTCTCTTCACAGTAAGAGATGATGAAAGGCCTGGGGCTGATGTTCAGCGCATCCTTCTGACTTTCAGAGTTTATAGAGTTAAAAATATAGATATGTTTGGGGCTGCCAAGTTTATCACCAGGCAGGAAAAAAGCCTCTGCAAATTCTATCTTTTTGCTGATAATTGTATTTTCCATGGGGTAATAATATGGGAAGCCATGTTAGGCATAAGCTTATTCCTCTGTATTGAGAATGTTGAGGATTTGGGGGCTTTGTTTGTTCATTTTGAATCCCATTACTTCAGAGGGCAGTTAATTGTTTTCAGTACAATAGATTAGGGAACCTATTCAGTACACAGTTAAAAATGTCGACTTCCTGGAAGACGCTACTTTTACTTTGTCTTCTTGTTCACAACTAAATTTAATCCACTAAAGCTATTACCATATTTAATAGAGAAACATGTTATTTAATATAAATGTCAAAAATTGTCAAACTTGTTACCTACTTAGTAAGGGTTTTTTTAAATTGTGCTTTATCTGTAGGGAAAATGTGTTAGATATTACACATTTAGCATTACTGATAACAGTAGTATGATTATAAATGTAGATTACAATAGGAAAATGAATTGTTGGGTTTCTAAGTGACCCAAATCTATTAAACAAGGTTGGTTAATTATTATCCTTTATCTCTTTAACACTAAAAAAAAAAAGTGAAATTCTATAGTACCAGTACCTTTTAAGGTTCAAAAGTGGTTTTGCATGTACTTCATAAAAAGTTCAACAGCAGCTGATACCAGGTTTCAAGCAGGAAGTACATGGTTGGGTTGAGTGGTCTCTCCAGAAGTCCAGAGAAGATAGTTAATACAAATCTAAACACATCCTTGATTAGAGTTATTTACATAATTACAATGCTGGAGTTCTGTCGCAGTAAAAATTGTGTATATTCGATCTCACCAATGCCCTTGAAACACAAAGTTCATCTTCCGTGGCCTATCATTTCCTTGTCCATCTACATCCAATCTTCACACACCACTGAGATGCTACCGAAAGCATTGCAAGAGGCAATGCTGAAAAAGTTCATTTCAAAATAATCCACTCGCTCATATTTAGAAAGCTCCCCAAGACCCTTGGCCAGGAACTTCTCTTGACATATCATCCAAGTCCTCCTCTCAAATTTTGCATTGCAATAAAGTGGTTTTCTTAAAGGGACCCCAAGTGGCTTCAGGAGTGGAAAGGTAGCTCCTGAGTCCACCAGTTACAGGAAGCT
Source organism: Talpa europaea (assembly GCF_964194135.1). Lineage (NCBI taxonomy): Eukaryota > Metazoa > Chordata > Mammalia > Eulipotyphla > Talpidae > Talpa > Talpa europaea. The sequence continues at coordinate 114,099,148 of NC_140071.1, forward strand.
GTCCTCCACCAGGTCTGAGGAGTCTATGCCAATGTCATCCATCATGTCGATGTCCTCAATGGTCTCATCCTCTCTCTTAATGAAAGTTGAGCTGCTAGAACCTGTCTCAATGGCACTCTCTTCAGAGGTCTGTGAGCTGGAGGAGGGAGAAGAGAAGATAAGTCACCAACCAGGCTGCAGTGGTTTTTCTAGGGCAGCCCCCAAAAGCAAAGGAGCTCTTCCTAGAAGGAACCCTGGTCATTCAAATTCAGGCTGCCCATTCTGGCAAGATTCTGCCACCAAGCAGACAGCTCAGCTACTCATCATCCACCACACTGCATCATCCACCACACATCCACCTCGTGGGCCACATGGAATTCCAAGATCCACAGGTCATCATCACACCTAATTTTCCCTCCTCTTCTAACAAATCTTTAAAAATCATCAAAGTTTCTAATGATCTGAGACAACTTCTACCTTCGGTACTCAATCTTGGCGGAAGAGAACGCATGCACGAGCACAGGGACAGACAAGGAAAGGGGTGAAATCTGCTGCACACTGCACCAGGGCAACCATGGAGCCCCACCTACACCCTTGTCTGGAGCCTCATTATGAACCAGAGTCCACTTGGTTAATCTTGAAACTGGCTAGTTCGGATAGGAACAAGGGTGACTCTCTGAGAGGTCATCCCTGTCCCTAGGGTCCCGGCCACTCACTGGAGGCCTGTGTCAACCCTTGGATATTGTGCCCAACCCGGCTAGGACCCACATTTATGACACTTGCCTGGACACTGTGATTTGGATAGCTGGACCCCTCCTCTGGGGCCAGTCCTCTCAGAACTTGTCCTCCACCCCACCTGGCATAGTTCTCTCTCTGCCAATCCAAACCACAGAGAGAAGGCAGGGGCGTGTCTGCAGAAGTTAACTTCCACCCAATCTTGGCACCAGATCACACCTGCTGCCTTTCAGGCTTCACAGTGTGTCCAAAAGTTAACAGCTGAGCTGACTTTAGGCTCCCAAGCCACAATGCCCAGCTTGTTGTCAATTTTGGGAAGTGAGATAATGGTATTGTAGTCTTTTTTAACAACTTTTTTAATGATTTATTTTTTATTTATTTATATTTACAAGAGCTGGGGTGCAGGGAGAGGTGTGGGGAGTGAGAGCATTCACCAGAGACAAAGGGGGGCAGAACAGGCAGATCTACTGAAATACACTGGGGAGAGAGGCAGCAGACAAGACAGGAGAGGTCTGCTGCACCATGTGGGTCAGCTCCCTGGCCAGGGGATTGAACTCCTGCTGCAGTGGCTACCGAGACCTTCATAATGCTGAGACTTAACCCCTTGCACCACCAGGGAGGCCCTGTTGTAGTATTTTTAATAAATGTAGATACTTTTTAAGATCGAGATTTGTCTTCTAGAGATACACACTGGATGAAACGACATGAAGTCTAAGATCTGATTCAGCCTAACCCCGAGGGGAGCAGAATGGCCATGCGTGCAGACTGGCCACACGCTCCCCTGCAACACATCCACCACCCACAGAAAGCGCCTCATCATTCAGGGCTTTGGCGCTGGCACCTCCTTCAGCTGGGCGGAGGGGAAGGAAGAGGCTGAGGCCCCGCCCACATCCACCTGTGTCGGTTCCTCTTGCCCAGGTCTTCCTCCTCGGGCACAGGATCGATGTCAGGCAGAGGGATGATGTAGCCACTGTCCGCGCTCAGCCTCTGCTCATCCAGGCCACCCTCCCAATCCTTCAGCTTGTCTTCCTCGTTTTTGTAGGTGACACCAATGTAGGCATTGTCGGGGTCCACGCGCATGCGTGCCACAGCCGGATGGTCGCTCTTCAGGAAGTCCAGGTGAATCTTTTCATAACTCTGCAAACATTCATTTCACCAGTTAAATAAGCATTATTGGCGGAAACTAAAGGGAATCAGCTGCTCAGAACTTACTGTTATTTAACTGTGTTTCCCAACTATCTCACAGATGTGGGGTTCAGACAACTGGAGAGTCAGCTGTCAACTGTCCAGAGAGAGATAGGACATGAAGAAAGGGCCACTGTAGGGGAAGTGAAAAATTATCAGGATTTTCCGCCCTCCTGCCATTAGCATTAGTCATGGCTCCCTGCGGTCCTACATGCATGCCTGATGGCGGGCTCCTGGAGTAGGGCGTGGGCATGCACAGGTAGGCGCACCTGGGCTGAGGGACTGGGCTTATAAGGGCGGCGTCACAGGAATGCCAGAGAGAAGGGAGCCGCAGAAAGAGAGGAAGAGCAGCAGAATGAGAAAAGCAAAGCAGAGACCACGAGAGAACACCAGAGAGCCCAGAAAGAGTGAAGACTTGCGGGGGCTAGGAGGCCTGCCAGCCTCCTGGCGCCCTGGCCCCCTACCTGCCGTATACCTGCTTGCCGCACTACATATGATGTAAAAAGTGCTCAAAAAAAGACTGAAAAGCCACCGAGGGCTCCAGGACTCTCCTTTACCCATATGCTTGGATCATAGAGAACTTGCTCTGTGCCTGGCTGGTACTACAGCCACCAATGGCAGAGATCCACTGCTGGTAGGTCTCAAGATACCAAGAGCCCCTTCTGCCGGTTGATATCTACGACTGTACCCCCATCCCTACACACAGTCCCTCCTCTGGGACTAACTAGACCTATCATATTGTCTCTCCTGGGCTTGGGTGAGTCCCAGTCATAATTGGTGAGGATTTCTACTGTGAGCACCATACCCAAAGCCTTCCTCATCTCTAGACACTGGAGAAATCTGATTCAAAACTTGGGAAGGTTTGGTCTAAAATAACCCCCTTTTGAACTCTCCTGCACTGCCGGTGGGAGTGCAAACTGGTCCAAACACTATGGAGAGCTGTGTGGAGATTCTTCAACCTACTAAAGATAGAGTTTCCATAAGATCCAGCAATTCCACTCCTAACTATTTACCCAAAGGACACAAACAATAATTCAAAAGGGCACCTGCACCCCTATGTTTATAGCAGCACTATTTACAACAGCTAAGCTATGGAAATAACCCAAATGCCCAAAAATAGATGACTGGATCAAGAAGATGTGGTACATATACACAATATGGAATATTACTCAGCAATCAAAAAATATAAGCTCATGCTTGTAGCAACATGGATGGAGCTGGAAGGGATCATGCTCAGCGAAATAAGCCAGAAAGAAAAAGAAAAATACCATAAGGTCTCACTCATAGCAGGAATTTAGAAAACCTAAATAAGGGACCAGGAAAAAAAACTATAATAAAGAAAAAAATCAAAATCAACAAGCAACTTTAAACCAGAGACACACTACGGGAGAGGAGGTGCGGGAGAGGAAGGATTAGGGTCAAAATAAGGGGGGTGCAATTGTATAGGGAATATAGCCAAAATGAAAATGCATACATTGTGCAAAAGTGAAAAATGATGTAAGAATTATATAAAATAAAATATTAAAAAATAAATAAAATAACCCCCTTTTCAACAAGTTTCAATCATTTCCTACCAACAAATCTTCACCAAACAGAGCATCTCTGAGTGACCTAAAGTTAATTTCCTTCAGCTGCCTCACTACAGTATTAGTGTAATAGGCAGTGAGATAAATCAATAGACAAAAGTGTTCAACTTCCAGTCCAGCATGGGGCCTCCTAACACTGCTCCTTCTTGAGTAGAAGAAAGAGAAGCCATAAGCATGAAAAAAAAATCTAGCAAGTAATCTGAATCTAAGAAATTGAGTTCATTATACAAGTGTGTGTGGGTTTCCTCATCTCCTCAGCATCTCAGCAGAAAGTTGGTTCATTCATTAACATATCCTGCTTGGTTCCATGAAATTACATTTGTTCCTTTGAACAATGCTTCCTATTCCACATAAAACCAGCTGGAGCCACAGATAACAGCTGAGGTTTTTCCTTCCAGTCAGCTGGTAAAAGCCAATTTCACATGGATTTAAGTGCATTCAAATTAGCTATTTAATGACTGAGGCTGCCCTGAGACTTCTAACTGCACAGTAGCTTCAGATACTCAAACATCTGGAGAATAAAGTGCTTACAGGTGTTGCACACTTAAGATAAAAGAGGAGCATGTGGGAAGGGGAGAGTTTATTCATCATGGCTAGCAGGGGCCAGGGGAGCAATCCCAGAAGCCCCAGCCACTGGATCCCACAATCTCTTTCCTCCTTTGAAAAGTGGGCTTTGAAACAGTGTTTAACAGTGCTGCTCCCTGGCATACCTACCAGATATTTGTCCTCTCCCTTTGCTCATACCTGCTACCCTCTTAAGAGGCCCAGACCAACCTTTTTATATTGTCCAGGCAGCAGATTCTCCACAATCTCACTCAGGTGGTAAAAGGAGGGTCTCTTCTCTGGCTCACTATTCCAGCATTTCACCATGATCTCGTAGCTGGAGAAGCACAAAAATCACAATGAGCACCAGGAGGAGTGTCAGGGATCCCACCACTTTGCACCCACAGACCACTGGGCATGACAGAGACCCACGGGAAGGGGGGAACACTCACACTTCACTGGTGGCATGGTCAGGCTTGGCCATCCGGTACCCACTCTTGATCTTATTATAGAAAGTAGAATCCACCATCATTCCAGGGTAGGGGGTGCCACCTGAAAGCCAAAGGACTAATAAGTTTGTGGGACATTGCTGGACCACCTGGGGTGAATAGTGGGGAGCCCCACCTCGAAGTACTAGTTTTTTCAAGGAAACTAAATGTTATCTCCTTGACTTCAAAAACTGAAATTTAACCAGGATTTCTAAGTTGGACACATCTACATGTGCTAAGCAAACATTTTCCATCTTTAGAAAAAGCATTAAGGTATTTTTCAGTGTTTCTGACTACTGGGTCTCCAGATACAAAACAAAATTTAAAAAAAGAGAGAAATTCTGAATCACTGAGGCCCAGGGTTATTTTCACCAGAAATTCAAGTGATTAAAGCAAAAGTCAAAGCTGAGGTTTGAAACTTCTAGCTAATTCTATGCTGTTAGTGGAATAGGGGATGATCCACAGTGACTTCCATGGAGAAGGAACTAGGATAGAAAATCTCATATCTCTAAAAATACAATGGTTATAAACCAATGACAGAGGAAAGAGAGAGGGAGGAGACCAGTCAGGGAAGATGCTCTTTACTGTCACATCAGGTAACAGTAAATTCGTGAAACATTTCACATTTTTATAACCAAGGCCTGCTCAAGTTTAGTTTCATTTTTTTTTAAAGATTTATTTATTTATGCATACAAGAACTGAGGTACAGGCCAGAGGTGTGGGGAGTGAGAAGATTCACCAGTGACAGAGTGGGGAGCAGAACAGACAGATTGACTGAAAACACTGCTGAGGGGAGCAGTGGGCGAGACAGAAGCGGTCTGCTCCTCCCTGTGGATCACCTCCCTGCCTGGGGATCAAACTCATGCTGCAGTGGCTGCGGATAGCTTCATAGGTTGAGTCTCAACCCCTTGCACTACCAGGAAGGCCCAAGTTTAGTTTTAAAGCGACCCCAGAACCCCTTTCTCTAAACTGCCATTACAATTTTCAATCAGTACCACAGTTTCTCACTAAGTATTCAAGTCCTAGCGCTGTGGGGGAACTGGCCAAGGTCAGGCTGGTGCCTCACCGCTCCCTTGGGTCCCTCACTGGGCAGCATGGGCACCGTGTTGTTCAGGATGTGGCACTGACCCAGTGGCTAAGAGGTCTCCAGACGGATGACCTGGAACAGAAGCTACGCCCTTTCTTCACCACACTACTTTCCCCCTGAGCACCCAGCCCATGAAAAGAGAAAGAGGAAACTCCTCTGGTGAGCCCCTTAGTTGGAAGGCCAGAAGAAAAAGCAGCCAGGAAGAACCATTATCAGAAGCACTTCCAGTGAGAGCCACTGAGGCGTGGCCCTAAAGAGGAGGGGTTAGGGCCAGGGGTGAGGTGCAGCCCAACACCTCCCCAACACCTCCAGGCACACACCAGTCATGGGTGGGGCCAATGTGATATAAATCACCGCAGGGCACTTAGCGTTGTTTCACCCTGGAGCTTGGAAAACAGTGTTTCCTTTGCAGTGGTTGCGAGAACAATCTAAATAAGCAGCCGTACCAAGGGAAAAGATCTCCCAGAGCAGAATGCCATAAGACCAGACGTCGCTCAGTGTGGTATAGAGGTTGTCGAAGATGCTCTCAGGAGCCATCCACTTCACAGGGAGAAATGTCTGCAGGGAAGGAAGGAAGAAATTATTTTTTTTATTATTTTTTTAATATTTTATTTTATGTAGTTCTTACATCATTTTTTATTTTTGCACAGTGTATGCATTTTCATTTAAGGGGGGAAGAAATTAAACTCATGGACAGGCCCGCAGCGTCTTCTGCTCTACTGCAGCAGAAACAAGAAAGGGGTTTTCTTTGGGCTAACAAAGTCTGCACTGGGAACCTGCCCCACACGCATATTTCTTTTGTGTCTTTTGCCCACTATTGTGCTCTCAGTAGCCTGCCCGGCTCCTAGTGGGTATCAGTAAATACTGGGTGAGTGATGAAGGGTCAGTGTTGTCACTTACATCCTCCCATGGAATAACATCTAAAAGTGCTTAATCCTGAGTATGGACCCCCTAAATGTGAGCCCAGAACTGCCCTGCCCCTATTTTCAGGTGTTCCTAACAACAAAATTAAGAACCATTCCAGTGATCTAAGAGCCAATAACGTATTTGAACTTTTAAAAAAGTTATTTCCTCCACTACAGAGACAGACATCCTGATCATTTTGCTGACTTATGAGGTGGACCACCCTTTAATGGAAATACTAAACTGAGGCAGGCACATCAAGGTGCCACATTAGCCTCCTCCAGCCCTCTCCAATGACTGGGGAGATAACCAACCATCACCTTTTTAAACAGGTGAGAAACTGACTTCACCATAGTCCAAGGATTTGTTCAAGGTGCCTAAAGCTGCAGGTCAAGGCCACGCTGCATGTGAAGCACAAGGCCAGGGCCTCTTTTGGGTGCAGCACCCCATAAGCTGTCTCACAAACACAGTGGAGGGGTTTAGAATTGTTCCTGTAGGTGGCAGCTGTACCCTAAGTCTCTTTATCTGCTTAAAGTTGGAAAGGGTGGACAAAAAGTATAAGAGAGAATGACTATTTTTAAGGAACTGTACCTCTAAAATATACTAATTCAAATGGTCTTAATATTTTAGGGGTCAAGATGCCTTTTGAAAATTTGATGAAAGTTGGAGACTCTCCATGCACATGCGTGCATGATATGCATACTAAGAGCTCACCCTTATTCGGTGCTTGTAGCACCCTATGCATTTTACATGAATGCACAGATTCACTCCCCCATGCAGCACAGAAGAGAAGCACTATTATCACTTCCCTGCTACAGACATACAGACAGGGGACCCTGGTACAGTGTCCAGTAACTTGCCCCAGTTCCCACACTCATAAGCACTGGAACTGGCGCTCACACCCAGGCGGTGTGGCCATAGCCTCTGCACTTTAGACTGATCTCCCTGGAGCGCTCTGTTAAAAAACGAGGGCACAGAATGATTGGCAGCAACACCCAATTTCTGAGATTCAAATGAGGGAGGGGGAACAAGGCAAGTGAGAGGAGAGCACACGTACGCTGCCTTTGGACACGTAGTTCGAATCGTGCATGATGTCTCTTGCAAGGCCAAAGTCACAGATTTTCACTATTTTCCCTTGCGCCAGGAGGACGTTGCGAGCAGCCAGGTCCCGGTGGACACACTGTGAGGGGCGGAAAGAAACAAAGTCACATGCATCCATCTGCAACTGGACAGCCTCCACCCCACAACACGCCCCCTGCATGGAGACAGGGAGGCCGTCCTGGCATAAAGAGCTCACTTCCCCAGGCTCTCATCCCAAGCCACTCCCAAAGGAAGAAAGTTCTGGAGCAGCGCAGACACCTGGTGATGATCAGATTCCCTGCTCTGCAGGGAGAGGAGAGAAGCAGCTGTTGCTAAGATCTATCTTCCACGCTTTCCTTCCTCAGCCATCTGTGGCCTGGGTGTGAAGAGGTCTGTTCCCTGAATACACTTACATTTTTTGAAGCCAAAAACTCCATTCCACGGGCAACTTGGTAAGTAAAGCTCAACAAATCCAACAAGGTAAGGCCTTCTGAGTTATCATCAGAAAGAAGGTTTTTGACTTCTGATTCTGCAGAGAAAAAGGAATTACAGGAGTTACGGAATTATGGGTGGCAGTGCTGGTGAACAGCGTGAAATCTCACCCGCTGAGATACCCCCCCGCAGGGCCGTGCTGAGTGTCAGGTTGCAGAAGCTTATCTGAAATTACTTTCTTGCAGGCTTTCTAGACCTCACAGGTGGCAGGTGGGTATATATAAACCATGTAAAAGTTCTATCTTAAAAAAGAAATATATCTGCAGAAACATACCTGGCTTAAATGTACATATATCTCACATACACACACATCATCATCATTCATGATGCATAAATATGAAGCCTCTTTGAATAGGTAACTTCTGGGATTGCTTTTCTTTCTTTTTAAAGCCACCTTCATAGTACCGGACTTATTTTGTAAATAAAACCAACCCCCAATCAGATTCAAGGTAGAAACGCTAAAGCTTTGTGCCAACGACTTTGCATTTAGTTCCTTTGTGTGTAACTTGTCCACTTTCCTCAGTTCGGCCCATCTGGAAGGGTCCCAGAGTTTTCGAGGAAGGAGGCAATCTAGGCCAGCAGTTCTGTTTTTTTGAAAAATTTCAGGGAAGTAGAGACTAGCTGCAGCCATTCACATTTTTCCAGCCAGCGAGGGGAAGGCCAGAAAGCAGCAGTCTGCCTGCCAACAGGGTTTGGGCTGAGCATGAATCAGGTTCCCCTGACATCTGGAGCCAGGTCCAGCCTGGGAAGCAATGTAAACTATTTTTAACAATTCAGGAAGGGAGAGGAAGCACTGGTTCCGAAAACTCTCATTGGTAAATCTTTAAAAAGGGCTTGGAAGTTTACCCATTTGGCAATGAGAAGTGAATGGAACTTGGAGCTACAGCAATGGAAAATATTATTGTGTATTGAGCTTTGCAAAACAACCACATTCTTTCCTAAGTGGATTCTACCTTTCATTTAAGAACTCTGAAACCATTCAGAGCACATCAGTGATTTTCAAAATGATTTCCACAACTCAACACTTTTTTTTGCATTGACCAATGGGAGGGTTCAGACCCAATAATACAGGATGGTGGCACAAGTGGACAATAGACCCATCCAGCAGCCCCTGCCCACCCCTACCCTGTGATTAGACTAGAATCCTGGAGCGACCACCCTCAAGCAGAGGCGGGTGGTCCATCTGCTCTGGGCATCAGCTAGGCTCCCTGGAGTTTCTAAATCAACTCAACCCTGCCACATGCTCATCTGCTTTGAAAACAGACCAGTCCTCCTTCAAACAGCATTCAATAGAAACACCCAAAACACTGTAGTCAGAAAATAAAATCTCAAGTTGTCTACTTTCCAGTTTCTGTCACAAATTGAACACTGGCAAAGCCAAAAGCAGAAGGTTTTAACTCACAAATATCAGAGGCTTGATTCATTTAAAAAAAAAAAAGTATTAGGAACCAATATAAGATTGTTAACTTTTCCTTTTGCCCCCGTAAGAGCATTGAGAAAATACGTCAGTGATCTCCAAACTTTCGTTAAAAAAAATACACTAACACCAAAGGAAGATCATTACATCAGAATCAACAGTTCTTGAAAATGATTACATTTAAAGTTTGAAAAATTCATTATGTTAACTTTCTTCTTCTCAATTCCTAGGCCACAAACCTGTGAAAACATATCACAGACCCTGCTGTGCCGACTGGCTTCTCAACAAGACGTGGCCTGCCAGGTCTGTTTACCACGCTCTCTCACCTTCTGTATTTCCAGCATCCCATTAAACCCAAGCAAAGCCACAGTAACCACAGAGTGAGTGCAGACACATTTACCTAACATCGACTTCTTCTTGTATGAGGCTGGGCGATCATACAGGGATCTCTGGATGTCTGAGTATTTAGAAACCTCTTTCCTTTCCAGCATGGGCACATACTGTGTGGTATCAGCTTGCTTCATGTCCATGTAGTCACCGTTGTTTTCAAAAGATAAAATAACATAGCTGTAAAAACAGAAAAAGAAACCTTAGCCAGGGTGTCCCTCTGGAGTGGTCATTCGACAGTCACTCAATGGTGAGCAGGGGCCTATCTGTGCAAGATGGTGTGTTGGTCGTGGAAGTGGTATGGTGAGTGGAGCAAACCAATCCACGCCCTTCAAGGGGGCAGTGTAGTTGGGGAGACGAGCATTCAGCAATAATCACAGAAATACACCAATCATTTCAACTCCTGGGAAGGAAGATTTTGACAGCCTACGAGGACAATGACTCAAGCTGGTACTGAGTCCACTTTCCTGAGGATGTACATTGAATCCCATTAATAAAGTTGGGAAGTACTGGGGCAAGGAGGGGGGTATCTGGGAAGGTACTCAGCACTTAGAAAGAGCTCCACAAATGGCAGTGACCATGATTATTACTGTTCATTGATTCACCCATTTGTTGGCAGTGCCAATGCTCTGCGTATCTCCAGCAGGAGCACAGACATCTTTAAAAGCCACATCTAAGACACTGGGGCTCCCATAGGCTTATAAAATTCTGAGTCTATTACCTCTAATGTTTGAAAAATGCATTACATTAAGTCTGTCTTGGTTTTTCTGTTGTTCAATTCATAGGCCATGTATCTGGGCCACATAACCATGTAGCCTGGGCAAACAATTCCTGCTACTCAAGAAATGTAGCACCAATTTGGTATCTCTTGAGAAATTAAATATGAAGTGAACTCATTGTACTTTTTGACCTTGTGGAACTTCCTATCTACAGCAACAGTTATAGCAACCTATAGGTTACTTTTCTTTTTTAAAGATTTATCTATTTTTGCATACAAGAACTGGGCTCAGGCCAGAGGTGTGGAGGGTGAGAGGATTCACCAGACAGAGTGGGGAACAGAACAGGCAGATTGACAGAAGTACACTGCTGAGGGGAGCAGTGGGTGAGTCAGGAGAGGTCTGCTGCGCCCTGTGGGTTGCTCCCTGGTGGGCCAGGGATCGAACTTATGCTGCAGAGGCTGCAGACAGCTTCATAGGTTGCGTCTTAACCCCTTGCACCACCAGGGAGGTCTGCAAGTTATAGGTTTCTGCCATGAGAATCACTGTCATGGACTTGACTAGTAGGCCCAGGTTCAGCAAGGACTAGTATCTCAAGTTTGGAGATTCTCAGACAGTTTCTCACAAGATACAAGCACTGAACTGCATTTTCAAGATCCTAAGTGAGCCACATCTAAATAGTAAAGAGGTTCCCAGAATCATTCCAACTCTAATTCTCATTCAAACCTATCAGCCAGGCCTTCCTTCATGACAGCCTAGTCTAAAATATTCTTAAGTATCTGTCTGGAACATGACATGGGATGTTGGGTCAGAGCAGTTAGCCTTGCTACCTCCTCACTGTGAGTCTGTAGACACAAAATCCATCAGAATCATAGGTTCTTTTCACTGTTGAGGTTCATAAGACAATGATTCAAAGCAATGTCTTTGCTTGTACCCACCTCCGTGTGCTTTCATCTGTGGGGTTCAACCCAAAGATGTCCAGGTCTTTCTTTGGCTTCTCTGGGTGGTGGCTCAGGAAACTGTCCCTATTCTTATGCAAATAATTGACCAAATCCCCATAGAAGCAGTACTCAGTGATAATGTAAATGGGACCTGTAGGGACAAAAGCCAGTTAGAAGGTGGGCGTGAAAATGAACAGAAAACCACGAATTGCTATGTGTGCACTGGCAGGAGATGCAGCTCAAAAGCCAAGAGCTTCCATCGATTCAATGGAATCCAGACAACTCCATTAAAGGAACTGATATTTGCTGGCATGTTGGGGGATAAAAGCCTGCACAGTCTTCACAGCCACAGGAGTCCGTTAAACCCTCACTCCCAGGTCAGCAGCCTACCTGACTTGGTACAGGCTCCCAGCAAGTTTACAATGTTTAAATGCGGCCCCAGGTGAGTCATTATCTTCAGTTCAGACATGAGAGCTTGCTTTTCACTGGATCTGGCTGTGGCTGTTGAAAAAATAAATCACACATCAGTTCAAGTGAGCCACTTACTTCCCAGAGAAAGCCGACAGCATGAAGAATCCTGTAATTGGACATCATTTTATTTACCAAGAGTCTAAAAGAAAAATAGTGACTTGGTTCAGACTCTGATAACTAATCCCTCCTCTTTAGGGTAGAATGATGTCACTGAAAATAACTTAATTTCCCAACATACAGGCAATAAGAACCATCTAAACCTAATGAACAGCCTAGGTGCACATAAAACCTAGAGTGGAAAGAACCTGTCCTAAAAGTCCTGTCCTAAATTCAGCATTTACTCTCTATGTGATTTTAAACAATTCACTTAATAGCTGCATATGGAAAAAGGAAAAAATCCCAGGAAGGGACGCTTACGTTTTAGCATCTTCACTGCTACTTTCATGACGGGCTGGGAGCGGCTTAATCCATAGGCAGTTCCTTCAACCACTTTTCCAAATGCACCGGATCCCAGGATACGACCTGTGGGCACCCAGAACCATTAAGGCAGGCAAACGCCAGGCGCCCCCACAGCTTTATTTACCATGGCAGTGCCCATGAGCACACAGAGGATGGGGTTTTTCCTGTCTGGAGTAAAAGCATAATGATGCCTCCAAGATGTCATGTCAAAACCAGGCTTGAGCCCTCAGGGAAGGAAATTAGTATAATTGCTTTTGTCAAAAAAACATTGGCAAGAGATTGGAAAACCCAGTCGGGAGAAAGGAGGGTGCAGGTCTCCCTGGTGTGAGTGCTCGTCTACCAGCTCAAGTGCTAAGCGAGACAGGGCCCCCTGGCATTTGTTTTCTGTGGCTCTCACCCAACCCCCCTGGCTCCCTGTCCTTCTGTTTTCCACATGCAAATAAGGGCATCTTTTGGTTCAATAAATCCTTATCCACCAGAAATACTTCAGTGCGCACGATATCACTGATTCCCAGGAGTGGAGAAGTCAGCTCTGAGCTGATCTCATTGCTGACTGTCAGGAGGAACAGGAACAGCAAAGGCTGACCACGCCCTGGGAGCACAGCACTGTGCTACATGTTGGGAGACACAAGAAGAGGAGACTGTTGTCCCTGCTCTTAAAGAGCTCACCATCACCAAGGGATATTTCCCAGAATGGTCCGTCTTATCACGGGGAGTCCCCAGAGACAGACTCAGCTCCTGAAGGTGCCAGCAGCCAGCAGCACCTTTGACTGCATGTCTGAATTGCTGGAAATTAGACATGGAAGATACTGCCTCCCCAGCAACTAGGAAATACAAGGAGTGGAGACACAGAATTGCCTCTGGGCATATTAGGGATATTGCTCTTCCCCCCACATTATATTACTTTTTATCTTTTCTAAGCTCTGTATCCCTTTTTATAAAATGGGAGAAAATATAATAAAGAAAGACTGGTTCCCAGGAGCAAGTATTTGAAATTGGGAGCAACTAGAGTGTCTTTCTATTTCAGCTTAAGGAACTCTCTATGAAAACCTAAAATTACTACATTTGGGAATGAGTTAGGTAGATAATTAAAAACTGCCTTTGGTATCCTTCAAAGCACATACAGTTAAAATATTCCTATGACTCATCCTTTAGCTCTAACCTTCATTTGTTTTTGTCTTCTTTTCACTCATTCAGAATGTAGTTTAAAAAAAAGAAAAAGAAAACTCTTGGACTAAAGCTTCATGTACTTGGTTTCAACCCAAGACTGAAATATTTGAAAAGTTGGTGATATATTAGTTTGATGATTTTTACATGTTTGGCTTCAAACTATATATTTTTATATCATATATGCTAAATATATTTATTCTATATATATTTCATACATCCTCAGAATGCAGAATGGATCAAAATAAATGTTGTGGTCTTCCGCACTCATTTCTCATCTGATCCTTTTTAGCTACAGAAATTCATCTCATTTTCAAGTTGTGTCATTTCCAAAGCAAAGCCTTTTGATGGGTATCTTTGGCAGTCTTCCTCATATTCTCTTTTTGTAAAAATTGCTTTAACCATAATTTGCTATGGAACAAGATTTTTAAAAAATCGTTGCAGTGATCCAATTAACTCCTTCTTATGACAGAAAAACATTTCTGACCTCCAGTTTTGAATGCCTAGCTCTCAGTAAACACAAGTGCAGTTCCCTTATTCCCCCACAGGCCTATACAGGGTGAAATTGCATCCAAATAAAAATAGGAGTCTCAGGAGAGCGCCCCGGAGGAGCTTACCAAGCACTAGTCCATCTCTTGGAAACTCCCATCTTGAGTCATAAGGCAACTGCATCGGGTCCACATAAATATATTCATGTCCATCAGGGCTGATTGATTCAATGACCCTCCAACGAATTTCATACCTTGGTTTCTAGAAATGACCAGGGCAGATATGTGGTGAATTACTGATGTCCAAGTATATTACGGCTTAACTGCTGCAGCAAAGGGACTGAACACAAGCAGGATTCCACAGCATTCATTCAGCATGTGGTTACTGAACCCCTCCTCTGTGCCCAGCACTGGGTTAGCTTGCTGTTCTTACTCTTTAAGGCTTCAAAGATTTTCAGTTCTTTGATACAATATCTACCTGTTTCCAAATGACAACCAGGACAATAAGTGAGATGATCACAATCACCAACAGCACCAGGACAGCAGCCGCCACCGTGAGTTCAGAACGCAGAGCTGGCGGAGAGAGGCAAGATGGAGAATTTGCAGGAACGTGCAGGAAGGGGGTAGCCTGTGTGGTTGAGTCTAGACCAGAACTGCCTCACTGCTGGTAGGGAAGTCTGAGGCTGACTGGCTCATTTTAGGATGGGCAGTACCACCTCTCCATCATCTACCCACATGCAGCTACTCCTACTCTTCCCTTAGAAGAAAAAGGGACAAATTTAATTCGAGAAATGAAGTATTTTCTCCAAAAATGCTCCAACATTAAGCTCTGGGCAAAATGAAAATTGGAATATTTGGGGGGGATTTCTTGATAACATTTGCTTTATTTTTTATTATATTTTTTTAATTGAGATTACACTGGATTACAATATTGTTGGTATTTTGGAAGTATAGGATCCCCCCTCAGGTATCTCCACCATAGTGCACCCACCACCAAGTCTCCCATAGTGAACTTGAGAGCTACTACAAGTCATGTAAGTTGTTTATTTTGAAAGGTTGCATTTTGTTTATATTGCTTTTGGTATTATTAATTTTTTCATTTAAAAAATTTTATCCTGTTTCAACTGTTGTAAGAAGCAAGCAGGCAGAAGACCCTCTTTGCCCAGCCTCTATCCCCACTCTC
This sequence comes from Talpa europaea, assembly GCF_964194135.1. Classification (NCBI taxonomy): domain Eukaryota; kingdom Metazoa; phylum Chordata; class Mammalia; order Eulipotyphla; family Talpidae; genus Talpa; species Talpa europaea. The sequence continues at coordinate 114,114,455 of NC_140071.1, forward strand.
AGACTAAAGAGATTGGGGTACTGTCCTGTCAGACAAAAAATGCCCAGAGGCCTCTGCAAGATGCAGTTGGGGATACACTTCTGAAAGACAGGGCTCCCTCAAAGATGCCCCGGAAGGGCCTTTAAGAGCATTCAGCACTGAATTTCTGCCCTGTGAACTTCATTCCTGTATGAACCCATCTGGGCTCCCCGAGGGGGAAAGGGATTACGCTGATGACCTGGAGTTGTCCCAACTGACAAGCAACTCACTGGGCGCCACCAGCTTCAGTTCTCGGTTCTCAGCCCCCAGGAGATTCTTAGCCAAGCATCGCACCGCGATGGTCTCCTCCACCTTGGCGAACGTCACTTGGCCTTCCACGGTACTCCTGTCTCGTGGGTGGAACTCTGTGATGATGTTTGAGATGTTGTTGGCCAAAATCGTCCATGAAGTTTCATTATTACATCTGGACAGGAAAAGATACAAATAGAGAGCCAATGACTGGGAGCAGTGGAGGAAAGTGGAGCAGTGGGAATTATCTAAGATGGCGGGCACTTCTGACCTTGTCTGTATTTCAGGTGTTACATGTTTATTTTCTTATTTTATTTATTATTATTTTTTTAAAGATTTAATTATTTATTTATTCAATATTGACTGATTGATTTATACAAGCACTGGGTACAGTCAGAAGCGCGGGGGGGGGTGAGAGAATTCACCAGAGCCAGAGCGGAGAGCAGAGCAGGCAGAAGGACCGAAGTACATTGCTGAGGGGAGCAGCGGGCGGCAGGAGAGGTCTGCGCGCTATGTGGGACCCTCCTCTGGTGGCCGGGGAGCAGCCGGGGATCGAACCAGCACCGCAGAGGCTTCGGGCAGCTTCGCAACCCAGCGCTCACCCGCTGCGCCACCGGGGAGGCCCTATTTTCTTATTTTAAATGCACATTAACATTACATTTGTTTGCACATGCCCAACAAAGAATAATCTACATGTAGATAATTAAAAGTTAACTGTTTAGGAGGCAAGGTAGTGATAAACTTGTTCAGAACATAACTACCAATCCTAAGTTTTGAGTCTACGAGCAAACTAAACAGTTGGACTTCATGAATGTTGACCCCAATTTCCCACTTCAAAAAGACATAGCCCCCCAGCCTTCTCTCTGCCCACTCTGTGAAGAGTCCCGAGGGTGTCACTTGAGTAGGAGTGACCCTCTAATGAGTGATGAGACCTAGATTCTAGCCCAGTAAAGATTCAAGTCCTGCCCCTTGGCCCTAGAAAAGGGTGGGTCTAGGCATCTCAGCCTCGGAAGAAGCAACCCAGGCTTCTGAACAGTCACCAAGGGTGGAAGAGTGAGCACAGAGCTGACTTTGCTTTGAAAAGGTTGAGGAATGTAGGGATGGAATGGGGGGCTAATGACTTGACTCCACCCAACAGCAGGGACACAAGGCAGTGAGCAGCCTCATGGTGGTATTTCATTCATACTCACAAAAATCTAGGCGCCAAATAGCAGTTTGCCACATAAGAAATGAGAACAAGAGTAAAAATGTGGGCCAGAGGAGTAAAAATCCTCAAAGCAGTAGTTCTTGTAATTTCCTTTTCCAACTGAGGCGACTAGAAAGGGCGGATGGCCATGTGGGTGCGGGAAAGAGAGGCAGCCCCACGGTAGTGGGCACAGTATTAAAATATGCATTTGTAGAGAACTGAAACTCTAAACCCTAAAACCAATACAGTGTAAACCACCGTTACCTCAATAAACATAATTGGGGGGGAAATTCCCCTTTTTGGATTAGAGAACCTTAGAGAATCTGATGAAAGTCATGGGCCTTCATACAGTTATCCATGAATACACAAGTACATGCACACACAGCACACACACATGGAGTATCCCTTCAGAACCTAACTTGTAGTTCACCAAACTTAGGTCAAACTAGAATCAAAAAGATGAAGAGCCATCAAAAGAAGTAAAATTCGGGGGCCTCCCTGGTGGCGCAAGGGGTTAAGAAGCAACCTATGATACTATCTGCAGCTACTGCAGCACAAGTTCGATCCCCGGCCCGCCAGGGAGCAACCCACATGGCACAGCAGACCTCTCCTGACTCGCCTGCTGCTCCCCTCAGCAGTGTATTTCAGTCAATCCACCTGTTCTGTTCCCCACTCTGTCTCTGGTGAATCCTCTTACCCCCCACACCTCTGGCCTGTACCCCAGCTCTTGTACACATAAATAAATAAATCTTTTTAAAAAAGAATTTCCTAAAAGACATTAAAAAAAAAAAAAGAAAAGAAATAAATTTCAAGGCCTCCCCTGGTGGCACAGCGGTTGAGCGCTGGGCTGCGAAGCTGCCCACAGCCTCTGCAGCGCTGGTTCGATCCCCAGCTTCTCCCCGGCCACCGGAGGAGGGTCCCACATGGAGCGCAGACCTCTCCTGCCGCCCGCTGCTCCCCTCAGCAGTGTACTTCGGTCCTTCTGCCTGCTCTGCTCCCCGCTCTGGCTCTGGTGAATTCTCTCACCCTCCCACACTTCTGACTGTACCCAGTGCTTGTATAAATAAATAAATAATCTTTTTAATAAATAAATAAATAAATTTCATTGGAGATCCTTTGTGTCAAGGGAGAAATATTCTAACCACAAAAAAAGAAAGGATGGTCTGGTTTCCATACTTCTTAATATCCTTGCAGATCATCCACTCGATCTCAGGAAGGGGTGTCCCTTCGGCTGTGCACCTCACCGTCTGTCCCCCGGTAGAGCCATGGTGGTCATCGACCAAGTCCAGAATAGATGAGGGAACTGCAAGAGGTGGAAGGAAATGGGAAGTGAATGATTCAAGTCCCACAACCTCTGGGAATGACCACATGGAATATGAGTTCTGAGTTTGTCCTGGTGACCTGTGACTCTGAACCTGGTTGTTTATTTAGTGACACCCCAGTGTGGACAGACCCACCTGGTGAAGAGCAATTCCACAGTGTTACCATTTTAGGATCTCTGCCCTGTGGAACGAGGGGAGTGTAAAGACCCTGTGGTTATTTGACTTGAAAGGCAAGGTGGCTCTTGAAATTATATTATAGCTTGGGATCCAACTAAGGGATTTAGCTAAAGCAAAGTCTAAAGCAACACTTATCAAAGTGCACCTGTGGGATATTATTAGTTTTTAATCTGGGATCGAGTAAGAGATATGCTCATTCTTCTCACAGATTTACTGTGAGGGTCAAATGAGCTCACCTAAGACAGCACATGGCACATGGTAGGAACTCAATGAATAGGTGATGAATGGATATAGGCTGGGACACTCCATTCGGATAAGGGCCACTGTGCAATACCTACAGGAGAAGCTAAGCAAAAATACCAAAACTCTCTGGAACAATCCATGGCCCTCTGGACCAAAAAGCATTACTTCACTCTTCACAGAATTAGAAGGTGCCAGATTGAGAAGCAGGTGCTAGGAAGCTGTTGGAGCCTGGGAATTCCCAGACTGTTCCAGAAGAGCCTAGAAACTCCCAGAATTATGTGAATTCATAAATCTAACAAAGCTATCTCTGTAAGTGACATCTCCAGTCCCTGCTTCACCCTAAAGTGCTGCTTTACCTTCCGAGACCTGGAAGTAAAGTGCCAGGCTCTCCTTGGGAAACAAGTGTTCACTGAGTAGCATTATCTTTTTCCTGCCCTTACATACCTTGAGTTAAGAGTTCAAAAGTATAGCTTTTCACATCATCTTCATTTTGAACTACAATAGTATAATGGCCACTGTCTTCCTCCTTAGCTCGGATCAGCTTTAATTTGCTTCGATACCTTGAAAGAAAAAGACTTTGGTATAGCAAGTAGTAGTCAAATTCTAATCATCTCAGCAATTACCATCTGCAATTTAAATTTTGTTTTTGTGAAAACCAAAAACATCTTTTTATGTTGTCACTTTTCAGGGATTCTAGATACACTTTCCACATGTTGAAGGTCTGGGTTGTAGGCACTTAATTCTCAAACAGAAAGCCGTTTAAACATTCTGAGATGAGCAACCACTTGTGTGGTTCCAACTGCAACCATCTGGTAAAGCCTGACTTCTGAGCAGGAATAGACACACCACACTAACTTTCCCTTTTATAAGCTATTGATTTGTATCTTTTTTTAAAAAAATACCTGCTTCCCCTAAATAGCCATTATTTAGATGGTTCAACAACGGAAACCACTGGGAAAAAGAACGAGCATGCTCTGTAAGTGCTGATATGGACAGATTGCTGGGATATAACTTGCTTGTATTTGCTTAAAGAGGCACTAGAAGGTTTTGTAAGAACTTAATGAAACTAACAAAAGTATTTCCCCATGGATGTAAGAAGAGGACTGGGCAGATGGGGACCGGAATGGAGTGAGGCATCTTACAATGCACCATCTTTATGTTTAAATGTTTTTAAAGTTCCAGATTCCATAACCTGAATAGTTATATTTGTAGAAACTATATTTTCTACTTTATTTTTTTTTAATTGCTGTATTTCTTCATACTTTTTTAAAAACACCCTTGTTTATTTTTTCACAATATAAGATGTCTCCCCTCAGGTGCAGTCACCATAGTTTTCCCACCACAAAAGAGCCCACTGTCCTCCAGCACACTCTACCATGCTCTCCTCATACTTTATTAAAAGGAATTTCTCCTAAAAGTTTTCTTATATATGACATCAGAAACATTTGACTGGGATTTATTTGAAGTTTGCTGGGTCTCTTCTTTGAATCAATGTTTTATTAAATTGTTTTTGTTTTCTCTTGTCAAAGCAACAAAAACCCATTTGACAGCCAGGCACACTTGTGTCCATCAATAAAGTAGGTATCCATCTGACTGTCTTTCTTTACGGGACATCACAAAGTGGAAAAGCAACTGGAGCACAGGATCACTGGCCACGGAGTGAGCAGACCTTGGACATTATTGAAATTCCCTGTGCCTCAGTTTCCTCGCGTGTAACATGGGATAATTGTATGCATAGCATAAAGTCATTTCAAGAATTAGTTCAATGAAATGAATTGGATCGATGAAATGTGTGCAAGTATTTTGAAGGCTTACAAGTACTCTGAAATGTAAAATTTTCTGGCATTTTGGGGAGCATGCTTGGCTGGTTTTTCCTTTGCTGCCCCCTCCTGGACAGGCTTCAGGACCACATTTCCTTAGAGTCCCCTCAGGCTCGCCAGGCTGCTGATAGCCAAATGATCTTCTGTCCTTCATTTTGTACACACGTTCAGCCAAGAAAGCCAATGGAGTTCTACGTTCCAGGAAGCCAAATGCCCCATCTGTCATGTTCATCCTTCTGTTCTCCAGCCCATCCATAATGGCAGGAAGAGTATGTGTTGGAGGAACTCTTGAGTCAGGCAGCTTCCCTGAGCCACTCAGTTGGTGAGTTTATTCCTGTCAGCTCTATTGATGGTGCCTCAGAAGCCTTTGCAGATTGCCCGTGCAAGTGTTGGCTGTGCCAGGCTACCCCGCTCCTCTCCAACCTCACAGCCTAGTGGATGGCTCACCATGACCACCTCTTCACATATCTTCATTTTACATCATCTGAATGCCTTCCAGATTCAGTGTCCCCTTCTTTTTCCATCACTGTTCTACAGCAGAGGTTGCACAATCTCACTGTCTCAAACACTGCTTCTCAATTACATATGGGATGTAATAGGAAAAGAAGAAAGCAAATCCTGGGGCTAAGTAATCTGATGAGAGAGGTTCTATTCTCCTCTGCCCAGAAAGCTGGAAATACACCACTGAATTTTGTCCCTTGGTACAGGACTGGATTAGCTGGGGCCTTTGAGATGTGCCTTCTGCTCTTGGATTCCAGTTTAGAGCTTAAAAATATGCAACAGACTTCAAAATATCATCTGACCCAATTCCTTGCCTGGAAGGACACAAGATATTATTAACCCTGGATTTTGATGAGGAAACAGGCTGACAGGTGACCCAAAACCCTACCACTAGTTAAGAGGCGAGTGTAGTCTTCTGTTCTCTTCAGAGAGCAGTCATCCAAACCACTCACTGTACGCTTCCTACTAACCAAAGTTATCCAGGCTCTCTTATTTCCTGTGTAGGCTGTGACTAGGGCAAATGTGTTCCAAATTAAGTTGATGATGTTTTATTTCATGTAAATTTATGTGATGATTGCCTTGCAACATGAATAACCATAACTGTCTACTTGCAGTATGCATAATGGACATCAAAGAATATATTCAATCCAAGTGGGTCCAACTTTATGGTCTTCCCTCCACCCCATGTGAGATGTAGGTACCTGTCTTTCATTGGGGCATAGAGCTCCTCAGTTCTTTCTTCTCTTATTATTAATTACTTACCAGTCTACCATCTCCACATTGCAATATTATCATTAAAGGTAATCCTAATTCAGATCGCTGCATTTTTCTAAATCGACTCTAGATTTGAGTTGTGTGACACAGCACCTCGGACTATCACACATCAAAGGAAAGGGATACTTGGGCAGGGTGCTGCTTTACCTTATTTCCTGAATCTTTTCTACGTCAGTGGTGATCTCGGTGAGGTTCTCGATCAGAGTCAGATTGTCCTTCAACCAGGATATCCGGGGAGGAGGGTAGGCCTGCACATCTACCACAAAGTGCTTGACTTCATGCAGGTTGACAGTTTCCAACTGACTGAAGTTAGGTTCGATTTCAATGAACCCTTTCTCTGTACAGGGGAGAGTTTCCATTAAATAGTGATCAGCGCAAGAAGCTCCCGAGTAGCATGGGTGATGACATTTTAGAAAGCAGAATGTACCATGGACAGAAATGGTGACCTTCTTCATCTCTTTCACCTCCTTGGTGGCCTGGCGGGCAGCACATTCATAATCTCCACTATCTTTCACCGTGGCATCGGGGACCTTCAGAGTATACACCAATGTGATGGACGGGACTTTGATTTCCTCCAGCTTTGTGATGCCTTTGCCTTTCTACAGCAGAATGGGAGGAAAACCCACTTTTAAAAAGTCAGCTCCTAAGAGTGAACCCTCGTGTAAACTGTGGACTGTGACCGATGCGTGCACAAGTAGGTTCAAAGATTCTTTCAAATGTAGCGCTCTGGGGTAATGTGGAAAGTTGATAATGTGGAAGGTTGTGCTTGTGTGGCGACAGGGGGCATATGGAAAATCAACATACATTCCACGCAAATTCGCTGTGAACTTAAAACTACTCTAAAAAATTTAGTCTAGTTTAAAAAAATATTTTAAGCTAACCTCCTTACAAAATCATGTTTGAAAAGGGTACTTAATGGCACAATAAGGTATTGGTGTTATACTACAGAAAAATAATATAACAGAGTATTATTTAAAGTATAATGCCCAAATATCAAAATAAATTAAAAAAAAACAAAAAATTAAGCTATAATACCAATTAATTATGAAACATTTATCTATGTATAAAAAAGACTTATTTCCCTAGGATACTAATAGTGATACCCTGGGAAGGGCTTTTCCTTTTCAACTATAATTTATAAAGTTTCAACAACAAAACCTGCATTACTTTTCTCATCAGATAAAAAAATTTGTTTTATAAAACAGTATTTTCACTACTAATATGCATTTTTGGGTCAAATAGCACATACCTTGGTTTGGGAAAAAATGTCTATCTCTAATAAATGAAAATATTTCTATTTTGAGAAGTATGAACATAAAAATAAAGTAGTTTCATATTTCAGACAACATGTATTCATATGGGACCGTAAGCGAGGCTTACAAGGCAATATGTGGACATGCCCAACTTGCAATTTGATGCCCTGAAGGGAAAGGGAGAGTGGCAGCAAGAGCATGGAACAGGAGAGGAAATGCCCAAATGCCAAAGCAGGGAGCAGAAATTTGCAAGTCAGGAGTGAAGGGACAAATATATATTTATATGGGATTTTTGTGCTCCATGAAGCCGCCGTGCTCAGCATGGCTAGTCATTTCTGCAGTGGGCTGTCATAGCCCTTTACACTCACTCCTCTTACACATTTACCATGAGCATTAGGATGGATGAGACAATGCGTGTATATCCCCAATGGCAAGAGATGGCACAGGCACCTCTTTCTTTATTCTCTCTACACTCCTCTCTTGCCCCCTTCTTCTGTGCATGGACCAGCTTCTACCAGAGTGCTTGGATTTAGCAAATCTTCCTGAATAATTAAAGCTATGCCTGTTCACTGAAGGCGAGCCATGCAAACAAATATGGAGCAGATAGGAGGCAGAAACTTGTGCCCTGAGTAGCAACAAAGTAGAAATGCAAGGGGAACAGGCAATCCACATTATCAAACACTTCCAAACCCAAAGGTATGGCAGTCAAGGAAATGAGAATGAATGACTATCTCAGCAACTAGCAAACTTGAAAATCCTATTTTTTTCTTTTCTAATATTGTTTGTTATAGCCATAGAGCCTTCGTATTTCTGAAAGAAAAGAAACACCCTGTGAAAGAGAAGGTACAGTGTACAGCCTTTGTGCAATCTGAAATCTTGGTCCAGCTTTTGTCAACTCAAACTCCCCTACCTCTCAAAGAACCATAGAGTCATCTATCAAAACAAATGGGTCTTAAAACCTGCTAATTGCCCATTGCAGAGATGAGGTGCTCAATGACCAGCTCCATCAGGAGCAGGTCTTTATCAAGGATAGGTCTTTGAAGTCCAGCTGTGCCCCACTCTGCCACCAGGAGCCTTGAGGATACCTACCACTTCTCCAGGGTAAGTCCACTGAAGGTCCACCACCTCATTGTTAAAGACTGCACAGGTGACCTCAACTGTTTCCCCTGACTTATAGACAGTTTTAAGAGCTTCCATTTTCAGATCAAGGTTTGATGTTGCTATTAAGAAGAAAAGAACAAACACAGGGGCTTAAATATCCATAGTATAGTTAGGATCTTCATATGGTTTGGATTTTTTTTAAGGAAATTCTGAAAAATAATTTGCAAAGCACTTTGATCAAGACAAACATCTGAAAATCTCAGAAGCCTTGATACTGGGTTGGCATACATAATTTGGCTTATAGTTAATAACCCAAAATAACATATTTGTGCGTGGGTGTACACAAATACATATGCTATACACATTAAATAATAATGGTAAGAATAAATTGCAATTAAATGAGAACGCCACATTCCTGAGCATCCAGGCTAATCGTGGTGGTGCTCTTCTGTGATCTCTGATGGGTATTTTCATTTAATCAGACAACCTTTCCTGACCAGCTCTCCTGTGGACACTTTGCTGCCATCCCATCACTTACCATTTTTACCCCTTTTCTTCCCTCAGTTTTTCTTGACTCACTCTGCTCCCCAGTTATTCTCAGTACTTTTCTAGAACCAAGTACAGTGCCTGACCTAAAATAACCTTCCTAAGGACCCAGGGGCATGTTCACCTGCTGCCAGACCCATGTGCAAGTGCTCAATAACATTGACCCCAAGGTTTCCCAGGCACCTAAACCATTCACATCAAAGGGATGAAGTCTACAACCACCAACTTTTCTCAAAATCAAAATAACTTTTCTTAAGTTGCAAAAATTAATTTGGGCATCCAACCCCCTACAGGAATGTGTTTGTTTGAAGGCTCCTGTGGTCAGGAATGTGAGAAAAACTGTAAGAAGCTTATGCAAGAAAAGAATTCCTTACAGTATTTTAAATTCAACTAATGAAACATGAAATCTTACAGGAATAAGAAAGATTTTGCCTCTAGTTATATGAAGTTGAACATTATCACAGCCACAGGGGCCAGTCTAACAAACACTGTATGGTGAAAGTGGCCTCCTACATCCCCAAATCAGAATTCAAGATCTCCATCATCAGAGAATATGTATAATTGTTTCTTTAATTCTACATGCATCTGATTATTTTGTCTGTAACTCCGACTCTAAGAAGGACCAAGAGGGTACCAATACCTTTTAAAGCGTAAACATTGAACGCGATGGTCTTGAACTTCCTCCCTTTGACAGTGGCCTCACAGGTATAGGACCCAACGGTAAATGTGCCATTAAAGCCCTGTCTGCTGTCGTAGGAGGCGGAGGCCTGCACCTCTCCGTCGCTGTTGAGCAAGGTGACCGGAGTCTCGGGGTCAGTCGTGCGACAAGGTATGATGGCAGAGTCATCGTCCTCCACGATGACTAAATAATCTGTCATTCCTAGAGGGACGAAGGCTATATCTGGGTCTGTCATTTAAAAAAGAAAGAAAACCAAATTTCATATTAATTCCTCTTTTATGACTCTCTGCAGAAAAATTACCCCACCAGCATTAATCTTTATATTAAGTGTGAATTTTACCTTCACACATGTACCCTGAAGCTTCATCCCATAGACATTAGTCATCTTAACAGAGAGAAGGTGATTTTAAAGTATGAACCAGGCCAAACTGCATATAGCTTAATAAAAAATACTGATGTTAAATAAGAACATTAGCCAGGAATCATAAATGTAAACAAAATGTAAACAACTACCTAAAACAAAACAAAAAAAAAATGGATAATAAACTGCTCAAAACAAGAGAAAAGTCCTAATTTTTAAAATCATGAGTTGCAATAGGTAACTTACCTATTAAAAAAGTCTCTTGAAAAATAAAAGAAATTTATTAATTTAAAAATTTGAGACTTTCCTTTTTAAAAGACAAGCTACTTAAGCCATGATGGCAAGAAGTACTATAGTGATTCAAGCATCAGTTTCAGAAAGAGCCCTTTTATCTCTGTAACTGCAAATAAAAAGATCCCAAACTGTCTGACCACAGTGATATTTGTGCTGGGGGAAAGAGGAATGAGAAGAACTTTTAGATAATTTTAAGGGAATCAAAACTCCAGGACTTATGTACCATCCATTCGTGGCAGGTCAGAGGTTACCTCCAAATTTAGAGAAATATAAGTGTAGCATTTATGTGTGAATGAAGTGGGAAGTGGCAGACTAAATACTACCGCTTTTTGCAACAATTTTTCTTATTATGAGGAAGGAAAGTTCCCATAGATTAAAGCATAGTGAAAGAAGTAAAAAGGGTTTAGATCCACTCGGATGCCCGTGATTACAGAGCAGGAAGAGATGCCAATTTTAAGAACATAAAAAAGCAAAAAAGGTAGGAAGATATACCTCAGAAACCTCCTTGGCTTTACTTCTGCCTAAGCAATAAGTATAGCAAGAGTTGTAAATGGTTTAAATGGTGTTTATTTATTTGTACTTGAGCCATAGCCCCTTTCAATTCCTCCACCTACATGCCAACACTTGATTTTGTGTTTAGAATTCCAAATTCTTGAAGTCTTTTAGCAAAGATTCCAATAAAGCTGCAAATTAATTTCAGTCTGGTATCCACAACACATGAGCTAGGACCTCCTTTATGATGTAAGTCTTACTTATAAGTATGCAGAGTTTAAATAATGTCATGGTCTTCTTAACAACTGTCTTTGGTAGAATTCAATAATATATACAGATATAACATAGGTAGGTATAGGAAGAGTTATACAGATATATGCATGGACAGATAGACACATAGGTACAATGATATAGCTACAAAGACAGATATAGGTGTAGGTACAGATACAGATATAGATACAGATCTAGGTACAGATACACAGGTGTAGATATACACATCGGGAGAGCTGACACTGACATAGCACAGATGTAGACACAGATGATGTAAGTGATAAAGATAATCACCAAGGAGCACACAGGGAATGCTAGGCGGGTAGTAGACCAAATGCATCTCAAGCTCATGGCTCAATAAGGATGGTGGCTGAAAGAAAGCCCCATGCACTCCCCTGGCTATAGGGGGCATAAATGTCCAAGGCTGGGCTCTGAAGTCCATCACAACCCAAGGCCTCATCCTTCAGGGAAGCTTCCAACAGATGACAATGTGCAAATGGAGCACTCCTGGACCTTCCTTATACAGAGGTCTAGGACTCATCTACGGCGCCTTCCTTCCCCCTGTTACTCTCTGTCACTTACCATGAGAGTAAGGGCTCTACAGGATCCCTCTCCACCTGCCCTCATAGGCTCTCCCCTCATATCACCCTTTCATGCTAAGCTCATCTTACTCTTAATTGACATCTACCTTCTCCAAGGACAAGAGACAACACCATTAGTATGGAAATTGCCCCTAAATTTTAATTAAAAGGAAAGAACCATCCCTTGCACTTCATCAAGAGTAAATATATGCATTATTGAATCTGAAGCACAGTATGGTCATTTGGAAGCTATTATCATGCACTATCAGCAGTGCCAAGATCAGGCCCACCTGATTGATGTTTGTGACCCCTGACACTCAGTACAGTCCCCCCACACACAATAAGTATCTGTTGAACTTGAGTGAACTGAATAGAATTGAGTGTACTTCCAATGTTTTGCACAATGCCCATAAAGGATCTACCATAATAAAAATGGTTTTCAAAATGTAACAAGATTCAACACCTTAGCAGTGATTTCTTGATGACATTACAACTGATCTTTATTTAACCTTGTGCGTTTTCCTGTATGTGTAAAACTTTTCTCCAATAAATATTTATTATCTTACAATTAAAAAAAACACTTTCATGCGTTAACAGTGAACAGGTTATTTTCATTCAAATATAAGAACACATAAGCCCCGAGAATGAAAACCAAACGTTCATCCGAGAAGGACAGGACGACGCGAGGCCGGCCCGGGGGGCCTGTGGCTCACCTGGCACGTAGATATAGATGCTTCTGCCTTCAATCTCGCTTTCCTCTGCCTGCGTGTGGTTGTAATAGCAAGTGTACAGTCCCGTGTGGGCCGCCGAGGCGCCGACCACCTCCAACACTGTCACAAAAAGGCCACTGTTGTTTTCTTCATTTCTGATTTCCACATTGGGGTTCTCTTCTTCAGACATGGGGTACTGCCAGCTCACTTCACTCTCCCCAAAGCATCTCAGAGAAAAGGATGAATTCAGCTGCACAACCTTTTCATTTTCGTTTGGAAGGATAGAGGGGAATGAAAGCTGGCAGAGGATTAGGCTCGGTCCTGTAAAAGGAAACACGCTCTGAATAGGAGGCAGCCAGAAAGGACTGTCTCACCCAGAGAATTGAGAGAAGCGACAGTAGCAGCTCAGATCAACAATGACCATTTCTACGCAAAAATCCGTTAGCCTGGATGCCCATGAAAGGCCCTCCATTGTAATAGCCGCCGCATCTGCTGAGAGCAGCAAATGCTCCAAAGACCTCAAAAGCCCCCAGCCCCCCTAGATCCACCCTCCCAAACACTCCAATGGAGAGAGGGCGTCTGATTCCAATTCCATATTTTAGACTCTTATCTGTGACCATAAAATATCGCAAGAGGCATAGGCTCAGGCACATATGCGTTCACATGGGTGCACATTCCCCGCAGAGTCTTCCTTCAGTAAGAAACGGGAAGAAAACAGAGGCAGGGAGGCTGGCAGAACAAAGCACAAAGCGGATTTATGCTCAAGAATTGTGCATCTCGCATTTCTCATACAATCTGGCATGCCTTCCTTCTAATGGTTTCCTGAAGCCAAAGCCGAGGGGAGGTGGGGTTTAATAAAAAATAAATAACAAGTAAGTCCTGGGAGTGAAAACTTTAAGTTCATCTTAGAACCTAAAATTTCAGTCTAGTTTCCCTGTCTAAAACCCTGATAGAAGAGACATTGTGTATTATATCTCTAATTATCAATGAATGGTCTCTAATCTCCCTTGGATCCCAATGTGGGAACCCCAACCAACTTCAATATGCACCCACCATGAGTCCTGCAGTTTCTTAAGATGGGGGATATAAGTACATCTGGGTCACCATTGCCCTGTGGATGGGTGCATCCTGACACGTTTAGAACTACTAAATCACTGCCCTCACTTACTTCTATTTTATCCAGGTGGAACAAGACCTAAGACACTCTCAGACTACTTAACTCCTCAGACTAGCAAAACAATGGCTTCCTGGTGAACATCAACAATGCATTGAGTATCTGGATGAAAACTAAGAAAGTCCAATAAATAGTTCAACAAATGGCCCCAATGGCATCCTCCTGGTAGAAAGGAATTAGTAAGATTCCCCAAGAGTCAAATAATAGATCAATTCAATTCTAAGGGAGACAGTGGCTCTGAGACTTTCCAGCAATTTAAATATCTTCTACTTAAGATGGGTATGACTGAAGGCACATATAATTTGCTGGGCAAATTTTCCATTATGTATCTTCTTTGAACAGTCTTAATTTCTCTGATCCACCTCTGTTAGAAATACATATTGCAGGAGAAGGAAGAGAATGGTGGACACATTTACACTCTTATTCCTCACATTTCAATGCTAGGATTAAACCTACACACTAAAAGGGGGGAGGCATTCTTTTTGAATTGGAATTAGTGTCATCCAGCAAAGGGAACAGAAGGGCTTGTGATCATTCTGGACAACACAATTTTCTACTTCGATTCACTCTTTTGGACTGTGTGTGCCTTAAGCAAAGAACTTAGACAACCAGGCTTCCCCCTAGGACAGTGAGCGCAGAGACACCCAGGATCCATACCTGTGAGGAGACAGCCTAGGACCAGGAATGCCCAATGGGAAGTCCCCATAGTTGTGGAAAACTGAAAAGACAAAAATCAAACAGAAACTGTGTTAGTCAACATGACAACCTATGAGGTTGGTACTTCTTATGCTTTGCAGTGTGGAAAATGTTAGTAGCATCATTTCAGTCAAAAATGTCTCAGATTAAATTCACGATTAAAACAGTAAAATGCCTATGGAATATTACACAGCTGTGAAGAAAAATGAAGTAGTGGCATTTGCCACCTATGTTGAGTGAAATCAGCCAAAAAGCACAAGATAGATATTGGATGGTTTCAATCATCTGTGGAATATAAATACCAAAAAATATTACACACAAACAATAGAGAAAATAAAAATTTAAATTCAGAAAAACAAGAAGATAAAGCTTACCAGAGAGAATGCAGGGAAAGGTGGAGGGGATGGGAGAGGGAGGCAGATGGCACATAGGCACAGGTGGTTTGGTAGAGGCAAGAAAAAAATTTAAAAATTAAATAAAATAAATAAGCAGACAGGCATCTTAGAGTTTTGTTTTTATTTTTAAGATTTTCATTTATTTTGTTTTTTTCTGCTTGTCCTTCCCAAGTTCTGTCTGCTTAAGTTCTCAACTGCTTGATTTCCTACAACAAATCTGGGGAACAGAAGAGAAGCAGAGAGACAGATGGAAACTGAGGGTGCCTAAAACACAAACAGGGCACTCAATGGGTAAGACGAAAGGAGGGGAGAGCATGAAAAAGAACCGTGAGGATGACAAGAAAGGGCCGCTGTCACCCCAGGGTAAACCACTGAGGAGTCCCTTCTGGCCTACTGGCTACAAAGCCTTTTCTTTTCTTTCTTTTTTTTTTATTTTATATATATTTTTACATCATTTTTCATTTTTGGGCAAAGTATGCATTTTCATCATGATTATGGTCCCCATATAATTCCCATCCCCCTTGTTTTCATCCTATTCCTCTCCTCCCCCCCCCCCCCCCGTAGAGTGTCTCTGGTTTATAGTTGCTGGTTGATTTTGATTTTTACTTTATTATAATTAGTCTTTTTCCTGGTCCCTTATATTACTCAGCAATCAAAAAAGATAAACTCATGCAGTTTGCAGCAACATGGATGGAGCTGGAAGGGATTATGCTCAGCGAAATAAGCCAGAAAGAAAAAGAAAAATACTGGATGGTCTCACTCATAGCAGGAATTTAGAAAGCCTTTTCTTTATCCTTTTTGTCATGAGGCCCACACCTGTGTTTCATGCCCTCCACTCCTCCGGCATGTAGTCACTGGTGACGGCACTCACTGAAGTCCAGGAAAAGGGGCAGCAAAGGGGCTACAGGTGTTGAGGCTGTTGAGCAACTGAATTCCAATAGCATAGGCCCCACTGAAGGATCTGGGCAGTGATACAGGCCCCAAGAGGACCCCTAATAAAGCCCCACGTAAGCCTGGGCCCGCCCATACTGGGTCCCTCAGTGGCACAAATCCCCAGCTCATGCAATGGAATGAGCTCATGGACTTAACTTGTTCCATCCCTGACTTTGGAACCTGAGGTCATGTACTCATGAGTCCTGAGTAAACTGTCTAAAACACAGAACAATAAAGGAGAAAGTCACTGTGTCCTTGTGGTTAAACCTAGATGTTTGCCCTTTGGAGGGGAGGAAAAGCAAAGCTGGAGAAGACCCAGCAGACAGCAGTTTTGGGTGGTGCCCTGATGATGCATTTTTGCTTGAAGGTGGCAAGAATTCAGATTTCTACTTCACTGAATTCCACCAAGACAATGAAGGAGGGAAAAGGACAGAGTGAAGGCTGGTAGGCTGGTAATGAGCAGTAAGTTGGAAAGAAAAAACATAATTCTGCAATTTCTTGAGGGCAAGAAATCCATATTTGTTAAGTCAAAGTTTTTCTGTGTATGCTGTGTTTGTTGATAATAACCCTGTGACACATTTGATTTTTAAGAAGTGGCCCTTGAGGCTCAGAGAAGCTTAGCAAATGATCAGAAGTCACACAGCTGGTGGGAAAGCCACACTTCTCACACAAAGTCTGTGTAATCCAAAAGCTATGCTCTCTCCAATCTACCATATGGTCTCTCTCAAGGGAAGGTCAGTGTATCAGCCTCGTGTGCACCCCCCTCCTCAAGCCTCAACTATTTCCTCATGCAAATTGCCCCTGCTTTCCTTCTCTGTTCACCAGAGTGACAGGAGCATAATTGCTGTGCTGTGAACCCAAATGCAATTTGCACAGTGTTGGCTGGCTGAGGGCTCCGAGGATCCTGGCATGTGCCCGGGGAGGCAGGGTTTCCACTCTGGTGCAATGAGCGGGCACAGCAGGCCCCAGAGCCAGGCTGGCCAGCCTGATTTACCGCAATTAGCAGTAAAGGCCTGTGTGTTTGTACATATAAATATCAACCTCCCACTGATAATCCACTTAGCGCACTTCAAAGGAGCCCTCCAGAGCCAGCTTGATGTCTTGGGTTTTATCACATTTATATCCTGTATTTCTCTAGCAGAGCTTGCCAAGGATGCATCTTTAAAGCATTCCCGAGCTTGAGAGAGGGGCTTGCTGCTTTTACAGGGTGGCTCTGAGCAGCGTTTTGCCCAGGCCAGGCCCTACCAGATTTCCTCTTGTGTGTCCAGATAGGGCAGAGCTGCTGCCAGGGAGGCTTATTGACTGCCATACCAAGTGGGTGATGTGTGATAATGATGCGAATACTGAGAATCAACATGTGTTTGCTTAAGATTTCCAACTCCTTTCTCTGATAAGAGTGGTTCCCCTTGGCTCGAAATCCAGGAGTATTTGTGAAGTTTCATGTCATTACTCATCTGTAACTCAGACAATTTACTCCTAAATAATTACAGAATGATTGTCCTACAGGGAGGTAATGGAAAACCACAGGAGAGAAGGGAGGCTTCCCTAGGCGCTGGCCCTGTAGTGAGAATCTCTAGGAGACCCACTTACTATTTCTGGTGCTTTTCTACCCAGAGAGTAAAAGCTCATCTTTAATCTGTAACCCCTATCCTGGAGCTCATTCAAAAGTCAAAAGTGCAAATATAAGTAATTAACATTGCAATTACATGTTGTAATGCAATATGAACTAAACATTATATAATATCCATGCATAGACATACAGTGTGTAACATAGACATTGTGAGCCAGTAAGAGCAAATCGCTTTGCAAGGAGAAACAAAGAATTTCATCAAATTTTTTTTAAAAGCAATCATTTCTTTCATCCTCTATTCTGGGACTTCAGTCGCAATTCTTTATAAATCACAAGTCCAAAAAAGCATTGCCGCCATTAGAGAATGGTCAAAGTCACTTTCAGGCAAGTGACTTGGGGTTCTCTCCACCCCACCCCCATTCTTTCGTCCTTCTCCTTCCTTCTCTCAGAATAGAAAGCACATTGGACTGGCTCTGATTCCATATTTGACATGATCCATCTCTCTGAACCCTAATCTCTTCCTCTGGAAACTGGGACTAATAAACTGACTTGCTGGCTGGGCTTCCTACATAATTATAAAGACTAAATAATATCACTAAATTGAAAGGACTTTGGAAACTGCAGCTATTGGTTTTCATATTGATTCTCTTTCTGCAGACTCCTAAGATGTTTTATGTTGTGACAGGAATTTTGTTGCTGCTTTGCGGTGGGAACACAATGAGGGGCACAGCTGTTGTGGAGCAGGTTTGCATGGCAAGACTCTGCTATTTGAGCAGAAGTTCCTGTGCCATTTATTGAAAGCACACAAGCTAGTAAAAGCTGATCATGCGACAATGGTATAAGGAATAAAGCCCGGAGGGGGAATAGGGGACAAAGTTTTTACAAGGGGACATCGTGACCATGCGTCAAGAGACATTTGCGTCAGCAGAATATTTGATGTTATCACAGGTAAAGTTATCCCGAGACCACCACGGAGATAGTCACGTAATCAGGTAAACAGCAGCCTACGCGTCCTGGGCCTGCCTCATGATGCGGGCTACACTCCCATGTAGTCAAGGACTGCTCTGCTGTGATTTGTAGATAGCAAATAGGTCACAGTTGCCCATGAGTGGCCAGCTAGTAGCCAGCTCATAGGAACCCACAGTTTTAGATGAGAGGAATGTCATGTGGCTACTTCAACTTCTCCTGACCATGAACAGCAGGTCCCAGAAACCATGTGACTGGTCCTGAATCACCTGCCTGGTGGAAAAGCAGATCTGCATTCCCCTTCAGCCCAGGTAGTATAGTTATCAAGATTATTTTAAATTAAATCAATACATATAGTCACATATATTTGCAGTCACTATTTTCTTTTTAACAGGTTGCCATCCCATCTCTGCAGACAGAAGTGAAGAGCCATCAAGCGTGACCTTATACCCAAAGACCACAGCCAAGCTAGAGAGTAAACAAAGCTAGCAATGCCACAGCCCCATTTCCAGAAGAGCTCTGCATTCTCATAGAGCCAGAGAGCTAGCTTCCTGATCAACAACTGTACAAAACATCGTGTGCAGAGCTTTGGATACTGAATTTCACCCCACCCTGGCATGATTAAAGGCCACAGGAGATACTCTCACAGTCCCCAAGCCACTGACGATTTCAAGATTCAGATTTCCGAGGTTTAGTTAATTTCAGCTCTCCTAAGTTAATTCTAACTGTGAAAATTACATATCCTGCTTTTCCCTGTGACAAATGTCCTACTCAGTCTCATAAATTCTGCCCAGGCAATCTAAGTGCGGGTCTACACTGGTGGCAACTTCACCAAGGGCGTGTTTACCATTTCTGCACTCCACCAGAGCCAGTTTTGTTGTTTTGGTCTCCCTGAGCTCCATTAGACATTCCAGTGATAGGTGGGGGCTAGAGTATTTTTCATGGGAACATTTATGGAATGATCTGAGCTCATAAACCTTTCTGCTCACACTGTACTAGATATTGAACCACAGGAGACTAAAATGACACTTCCTTTGGATAAGTATGACCCCTAATGGGACAACAATCATTGTATCTTGTAGTACACTTGAACGTGAGATGGATCACCAAGCTACCTTGCGCGCGCGCGCACACACACACACACACACACACACAACACAGAGAGAGAGAGAGACTTCACTCATAAAGGCACATGCCTACCTTCCTCTCAAGGTCTCTCTGACAATCAGATGTAGTAGGCAAGCAATTTGATCATTACATAAATACAAAGGACTAACTAATGCTAAAACCTGCGAAAAGTCCTCAAAATAAATATTGTCCGCCCAGTGATTCTTGGAGTTTTAAAAGAAAATAAAATCAGTTGTCATCTTTTACTGGATCTTGAACTCAAAAAAGGCATCCGCAAAGCCCATCCCCTCAAGTCACTGCCGTTCCCAAGTAGGACCAGCAGATGGCAGTGTTGGTCCAGGGACGTGCGTCCCGGGGTGGGGGCGGGGGTGCGATGCTCCAGGACACCAGACGCCGCCGCTGGTTCTAAGCTAAAAGATCCCAAATCCAGGAGGGAGACGGGTGGAGGCGGCGGCGGGAGGGGGTGGGGGGAAATAAGTAAAACATCCCAAATCTTAACCTCCAATCTCCACCTTTCTTTGATTGCACCTTCAGGTTTCGCGGTGACCTCAGCTCGAGGCCCGCAGAATGGCAGCACAAATAGGGACATCACCCCCGAAAATGACTAACTTTCCGCGGGGCCCCCGGAAAATTCGGTGAGGGACAGACACCATCACCATTGCGAGAGGCTCTGCCGGCCAGCGGGTTCTCGGAGGGTAGGAGAACGCGAACGTGCATCAGGAAAAACCTCTCGAGAGAAGCGAGGGTGGTCCAGGATTTTGTTTGGCCAGGTGGGGGCGGGGGGGGGGCGAACACCTGGCCAAACTGGGCTGTGGCGCGACGCCGTTACCTGGCCCGCGCTCCCCAACCTGTTCGCAACGCCCTTGTCACCCCTCGTCAACCCGCCCGGCGAGGGCCTCGACGGCCCGCGCCCTGGAACCGCGGGCTGATTGGAAACGACTGTTCCCGTTGCACAATAACGCAGAGTCGTAAAACAAAACAGCAACAGGCCGCCTGCGCTGCGGGGGGACTTACGCGGGGCTTGAAAACAAAAGTCGGCGACTGCTCCCCCAAAGCGCCCAGGAGCACCGCGACCACTCCCCCAAAGCGCCCAGGGGGACCACGAAAACTCCCCCAAAGCGCCCAGGGGGACCACGACCACTCCCCCAAAGCGCCTAGGAGCACCGCGACCATTCCCCCAAAGCGCCCAGGGGGACCACGACCATTCCCCCCAAATGCCCAGGAGCACCCTCCATCCTCCCTGCTCAGTTTCTCTTACTTTACCATCTCCCCACACCCACCATCTCCGCCCCCCGCGCCCCCGCAGCTGCGCCCGGGTCCATGCAGCTCTGCGAGGTGCCTATCTGAGCCCTCCAGAAGTAGGCGGGTGACTCGTTAGCCTTTCGGGGGTCCGGCGGTCTCCAGCTAGAGGTCCGGCCGCCCGAGATTGGTGGTACGCGGGGCCGCGCTCCCAAGCCCCGCCAGAGGGCGCAGCAGCCCCGCGAATCTTACCAGGCTCGCCTGCTCCCCAGTGCGCGGAGGCTCCGCTCGCGGTCGCCGGCAGCGCAGCCCCGGCCGCCGCTCGCCCGCTTTCGCCGGGGAGGTTCCACGCTGGCACCGTCCGCTCTTGCTTCCCACTACAGCGTGGGTCGCTCCCCTCCCACCGCCCCCGCGCTCCCGGCCGCCCAGCCCCACCAGGGTTGGTGGCAACGAGCCGCGGGGTTCCGCGCCCCTGCCCGCCGCGCTCCTGGGCTCAGAGCTGCAGCGGCCGCTGCGCCCCAGGCTCGACGCTGGGCGTTTGCATTGTTTTCGGCTGAGACCTGGGAGGGGGCAGGACGGGGTGGAGGGAGAGGGGCCGGGTGGGGTGGAGAGGGAGCAGGGGGTTTAGGGTTACAGTCGTGCGCCAGCGCCTCCTATGGGTCCGAACGCGACAAGGCGGGGGGCTGCTGGCGGAGAAGGTCGGGGCCAGCTGAGACTGCGCTCCCTCCGCTTTTAGGAACTGGCTTTTAAGAACCGGGCCCTCCCCAGTGCCCACCTTGCCCGACGCTATCCAGTGCCGCGGCTGCCCAGCGCACACTCATGTCTGCCTGTTCCTCTCGCTCCCTTTTGCAGAGAAGGTGGGGAGAGGAGAGTGGCTGCAGAAGCAGGGAAGGCAGCGCCCCAAGTTCGAGGTTTTCTTTATCCCCCTCAATCTCCTTTGCCAACCGATCCTTGGCTCACTGCTTGTTTTAAAACAAAAGGAAATGCCTCAGAGCCACTTCAGCAAAAGACCAGCACTGGCGGAGCCCGGCTAGCGCGCGTGGGCAAACGCAACAACCCGCGTGGGCGGCGGGCCCCAAGACCGTCCCCTCTGGACCCCAGACAACGAATGCTGCGCTCGGACCCCGCGAAGTCTGACGCGACGCACGCTGAGAGCCGCACCTTTCGGTTACCAAGCTGGCTTTTAGCTCTCCCCAGAATTGCTACTTTTCCATCAGCAACACGTAACCTTGTCGCCGCTCCCGGAGTCAGGAGGGAGTCCCAGGCGCTGGGGTTTGCAGGAAGGCGCTAGTCACCACGTCCCCAGGCTGCGCGCCGCCCACGGCCAGTCCCCGGGAGGCACAAAATGGGCCCGCCTCGGCGCCAGACGCGTTAGCAGCTGAAAGCCCGGCCCCACGCTCCTCCCCTGCACCCCTCCCCAATCCGCGCCCCAGTAGGAAAATGCACCAGGGGCCGAGAGCCCGGGCTCTGCTTTGGATTCTTCTCAGACTATCTCGGGGCTGGTGCTAGGGCCGAGAGGCAGCTACCCGCTCCTGCTCAGTGTCTCCCTCCTTTTCTTTCCCCCCGGGGTCTCGGGACGCCAGTCCTGGAGTCCCGCTACACTTGGGTCCAACCAAAAGCAAGACTTTGCAAAACCCGAAGTAGTGGCTGACAAGGCTGGTCGGGTCCCCGCCTATCAGGGAGTCAGAGAAGGATCCCCCTTCATCCGAGAGAGGCGGGAAGAAGAGAAGGTTGCAAACAGCATCCCCCGCGGGTTGTTGGGTGGGTCAGATGGGGGTGGGGGTGAAAACCAAATTCTGCGCAGCATCCGACGGGGGCGCACACGTCCGCTCCCGGCCGTCCCTTCCTGCGCTCCTCCGGCCCTGCAGCTCTTTGGGCTCTGGGGTGTTCGTCCGGTGAGCTGCGTGGCTAACTGTCGTGCCCCGCGTACCCCAGAGGTCTCTCCCTGCTCTAAAAATCTGCCTGGTTCTGGTCGGGAGCGACCGCAGCAAGGCGAGTCCATCCAAAACGTTGAGCAATTGGACTGCGGAGCCAAAACGCCGTTTCCCACACCGCCCAGCCCCGGGCTTTTCCAGGCAGCTCAGCCAGGGGCCAGGCAGTCCCGACCTGAGCAAGGGCCGTCCACGCTCCCTCTCCAACCCGGGTTTGCTTCGCCCTCAGAGGTGGAGTGCGTGGCAAGTTCTTCCAGGTACTTTTTCTCCACGTCCCTAAGTCTTAGCAGGGCTGGAGGAGCAAAGTGCGGGGCCGGCGCTCTGGTTGGGGGGGAACAGCAGATAGAGGGCACTGACTGAAACGCGAGGCCAGGCCACTGACCGCTCCAGCACACCTGGCCAGGCAGCCCCGGCTCCTAGCCCCGCGGGCGGCCTTCCTCGAATAGGGTCACACTCCAGTTCTGAGCTGGCCGCGACCCTTTGCGAAGAGAACCGCTGATCCCAGTTGTTTCTGAGCCAAGTGGACGCCGCCCGCTCCCCAGACGCTGCAGGGAGAAGTAAACCTCACGGATAAAGGCAGATTTCCACGGGGACAGTCGGCGTAGGAAAGAGGGGTGCGAGGAGATGGCTCTAAAGGAGGCCGGCGCAGGGAAGAACCAGGGGGTGACTGGAGAGGATGAAGCGGTGCAGAGACTGCAAGGCTGCGAGTGTCACGTTTCTGCGCACGGAGACGCGAGGGCGTCCAGACCCGGGATCCCCGAGGGATGTGCTGAGGATGGTTAGACTCCCCACCTTTCAGTCTTACCTGGAATTAAGTTCCTCTGTTGGGAATCGTCCCTAACTTCCCTACAAGAAGTTCCGCACTTTTCTGACGACTTTTCCTCTTTTTTTTTTTTTTTTTTTTTTCCTGCTGCAGCAGCAGAGCCCGGGGCTGTGCAGCTACAGCTCCACCGAGAATGGGGAAGCGCAGAGACGGGTGGGGGTGGGGACCACCGCGCACAATAAGGGCCCCTTGGAGCGCTGTTCGAAATTCCTCAAATCCCAGTTACTGGAATGCGAGGCAACGACGACTTCTTCACTCGGGGCCAAATGTGTTTGTCATTACTCCAGACCTCCTGCCCGCGCCGCCTGCGCCGCGGCCGCTCCAGAGCTAGGGCGCGCAACCTGAGCGCACGGCAGACTGCACAGCCTCTCCCTAGCACTTCACTGATCCCACAAACGCTGGGGGGCTCTTCAAACCCTTGCCCAAGTCTGGGCCCCCTCTGCTGGTCTCGCAGCTGTCACGGTTGTGCTGAGTCTGACCGGGAATTGCACCCGGCGCAGCGCCGTCCAGCAACGCGCCCTCGGTG
Organism: Talpa europaea; assembly: GCF_964194135.1. Classification (NCBI taxonomy): domain Eukaryota; kingdom Metazoa; phylum Chordata; class Mammalia; order Eulipotyphla; family Talpidae; genus Talpa; species Talpa europaea. Next base: position 114,138,413 of record NC_140071.1, read on the forward strand.
GGCGCAGCGAGCACCCGGCCCGCACCCAAGGTCCGGACTCCTCCAGCCGAGCCCTTCACGCCTCCTCACTCCGCAAACCCCTTCTGTGCCGCACCCAGGACCCCTCCCTCCGCCCCTCCCGCGGCCTTCCCGGCAGCTTTCCACACCACCCGGCACAGCGCTGCCCCGCCAAACCGCGAGCGAGAAATGAAAATACTCATTAAAAACCTGTCGCCTTCCAGGACCCACTGCCAAGACGAGGGCAAACACCTTTGTCCCCACTCTCAGCGTTTCTTGGGGCGCGTCCCAGTACCCATGAACACAACCCCCAGCTCCAAAAGAAACCTCAAAAATGTAAGCCTAAACAATTTCCTTAGGAGGCCATAGAGTTGTTAGGAAAACGCTGCTTTAAAAACAGGTCTGAAAATGTAGGGGTTTTTTTAATCCCTAGACTTTCGAACTCTATGGCTATCTCCCCTCCAAGTGAAGTTTATTCAAAGTAAATTACTCTCTGGACACGCAACTGGAATTCAACTCCGGTTTGTTTTTTTTTTTTTTTTTTTTTTTATCGCCCAAACTTTGAGTAAAATTACTCACTTCTAGCCCAAAGGGCCTGATCGGGGACCTCGCTTACAAACAAAAAAAATGATATTTTCTCCTCCCTTACCTTCTTTTCCTATGTCAACTGGAAATGAAAATCCCACATAGGAAGTAAAAAGAATGTCCACGGCCTCTAGTTCTCTCCCGTAGTTCCCTTCTGTTTCTCTCCCTCTAGCTCCCACTGTAATGGGCTCAAAAACCGCGTTTTGTAATTGATTCAATGTTACAGTCCATCCTTCTAAAACTAATCATTTGCTCTAAGTAAATAGCTGTCAGGAAATGAAGCCCCCCCCTCCTTTGGCCTCTTCAAAATAAAAGTTTCCCTCGGACTCCCTACGTTCAGAATCTCTCAGCCTCCAGATTGCGCCTTCGTTTTTTTGCTCTTACGCAATCAGGGGGTCCAGCCCTAACCCCCAGACTTCGACAACAACTGGGGTGGGGGGCGGGGAGAAGCAGACCAGATGGGGTGGGGGTGGTGGAAGTGGGAGGTGTTGATGCGCTGCCGGGAAAGAGGTTCGTGAAAATATAAACTGCCCATCATTTCCAGAATGAGTTTTCCCCTGATTCTGAGCCTATTTGCCTGCGCGGCTATATTGTTTTGTATTCTCTTCTAATGGAAGCAAAAGAAGGTGTAAAATTGCAGTGAGTGCCCAAAAGCGTTTAAAATCTGGAGTTTAGAAATGTCCCTCCTATAGAAACTCCTAGCTCGACTAGCCATGGGCCTTTGGGAGAAGTCTCCGGGAAGTTGTGTCGTTGTGAGCCAGGGGTCTTTTGGGGAAAGTGCCTTGTAGTTGCTAATCCTTTAATAGGATTAGGCAAACTGTTGAGTCCAATATTAAGATGATGGGTTTTTGGTTTTGTTTTTTGAAATGGGGTACAAAGAATCAAGTGTCTGCGTAGGTTTGGAACATTCTGCGACACAACGACCTTTAGTCCTTAGAGCCACTTTATCTTGCCCTGCCTTTGTTTTCGGGGTTATCTGGGCGAGGTTGCCCTGGTTTCTATCACGCACACAAAAAGGTTCTGGCTTGGGTGTTTGGGGAATCCACTACAGCTAGTCCGCCACCAGCGCGTTGGGGGTAGGGGATACATTTTTACCCTCCCCGAGCTCTCTCCCCTCGCGCCCCCTCCCGCGCCTTGAGTTCGGACCCTAAGAGTACCTTCGGGTTGAGAGCAGAACCCCAAACCTTGTGCCCAGCGCGACAGGCTGGAAATTGCTGCTGCAGCAGCCAGCAATTTTGCTGGTAAGGGGAAGGGGGCGCTGACGCTCCAGAAACCGACCTGGGCGGAGAGGGGCTTTGGAGAGAGGACTGGGGAGGGAGACGGGTTCACCTCCCCGCCTTCTTTAATTTTGAATTCTCTTGTTAGATGGAGGGTTTGTCCCTCATCCCACCAACCCCACCCCCAATTCCCACCCCCACACACACTCGGAAGGCCAGGGCAGCCAGGTCGACGCTAGCCCTTAGGACTGCCATCACCTTCTCTCTCGTTAGGAGGGTGGACACAGGACAGAGGGCAGGGAAAGGTCACAGAGAAGTTCTCCAAGGGGGTGCTGTGCTAAACTAGGACGGGGTCCTGGGACGTGGGGCTCGGGAAGGCGCCGAGGGGTCCCAAGCCTGCAGCCCTTCAGCGCGCCTGCCTCTCGTGCATCTTCAGTTCGGGTGACTGCTCCGCTCACTATTGCTTCCACATGTTCCTTCAGGAAATCATTGAAGGCAAATATATGAACAGCCCCTTGTTCGGAATGCTAACAGGATACCGTAATGTTTGTAGATAATGAACCCGTCCTAACGACTCTCCCTCCCCCCTCAAAAAAAAAAACCAACTCAAGTGAGGAATAATAAGAAATAGCGGGTGCAGGCTTTCATAGTATTTATTGATAAAGACAACTTGAGATCTAAGTGTGGGTTGTTGTGGGTCCCCCCCCCCCCTACAAAATACCTAAGAGGGTAGGAGGCAAGGCAGGAAGCCTTTTGGATACAAAAGGCCTGCTTTGCAGTCGGGGAAACTGCCAGTCCGCTCGGGTCTCCTAAATGCAGGGCCCCAGAGCTCCCCGCCCACAAGTGGTAACTTCACAGTTCGTTTCAGAGGCGCTTAAAGGGGCCCGAAAAGCTGGCTGGGCGGAGGTGACTTTGGACCGAAATCCCCGAGAGTTTAAAGCGACCCGAAAGGATGAGCAAGTGAGCACCCAGTTGTCCTTCTGGTAGTAATTACCTGCCTAATTTGAATGATGCCTTTGTTATGATCATTAACAAACATTTGCTAAAGGTTTCCATGTGTTACATTCCAGAAGGTTTAAAGGCCTGGGGAGCTGACTCCCGGGACAGCGCGTCGGTGGGGGGTGGCGCGGGGAAGCAAATGGTTGGGGAAAGATTTCGCCTAGGCAGGGCCGAGCAAAGATGGAGCGAGGTCAACATCTGTCTCCCCAGAAAAGCAAAATAAACCAGGAGCAACCTCGGTGTTGGAGGCCTTGGAAAAGAGGCGGTTCGTTTCATAAAGCTAGTACTGCCCTCGTACCCCCCACTCGCAGCCCCTCCCACTGTCATAGGCGGGTTTGAATCCTGCCGTCCGCCTTCTGCGGCTGGTCCGAGGCTGCAAGAGGTCTGGTCTGAGCGCGTCCGTCAGTCCTCGCGTCGCAGGGAGGTGGGGCGAGCCGAAACGCGCTCTTCCAGGGTTGTTCTCAGATCCTTCCAGATTGTTCCCCCGACGCCCAGGGTCCTGGGTGGTCCTGGAGCCGCAGCGGGCGAGAAGCGTCCCCTGGCCCAGGCGGGCTATGGGCTCCTTTTTTCTCTCTCCTTTGGCTTCTGCCCGGGGCATCGTGGGGGTCCACACCGCCCGTGCGCCCCGAGGAGTGACCTTCGTCGCCCGGGTAGCTGTGCTAAGGTCCCTGCCCACACCCGGATTTTGATTTGTAATCTCCTGTGGCTTTACCTTGAGGGATCATCATGGGGCTAAAAATGAGGATTTTAGCCCCTGAATCGGCAACCTGGGTGGCTGTGACCCTCTGGGAAGGAGGCCCAACTCCAGAATTATGCTGGATCGGGAGATTTGGGGACACTGGTGGGGGGCGCCGCGGTCCTGGCGGGGTCTCCAGCGCCTAGGCCCGCGGGCGTCAGAAAATTGGTTGCAAGAGCATAAAGAGATGTGGTAGAGCCAACCCTCAAAAAGAGGGTCCCGAAAACGTCTTACAACCAAATCAAAACGGTCACGAAAACGAAAACAAAATCTTCCCCCGCGACCTGCCTCCCGGCCTCGCTATTTCAGCTCCAACTTCTAGGTAACCTCTGCGGCCGCTGCGGGCGTCCAACGCCTTTTGTGGGCGTTTCTCGCTGAGTTGGCTTTTTATATCTTTACCCCAGCCCTGCTCCCTACTTCCACCTCCCTCGGATTCTACCTTGGAGAAGGCACAAGGTCTATTTTGTCTTATGAGACATTGTAGCGGTTATCAAAACCCTTTGTGAAAATCACATCTAAACAAACTTGTGCTTTTTCTCTTTCAAATACGGATCGGAGTACATTTCCAGCTTCTTGGTTTAAAAATGAAAGACCATTTGAAAAAGACAACGCCCCCCTCCATCCTTGACTCCCTCTGGAGGAACTGTCTCCTTGGGCCCACGAAGGCATTTCCTGGGGAAGGCTTGTAGCTGGGGAGCGCAAATATGGGGTCCTGGCTGGAAGATTTGGCTTTTGCCTCGGGTCTACCCCAACTGCGACTTGAAACCTGCTCACAAGTCTTGGAAAAGAAAGACTCCTCCAAGGGGTCCAAACTGGTCTTTCTGATTTGGGGTAACTCCTCTGGGAGACCCCTGGCACACTCCCCTTCTGCCTAGAGGCCAATTGGATCTAGGGTGCAACATCTCTAGATTTGCCTCCAAAGAAAAGCAGAATGCAATTCCCTGGGGCTGCTCACCAGCTGGACCCCCTCGGAGGGTTCCTAGCAGCTCAGCGGGTTGACAAGCAGAGGCCCAGAGACTGTGAGCCCTGTTTTGTGACCAATAGGGCCCAAGTGGACCAACCTGCCTCAAAGGTGGGGAAAATGTGGTAATGGCACAGGAAACTTCTGGATTTTGTGGTCATTGTATGAGACTTTTCCTTGGGAGAGAACCCAGCATCTTCAGTCTCGGGATATTGTGCCTCCTACTCCTGCTCCTCTGTAGGACATAGTTTCTGTTACTTTTAATTTGAAAACCCATATGTGTGTGTTGGGGGGGCGGTGACTAAATTGGGAGGTCTGCTCTTTATTAGGGGCCTTGGTCTGCCAGATTTCCAACACACAGCTGTGGCTTGGGAGGGCTGGCTCTGTTTAGGTCAGCCTGACTGAAGAAAGGGCCTTGTCCTCAGGAAGTCCCAGGGGAACAGCAGGGTCCTGTGATGTAAAAAAAAAAAAAAAAAAACACACAACCTTCCAGCACAACCTTCCAACCTTCCAGCATTGTGAAGTGAAAAGTGAGTGGAAACTGGGTCCCACAATTAATTATATTAATTATAGTACATAGGTTTGAATATAAACCATATTATTTAATCAGGGTAGTATCTTATTTAATCACCAAGACAACCCATGATTGTGCATTATTCCCATATCAGAGATGAGCGAAGTTACAGGCATTGAGAAATTTGCACACAGAAGGGCCTGCATCTGCCTGTCCGTTTCCTGGCTTCGCTTACTGTGTGATGTGACCAAGACAAATCATCTCTCTGAGCCTGAAATTCCTCATCTGTATTGACATGTATAGATAGCCCAGGGTTGGTAGGATGATTGAATGAGACTGGATATAAAAAGCTCAGAGAAGGAGCTCGATAACTTTAGCTCTCTCTTAATTCTTCAGACTCTTTCCCCACAGGCATAGCCGCTGTCACACTTATGCTTTCAAGAGAGCGCACACAGGCACAGGACACACTCATTTATCTGTGAGAAGGTTATGAGGAAGATGGTTAGAAGGAGGCCTACCTGGCCAGCCCTGATTGGCCTCAAGAGCTGGGTGAAGGCTAGTCTAGTTTTCTGTTTCCTATGCTTGATTAAAGGGGGGGAGAGAACTTCTTTTTTTTTAGGCAGGTTTTTTTTTTTTTTTAAGATTTATTTATGTATGCATACAAGAGCTGGGGTACAGGCCAGAGATGCAAGGGGTGAGAGGAGTCACCAGAGACAGAGTAGGGAACAGAACAGGCAGACTGACTGAAATACACTGCTGAGGGGAGCAGCGGGTGAGTCAGGAGAGATCTGCTACTCCATGTGGGTTGCTCCCTGGGGGGGCCGGGGATCAAATCGTGCTTGCAGAGGCTGCGGATTCCTTCATAGTGCTGTGCTTAACCCCTTACACCACCAGGGAGGCCCTTTTTTTGTTTTTAAGATTTATTTATGTATGCATACAAGAGCTGGAGTACAGGCCAGAGATGCAAGGGGTGAGAGAATTCACCAGAGAGAGAGTAGGGAATAGAAGAGGCAGATTGAATGAAGTACACTGCTGAGGGCGAGTCAGGAGAGGTCTGCTGCGCCATGTGGGTAGCTCCCTGCCCAGGAATCAAACTCATGCTGCAGTGGCTGCGGATAGCTTCATAGGTTGTGTCTTAACCCCTTGCACCACCAGGGAGGCCCAGAACTTCTTGGTTCTTAGTTATTACTTCCCGATATCTCAGGCCTTCTCAAAGGGATCCCAGAGGCAGGAAGAATAGGAACTGGGCAGCAACAGAGAAGCAACTGAAAAATTGAAGACAGCCTGGCATCACCAACCACAGTGTCTGTAAGAAGGCCAGGAGAAAGAAAGGTAAACTGAGGCCTCAACCTCTGGGAACCTGGGGTGAGGATCTGTGAGGAAACCCCTGGGTGTCCTGCTGGGGTTGTCCACTGGAAACCTGACTTTGAGAGGGTAGACTTGGTATGAAGTGTCCCATGCTTCTCATACATGGCCCTCCTTACCCTACTCACCTCCCTCCAACCTTGTTTTCCTAATTCATCAAGGTTACCAACCAGAATGTCTCCTCTTCTTTGGGGAGTTGATTCACTAATAAAAGAAATTCACTGAGCATCTGCCTTGTGCCTGGCGCTATCCTGGACATTAGGAATATAGCAGTCAGTAGAACATGGTCCTTGCACTCAGGGAACTTGCTAGTGTCATCACTGAGTATCAAGCTCACTTCTTTATTTTTTTTTTATCTTACATTGTCTTTTTTTTTCCTTTTTTAATCTAATATTAATTTTTTATTTTTTACATCATTGTTCATTTTTAAACAATATTTGCTCCCCCCATCCCCTCAGGTGTAGTCCCCATAGAGTTGCCTTCCCCAAGGCACCCGTGCACCATCACCTCAGTCCCCTGTGCTCCTCCCTCCCTCCCTCTGATCCCTCTCCCTCCTCCTCCCCTGCAGGATGTCTCTGATTTATAATTGTCCATTTTTGCGTTGTTGTGTTTTGTACTGTTATTATTTTTTTACACTGATGTCTTATTGGGTTCCTCCATATTCCTGCTGTAAGTGAAACTACCCAATATTTTTCTTTTTCCTTCTGGCTTATTTCACTGAAATTCACTTCTTTAGGAGATGGTTATGAAGATGGCTGAAGGAGACAGGACAGGCAAAGTGTTGAATCATGGGCCACAGAACCTCCCAGACTCTGCAGAATGTACAACTGCACAACTGGAATTTTCAGACTCGGGGGCAGGGAAGGGTTTGGGAGATGAGCTTATCTTAATTCAATTTAATTTGATAAATACTGAGTCAAAGATGCCCAATATTTTGTGCCAAGTGCTAAGTTATGGCTCTGCCTCCATAGGGTTCATAGACTAGTTATGCAAACAACTGACCATGAAGCTGCAAGATAATGTTGCAGTGCCTGTTAGAGTCAGAGTGATGTTGGAGCACACGGGAGGAGCCCGACTCCAACCTGAAGGTCAGAGCAGGCTTCTTAGAGGTAAGGGATGTCTCTGAAACCCAAGAAGAGTAAGAATCTAGTTGAGGAAGAATCACAGCTGCTTGGTGGGGAAAGAGATGGGGAGGGAAAGCATAGGAAAGAAAAAAAGAAAAAAAAAAAAAAGAATTGTGGAGGCTCTCCAGGCCGTGATAAGAGTCTGGAACTTACATGACTGGAGCAGAATTGTATTTTAGTTCAGGTTAGTCTGGATGATGCCAGGAGCCAGGGAGGCTACTATGCAATCTAGTCAGCGAGAATGTCCCCCTGATGCCAGGCTAGTGATGGGGGTCTGGGGAAAGTGGGTGGAAAGAGTAAGTAGACTGTGCACACTCGGGGCTGAATGGGAGCTGGGAGAAAGAGGGGGGTCCCTCGCTCACCCCAGATGGTTGGTACCATTTCTGTTGGAGGACAATAAGAACAGATTCGGGAGGAAAAATGGTGAGTCCACTCTAAAACATGATCCAGCACCTCCCTGGTGGTGCAAGGGGTGAAGCACAGCATTATGAAGCAATCCACAGCCTCTGCAGCACTGAGTTTGATCCTGGCTGGCCGGCCAGGGAGCTACTCACATGGCACAGCAGACCTCTCCTGACTCGCCCACTGCTCCCCTTAGCAGTGTATTTCAGTCAATCTGCCTGTTCTGCTCCCCACTCTGTCTCTGGTGAATCTTCTCACCACCCCACCCCACCCCCACACACCTCTGGCCTGTACCCCAGCCCTTGTATGCATAAATAAATAAATCTTTTTTTAAAAAAATATGATCCATTTGGCAAAACTTAGACAAGGGAAGGATTACTGAGAAGAAAATCCAGAACAGAATCTTGAGTAACTCCAGCATTTATCAGTGGGCAAAGAAACCCTGAGAAAGAACAGCAGGAATTTTTATCTCCTGAATATTCAGCTGTTGTACTAAGTCCATCCACAGGGAGCTGGGTGAATTTAAAAAGCTGTCTACACTTATCAGTTAAGTTCAACATTATAAATCGTGGCCAGACATATCTGGTGACTTGTATTTTATGAGTGATTATGAAAATTGTATGAGAACATGCGAGCTTTCATTATGACATGACTGACAATACTCGATCATTTTCCCACATTCATACAAGCATCCATGTGTACCCACATTTGGACTTCAGATCACCCAAAGCTCCAAGTGGGTGTTAAAACCAGATCCTTGTCCTAAAGCTAAATCACAGTAGCTCTGTCACCCCTCATCATGCACTGGACAGATGGAGGCACAGCGCACTCTCAGGGACAAAAATACAGATGTCAGAATATGATTCCAGTGACGAAGATTGCATACTATCTTCAGTAATGACTCTCCCTCCTCAGCTATAGAACCTCTGATTATTCATCTTTCTGGTACAAAATCTTTTTCTCAGTTTCCCTGACAGCTAAACGTGGCCATGAAGAAAAGTCTGGCCAAAGGGATGTAAGCAGAAGTTGTATGTTCAACTGCCAAGAATGTCCCTAAGTGCAAAAAGCACAGACTTCTCCATCCTGTCTTTTTGCTGGATGGAAAGCAGATGGACCACTGGCGCTTCAGCAGCCATCTTAGACTCTGTGGCAACCTTGAAAATGAAAACCATGTGCTACGGTGCAATAAAATGGAAAGTCCTTGACCCACAAACCTCCAGACACACCCTGATAAACTACCCACTGCCTTTTTGGAAATGTAGAAGTAAAATTCTATCTTGCTAAGTCACTTCTTATAAATTCTGTTATTCCAGCCAAACTTTATCCTAACTGATGAAGTCAGAAAGGGTTTATTTTTTCTAATACAAATGTAACTGCCCTTGCTCAAAAATGAAAACTGTCTGGGGATAAAAGGGCTGAAAACACATACACAGCTGTGTGACATCCCCATTAAGTCTACCAAGTCTGGATGTGTCCCTGATGCTGTGCTCACATTTACGATGTTCCTGTGGGATTTTGAGTGTATGTGTGGCTTCACAACCTCAATGCAAACATGCTGTTTCTTCAACTCAGCTTATCTTTGGACAGTCAACAACACAAAGCGGAATCTGGATGAGACAAAGAAAATAAGCTTTAGTTCTGTTTTCCTTACTGTTTCTCCTTGCCCCAGGTTTTCATTCTTTAATATATTTGTGTTCCTACCCTTGTTTATATTCTTACAGTCTGCAGGTTTCTCGCCTTCTCTCTTTGCTTCTCCCAGAGCCTTAATCTATTTACATTCTCATTTGATTTTTAGTAGTTTAAAAAATATGCCTTCAGAAAGGGAAATTTCCTGTCCACATTTTAAGGTAATAAAATGACCTTGCTAGTAAGTGGTCCATAGAGCTGAGGCCAACTTCCATCAGACCCTTGGCAGAGAAATGCAGCCCCACGGGGCAAGACGATGATTTTTGATTGGATCAGGAGTTTAATGAGAGAACAAGTTTCTCTCCTGCACTAAGGTAGCTACAGATGTGCATTGGTATCTGGGTGGGAATCTCAACCCTCCTATCCAGCTACAGAGAGTCTTTAGTCATTTACTCCTTCTCATACTTGAGGGGAAGTTTCCCTCACAGCCCCAAAATCAGAATCAGCTTTCCTTTGTCCAAGCCCTTCTCCTCAGCATTTACCCCATGGGAGGTCGCTCCTGTGTCAGGCCCTTTGCTAGACCATTGGATGTTGTGGTAGAGAAGCAAACAAGTCCTCAAGTATCATGGGGTTTAGATCCTGATGGGGAAGAGAGAAGATGAGCCAGGCCCTGATTAATTGGCAGCTGGGATAAGCGCACTGATGTTCTGCTGTCATGGGGACCATGGATGGTTATCATGAAACCCAGGCAGTTCCTGAGCCTCAAGAGAGGCTTCCCTGAGGAGGTGCTGTGTAATGCTGCGTGCAATTCTGAGGGAAATAACTATAGTCAGTTATTGTTTTTAAGTCATTCAGAAAATTAGAACCTGGAAGACGTGTGTGCTGGGAGTAATACAACCAGAGCAAAGAGCACTCTCCTGTTTTTGGAAATGATAGTTCTTAGTTCCCCAAAGGAGCTGTCATTTTCTAATGTTGAATCACAAAACGGACACACTCAGCTAAGGGACTGCCTTCATTCAGAGGGGATAATTTCCTCCCCCCTGGGTTTGGCTATCAAGACGTCAGGTTGCAGCCAGCATTGGTGACATCCCCAAGTCAAGTTCTTCTGTTTTCCTGGGGTGGGGTTGTCTTGGGGACATCAGAGGAACGTGTGCTGTTGTCCTGCTCTGTGAGCTAATGTTTCACAGGTTAACAACGACAAGGCGATTGCCATCGATAAAGGCACATTTTCAATTATCCACTGGGTACAAACAGCCTATTGAAGGTGTCCTACACTGCAACCCAGTTCCTTCAAGGATTCCATTAGACGTTCCACGTTCCTTATTGTGCGTGCATTTGGTTAATGATTTTATTGCTCTCTATGCGTATTTAGGCAATGATTTCACTGAGCCTTAGATGTATGATTAGTGCCAATTCTTTTTTGGAGAAAATCCGACCCGTCTGTGGAGTTCTCGCTCTCCCTACCGCGATTTTAACCCACTAGAGGGCGCGAGAGGCCAGCTCAGAATCTAAGTCCTTCGTGGCGACGTCCACATCTAGTGCTTGAAACGTAGCCGAGAGTGCCCAAGTGTTCTGGAAAGGAATCAGGTTAGGGTCTCTCCCTTCCCTAAGCCTCCCGAGTTACCCCCTAAAAAGTGGGTCAGTCCCAGCCCTCAACAGCCTGGGGTTGCACTTGAAAGGCTGATCCTGCAGGGAATCGTCCTGAGGTTTGTGTTATCAATGCAGGGGGGAGGGGAGGTGCCTGGTGTGATTCAAGCTGCATCGTTTCCACCCCTACCAAGTGCCAGGCTCTGTGTTAGGTACACGGAGGGTAATTGCAATAAATTAAAACAAAAGTTGGCGAAAATATACAGTTACAAATTTAGAGAAGTGAAACCACTGCTTGGGATGCCTTATCCAATCTGAGAAGTTAGGAGAAGGCTTCCTGGAAGGTGTCTCAGCAAGACTTGAAGCATAAGTAGAAACAACCAGGTGAGAAGTTTGTGCTTTGCAGAAGGACCTGATCTAAGGCATAGAGGCAGCAATGGGGAGAGAAAGCCTAGGCACTCCATTAGCTGCAACCAAAGTAGATTTGAAATCCATCAGGACCCCGGAGACTTCAAAGAGGTAACTGAGGACCTGAACTTAAGTTCAACTCAAATGAAACTGTCCAAAATTGACTTTTGTTGCAAATACCCATGCCTCATCGTGTTCACTCTGCATCCTTTGCTGGAATCTCAGTCTCTGATAAAGAATGTTAGAGCAGGTTTGATGGATTTTCACAAACAGTCCTGCATGATGGAGCTGAAAGATTGGACTTTCTGAATATCTTCTGTGGAAATATTATTCTAACATCAGTGGGCATTGTGGGAAATGTGTCTTATCAAATAATTTTCCATAGGGGTCCTGAGGAAAATTTGATATTATTACTATTAGCTCCATTTTGTCCACTTGGGAATACAAGGGCCATTGAACCCTAGCCAATGAACAGTCTCATATTTCTATGGATAAGCCATGTTACTACAGACACAGATACTACTTGACATATACTACAGGAAGAATCTGGATCATTCTAATCCAATACCTATTTCCATTCTGATCAAATAAGGGCATAACTGTGATGATGTCCCATCTTTGCATTTTACTTTCTACCACCAACCATCTTCAACTGAACAAGGAGTAGTGACAAGGTTTTATTTGTGAAAGTTCATGAAAGAAAAATTATATTTCACTACTCCTTGAGATAACACATCCAACTATCACACAAGCAAAAAGGAAGGCACCATGAATATAAGTTCTGTCAGAGATTCCTGTGGGTCACCCAAATTATCCAGTGCCAGAATCTGAATTATATTTGACAATTCTGGCATATGTAACTGCTGTCTCTGTAGGTCCAAAAAACAGTCGAACATCAGCAATTCATATGGTTTAACCTAATACCTAGCTTACTAAATTAGTCTATTATTGTGGGTAGAAATTCACATCTCCTATTTGTTCTGCACATTTCATAAATGAATTGTCTATAGCTATGTGCTTGCATAATTAAGTTTTGTCCTGGCATTCAAATGAGATTAAATGTATTTCCCAATAAAAGACAATTTAAAACTGCAGGCTCACACTTCAGATAGTAGTTATCTTATCTGCCTGTCTGAGTGCTGTTTGCTTTCCCTCAAACCACCAATAAAATTTGAGAAAGTAGAATCAGCCACTCAAGAGGCCCCTGCCCCCACAGACCTGGATGATGGGGAAGAGCTGGACTCATGAGAGCTGCTTCATATTTCATCTTTGAACAGAATGATGAGCCAGGGTGACTGGCTAGAAAACACAGCTCTCTCTGTGACCATGACAAGCTTCATTCTAAAGCTATCTTACAATAACTCACCCTTAATCACAGTCACATATCTCATTCAGAGAGTAAACATAGTACTTCATGGAAGAAAAATAAATTTTCAATTATCCTGATACTTTCAAGCACATTTAGATCACTGTAAGTATGAGTCACTTTTTTAAAATTTCATTTTCTTTGTTTCATTTTAGATGACCCCACACTCCCAGGTCACTTTACACCATCCAAAAGTGTTTGTGAATAAGCTAGATTTTCTGATGCCCCTTGCCAGCCCTGGGCTGAAAGGGCAGTGATTCATCACCACGTTGAAACAAGATACTCAGTGGAAAAGGTGGCTGCTTACCCTAACTAGCATTCTGAGGCAGGGATAAAAGGGTATAGAATGGGGAAACATTCCTGGAAGTTCATCATCATGCACTTTGCAGTTAAAAATAATCTGTTGGGTCATCATGGGAATAGAGCTGCTAATCAAAAAACTCGGAAGTAAAATTCACTGTGTGTTCCCAGCATGTGGTTCACACTACACAGATGACAGTAAATTCAAAAGGCACACTGACTACCTCCATGTGCCAGGCTGGGTACTAGGTGATCAGGTAGAGGCACCATGGAAACTAAAAATAAAAAGCTATTTCCCAAAAGTTTAAATCACATCACTAAAAAAAGAAACATTAGCCTTTGAACAAATGCAGTGGGTCAGTGATGGGGCTGCCTGGAGCTGGGACATAGAGATGGCCTAAACAATGAAGATTTTTTTCAGGAAGGAAGAACCAGGTCAGCATCCAACCTATTCAAGATACTCTTCTAAAGCTGCTGCTTGTCCTTTATCCTCCCAATGGTTGGTATCACAATTCTCTGATTAGCCCCACCTCCTTCCCTGTCCAAATCTGTTCAGTCCCCACAAGGTTTCCAGATTTACCTCTCCAAACTTTCCCACATCATCTCTTCCTCTTCTTCCGTCTTGCCTCCAGGGCCCTATTTCTAGCCCTCAGCATCTCTGAGGAGCACAGCCTCCTTAACTGCATTTCCCACCTCTCACCTTCCCCTCCTCTTAGAATCCTCTGCAATGTGCCAGAGGGATCAGCAAATCTGATTGAAGTTTCTCCATGGTCCCCAGTGACTGCAAGACCATGTTCCAGAATCCTGGGGCAGCTCCAAAGCCTGCCGTAAGGACCCCTGACCACGTCTCCAGCCTTGCCCTGGACACCTCTGCCTGGCCCCGGCAGTTTGGGTGAGACCTGAACAATTCAGAAAATTATTTTGCTTTTCCTTCTCCCTATGTTTTCTGGCTGATATTTAGGGTTCTTTTTTTTCTTAGTAAAGTTTTTTTTTTTTGGCAGTGCAGCTCCCTATGACCTAAAGGAAGAGTCGGGGAGAGAGGAATGTAAAGATATTTGTGCCACTTTCTGGTGGCAGGTGTTTGTTTATTAGACCCAAAGCTAAGGTAGTGGAGAGGCTCTGGAGGAGAGAACCGGGGATCCAAGGAAGGAAATAGGCCATTCAGAATGGGAACATGCTGCCCTTTTCCCCTCCAGGGAGTCCATTTCAGGACTGGCGCAGCTATTGATGTTCTGAATCACTGTGACTTTCTCTGTTTCCCCTGAGATCAGCCTTATATCACTAGAGGTTATTGGAAGTCTTGACTCACTAAACATGGATTTTCACCTAAACTTAACTCTCCGCTAGTCGTTCCTATCTCAGATAATGACACCGCCATCCTTTCAGTTGCCCAAGTCCCAAATCTAGGAGCTTGTTTTTCCTTCTCCTTTTTTTTAAAAAAAAAATATTTATTTGTGCATACAAGAACTGGGGTACAGGCCAGAGGTGCAGGGGATGAGAGGATTCACCAGAGACAGAGTGGGGAACTGAACAGGTAGACTGACTGAAATACACTGCTGAGGGGAGCAGTGGGCAAGACAGGAGAGGTCTGCTGTGCCATGTGGGTAACTCCTTGGCTGGCCCAGGGATTGAACTCATGCTGCAGAGGCTGTGGATTGCTTCATAATGCGGTGTTTAACCCCCTGAGCCACCAGGGAGGCCTGTTTTTGCTTCTCCTTTAAGCCCCATTGAATTTACCTTCCAAGAGTATCTTAAACCTGACCATTCCTCTCTATCCACTTGGTCCTGAGAGACTCTTCTCATCAGGAATCACCTTCCAATTGCCTCTCCACATCTGCTCTTACCTACCATCCATTCATTTTACACACAGCCATCAAAGTACTCTTATAAAAATATGAACTAATTTTTTATTAAAGTTAAATATGTGTTATTGAAACATATCAGATATACAAAAAGAATACAAACCATAATATATTACTCACTGGTTTACATAAAAATGTGGAATTCGGTGATTTTACATAAAATGAACACACTTGTGACCAGTATCCCAGAAGCCCCTCATGCTCCTCCACACTGTCCTTCTCCCCAGGGTACCCACTATGCCAACTTCCAACACCAAAAATTGGTTTTTAGCTGCTTTAAAACTTTATTTAAGTAGAATGATACAACGTGTATTCTTCTGTATCTGGCTTCTTTCTCTCCACATCTTGTTATTGAAATTCATCCATGCTGATGCTTATAGTTTTAGTTTGTTTATTCTCATTTCTGGGAAGTAATCCATTGTATGAACTCACCACAATTTATTTATTCTATTTACTGTTGATGGGTACTTGATAGTTTCCGGTATTCTGCTCTCAAGAATAATTCTTAACCATTTCACATATTGGGAAATCAAGCCATCACGCTGTATGACTTAACTTATGCATGTTCATTATTTCTCAGCAAAACTGGGGGAAATGGAATATGAGCATCTGACCGCCTGTCTTTTGGCTACTATGCATGTGTTCCATTAATATACCTATGAATGGAATTTCTGGATCATGAGGTGTGCTCATTTTGGTCAATACTGCCAATTCCCAAGTAGTTGTATCAACTTAGGCTCTCACTAGCAATGTATAGTGCTCCATTTGCTTTTATCTTTGCCAACTCCTGATATTTATCTCTTTCATTTCAGTCATTCTAATGGACATTGTGCTCATAAATCTCACCAATGTCACTTCTCACATAATGGCTTTCAATGGCTTTTCACTGAATTTATAACAAAACCAGACTCTTAATGTGACCCTGCCTACTCCTCCAATGTCACTGCAGGTCACTTCCATGTCACTTTCTGTCTTCCCACACCAGTCTTTTCCTTCTTAACAACTATAAAGCTCTTTCCCACTCTGGGCATGCACACTGCTCTCCTTCAGCTTGGAAAACGTCACCCTGTCCCACCCTCTTCTCCAGCCTTCCTTCCTATCCTTGCTGTCTCAGATTTAAATTCTGTCCTTTGGAAGTCCCTGACCCCTCTCACCTATTCTCCCTACACAGTCTGTACATATTTTTCAGTTTCCTTTTCTTTCTCTCCCATTAGACTGTAAAGCCGATGAAGAGCCTTATACTTCATAACCAGCCCAGCCCTGGGCCTGGCAGACAGTGCTTAGCTTATACTGGGCACTCATCAAGTGTTTATTGAAAGAATGAGTGAATGAATCCAATCTAGTTCAGACTATGAGTTAAATTATGTTTAATATCTTCTTTGAGTGAGGAGTTTTAATATCCACTAAAGGAAGAAGTCCTTGTCTGTGTGTACGTGCAAAAACATTGGGCCTCCCTGGTAGGTGGCGCAAGGGGTTAAGTCTCAGCACTATGATGCTATCACCAGCCACTATAGCATGAGTTTGATCCCCAGCCTGGGAGGTGACCCACATGGCACAGCAGACCTCTCCTGTCTGGCCCACTGCTCCCCTCAGCAGTTCATTTCAGTAGATCTGCCTGTTCTGCTCCCTACTCTGTCTCTGGTGAATCCTCTTACCTCTCCACACCTCTGGCCTACACCCCAGCTCTTGTATGCATAAATAAATAAATCTTTAAAAAAAATTGCCAGAAGTGAACATGGAGAGGGCCTGAGGGATGCACTGGGAAACAAGCATCCTACAGCTTGTCCAAGAGAATAACATCGCTAGGAAAAAAGAGTTGCCATTAATTCTAAAGAAGGGAGAAATGGCAGGGAGAAGGTTTGTGTATTCCAGGAAATTATTTTTTTTTAATCAAGTAGCCTTCCACATCCCCAGAAGTCACTCTAGTGTCTTCCCAAAAGGAATCTCTCTTTTATGGATATAAATTATTCTTAGGGAGTGATTTCAGCCCTAAGGATCAGCTGGCTCAGATCCTAAAGCCAATAACTTCAGAGTGACAAAGAATATGCCTCAAATCTTGTAACATTTCAATAACAATGGGGACAGATTTGATAATGTGAAAAATTGTGCTCCTGGGAAGAATTTTGAGAATACATTAATTATTATAAATTGGTAATTTTGTACATTTCTTAAATATGTTCACCCTCTCTTGTGCTAACCTGATTTTCCTCTATTGTCTATTCCATCAAATAGCATCATCTGACAGCCACTGCTATATATTTCCTACTGGACTAGAGAGGCTGAGCATCTTCTGTGTGTGAGCAGAATAAAAAAGTACAGAGTATTCAAATGAGAACAAGAGCAGGATTATTGTCATTTTCATTTAAAATGCCATATTAACTTTCCAGATAATTGGAAAGCATTTATCCTTCATGGCATATGCATTTAAAAGGTTTACTTTGGCTCCAATAAGCCTACTGATTTAGCCACAAAAGTATGTTTCAAATAATGAGCTGCATGTTCAACATATCTTAGCACTATATAAATGTGAATTTCTGTAGGGCATGTGGTATTTCAAATTAAATGGAGTCATTTTGTTGTTTAAAATACCTCATTTCAGACAAAAATAATTGGCAGTAGATCATATCAGTAAACCCTTGAGGTCACCTAGGTGCTTAGCTACAAAGCTGTCCGAGCTGGTCTCTGTCCTTAAAGAGCAGGTATTTAATGAGGAGAGACAGACTCACAGGTGGAGGTGGTGAAATGTACAAAGGGTTGCAAAGAAGGACCATAGTGGTTGTAGAGACCAGCTATAGAGAACAGTTTACCCCATACTTGATTGGGGAGGAGGGTCAAAGCCTCAAAGAAGTTGTTCTCTCTTCCTTGTTATTCCTTTCCCCCAGTAGTTCAAAATTCAGCTCAAATGCCAGTCCTCAGAGAAGTTGCCCCAATATTCCCATAGGGGTTTTCTGACCCCTCTGAGGATGACACTTGTATCACTGTTACCTGTACACCTGTGGGGGGAAGGGGAAACTTAATGTAGTGGTCATGAGTATGGACTCTGGTCAGACAGCCTGGAATGGATTCTTGTCTGATGCTTACAAACTGTGGCCCCTTCATGAACTTTTCTGTTCTTCAGTCTCCTCATCTGTGTGAAGATTTAAGAGGTTAGCCTGAATAAAAGCACTTAAGAATAGTGTCTGACATGTAGTAAGTGCTCAAAGGAGTTCTGAGATTGCTCCTGACCTTCTCGTCTCTTTCTTGATAAGTTCCTTAAGATCAGGTATTAAGATATTCATCTTTGGGCCTCCCCAGTGGCGCAGTGGTTGGCGATGGGTTGCGAAACTGCCCGCAGCCTCTGCAGCTCCGGTTCGATCCCTGGCCACCAGGTGAGGGTCCCACATGGCGCACAGACCTTTCCTGCCACCTGCTGCTCCCCTCAGCAGTGTACTTCATCAGTCTGCCTGCTCTGCTCTCCGCTCTGACTCTGGTGAATTCTCTCACCCTCCCGCGCTTCTGACTGTACCCAGTGCTTGTATAAATAAATAAATAAATCTTAAAAAAAAAAAAAAGATATTCATCTTTGTGTCCTACCCAAGCCTTTTCTACTTGTGTGTGAAACAGTCCCTTAGACAATCTTTAGACACTCCTCCAAGGTCCCTTAATGATCCCTGAAGCATTTCAAGTCAAAATTGTTTGCTATTATTGATAAAAGTCCCCAGGAGCCATAAGGATCAAATTGAGTTCCCTGTGAAGGTTTGAAAAATGCAGAGTACATCATTTACACCAAAGACTTACACATATTTTGTTACCAAGTGATACCTAATACTTATTTGTTACCCAGCAAAGGGTCTAAAAACTGTCACCGTGTTAGAACCTCTCTCACCAGTTCTCATCACCATAAATACATACAAAAGAGCCGTAAGTGCAGTTAAAATAAATAAATAAATAAATAAATAAATAAATAAGGGCCTCCCTGGTGGCAAAGAGGTTAAAGTCTCAACACTATGAAGCTATCACCAGCCGCTGCATGAGTTCAATTCTCTGGCCAAGGAACTGACCCACATGGCACAGCAGACCTCTCCTGACTCGCCCACTGCTCCCCTTGGCTGTGTATTTCAGCCTATCTGCCTTTTCTGCTCCCCACTCTGTCTCTGGTGAATTCTCTCACCCCCTGAACCTCTGGCCTGCACCCCAGCTCTTGTATGCATGAATAAATCTGAGAAAAAAGAGAAGAAAACGTATTCTAAGAACTAGCAAGGCAGAAGGTCCAGCCACCTATTGATGGTATCAGGGGGAGGTGTATTTATAGGGTGTAGCAGAGGTCTGCAGCTGTTGAAGGAGGTCAGGGGTCCACTGGTGGGCTGGCTACCTTCCATAGCACCTCTGGCAAAAAAAAAAAAAGAAAAAAGAAAAGAAATCCACATGTCTCCTGCCATTGAAAGTGCTCCCAAAACATGGCAGTTCAGCTCCACCCCCTTTCCAGCAACACATTCACTCAGGATGTCAGGAGCAGCTTCACACCAAGCACTGTGCAGGCTTGTGGGGTGGTACTAGATGGTCAGGGGGTGGAGCTTGGTCCCTCCTGCACTGGGTTCTCCAAGGTGTTGAGCAGTTATTATTTGCCAGGTACTTGGCTAAGCATGTTACACAAATTATGTTGCTTAAGTCACACTTAAATCTACAAGGCACCTTTATACTCTTATAGGAAGCCTGAAAAATTGCCATTACCTGATTTCCTGAAACCAAAAATAAATATTGTCAATAAAATAAAATTTTTATTATCTAAATACAGCACAGTTAGATGATATACTATTTCAAAGGCATTTCTTTCCACAAACTTGCTATCATTACAGTGGTATTGCACTTCTCCATGTTATAATTCTAAAATTACCATGTGCATAGAGGGGAGATTCCTTTGTACCTTCATAATAGATTTCTCCATCACTCTCGAGGGTACACGCACACAAATGCACAGTCAGCTACGTTGTTAGAATATATTGTACAGGTCAAACTGTAATTAAAATAATTATTATTTATGTAGCACCATAAATGTATCCACTACTTGAGTCATAATCACAGTAGTTAGAGACAGAAAACAGCAATTATATAATCCAGTCAACCCCAGCAAATGTATGTCGGCCAAGATCCCAGCAGAAAGGATCTGAGAATTAAATTCAAACAAAAATAACTTTCAAAATCTCTCCGTTCTCAGATTTCTCTTCTCTTCATTTTAGTGTGGGTTTCATTCATTCATTCATTCAAAGAACAAAAATTTCTACTTTGTTTACTTTATGCCAGGCCCTTTGTTAGCACCAAATATCTACAAGAATAAGTAAAGGTCCCTGCCTTTAAGGACCTCAATTCCTGAAAAAAGACAAAGGTGAATATCATAGAGTCTGCCCCCAAGGGACCTGTAATTAAATGGGAGTGCCTTGTCTATATGCAAATATCGCTAATATGAGTATCCTGCGAAACAATAACCGACATTTACAAAACTCTTAACCACAGGAGAGACACTGTGCTAGAGGGGTGTGTGTGTGTGTGTGTGTGTATGCTATTTTACCCACCTACACTCTCCAGTAGATGATTAGGTAGAAATTTTTATTCTTATTATTCCATTTTGCAATTAGTAAAGATGAAGCCTGGAAAAATTAAGCAACCTGGTCTCAAACAGCCTCCATCCACCCAGTATCCTGCCCCACACTATGAGACGTGTGCTTAGCAGTGAGTACCCAGGGCTGCTTGTGTGTGCAACGGTTCACAATGGACAGGGAGCCAAGCTATGATCCTATCTTTTCTCAGTGAGGGGCCCAGATTTTGGTACCAAACAAGACCTTGGCACAGTTCTTTCCTCTCCTGTATCCCTGGCTGCAGGGTGACCCCAGAGCAAGCATCATTGTAGAGTCAAGCAATGGCAACCTTCCAGAAATGCACCTTCCACAGATATACTATCTTCCCCTGCTGTATCTCACTTTGCATCCATGCTCTCGGATAGTTAAATTTTCACTGACACCCTGTCTTCCAGGGTTCCAAAGGTCTCCCCCAATCTGTAAAGCAAGATTCTTAAGACTCTCTTCTCAGGCTGGACACATACACACACATACACACACACACAGAGGCTCAGTCTCTACAGGGGCTTCTGTTCCAGAGTATCTCTTGACAGTGAGCACATTGAACCACTAGGAATGGCTCCTAATTATGAGACTTCCTTCTCTGGTGACCTTTGGCATCACCCTCCTTGCAGGGAGGCTGTGGAGAAAGTGACTGCTCTAGCTCCCTGGAACCAAACAGAGTTTTTGGCATTATTGCTGATGGAGCTTGCATGTGACACTTATGCCATAGCTATTTCACTTCCTTATTCACAGTGGAATGGGATGGGAAGAAGGAGTGGTAATGTTTGGATGAATAAGACAAAGTCTCTGCCCTGCTGATGGTGTACTTTCAGATAGGATCCAGCAGTGGTATCCATGGGAGGTAATGGAGGAGGAGAACATGGGGCTATTATCCTTGCTTCAACCATTCTCACACCTAATTTATCTGAGATCCAGCTCTCTATGCCCACCTTGTATTCTGAATTCCAGATCCAAAGGTAAAAGAGCAGTCAGGTTGTTAATGCGGTATAAAGTTCTCTAAGGGATGCTTTGAATCTCTTTGGAAAAATTCTTTTGAGTAATTTGGTAATTGTTTCTCCCACCTAAAAATGACTGTAAAGGGTTCCGGCAACTGTGAACTAATAAGTAGAGCGTGGATGACATAAACACTTATCTGCTATTGTTCTTTATTTGGCCCCTGATCAACAGCTAAGAAAGTTGGGATGATATAATATTATTCCTTATTTAAACATTTCCCCCAGTGGGAGACATGCTATTAAAATCATTGCTATTAGCAGCAAGCTTGCACTAGGTTCTCACTACAATGTATGATTCCTCAACAGCACAATGATTATGAATACCTCAAGCCCAATTGAGGGAAATTTATTAAGAAAGAAGAGGACGTTCTTTGATGTCCTTCAGCAAGCTTTGGCCCAGAGGATCAAAACACTTTTCTAGAAGCTCTGACTTATTCTGAAACAGCAAACAAAAGTATTTTTATGCTGCACTGTTTCAAACAATAAAACAGAATATAATAATATGAACCACAAAATTTGACCACTGCCCTTTTCCACCACTATGTCTCTTTCAAATTATGTAACTTCAGGATCCTTCATTCAAAAATACAAATACCCTGTGAAGTCAGCAGGGCAAGTAGAATTAGCTTCAAGTAATGGATGGCAAAATCAAGGCTCAGAAAAGTTAAAGGATCTGATCCAATCACACAATGTGACAGTGTCTGGCTAAAATGCATATCTCCAATTCTCCAAAGACTGACCTCTCTCTAGGGCTGGTGATCTAGGGCTGGTGACCCCTGAATTCTGAACTTTGGGATCTCAGTGTGAGTTGCTTTCTACCTGCACATTAACAGTTTACTTGAGCACTTTACTCTCTAATGGTCCAGCTCATAAAAAGGAAACAAGGTGGAAATTCGTTACTAAAAGTCCTGGGGAAAAAAAAAAAAAAAACAAACAAGCACACACAATATTTTTGAGCTCTATTTTTTATTGAAACTTGGCTTAAAATTGCTCCCATTGAGCTTTCTCCCAATAAATAATCAACCCCAAAATATTTATTAACCACCTATCATGCAGGTAGAAAGTGAAGGATAAGAGTTATCGAAGGCCTGAGGGAGTTTGAATCCAACAGGCAGAGACCAACACAGAAGAAACAGTAAGTAACATCAATAGCTCTTGAATGTTGACTGTGATGGTGTTTAGGGGGAAAATGACCCTGTACATAGATGAACAAAAGCCATCAGCCCTACATGTGCTAGCTAGAGCTGGGCTGGAGTAGGCTCTCCAGGCAAAGAAGCCAGTACCTTATTATTGTCTTTTTTTTTTTTTTAATATTTATTTATTTATTTATACAAGCACTGGGTACAGTCAGAAGTGTGGGAGGGTAAGAGAATTCACCAGAGCCAGAGCGGGGAGCAGAACAGGCAGAAGGACCGGAGTACACTGCTGAGGGGAGCAGCGGGCGGCAGGAGAGGTCTGCGCGCCATGTGGGACCCTCCTCCAGTGGCCGGGGAGCAGCCGGGGATGGAACCGGCGCTGCAGAGGCTGCGGGCAAGCTTCGCAACCCAGCGCTCAACCGCTGCGCCACCGGGGAGGCCCACCCTTATTATTGTCTTTATGCCTAGTTGACCTAATAGATTGAAATCACCTCAAGGGAGATTATTTATTGTTGTATTTCTTTATTCCCACAGTTCCTATTTTAGCAGAATTGTCAAAAAATATACCCTCTAGAGCTAGAAACTCTGGGATCAAATACTGACTCTGTCATATATTAGTCTTGTGACCTTGGACAACTTATTTAAACTTCCTATGGCCCAGTTTTCTCTTCTGTAAAACATGTTTCAAAAGGTTGCTATGAAGAATGAATGAATCACTAATTCAAGGGTCTAGAAAAAATGCTGAGGCAGCGTTTGTTCCATACATATTAACTGCTATTAAATGGGTTGCATTCGATAGAGGATTGTCTATTTAAAGAGAGTATAAAGACATAAAAGCAGAGTTTTAGTGACTGAATATTTGTGAACACATTCATGCAGGAGTCTTGCTGAGCTCTCACTGTGACATTGGAGCCACAGGTTGAACCAGCTGGACAAGGGTCCTCAAGGAACCAGCACAGAAGAGGGATGCAATAGAAGACAGCTTTTTGTTATTATGAAAACTGACCATTTTGAATTATGTTGCTTTTTATAATTAATTGACCTTACTTTCCAGAAGTTTTAGGTATAAAGAAACATTGAGCAGGTAATATAATGTCCCTAAATACCGCTTCCAAACACATAGTCCTCCTATAATTAACATCTTACAACAGTGTAGTACATCTGAGTACATCTGTTATAATTGATGGTATCAATATTAACATATTATTGCTAATTAAGGTCATAGCTTATACTAGGAGTCACTTTTATGTTATACAGTTTATTTTGGATTTTGACAAGTGCACACTGTCATCTATTCACCATTAAAGTATCAAACAGTATAATTTCATAACCCTAAAAATCTTCTGTACTTCATCTATTCCTTTCACCCTTCCTACTCCCCCAACCTCTATAAACCATTAATCTTTCTACTGACTCCATAGTTTTCCCTTTTTCAGAATGTCAGGTAGTTGAATTTATGAAGTACATAAACTGGAAATTTATAGACTAGTTATTTTCACTTAGAAATATACATTTACAATTTCTCCATGTCTTTTCATGAGTTGATAATTCATTTCCTTTTACCACTCACTACTATTCCATTATACAATGTACCACGGTTGGTTTATCCATTTACCTATTGAAAGACATCTTGGTGGTTTCCAGTTTGGGACAATTATGAATAAAGCAGTTGCAAATACTCATGTGTAGGTTTTTGTATAGATATGTTTTCATTTGGGATATCTTGGAGCATGATGACTGGATCACTTGGTAAGAACTTAACTTTGTAAGAAGCTGCCAAATGGTCTTCCAGAGTGTCTGTACCATTTTGCATTTCCACCAAACAAATGAGAGTTTCTGTTGCTGCACATCCTTGCTAACATATGTTTATTCCATCTGCTAACTTCTTTGGTGTAGTGTCTGTTCAGATCTTTTGCCCATTTTTGATTGAATTGTTTGGAGTTTTTTGCTAAATTGTAAGTTCTTTATTTATTTTGGATACAAGTCCTTTATCGAGTGTGTGTTTTGCAGAGAAGTTCTCCTAATCTGTGGCTTGGCTTTTCATTCTCTTAAAGAGTTATATTGTTTTGAATGCAGTCAATACTTCTTGACCCATTAGGGTTAGTAACCCACTGTGACATTTAGAAGTTGTACTAACTTGTTTCACAAAATAGATATAGAAGCAAGAGACAAAAACAGAAGCACATCTCCTGAGGACCTCAGGAACAGCTCAAAGTCATCCATGGCTATGTCCATAGAAATATTGGTTACAAATGCAAAAGGAGCTGACCAGACATCTTATGTTATAATTAGAAATTTAAATAGATTCAAACTACATAGAAAAATTATACTTGGGTGGGGTTCCATTAAGAAAAATCCTTCCTGTCCTGAATAAATATTTGCAAGTAAAAATTATGCATTTTTCTCTCTACTTGTATATCCAGTGAGTTTCTTTGCTTTAAAATATATCTCTGTGTTTAATAAAATCCATTGTGAGTATGTCTGCAAAAGGGTATTAAACCTTTGATGGGTTGTTATAAATCTTATTTCTTGGCCACATTAGCAGAAATCTAGACCAGGAACCCCTCTCACTCCATCCCTAAAGAACTTAACAATGTCAGCTAGTCATCCACATCCATGACTTCATCCATTACCCATGCACAGCCAGTGTTTCTGGCTGAAGCACTGTAATCACTGGGCATCAGAAATAACTCCGCTGGACATCTTGGGAGGGAAGCAATAGGGAAAATTGTAGGGAGGACCTAGGCGTGGCTATGAACCAGTTGAACGTTTTCCAGGAACATTTAAAACATTCTTTTTACCCTTGTGACAAGTGACATTGGTTTTCTTAATGAGCACATGCAGCCAAAAATCCCAGTTCATACATTGGAAGGAAAACAGTCTTCTAGAGCAAGCAAGACTGCTCTGAGGAGCAAATTGAGAAATGATCCCAGACCCAGAATGCCAAGAGTTAGTTTCTGAACACCCTTCCTCAGACCACCTGGGAATGGTGTCCAGGCCTCACCCTGGCCCCCAGAAAATTCTCAAGGCCACCTCTCAAGGTGGCTTGTCAGCCATGGACAGCAACCCCACTAGCCTGAAGGAAAACGCAATCTGAAGCCTTCTAGCAGAGGAAGCATGAAGAATAATATTTTCCACATGACTGCATTAAAGAGTCCATTAAAATGAAAAAAAAAAAACACTTGCAAGTATTATGGAAAATTCCAAGTTAATGTACTTTTGTAAAAGTCTGGTAAATATTTTGTTGGGAAATTCACACTTAAAGAAACAGTCTTTGAGGGTCCTGAGGAGAGAAGATTAACCTGACACACTTTCAGGTCAAAATGGCTTCTCTAAAAACATGCATATACCTTCAAAGGACACAGTGAAAGGACTCCCATCCTTTCTGTGCTAAGGACTCTCCCTGCCCACTCAGTGTCTGTGCCAAGGACAAGTCAAACCTAGCTTGAGCCCCACCCGCACTGGCCAGTGGAGAAAATGGCACAGAGACAAAAACAGAAACACATATCCTGAGGACCTCAGGAATAGCTCAGTCATCCATTGGGGGTGATAATAGCCACCCTGTGCTTTTGCTGTGTGTTGTTTTTCAGATTGCAATCATCACATCTGTTCTTTATCTTGCCTCTTCCATAGGGATTTGTTTACAAGGGTCCCAGAAACAGCAGGGACTGTTGAATCTCCACACAGATGACAGAAGACCAGGCTCCCAGGAGTTCGCTGAGCCAAAGGCGGGGGTTTGCAAGAGTAGCCGCCAGGGCTCCCCAGTGACTCAGGCCAGGAACTGGAACACCT
Organism: Talpa europaea; assembly: GCF_964194135.1. Classification (NCBI taxonomy): domain Eukaryota; kingdom Metazoa; phylum Chordata; class Mammalia; order Eulipotyphla; family Talpidae; genus Talpa; species Talpa europaea. The sequence goes on from NC_140071.1 coordinate 114,165,000, forward strand.
CTGGAAGGAGACGCCTTGTCTAGGATGCTCCAGAAACACAGATGCAGTTTTGCTAATGTCAACCCTTTAAAAGTGCTGGCCCGTTTCCTCCCCACACAGAAATTCTAGTAGGCTCTGTCTACCCCCATTCTGCCATTTCATTCCCCTGGTCTTTTCTCTCTGTCCCTTCTTTCCTCCCTAGAATCCAGGAAGTCAAGGTCAGAGCAGTCTACCAGTCCCTAAGATCCATTTTGTGGGCAAAATGTTTGTGGAATAAAAGTGTTCAGGCCTCACCTGGGCACCCACAATTCAAGAGCACACCTGTGACTTTCCAGAGTAGCTGGGCCCTTGGTTTTGTTAGAGGAACAGTAAGGAGCAAACTCCAGGCCAGTGGGAGATGCTCATAGGGAAAGGGGAGTTTCGAATTCCATCCCCGGACCTCTTTCTGGAACCCACCCCCATCTCTATCACAGGTAAGGAACATTACAACTACCTGCAAGCCATGAATCTGAATTCCTGAACAGGATGTGGCTGCTGAGGACCAGGTGGAGCTGAGCAGCCATGTTGGACTCAAAAGACTGAACGCACACATGTCAGGACCTCTCTTTTGACTGCCTTTGCAGTGCACCCTGGTTTCTTCTCAGCTGATGCCATCTGCTGGTGGGAAAGACTGCATCTGGCTATAGGCTGGCCTATAAATTTTCTCTTATATATTTATGTGTTTTATGCAAAGAAATTCTTTTTACTTCTCTCTAAGTGTCCTGTATTCTTAAGCAGCAGATGAAGATGAACCAATTAGGCCATTCTATTTGTTTCTGGGTATGTCCCATTTCAGTTTTATTATTTTTTTTTAAGATTTTTATTTATTTATGCATACAAGAGGCGGGGTGGAGGCCAGAGGTGTGGGGGGCTGGGAGTGTGTGAGAGGATTCACCAGAGACAGAGTGGGGAACAGAACAGGCAGACTGACTGAAATACACTCCTGAGGGGAGCAGCAGGTGAGTCAGGAGAGGTCTGCTGAGCCATGTGGGTAGCTCCCTGGCCCGGGATTGAACTCATGCTGCAGTGGCTGCAGATAGCTTGATAGTCTTAACTTCTTGAGCCACTAGGGAGGCTCCAGTTTTATTCTGTTTTTAATTCTATTTTTTAAGTTTATGTCAAACAGTGCTACTGTTGTGTGACTGCAGTGCTACTCACACTGTAAGCCAGGAGCGGCTGCTGGTTCACACAGTTCTGAACAACAGTGAGACAGACAAGTGCAGAAACAGAGTGCACTTGGAACTCCTCATGGCAACTCCAGACGCACCGACGTCAGTTGAATCTAGTAATTAAAATGAAGGGGAATAAATTTTATGTCTTTGGTGCTTTTATTTCACTATTCTAAATGTTCTTTTATATTGTGTTTACAAAAATATTAGGCTATAGTGGATTAGAAATTATTTACAAAGATTTTAGGCTATAGTGGGTTAGGAATTTAAATTTCAAAAAGCTTTACTATATATAATTTGGAAATGAGACCACAAAGGGTATTATAGAAAACACTCATCTATCCTTTAATGACCCAAATTGTCAAGTTTGAACATTTCATGCTTTGCCTTTGCTTTTTTTTTTTAAAAGATTTATTTATTCATTTGTTGGTTGGTTGGTTGGTTGGTTGGTTTGTTTATACAAGCACTGGGTACAGTCAGAAGCGCAGGAGGGTGAGAGAATTCACCAGAGCCAGAGCAGGTTGCAGAGCAGGCAGAAGGACCGAGGTACACTGCTGAGGGAAGTAGCGGGTGGCAGGAGAGGTCTGCACGCCATGTGGGACCCTCCTCCGGTGGCCGGGGAGCAGCCGGGAATCGAACTGGCGCTGCAGAGGCTGCAGGCAGCTTCGCAACCCAGCGCTCAACAGCTGCGCCACCGGGGAGGCCCTGCTTTTTTTTTTTAAAGAGGAAACACTGCATGTGTATTTTTCCTTGCTTTTCCCTCCCTCTGTCCCTTTCCCTTTTCTTTCCCCCCAGGTGGACAGAGCATGGATGACCTCCTTGACAGGGCGAGGAGCACACAGCAGCCCAGCATGAGGAAGCAAACCCTAAGCATAGGAGGTAACCGTGACGCCCATGGGAGGGGAAGGGCACGGAGTGTCAGTACCTGGGAGGAGTGTGGCGGGTGTTCAATCAGAGGGGCCACCTCTGACAAGGATCCAGGGGAAGGGTGTTAGAACTCAAACAGAAGAGGAAGGCTTCGTCAAGGGAGAGTCTTGAAAGAGGTGGGAGATGAGCTATAGTCCAAGGAATGGATCAAAAGAATAATACAATAAAGGATAATAGGAACCAAGTTTTTACGGAAATGGAGAAAACTGGAATAAATTCTGTGATGCTGGGGGTCTCCCTGGTGGCTCAAGGGGTTAAGTCTCAGTACTATCAAGCTATCCATAGCCACTGTGGCATGAGTTCCATCCCTGGCCAGGTTGCTGACCCACATGGTGCAGCAGACCTCTCCTATCTCGCCCGCTGCTCCCCTCAGCAGTGTATTTCAGTAGATGGGACTGTTCTGCTCCCCACCTTGTTGCTGGTGAATTCTCTCACCTCCCAGAACCTCTGGCCTACACCCCAGCTCTTGTATGCATAAATAAATAAATCCTTTTAAAAAATTCTGTGATGTTAGACTGGAATTAAATGTGTTGGTACAAACATATGAATTTCCATAAACATAGATCAACAAAAAAATATATAGTTCCATATATGTGTACATAAATCTGGAAAGTCCTAGCTCTATACACTCAAAACAATGACACCCCAATAACAGTGAGCTAGGGCCAAGAAATTACCAGAAAGTCTGAAATATGTTGTACAAAAAACCAAGCGTTTAGTGGTGATGAGGATCTGTCAGGAGTACAGAGGTGTCCCCTGCATTCCAGTAACAGTAGGAAGCATCATGGATGCAATTCATTGAGCCAAGTAGGTTGTTTGTGAAGGACTCCATTCAGTTGGCTAAAAGATGCACCATGCCTGATAGAAAGTAATGGCTGACACCTTTTCAGAAAAGTGTTTTCATCTTGGAGGCTGGTGGGCAAGCAAGGAGTTGAACAGTTAATGGAGTAAAAGATTGCTTATAAAAAAGAGAGAGGGACACAAAATAGACTTAAATGGTTCCCCACTGGCCAATGTAGACAGGATTTGAACTTAAAATTCAATAATAATAGTAACAATTTATAGCATACTTAGTAAATTAGCAATCTTGAGCTCATGCAGTTGTAAATAAATAAATGAATAGATTGAGAATTAGAAAAGGAATGGAATATTTCCTTAGTTATTAATTACAAAGGAGAAGGGATATCTCTATGGGTAGAGAAGCCCAGAGACATCACTATAATCACATGATCATCATCAGTAACAGGACAAGCTGAAATTGGCACCGTTCAATACATGCAATGAGAAGGACACAGCATCATTTTTGTGATATTTCTGCCAAACATGAAAAACATGAATCTCATCATAAGGAAACATCAGAAATACACATTGGAGGACATTCTACATAGCAACTGATGTGTAATCTTTAAAAGCATCAGGGTTGGTCTCACTCATAGCAGGAATCTAGAAAACTTAAATAAGGGACCAGGAAAATGAATAACTATAAGAAAGTGAAAATCAAAATCAACAAAAAACTATGAACCAGAGACATTTTTAGGGGGGCGGGGGCGGGAGGGGAGGGATTGGGGTCAGAATGGGGGGCTGCAATTGTATGGGGAATATAACAATAAAATTTATAAAAAAAAAAAAAAAAACTAAACCTGAGAAATAAAAAAAATAAATAAATAAAAAAATAAAAGCATCAGGGTTGTAAATGCCAACAGACCACTGAGTAACAGTTGCATAGTGGAGCAGATTAAAGAAAACTAAAGTCAGTACCTGATTGTGAATTGAATCCCTTTTATATATGTGGCCAAAATTTGAAGGGATCTGAAGATGAGATTGCAACAAGGTGAGTGTTAATTTCATCATTTTCATGACTGTATTATGGCCATATAGGAAAATGTTCTTGTTTACAGAAAATGGCACACTGAAGTATTTGAAGGTCCTTGTGAGTCAAGTCATCAACAAATTGTTTTTTTCCCCAACTTCAAACACTTATTCTCAAATGATTAAAATTTTTTAAATGTTTGAATTGTATTTCCAGTTTTTCTGTGACATTCAGATTGTTTTGAAATAATAGTAATTAGTTGCAGATGCCTCGTCTTTCCCAATTCTTTCATCTCTCCTCCCACCTCCAAGATTTAATATTTTCATTCACATGTTTGTGTTTATCCTTTTCTAGTTTGGAGTTAGATTCCTAAACAAGACATTGTATTGTTTTGCAGGTTTTAAAACTTAATAACATGGTGTCATGTTAACCATAGTACCATAGTATTTGCTTTTGTTTTCAATTTGGGATTTTCTACTCACAATTGTGTTTTAAATTTTTACCCATTTCGATGAGGGAGCTCAAAGTCATTCATTTTAACCACTGGATGGTACTTTGTAGCATGAACATATCAAATATATATTTATTGATCTAATTTCCTATTGATAGGTATTGAAATTATTTTCATTTCTTCACAACAAATAGTGTTGTACAAACTTGTATAAATTTGATCACATGTGCAAGAATATCACTAAGATGTATACCAAGAAATAAAATTACTGGGTGAGAGGACAGGAATATTCTTTTATTTTTAAGATTTTATTTTTATTTATGCATACAAGAGCTGGGGTACAAGCCAGAGGTGTGGGGGGGTGAGAGGATTCACCAAAGATAGAGTGGGGAACAGAACGGGCAGACTGACTGATATATACTGCTGAGGTGAGCAGCAGGCAAGTCAGGAGAGTTCTGCTGTGCCATCTGGGTTTCTCCATGGCTGGCCGGGGGATCGAACTTGTGCTGCAGAGGCTGCAGACAGTTTCATAGGTTGCGTCTTAACCCCTTGCGCCACAAGGAAGGCCCAGGAATATTCTTAGCTTTAATAAAAATTTCCATATTATGATCCAAAATAGTCATATTCATTATTGAAATTCATGTGGAACCATGAAAGAACTTAAATAGCAAAAGCAATCCCGAGGAAAAGGAAGAGAAATATAGAGAGGCATCATATTACCTGCTTTTAAACCATACTAAAAAGCAACAGTTATTAAACAATATGGCATTGGTATAAAGCTAGAAACATAGATCAATAGAATAGAATTGAAATTTCTGAGCTAAATCTACATACACATAAATACTTATTTCTGATAAGGCAGCCACAACCACAGAATCAGCATAGGAGAGTCTCTTTAAACAAATGGTGCTGGGAAAATTGCAGAGCCACCTGTAAAATAATGAAGTTGGATCACTCTCTAACTCCATGATTTAGAAGACCCAACTTAAAAAAAAAAAAAGAATGTGAAACAATTCAGTGACTTTCAATGTTCATTACATGCAGAAATAATGATATTTTTTATTTGTAAGGGTAAATAAATACATTATTAAAATTAACCTCACATGAGTCTTACATTTTCAGTGTAGATATCAAGAAATTTCAATTTTCCTATAAGGCTTGAAAGTATGTTTAAGTATCTGGCACAATGGGAAGTTTCCCCACCCCATCTGGGTTCTTCTGAGGCTGAATGAATGAACAAATTAACATCAGACAGATTAGTAGTGCTCAAACAGATGAGTGGCTGAACTTGATCTCCATCCCCTGAGGTCCACCTAAGCTGGAGGGGAGGTCACCTACTCAGTGCTCTGGTCTGAACTCTGCCCTTAGTGTCCTGAGGAGAAGGCTGCTGAGAAGAGGGCAGAGCTGAGCAACCATTTTGTAAGTCTTTAAAAGGGAGCCATGACTGTGGGTTCCGAGCAATGGATCTTCAGGCGTCTGTGCCTCACCCTGGGGTTCCTTTAGCAGCAACTCCATCTTTCACCACCTATGGGTAACTTGACTTTCTTCCACTCCCTTTACCCTGCTAACTTTCCCTCTTCTGTGACATGCATTCATATCACCTTGCTGGGGCTGGTGGTAATAAAGGTAGTGTGCTAGCAGGTTGTATATTCCCAAGCATCTCATATCTTAATTAATTGAATATTAACACTATTGATTAATTATTATTAATTGACTAACTAATTGAATAATTAACATTCTTCTATTTGTTGCTTAGGAATTTTCTCACTGGGTTTTAGTACCTTCTGGATACCTCTTCATACAGCCATTTCTGACCCAGGGCTTAAAATGTCACCCTAAGTGACAGCAGGCGTGGGACAAGGTGCAGAGCTGGGGTAGGGTAATATACACCCATCCACAGCCCCCCTATGGGAACCTGAACTTAGAAACTCCCTCTCTGATTCCTTTTCCATTGCCAGTAGGTGTGTAATGTGTCTTTGCCTACAGTCAGGGAAAATGGACCATTCACATATGTTTCGTTAGAGCCCGGGACTCCAGCAAGCACTGTGACTGTGGACAGGTTACTTTACCTCTCTCCTCAGTTTCCCTCACTGTATAAAAAGAATAGAGAATAGGAGTACCTATCACATAGGTTTGTTGTGAGGCTTAGGTGAAATATTGCATACAGGGTACTCAGCATAGTACTATGAATAGTCTCAATTATCATTATTAAAGATCGCAAAATATAAATTTTATTTAGTATATTTTTGGTTAATGAAGATATAATATGCTAATTTTAAAAAATCAATCATCTGTGTTTGATACAGATCTTAAATCTCTGATAACTGATTCACATGGGGAATAACTGTTCACTGAGTGTATCAGGAGAGTGAAATCAGTTTGTGGTCAGGTACCTCTCATTTTCTCTTTTAGCACAGGTTTGAAACTCTGATTTTTGAACAATGCTCATGTGGCTAGAAAGAGTTAATAAAGATTTCCAAGAATCTTAGTTACCACTTAAGAAAAGCTTAGGTGCTGGAAGGTTCTGACTCATTTACTCCAAATACAAAGAGTGAACTAACAATCAGCCCACATTTTCTTTTGCTAAATGGCATAAATTTTATTTTTAAGTGCATTAAACTGAAATTTAGACTACATTTAAAAGGATCTTATCAAAAGAAACTACATGTAATGACAATTAGTCAACGTTTATAATTCAAATTTTTAACTTATAACAGTGGTTAGCAATTGCCTTTCTATTTACATCAGTAACTTTATTTTTGTCAGCAATTCCTCCACTGTAACAAATAGGTACAAAAATAGAAATATGTTTGAAAGGTTGGAGAGTTTTTACTTTGCTTTCCCAAATTTATTGCCTTCTAAGAGACTTATTTAAATAATGGGTTTTAAATATTCTTTTAAAAAGGGCATCTGTATACACTTCTTTATTTTACAAGCTAGGAATATATTTTAAGACATTTATTTTATGCAAAACACTTACCTTCCTTTTTAACTTATTTCCAATGCTTTATGTTTATGTAAACATGAAATTTTAAAAAAAGAAATGATTTATGTTTATCACCCTACATCCAAAAAGCACCCTCAAAATGTGCTTTTTGGATTTTATTTTCTTTCTCCAAAACATTTTTTTCTTTTAAAGATTTATTTTTATTTATTTATGCATGCAAGAACTGGCCAGAGGTGTGGGGGGGTGGGGTGTCAGGTTGAGAGGATTCACTAGAGACAGAGTGGGGAGCAGAACAGGCAGATCTACTGAAATACACTGCTGAGGGAAGCAGCGGGCAAGACAGGAGAGGTCTGCTGCGCCATGTGGGTTATTCCCTGGCTGGGGATTGAATTCTTGCCGCAGTGGCTGGCAATAGCTTGATAGTGTTGAGACTTTAACGCCTGCGCCACCAGGGAGGCCCTCCAAAATATTTTTTTCAATGGAAAATAAAGTTTAGAGGTCAAGGATACAGAATAGACACTGGCCCTACCTTCATGGAACTTAAGGTCCAGGAGAACAGAGAGATATTGAATGGGTCATCACAATTGTGATGAGCCCAAGAAAAAGAGAAATGCAGTGTGCCTCAGAGTGGACAGAGGTTTGCTCACAATCTGGGGGCATCGGTGAAGGATATTTGACTTGAGGCCCTGTGGTTTGGGCACCAGAAAGGCGGATGAGACTTGCTGGTACAGAAAATGGCCTAGGTACAGTCTAAGGACAAAGATAAGATCAGTGAAGAGAAAAAGGAAAATGGCTCCATAGTGAAGCTGGCAAGGTAGGCAGGGACTGGCTCACCAAGTTAGAATTGGGTTTGATTCTGAGGGCACCAGGAAGTCATTGAGAGGCTGGCTGCAAAAGTGGCATGATGATATTTTGCATTTTTATTTTTTTTAAGATTGTATTTATTTATTGTTGCATAGAAGAACTGGGTGCAAGCCAGAGGTGCAGAGGATTCATCAGAGACAGAATGGGGAGCAGAACAGGCAGATCTACTGAAATACAATGCCAAGGGGATCAGCAGGTGAGACAGGAGAGGTCTGCTGTGCCATGTGGGTAGCTCTCTGGCCAGGCATTGAATTCAGGCCATTTCACTGGGTCCTCGCAGTGGTAGTGCTGAGACTTAATGCCGAGGCCACCAGGGAGGTCCCATATTTTGCATTTTTTAAAAGGTAGTACACAGTTGGAGAATGGGAAGGAAGGAGTCAGAACAGAAGCAGCGAAACCAGTTAGGAGACCACTGTAGTATCTAGGGACGGGTGATTTGGTTTGTACTGAATGGGGACAAGAGGGCGGAGAAAAGTGACAAGGTCAAGAGATGTTTAGTAAGCAGAATTGACAGGATTTGGTGTTTGATTCAATTTAAAAGATTAAGGAGACAAGAGCCACACATAATTTCCAAATTTCTGGTTGAGAACTAGATACATGATGATAACTATTCAGGGGGTAGGGAGGCCTGAAGGAATGACAGGTTTAAAGATAAGGTGACAAATTGAAGATGAAGAGGCCCAATGAGCAAGCACATGCTGAAATCTGTAGCTTAAAGGAAAAATCTCAGTTAGAAGCTTAGATTTAGGAGTCATTGACATTTAAAAGGAATTTTAAGTCATGGGAGTTGATGAAATGTCTAGCAAATATATATATAAATGGAGCAAAGCAACAATCCAAGACTACAACCTGGAAAAGCTTTAATATTTAATGGTTGAAGAGAGGAAAAGGGTCTGACCAAATAAGGAGTGTGTTGTATCACAGAAACCAGGGAAGAGAATGTCTTAGGAGGTCGCGATCAACAACGTTAAACACCACAGAGCTGATGAGTAAGAAAGTGAACGAAAAATATCTTCTGTATTTACCAGCACAGAACAGGGACCCCAGGAAACCTCAAGAAGTGCAGGTGGGGCACATTTCAGTGGCCTGGAAAGTCAAAATAGAAGTTTGTTTTTAAGGCAGTAGGTACAGGGGAACCACTGAAGGTTGTTGAGCAAAGCGATGTGTTTATAGCTATGTTTAAGGCCTGAGAACCCAGTAAAAGAAAATAGATCAGAGGGGCACAGACTGGAAGCAGGGAGTTTAGTTACCAGGCTATTGCATTAGTCTAAACAAGAGGCAAAAGAGCCTGATCAGGGCTCTTGAAAACAAAGCCAGAAAATAAGCGAAAAAGGTTAGACCAGTTAGTGAACTTTCAGTTGCAAGTGAAGAAAGCAATTTGACTAAAAGCAGGGATTCATTAGTCACAAAAGTGAAAACACTACAGACAAGTTAACTTCAGGCAAGACTATATCCAGCAACTCAAAAAAAATTTCCAAGGTCCTGTTTTTCCCTTACTTTTCTCTTTTCTGCTTTCCACAGTGGAGTTTCCACCTTTGATTCTATTTTGTGGGTCTTTAGCAATCCTAAAATCCCCTTTCCTTGTGGAAAATGACATCCATAATTTCTGACCTCATACCATGCAGGGAAACAGCCAAGCTTCTCTATATCACGTGAGGAATGGGGAAAAGGAAATTTGGGAGGAAGGATAGAGGGAAAAGTGGAAAATGACTACGTGAAAAGAAACCAATAAATAATCATCACAAATACAAAAATATATATATAACCTTGGAATCCTTTATCCTTTGAAATTCAGTAGCTATCAGGCCAATCAGCCAGTGGAGTTAAAACAACCCAATTAATTTAGTTAGAGTAAAACTACTCTAAGATTAATTAGCCAGGAAATATGTAGAATTACTTTATAAATGAATTAATAGAATATTTTAAAAGAACAGATATAGCATGTGAAAGCAACTATTGAAATGAGAATTCACCTCTAGGAAGGATGGATTTAACAAAGAAAATAGTCTCATTTGTAATTATGTTTAAAGTACCCTAGAATTATTAAAAATAATTATGCTTTTCAATAAGTTAACCACATATCTCCACCTAGGCAGGGTGTTCCTCTTACTTCATTTATTTGGATTCTCAAACCTGCACATGGAGATTTATCTGTAATCTCAACATCATTTCTTTTCAGCTACGTCCTGCAATGATACAATTCAGGTACATCCTGCAATCGAACCCACCTCCCTAAACGTCAAGGAGATAAAAAGACAGCAGTTAAAATTCGCAAAAATTTTTTGCTACTTGCATGACCCCCTGTCATTAATTAGCCATTGTGAATTCAAAGTCCTGCTGCTATAGGGCTAAAGTCCTTTAAATTTTTAGCCATACTTAACTGCTGATTTTGGATGGTCCTCTCACATGTTGGGGTTGGTTGACTGCAAGCTTTCTAGGGTGGCTTTTTTTTTTAATGACAATATTTTTTTAGTTTTTATTAATTTTTTAATTTTTTAAATATTTTACATTATTATTCATTTTTAAACAATATTTGCTTCCCCCCACCCCTCAGGTGTAGTCCCCATAGAGTTTTCTTCACCAATGCACCCGTGCACCATCACCTCAGTCCCCTGTGCTCCTCCCTCCCTCCCTCTGATCCCTCTCTTCTCCTCCCCTGCAGGATGTCTCTGGTTTATAATTGTCCATTTTTGCTTTGTTGTGTTTTGTACTGTTATTATTTTTTTACACTGATGTCTTATTGGGTTCCTCCATATTCCTGCTGTAAGTGAAACCATCCGATATTTTTCTTTTTCCTTCTGGCTTATTTCATGCTAGAATGGCTTTTACAGGGATAACTGGGCTCTCCTCCATGTGGTCTCTTATCCTTCAGCATACAGGCCTTCAGAATCTCTGTATGTGAAAGAGGACCATCTCTGTATGTGAGAGAGAACGGAAGCATGTAAAGTCTCTGGAGGTCTAAGCCTGCCTTAGCATGTTGTCCTTCTTCTGCATCCTGTTGGTCAAAACAAATCAAAAATTCTGTCCTGATTCAATGGCTAGGGTAAAAGACCCCATCTCTTGGTGCAAGTTGCTGTAATAACCAAGTTGCTATAATAACCACATTGCAAAGGATGTGACTCAGGAAACCATTAGCTGAAGCCATTAATGCAATCAACCTACCAAGGCTGCAAGGATTATAGGTTGAATTCATATTGTGGAGCATCTAAAATGTGGTAATGGGCAAACAGATACCTTGGGTGATGGTGGCGGTGGCAGCAGCTTCCATTCAGGTTTTGTGCATATCTTTCAAAATGTAGCACATGCACACACTTTAAAGAGTTTCATCTTTAAAATTTATAAGTAAACAAAGAAATCTGAAAACAGACTAAGCCTTTTAGAAGCACACTTTTCTAAACCATCTACATTCTTATCAATATTTTTTTAAACAGCTCGGCAAATTAAATATTGAATTTTTATGGAAACTGCCATACTTGTTTATAATTTGGCACAGAGATTGCATCTTTTTAAAGAAAGAAACAGGTGCATGCTTACCTTCTTCTCATTGTAAATGGCTCCAGATGGTGACTATTCATTTCGGAAGCTTCTTAAGAAACATCTGTTCACAATATTTATATTTGACTTTATTATATTTTCCAAAAATTGCATTTTAAATACAGTTTCCTTTAAATTAAAAAAAACATTCATTTTTCCTATTCATAAGAAAAGTATTTGCATTAGTTTATTCTTACTTTTTGTACAAGCTCTATGTTATTATATCACAAACAAAGCTAGATTTAAGTGGTAACTTTGTGAAAGGAAAAGCAAAGGAATAAATACATGGAGGTTTTTTTATAATAATGTAATATTGTCAAGCACAAATTAATTATTTCTCAATTAAGAGAATCAAATTGGTTTCCGTTTTCATTTTCAATTGCTGTACATCTGAGTTTTACAACTTATTTTAAATATTCTCAAGAGGGGAAAAAGCAGGTTTTTCTGGGATATTGATAGTGAAACTGATCCTTCCTCTCGTTGTATGAAAAGCTTTTATGATAAAAATGCATTCTCCCAAAACAAAGTACATAATGATTATAAATGCAGCAAAATTGCACACTGTGAAAAGCCAAAATGTAATGAGGAAGGGAAAAAAAGGAACCCTTTTCAACATTTAAACAATAATGCACTAAACTGTGTACTTATTGTAAGGAGCAGCTTTCCTGAGGATTTCTAAGAATTCTAACTTGTGTTATGATGAAAATAACCAGGGAGGTAGACAGTAGATTTAGCATTTGGCCTAATCAATCCTGAGACCAAGACAGTCCTGTCTTGGTAAAATACTAGCCTATACCTGGTTGATCTTTTGCCTTCTGCATGCTCACTTCCCTTTCATTTATTATTCTGGATGAAGAGATTCTTGTTTTGAGATACTGTGTCTATCAGTTCTCTGAGGCAGCCCAGCATTCATTCTCCTTGGAGTGATGGTGTTTCTCCTTGGGAAGTATTACCTGCAGCTGACATGGTGACTTTTCAGCTGGCCATTTGTCAATGTGGAAACATCAAGAAGTATAAGCCCCCTTCAGTTTCCTTTGGTAAAAGGTAATCCTATCCATACTTTTCTAAAGTCATTTTCATGATCAATTATAATGCTTTTGTGCTACAACTTCATTAAAATGTGAGCATCAGGCTTTCCTGGTGGTGTAAGGGGTTGAGCGCAGTGCTGTGAGGCTGTCTGTGGCCTTTGCCACACGTGTTTGATCCTCGGCTGGCTGGGGGAGCAAACACATGGCGCAGCAGACCTCTCCTGTCTCACCCACTGCTCCCCTCAGCAGTGTATTTCAGTAGATCTGCCTGTTCTACTCCCCGGTCTCTTTGGTGTATCTAATTACCCCACCCCACCCCCACCTTACCCCCTGCCAACTCTGGCCTATACACCACTTCTTAAAATAAATAAATAAATAAATAAATAAATTAAATTAGTTAATTAAATAAAATGTGAGCATCTTAAAAGCAGAGAACATGCCCTGTGCCACTGTGAAACCCTAGCAAGGGGCCAAAAATGTAGCAGACACTCAGTCACAGCTGAATGGATAAGTAAATGCAGTCCCTCTCTCTGAAACATGTAATCTAGCTGGGGAATTAAGACATAGGAAAGTGGGCAAGTTATTCCAAGATCATTATTTGCTAAGAACTAAAAGAGAGCTTTGTAATAATTGTTAAAGAGATCTCAGAAAAGGACGAGTTGATGTGTTTTGGGAACACAGAAAATTTTCTGGAAGAAGATTGCTGAGAGATATAGAAATAACGAAGGGATCTCTGGGTACAGAAAATGGCAGAAAAAAGATGTTGGGGTAAGAAATGGAGTTCCTTCATTCACCCTCATTAAGAATATTAAGAGGTAGGGCCTCCCTGGTGGTGCAAGGAGTTAAGCACAGCACTGTGAAGCTATCTGCAGCCACTGCAACATGAGTTCGATCCCTGGCCAGCCAGGGAGCTACCCACATGGCACAGCAGACCATTCCTGTCTCGCCTACTGCTCCTCTCAGCAGTATCTCCTGTATTTCTTAAGCCTGAGATGCTGGGGGAGGTGGTTTCATTCAGAAGGTGTGCTCAGCCATAGCACAGCTAAGTGAAAGTGTCCACCTGCAGATGGAAATGTAGGGGTGGACAGAGGGGGTGAGAAGAGCTGTTAGAAAGATATATTTGCACCCATGTTCATAGGAGGCAAAGTAGTGGAAACAACTGAAATGTCCACCAATAAATGAATGGATAAACAAAATTTGGCATGCATTTGATGACATGTTATTTAGCCTTTAAAAAGAATATAATTATGATACATGCTACAACATGGATGAATCTTGAAGACACTGTGCTAAGTGAAATGAACCAGACAAACAAATACTGGATGATTCCATATGTGTGAGGTACCTAGGCTAGTCATAAACATAGAGACAGAGGTAGAATTGTGACTGCCAGAGGCTGTAGGAAGGAAGGATGAAGAATTATTGTTTAACAGGTAAACGATTTGTCAACTGGCTTCAGTTTGGGAAAATGAAAATGTTCTGGATGTGGACAGTGGTGATGATTGTGCAACTATGTGAATGTACTGAATGCCACTGAATTGTGCAACTGAAAATGATAACCTTGGTAAATTTTATATTATGTGTAATTTAGCACATTAAAAATATATGCTAGATTTGCAAATTATCCTTATAAAATTAGTCATTAAACTAATGGGAGAAGCAAGAGCTCTGAGGAAGAGAGTGAAGAACAAGAAAAGGACAGGGTCGTAGGGAATAGCCACATTTAGGGGCCGGAGAAGGAATGGAGTTTAGTCAAATCACTTAAGACTCTACATCCCTCCCATTCAAACTTTAGCCTACAAGTTAAAAGAGAAAAATCTGAGTTGATTATTCTGGAAACATTCAATGAGGCATTGAAATGTAAAGTTGCTGAGGGGTGGGAAAGGATGGTAGTGATTTTAGTCTATTTTCTAAGTTGTTACAGTAGCAACTCTATATGTTTTGAACAAATAGCAGTAGCTACTTGGCAAGAAATGAGTTCCTTAATGGTCATTGGCTTCTAGCCAGTTCTTCTCTAAGAACTTGCAGAGAAAAATAAATACATCAGAAAATGTATTCATTTTGGTCAATTGCAGAATTGTGGCTCTGTCATGTGGGAGGTGGGAAGGGATAACTATATGTATGTACATGAAGAAGAATATGAGACAAGGAATGACTTCTAGGTTTTACTTATAAATTATAGTATCCATAATGACATTTGTTTAGGGAAAACTTGTCTGAAGAAACAAGAATATTAAAATGGCTTGCAAGGAGAAATATGGATTGTCTTTCTTTGTCATCTCCACCAGGCAGGCAACTGAAACAGGCCTCTGAATAGCAAATAAGATTGAAGAAATGAAAAAAAGTTCAATTGTAAATACAACAAAATTTCCTAGGAATATACATTCATAGTGTTATTCTCTGGCAAATCCCGTGTCCACACTAATCAGTTGTAGAGATTAATAGTTAACATTTCTTGACCAAACTTTGAGGCTAGGGGATTGCTGTGGCTAATTTGCTTAGGCCTGAGTTACAATTATTCACGAACCAATCACTGTGACAAGATGAGAGGGCACTTAAAGAGAATGCCTCTTTCCCACTAGTGATGTTGCTTCAATTAACAGAACTCCAACTTCTCTCTGCTCCTGGGAAGAGGATTTCACACATTTGTGTGAAATTTAGTGTAATTTTGTGAGGACTGAGAAGGCTGTACTCAGCTCTACCAGTCCTTTGGGGAGTGGACGCCCCCCTTAGAGAATGGACAGCTCTTCTCATACTCTGCATAACAGTGGCTGCAGATAGTTTCACAGGTTGTGTCTTAACCCCTTGCACCACCAGGGAGGCCCAACACACACATATTGTTGATTAACACAATGAAATAACTCAGATCTCTGAAAAATTTTGCCTCACTTTTTATTATGCCAAAAACCAGAATGCAAATTAAATATTCATGTCTCTGATAGAACCACAACCATTTTGTACATTTCCTTTTTTAAAAAATATTTATTTATTTATGCATACAAGTGCTGGGTTGTAGACCAGAGGTATAGAGGGTGAGAAGAATCCATCAGAGACAGAGTGGAGAGCAGAACAGGCAGATCTACTGAAATACACTGCTGAGGGGAGCAGTGGGAGAGACAGGAGAGGTCTGCTGCACCACGTGGGTCACCTCCCTGGCTGGGGATAGAACTCATGCCGCAGTGACTGGATTGCTTCATAGTGCTGACGCTTAACATGTGCACCACCAGAGAGGCCCCTGTACATTTCCTTTTTAAAGAATATTGTTTTAGCCAAGGAAATGCACAAAATTCCTGCATTCACAAATAGTATGATACCAGCAACCACTTGTTTACATTGTAAATAGGTAGAAAGCCAAAAATTTTTGACAACTTAATTGCAGCTTGACAGTTATGAAGGCGAGGCAACAGGCTACCCTGCAAGATACATAAAACTGACTTGCGTGCATTGTATGAGCTGCTTGATCTTTGAGTAATCACAAAAGACAAATCAGCAAAGAGGAATTCATAAAGAGAATAAAGCTTTGCAAAAAGAACCTGTCTTTGGATCTTCAGAAGTGACTAAAATATTTTAATAGGGCTCTTTTAGTGCCTCTTTCTGCTTGCCTATGAAATATTGACAGGTCTTCCTGACTGGGAAAAATCAAAACTCATTAAACTCACTATGTCTTACTTGATTGAATAAAGAGGTAGAAAGACAGACTCGTTATTATGAGAAAAGAGAAACAATAGAAAGTATGGAAATTGGAGTTCCAAGCATCAATCTTAATTTGTGCTTCTTTGAGCAATTTTCTAAGCACCAGCTCCCTAGCCCTCTTGTTATGAGCCATCCTCTTTCAAGACTCCCCAGGACATGTAGCGCTGCCACTCAATACCTTCCCAGTCACATGTGGTTAAACCTGTTGGTCTTCAGTGACCTGAGCATTCCCTGTAGTTAAGACTCTTCTTATCCCTCTATTTTATTTTATTTTTTTAAAGATTTATTTATTTATGCATACAAGAACAGGGTTACAGGCCAGAGGTGTGGTGGGGGAGGGGGGTGAGAGGATTCACCAGAGACAGAGTGGGGAACAGAACAGGCAGATGACCGAAGTACACTGCTGAGGGGAGCAGAGGGTAAGACAAGAGAGGTCTGCTGTGCCATGTGAGTTGCTCCCTGGCCGGGGATCAAACTTGTGCTACAGTGGCTGCGGTCAGCTCCATAGGTTGTGTCTTAACCCCTTGCACCACCAGAGAGGCCCTTATCTCTCTATTTTAATTTCTACAATGTCAGCATCATAACTGATAGTCATGGTAGTTCACAATTAAATACAGGGCCTCCCTGGTGGCACAGGGCTTAAAGACAGCGCTATCAAGCTATTGCCAGCCATTGCAGCATGAGTTCTATTCCCTGGACTGCCAGGGAACTGACCCACATGATGCAGCAGACCTCTCCTATCTCTCCCACTGTTTCCCTCAGCAGTGTATTTCAGTAGATCCACCTGTTCTGCTACCCAGTCTGTCTCTGGTGAATCCTCTCACCCTCACCGCCACCCCCCCCCCACCTCTGGCCTCCACTCCCAGCTCTTGTATGCCTAAATAAATAAATCTTTAAAAAAAAAAAGTAAATATGTTGTTCTGTGAGCCTACACAGTTTGGCCGCCACCAAGGAAAGTTAGTAAGAAGGTCTAGGACATTCTGCTTGAGCACTTGAAAATCATATTTTTGTTTGTCATCCTCCTGTTCATTTCTATTTTTTTCAACACCCAAGACGTACAGTTTGACTTTTGTTTGGAGACTACAGCTAAATGTCACTTGCTTCTCTCCTCACTTTGGAAGCATTCTACAAGCACAGAGAAGTCAGCCACGTGCCTCCCTGAAGACTGAAAAAGGCCTTTGCCTTTTCTGATTTTTTAATTATGTATTTATTTGTTTGTTTTTAAATATTTATTTATTGCACAGAAGAACTGGGGTGTAGGTCGGAGGTGTAGGGTGTGACAGGATTCACCAGAGACAGAGTGGGGAGCAGAGCAAGCAGATTGACTGAAATACACTGCTAGGGGGAGCAGAGGGTAAAATAGGAGAGGTCTGCTATGCCATATCTGATTTAGCTCCCTGGCTGAGGATAGAACTCAGGCCATAGTGGTGATAGCACTAAAATTTAACACCTAGCCCACCAGGGAGGCCCCTCAATACTGATTTTCAACTGAACTGCCTCATAGTTTCTTGCTTGCAAAACACTGTCCACATGTTATCTCATTTAATCTTCACAACTCTCAACTTTACAAACAGAAATAAATGTAGATCAGAGTGCTCAAACAATTGCCGAAGGACATACAGTCACAACAAAAAGAGCCAGAGCTAAAACCCAAGTGGATCTTTACCTTCTAGTTCGAGGTTCTTATGCCATCAGTTTCATTTCAAATGAGAAATGTTTTGAAGTTTTTCATAAAATTACAAGTCAGGCCAGTTTTCAAATATGGTTATGAAATTGTATATCTTTATGAGAGGTCTGAGGAAGATATTCTTTTATTTGTATTACTTCAAAAGCCACTTAAAGACAGAAGGAATTATCCTATTTATTCATTTTATTTATTTTTTTTTTAGAGGCATGTTATTTATTTATTTATTTGTTTGTTTTTTGTTTATACATGCACTGGGTACAGTCAGAAGCGCGGGAGGGTGAGAGAATTCACCAGAGCCAGAGCAGGGAGCAGAGCAGGCAGAAGGACCGAAGTACACTGCTGAGGGGAGCAGCGGGCGGCAGGAGAGGTCTGCGCGCCATGTGGGACCCTCCTCTGGTGGCCGGGGAGCAGCCGGGGATCGAATCAGCGCTGCAGAGGCCGCAGGCAGCTTCGCAACCCAGCGCTCAACCACTGCGCCACCGGGGAGGCCCTATTTATTCATTTTAAATTCAGGATCTATTAACAAACCAGACAGTCTGTAAATTCAAAATTCACTTAGGGTTACATAGATTTTTATTTTTTTAATTTACTGTATTCTGAATTTCAGTTCTATAAATACATTCTATTTGAAAGTCCTCTGAAGAAGACATTCTAGGGCCTCCCCGGTGGCGTAGCGGTTGAGCTCTGGGTTGCGAAGCTGCCCGCAGCCTCTGCAGCGCCAGTTCGATCCCCGGCTGCTCCCCAGCCGGGCCACTGGAGGAGGGTCCCACATGGAGGGTCCCACATGGCGCACAGACCTCTCCCACCGCCCGCTGCTCCCCTCAGCAGTGTACTTCAGTCCTTCTGCCTGCTCTGCTCCCCTCTCTGGCTCGGTGAATTCTCTCACCCTCCCGCACTTCTGACTGTACCCAGTGCTTGTATAAATAAATAAATAAATCTTAAAAAAAAAAAAAAAGAAGACATTCTAGGGATATTAAAATATACCTGTAAAACTATGTCCTCTAATGACTTTTCCTCAAAGTGACAGGTCAAAACAAACATTCACACATTATAGAGAGTGAACTATTTCCCAACAATTAAAATATATAATCTACATGTTGACAGGTCTTCCTAACTGGGAAGACTCAAAGTTCATTAAACTCACTGTGTCTTATTTGATTGACTAAAAAGAGGTAGGATAGCAGATTTATTATAAGAAAAGCAAAACAACAGTAAGTGTGGAAATTGAACTTCTAAACATCAGTCCTATGTGTGCTTTCCTTGAGCTATTTCCTAACTTTTTATACATTTTTACCATGTCCTTTCTGTGATTTATGTTTTATTTGCATGATTTCTAATAGATTTGTGAATTTCTTAGTACACTGAAAGAAAAGTCCATTGCCCATTGAATAGGATTTTTTAAAAGATTTATTTATTTATGCATACAAGAACTGGGGTACAGACCAAGGTGTGGGGAGTGAAAGGATTCACCAGAGACAGTGGGGAATAGAACAGGCAGATCAACTGAAATACACTGCTGAGGGGAGCAGTGGGCAAGGCAGGAGAGGTCTGCTGTGCCATGTGGATAGCTCCCTGGCTGGGAATCGAACTCATGCTGCAGTGGCTGCCAATAGCTTCATAGATTGTGTCTTAATCCCTTGCACCACCAGGGAGGCCCTGAATAAGATTTTTAAGAAATGGTATTGGGGTGCTAGGCTTCATGAGTTCAAGTTTGGAAGTTTTCTGGGAAACTTCTTCTGTATCTGATTAACAACTTAACTCTTTGTAGATATCAGTTTATCTAATATAAACAGAATAATAAGTATAGATAGGTATCTTTAGATAGAATAGATATAAAACATCTGCATATAAATATAAATTATGTAAGTATACATGTTATATATAAGTATATATATAATTTAACTTATTCCTTTTTATGTTGATATATCTTGATTCACTTTCTTTCCCTATGGGAATCCTGTAAATGTTTCACAATTCAATAAAACAGTTGTCATTAGTTTCTGACAAATATCCAATTTCTTTCTGTTTCTAGCAAACTAAGAATTTTTATCAAGCATGAAAGTTTGGAATGGAATTTTTGCTGGGGGACAGCTTCCTCTAAGACCATACGTGACCCAGCGTGCTTTGGAATATTGAGAAGGAGGCATACCAATTTCAGCTTCACAAAGTCTAGGAAATAAAGACAAAAGAAATTGATGTTCTAAAGGTTTCAACATGAGGTGAGTGTCTGTTAAGAACACACTTTGTGCGTGTGCGTGTCTTAAATGTCTCACACTGGAAGGGGAAGCATATATTCAAAAATAATTGTAAAAATAATCGGCTAACCAAGAACTCATCTTTAAGCTACTTGAAAATGAATCAAAGAACAATTTTTCTATTGGTGTCTTCTAGACCAATCATTTCAAACAGGTCATAAAAGCCAAATTTATTTTGTGATTATTGTCTGACTTTGTTGCAGTTTCAGAAAGCAATTTTACATGTATTAATTGGCATTTCTAAAACGCCATGTTATTAAGTTTATTCAATATTTGGAACTATATTTTTAGGCATTTTTAAAAACATGATTTCTTTAAAGATGTTCTTGGACTTTTTGAGCTGTGTATCTTATATTGACTGAAAATTCTCTTCTCCTTAGAACCCATCTACATTGGCTCTAGGCATAATTCCAGGAGCACTTATTAAATTTTGTTTCAGTGAATTCTGTGGAAACATGTTGGTATTACTCAACAACCCTGCATAGTTCATTTAAAACATAACTCAAACCATTCCAGCATGAGACCATCAGTTAATTATCACAAACCAATCACAAAGAAAAAAAAATGTTCCCTAGACTTAAAACTGCCATATCCCAGGGCAATTATCAACAATATATACTCTTGGTCTTTCAGATTGCAGAGCATGAGAACAGATGCAACACTGTCCTTGGGGAGAAGAGAAGAAGGTCAAACACACACCAAGAATACTTGTCTTTTCCTAAGAAATTCCACTTAGTGCTTACAATACACTCAGACTACAAAACAGCACTTCAAATTTGGCCTATTTCTTCAGCATGCTTTCATATGAATTTGTTAGTTCCCTTATCCCTTGATATCTCACTAGCATTACTTTTTATTATTTCATTTTATAGTTTACTTTATTAGTTTACTCTTTATTCCATTTGGGTTTGGTTGCTGCTTTGGGGCTCACAGTATGCATTCTTGTTATCACAACCTCCTTTCAAGTAATATTATCCACCCCGGCCAGGGAGCAACCCATGTGGTACAGCAGATCTCAAGAAATATTATCCCGCCTGTAGCATGAGAGTCTTTCCAAAGGAAGAAGGACCTTACAATAGCATTTTTCCCTTCCAGCCTCTGTGCTACATTACATGCACTTCACTTCAATCTATGCACTATTACATGCACTTCACTTCCATCTATGCACTTCACTTCCATCTATACACTTCCATCTGTGCTACTGTTACATGCACTTCACTGTTTATGTCCTTATTTGTAAATTTCTTATTATTGAATTAGTCTATTTACTAAAACATATATAAATTCTCTTTAAAGAAAATCACTCATAAAACAAGGTTAGGTTGTGATCAGTAGATGAAAGCATGATCACAGGCTCGCAGGAACCTGACCTGGTATTTCCTCTGTGAGCAATATTTAGTGTTCACCAATTCATTGATTGCAATGACTTTCTAGAACATAACTATAATGAATAATAGGAATCAACTTTGTTTTAAACGCCACAATACATAATTTTTGCTTTGAATAGTCAATTATCTTTTAAAGAGAGTTTAAAAAACCAACTTATATTAGCATGCCAGTGTTCTTCCTTTGGATCAACACTGATTTCTGGTATCATTTTTCCTTCTGCCACTAAGATGTCCTTTTTTTTTTTTTTCTAAAAAAATATTTTATTTTATATAATTCTTACATCATTTTTCATCTTTGTACAATGTGTGCATTTTCATTTCGGTTATATTCCCCATACAATTGCACCCCCCCTTATTTTGACTCTAGTTCTTCTTCTCCCCCTCTAACCCTTTTTAAGTGAACTAGTATACTGGAGGAAGGGTAAATGGGTGTTCCACTAAGATGTCCTTTAACTTGCAGGAATGGTTTGTTGATGGTGAATTCTTTCTGCATTTATGTGTGAAGACTTTTTTGTTAACATTGGCTTTTGAAAAATACTTTTTCTCATTTTAGAATTCTACATGGACTGTTTTATTCTATCAGTAGTTTAAAGACAAAAGCCCCTGCCTTCTGCTTGTCTTCTGATGACAATTTTTACCTTTACCTCTGCTCCTTTCTATATAAAATATGGGTTCTTGGTTTTTTTATTTATTTATTTATTTATGCATGCAAGAACTGGGGTGTAGGCCAGAGATTGGGGGGAAGGGGATGAGAGGATTCACCAGAGACAGAGTTGGGAGCAGAACAGGTGGATCTACTGAAATACACTGCTGAGGAGAGCAGCAGGCCAGGCATCAGCTCCAGGGATAGAACTTATGCCACTGTGGCGGGTGATAGCTTGATAGTGCTGAGATTTTAATCCCTGCACCACCAGGGAGGCCCTAAAATATGGGGAAGGGGTTCCCTGTTTTTAAGATTTTCTTTTTTATCCTCAAATTACTAAGTGCAAGTACTGAAAACTGGGGGGGGGGGAACTTCTCAAGATTTCTAGGGCTCTTTTCCAAGTAGTTCACCACAACATAAGTACTATGTCCTCTGAATTCTAGCCACCTTGGTTTTCCTCTAATTCTGAATTTTGTCCCTTGATTTAGGAAGATGACTATTTATCCTATATAGAGGATATAGGGTCTATGTGTGTTTATATATGTATATATGTCATATATGTGTATATTATCTATAATGAAATATAGATGTTTACAACCTTTATGGTTGAGACAACTGGTGGAGACTTGGAAACATCATGATGCATTGACCTCGGTAGTATTTACTGACCATCTGCTTCTGCTGGGTATTATAATGAATGCTAAGAGTGTAAAGATGGAAAATGCAATTTCCATTAGTAAGAATCTCATAGTTGGAAAGGGGGAAGAAAAAAAGGGAGAGGGGGAAGAAGACACCTAAAAGCCCCATGGGGAAGAACTAAGTAGGACCCTTGGATAGAAATTACAGAAGCAGATTCTGACTCTAATGCCAAAGTGTCTGAAAATGCAATGGGGACAGGAGTTGTCCAAACAAAAGTCAGAAGACAACCGACCTAGCTGTGACAGGAGAGGCCAACTCAAACATAGCCTTGCCGGTTAGACACTAGCAACCACCCTGACCTGGGAGCTTTTTAAAGAAACTTCAACTAGGTGACCATTTGCAGAGATGTTGTGTCTCTATGGGAAATAACAAGAATTCAGATGTACCTGGACCAGTAGAGATGAAAAGGCATTTCCACCCTTTCATGAAGGCAGGATGTGATCTTGATTAAGAGCTGGAGTCTGGAGAAAAGGCTTTCAGGAAGGGAAGTTCTAGAGAGTAGCAAAAACTGCCGAACTGAGACAATGCAGCATCCCCCAAACAATCAATATATCTCCCCTTCTCCACCCTCAGGCTGCTTTTGCTAAGCAACTCATTCATCAAGTCCAAATGGAAGCCTGAGGCAAGACTGCTGGTGATGCAGTTAATAGCGGGAATAATACAGCCACAAAGAGCAGCGTCTGCAGGCACCAAGCGGGACAGAGCAGGGCTGAGATATCAATAGCTCTAGAGGAACAAGCGAAGAATAACCACCGCAGTTGGCTAAGGGACCTTCTTTTCTATGAGGCAGTAAAACTCTCCCTAGGGACCGTAAAAATAAACGACTAGAAAATAAATCTCACGAATGGAGAAGCAGGGGTGGAGAAAATTGGAGCTAATCGAAAATAGGGTCCTGCCGGTCTCTTCCCGGCTGCAGCATCTCCCGGTGCGCTGCGAGCGCACCACCTGCCCGGGTGTCTGGGTGATGCACTGGGACCGGGGAGCCTTCCTTCTGCCCTGGTGACCAAGATCTGGCGTCTGCCTAGCTTTCAGAGTGTGAAAGGCTAGCCTGGGACACGCGACCCGCCCCGCCCGGGGGGCTGGTGCCCCCGGGGTCCGTCAGGCGTGTTCTGGCGCCTGAGTCACCTCATCATTCATAAACTCAGCATCCACTCCACGTGGATAGAGGCGACGCTTTCAGGTGGCAAGGATCCAAGGCGGAGCCTTCTTCCCCTCCCGGGCCACGCATTGCCCCTCCCCTCCCGACCCAGAAAAGGACACGCACACAAAAAAACTTTTGCCACACTATTAATATATTCGAGTTTCCTCCCACTTTCCCAATGGGCTACCAGCTGCAGAACTCCTGAATAGAAAGCTTAATTGTGCTTTGTCATGCAGAGTACCTCGATTTTCTATAGAAGGTTACAAAGGGCCATTTGAAGTATTTCTTTTTCCTCTAATAGTGAACCATTTGCATAGGGCACCTCAGCGTCTGCCAGACCCAGGTAGCTGCGTCGAAGCTCCCGGGGGCCCCGGATAACAAAACTCTGCGCTGTTTCCAAGGGGCACCCTGCTCCGCCTCCAGCCTCGCATCCCGACTTTTCTCTCCATTCCCTCGGGTGACGGCGAGACCAGACAGCTGATTTAAAGGACGCGAAAACTGTGGCCTCCCGGCCGCCTCTGGCAGTCCGGCTCCCCTCTCGGCGGTTGGAACTAGTTGCAGGTTGGCCTCCCGAGCCTGACCGATGTTCTCCAGCTACTGCCGCGGGGCCAGCTACCCACGCGGGCCCTCCGCCCACCCGCCTCTCGCCACCGGCGCTGAAGGAACTGGAAGCTGACTATGACTTGGATTTGCTAGGCTTTTCCGTTTCTTCTGGTTGATTGGCAGGGCTGTTTCCAGAATATCTTTTCTTGTTGCTTGTTTTGACAGTTCAAATCCAGGTCTATGTGACATATAAAGCTAATAAAATTCTAATTTCATTGTTAATCTTATTTCATTGCAGTATAGGTTTTTACCCTCACACCTGCGTGGCAGGGTGTAATTCCATTAATAAAAAAAAAATCAACATATTCATTGCATGTCTTTTCCCTGATGATATATTGTGAGCAGTGTGAGTTGAAAAAGAACCATTTATTCCTACCGTGAATGAGCCTGCATGGGGCGGGAGCTTCACCTGCCCCTCAGTCAATTAGGAATGTATCGAAAAGTCTAGCAGAAAACGAGTTAAATTAACCGTTCGCTAATTTCCTTGTGTCCCTCCTACATAATCCCCCCTTTTCAGCTTGCCCCAGAAATTACCACATGTTGCAAGGTTCAAATAGTGCCTAATGAAACAGTGACTAAACGCTTCTCCTTCCAGCGCCACCGTCGGGGGAGTCCTTTCCAGGTTTTCAAAGTCGGTGCAATCTCCCGATCCTGGTTCCCGTAACCTTAAAATAATAATAAGAAGTTTCTTTGGCAGGAATATATATACATATATGCATACATATATGCACATATATACATACATATATGTGTGCATATATATGTATATATATATATATATGTATACTCGCAATAACTCGATGCAGCCTGCAAGATTACGCTGCTGTCTACTCACTTCCTACCACGGACAAGGCTGTAGAATTCCAAGATGCTGGTGCCCCGTTTGCGGAGTGTGGCATGGGCACTGTCTTCTCACATCAGACAGCTGGGGTCCTAGGCTGAGCCAGGGCCAGGGGAGATTGAAGCAGGATGGGGTGATCAGCCAGGAGAACAAAGGAGAGAAGGAGAGAGAAGGAGAGAGAGAGACTCCAAGGCAGAAACAGAAAAGCAAACAGAAAGACACCACGAGGAAAGCAGATACAGACAGGCAGGACAGAGAACAAACAGGCTGCCAACTCCCTTCTCCCAAGTGAAAACCACGTGTCTGGCTCAAGCAACTCACCAGCCCCTCAGCGAAGGCATTCTGAAGTCTTGAGATACAAGGCCCTAATAATTAATCGTGGTCATTAATTAATTAAGGAGGAAAGGGGGGAGGTGGCTTGCTGCTGCTTGACCCCAAACAATTTAAATAGGCTTTGTGAAGGTGGACTCCAAAAGCCTGCCCTCCCCCTCCTTCCTATTCTTCCTCTTTCAAGCTCTCAAAAATTTCCATTATAATCCTCCCCGGTCTGGGGCTGTGCGCCCTGCTCCCAGCACTTCCCAGCAAACTGAGGCCAAGCTGGCTCCTGCTCCCCTGAGCCGGCTGCTGCCCAGGGCTAGGGAGATCTTTCCCATCGGGAGCAGCTCCCACCTGCCTTTTTTTCTCTGCACCTGCTGTGGTTGTTTCTCCCTCAACTTCAGAAATCAAGGAGTTGCCTAAGAATTAGTCCTGCTGTAGTTTTCACACAGGCTAAATATGGCTACATTCTGTTTGCTCTGCTGCCTCTCTCTCT
Organism: Talpa europaea; assembly: GCF_964194135.1. Taxonomy (NCBI): domain Eukaryota; kingdom Metazoa; phylum Chordata; class Mammalia; order Eulipotyphla; family Talpidae; genus Talpa; species Talpa europaea. The sequence goes on from NC_140071.1 coordinate 114,191,509, forward strand.
CTCTCTCTCTCTCTCTCTCTCTCTCTCTCTCTCTCTCTCTCTCTCTCTCTCTCCTTTTTCCTTCCTCTCACTAGAGACTTGAGTCCCTTATTTGAAATGGTGCAGCTAATACAAAGTCATCAAAGCACTATGGTTCTTGTCTTAAAGTGACAGCCCTCTTTATGGGGCTGTTTGAAATACGCCCCCTGCTTTTCAATGTCTCTCTATCCATCTTTGTCTACTCTTCAGAAAAGCGGACAATATAAAGCCCAGCCTGGCGAGCTCCCCACGCTCAGGCCTGGGCAGTGCCAACCTCCGCCTTTAAGCAGATTGAAATTGTCACTGCTTCATTAATCTGAAACTAGTTACTTTCCTAAGCACACAGCACACACTTCCGATCTGTTGGGATTCACTCAGAGGAGCCCCTGGGGCCTTCCTGCCTTTGGGATTTGGAAGGCTCAACAAAGGTACTACGGGGGTTCAGGAAAACACAGGGTTGAGCTTGAAGAAAAGCAATGCCCACTGCAGAAGGGCAGGCATTGACATGAACCTAAGGGAGCACAAAACACTGCTTTCATAGACAATGGGACACCCCGAATTTGGAAAGGTACACTTGAGAATGAGTTCAGCCGTGGGAACATAAAAGACTTTCTACCTCCATGTGGAGTAGCTTTTGGAATTATGAGGTCTCCAGGCTTTTGATTTTTCCCCCCCAAACAGAAGAAATTCATTCCAGCATTGGCTTTTGTTTCTTCATCTGAGCTCTGATTCAGTTCTATTCCTAAGAAATCTCTTTAAGTCCCCTCCACAGGTCCAGGGTGTTAGCTACCCAAAGAACAGGGCCTTGGCTCTAGGCACCCTGTGCCCCTGTGGAATTTCTCATCTTCCATAAGACAAGCTGCCTCTTTTCTTCATGCCTCCACCATTAACAAAAGACAATGCAAAAGATTCCTCTACTTTTAATATTTCCAATTGGCTTAGAATAGCAAGTTTTTGGATTCCATTCTATCTAATTTAGGGAAGAGATGTGGGCATTTTTCCCCAGAGAAGCTTAATTTTCAGTAATGTGAGCCTAAAGATTTATAAAATAGATTTATATTAAATTATGTTAATAGAAGTCTAGTAAATGCACCATTTAATTGCATAGAAAAATGTTCCCTTTTAAGAGGTCTGTCACCTTAACAGGTACATTCAAAGATTCTCTGTGAATAATGAAAATAGGAACAATTGCTTTGATGCACTGAGCTGTATTCACTGTCTAGGACAGCTTTGGGCTGTGTTTGGAGAGGATGGGAGGAGCTCCTTTTAAAGCAGTGATTGCTCCTTTAAACCCAATTTCCCCTAGCAAATGGGTTCCATGAAGTGCCATTCTTCTCCCCAATCTCATCCTTAAGGCTAGACCTGACATCCTACCCTGGAGCTCTGCTGATGTCTCCCATCTTGGTTCAGTTTCTCTTCCTCCCAACCTAATTCTAAGGACCTTTTCACCTCCTCAAAGAAATCTTCCAACAAGTGTCAGGAAAACTGAATGGAATCTGAAGGAAAGATAAAAGCGAAAAGCAAAAAACCAAACCAACAAAAAACCTGGTGAAAATACTCTTCTCTGTCCCTGTATATATTGCCACCACCCATGAAGTGTATGTCTCCCCATCCCCCCACCCCCACACCCCATTAGAACAATCATTTTTCCAGTAATTCTCTGGCCACAGTCAAGCAAACTGCATTTCTAATCCTGATCTGACTGGTACAGCGTTGGTATGAAGGGAAGGAGGAGGAGGTGCCCAGAAATCAAAGCGTTCACATCCCCAACTTTTGTTCTCCTAAAATCCCCAGAGATTCTTGGGGATATAGGAGAGGGGACTAGCCTTATGAGAACCACTTCAGAATAAGGGGGAAGTTCTACTGCCACCATTGTCTCTATCACCTGAGCCCACTCACACCCCAGGGATGGGTTACTGGTTCCTTTCCGCCCTTGGGATACTTTGCAATCAAGAAGCTTTGCTGAGTAAAAGAGACAATAACAAAAACAAAGAGAAACCCCACCAACTGGGAAAACATTTTTGCACCCAACACTAATGATAAAGGACTGATCACAAAAATCTGCAAAGAGCTGATGAGACTCAACAACAACAAAGAAAATAACCCAGTCAAAAAATGGGCAGAAGAGCTAAAAAGAAACTTCTCTGAAGAGGAAATGCAAATGGCCAACAGGCATATGAAAAAATGTTCAACATCACTTGTCATCAGGGAAATGCAAATCAAAACTACCATGAGATACCATCTTACACCAGTGAGAATGGCACATATTAAAAAAACTAGCAACAACAAATGTTGGCGAGGTTGTGTAGAAAAAGGAACTCTCCTGCACTGTTGGTGGGAGTGCAAACTGGTCCAACCACTATGGAGAGCTGTGTGGAGATTTCTGGACCTACTAAACATAGAGCTTCCATATGATCCAGCAATTCCACTCCTAGGTATTTACCCAAAGGACACAGAAACATCAATTCCAAAGAACACCTGCACCCCTATGTTTATAACAGCACTATTTACAATAGCTAAGCTTTGGAAACAGCCCAAATGCCCAAAAATAGATGACTGGATCAAGAAGATGTGGTACATATACACCATGGAATATTACTCAGCATTCAAAAAAGATAAACACATGCAATTTGCAGCAACATGGATGGCGCTGGAAGGGATCATGCTCAGCGAAATAAGCCAGAAAGAAAAAGAAAAATACCGGATGGTCTCACTCATAGCAGGAATCTAGAAAACTTAAATAAGGGATCAGGAAAATGAATAACTATAAGAAAGTGAAAATCAGAATCAACCAAAAACTATGAAGCAGAGACACTTTTTGGGGGGTGGGGGCCGGGAGGGGAGGGATTGGGGTCAGAATGGGGCATGTGCAGTTGTATGGGGGAATATAAAAATAAAATTTATTATTTAAAGAAAAAAAATAATAAAGTCATCTATCCACAAAAAAAAAAAAAAAAAAGAAGAAGCTTTGCTGAGTGCCACAATCTGTATTGGCCCTTGGCCTTGGGCGTGTGTTGGTCACTGAGTGGGAGGGTGAGGGGAAAGGTCTCTGCTCCTCCTCTTTGCTCTGAATGCCTAGATTGGGTCGGGGGCATTAAGGGCAGGAGAGGTCAGGCTTCCTGCTCTCCATCCCTCCCTATTTAAAGCTGCCCCAAGACTTTTTCTCAATAAGGTGGGCTCAGTCACTGCTGCTCACTTTTTTCTCACAGTAAAGCAAGTTTCTAATTTTTAATTCTTATTTTTCACAATCTTTCTTTCTTTCCATCATGTGTTTACAAACCCCCAAAGTGGCCAAGTTCTGAGGGAACAGAATTCTGTTTTTCAAATAGGGGCATATTGAAAGCTAGCATCCAGTGTTTCCCAGGTAGAAAAATTGTCAAGGGTTACTGCACACATTTAACCATTCTTCTTTAATAAATCTGGTGAACCTTCACTTGCAGTGACACCAAGATTGTTTAGCAGTGCATTGAGTTTGTTGTCTGAGTGTTAGCTTAGGCATTCTTACCTAAGGTAAAACTATAGGCCTTTAAGATCAACAACTTTCTAAAGCCTTATTCTGATCTACAAACATTAAAAAAAAAAAACTGCTTTGGGGAGAGGGACGAGGAAGTGAGGCAATATAAAATCTACCTTAGTAGACAAGGAAACTTCATGGTCCACTCTGAAAGTGACAAGAAGGCCCAGTCGCACTGAATGTCCTAGAACAAGTGGAATTTCCATGGGAACCTTGAAGAACCTTTTCTGGAGAGTGTCCAAAGTCTAAATATATATTTTCCCCCTAAATCTTCCTGTCCTCAGTGGAGGGTCTATTGTTTATTCTCTCTTCCCTAGGGAATGTCCCAGAAGCAGGAGGGAGAGGGTCTGAGACCATCCAAACAGCCCAAAATTAGGTCAAGAACACTGACAACACCTCCTCCTTTGCTGAATGGTGGAACTTGGTGCATCCACCACATTGGGTGTGGCAAGTGGGTGACTCCACATGCCTACTTGCAGGGTTTGCAGTGTGGAAGTTTCATGAATCACCGAGGTTGGCTTCCCAACAGGACAGGGACCTTCAGGAGGGCCAGGCCCCAACACCTGTCAAAGAAGGGCTGGTGAGGTGGGCCATGGAGGTGTCTGTCTAAAGCACAGATGAGGTTTAGCTTGGGGGGCAGCACAGAGACCAGCAGCGGGGGATCTTTGTCCTTGTAATTTCCAGCGAAGGAATTATTCTCTTTAAATGCCTGTTTTTTGCACAACGAAACTCCCTTTCACCCACCCTCTAGTCGTGCCTTGAGAGGACCATTTACTGGGAAAAAGAGAGATGGAGTCCTCAGGAGAGGAAGAGGGCCAGTGGGTGCCTCCTCCCCTTCACTGTGGGCAGGGCTAGGAGTCCCACATTCAGCAAATGAGAGACCCAGAAGCTGCACCTCCCAGGCCTGGGCAGGAGCCGGTGACCCTCTGCAGGACCTAGCCTGGGGCAGGCACAAAGTGTGGGAGCTCCCTATTCAGCAGGACACTCTGTGGCTTCTCCACCCTCCTGACTACCCAGCTTTGGCGCAAAGACCGTTGAGGAAGGGCCTCGAAATCTGAGAAAGGATAGAGCATGGGGGTTGGGGGAGGAGAGAGAGAATGAATCTCTCTAGGCAAAGACAGGATCCACATATCCTCTCTCCCCTTTCACAAACTGACTTCCAGACCTCAGTTTTCAAGCCCAGCCCCATGTGAACAGGTTTCAGTTCCTACACACTTTAGTAAATCAGACCTAGTGATGTCTGTGTATGTATATTGTGAAGATTTCCTGTGACTTGGACCTCTTGCATGATGTATTTATAAAAAACAATCAGAAGTAGCACCCAGTGTGTGTTAGTGGGACTCAACTCACAAGGCATGAGGTCCCCTTGTGTGCACTTCTTCACACCTCTCCCTTAGTTGACAGCTAGGATTCTCCAGGAAAGAACAAGAGTAAGGTTGCCTTGCTGAAGGCAATGTCAGAAGTAAGTCATTTCCAGGACCAGACCTGCAGCAATTAACTGCAAGATGATGGGAAGAGGGGCACTAGATGGAAGCAAATTGAGGTTAGTATGAGACCAAAAATAAAACCCAAGTCCAATGGCACACCTGAGTTGGGTTTGGAAAAGTAAATGCATGTCTTTGGACAGAATAATTTTCTGATCCTGACTCCTTGTTTTCTTAACATTGAGGAAAACCAGCTCATTTCTTAGCTTCACAAAACAGGAATGGTAATATTTCTCATCACTTGCAGGCTCACTTGTAAATTTCCATGTGTTTGCTTTCGGCCTGCGTAGTGAATTGTTCTTTCTAAAACTATTCTGACCATTCACATTCCTTCACATAATTCAGATTTTAGTACAGAAACAGACAAGAAGAAAGGGGGGGCACCAAAATTTAATATTAGGTATGGGATTTCATCTCTTTGCTAATACATTTAAATGTTTGACAAACTGCCGGTGTCACTCTAAATAGAGTGATTTGTCACACCGATTGTGGGAAAGTTACCTATTTCGAGGATGGGGAGCACTTCCTGGTAGACAGCACCAGGACTGAAGGTGCCTTCATGGCAGAAGTTTCTGTGACACAGAAAATCTAGAGAGCCGCAAACGCCCTCAACCAAGAAACCCACATTACCAAGCTGTCGTAATAACTTCCCCCTAAATTCTCAGATGCGGTTCTTACCCACCCCTTCCATACCTTTCTCTAGATATGGGGGAGAAGGAAAAAGGAGAACGTGCTAGAACAAACACCACAAAAATTTAAATCTTCATTTTTTATTTAAATAAATATAAATATAGATTTTATATAAAACTATTCACATACAAAGGGACTTCCAGCGGCTTGAATTTTAAACTCTCCCCAGATACATTTTCAGAAAGCAGGACCTACAGGGCTCATTTTTCTAAATTATTTGCAATTCATTTAAAGAACAACAACAGAAAGGAAATCATGAAACCCCAAGCTCTTGTCAGGTTCTGAAAAACAGTCGTGAAGGGGAAGTGACATGCGCTTTCAAAAACCCTCAGTGTTAAACCAACCCTGCTTTTTCTCCATTCTATGACAAGACTGAGTTGAATTCTAAATTATTTACATTAAAAAAGAAAACTATCTAAAACCGTGAGTGGAGACCCACACAAGTAGGTCGAGAAGGAGACACGCAGGTCAGGCGAGGCATATACCCCATCGCTCAGCTCAGTTCTTATCCGGGTGGGACCACAGAATGAGCAAGGATTTTGGCCCCTGGGTGCCCGCCAAGTAGTCGAGGCAAGGGCTACTGGAGCAAGTGGTGAGAGGGAGGCAGCCTTCCCTCATAAGGGAGAAATCTCCTTGTCGTCGTTGGGCGAGGCCGGGGACAAGGAGTCCTCATCCTCGGAGCGCGCGTAGTGTGCCTGGCCGCCGACGCACTTGCAGCCTGAGTGACTGTTCCTCTGCGTGCCCTTCCCTTCCTTCTTGTGCTTCACTCGGCGGTTCTGAAACCAGATCTTCACCTGCTTCTCTGAAAGGTTCAGGTACGTGGCGATTTCGATTCTCCGCAGTCGAGACAGGTACATGTTGGAAGAGAATTCCCGTTCTAGCTCCAGGAGTTGCGTGCTCGTGAACGCGGTCCTCATCCTCTTGCCGTTGGGTACCTGGTTGGCGTCGGAGCCCCCTGCAGACGTACAAGGACACAGAGGTCATTCTCGGCCGTGCCTCTCCACCCCCCACTTACCATCCCCTGGAAAGGATGCCTCTCAAGTACCCACCCGCAGAAGCTCAAACACCTGTATCCATCCCCCACGAGTTCCCATGCCACCCCATTCGGTTACGTAACGCGGCGGCCTCGGAGGATGGAGACGCGCACAGCAAGGGAAGGCCTTGGGTGTGTGCAATGTCAAGTTAGAGGAGGAAAGCAAAGGTGGGGGCTTGCATGGTCCGGTCTTTCTTCAAGCTTAGCGAACAGGCAGGCAGTCTTAGCCAAAGGCATCGAAACGCTTAGAGGCAGCCCGGCCGCCAGAATGCCGCGTTTTAGGTTGGAACACCCACCCCCAACCTTCAACCGGTTAACTTCGCGATTCTCAGCCCTTAAGTTCGAGATCCCAAAGGCCCCCATATTACAGCAGACTTGGGCGCGAGCGCCCAGGAGGAACGCGCTCCCGGAGCAAGAGGCTGCCCGGAGAGGCTGGCAAGGAAACTTACACTTTCGTGGAACTTCTAGGGACGACTCCAACGTTACTCTAAAAGCCCCTCCTCCCTCCCCACCCCGCCCTCGGGCTCCCACTTCCTCCACTGCAGGAGAAAAAGTTTGCTCCCGGGAACTGAGAAGGCGCGGCACGCAGGTGCCCAGAGGCACCGCCCTACCCATGGTGAGGCAGTGGAATCTCCGCGGGTCCGCCACGTTGTAGGTGGTGGCAGCGCAGACAGGTGCGTGGTGCTGCTGATGCCCCAAGGCCGCCGCGGCCGCGGCCGCTGCAGCCGCGGCGGCCGCAGCGGCGGAGCCGGGCTGCTGGGGCTGGTGGTGGTGATGGTGATGCTGCGGCGGGTGGTGGTGATGGTGCGCGTGGCTCATGCGGGAGCAAAACTGGGCGTCCCCGGGCCCCGAAGAGTACTGACTCTTGAGCAGAGGGAGAGCCCCGGCGCCCCCCGGCGCCCCGCCGCCCCCTGCGCCTACACCCCCGGCCCCTGCGCCCCCGCCGCCGGCGCCCCCCGGGCCGCGCGCGGGGTGCAGGTGCGAAGTGACGCAGAGCGGGCAAACGCAGAACGCGCCGCTCTTGCGGGACGGGCAGCCGGGCCCCGACACGGACATCACCAGCGGGGACGGCATGCCCAGCGGGATGAAGAAATCCGGCCCGGGATGCGGCTCCGGCAGGGAGGGCGCGGGCCGGGAGGAGTCCTTGATGATGAGCGAGTCCACATAGAAGGAGCGCGACATGTCGGGAGGGGTGGGCGGCTGCAGGCCCCGACCGGCCGGGCGCCCCTCCCCTCTCCTGCGCAGAGCTCGGCCCCCGACGCGGGCGCAAGCGGTCAAGCCCTTGGGGACGCGGAGGTGTCGGCGTCTGGGCTGCGAACAAAAGGGTCCCGGGAGAGGGCTGGTCCTCACGTCCCCAGCCCGGCGCCCCGGCTCCGGGATTTTATAGCCCCCACCCCGGCACGTGACGCTGCGGAGTACCGCTCGGCTCCGGCTCCACGGCGGCTCCCCACCCTCGGGATAGGCTGCCCGAGTCACAACAGAAGCGGTGAGGAGGGGCCGGCGCGCCGCGGGGAGGAACGCGGGCGAGGGGGGGCGGGGGGAGGGTGGGGGAGACTTTGCGAAGTGTAGGTTTTGTTAATTTCGCGGGGGAAGCCGGTCTCCGCTCCCTCTTTCTCCTCGCTTTCCGGAGAAGTCACAGCATCCTCATCCCTCTCCTCCCAAGCGTGCGCCCCAGCCCAACTCTGCCGCTCGCCTGGCCACAGAGCGCTCCAGGTGGGGACTTTTCTTGCTAGGGATGCCCGGTGCTCGCTGCTCCTCCCGTCAGCGGAGATTGAGGCGCGATGAAATACATGTAAGGCTTGCGAGCACCACAGAGCTCCGGGCAGAGTGGCAGCGGCCCTGGAGCGCCACTTGCGCCACAGACGGAAGGACGGAGGGACTCACAGACACTTTCACAGAGTCCCCCAGTTTTTGAGCTGGGCCACGGTCATTCAAGTAGTTAATCGGTGATGATCGGGGCTTAACAGTCAGGTCTCCCAGCTAAGACGCTCCAGAGCTTTTCATTCTGATGTTTGAGAAGTTCTAAAATGTCTTTTTGCACTTGGGGTGTTCCTGGGGCCACTCAGACTAATGACCCGTCTTTGTACCCTTCTCCAACTCGCAGTTCCTCCTTTGGCAGAGAGTGGAGAGGTTGAGGAGTCACTTTTCTTTCTCCAAGTTATTCCACCACAATATGTCCAGGTCAACCTTGCAAACACAATCCCAAGGGTTTTGGAGAAAGAACCCAAACCCCAGTTCTCCTGACGACTGGCAAGAGGTTGGGGGGAGACCTTTGCTCCTGGCCCAGTGACCCCCTGCCCCAGAGCATTTTGTGGATCTTAAAAGCTGCAGCGCAAAAAGCTAACCAGGAAGCGTGGTCCCTTCTGCACCCCTTTAAAAGTCCCAAAATGTTGAAGGAATTGAGGACACTCAAGGAATCAAGGCTTGGGATGGGAGAAGCAGCTTGATAAAGAAATTTTTCTGAGTGGCGCAGGATCCAGTGAAAGGCTTGTATGCCAGAGGCTGTGTCAGAAGGGGTGGCTGCCAAATCAGGGGTTATTGATCTTTTGGGAAAGTAGGAGGCTAAAGTGACAACTTTCTTTTCTTTCCCCTTGTAGAAAAGTGGGCCAGATTAGAGTCTGATCCTTTTCCCAAAACAGTGAATTTCAGGCCCAAGTTCCAGGTGATTCTTAGAAACTTGGGGACAGGACTCCTTTCACCTATGAGAACCAAGTACCCAAATGCAGAGGCTTATCAGATTCTCAGCTGAAGGCATGGCTGTCTCTCTGGCCTCTTTCTATCTCTCGTTTCCCCTTTCTGTCTCTGTGACCATTTCTCTTGCCTGCTAGAGAAGTGTAATTGGGTTGTAGGGACGCCCCGCTCTGGGGAGCCCAGGATTTATGGATGGCAATTAAAGTTTTATGAATTGCAGCTGAGGCTGGTTATTGAGCTATTTGAATGTGATTAGAATTCAATTAGAAAGCGGTTAGTGGATGGTGGGTCTCCAGAGTGTAAACAGACAGCTATTCCAGAAATGTGCTAATCCAACATCTTGTGACAACAATTAAGGAGTCTCAGGGCTTAACTCAGGGCAGCTCAGCTGTAACTACTTTTGCACCACAAGGTTTGCCCATGCAGCGGACATCGATGCTGTCTCCATTTGTCCTGCCTGGCCCAACCTGCACTCACTGCTGCACGGAGAATCCAGACAGTCCAGGAATCATTCCAGCCCCATGAAGGAAAACTAGAAGCTCAACAATTGAGAAGACTCATGACAGAGTGCTTTCTAGAGACCAAGATTGTCCAAATAGGTGACATTCATTTTGCCAATATAGTTTTCACTTTTAAAAATGTATGTAATATAGGCTTGTATGTATTTGTTTACTCTCTTTGCATATATAATATAGCCCCACATCTTTGAAATGAATAGCTTTCTCCTTTCTTCTTTGGGTTAGGCAGGAGGTTGTCTAAGGTCTGTTTGGGGGTGATGCTTTATATTGCAAGGTTTGCAGTAGTTCTGGGTGTGCTCATGGGAAGAACTCCTATACCCCTATGCTAATGTGCTGTTAAGTTGTGCACATGTGTGGAACATTTTATTATGGAAAATACTAATTATGAGGCTTAAGCATCTAACTCAATTTATACCTGACTACGAAAACATCCAGATGGGGTGTTAAAGAGTATTTTGAGAAAAAGTGAGAGGTGCCTGGGGCTGCTTAGGGCCACATGTGGAGCGCTGATTTGAGGCCAGACTGAGGTCAAAAGCAAGACTATGTCTGAGAAACTTGACTGTTCAGGCACTTCATAAGTTGCTTGAGTCCATCATTAGTATTTTGGGACGATAGGCATCTATATCTTTAGTTCTTTTTTGATCTTTTAGCGTCTTCTCTCTTTCTTGCGCAAGCTCTTTCTCTCTTTCTCCCTTTCTTTCCTTCGCTCCAGATCCATTTTCCAAAGCCACTCTCACTGTCCCTAGAATTCCCCGCTCCCAGAAACTTACCCTCCAAGGGCCTGTGCAGCTTTGCAGCTGAACCTCCCCTGTAGACCCTTCCCAAGGCAGCAGCATTCTCAACACACTCAGAACACAAGGGGACCCCAAGCAAACCAGTGGCGGGTGGTGTGCCCCATGGTGCCCCCACTGCTGCACAATTTTATTTCTCAGTGATTCTGTCCGATAAAATTTCATCGTCCATTGAGTAATCCCTGAAACGAGAGCTCTTATGAGCCTATAATGAGCTCTAATTGCCACAACTCGGGGAGCCACGTGGAAGGATTTATTTGGTATTAAGCAGTCGGGTACAGAGTACAGGCTGTTACCTAAGCCGTTACTTTCATAATTCAAGGAGAAAATTAGTTCTTTTAAAGGGAGGGGGGAGTCCTTTGGTTTTCTTCCTCTTGCTCAGGATGACAGAGGATGGCTTTGTCTTCCATGAGTGCAAGGCAATATCACAAATACAAGGCTAGCAAAATTGTCTCCTTCCATGCCCAACCAGCCCAGGTCGAGACAGCCCACCTTACCCTCGAATGAGAAAAAAATCAAAGCAGTTCAGGGTTGCTCCCTCCTTGCTTCTGGACTCTCGAACTGGGTCTGAGGGAGTAGTTCCCTCCCAGCTCAAAGTTGTAATGTGAATTCTTGGTTACAGCTTTCTCAAAATCTTTCAGTACTTTTCTCTTTCTCAGATTACACCTGACCTGAACCCAGGTTCCTTTTCTTTCTTTCTTTCTTTCAGTTTCCTTCCAAAGGCAAAGTCATGGACTCCTGCTTATTCAACAGGCCCTAGAGTTCTGATCCATTGACATGTTTGGGGGTTTTGCTGCTGTAACTCCCAATTTACCCCTAGCTCTGTGTCCACTCCTAAAGCAAGCACACACACACCCCACCCTTCGAACGAACCTCCAGTCCTTTTTTCTCTTCGCTTCAGCATTTGCCCACACGGTTTCCAGCTCCTAACGGAGGCCGCGGGCAGGGCAGGACAGCCCTGGAGTTGGCGGGGCCGCCTCGGATTTATTTGCTCCTCTTACATTGATTTCATATTAGTTTCCAAAGCGATGAATGATCTCAAAGCTGGGTTTTGTTAGCCGAACACAAACAGGAGACAGGACTTACTTGCCCCCAGCTCCCTTTAATGAGGTCATTATCAAAGCGTGAACAAGTCTATGAATGTTTTATTGAAAGCGCATCGTTAACTTGTATCCATCCTTTTCTCCAAGTGGCATTGTGATATTGCTGTCTGTGGCACATCTTACCCGATATAGCCCGAGATTTCCCCATTCTCTGTAACCAGGCAACCCTTTCTGAATACCCAAAAATTGAAAAGAACCGCTTAGTCTTCAAGAAAGTCCTCAATAATAGTGGAAAAGAACAAAGATCCAGGAGACAACAAAATGCCACAGGGGTGACTTTTCATGAGCAATTATCTCTCATTAATCAGAAGAACAGCTGCAATATTAATTTTCTCTCTTTCTTCCTCTCTTTTCACAGTCCCCAACATTTGAATAATCATAAATTTTGATTTTATGAAGGAGTCACATTTTCAGGGGCTGGAGGAAAGCAGCTACCTAGGTGAAGACAAGGAGGAAACGCTCTCATTTGGGTTTTTTGTTTGTTTGGGTAAAGCTGCCAACAAAGCAAAATGGGAAAAAATAAAAATAAGAGGGAAATACAAGAGAAAATGTCCCCCACCCTTTCTTCTTCTAGATGGTGGCTGAGAATTGGGGTTCTTTTCCCGTGCCCCCTTCTAAATCTACCCCACCCCTCCCTCCTCTCCCTACCAGACCCATTCCCCAGTTCTGCTCAGAACAGGGCGGAGGGAAATGTCCCCGGCGTCTGGCGTGGGAGTTTCAGCCGGGTTTCTGCCGGTTTAACTTGCAAACGTGAAGCCAAGCGTTGTCGATCTGACCAAAGAGACACTCTTTGGGCGTAACTTGCATTGTGGTCATCAAAAGCCCGCCAGTCTTGGATGAACTGAGACGTGCATTCAGCAGAAATGGGGCGCCCGCTCTCCTTTCAGGCGCCGAAGAGGCGATTGTTCAGGGGATGTGTAGCCAGGATGGAAAACGAGGGTCCCCAGATAAGGCTGTAACCTGCAAATGGTCTTGGGGGAGTTAAAAGAATCTCATTAAAGCCGAGCCTGCAATTAGCAAAGACACACTCAGAGAGAACCCAAGCCCTCTTGAAAGCTGTGAGTCAGGATGAAAGCGTGGCAGTTGAAAGTCAGTTCCCACAGCCCTTCGCTGGCCGAGTGGTGAGGGGCTCAGCCGCCTGGCTGCCCGGCCCCAATACTGTTACTTTTCATTGAAGACCCGGCGGGGCCGGTCCGCTGAGAGCGCCTCGCGCTCACCACCACCGAAAAACGATCCTGCTTCTCCCTCGTGTTTTTTCAGAGCCCATGGATGGGCCTTTGTGCTCACCACGGGCGCAAGAGTTCAATTCGGCCTTCGGAAAAGGAGGTGGAAAGGGCTTCAGAGAAGGCGGTAGGAATTTGGTTCCTAATTTCAGGAGCAGCTTCTCAGGAGCGTCTGGAGCAGAGTCTTAATGGCTCCGAATCCTGACTTCACAGACCCTCAGCTCCCTAATTCACTTTAATTAATATGGCCCACCCCAAAATTCTTAAGCCGAACAAGGCCTCCCTCCCCCACCCTTAAAACTCCCCTCTGTCATCAGAATAAAATTTATTGAGCGCCTACTCAGTGCCCAGCGTGTGCGAGGCGCTGCGGGGAGCACGCCTCAAAAGGCCAAGACTGAAACCAATAGAATATTGTTTCATTTCAGTAACAATGGCCTGAGGTGGGGAACAATTATCCGGATAATTGAAGCAAATGCTCCACCTCCCTCCCTTCCTCTCCAGTTCCCTAGGCGCTTGCCTTTTTTTTTTTTTTTTTTAAACTACCTTTTTTCATAGATGGTGGGTTTTTGTTTGCTTGGGAGCAGGGAGCTGGGAGTGTAAGGAGAGGCTGAATTATTCACATGCATACCAATTCCCTACTTCCTTTGGCCTAAGTTTGCTGAAAGCCCTGAGCAGAAATAGCTGTTTGGTAATGGGATTCCAGACAGCTCTTTTTTGTTGTTGTTTTAAATGTTTCCATAAAGAGTGTGAACCTTATCATTTTTGGCCATCTGGCTTTAGTCATTTACAAAAATCACCTGAAAAAAATCACCTGGGAAGACATAAAAATACTGATGCCCTAGAGATTTTGATTTGATGTGGTGGGGTCAGAACACCATGATTTAAAAAAAAGAAAGCACCGCATGATTTTGATGTAGATGAGGGATGAGAAATCCTACTCCTGCTGCCACTTTTGCAAAAGAGACTATCTTAATCTCTGAGTTTCATTCAGTAATTGATAGTTGGAAAATGTGTATTGAGTGCCTACTAGGTGCTAGGCCCCCTGGCAGGAAATTCCACTTCACAAATTGTGTCCTCCAGGAGTTTCCAGTACATTAAAAGAATTAAAAAAAAAAAAAAAAACAACCCTCAAAACTGGTGAATTACTCAAGGTCAGGTTACTATGAAAAAAAGGGCCCAGTTGACTATGGGTGTGGATAAAATGTAATAGTGTGAAATAACCTGCAGGATAAGAGGGTGCTGACCTGAGAAGGGAAGGTGGAGGGTGGGAAAAGTGTTCCATTTTCAGAAGTGGGTTTTTTTTTAATTAATTTAATTTTTATTTTTATATTCCCCATACAATTGCAACCCTGATTTTGACCCCAATCCCTTCTTCCCCCCCCCCCACCCAGTATGTCTGGTTCATAGTTGCTTATTGATTTTGAGTTTTTTCTTTCTTATATTCTTTTTCCTGGTCCATATTTAGGTTTTCTAGATTCCTGTTATGAGTGAACCATCCGGTATTTTTCTTTTTCTTTCTGGCTTATTTCTCTGAGCATGATCCCTTCCAGCGCCATCCATGTTGCTGCAAATTGCATGTGTTTATCTTTTTTGAATGCTGAGTAATATTACATGGTGTATATGTACCACATCTTCTTGATCCAGTCATCTATTTTTGGGCATTTGGGCTGTTTCCAAAGCTTAGCTATTGTAAACAGTGCTGCTATAAACATAGGGGTGCAGGTGTTCTTTGGAATTGATGTTTCTGTGTCCTTTGGGTAAATACCTAGGAGTGGAATTGCTGGATCATATGGAAGCTCTATCTTTAGTAGGTTGAGGAATCTCCACACAGCTTTCCATAGTGGTTGGACAGAGGTGGTGGTTTTATTTGATTGGGAGGGAGGGGCCACAGAAGATATATGTACAAAAACTGGGAAGAGTTTCTCTTGGCTAATTTCAAGAACTGAAAGGAGGCCAAGAATGTTAGTGGAAGAATCTCGGTTTCTGCATCTGTGAAATAGGAAAAAATGTCTGCTGCTTTCAAGTCCTCAGGAAGGAAGGACTGCTTAGCACCCAGCCTGGTGCTTGGTAAATACTCCTACCATGTCTTGTTTTAATATTATCTGGGACCTACAGTTCTATGTGCACTTGATGCTTGCAAATGAGGTATGAGAGGGGCCTCCCTGGTGGCGCAAGGGGTTGAGATGCAATTTATGAAGCTGTCCGTAGCCTCTGCAGCACAAGTTTTCAATCCCCAGCCAGAGAGCTACCCACATGACGCAGCAGACTTCTCCTGACTTGCCCGCTGCTCCCCTCAGCAGTGTATTTCAGTCAATCTGCCTGTTCTGTTCTCCACTCTGTCTCTGGTGAATCTTCTCACCCCCCACATCTCTGTCCTGTACCCTCCAGTTCTTGTATGCATAAATAAATAAATCCTAAAAAAAAAAAAGAACTAGGGCTCTGCAGCAAGGAATCAGGATGCCATCCTGACATTCAATCATCTGCCTGGCCCTGTGCAATGTATCCCGGAATGAGTTTTACCTCTTAGGTTCTACAGCGACTTGGCATCCTCACCCTGAGGGTTCCCAGGCCGGGATTTCTCTAGTCCTCGGTGTGTGGGTGTACCTATCTCTTCAGTAGTCCTATCAACCTGGGCCTGCTAGAGAAAGCTCACCATCTTTCACTCCTCATCCCATCAAAAGCCTCTTGCCCGGGCTGTCCCCACTTGGGACTGTACCCTAAATTTCAAGTCTCCTCTAGTCTAGAGAAATCCTTACAGTTTTACTGTTTGTCAGAGAAGGCATTAGTACCCTTTAGTGTATGGCAATTTTCATAGTCACAACATCCTGAGCTGTGTGCTTTAGCCTGAATCAGGAACCTTATCAGCATGACCTTATATAATTTGCAAAACTGCCCTACCAGATAAAGCACCATTGTAACAGCTGTTTCTCAAATAAGAATCCCGAGTCTTAGGTGAAATTCAAAGAATTACCCAAGGCCACACAGTTAGAGATGGCAGAGCCAGGACTTAGACTCTGTTGAATATAGGCGACTGAAGTCTTAGGCATGCGGCAATACTATTTCTTAATAATATCTAGCATTGGGGCCGCCCTGGTGGCTCAAGGAATTAAGTGTCAGCACTGTGAAGCTATCTGCAGCCACTGCAGCATGAGTTTGATCCCCTAGCCAGGGAGGTGACCCACCCGGTACAGCAGACCTCTCCTGTCTCGACCACTACTCCCCTCAGCAGTGTATTTCAGTCAGTCTGCCTGTTCTGTTCCCCACTCTGTCTCTGGTGAGTCCTCTCATCCTCCACTGTGGCCTGCACCCCAGTTATATGCATAAAAAAAATCTTTAATAAATTGTAATCAGGGAAATGGAAATCAAAACTACCATGAGATACCATCTTACACCAGTGAGGATGGCACATATTAAAAAAACTAGCAGCAACAAATGTTGGCGAGGATGTGGAGAAAAAGGAACTCTCCTGCACTGTTGGTGGGAGTGCAAACTGGTCCAACCACTATGAAGAGCTGTGTGGAGATTTCTTGACCTACTAAACATAGAGCTTCCATAGGATCCAGCAATTCCACTCCTAGGTATTTACCCAAAGGACACAGAAACATCAATTCCAAAGAGCACCTGCACCCCTATGTTTATAGCAGCACTATTTACAATAGCTAAGCTTTGGAAACAGCCCAAATGCCCAAAAATAGATGACTGGATCAAGAAGATGTGGTACATATATACCATGGAATATTACTCAGCATTCAAAAAAGATAAACACATGCAATTTGCAGCAATATGGATGGCACTGGAAGGGATCATGCTCAGCAAAATAAGCCAGAGAAAAAGAAAAATACCGGATGGTCTCACTCATAGCAGGAATCTAGAAAACTTAAATAAGGGACCAGGAAAATGAATAACTATAAGAAAGTAAAAATCAAAAGCAACAAAAAACTATGAACCAGAGACACTATATGAGGGGTGGGGGGCTGGGAGGGGAGGGCTTGGGGTCAAAATAAGGGGGTTGCAAAAAACTATGAACCAGAGACACTTTTTGGGGGGTGGGGGGCAGGAGGGGAAGGATTGGGGTCAGAATGAGGCATTTGCAATTGTATGGGGGAATATAAAAATAAAATTTATTATTTAAAAAAAAAACAAAATAAGGGGGTTGCAATTGTATGGGGAATATAAAAATAAAATTTATTTAAAAAATAAAAAAATAAATATTAATATTAAAAAAAGATTTATGCATACAAGAACTGGGGTACAGGCCAGAGGTGGGGGGGGGTGAGAGGATTCACCAGAGACAGAGTGGGAAACAGAACAGGAAGACTGACTGAAATACACTGCTGCAGGGAGCAGCGCCCAAGTCAGGAGAGGTCTGCTGCGCCATGTGGGTAGCTCCCTGGCTGGGGATCGAACTCATGCTGCAGAGGCTGCGGACAGCCTCACAGACAGGGTCTTAATCCCTTGGGTCACCAAGGAGGCCACCAAACAGAAAACTTTCTAAGGCGCTGTGACCCTGCTCCTCTTTTCATCGAGTCCACAGCCTTTTGCACCTGTATACCTAGGGTGAGCAACGCTGGAACCCTGGGTTGGGCTGGGCTGGGCTGCGCTGCGTGGCGCTGTCGGTCGGTCGGTTCCAAGGCCATGCTCACTCACTCCCTGCCCCACGCCAGGGCTAAGCCCTTCCCTCCCTACGGGGAAGCCTGTGTGTGACCAAAGAGGTCGCTCCTTAAATGGGGGTGAGTAGCTTTTGAGACTATGAGGCTCTCAGCGCAAGGCTGCTTCTCCAGGCGCTCCCGTTACTACAAGTGGCCAAACTCGCAACCTGCTCCCTTCATGGTGCCTATCTGAGGCTCGGTCTTCCGCTCTCCCTGGATAATTTATTTCTCAATGGGAAAAACGGAACAAATCTAAGCGGTCGCAGTAAACTCGTAGCCTGTAAGTAAAGTTTACGGACCCCAAATCCCAACTACATTGGTGTCCACTCCCGGGCACAGTGCCCTCCCCAGTAAGATGCTCAAGTGCAACTGGGGGGTGGGGAGTGTGAGTGTGCACATGCGCTGGTGAAGAGTGTGAGAATGAGTGGGGTGAGCGCATGTGAGAGTGTGACACAGTGCGTGCGTGGGTGTGAAGTGAGCATGAGTCTGTAAGGGTGAAGTGTATGAGTAGTAGTAGTATGTGCGCATATGTGTTAAGGGTAAGAGGTGTAGGAGTTTGAGCATGCAAATACAGCAGCCTGTGAATATATGTGTTGTGCTGGAGAGGGTGTGTGAGAGGGTATACGAATATGAGTGTGTGAACTTTCACACTTCCAGTAAACATGCACGGGTGCATGCAAAGATGTAAGGACATATATGAGCACACCAGGGTGTGTGGCGAGAATAAGTGGAGATGTGATGTATGAGTGTGGATGTGGGAGCTAGTGTGTGTGTGCAGTTTCGGTGTGAGAGCATATGCATAGATGTGTGTGCATGGGGCCCTGCTCCCAGAACCGTGTGTCTCCACTACTCACTCCCTCCCATCTGGTGGGCAACCCATCCACCATCTGTGTTCTCAGAGATGCTGGGCGGGTTGGGGCCTGGAAATTGCAGTGTCGCTGGGAGGGGACCAGAAGAGGGGAATGAGAGTGTCTCCTTACAGGGAAGCCTGCAAGACTAGGTGGTGGGATACGGGGAGCACTGCAGACATGGAGTCCCCTCTTTCTTTCATGTCCCTAGTTTTCCTCACTTGCCCTCTGGATCATCTTTCTGTCCACTTAGTGCTATTGTATAGAGTGCTTAGTACCATGCCAGGTTCTGTTTTAGGCACTGGGGAAAACAGGGAGAACAAGATCCCTTAGTTCTCATTTATTCAGCTTCTGCATCTCCATTTTCTTTTCATGTGTAACTACTTTACAAAATCTGGTGATACAAATTTTGGACTCTGTCCTAAAGTGGAAGGGGAAGGAGAGCTTATAAAATAGACACTGGTAGCAATAAGACAATGCATTGAAATAAATGCAAGTGCATTTCCTCTCCTTCTGAACTTCAACCTTTTCCATGCGTTGTTGAGCTTGGCTTGGGACTAGGAAGTTCTGGGTGCGAATCCCCCTCACTTGACAAATTATAATGGCATGCTTTCATAGAGTGTCTGTGAGCATTAAATAAGAAGCCATGACCATTCTTGGTACAGTTCCTGGGCCATTATTGGCACTTAGGATATATAAGCTATTGTGATGTGATTTTCCCAAGACTGATGGAGTGTATGGGAAAGGTAAGATGCTCCATTTGTGAGTTACAAAGTTTAAGAGATTATTTGTAGGTTTGAATTAATTTGTATATTAACATCGGGTGCTTAGTAATCACTATTCATTCTTCTCAATTGACTTCTCCTGGACCAATGTTGTTAATAATGCTGTTGTTTGTCAAGGGAAAATTAAAAAAGTGAGGTGTGGAAGACAGCAAGAACTCGCAAGAATAAGAGTTAACCAACATGGCGTAGCAGACCTCTCCTGTCTCATCCACTGCTCCCCTCAGCAGTATATTTCAATAGATCTGCCTGTTCTGCTCCCCACTGTGTCTGGTGAATCCCCCCCCCCCCCTCTCTCTCTCTCTCTCTCTCTCTCTCTCTCTCTCTCTCTCACACACACACACACACACACACACACACACACACACATATACATCCCTTCCCCACCCCCACACTTCTGGCCTACACCCCGGTTCTTGTATGCATAAATAAATAAAAAACTTTTTATTTCTATTTATTTTTAAAAGATTTATTTATTTTTATACAAGAACTGGGTTACAGGTCAGAGGCACAGAGGGCACAAGAGGATTCACCAGAGACAGAGCGGGGAGCAGAACAGGCAGATAGACAGAAAGCACAGTTGAGGAGAGCAGCAAGCAAGACAGGAGAGGTCTGCTGCGCCATGTGGGAATCTCCCTAGCCAGCCAGGAATCGAACCGGCGCTGCAGAGACTGCAGACAGCTTCACAGTGCTGTGCTCAACCTGCTGCACCACTGGGGAGGCCCTAAAAATCTTTTAAAAAAACACAAAAACTCTTAAAACCCTATGTTGTTAAAGCTACACAATTATATGTTATGTAGCACTTTTTTCTTTTTTTATTATTATATTATTATTATTTATTTGTACAAGCACTGGGTACAGTCAGAAGTGTGGGAGGGTGAGAGAATTCACCAGAGCCAGAGCGGGGAGCAGAGCAGGCAGAAGGACCGAAGTACACTGCTGAGGGGAGCAGCGGGCAGCAGGAGAGGTCTGCCCGCCATGTGGGACCCTCCTCCGGTCACCCTGGAGCAGCCAGGGATCGAACCGGCGCTGCAGAGGCTGAGGGCAGCCTCACAACCCAGCGCTCAACCACTGCGCCACCGGGGAGGCCCTATGTAGCACTTTTTTCATTTTAGCTTTCTATAGCAAGGTATGCAGAGATCAAAAGACTTGCTCAAATCAGATTCAGGATCGAAATCAGTGTCATTCTGGGTTGGAGATAAGTTCTCTATTCTAGACCTCTTGGCTAAATGAGGGAAACCAACATGTAGGGTAAAGAAAATGTCAGGCTTTTCTGCCCTTTCGCCATCAGGATAGATGATGGATCCTTGTCCTGAATGCATGCCTGATGGCGGGCACCTGGAATAGGGTGTGGGCATAGGTAGATGGGATTCAGCTGAGTTAAGACTGCTTTTAAGGGCGGTGTCACGGGGGGACGCCAGCAGCCCCAGCCAGCAGCAGCAGTAGCAGCAGCAGCAGAATCTGAAGGAGAAGCCAAAGCAGAAGCAGAGAACGCCAGAGAACCCAGATAGAGTGAAGACTTGCTGGGGGCTGGGAGGTCTGCCAGCCTCCCAGCCCCCCAGCCAGCACCCCTGCCTGCCATATGCCTGGTGAATCCCAAATAAAAAACCTGCAAAACTACTGAGGACTCTGACTCCTCCTTTACCCGGTCTGCATGGGATCAGAAAACCTGCACAGTGCCCGGTCCTGCCCTTACAATTGGCGTAGTCGGCAGGATCCATGCAGACGGGTATTGGAGCCCTCCAAAGACCTGGAGGGACTAAGGAGTAAAAGACTGCCTGTAACGACGCTGGAGGCGCCATGGCGGTATAGAAGATGGATACGTCCAGGAGCTACAGGATGAGACCTGGCGTGAAGGAGACGCCCGAAAGGACCAGCCAACAACACCGGATAGGACCAGCCAACGATACCGGAAAGGACCAGCCAATGACCCCTGAGGCAGCAGGCCGTTGCTGAAGCAGGGAGAGGCCAATGGACTTGAACTGATGACCTGATGATCTTGGACTGACAATCCCGCCAGAAGGCGGAGGACCTTGGCAGGTTATGTTTTTTTTTTTTGAGAATCTGGGGGTGGCCAGTGGGCCTTGATGGCCAAAAGCAGCCTGTGCATACCCAGCAGCCAGGTGGAGGAGAAAAGCCAACTAAGAAGGCAAAAGCTGGTACCGATGCTAAGTTGAGAAGCCCTGAATGGCTGTTAAGCAGCCTGAGTATGCTGAAGAACTGTGAGTCTCATAAAATCACCTGTGGGTGATGCCCTGCTCATTCTTGAGTGAGGGTGAGGAGCTGAGGAACCTGTCCTTGGGGGACGGGTGGGGAATGTGGCTTGGGGGTGGAGCCTAAGCCGAATGCAAAGTTTGGATCCCCAACCCATGTGCTTGTGCAGTGGGTTGGCTTGAGAGCAGGGGTCTGTGAGTCGCATGGGTGGCCATGAAGGCTGAGTGTTGGAGCGACTGCAGACAGAAACCCTGAGGGTTGGCGATTACCCCCAACAGAATGAAATTGCCAATCCCAGAGCTAGTGCATCCTGGGGGTGGATGCTGTGTGTGCCTTGTAGCCTAGACTACAGCCAGAGAAGGCCAGGAAGCCTGACGGCTCCTGGTGCGTTATAGTAGATGCTGTGAGTGATTCCCCTCCCTCGTATGAGCAGTGCCTTCGGCAGCAGATTTGGTGGCTCATCTGCTGGTACCAATAATTGTCTTTTGCGCTAGGTTGGTGCCCTGCCTGGACTTATTTGTGTTCTGTTGTATTTTGTTATATTGTATTTTGTTATATTTGATGTATTTGCTTTTGTGGGCCATGGCTGCATTGTTTGTTTGCTTAGAAAATTGTATATATATGTATAGACTGTATGGCAGAAAACCCTGAGGGGGTGGACTGTAGGGTAAAGAAAATGTCAGGCTTTTCTGCCCTTTCGCCATCAGGATAGATGATGGATCCTTGTCCTGAATGCATGCCTGATGGCGGGCACCTGGAATAGGGTGTGGGCATAGGTAGATGGGATTCAGCTGAGTTAAGACTGCTTTTAAGGGCGGCGTCACGGGGGGACGCCAGCAGCCCCAGCCAGCAGCAGCAGTAGCAGCAGCAGCAGAATCTGAAGGAGAAGCCAAAGCAGAAGCAGAGAACGCCAGAGAGCCCAGATAGAGTGAAGACTTGCTGGGGGCTGGGAGGTCTGCCAGCCTCCCAGCCCCCCAGCCAGCACCCCTGCCTGCCATATGCCTGGTGAATCCCAAATAAAAAACCTGCAAAACTACTGAGGACTCTGACTCCTCCTTTAACTGGTCTGCATGGGATCAGAAAACCTGCACAGTGCCCGGTCCTGCCCTTACACAACAGCTTACTAGATCCACTGTACATTCTTTTAAATACTGGCCCTTGAATAAGGGTTGGGGTCCTTTCTCTACTGTCAACCCTTGGTATTAATGTGGTTGCTCAAGTCCCAGTGCAATGAGTCATGCTTGGAGGAACACCCCACAATGGCCACATCCTCTTGCTTTCATAATTTGCATGGGGTTGAAAACAAGAGATATTTTATTGTCTTGTTAGCTCAAGCTCATTTGGAGTCTGGCCTGAATCTCTGCACTTGGCTGGTTGCCCTCCCCAGTCTGACTGCTCTGGGCAAACCAACATACTGTGTTAGTCAGTATATTAGAGTTTCTTCCTCATGTTTGGGTTCTCTGTCAGTCCATCAGATTTAGCTGATGAGCTCATTGAGTACAGACTGATTGAGCAAGACAATGTTCCTCGTTCTCTGGGCACACACAGCACTATTGTCTTCCACTGATGCCAGGAGTAATTGACATCCCTTGATGAGACTTTTGGTATCTTAATAGTTTAATCAACTATTGCCAGGGAATTTATCACATTGAACTGCACATGTAGTTAAAAATAGTAATATGATTCAGAAAATAGGTGTAAATAAAAAATTACCAATTCTGAACAAGTTTTTTTTTTTTTTTTTTTTTTTTAAATTTTCTAGAGGCATGTCTTATTTATTTATTTATTATTTTGTTTGTTTGGTTTATACATGCACTGGGTACAGTCAGAAGCGTGGGAGGGTGAGAGAATTCACCAGAGCCAGAGCGGGGAGCAGAGCAGGCAGAAGGACCGAAGTACACTGCTGAGGGGAGCAGCGGGCAGCAGGAGAGGTCTGCACACCATGTGGGACCCTCCTCCGGTGGCCGGGGAGCAGCCGGGGATCGAACCGGCGCCGCAGAGGTTGCGGGCAGCTTCGCAACCCAGCGCTCAACCGCTGCGCCACCGGGGAGGCCCTCTGAACAAGTTTTTAAGATAGTATTTTTTTCTCAACGATATTCACTTGTAGTAAGATAAATGAGATAATGCTTTGTTATTCCTCAAGTGGCATAAATTGTTAGTTTTTTATGTAAAGGGGGGAACTTTAAACATTTCCAGAGAAGAAAGGAAAAGATGACTTGTTTATTGAAGTCTTAATTCAATGCTTGGTCATTCACAGATTATCTCCATGCCATCTCCATTTAGAATTTAATACACATCTCAGTTACAGACTTATTCTGCTCCAGGTGCTTTAAAGCAACAGAGGCATTAAGTGTGAATGTAGTAGCCCTAGTTCAGGATGGAGCATGATAGCAAAGTTAAACACCCCATTGCCATTCTGAAGAGGACTTTTCCCCTGTGTTATTTTTAGAAATAAGGCAAACTAATGGCATTCCAAATAATGTACCTAATAATAATCACAACACCATTTATGTTAGCCAGAGACCGACCCCTCCCAGGTAGGACTCTTAGTAGATATAGTTGTCAATGAAAGACAAAGCTTATCAGAATAAAATAATGGGTACTTTTAATTATAGGCCTGGGACATATGGCTAGGGGAACTTCTGGAAACGGAAGTACAATTGTTATTGAAATTCAGTTTAGTTCACCATTATTTACTAAGTGCCCACTGTCTAGGTATGGCTATAAAGATGTTTAGGACCTAACTCAAATGAATTCAACTTATTTTACAACAAGTGAATATCATTGAGGAAAAAAAAATTATCTTTAAAAACTTGTTCAGAATTGGTAATTTTGTATTTACATCTACTTTCTGAACCCTATTGCCTTTTTTAACTACATGTATAGTTCTATGTTTGGGTCCTCTGTCAGTCCATGTGATAGGGGGATGCAACTGTCCGTGGAACCAGCAAGGGGAGAGTCATTCTTTCTGCTGGCATCAGGGACTGTGGGATTGGGCCTTGAACTATTTTCAGGATATGCTCAGATTAAAACCAAAACAACAATGGAAGAAGGGAATTCTAAGTCAAAGACCTGTTTATGAGCATAGACCTAGAAGATGAATGTGAACTTCGTTGCTTTTGTTTTTTTAAAGATTTATTTATTTATGCATACAAGAACTGGGGTATAAGTCATAGGTGCAGGGGGTGACAGGATTCACCAGAGAGAGTGGGGAGCAGAACAGGCGGATCTACTGAAATACACTGCTGAGAGGAGCAGCAGGTGAGGCAGGAGAGGTCTGCTGCACTATGTAGAAACAGGAGAGGTCTGCTGTTCCATCTGAGTAACTTTCTGGCCAGTCAGGGATGGAACTGTGCTGCAGAGGCTGAGGATAGCTTCACAGTGTTGTGCTTAACCCCTTGTGCCACCAGGGAGGCTTGGATGTATACTTTGTGAAGGCAGAAGAGCTGCCTGCAGCAGGGAGAAACAGCAAAGGCTTTTTAACAGCAGCAAGCTAAGGATGTGAGAGCCATGTGAAGGAGCATGAGATATCTCTACGTAAGATGGAAGTCTTTCAAGGATGCTAAGCAGAACACTAAATGATTATATTGCAATCATTGTAAAGGAGGATTGGAAAAGAGGAAAGCCAGAAGCAGTTAAAGTCTGGAAGTCCAGAATGAAGAAGATTAGGCCACATTAATCAGTGGTGTTGGGAATGGAAAGATGAGGATAAATTCAAATTTGGAAGGGTGCACCATAAAGCCTCAGTTACTAATTAGATGGGATGTGGGTACTTAAAGAGAAGTGAGTCAGCAGCAGCAGGGAGTTAGATGTCTAACTCAGGAACCTGTATTAATGATGATGGTGTTAATAAATATAGTGATAACAATGGGAGGTAAGCCACTTTTCATTATTTTCAGTCTGTGGATAGAGTAAGCAGAAGAAAAAGAAGATAAAGTAATTGGCTTTAAACATTTTGAGTTGTAAGTTCTGTCAGAACAGCCAAGGGAGTGGATCTGAACTTGAGAGAAATTGGAGTTAATATAAGAATGGCATCAACCTGTAGCATTTAAACCACATATAATAGTTGCAGCATTAAGATAAGATGAAATGACTGATGGTTAAGACTAGTCTGGAAAGGCCTCAAGGTGGTTGTTTGGACAGTACCTATCATAGTAGTTGGCACATAGTATTTAACATATTTGTTGAATGCTGACTCTGCTCCAAAGTGTCACTTCCTTGCTCTCAGAAACTGTATAAATTCTTGGTCAGCCTATTTACGGATAATCAAGTACCTACAACTTGACTATGGAACTGGAATACAATGGATTCGGCAACCAAAATAAGGTTGTAAGGTGGTTTGGTGTGAATATGGAAATTATTAAAAATAATTAGTTAAAAAATAGCTTCCTCTGGCCAACCAATCTCCTTAGAAAGAGGGCCAGAGTGCTCCTGCTGCATCCATCCCATCTAATAGAAATATAGTGAATAAGGAAATCCTGAAACTCTGCCTCATTTTCTTTTCAAAAGATTTCTTTTCCTATGTAGACTTTTGAATAGTTTTCTCATTGACTCAACTTTAACTCCACAGGGCCTGTTGACAAGTTAATATGCTAAGCAAGGATCCAGCAAGTAGGGTAGCCAGGTGTTTATGGTCTGGTCCTTGCTTATTACCCCAGCATTGCTTAGATTCCCAGGCTGAGTCAGAATCCTAAGTGACTGCTCCAGGTCACAGGATGTTTATTTGTACTTCCTGAAGGATTTACAGCGTTCGCAAAATGGTCTGCCATAACCACCTCCCCAGAAAGATTGTTCATCTTTGAGATTCCAGGTCAATAGAAAAAAGAGAGAGCTATGGATCCATGAAATCATATACAGCATCACCCTTTATCATCAGCTATAACTTCTTTATTGGTTCTGTTAATTTTCCATCACTTACCTAATTACCTATTTAATTGCCCTCATCCTATTACATGCTGGATCAATCTAGCTGCTCCAACCAGGAAGGCCTACTTGTAGTCCATTGCATCCATAGCTGTCTTAACCACATCTGGGGCTTCCTATTAATACTATAACCCACGTATAGTGTTTCCACCCTTTTCTTTGTCATCATTTAAAAAAATTGCATAGAAGAACTGGGGTGAAGGCCAGATGTACAGGGAGTGAGAGGATTCACCAGAGACAGATTGGGGAGCAGAACAGGTGGATTTACTGAAATATACTGCTAAGGGAAGCAGAGGGCAAGACCAGAGAGGGGCCATATGTGGGTTAGCTCCCTGGCAGGGGATTGAACTCAGACCATAGCAGTGATGGTACTGAGACTTAACCCCTAGGACACCAGGGAGGCTCCCCTTCTTAGTCATAATTTTTTTTTTAATTTTTAAAAGATTTTTATTTATTTATACAAGCACTGGGTACAGTCAGAAACGTGGGAGGGTGAGAAAATTCACCAGAGCCAGAGCAGGGAACAGAACAGGCAGACTGACGAAGTACACTGCTGAGGGGTGCAGCGGGTGGCAGGAAGGTCCAAGCGCCATGTGGGACCCTCACTGGCGGTGAGGGATTGAACCAGCGCTGCAGAGGCTGCGGGCAGCTTCGCAGCCCAGCGCTCAACCGCTGCGCCATGGGGGAGGCTCTTAGTCATCATTTTCAATCTTTAAAATGGTCATACAAACTGTAGCTTTTCCACAAATCTTTTTTTTTCCAATGGGAAAAGCTCAAGCCACCCCCACTTCTTCAGTGTTTCTATATATGACAAATATAAATTTTATCTCTACGTGGTGTATCTTGAGATATAATTGCTCAGGACTTATTTTTGCCTTCTAGGGCACAACCTTCATCTTTCTACAGCAATATCATGTAGACTAGCCCTCAACATCACCTAGAGAGATATTGAGCTGAATGAGCTATTCGACTAAGTCCATTTGAAGTTTCTTAACTGATAACAACTATCACTCACTGAGGACCTGCTATGCCAGACACCATACTTCATATTTTGCTATGTTGTTATGTTTGAGTCACAGTAAAGAGGAGGATATCCTCATTTTACTGATAGGAAACTGGGATTCAAAGAGGTGAAGTACTTCACTGAGGTCATATGAGTTGTGAAGAGCAGAAACCAAATTCAAACCCAAGTCTTTGAGACCCCATAGTTCATACTCTTGCCAGTGTACCATATATTTAGTGTTCTTTTTTTTAATTTCTCCTTTTTTAGATTTATTTATTTATTCATTCATACAAGCACTGGGTACAGTCAGAAGCGCGGGAGGGTGAGAGAATTCACCAGAGCCAGAGCGGGGAGCAGAGCAGGCAGAAGGACCGAAGTACACTGCTGAGGGGAGCAGCAGGTGGCAGGAGAGGTCTGTGCGCCATGTGGGACCCTCCTCTCGTGGCCGGGGAGCAGCTGGGAATCGAACCAGTGCTGCAAAGGCTGCGGGCAGCTTCGCAACCCAGCACTCAACCGCTGCACCACCGGGGAGGCCCTTTAGTGTTCATTTTTCAAAAGGCAGAAAAAAATTCTAATATCTTCATGATCACTTTCCATTCCTCCTTGTGTGGGGCTGAGTACTGAATGACATAAATAAATGGACTCCTTTAGGCTGCAGAAACATGTAGATCCTCAATATACTTTAGCAGTTTGAGTATTTTTGGTAAGGACAGACAGGGAAATAAAGTAAAGTAGAACTTACCTTAGAAACTACAAAGCCAGACCTCACAGAGAATTGGAAAAATCACTTCTTATGTCCATTTCCTCAGAAGGAGCTTACCTAGACTTTTATGTATCCTCTCCTCTTTTGAGAAAAACACTTGCTAATATTTGGGTTAAAAAGTCCTTCATTAAAAAGCAGTTCTTTCATTAATTCAACAGATATTTATGGGGAGCCTACTCTATGTTAAGCAATATTCAAGTGCTTGGGTAAGTAAATGTAATAGATGAAGTTTTCTCCTACTGGAGCTAATGTTTAATAGTTCCTTATATTAGTTTTAGTTATAACAAATATCTTTGCACTGATGTTTTCTTAATGTTTATTCTACAAGTTTGAATTCTTCCCATTTTCAAAATTTTGCATGACTTAAGAAGTGGGGATAAGCCCATATTTCCCATATTTGTTTAAATTGGACACCTGGGGCTCCCTGGTGGTGCAAGGGGTTGGGCACCACACTATGAAGCGATCTGCTGCCTCTGCAGCATGAATTCTATCCCCAGCTGGCCAGGGAGCAACCCACATGGTGCAGCAGACCTCTCCTGTCTCTCCCACTGCTCCTCTCAGCAGTGTATTTCAGTCAATCTGCCTGTTCTGCTCCCTACTCTGTCTCTGGTGAATCCTCTCACACCCCCACACCTCTGACCTGTACCCCAGTTCTTGAATGCATAAATAAATAAAAATAAATCTTTACAAAAAATCTGAGTGAGCTATTTTGCTCAACATGACCATCAAAACGTTATTTTCATCACAGGAGTGAGAACAGAAAGTATTATCTGACTCACTGGCAATGGCATTTATCAAAATGATAATTGACATGTTTATGATAGTAGGCTTCTGAGCTAGTTGAGGTTTGTAAACTCATTTCAGTGACCTGAAAAAAACCTCTATGGGTGGGCAGTAATTATAAGATCCACAAATGGCAACATACTCATGGGCTGATTAGCATCACTCATTGTTGATCTAAGATTATCATCTAAACAGGTTTTGATTTTGGATTCATTTCCCAAGTTATGTCATTCCTCAAGAGTCTCTGATCAGGCAGGACAGGATTGAAGCACATGCTCAAGTCATAGTCATGCAGCCATCATGAATGATCAACTGCTTGGTGATACTGACAAGAATGATTCCCTCCCTGCTCATGTGAATGCCTTTAAACAACAGGTCATCTCAGCAGTGCGGCTGCAGGACAGCTGCTATGGGATGAAGTTACAGGGCCCTAACAAAACCTTGGGTAGAGTAGGACCTCTGGACCAAAGTGGGATCCCTTCTAAGATTGGGAGCTTCCACAATAGTCTTGCAAAGACATTTTTTTAAAGATTTATTTATTTATTCATATAAGAACTAGGGTACAGGCCAGAGGTGCTGGGGTTGAGAGGATTCAATGGAAACAGAGTGGGGAACAGAACAGGCAGACTGACTGAAATACACTGCTGAGGGGAGCAGAAGGCGAGACAGGAGAGGTCTGCTACACCATGTGGGTTGCTCTCTTGCCAGCTGGGGATCCGACTCATGCTGCAGAGGCTGTGGACAGCTTCACAGTGCTGTACTTAACCCTGTAAGCCACCAGGGAGGCCCCATTTTTTTTTAAGTTCATTTATTTATGCATACAAGAACTGGGGTACAGGCCAGAGGTATGGGGGGTCAGCTGGGGATCAAACTTGTGCTGCAGTCCTTTGAATAGCTTCACACTGCTGTCTGTGTTTAACCCCTTGTGCCACCAGGGAGGCCCTTGCAAGGACATTCTGAAGAGGCATCTCTCATGGATAAACCTTTCACAGGCAAATCGCCATGCCAATCCATGCCAATCCATGCCTAGTCCTTAGATTGCCCCCTTGATAAACCTCTGGTTAATAATATGAGCTGTTCATTTGAATCTCAGAAAACAGTGAAGCTGGTGGTTTTTTCCAGGTCCAGTCGTGGAATTCTTAAATTGTTGGGCAGGCAAATGTATAAGTCTGAATAACAAATAACTACTCATAAACATTGTTCACTGCTCCACAGCTTTGCTCAGAATGACAGAGACAGACTGGAAAAGAGAAATGGTAGCAGCATCCTCTTGTATTTCTATAGTGTTTAATGGGTACTCGGGACATGCTATGGTGTGGGGAATTCTTTATGTGAAGGAGGCAGCTAGAAAGAAATACTGTTTGCATTCTCTATCTAAGAGACTTCAAGAAAGATAGAGTAGCTGATTAGAATGCAACACGAAAATGCATAACTACTACTCTTTATTCTGGTATTCTATCCAGCCTGTTTGGAATAACCTCATCAATAAAAATAATAAATAATACTTATTGAGTACCTATCATTCTTTACATAGATTATTTCATTTAATGCTCCCAACAACTCTAGGCACTGAATACTTCAATTAGCTCCACTGAGCAATGAGGCTAACAAGTATTGAGTCAACCTAGTTTCCCATTTTGTAAATATTATCTAGGGATTGTTCAGTGTTTGGGGGAGGTAAATGAGCCTCTTTATAACCACTGAGTAATTTTCATTATACTAAGTAAATATGGTTAGCCATATTTTCTCATTAAGTTCTTATTTTTTTCTTTCTTTTGTATCTTCTCTTCCTCAGAGAGGAAACTTACCCACAGAATCAAAAGGAGTCTTAGATCTTCTTTTTATCTCAGGGGCCAATAGCTTGAGTGAGACAATGAACATTACTCCCCTCTGATATCTGTAGAATGAGATTATCATCTGTTTCATTGGAGTGTCATAAAGGTCAGATGAGATATAAATGAACATATTTTATAACATGTTAAGCACTATGTAAACACTGGTGTAAGTGTGATTTCTGCTTGTAGATGGCTTTTATTCTGTCTCATTTCCCTTTTATTTTTCTGAGTAATACATTGTACTATTTCAAAAGTTTATGTCCAATAGCTTTCAAATTGTACCATTAACTACAGCAAAAAAGAAAATAGCAAGATTTCTGAATAGGTTCACTTAGAGCTAGTTTGTTCTTCTAGGTCTAAGTTATTCTCATGGCAAGTTATTCTCATGGTCCATTTAATGTCTCAAACCTCCATGTTACCTCACAGTGTATCACATCTCCAAAGAATACTTTGGTATCTTTAAATATATCAAGTGCAGATTTACTAGATGATCCTCCAAAGCCTAAACTTATTCATCCCCTCAAGTGTTTACCATCACTAGGAACAACATAATATTTTGGATTTTGTGTGCTAAAGTTAACTTACTTGAGGGCCTCCCTGGTGGCGCAAGGGGTTAAGATGCAACCTAGGAAGCTATCCACAGCCACTGCAGCAGAGTTTGATCCCTGGCCAGGGAGACACCCACATGGTGCAGAAGACCTCTTCTGACTGTCGCTGCTCCCCTCAGCAGTGTATTTCAGTCAGTCTGCCTGTTGTGCTCCCCACTCTGCCTATGGTAAATCCTCTTACCCACCCCCCCACACACACATACCTCTGGCCTGTACTCCAGTTCTTGTATACATAAATAAAATACATCTTAAAAAAAAATAAAATAAAGTTAACTTACTTGAATTTTTTCTTTAAAATTGTAGTCCTATATGAAAGTAACTCAGGTTTTAAGAATTCTATATTAAAACTCAGGTTTTCATCGATGAAAATAGAAAATTAAAAAATTTCAAATGTATGAATGTAAATTGCAGACATCCAGAAAGAAGATAATTTAAGAATATATCATAAGAAAAAAATTAAATATGAGTAAAAACACATGTTAGCAAGACCTGTGTGTGTGCATCTGCATGTTGAGAGTGGAGGGGACAGTGACAAGGGAGGGGCGAGAGCTCTTCTAAGCTTCCTTTTGAAACTGAGTGCTACCTTAACCTAGTCGTGTGAGAAGCCCAGCCAGACTGCAACTATTAAATCAAGCTCTTCACTGTACCATCATCACACAACTGTAGAAAAATTGTAACATTGGTGAGTAAAAATGTCATCGATTCCCAGGGAGAGTTACAAAAGTGTAGAGGATAGATTTTTACCTTGCCCGTTCAATAGAAAAAATTGGTTGTGCCCTTCAAGCTTTAAAGGTAAAGCCCCCAATTTTATTTTATTTATTTTTTATTTTTTATTTTTATATTCCCCATACAATTGCAACCCCCTGATTTTGACCCCAATCCCTCCTTTCCCCGCGCCTCCCTCCAAAGTGTGTCTCTGGTTCACAGTTGTTCGTTGATTTTTGATTTTTTTCTTTTTTATAGTTATTCTTTTTCCTGGTCCCTTATTTAGGTTTTCTAAATTCCTGCTACGAGTGAGACTGTCCGGTATTTTTCTTTTTCTTTCTGGCTTATTTCTCTGAGCATGATCCCTTCCAGCGCCATCCATGTTGCTGCAAATTGCATGTGTTTATCTTTTTTTGAATGCTGAGTAATATTCCATTGTGTATATGTACCACATCTTCTTGATCCAATCATCTATTTTTGATGCCCCAATTTTAAAAGGTATGTATTGAACATCAATGTAAGTTAAGTAGTCTACTATGGCAATGCTACAAAGGCAAAAAATAAAACAACTTAACTGAAAAAGAAACCAAATATGTTTTATACAGGCATGAGAAACATGTTTAAAACTTTTAAATTAATAGTTTGATCAGTCCATTAAATCTATTTGTCTTTCTAATGTTTTTTCTTAATATCCAGGGCCAGGCTATAATAGTCATCTACCTTCTCCAGTTTTCTTACGATATAAATAATTGATATATATCACTGAGCTTTATAGCATATTGGTTTGATTTACAGATATTGTGAATGATCTATTGTTACAAAATGGATTATCCCAAAACTTAGTGACTTAAAGCAATTAAGCATTTGTTTTCCTGGCCTTCCTGGTGGTGCAAGGGGTTAAGCACAGCACTTTTTTTTTTTTTTTTTAATAGAGGCATGCTTTATTTATTTATTTATTTATTTGTTTTGTTTGTTTGTTTTGTTTATACATGCACTGGGTACAGTCAGAAGCGCGGGAGGGTGAGAGAATTCACCAGAGCCAGAGCGGGGAGCAGAGCAGGCAGAAGGACCGAAGTACACTGCTGAGGGGAGCAGCGGGCAGCAGGAGAGGTCTGCGCGCCATGTGGGACCCTCCTCCGGAGGCCGGGGAGCAGCCGGGGATCGAACCGGTACCGCAGAGGTTGCGGGCAGCTTCGCAACCAAGCGCTCAACTGCTGGGCCACCGGGGAGGCCCAAGCACAGCACTTTGAAGAAGCTATCCTCACACAGCCTCTGCAGCACGAGTTTGACCCCTGGGTTCAATCCCTGACCAGCCAGGGAGCTACCCACCTGGTACAGCAAACCCCTCCTGCCTCACCTGCTGCTCCCCTCAGCAGTGTATTTTAGTCAGTCTGCTATTCTGCTCTCCACTCGGTTTCTGGTGTATCCTCTCAACCCCCACACCTCTGGCCTGTATCCCAGTTCTTCTATGCATCAATAAATAAATCTTTAAAAAAAAAGTAAAGATTTGTTTTCCTGAAAATTTCTGTGGGTTAGGAAATTGTTTAGCAGCTTAGCTGAATGCTTCTTTGCTGGTGTTGACGACTGTATAACATTGTGTAGGAGGAGGGGGTGAGAAAACACATTGTACAGGCTCAAATCCTGGTGCCACCACTTCCCAGTTGTGTGGTTTTAGGCCAAGTTACCTAATTTCCTTGTGCACAGTTTACTTATGTGTGAAATAGGGATGAAATGATACCAATGCTATAGGGATTTTTTTTTATTTTTTTTATTTTTTTTTAAACTTTTTTTTATATTTATTTTATTCATTTATTCATTTATTCATTTGTTTGTTTTGTTTATACATGCACTGGGTACAGTCAGAAGCGCAGGAGGGTGAGAGAATTCACCAGCGCCAGAGCAGGGAGCAGAGCAGGCAGACCGACGAAATATACTGCTGAGGGGAGCAGCGGGCGGCAGGAGAGGTCTGCGCGCCATGTGGGACCCTCACCCGGTGGCCGGGGAGCAGCCGGGGATCGAACCGGCGCTGCAGAGGCTGCAGGCAGCTTCGCAACCCAGCGCTCAACCGCTGCGCCACTGGGGAGGCCCCAATAGGGATTTTTTTTTAAAAGATTTATTTATTTATGCACACAAGAGCTAGGGTACAGGCCAGAGATGCCAGGGGATGAGAGGATTCACAAGAGACAGCGAGGAACAGAATAGGCAGATCAACCGAAATACATTGCTGAGGGGAGCAGCGGGCGAGACAGGAGAGGTCCACTTCGCCATGTGGGTTTCTCTCCGGCCGGCTGGGGACCGAACTGGTGTTGCAGAGGCTGCTGACCGCTCCATAGTGCAGTGCCCAACTCCCTGCGCGACCAGGGAGGCCCATGTTATAGGGATGTTTGTGAGACTAAATGGATTGATATGTGCTAAGTGCTTAGAACAGTGCCTGACACTGTGTGTGCTATATAATCATTTTTCTCTTGCCCCAGCCCCACAACCCTTCTCTTCAGTCCTCAGGAAGCTCCCAGTCTAGTTTAGAATATTTTCTCTTCTTCTCCCTCAGTCACCATAGTTGCTGAGATGACTTTGGAAGCAGAATAGAATCTGTTGCTCCCCAGAGCCTTGTAGATAGCTGTATTGCACATTGCCTTTCCTCACTGCGAGGGTACTTACTTGCACTCTAAGTGCCACAAATCTAAGGTTGAGGCACATCCTGCAAATTTAAGGTTAATTTTTTTTAATGATCCATGTAGATTGAGAGAACTGATTTCTTTTTCAGAATTAAACCTATGAGTAAGGTTTAAGTAAGACCTTTTGCTTTCCCAGAACATCAAGAAATTTTAATTTCTCAAGAGAGCAATTTAAAAATCTCCTGATGCAATTTAAAATTCTTCCTCATACCTAGTAAGATGGTAGTCATGGCCGGCACTGAATTATTTCTGCTTCTGAGGCCATTTTCTAAAACCACTTCTACTGCATCCAAACAAATCAGGTCCAAGAACATAAAAAATCATATGTTATAATTATTTTTATGGTCCCTATCACTTTTGTTAATGGAGATAATGTTATAAGGAGGAAAATAAATAATTTACTCTGTGCAATCATCAGATTTCGGGCACTGTGTTCTAGATTCCATCTCACTTGCCTTTTTCACAAATCATTTGCTAGATTTGATCCCACCCTCAACTAATTTTTCAGTTGAGCCAAAACATAAAGATTTGATATAAATTCAGAGATGACATCTAAGCAGGGTACAGGCCTGGAGTGCAGATTTTTCACCAGAGACCTTTATTTAACCAATTTTTATTTATTTCACATCACTTCCATGGGCAGTTATTCTGGTTTCTCTCTTATAGGCCTTGCTGCTTCAATCTGTGTCCTGCTGTGTGCACACCCAAGGTCAAGTCTCCTTTCATAGCCTCCGAGTTAAAACTCCTGCCTTTGTCTCTTAAGCCTAACTTTTGGTCCAATAATTCTCTCTTCTCTTCCGCCTCTAAACTCAGGTGGAGGTCTATGAGTTAATCACTAAAGTTATAAGCTTCATCTTTGCTTTTGGCACTAAAAATTTTCTCCTTCTCTCTCTTGAATATAGTATATATTCTATTACTATTTTTAGTAAGCTTTATTCTTAGGGCAATTTTAGATTTACAGAAAATTAAGAAGATAATACAGAGAATTCCCTAATAACAAATTGCAGTATATTTGCTAAAAGCCATGACTCATTATTGATACGTTATTATTAACCAAAATCTATAGCTCATTCAGATTTTTAAAATTTTGGCCTAACTTTCTTTTCCTATCTCAGAATCACATCCAGGCTCACAGCTCCTTAGGCATCTCTTGGCTGTATTTCTCAGATTTTTCTTATTTTTGCTGACCCTGATGGTCTTCAGTAGCACTGTTCAGGTATTTTGTAGGATGCCTCACATTGAGGCAGACAAAAATATCTGTCTGATATTTTTCTCATGATTAGGATGAGATTCTGAATTTTTGGGAGAAAGGTCAGAAAGAAAAAGAGCCATTTTAATCTTATCATGACAAAGGTACATACTAGTCACAAGATTTATGACTATTAATGTTGATGTTTACTTGGCTGAAGTAGTGTTTTGTCACGTGATGCTGCTGTAAAATTAGTCTTCTCTCCTTTCTGTGCTGGACTCTTTGTAAGGAAGTTTCTAATCATAGCCTGCATTTAAGGAGTGGAGATCTATGCCTGCCTTTATTGCTGTTGTTGTTGTTTTTTTAAAATTGTTATCTTTCTTCTCTGTTTTCTTTGTGTTTGTGGATTCAAGGCACTTTGTGTTGGGTCTGCCTGTCAAGTTGCCAGTTGTGGAAACTGAGTCCTTTCCCAGGATTTGCAATTCTCATAAATACATTGGTTCTCATTTTATGTCACCTCTGCAGCATTCCCCATGGGTAGTGACCACCTCCTTCTTTTACTTTTCTTTCCTGTTAGCTTGTAAACCCTCCTTTTCTCCCTATCTCTAGTCACTGAAGTTTCTTCCTGCAAGTTCCTCTTATCTCCTAACTCTCTCCTTAGGCCATCTCACCTGCTGGTTGTTGAGCTATCTTGGTCACTTCTACAGTTGCCTTTACCATCTATGAGTATTTATTTCCCAGTAGCACTTTTCTTATGAGCCTCCCTACCTACTTTTCTTCTTTGGTACCTTTCTGTCTCCATCCATCCATCCATCCATCCATCCATCCACACATCTCTCCATCTCTCTATGTAATATCTCTATCTCTAATCTATCAATGTTCTACTGCTCATCTCTGCTGGGTATTTCATATTCCAGAAACTGAATCCATTATTCTCCCCTACAAATCTGGGGGAGCTTTAGGTGTGACTGAACTCAGGGGTCTCAAACATGGTCATCAGTATATTATCATGTATGCTTCATCTCTTGGCCCTTCTTCCTCCAGGGTTGGCACCATTCAAGCAGTTTCTACTATTGAAAGAGCAACATGGTTCCTAGTAGATTCATAAAAAAGGAGATTCCTCCACCCCTTCCCAATAGTTCTGAAAGTCCCGTTATTGATTCTCATTGGCTCTGTTTGAATCAAGTGTCCATAGGAACCAAGTGTCACTGTGCTTGCAGGTTATTCCTGCTTCTGATGAGCCCCTCTATACCATCTGCTCACTCTTGGAGCTGGGAATGTGTCAGTTTAAGCCAATCACATGTACTGAGAATAGGAGAGGTCTAAGTTACATCAAATCATCTGAGGAGTGGGGGACATGTGCTATTTTTAGAAGTAGAGGCTGAATGCTGGGTCAGTTGGGCCCAGCAATTTTCTCCCATTTGGAGATTTTAAAATGCACATTTGATAATGTCACTTGCTTCTTCTTCTTTTCCTTTAGGATGAACTTCTTTTCCTTTAGGATGAACTTCAAACTGCTTACCAAGGTCTTCGAGTTCCCACCATCCTTTTAACTCCATCTCAAATTCAGCTCTGCCTTTCTCTTTGTGCCCCAACCACACTGGTTTTGGTTTGCACCTAATCTAGACCATGATCTTTTCTGCCTCAGGGCATTTAAACATTGATATAGACTAATGTTTGTGTCTCACCACTACCACAACCAATTTATGTTTTGAGCCATTTGGTCTGAAGGTAAATGTGAAATTCATGAGACCAGAATGTAAAGGAAAACTCAAATGAAGAAAAGTCCAAAAATGCAGAGACTAGGAGAGCAAATGAACACTGAAATTAAAGAAATTGAGAAAGGGGTTCACCCCCAGGGATGGAATTTGACAGGAAACTGGACCCTGGAGGGTTGGGGGTGGAATTTGCTTTTGTGAAGTCAACCATCTGACTCATCTGCTCTCATCCTCTGGGCCTCGTTCCCAGGTCCCACACCCTTTTGCTGGCTCTGACAGGTTTTTCAGAGCAGGAAAAAGAACAGCAAAATAGAAGAGAAAAAATAAGGCAGCCCCCACCTTACGCCAAGGCTGTGGGAGTTACAAAGATCTCTCTGTTGCCGAGATCTCAGAAAAAGAACATTTCTCCCACATAGAACCAGTGTTAAGATAAGGCTGAAGTTCTCACAGTCTTCAGAAGTCTAATTAACTCATGATGTTCTGGAAATAGCATTAGTAACATTATATCTCAATTTAGATAACTATTATTGAGCTTTGAAGCAGAACTGTGGAAGGTGCTGGAGATTTAAGGAGCTATGCCTGACTTCCGTTGCTCTTGGGAAGGTGTCAGCTACGTGATTTAGAAACTTTGGGGCAACAACCCTTTTATTTTGGCCATTGTTTCTACAGAAAGGTGAAACATTAGTGACAGCACATGGGGCGTGGCCCATGGCTGGATCACACTGAGGCTCTTTCCTCTTGCCTCCTTTTCTTACTCTCCTGTTTGAAGCTGTTCCTTTAACTGAGGACAGTTCCTACTGAAGAGATTCAGAAGCTTGTGTACTGGAGTTGAAGCCCTGAGTTTGACTATTAAATACTTATTTATTAAAATGTTTTATTAATTTTAAAATTAATTCTTGAGGTAATGTTGGTTGACAACACTATGTTTTAGGGTAAAGGTTCATACCTCTTCAAATGTAACATATAGCCATTTAGCTGTGAGAAAAACACATAGCATCTCTGAAACTCAGAAATTCTATCTTCCTTGGTTAACTCACAGGGTTCTTGGGGAATATTAAATGAAGTTAGGCATAGGCTTCATAAATAGTAAATCATTACAGAGTGCAAAAATCGCTCAGTGATCCTCAAAGAGTCTCTGAGCGGGATGGGACCTTAGAGATCCTCTACTGCCAGGCCCTCTTTTAGGCTTTTTATATGTATGAAGTCATTTAATCTGCAGAACAGCCCATGGCCTAGTTACTGTTATCCTCATTTTATACATGAAGAACAGAGAGGTTAAGTGACTTTAACAAGGTCATGTACTAAGAGGCAGAGCTGAGATCCAAACTACCTCCTGTAAGTTCCATAGGACTCTTGGAAAACTTTTCTGGGCATCTAACAGAATTACAGTTGGTGCCTTACTGATAAGTAAGCTATTAGAAGGCAAGGACTATACCTCACCTCCCCCCCCACAAAGTACTTGCTCACTGCCTGTCTGGAGTTCAGTACATATTATGTATTATATTATGAATTGAACAAATATACACATAGGTATACAGTATACTTGTATACAAAGGTATACAGTAAGTCTGATACATTTACTGTGCTTTTCCTTCATTTTTTCTTGGTTAACTGTGCTCTCATCTCCTTCAACCATTTCCACTAGGAAGTTGTTCGGTATTTTTCACTGTCTTCATTGGCACCCTTTGCATTTTCTCAACTTCCAGGGCGACCCATTGCCACGACATGAATTCTTCTGGGAGAATAGCCTCCCCCGTGCCTATGGCTAGTATTGTTATAGGGCATCCCCGATATTGATCGGGTTGTCTGGCTGTGGGTCCTCACCCGACCCGCACGCTTAAAAGGGACTTATTAATACTCCACTACAGGCATACAAGCCTGTATGGAATTAGCTTTAGGACATCCTTTTCCCTCTAATAGTATGCCTATCCTTTCCCACCCCCAGAGTGTATACTCATTATCCAGGACTGTCTAAGGATCCCTTTTCTGAATAGCCCACCCCCCCTCCTTTCTATGGATGTAGCTGTCAGGAAGGCAAAAAGGCATTCCCTAAAGTCTCCATGGAAGAAGACAGGTTACGGTTCCTGCGGGAGTTAGAGCAGAAAACTGCATCCTCTCATCTGGAATCCAGAAAATTCATGGATTTTATTTCATGGCATGACTACAGTGACTTTTCCTGTAAGAAAAAAAAAAAAAAGCATCTTTGGCCTCATATATTGAATTATGTTTAAGGGGATGATGGGACAAGATGTTTGAATGTGAACATGTTTGCAAAATCCTGCACTAGCGTGGACACAATGTTTCCAGTGAGTCTGCAGGGCTCCTCCAACTGGGAAAATACCGAAACGGGTTGTCATTACAGACTAAAGGAACTGATGAAAAGCGATGTGAGATAAACTGGCAATCCCGTGTACAATAAATCCCAACGAGGGGTCTTAATTTGACATGTTTGGGCCAGAGATGACTTTGGGTAACCACATGCCCCCCATAAACACTCCCAACTCCCTTCCCTGGGCTGGGGTCACCGCCTCCCGCCCGCAGAGCCACGCCTTCGCGGGTCAGCCCCGCCGGAGCCGGAGGGCGGGGCCGCGCCGGCGGGTGCGCGCCCGCGGCGTCCTCGGCGGGGGGAAGTGTAGGTGAGACGCGAGGCCTCCCCGGAGCGCGCGTGGCCGCACGTGCACGCGCCCGCCCTCCAGCCGCGCGCCCACGCGCCCGCCCGCACTCCCGCGAAGTCTCGCGATGCCGTAGCCGGCAGCTCCCGCAGCGGGTGGCTCTGGCTGTTGCTGTGGTTGCCTGAGTTGCTGCTGCTGCTGCGGCGGCGGCCCCGGCGGTGCTGGTGGTGGTGTCGGCCCTGGGGCGGATGTTGACATTGTGTTGTTGTTATTGCGGACGGTAATGGCGGCGGCGGCCCGGACCCCGTCTTCGGTGTAGCCGGAGCCCACACAGCCAGGAGCCAACTCCGCGGCCTCTGAGCCAGGCAGCGGCTCCCTCGGTCTCCGCCGCCTCCCCGGCCGGTACCCCAGCCCCGGCGCCTGGCGTCGGGCTCCTCCGGGCAGGGGGCCTCGGAGCCTCAGGATGGCGGATTTCGACGAAATCTATGAGGAGGAGGAGGACGAGGAGCGGGCCCTGGAGGAGCAGCTGCTCAAGTACTCGCCAGACCCGGTGGTGGTCCGCGGCTCCGGTCACGTCACCGTGTAAGGCCCGGAGGAGGGCGAGGGCGAGGACGGGGGGTGCAGGGCTGGGGGGTCCCCCCTTCCTCCGTGGAAGCCCGCTTTCCCGGTTGTCCGTCCGTGTCGGGGGCCTGCGAGAAGAGGAATAATCGACCAGGAAGTGAAAACTTGGTTTATTTTCATTTCTTCAGGTCTCTGAAGTGGGGACAAACACTGCCCCTTCACCCACCCCCCGCACCCCCGCACCCCTTTTAGCAGGCCCAGTAGGCCTGGGCGATGTGTTGGATCCCCAGTGGGCAGATTTTCCTTCAGGGTCTGCCCTTAGGGGCCACCCCGTCAGTTTTGGGGTGGAAGGACACGCGTTAATGAGATGCCTCCCCCTTGTTTTCGCATCCAATTGCCCTGTGGTTCTCTCTCCTCGGCTGTGCCTTTGAGCCTAGTGACATATGGCTCAGAGGCCAGATCTGGGCCTTATGAGACCCTAGTGACAGCCGGTAATGAGGTTCACTGTTGTTGTGTGTGTGTTTGCTCGCTCATACCCACAGGTCTGTGCCCAGTGTCTTGCAGAGTCAGTTTCTGCAGAAGTCATGCAAGTTACTGTAACTGAATGTGATCAAAGTGTGTAGGTGAACGTATATTTCCGATATGCATAAAGATACATGTATACAACAATTGAAAAAAATCTTAATGGCATGGACGCTGCTCAGGTTCCTGAGGGTTTTCTGTAATCCAAGTCCCTCTCTTGGCCTTGAACTCTGGGGTAGCTCCTTCGTTTGATAAGAGTTGCCAGTAAGTCAGATTAGCAACATTGAAAAGTCCGGGTATTATTCAAACAGTAAGGAATAAAAGCTTTCTGAAAGGTCATGACTAATAAAGGAATGTGAAGACTTGAACCAAATAATGAGCTGTCCGGAAGCAGGAAGTTTTGTAATGTTTCTCGGAGAAGTCCAGAGTTTGGTACAACATGAAGTTTTTCTGTTCCTTTTCACTTTAGAGCTCTTGTTCAAATCCTGGGTCAAACTTCCATGCTGGTCAGGTATCTTCCCATTTCACTTTTTTTTTGTCAAATTAAAGTGCCAACAAGTTTGGTACAGTTTTCATTGTAGTTTTTTTGGTACAAGTGGGATGTGCAGTGAATAACTTTTGGAAACAGTTAAGTCTTCATACACAAGATTGTCAGCAATCTTGTTCTAAGCTCTTAGTTGAGATCTACCCTTGCGATTCTCAGTACATGATATGACCAGCCATGTTGTTGTTTGAGTATGCTTATGTAATGCTTTGATTTCTTCAGCACCTGTTAGTTTATATTCAGGTGACTTAACAGGGTAAAAACACTGCATAATTTCTGTCACAGCGCCAAGAGAAGACAATGGGATTTATCACCACAATAACAGTTATTAAGTGTTTTTACTGTTGT
The DNA here is from genome assembly GCF_964194135.1 of Talpa europaea. NCBI lineage: Eukaryota > Metazoa > Chordata > Mammalia > Eulipotyphla > Talpidae > Talpa > Talpa europaea. The sequence continues at coordinate 114,233,856 of NC_140071.1, forward strand.
CACCAGCAAAAAATTAAGAAATGCAATCACATATCATGGGTATTAAGTATTTAATGTGTATGACAAACTTTTTAGTCTCCTATCCTGCCCTTTAATTTTCAGCTTGGACTCTTAAGTGTGTTTTCATTGTTTTAAAGCTAAACAATATAGGTGCTTAAAGAAGAGATTTTCAAACTTTTTTATGTTGTCCTCCCACTCAGCCCCTTGCATTCCTCATGTCAAAGAAAAGCTGGCAAAATTTTGTTATTTAAAAAGGTACAGCTGAGAACTTTGTTGGGTGAATGAAAAATATAATAGGTGCTTAGAACTAAATAGGTGATTTACTAAATTTGATTATAGTTAGCTACTGACAATGATTAATAGGGTATGACAGAATTACTAGAGGTTCTTAGTTGTCAATTAGAATCACCTAGGGAGCTTTTAAAAAAAAGACCCAGACTGGTCTTTGTCCCAGACCAATTGAAGGCCAAGAACTTGAGTGAAGGTCTCAGGTGTGAAGTTTTCTTTTTTTTTTTTTTTTAAAAGTCCCTCAGGTGATTCTTTTTTTTTTTTTTTTTGTTGCACATTTTGTTTTAATATGTTTTTTTTTTTTTATAAATTTTATTGTTATATTCCCCATACAATTGCAGCCCCCCATTCTGACCCCAGGTGATTCTAATGTGTGGTTGGATTTGAAAACCACTCTCCAGATTCTAAGAAGGAACTATTGAATATACGCCACTAGTAAATGGTGTGCCTTTCCGTTTTGGGAGTTAATGTTTCTGTCATATCCCTCGCAGCCCCTATGCTTCTTGGGTTATCTTAGTTCTAAGCTCTGAGTTTAGATCTACCCGCTGCCACTTCTTGGATAAATTATATATCTATGCCTCTTTAGTTAGGATGGGGATAATTATAGTCCCTAACTTCTAAGATTATTAAGAATTAAATGAGACACTACATGCAAGACTTTATTACATGTGTGATACACTTCTCAATAATTAACCTTTATTATTATCCATATATCGTTTTCCACATTGAGAAATATAGGTGTAATACATAGTACTAAAATCCAAAAAGTCATCTTCAAACCTAATTCCACTACTTAGTGTAGTGTCTGGAATATTATAGGTCTTGAAATGTTCTCTAAATGAATGAGGTAATTGCATACCTCTTTGGATCTTTTCAGATTTTTTTCCCTGTTTATTCCTCTTGATGAAGACAAATATTTTACAATAGAGCTCTTATAAAAACACATTCAAGAGATACAGGGCTCCTTTTTTTTAAAAAAACAAAATTAGTCATTGTGAGGAAATCGTCAAGTTAAGGTAGACATTTTTTCCTCAGTGATTTTTCTTACTCTTTAAAGTATGAAAGGAAATTAACCTGATTTAGAATGTAGCATTGAACATATCTTTGGCAATAGGGAGTAAGATACACTAAACATTTTAATTGGATCAAATAGGTAAAGTTTCTTAAAGACATGAGAAATATGATAGTAAGCTGATGTTTCAAAATTTTATTTATTTAAACTTGAAAATTCTCATGGTATTTCGGTCCAAATAGTTCATTGTTGGATTCTGCCCACCAACAGATGTGAAATTGACTAGTAGTTAAAATTTTATGTGACGAGTTAAGTGGAATACAGGGATTAAATGGTGAAAAGTAAATTATATGAAATTATGATGGTAAATAATTAAGTCCTTTTATTATTTTAATAACATTACATAAATATTACTGTAAAGTATAATACTTTTAATTTGAGAGCCACTTTGAATTCCAACTTAAGTTTCTATTCCTAGCAGGTTAAAGGGCCAGGATATTAATCCAGCTATTTCCTCGAAAGGGAATTTTTTTTTTTTTCTGGTTTCATTTTTTTTTTAAATATTTTATTTTATATATTTTTTACATCATTTTTCATTTTTTGCACAATGTATGCATTTTCATCTTGGTTATAGTCCCCATACAATTCCCCCCCCCCATTTTGACTCTAATCCCTCCCTCCTCTCCTCCCCCCCCCCCCCCCCCCCCCCCCCGGTTGTCTCTGGTTTATAGTTGCTTGTTGATTTTGATTTTTACTTTATTATAATTAGCCTTTTTCCTGTTCCCTTATTTAGGTTTTCAAAATTCCTGCTATGAGTGAGACCATCCGGTATTTTTCTTTTCTTTCTGGCTTATTTCGCTGAGCATGATCAGGAAGGGAATCTTTTTAAGTCTCTATAGCATCTATGTCTGACTTATCTTTCTAACCTATTAGCATTTCCTTCTCAAAATTAAGATTTAAATATAATAAGCAACAGTTGCTCTTAGATATCCTTACCCTAGTATTTTTGGTGAAAGATTTTTTTGGTGATTTATCAAAATTTGTTTTAGAATTTATTTATAAATGAGGTCTTGAATCAGTGTTTCCATGTTCATGCAGTCTAGTTTTATCCCAGTTCAAAATTTCTTAAATTTGCCTGATTATCAGAATCACTAAGGGCTTAAAAAACCCCAATATTTTTGGTTCTTAACTCAAACATCCCCAACCAGAATCTTTAGGGGAAGAGAGTATGAATGTTTATTTTTAGTAAGAGCTTGCGTAATTATATCAGATAATTAGGAAAGCAATGGATGATACTGTGGAATGAGTATGGTCTTCAATATGAAGCAGATTGATTGCACTTCTCAGATACTTCCTAACTGACCATTAACCTTTCTGAAATTTAGTTTTCTTGTTTGCAGAAGGGATAATATCTACTATCAGAGACTATGAATGAAAACCATAGATAATTTTTCTATGACCTGATCTTATAATAGACATTCAGCCAATTATTACTTATCACCTATTTTGATGTTTATCCTCTCATGCACATTTGTTGGTCATCCTTTACCTTTTTCTTGGAAAAAAGATGACATATGATTTCCTGCTTTAAAACCTGATCCAGAGCATAAATCAGAATTATCTGATTGAGTAGGGAAATCATTTAATCAGAGGATTTCAGTTTAGGACACAATGCTGTTCTTAAAGACTGAAGTATGTTAGAGTTTGAGGTTCTTTAAATGGCTATTTTATTATTTCACATGCGTGGACTTTTGCTGTTTACCATCTTTCTCTCTGATTGATCAACTATAGCTTGAAAATGAAACAACCAAACTTTTTAGAACTACCTATTATTAAGAGAAGTTGATTCTAAGTGTTGCATTTAGATGTTTGAATTCTAATAGTTGGGTTTTTATTTGGGGTGGGGGGTTGTGTGAGAGGATCCACCAGAGACAGAGTGGGGAACAGAACAGGCAGATCTATGGAAATACACTGCTGAGGGGAGCAGCGGACCAGCCAGGAGAGGTCTGCTGCGCCATGCAGGTTGCTTCTGGCTGGGGATGGAACCTGCCCTGCAGCGGCTGCGGACAGCCTCAAAGGTTGCATCTTAACCCCTGTGCCACCAAGGAGGCTCTAGTTGGGTTTTTAAATACTTATTTTGTTTCCTTATTTTTTGTTTAGTCCTTCATTATCAGGTGTCTTATTGAGGTTTCCTGATAAGTAATTAACACATATCATGCTAGGTATTTTGTGGGGTGCTGGGTATATAATTTAAGACTGAAGCACACCTCGTTCTCTGCTCTCATAGGACTTACAGCTAATAGATGAGGTGTATTTGAGAAGATTGCTATGAAGGAGAACAATAAAATTGTATGATGACTGAAAATAATGTCATAGTTAGAATGAACCTCTCTAGTAAGCATGCCAGAATTGTGAAGAGCACCCCAAGTGTGATAAGACTTTAAACAAAAGTAAGCTTGGCTTGCCTGAGGAATTCTGATTGTATACTTCTGTATTGTGGCTAGAATGTGGCAAAGAAGTGGTGTTAGGGGCCCGAAGGGATTCTAGAAGCAGTACTGTGATACTGGAAGAGTAGTTAGGAGGCAGTCTGGTGACCTGGTCTCTGGTGGTTTCTTCAGCTAAATTAGGAGGTATTGCACTTTTGGCTGTGAACCATCAAATTTCACAACTCTTCTATGAGGTATGGAAAACATAGCAGTGGTCATTTTTGCCATCTCATTCTTCAGTTGTGATTTTTTTTTTGTTTGTTTTTATCTTGGCTTCTTGGAAGGTGATGGCAAAGAGCTATAACTGCCCATACTGTAGATTGAAAACTGACTTGATGACATACCTGCTCTTCCTGTTCTGCTGCCATAGGGAAGCTAATATACCTAGAGAACAGCTGTGCTGGAAGTCGAGGGACTTTCCCAAAGATCATAGATTTTGATATAAGGCTCTTTATAAAATAGTATCCTTTAGTTAGATGTGTGGTGTGTGACAGTGATTTGTTAGATTTGAGGAAGAGATTGTCTTTTTTACATCTTTATACATAAAATTGAATTGGTTATAGAGAGGCTAGCGGTTCCTCACAAAGGTCATGAATGAAGTTTATTTAGGGTAGAGTTTGTTAGACTCCGGAATAACCTACTTTTGTTTTTTTTTCATTGATAAGTGAATGTATATATGAGTTTCCTGCAAGAGCTTTTGTTTTATTTTCTTTGATCTTACATTGCAGTTATAATGGAGTCCTTAGTCCAATGATGGAGTTCACCTTCTTTCTCTAACCTTTCTAATTTATTGTCAGTGTTACTTGAAATTGATATTTTTTGTAGTCTATACTATAAACCATTGCACACATATGTTATTTCTTAATTGAACATACTTTGTTATTATTTTGCTCGTAAGTATGAAAATATTTCAAAATATGTAAAGATATCCTTCCTTCTCAGTGTGGAGTTGAGTTGAATAAAATAGTTGAGTTGAATTGAGTTACTATATCAATATGTTAATAAGATGAAGTTTCATCAGCCTATATTTACAAAACTCACTTTTAAACAATGCTTTCAGGGCTTACCTGCTGGCATAGGGGTTAAGTCACAGCACTATCACCACAGAGGGCCTAAATTCCATCCCAGGCCAGGGAGCTAACCCACATGGTGCAGCAGACCTCTCCTGTGTGCCCGCTGCTCCTCTCAGCAGTCTATTTCAGTCAGTCTGCCTGTTCTGCTCCCCACTCTGTCTCTGGTGAATCCTCTCACCACCCTCCCACCCCCCCCCCCATACCTCTGGCCTACACCCTAGCTCTTGTTTTATGCATAAATGAATAAAATAATTTTTAAAAAGAAAATTAGTAAAATTGTAATGTTGAACTATTATAGAATTGTGTAAAATTATGATGGCTTTGATAGAGTAAATTTAATACATGATTTAAATAATTAACTTTTTGATTTCACTATAGCAAAGATTGTACCTTAACAAAGCCTGATGAAACCAAAGATTCAGAATTTGGTTACAGAATTAAAACTTTTGGACTTATACTCAATCATATTTTGTTTCCAACTCTAGGGGTTCTCTATCTTCTGAGTTAACATAGTACATTTTCAGTTCTATACCTTCTTTCTTGAGCCATATTGATACTCAGATGTATATTAAAGTAGGCAGATGAATTTAAAGCATGATTTTTATGTATTAAAATGTGTAAATTTCTTCTGTAGTTATGACTTCATTTCTTAAAATAGCTAAAAATCTTAATCCATTGAACTCAAGTTATGCTTTAGGAAATAAGTGCTATCTTGGCTTGCCATCTGTATAGCCCATGTGTCAGTTTGAGTCTGAAATTTCTAGTTCATGTGTGTACAGGTTTTGTCATATCTATAAGAAGATAAAATCTAAACTTATAAGTTGATTGTCTCAGAATTTAAAATATTAAAACTTGTATTTTATAATATATTCTCACCTAAATTAGCTTCAATTGGAGCATTCTCAGTTGATGGCAAATGTATTTCTGTTTGCCTAAACTAAAAAAAAAACTTTGAAACAGTTCCTTTTCTCTCTTTCACTGTGTTTAATCTGTCAAATCCATTGGCTCTATCTTCAAAATATATTAAAAGTCTCACCACTTTTTACCATCTCCACTGATAGGGGATTGTCATTGTCTCTGTTTTACCTTACATTTAAAATTTTCTTCTTTCTCCTACCACCCTTACCTCTCAATCTTTATGTTCTTATTGGCACATCTGCAGTGATGATTTTTTTTTTCTTAAATCAGATCATTTCTTTTCAGCAAGCCTCCCAAGAGCTACCCATCTGTAAGGTCTCTTTCATGACCCACAAGACTATGTGGTCTGACCATTGTTCCTTTATTGCTACTTTCTTACTATTTTTCTACTTGTTTGCCCTACTGTAATCACACTAGCTTCCTTTCTATTCCCTAAATTATTCTAGGTAGACTCCTGTTTTAGGACTTTTTATTGGCTGGCTCCACTTTGTGGAATATGTCCCCCAGATATCCAAACAGCTAGCTCCTTCAATTTCTTCAGATCTTTCAGTTACTTTGTTAATGAAATCTACCCCCCTCTCTTTTAAAATTAAAACTTCCCCAACTTTCCTTCTATGTACTTAAAAAAAAAAAAAGATTTATTTATACATTCAAGAACTCTGGTGTAGGCCAGAGGTGTGGGGGTAAGAGTATTCACCAGAGACAGAGTGGGGAGCAGAACAGGCGGATCTACTGAAATACACTGCTGAGGGGAGAAGCGGTCAAGACAAGACAGGAGAGGTCTGCTGCTCCATGTGGGTTGCTCCGTGGACACTGGGATTGAACTCCTGCTGCAGAGGATTCGGATAGGCTTCACAGTGCTGTGCTTAATTAACCCTTTGTGCCGCCAGGGAGGCCCTCCTTCTGTGTATTTTTTTTTCTTTTTTTAGTGTTTTCTCTGTCAGAACATGAGATGAGTCAGATTATAAAGAATGCAAATTTTATACAACTTTCTCTTGAAAAGAGAAAAACTCAGCTTTTCTTGACAGCTATTGCAGCAGCTGTCCAACCTGTAAAATGTGAACCAGAAAGTCTTGCTTTCCCTTAAAAACTTTGGGACATTACTTGACTTTTGGGCCATATATGCCCTGAGAGACCAGTTGCCTTACCTAAGACAAGTAAAATCAGAAGGGAGATTTGTTTTCCTAAGATAATATATCTAGTGGGTATTTAGACCTGAATTAGAATTTGGGTAGTCTGTCTCTCCATTGTTGTACTCTTCCATCTTTAGCACAATAACTCTTTTTTTTCCTTTACTTTTTTTTTTAAAATATTTATTTATTTATTTATACAAGCACTGGGTACAGTCAGAAGCTTGGGAGGGTGAGAGAATTCACCAGAACCAGAGAGGAGAGCAGAACAGGCAGAGTGACGAAGTACACTGCTGAGGGGAGCAGCGGGCAGCAGGAGAGGTCTGCGGGCCATATGGGACCCTCTCCCGGTGCCTGAGACGGTGCCTGAGACGGAACCTGCGCTGCAGAGCTTCGCAGCCAGCGCTCAACCCCTGCGCCACTGGGGAGGCCCTAGCACAATAACTCTTTTGTGATTTTCAACCTTTGTCTTACCTGCTTGGATTCCTACCATAATTTCACTTACATTAGCTACAAACTCCTCACTATTGCCTGACTTTCCTGAACCCTGTATCTTTCTGTGAGCCCTGTTTCCTCCATACCACACCCTGACATTGTAAAGGTTGGTTGAAAGTTGGAAAATTTTTGATAGTTAACATTAGCCAGTTTGATCATTGGCCAGACTATTTGCTAAGGAGTTTAGAAAGGATATTTGTGATGTCATTGAGATCTGCACATATAATTTAGCAAGTTATCCAGAATGAATGTTAAATGATAATACTGCCCACTTTATTAGAAGTTTGATAACTATTAAAAAAAAAACACAGCAGACATGATTTGGTGTATATGTACCACATCTTCTTGATCCAGTCATCTATTTTTGGGCATTTAGGTTGTTTCCAAAGCTTAGCTATTGTAAATAGTGCTGCTATAAACATAGGGGTGCACGTGCTCTTTGGAATTGATGTTTCTGTGTCCTAATAATAAAAGCAGTTACCACATACAGGGTTTATGTCATACACTGTTGGTGCTTTATGTATATGAATTCATTTAATGAGTTATATACTATTATTATTACTGGTATGTAAACAGGGTAACAGGCCTAGAAAAGGTAACCAACTTACTCAAAGTGATATATCTTGTCAATGACAGTGTCCTGTTTTCAATCCAGAGAGTCCGGTTCCATAGTCAGTTTGCTTAATTGCTTTTATTTTACTGAAATGACGACTTTATATGCTCTCTGTATTATTTAGCAATACAAACATTACAAAATCAAGTGAAAGCTGAAAAACATACTTTTCTAGACCCATATGAGTACATTGAATTTGTTATGTATTACTTTTAATTTATAATTTCTGTTTGATGGAAAAAGTTTTCTCCCCCCAATATTCAAATACCTTCTCAATTTAGAATTTCTAGTTCAAGGGGAAACATATACTTTGCTTCCTGAGAAAATTAAAGGCATTGTTGTATAGTGGAAATTACCCTGGACTAGGGCTCAGGACAGTGAAGCTCTAGTCTAGATCCTTTGTATTACTTAGCCTTGAAATCCAAGTTGCCTGCCTCTCATGCATCAGTTTCTTCAACTATACAATGAAATGTTTGGACTAAATGATATTAGTGGTCCTCTCTAGCTCTCAGATTCTAGAGTCTACTGTTGTGGAATTAGTACTTATTTTTTTTTCTTTCTTTCTTTTTTAATAATAAATTTTATTTTTATATTCCCCATACAATTGCAACCCCCTTATTTTGGCTCCAATCCCTCCCCTCCCGCCCCCTACTCCCCATAGAGTGTCTCTGGTTCATAGTTTTTTGTTGATTTTGATTTTCACGTTCTCATAGTTATTCATTTTCCTGGTCCCTTATTTAAGTTTTTTAGATTCCTGCTATGAGTGTGACCATCAGTATTTATTTTTTGTCTTCAGTTTCTAAATTCTTTATTATATACTTAATATGTATTTAAACATACTATAAAATATTTTACAAATACTCTAAAATGTACTTAAAAACTATTAGAATTATCTTGAAATCTAGACATGTCAATTGTACATGTATTTCCTTTATACAACAAAATAAAAGTAAAACCCCTTTCATCTATTTTTATGAAAGTTTTAATTCTTTTACTAATTACAGTGAAAGACATAAAGATTAGTAAAAAATTGAGAAGTAGTATTTTCCTGTGAAACAGAAAATAAGCAATCCCTAATCAGTAAGAGGCAAAGGTCTTTTAAAATTTTGGTGGTGTATTTGTTCCTAGTCCTTATTAAAATTTTTTGTAGTGATCTTTAGTTTTAAATAGTAACATAATAGAAATTTTTCATAACAGAACTATAAAATGTGAAATGCCACCCACAATCTATTGCCAAGGATTAACCACTATTAATATTTTGTTGGATTAATTTTTTAAAAATTTTCTCTGTAAATATTTTTATTAAAAAATTGAGACCATACTTATAAAGCATTTTGTGTTTGGTATTTTTCATTTAACATATTGGGTACATTTACCAATACCATTATGGGTTCTTAAAAAGTACGTTATGTTAGACTCTATTTATTCATTTTCAAAAGACAGAACCTCCCAGGGGGCCTCAAACAGTGGGAATTTATTAAGAAGATATGTGGAGCCTAAGGGAGACAGGAAACTGCCATTGTGCAACCAGTCTTCAAGGAGATCGGAGTAATACTATTTTGGTTATAGTGCAGCTCTGGTGGTATGGTCATTCTCTTTTCTCAACAGCATGAGTCTTTTGTTCCCAGGTCTAGTACTCTGTCACAGTGACTTACCTACTTTCATTTTTAGCTCCTGTTGTGTGTGTTTTGTTTTTTCTAGCTCCTATTGTTGTAACATGAACTGGCACACCAGCCTTCACCCCCTACCCCCCATAGTTTCTGCTTACTATTGGCTTCAGCTTATTCTCCCCCCCCATGAGTTCACATTTATTTATTTATTTATTTATTTATTTATTTATTTAAATTTTATTTTTATATTCCCCATACAATTACAACCCCCTTATTTTTACCCCAAGCCCTCCTTTCCCTGCCCCCCACCCCCCATAGAGTGTCTCTTGTTCATAGTTATTTGTTGATATTGGTATTTTCTTTCTTATAGTTATTCATTTTCCTGGTCCCTTATTTAAGTTTTCTAGATTCCTGCTATGAGTGAGACCATCCGGTATTTTTCTTTTTCTTTCTGGCTTATTTTGCTGAGCATGATCCCCTCCAGCGCCATCCATGTTGCTGCAAATTGCATGTGTTTATCTTTTTTGATTGCTGAGTAATATTCATGGTGTATATGTACCACATCTTCTTGATCCAGTCATCTATTTTTGGGCATTTAGGTTGTTTCCAAAGCTTAGCTATTGTAAATAGTGCTGCTATAAACATAGGGGTGCAGGTGCTCTTTGGAATTGATGTTTCTGTGTCCTTTGGGTAAATCCCTAGGAGTGGAATTGCTGGATCATATGGAAGCTCTATGTTTAGTAGGTCCAGAAATCTCCACACAGCTCTCCATAGTGGTTGGACCAGTTTGCACTCCCACCAACAGTGCAGGAGAGTTCCCTTTTCTCCACATCCTCGCCAACATTTGTTGTTGTTAGTTTTTTTAATATGTGCCAGTCTCACTGGTGTGAGATGGTATCTCATGGTAGTTTTGATTTGCATTTCCCTGATTACAAGTGATGTTGAACATTTTTTCTTATGCCTATTCTTGACTATTACTTATTCATGGTTTTCCTTTATCTTGGCTTTAGTTTAAGCTTCATGTTATCAACTATTGTCTCTTATATAGATGCCTCAAGGAAAGGAACAGGTTCAGTTAGTGTTGCCTAAGTTGGGCAGGACTATTAGGATCTTTGATGCCATATGCTGTTAGCTAGCCCATGGATTAGCTGTTCTTAAAGTAGATGCCCATTTGTAGTTAATTCGCCAAGCTTTAGGGAGCTCCTAGTCAGACTTTTAGAGTAACTATTATAGTAAATAGTATTAACAACTACTACATGTATACTGAAAAATACCTTATTTTCAAAAACAAATGAATCAAAATGTCTTTAATATATTCCCCAAAATAACACTGTAGAATACTTGATCATTCACTAACATATCTGTGCCACTATATTTTCTTCTAGAATTAGTGGGCCAAAGTTTATGACTTTTGAAAAGGTTTTATTTATTTTTGCATAGAAGAACTGGAGCATAGGCCAAAGGTGGGGGGGTGTGTAAAAGAGGATTTACCAGAGACAGAATGGCAAGCAGCACAGGCAGATGTACTTAAATACACTGTTGAGGGGAGCAGCGGGCGAAAGAGAAGTCTGCTGTGCCATGTGGGTCAGCTCCCTGGCTGGGGATGGAACTCAAGCCATGTGGTCTGCCATCACAGTGGCAGCACTGAGATTTAATCCCTAGGCCATCAGGGAGGCCCAAGTTTGTGATTTTTAAAAAAGATTCTTTATATAGCATTGAAATTGTGCTCCTTTCATAAGTTTTTTTCTTTACAGCTGACATGGCATATGTCCACATTTGCATTTTCTTTCTTAGTATGGTGTATATACTTTTCATGTTAGTAGTTTGCAAGCTTCATTTTTAATAATTGTCTAATATTCTGTCATATTGAGATACTATAATTTACTTTTATTTTGATAATGTGATTTTGTTTTTCTCTGTGTGAATAAAGCTTTAGGGAACTTGCTTCACCCAAATTTCAGATTGTTTTTTAGTCTAAATTGCTAAGAGAAATTACTGTGGGAAAAGTGTATATGTATTTTAATGTCAAGTTGATTTCTGTAATGGTTGTAATAATTTATATTTCCACCAACAGTGCATGATACTTTCCATCTTAAGACCTTCTTGCCAACATAAAGTATTTTTTTCAGTTTCCTTTAGTAGATAAGTGAATTAAGATGCCACCCATCTTGAGTCATAGCTATTAAAATTAAGTGCTACTTCCAGCTTTTGGGGTTAATAGAATGTTAGGTTATTAGGTTTGAAGGGAGTTCAACTTCTTGCCTATTGCTTTTCTTTCAAGCACATCAAATTATCATTTTATAAGATGAAATTTAGCATTTTCAATACCTTCCAGGACTAATTATACTTTGACTTAGATAAAGTAATTTATTTTACCATGTTTAAAATGGTAAACTTATAGGAATATAATAGATAAAAGAAGTAATTTATAATTCTTTCAATTTAAGATGAAATATATCTCATTTCTATTGCTAACTATGTCCATCTCCTGTCAAACTTAAAAAACAAAACAAAACAAAAAAAAAAACAACTTGGAAGCCAGAATTAAGATAATGTCAAAAACTGAACAATTTATGACACATCAAAACCATTAAGGGAGATATTTTGAGGTTAAGTGTGACTTTTCATATCCATTTAATAATATGGTCTTGATAAATCTTTACCTGACAGTGTTACTTTGATTGACCTAGATGAAAAAAGAGACCGGGGGTGGGGGCCTCCCTGGTAGCCCAGGGCTTAATGCTGCCACTGCATTAATCGAAGTGGCCTGAGTTGGGCCAGAGTTCCATCCCAGGCCAGGGAGCTACCCACATGGTGCAGCCGACCCCTCCTGTCTTGCCCGCTGCTCCACTCAGCAGTGTATTTCAGTCAATCCTCTTGTTCTGTTCCCCACTCTGTCTCTGGTGAATCCTCTCACCCCCCACACCTCTGGCCTATACTCCAGCTCTTGTCTGCAGAAATAAGTAAATAAAAATCTTACAATAAAGGAATAATTTTTTAAGAAATTTTGGCAGAATTGAAAGACAGAGCAAAGCAAGAGTTTGCTGTAGCCTATGCCAAATAAGACATTTCCCATTCTGATGCTCAAATTGTGTGCTAGGAGATTACAGCTATATGAAGGAGGGCTTGCTGAAAAGAGTTGTTTCCTACTACTCTTTTGAAATTGGTTTCATTGGTAAAGAAATGTGGATTAAAGCCTGGACTGTACTAGTTTGAATGGGAAATTAGATAGACATTGAATGTAAGAAAGTCTTTCAAGACAGTCATTAAGGAAGGAAAATGGATGGTATCATACATTGAGGAAGAAGAAGATAGTTATTCAGGCTCTATAGACTTAAGTACATTTGTAGGCTATGTATAAGGAGTTAGAAGAAAGGGAGAACTGTAGTGGATAGCAGAGGAGATTGGAGGAGATATGACCAGGAACAAATGGTGAGCTTTAGAAAGCTGTGTCCATTGAGAAAGATGGTAAAGATACTGAGACAGGTAAATCTAAAATTGAAAGGTAGAGAATACAAATGGTCTTCCCCCCTCCACCCTGCCCACCCCCTGTGGTAGAAAGTAAGCACTGTGGTTATCTCCAAAAAATTGTGGCTTGTGAGAGAAAGTTGAGTGTATATGGAGAGGAACAGCAACAACAGAGTACGGGAAAGCGTGCTAATTAGGAATGAATAAAAATTAATACAAACCTGACTGATTTTTCTATTTAGTGGGAATCAAAGTGAAGAAAGTAAATAAAAATGAATTCGGATTGGCAGGAGATACTCCAGAGATGCAGAAAATAATGGTGGTTTCTTAGAGTATGGTCAGAATGACTGACTAGGTATTATAGTTATGGGAGATGAAGAAGTAGCGTCCCAGGGAACGTATGTGATGTGGCAAAGCAAGGAGGAAAAGGAGTGGAAAGAAGAGTGGGAAGAAGATTACAACCAGAGCCAAAAAATTTGGCAAGGATGGGAAAAATGAGACAATTGATGGTAGTTATAAGAGAATTTTTACAGTTCAAAATTTCAGAGGTGGTACAGTTTCAAGTGATGACAATATCCAGACAATTTCATGACGGAAATAAATATCAGTGAATTTCCTCAGATTAGATGAGGTTAGGTAACCAATTAGAGTGCATTTCAATAGTGCTAACTATTGAACTAATTGGGATGAAGACTAGAGTCATGGTAGAGAGAAACACTGGGACATGGATGTCTGTGTCCCTGGAGTATGAAGGTGCACAAAAAAGTGTTAACAAAGCCGACCTGAGATTGCTAGCCTCAGAAAGTCTTGCTTGCATTGTCACCTCTTGGCTGATGTTGAGGAATCTGGATTTTGGGAAGGATCCCAGTATTCCCAGAATTAGTAAGGGTGTCTAAACTGTATACAGATAATGTAGTTTATTCTGAACACCTGTTTTCCTTCTGGTAGTCCCAAGTCTTGGTGCATGGCTAGGCAGAGGGTACCTGTGTGACCAATCTCCAACAAAAGCCTTAGGCACTGAGTCATTAATGAGCTTTCCTGATAGAAAACATTTTATACATGTCATAACTAGTTGCTTTGTGAATTAAGCACATTATTTGTCTCCACTGAGGAAAAAAACTGTTGCAAGTTCGCTCTTGGTTTCCTCTGGACTTCTTCCCATGAGCCTTTTTACCTTTGCTGATTTTATTTTGTATCCTTTTGTGGTAATCTATGAGTACACTGTATGTTATGTCCTGTGAGTCCTCCTGGTGAGTCAGCACACCTGAGGGTGATCTTGTGTACTCCCACACAGAGGGATTAAGTTGTAGGACTGAAAATGACCATTGACACTCAGACCAGCGGGGTTTAACCAGAAAGCCTGGCATTAGAGGAAGAAAGAACAGTGGTGTGGAAGTTTGCAATGAGGAGTTAGTGGAATGTAAATGTTTCTTCTGATTTGCAGATTTATTCAACAAAAACTGAGTATTTATTAGACATTTGGCAAGACATGAAGGGTATAATGGTTAATTAAGATGTCATATCTAGGGCCTCCCCTGGTGGCTCAGTGGTTGAGCGCTGGGTTGCAAGGCTGCCCACAGCCTCTGCAGCGCCATTTCGATCCCCGGGCACTGGCAAGCGTCCGACACACACACACAAAAAATGTCATATCTACTCGTGAACAACTCATTGTTTACTAGGATAGGAAGTTAGTCTTGTAAACATCATTATAATAAAATATGCTAATGATTGTACAAGAGAGAATATAGTCAAGTATTGAGAGAGAATCTGGAAGATGGACTCTGGGGAATGAGCTATAATTGAGGATTTCTAAGGAAAGAAGGCCATTTCAACAGGAATTTTGGTTGAAGTGAAGGAAAAGTATTTTTTTAGGAAGAAGATATGAGAAGGTATCCAGGGAGCACATCTGTGGATTAGAGACTCCAAAGTTAAATGTTAAAAACAACTAGGAAAGGGAAAATCTGATTGAATGATATTAAGAATTCAGGGTACCAGATTGAGTGGTCTCCACTTTCATGACTGCAGATTATAGAAACTAGGTGACAGTGAAATGGGATACAAATGAGAGAAGCCTTTTTCGAGATTCCATTTAGATGTAGGTATAAAGTCGCAGTCTCTCTGCAAAGCTTTACCATGTGTATTACATGAGTTTTCATAATTACCTCATTATATTAAAATAAAATTGATTGTCTCTGACTTCTCCCCTACCGTTCCTCTCTCTCCCTCTCTTCCTTTAAAAAGCTATATAAAACTGGTCCAACCACTATGGAGAGCTGTGTGGAGATTCCTCAACCTACTAAAGATAGAGCTTCCATATGATCCAGCAATTCCTCTCCTAGGTATTTTACCCAAATGACACAGAAACATTAATTCAAAAGGGCACCTGCACCCCTATGTTTATAGCAGCACTATTTACAATAGCTAAGCTCTGGAAACAACCCAAATGCCCAAAAATAGATGACTGGATCAAGAAGATGTGGTACATATACACCATGGAATATTACTCAGCCATCAAAAAGATAAACACATGCAGTTTTCAGCAGCATGGATGGAGCTAGAAGGTATCATGCTCAGCGAAATAAGTCAGAAAGAAAAAGAAAAATACCAGATGGTCTTACTCATAGCAGGAATTTAGAAAACCTAAATAAGGGAGCAGGAAAAAGACTAATTAATAAAAAGTAAAAATCAAAATCAACAAGCAACTATAAACCAGAGACACACTAGTAGGGGTGGGCAGGGAGAGGAGGGATTAGGGTCAAAATAAGTGGGGGGTCCAATTGTATGGGGAATATAACCAAAATGAAAATGCATACATTGTGCAAAAATGAAAAATGATGTAAGAATTGTATAAAATAAAATTAAAAAATAAATAAAAAGCTATATGAGCCTTCTAATACAGACCTGTGATCATGAGGTATTACATAGGTGATCCTAGTTGTTATTTGAGTGAATTGTTTTTTTCCTAACATTTGTAAACTTCTCATAGATAAGAGTAAAAAGCATTAAGTGTAATGTATTTTGTTATAGTTACCATTTTTTGGAAATAGTTTAAATCTTTTATCAATTCTAAGCCATGAATATTTGAACCATGATTTAAGAAAATGTCTTTTAGGGAATAGGGATAGATGTATGTATAGTAGATGTCTACATTTTCCTTCACATCATCTAAAGGATGGACAGTAGATGTTGAATGGTAAATAAGTGTTGTCAGTAATAGTTGGCCAATCATTTTATTTCTTCTCTCCCTCTTTCCTTCTCCTTCCCCTTCCCTACTTGTCCCTATATTTTCCTTTCTCCTGTTTATATTGTTTATGTAGTGAGATACCTATTAAATTCAGCCATAGCTTATCTTCACCAAAAACATTCAAAGCTAGAAAAGAGCTATCAAAATAAAATGCTTTGAAATTAGGTTTTAAAGTATAGGTGATATGGTTTAATTATGGAAGCAAGAATATCACTTCAAGGAAAGCAAATGATAGCATTTGTTATCAATAATAAAACTCCAGCTTCCAAATGGATTTTAGGATTTTGGAAAACTTGTATCTATGACTGTGAACTTGACAGTTTCCCTATACTTAAAGAACTTTCTGTTGAGTTCAGTGGTGATATTAATGAATGTGATGGTTCTGATATCAAAACCTTTAGGAGAGCTATATCAATACTTTCCACAGGACAAATGTATGATGTTACAAAATCATGTTTGGGTAAAAAAATTAACTTAGAATGCAGAATATACTAATGAATTTTATTTTATTTATTTTAAAAAAAGATTTATTTATTTATTTATACAAGCACTGGGTACAGTCAGAAGTGCGGGAGGGTGAGAGAATTCACCAGAGCCAGAGCAGGGAGCAGAGCAGGCAGAAGGACCGAAGTACACTGCTGAGGGGAGCAGCGGGCGGCAGGAGAGGTCTGCGCACCATGTGGGACCCTCACCCAGTGGCGGGGGATTGAACCGGCACTGCAGGGGCTGCGAGCAGCTTCGCAACCCAGTGCTCAACCACTGCGCCACCGGAGAGGCCCTACTAATGAAATTTAATTGAACAGAGTATTAAAAGTTTATTGATATAGTTTCACTATCTTTCTAGCAAGAAAAAACCAAAAAAAAACAAAAACAAAAAAACTGCCATTTGTCAAGTTTTGGTACAGTATCAAGGTTATACACAATTTCCAACTACATATTTATGCTAGGCTTGTTCGTTTTCATAAACATCAACCAAAAGTATATGAAGACAGATTGAATGCAGAAAGAGATGTGAGAATCCAGCTGTCTCCCATTGTCAGACACTAAAGAGAAGATGAAGCAGTATTTTCCTTATAAAGCTTTTTATTTTGGAAAAGTTACTGTAAAATGTTTTTTTTTTTTTTTTTTAAATAGAGGCATGTTTTTATTTATTTATTTATTTGTTTGTTTTGTTTTATACATCCACTGGGTAAAGTCAGACATGTGGGAGGGTGAGAGAATTTACCAGAGCCAGAGCAGGGAGCAGAGCAGGCAGAAGGACGGAAGTACACTGCTGAGGGGAGCAGCGGGTGGTAGGAGAGGTCTGCCCGCCATATGGGACCCTCCTCCGGTGGCCGGGGAGCAGCCGGGGATCGAACCGGCACCGCAGAGGTCGCGGGCAGCTTCGCAACCCAGTGCTCAACCGCTGTGCCACCAGGGAGGCCCTAAAATGTTATTTTTGTTAGAATACAATTGCTCTTTTATGAATAAATTTAAAAAACATTTTATATGTTTCAGTATAAATGTCCAATCTAAAATATTGGTAAAAATAAGTAGTATAATCTTAAACTAACTGAAGGCCTCAAGAATTTTAGAAAGCAAAGAGGTTTGACATCCTCTTTGAATATCCCTGTGGGAAGGGCTGTATTCCAAATGAAGATAAAGAAGGGGCACCTGATTATCTGCCTGTAGCCATGAAGAAATCGGTTCAAATATTAAGTGTCTTAGAGATTTTTAAAGGGAAATAATTACAGGTTTACTCTTGTGGACTCTGGAGATGCTATGGCCTTCAACAGCAGCATATTAGTGACACTCCTTCCAGGTATGCTTGTTGAATTGGTGGGGGGAGCATAGGTAAGAGAATAGAAAAATCAGCACCTAAACAGTGACTGTTGGAGAAACTAAGCACTCCTCTCTAGTGTGAATCACGCCACAGGGAAATTTCTCCTGGGACATTCTTTTAAGGGTGAGATGAGGGAAGAGGAAGCTATAACTTAACAAAAAATATGACTAAAGAGGGACTCACTCCCTAAGATATTTCATTGGAACTATCAGTTCTCACTTGGGAGGATAACTACTAACCTGCCCTAAAAGGAGCCACTCAAATAGTAAGGAAGTATTCAGGCCCTAGAAAGAAAGGCCTTTAGGCTCTAAATGCTTACTGGACTGTCCCCTCCAACTTAGCATATTACCTGGCAAACTAGGTAATCAGTGAAATAAATTCATTGGTTATAATGGTGGGGAGTGAAAGAGGAAGGCATTTCTTTTTAGGAGACTTGGAGATACCCGATCTATTAAATTGCAAAGACCAGTGGAAGGAGGTAGTTAATTGTAATAATAAACATGATTGAAATAAAAAACTATAGGTGGAAAAATAAAACCTTCAAACCAAGGGAGATAATGCAAGAAATGCAAGCTTATAGTTTAGAGGGTTCAGTCCTCTATTTATTGAATGGCATCTTCTGTAAGGAGAGCAGATGAAAAGGAAATACATTAGTGACCTTGCTGAGAGCTATCACACGTCTTTCTCTTGCAAGGACCTTTAAGGTCTGAGGTGAGTTTACATATCTGTAGGAGTTTTCTCAAGTAGAACCACACTTTTTCTAGAGCCCTCATGTAGACAGAATATAAGTTTATCTCAGTTTTCAGATTTCAGAGGATGACAGTAATGCTAGAATTAAACAAATAGTTGCTAGCTTATCTTTAGTGTGAAAGGACTTTGTCTTGGACCTAGGTAGTTGTATTGATAATATTGTTTATAATTAATATTCATATTCATAGTTTAAAAAAAGTTAATGTTATTTCAATGCTACCATTAAATGATGTATGAAAGTACTTAAAATGATGATAAAATGGACATAGATGCCATCATCCTACATGTAGGGAAATCTAGATCATGATACAAACCAAACAACCTGATCCATAGAGCTAATTTTTTGACTTACACAGTATTTTAGAGGTAGCAAATTTTGCATAGAAATCTGTTCTTCCAGTTTACTCTTGGAAAAAGAAAATCTGGTTTGAGCTGGATCTGACCCGTGACCTGCTCTTCCCTCTCCTCCACATTTTACATTTTCTACTTCCCAGTCTCTACTACTCCTTATTACCTTCACACAGCCCACCTCATATGATTCCTCTGTTCAGCTCTGCTGATGGTTGAGTTGGTAACCGATAACCTGACCATCTGTTTCATACAGAATATCTAAGGAAATCCTTCCCAGTGCCTGCTACCTGTAGTGTAGAATTAATGTATTTTAGATTGGTAAGAGAGTGATGGTACTCATCTTAAGAAAAAGTAACTATGTGGGGTAATGATTGTTAACTTATTGTGGTAATCATTTCATAATGGATACATATTTCAAATTGTTGTACACCTTGAACTTATACAGTATGTCCGTTATATCTCAATAAAGCTGGAAAAAATGTCTCTGGTATCTAATAAAAATCATATTTAAGAGTCTCAACTTTTATTTCCAAGATGCAATCTCCTATTACCAATGTATCTGAATATTTTCATACTAACTTATGCAAAGAAATAGTCAAGTGCCCAGTCAATCGTCATGATCTTTGCAAACATTTAAAAGCTTAGAGACATTGAGCTGCTCTACCTCAATTTTATCTATTTCAGAGTCTTGAAAGTTTAAGTAGCCAGGCCAACTATCACGTTGTTGCAGGTGTTCTTAGCATTCTCTGACTATAATAGCAGTATAGATAGACTGATCTCAGAAAATGCTAACTACTTAATTTATATTCTTAGACATATTGCTACTTTATTGAGTGTTAACAAATGTTCTTTACCTAAAGAATAGCCAGTAGCAAGATTTTAGCTTTCTATTTGGAAAAATTGTAGCAATTTTGACAAAATTGGACGATTATGTTGTTTTCCCCTACATTAATATTTGGCTCACAAAGATAGTCTCAAAGAAGTCATTTATTCCTGTATTATCAGCACCTTATTTTAAAAAAGTTTTTATTCAGCTGCAAAAATTGCTTACTACATTTCATAAATTGCTAATTATAATGTTTTTTCTATCTCAAACTTCTTTTGTTTTTCTATGAAGTTGCACTCTATTTACCTAACCTTTGATTATAGTAAATGGTCTTATTTTTGTACCAGTGTCATTTAAATAACATCTTTTTCTTCTTTTTTAAAATAGATTTGGACTGAGCAACAAATTTGAATCAGAATTCCCTTCTTCATTAACTGGAAAAGTGAGTATCAATTATTTTTAATATGTTTATGTGCTTCAAAGCTAGTCTTTTCCTAACAAATTAGAAAAAAATTATGCTAACAACACATATTTACTGACTTTAATACTGCAGTGTTGTTATTTCTTACAATTTTTCTCTAGGTAGCTCCTGAAGAATTTAAAGCCAGCATCAACAGAGTTAACAGTTGTCTTAAGAAGAACCTTCCTGTTAATGTACGATGGCTACTTTGTGGCTGCCTTTGTTGCTGCTGCACATTAGGTTGCAGTATGTGGCCAGTTATTTGCCTCAGTAAAAGAGTAAGTTGAATTACATATTTTAATTTAAATTTAGAAGTAGATAAGCAAATCTTTCATTTAACTAGTTTTCTTCTTTTTTTTATTTTGAATGAATCACACTATCTTGAATACTATACAAAAATCCGATCTAGTAGGGGAGTAATTAAATGAGTATGTTATGTTAGCATGCTGTTATATTAAATAGCCATTTATGACATAGGAATTACTAAAGAATTGAGTAGAATACAGCTTTCTTTCTGTATTGGGGTCTAAGACAGTGATTGGGAGTGCTGGACAGCATTCACTTATCTCTGAGACCTTAGGCAAGTTTCCTAGCTGATTTAAACTCCAGTTATCATATATGAAAATAAAAATATTCACCAACCTATGTGCATAGGATTGTTGTAAAGATAAACTGAAATAATGTTTATAAGCCTCTTAGCTAAATAGCTCAAAATAAGTGTCTATAAATCTTGAATAATGTCATTATTACTATTATGTAAGATAGTACTCATAGAACAAATAAAATGGATACAGGTTTATTTCATGTGGCTAAGATATGGGTATTCTGATTTCCTTTTAATTTTTGTATTTTAGAAGTCTTCTATGATGAATACATAGTGATTCTGTTATCAGAAAAAATGATCTAAAAAGTATAATTTTGGCAGCTTATAATCCAAGCATTTCCAAGATGTTAGTAGAGATATAGCAAATTAATATAGCCTGATGTTATGTTTCTGTAAAAGCTTGAAAAAAATGACAATTATATGTATAAAAATCAAATACCCTTAAGCTTAAATGGAATGAATGATTTTGTGTGACTGCATTTTCATTTTGTCAACAAATAGTAACAGGAAATGATGAAAAGCAAATTCCTTTTGTCCCTTGATTTCTCTTATAAAAGTTATATTCTTATGGAAATAATTTTTTTACTAGTACATTTTGATATGAAGGAGATTATTCTTTGAAATAGAACAATTTTGTAATATTTACTGTAATAGTTATAATAATTCCTTTACCCTAAGAACTTTTTCCACATATAATTCTCATCTGGTTTATCTTCAGAACATGGATTTTTTTTTTTAAGATTGATTTATTTATACAAGCACTGGGGTACAGGCCAGAGGCAGGTGGGAGGGGTGAGAGAATTCACCTGAGACAGAGCAGGGAGCAGAACAGGCAGAAGGACCGAAATATACTGCTGAGGGGAGCAGCAGGCGAGACAGGAGAGGTCTGCTGGGCCATGTGGGAATCTCCCTGGCCAGCCGGGAATCCAACTAGCGCTGCAGAGGCTGCGGGACAGCTTCACAGCACTGCACTCAACACACTGCGCCACTGGGGAGGCCCTGGATTTTCTTTTTTTTAATCGCTGTTTGTCCCTGGATCCACAGTTGGATTTATAACTATTGTAGTTTATATCCCTTTACTCTCTCCTATTATTTGGGTGCTTCAGTTGTTTAAATGGCTGCTATATTTACTAGGTTGGTAATTTACTGTAACTTAACAAAGAGTTTTAATATTCTAGAAACCTTTGTGATCTATATTTTTAAGTGAGAAAACCGATATGATAGTATGTGCACGTATAGGATTTAGAACACGACTTCCTACCCTTCTCCACTCATTCTTGGCAACTTAAGATAATTTTTCAGATGCTTTATTAAATTCCTTTTTACTTGATGCATAAAGTAGATTGATTTTTGTTTTTAGGCTATCCCCACCTATATTTTCAGAAAGTATATTTAACATTGTAGTATTCAATCTAAGGTCTCTGTATACATGAGTAGATGGAACACTTCGATACATTTAATTTTATATGGATTCTACTGTCTGGTGAGCATAAACAAATATGATTACTGCTTATTAAAAAAAAAAGTTGTGTATTTCCATGTCTTGGCTGTAAACTATTGTAGAACTATGGAGAATGTGACATTCTTGCATCTCTGTTAGAGACTCTTTATGACCTGTTCTGGTTCTGCAACCCTTGTTTAATCTAATATTATTTTTATTACTACTACTACTACTACCACTACTACTATTACTACTTGGACCTCCCACATTGCCATTTCCTTTTAAAAAATTTGTCTTGGGGGCCTCCCTGGTGGCGCAACGGTTGAGCGCTGGGGTGTGAAGCTGCCCGCAGCCTCTGCAGCGCTGGTTCGATCCCCAGCCGCCAGCGAGGGTCCCACATGGCTCACAGACCTCTCCTGCTGCCCGCTGCTCCCCTCAGCAGTGTACTTCGTCAGTCTGCCTGCTCTGCTCCCCGCTCTGGCTCTGGTGAATTCTCTCACCCTCCTGCGCTTCTGACTGTGCCTAGTGCTTGTATAAATAAATAAATAAATCTTTAAAAAAAAAAAATTTGTCTTGGCCCATTTTTTGAAAATTATTTAATATATTATAAGTAATACAGTAATCATTTTTTGATGTAAAGTTTTATGATTTTTGACATATCTTGGAGTTATGCAACACCATCACAATCAAGATCTTATTGGGTGGAGTGATTTGTAAATGTCAATTAGATTAATTTAGTTAATAACATCATTCAAACCTACTGTATCCTTACTGATTTTCTGACTCCTAGTTTTATCATTTATTAAGAGAATATTAAAACCTCTGACTATAATTGTGGGTTTGTCTATTATAACAATTTTTGTTTCAAGTATTTTAACCTTCCGTAGCTGGGGACATAAAACTTTCAGGTTTTGTATCTACTTAATGGATTCACCACTTTATCATTATGAAATCGATATTCTTTTCCAATTACATTTTTTCATCTGAAATCTTTTTCTAATATTAATTCAGTCTTCTAATTAATGTTACCATCATATGTTTTGCTATCCTTTAACTTTTAAAGTTCTTTTTTTTTTTTAATTGCAATAACATTGATTTACAACCTTTGTGTTTTTGGGTATAGGGTCTCCCCTTTCAGGTGTTGTTACTACACCATACCCACCACCAAAGCAATCGTAATCTCTACCCCAGTCCTTTGTGTCCCCTCCCCATGCTGTTCTCTCCCATCCCTTCCCACTCTGGGAGTGAACAATTCACTGGCATTTAACACATTCACAATGTTGTGCAACTGTCACCACTCTCTAGTTCAAACATTTCCATGACTCTAAAGCCCCTTACCCATTAATCAATTCCTCCCAATTACCCTGTTTCCAACCTGTGGCAACCCCCAGTCTGCTCTATCTCTGGATTTATCTGTTCTGGATATTTCATATAAATAGAATTATATATTGGTCTTTTGTGTCTGGCTTTTTATACTTAGCATGATGTTTTTGAGGTTCATCTATGTTGTAACATGTATCAATACAGTTTTCTTTTTTATGGATGAATCTAGTGTATGTGTACAGCAATTTGTTTATATATTCATCCACTGGTAAGACTGTTTATACCCCAAATGTGACCATGCTGCAATGAATATAGATTTACATGTACTTATTTGATACTTTCAGTCCTTTTGGATATATACCTACTAGCCTAGGGTCATGAGGCAATTCTATATTTAACTTCCTGAGGAGACAGACAATGTTTAGTCCTGTTATCCTTTCTAATAGTTCTTTGTTCTACCTCTGGCATTTTCCTTACCTACATGCACTGCTCAATATTCACTTGAATACTCATTAGGGACTATCTGTACATCTTTGGAATTCACACTCTGTGTAGCACTTTTCCTCTCCAGTACCCTGTGCTGTGACTTCTAGCTGCCCTGTCTCTTTAACTCAGTGAGTTACCAGGCTTGGCCCAGGTTCTCCCCTCCATTCTCTGTGACCCGAAACTCTCACAGGGCCTGTCTCATTCCTGTTTCTCAGGAATCTTTTGTCTTCCATTGTTTTGAAAGCAGAAAAAAAAAGTACATATTGATATATAACATAAATATATCATTTATAATAATATATAAATATTATATTTTTTATATATATGTTGTTTCAAGTCAGAAGTAAAGTCTGGTGCCTATCTCTTTATCCTTGCCAAAAGTGAACATCAGTAGATCTGTTGTTGATGTATAAGTACTATTTCTAGATGCTAGAAATATAAAGATGTTTATTAATGAGCTACTCAAAGAGTATATAGTCTGTTTGGAGAATTGGCTAAATGAGATACTTTATGTTTGTAAATACTTGTCATCATTTTCATGAAATCTGAAAACAAAAGATAAATGTGTCCTTAGAATCTAAAAAAGGAAGTAGCTATCTATATCACAAAATGTATTAGGGATCTTGTGTTGTATTGCAAACACTCATTTGAATTTTCCGTTCTATTACATAATATATATATATTTTTGAAAAGATTTATTTATGCATACAAGAACTGGGGTATGGGCCAGAGGTGCGGGGGGTGGGATGAGAGAATTCACCAGAGACAGAGCAGGGAACAGAACAGGTAGATCGACTGAAATGCACTCCTGAGGGGAGCAGCGGGCGAGTCAGAAGAGGTCTGCTGCGCCATGTGGGTATCTCTCCCTGGCCGGGTATTGAACTCGTACTGCAGTGGCTGCGGATAGCTTCATAGGTTGTGTCTTAACCCCTTGCGCCACCAGGGAGGCCCTATATTTGTTTTAATAGAAAATGTTTAAAATGACTTGAGTAAAGTTGATACTCTCTTGGAATATAAGCATATTGAAATTGCTGATTTTAGTTCTTTTCTTTATGCCACTCATGTGTTATGCTATGGAAGTTATTTATCCATTAATATAATTAGTATTTCTGAAGCAGCACTGTGGGCTTGGCACAATTTTAGATGCCTTTTAGATATTGTTTAGAGATTATGTGGTTTCTCTTGTGGATTTCAAAGAGAGGTACAGACCAACGAGATAATTATAAGTAGTGATAAGTGCTTCAAAGACAATAAAACAAAAACCCCCAGCCTTTTAGTAGGTTCTTTGTAAGAGGCCGAGGAGTTTACAAGTGAATAAAATGCTCCAACTTTATTAAATAGATTTTACAGTATTTGCTTTGCAAAAGCTTGTTTTTATTTATATGTTGTTTCTTGAGTTTAACCATATTATGGTTTAGAAAAGTGATGACTGAATAAGTCATCTCTCTGTGATTTATATGTGCTTTCAATTTGGCTCATTTCTTTGAGAGACCACTTTCATAATTTTACTGATGGTTGTGACATATTTATTGTTTTGGTTTATTTTCCATCCTAAGGAAACTATTAATTTCAGTCTTCTGAGATTTCGTACATGTGTATCATATCCCAATTTTAGTGTCTTAATAGATGTTGTTTATATGTGTTCTTAGCATTATCCATTCTGAGTGAAGAACCCTAAGTTTTGGACTGGTTATACCTAAATCAACTTCTTGTTAGATGTCTTCCATTTCTTTTTATTGTTTTAATTTCTCTTACATAGGATGATCAAAATTATATAACTTCCTAGAAGTGTTCTTTATATGATTTGTTGTAAGCTTTTTAAAAAAGATTTATTTATGCATACAAGAACTGAGGTGTAGATCAGAGGGGTGAGAGGATTCACCAGAGACAGAGGAGAGCAGAACAGGTAGATCTACTGACATACATTGCTGAGGGGAGCACCAGGTGAGACAGAAGCAGTTTGCTGCACCACGTGGGTTAGCTCCCTGGCCAGGGATTGGACTCATGGCACAGTGGCAATAGCTTGATAGTGCTGAGACTTTAACCCCTGTGCCACAAGGGATGTCCCTAATTTGTTATAAATTTAATATGTATTTCCAGTCCCTTTATATTCTCTTATTTGCATTTAGACCTATATTGGGGCATCATTCACTTAGAAATAGGGTGCAACATGTGGTATCTGGGTCCTATACTTTGGTGTTAGAAAGAATTGGCTTGGAAAATGGCACTTATGAAGTGATCAGTTTACTTTCTCTAAACCTCAGTTTTGTTTTTTTTTTTTCCTTTAAAATAGGGGTGTTCTCTTACAGTGTTAAGAATCATGGGCCTCCCCGGTGGTGCAGCGGTTGAGCACTGGGTTGCAAAGCTGCCTGCAGCCTCTGCAGCGCCAGTTCAATCCCCGGCCGCTGGGTGAGGGTCCCACATGGCGCACAGACCTCTCCTGCCGCCCGCTGCTCCCCTCAGCAGTGTACTTTGTCAGGCTGCCTGCTCTGCTCTCCCCTCTGGCTCTGGTGAATTCTCTCACCCTCCCACGCTTCTGACTGTACCCAGTGCTTGTATGTATGTACGTACGTATGTATGTATGTATAAATAAATAAACAAATAAATAAAATAAAAGTACATATAACAAATAAATAAAATAAAAGTACATATAACATACTTAGTATATTATTTTTGCCTATAGTAGGTGCTTAGTTAATGGCAGTTGCTAGTTTTATCATTTATTATTATTCTTCCCATATGATTTGTTGTAAGTTTTTAAAAAAGATTTGTTTTATTTATTTATGCATATGAGAACTGAACTACTGAAGAACTACTGAATTTCCAGTGTTTCTCACAATGCCTTGCATCTACTTTGTTGAATAAATGTACTCATTAACAAAAATCCTTGAGCAATAAGATCATAATATTTCAGAATGTATGGTCCTTAACTATTTAAAATAACATTTCTTAATAAATTAAAGCATCCTGCCTTTTAGAGTAAATAACAGATTTTTCCCCTGAAAGTGCAAGCTGATAATGTATAAAATATAATTGCTATTTGGTTTTTGAAACTTTGATGAAAAGTTCCTGAATTCTAACAGCATTTCTTTTCCTTAGCTTGTCATGTACTCATATTTACTTGTGAATATCTTTACTCTCAACTTGGAAGTTTTGTTATCCAATAATTGTTGTTATTTTATTTGGGGTATGATAGAGGTTGAGAATCCAAATGGGAACTATCAACTATAGAGGTTTTTGAGTGGGAATAAAGCCTTGCAAGGTGTACAGAAATTCAAGAGAATGTGAAGCTGGGGGAATCATAGACAGAAAATTAAAATATTTGTTTATGGGAGAAATCTGAGATATACTTAGATATACCGAGAGTACTAGAAGTTGCTCAAAACTTTTCAAAACTCTTAATTTACTATGTGTTTGGGATTTGAGTATTTGTCATCAGTAACTGAATCATAAAATGAGAATGATACTGAACATTTGGATAAAGAAAGAATAGATAAAGAAAAATGCCTCTGCCATATTGCAGATAATGAAACTAAGCAAAACAAACTTTAAAGCATCCTAATTAAATTTTAGCAAAGGGGAAAATCCTGAAAAGTTTCTAGTGAGTAAAATATGAATGAAATGCATTCTTATGATAGTCACTATTATTAATTGACAATGTAGAAAATCAATGCTAATGTTTTTTAGCATGTTATCTATACAGTTTGCTTGAGTTGATGCAATATAGGAGGGACAGGGACTCTCATTGAGGAACAGTGTAATTTTCTGTATCTAATCCAGGGTAATTTAGTTTATGGCTTCTTGCCCCTTCCACAGTATCTCCCCTGTTACAAAATGCAAGATAAAGAAATAGGTTTAACCTCTTCGAAATTTTATTTCATTTGCTTTAGGAAAAGGTATCTCAAAGCCAGAGGAACATATTTATTGCAGTTTTGATTTAAAGAACACTTTAGGCTTGAAACATATAAACTAATTAAATGACAACCATTACTGTGAAGCAGCACTGGCAATTTGTTTTTAATTGGAACAGAAATGTTACTAAATTCACATTATAAGGCAGGATACTAACAGAAGTATAAACTTTGAGTCTTAAAATGTTCAGAGGTTGCCCTGGGACTTTAAATAGGTTTTAGAATCCTTCAAAATTGTCTTTTCCCAAGAGTTGGCTGACATTTAGTTCTCTCTGAATATTTGGAACATAATATCATTGGTGTGTGGTGTGTAGTAAGATTTGCCAGGCTTCAGTGTCCAGCCTGCTGTTAAACTATACAATGAATTCTTAATTTTAGATACTGTATTTTCAGCTCTAGATTGTCCATTTGATGTCTTCAGAGTGCAGTTCTCTTTCGAAATTCTTCATTTTTTCATCTATTTTGTCCATTGTTATCCTCTATCATATTGAACATATTAATCATAGTTAATTTAAAGTCTTGTCAGGTAGGGCCTCCCCAGTGGCGCAGCAGTTGAGCGCTGGGTTGCGAAGCTGCCCGCGGCCTCTGTGGCGCTGGTTTGATCCCCGGCTGCTCCCCGGCCACCAGAAGAGGGTCCCAATTGGCGCGCAGACCTCTCCTGCCGCCCGCTGCTCCCCTCAGCAGTGTACTTCGGTCCTTCTGCCTGCTCTGCTCCCCGCTCTGGCTCTGGTGAATTCTCTCACCCTCCCGCACTTCTGACTGTACCCAGTGCTTGGATGGATAGATAGATAGATAGATAGATAGATAGATAGATAGATAGATAGATAGATAGATAGATATTTAAAAAAAAAAAGATTTTAGTTCCTTATTCCTTCTGCTTCTCCACTTGTCTATTATAGCCAGTAGCAGGCAGTTTTGTTTTGTTTGTTTTTTCCTGTTTTTCCTAATCAGTGATTCTTCCTTGTGTAATTATGTATTTTTTAAAAATCCCAGATAGCAACACTTTGGACTGTGTTTTAGTGAAATATAATGAAATTCTCAGTGAAATTAATTTTTCTTCTGAACACTTTTTCTAATTTTCTGCCATCAATTGAAACTCAGTTTTGGTGTTTTGAGATATTAACAGTATTTTCTTAAATATTATCAGTGGTCAGTGAATAATTTAAAATTTTGTGCAGCATTTTGTATATTTGTTCATATACCTTTTTCAACATTCACAAAGTAGAGTCACCTAAAAAAATTAACAAGACTAGCCTAGGTCATAAACTTTTGATGAGATTGTATTTAAACACACCTTATTTAAGATTAGTACTTGCAAGTTACCACTAAGAGGGTGATTTTTACACACAAATTGTTTGTTGTTTAGCTACCGTTGTCTAAAAACATCACTTTTAACAAACTATTAAACGGATTATTCTGTTGATGGTGGGTATTTTAGTTTTTCTGGGTTATATAAAAGTTAAACTCACTAAACATTTTTAAAAGGAAACTAAGTACAGAAGGGAATTTGGTTAAAAATCCTTTTGTGGACTGATGATATTCTAGTTTATCTTTTTGGTGAATCCAGATTTTCATGTATCATAATACTAAGATATTTAATTTTCTGCATATCATTGCTATGAAATATTTATATTAATCTAGAACAGAGGTGAATCAAGTGATTTTCTCATAAAATAATACATTTAAAATTTTATATGGTTTCCCTCTAAAGAGTTATAACAACGAACATTTTTGTTTCACTTATTTTAACAATTTGAATTTGTACAAATGTCAAGAGATAAGTAGAGTTCTTATTTGAAAATTACTTAAGTTTAAGAAATAAGATTATGAATACATTTGAAACATTATTCCAGTTAAAGATTAATAAATGCAAAAAAAGATTAATAAATGCATTATAAATTTAGGAGCTTAAAACTAAAACTTGTTTTAAATAAGAAATTGAACTCTTGAAATTATATTTTGATATTCTGTGATGTTATAATGATTCTCATTCAAATAAGTTTTAATTTGTAAGTTAAAGTAACAGAATTTTTATAAGTACTTATTAATGAGACATTCTATTTATACATTTTGTTAACATAGCTTGGCATTTTATGTTTTAAAGACCGACTGGAATGCTATTTCGTTGGGAAAAGTTCAGACAAATTTTGTTGCAGCTTCCACATAACATTTTTTCCTTGGCTCTAAGTTCTTTATAGTCCATGAAATTTGCATTGATTTCATTAGCAACTTCTAGAAAATCACTTCTCTGAAAAACCACATTTTTAAACAGTTGATTGTAAATAAGTGAATCATTGGTAATGAGTATACTATTAAGTAATAGTGGTAATTAAGTAGGGGAGTAATACATTCAAGATTTTCTAAATGATTTCTTGCTAACTTGAAAGGCTTATTTATAGCTAATGGCACATAATTTGTTTATAGAGAATAATAATTTATTCCTTAGAAAGTTAGGCTATTTAGAGCAATTTATAAAGATGGTTCATAATAAGCCAAATTTGAATTTTTGTGAAACCCTAATTTTTAATTGTGGTAACTTACTATTTCTAGGTGTCTCATTTGTATTTTACTAGTGTAACATTATATAAGCGTTGTCATTGGAAGATGATAGGAGTACCCAGTATGTCATACCTAATATTAATTGTTATTAATCAAAGTTTTAATTAACTATTTTGTGTAATATCCAGACCATTTTAACTTCTTTTGCATTTTGCATGTATTGGCTTATTTCCACAGTTCTACCAAAAATTTCAAAAGAGCCAAAAGCAATAGAAATAGAAGACAAAGTTTCTATCCTGTTGCTACTACTAACTTGTTACTCAGATCTATTTCATACATTTTATTTAATAAGGGAAATGATGTTTTTGAATCCATTATGTTTTACTTTAACATTGCTGAATGACTATATTAGAGCTAGTTCACAAATGAGAAAAATAGCAAGGTGAAATGAAGAAATGTCTAGAAAAAGGAAATTAAAGTGAGCTCTGTGATAAGGGTAATAGATAGAAGCCCAGATACTTTGGAGTCATCTTCTTCTAGACTAGCTTTATCACATGATGTTAATTCTCATAAAAGGATAAGAATCATCGCTAAAATCTATGTTCCTCTTGTACAGGAGTGAGAAGTCATAAGTAAAGCACCACTAACCTGTCCTCTCACCCCCAGGGTGTGAGCCCTGAAAAGGATTAAGGACACTGTGGGGAAGCTTACACTGAAGCCTGCATTGCCCTTTCCCCTGTTCTTTCTGTTAAATAGAAGATTTTTAGTTCCCATGACTATCAATCTGGTGCTTTTTACAAACACGAAATTCTTTTAAGAAAATTAAGATGACTTATTTTAGAAATCCACTAGTCTAGAATGCTGAAAGATGATGTTTTGTTACTATTTCATGTCAACAGACCCTATATATACTATTCTTTTCTGATGCATATTGGTTTAATTTATGTTGAATTTCTTGGTCAGTATAAGATTTTAAAATTAAGAACAGGTTTTTATAAGCTTATGTTTGCTTGCCCAATAGTAATTACAGAGTTTGGCATTGTTGAATCATGCTTTTCATTATAAATAGCTATCTGACAATCTTGTGGACATAAACTTTTAATTTTTATTTTAACTAATTATAAGGTGCTTTCATTTTGTGTTTAAAGACTTTTGAATTGCTTTTTTAAATGCTTAAGTGTCATATATTTTGTCTGTATCAAATTGGTATTGTGTTTTAACTTAGAAATATATTTTGATTTTGTTAAATAAAAATAATTACAGAGTATTAAACATCCTTAGTAGTTAAGGCTTTTTTCTTCCATTTAATTTGAGCTTTTGTTGTTACTAACAAATAATTTGTTGCACAGTTCTCTCTCTCTGTCTCCCTCTCTCTTTCCCTCTCTCTCTCTCTCTCTCTCTAAATGACTGCTAGAATCTATATTCTTGTCACCTTAGTGTGCTAGAAATGTTCCACTCAGATCAAGGGTTCCATTCTGGTTTTGTATGTTCTCACCTGCTCCTCACTGTAAATCATTGAGATGTCAAGTGTAATGATTAATTAAGCTGCACGTGCAAGTGCTTTTTTTCCTTCACCTGTCAAGCAGGATAGAAGTCTTATTGCAAGATTAGAAGGTGCTAATTCACAGCTTTTACTCCAGACTGTCAAGTGTGTAGAAATATTTTATATTTAGATGCTTACTCAGAATATGGCATACCAGGGTTTGTTTGATTTAGAATTCTTAAATATTGTAAGATACAATTATTTTAACAAACCCTATCATTAAACTCCTAATTAGAGGCAATGAATAAATTCAGAATTCCTACATGTTTTAGAACTAAGGTTCGTACTTTGTAATTATTTGTTATTCAAATACTGGTAGTTGATTTACGTTAAAGTCTTAGTTTTAAGTTTCTCAGTTGTGTGTATATATAAATACACATATATATGATGTGTATACATATATACTGTGCGTATATATAGATTATATCACATACACTATGACCCCCATTTATAAGGATATCCTCATTATAATATAGCATGGCCTTAAATTTGTGATGAACTAACAGTGGTGGTAACTACACTTTTTTCTTTGGATAATAAATATTTGTAGCATGTAATGTTAAGCTTTTAATTTTTGTACACTGACATAAAACAACAGACTTGGAAAGCTTGTTCTCCCCACCCTAGGTCTTTCATCCCACCCTCCTCCCTTTTAAACCATCAGTAAAAGTAAAACCTCAAATTGTATAGTAATCTTAATCTATTATTAAAAGGTCCTAGAAAGGAAGATTACAAGGTAGATTCAGGTTTTGAATCGGTTTTGCCATTGGTTTAGCAGCGGGTGGGCAGGCAGATGCCTGCTCAGAGTAGAACCTATTGCCATTTTTCACCATTGATAGAGTAGCCTTTCAGAGTCAATGAGCTCTGTCAATGTGAGCTTGTCAAGGCTACAACTTCATAGACCTGAGAGGCGGTTTGAGAGGTCAGCCCTTTTCAGGTTCGCTGTGATGCAAATGAACTTTAATGCTTAAACAACTATTGGAATTTTTATGTCTGCTCCTTGTTCTTTTTTCTTCACAAAGTCATTGACGAGACATTCAGTGCTTTTTAAATTGGAAGTTGCATTGTGCTAAAGACCTAGTACAGATTTACGGAGGGCTGAAAGCAGTTAGATCATGTTCTTTTCATGGTGCGATTAGAATCAAATCGATTTCCCTACAGCCTTCAGCATTCAGATGGCAATTTTAACAAAGCTTGGGGGCTAGACAAGGGACAAAACGACTGAACTGAATGTTAATTACACTCTGCAGCCTTATTTTCTTTTGATTTGGGGCTGACTGGCAACTAAATTAACAAAAAGTGTGACCATAACTGCTGCCCTATTTTCATTTAAAAGGAGAGCTGCCTCTAAAAGGCTATCTTTACAAAGAAACAAGTGAGGTCTGCTGATCATTGTTAACAAGGGCACTTTTTTCTTTAAAATTCTTGCCAAAAAACTGTTGAAAAAGTAATGTAATAAATTAGTCATTGGCGTATTATTATCCTGAGCGCTAGTTGATTTCCTGATTTTTATGGCATAAACTTGGAAAATGTAAGGCAGTCGAAGTAACTCATTGGTCGTTATGAATTGTAATCGTCACTTTTGTAGCTGTGATGTGTCTTTACCATGTTCAACTTGCTATAAAAGGTAACATGATAACTAGATTACAGCAGATAAGTTAAATAAATACTAACATTAAACTGTCTCAAGCCAACTTGATTCTGTGACAATTCTTGATTCTTGCTTGACATGGACATTTTCATATTTGATTATTACTTATTTAGTTGTACCACATTAATAACACTAGATGTTTTTTCTCTTGCCTTGTAAGGAAACTGCAGCTGCACCAAGTTGCATTTGACTCTGTGGCAACACTGTCCTTTTTGCACCTGCAGCTGAGTCAGTCTCATCCTAACACCTGGCATCATGAATTATCCTCTCCTTTATTCATACTTCCAAGCAAGAAGCATTTTATACTGGATATTATATACTGCAATAATCAAGTGATCTTAATGTAAAATTCTCAGTTGATTCCTATAACACTAGTGTTAAGAGTTTTATTATATTATCAGATGACAGTTTTTGCTGGGTATTAAATAAAATTTTTCCTCTGTTTAAAAAACTATGAAATAATAAACTTTTAAATTCAGACATTATTTCAGTACAACATAAAAATTTGATGGCTAATTATTTTCATTCAGTTAGTTTTAATTGTTTCCTTTTTGAATTTACTGTCAAAGCCTCTTGTCTTTTGTTAACTAATATTTAAATGATTTTTGTTTAACAATATATACTAAGGAATTTTTACTACTATAAAGTATTATAAACTTTTTGGAAAGAATGAGGATTTAACTATGTATCATTTGGTAGATAACATTAGCTTTTTAGCCTATGGTAGTTTGAAAATCAAATGTTGGTAAATTTGAAACAGAAAAATATACATATGCTAAAAAACAACCATATCTTTATTATAAAAAGAATACTGTTGCTGTTCAGGTTATTATGTACATGGTGCTTGAATGTTGGCAGTGTCATACTCCACCCTATACAAAGTCACTGTCTTACACTGTTTTCCTTTTCACACAAAAAGCAGCTGCAAAACAAAGTTTTTCTAAAACCGGTCAAGAGTAAACTTTTTTCTCATTTGTCTTCTAGACACGAAGATCGATTGAGAAGTTATTAGAATGGGAAAACAATAGGTTATACCACAAGGTGAGTACCACAGGGAGCAGCTTCGTACTGTTGGGGCCTGAATTGCACAGTATGGAAACAGATGCTTTTGTTGAACGAAAAATATGAAAGGTGGACAAATGGGTTAGTCTGTGTACTGCAATAAAATAGAGCTCATTTTTCTTCTTTTACTCTCCTATGTGTCTAGCTGTGCTTGCACTGGAGACTGAGCAAAAGGAAATGTGAAACGAATAACATGATGGAATATGTAAGTTAAAGGGCTGTTTTGTGAGTTTCTCTATTAAATGATCATTTATTTTGCTTCTGATCTTATTCTTTTCATGATTATTAATCAGCAAAGGTGTCAGGAGCTTAATCTCCTGAGCGCAAGGATTTTCTACGGTTCACAGATGCATGGTTTCATGTGCAGGACTGATTTATAAAGTTATGAATGACTTGAAAACAAGGCTTCACTGTGTTCTGAAAAATAATAAATTAATTGCCAAGATAAAATAGCCTGAACATGTGTTGATGGAGTGTGAAATTTTAGATGCTGTATAAAGAATAATCACAACTTTGGTTACGCAGCAAGTCAGATATGGCTTTTTTATATAATGCTAATCAAGTTTCCAAGTATGGAAGAAAACCTTTCAGCCAAGCCGTTCGAGCTTAAGAAACCTTTAGCCTTTATAGATTTTAACTGCCCATCTCAGTAGACTTTAAAGAATCTTTCGAAGTGTTTTTAGAATATTGTTTTGTAAAGATTATCTTTCAAAGTGGGGAAGAAGTTGCTCATTCTGTTTATCCTTTAAAAGATGTCAAAATTGGCATATGTATGCAATAAATTTAGAACTTATTCAATATGGGACTTAATTTATTCTTTGATTTACTTCAACAATTTCTCTCCTTTTGAAAATTTCAGAATACCGTAGAAAACTAAGAATTTTATTCTGTCTTGAGCTTGGGTGTTTTGTTTTCAGTACACCAAGGTTAATACATTAGAAGAAAAACTAAAGTCATAGCCTTTGTGAAGTACATGGCACATCAGTTCTGATGATTTTTTTCCTATTCTTTGAAACAATATAGCCATCATACATAGTATATGTGTGTGTGTGTATAAAAGATTGATTAAAACAGTGCTTAAATAGTTGGAAATTATCATAAAATCATTTTTCTCTTTAGCATTCCCTTTCTTTCATTATCATACAGTCAAATCCCATTTCTAGCCTTGAACATAAAAGACATTTTTAAAATGTCTTTTTTTCCCCCAGAGAATAGCTCTATTCAGTGAACCAAATGTAGATTTTATCATTATCTATTATATCTTCAAACATGTTAATTTATGATGATGAGAAAGACACTTGATACTTCTTTATAATAAAAAAGCACATTCAAATAACTTGTTTTTACATTGACCTATGAAAATGCTAGTCTTCTGTTTTCATCTTAGATGATAAGAAAGTTTATTTTGGAGGGAGGGATAAATATGTTGGAGATTTACAAGATTTTGTTAAAAAGTATCTGCTATATTTATAAAAACACCAAATTTAAAACTGCAACTTGAAATTTTTTTTTGCACATTTTTAGATTCACTTTGGTAAGGAAAACATAGAAGTTATTCCCAGTGTTGTTTCAGGTAGCGCTATATGAATGCCATTCATTCATAAACTAAACTTATTATATTCCATGTTTATTTTTATGACATTCCCTTATTAGCTAAAAATAAAATAATGTACTAGACTTTCAGAACTTTCTGAGGAAGGTACTTTGAAAAGTTTAGTTTATCATGAAATATTAGATAGTTGAACACTTCTAGAGCTATTATTTTTCATACCATCATAAAAGATTTCCTGAAGAGTAGTAAAAAAAAATTTTAAATTGCTTTCAAAAGTATTTTTTCTGAATTTTCTCAGTGTATATATTTGTGATAGTTGAATGAGGGAAAAATATAATTTCAAAACTTCCTAACAATTTATACAAAAAATTAAGATAACAAGTAATGCAAGAAGACAGGAGTGCTTTCTTAGCTGATGCATTGAACTTTTCTGAACTTACAGAAATTTCATTTGTTAAAGAAAAATATTTTCTTGATTATATTTTGAATATCAGGCAATCTACAAAACTACCAACTTGATGACAACTTTTATTCAAATATGGTGTAACAGTTTGATTTAGAAGAAATGAGACTAGCAGCCACTTTCTATGTGTGGCTACTGTAGAAAATAGTATGTGTAGGATATATTTATAAAAACATAATGATTCAGATATAGTCAAAGATAATATAATTTTGCATTATGTAGTATATACTATAAAATGTGTAGGTATTAAACAAAATTGTAAGGACTGCTTAATTGAGGACTTATTTGAAATAAAGAAGAGTTTATTGAATGTGGATTTGCATTCAATCATCATTAGACATTTAGTCATCAGATTTTAGAGCTGCAAAGCATCTTGCTATCTTGTTCAGTCCCTTTATTTTATATATGAAGAAACTGAAGAAAATTGGGGTACAATTCAAAGAAATGAAATAGAAAGCTGGTGAATAGTTCATTGGTAAATAACAACCCAGCAGAATGGAGAGCTGAAGAGTGAAAATGAAAGTTCGTGGCCTAGCCAGAGAAACATAGAAAAGTGTTCACACTTGGAGGTTACATTAAGACACAGTTTCTAAAAGAATGAATGATTCACCAAACATGGAAACCTATTCAAATAATTTTTTTATTTAGCATCTGTTCCATATAGAGTTGGATCAAAGTAAAGACGTGATTATAATGTAAGACAGTTCAAATTGGGAATAAAAATGAACTTTGGTCAACTTTTGTATTTCTGTGTTACTTTTGTTTTTGTTGATCTCCTTTTAGTTGATCTCCCTATTAAAAAGTCCTTTGGAACAGATTTTTAACTTGAATTTTGCTAGTTAAGAAGAAAAGGGCTTAAAAAAAATTAAGACAAAGGACCAAAACTCTTTATCTAAAAAGAGCACATATCCTGATACAGTAAAATGAGAGCTAATCTAGAACATAAGGACCCATGAAATTGGGTTAGATAAAAGGGAGGAAGCCTGAAGAAATAAAAATCAGGTCAGCTGCAACCTCATAGTGCTGTAGAAAGGGAAAGGCTTTGGAGTTAATACTGTCTTTTGTTCAAATACTGACAACACAGTCCATGGTGGTAAAGTTCTCAGATCATCAGTTTCCTCATGTATAAAATGAGGATGCTGATACTTATCAAAGAAAAATTGTTGAAATCAAATGGATCTCTATTATGAAGTGCCTGGTATGTGGTTAGATCTCAGTAAATACTAGCTAGTTTCCTTTCCTCATTCACTCACGTGCATTTTCCTTTGATATGTCAAAGGTACTACCAAATTGTTATAAATGTTGGAATATAACTGAAGTTTTGTTAAGATAAAATTCTATTGAAATCTTTTTAAAACCTTTTTTTTCCCTCCTACAGGTCATCCTCATAGAATTTTTACCAAAGACACCGATTTTTCGACCAGATTAGCATTTACTTTATTTATAGAGACTTTCCAAGTATGTTGTCTTTCCAATGGTGCCTTGCTTGGTGCTCTCCTGGTGGTGACATAACATTGGTTCTACAGAATTGTGTGGTTTTTTTTCCCCCTGGTTTTTTTTTTTTTTTTTTTTTTTTAAATAACCGCATGTTCTAAGTGTGCATTTTTGTCAAACTTTGCAACAGTTATTTCATACAGATGTTTAGTACTTAAGTTATTGTGCTTGTTTCTGCTATGTATTCTGATTTTCAAGGAGTACTTTTTTGTATTATCAAAAAAAATACATTTGAACTTAGCATAAAAAGTGGCCAGCCTTTTTTATTTTATCACCAAGGAACACACAGCCCTTTATTTATTAATTCCTTAACACAGAAAAACACCTTTGTAAGCCTCTACTTATCTATTCTAGTAAGCACACTCTTTGTATTATTTTTCTTTTTAAATTTAACATAGTCATTACTTTTAATATAGTAAGATTTCTTTAATAGCTTTTTGGAACTTAACATATCCTTTCTCATACAGTTCTAATGCTCTGTTTACAGCAGAATATCTGTAACATTAGAAAGACCTATCAAAAAGTTTTGCAAGTGTTTCTGTCTTCAAAGGTAATAAGGCAGGATTAAATTATTTTTCTTAGAATAGGCAAAACAATGAATAGTATGCATGCATCTAATGGTAACTAGAGCTCAGGTTCACAAAATATAGTAGCATCCCAATCTGTATATTTTTGATCGAGATGATATTAATGATGGCCTTACTTGGGTTATTTTTTATTGTTTATCAAATCTTATATACAATAGTATGGAAATAATTCTTTAAAAAAATTCTAAGTATTTCTCCCAGTCTAACACAATTATAGAATGGATATGTTTCTGAAAAGTTTTTGAAAGAAAGCAAAAGTTCCAGAATGAAAGATAATGGTGTTTATTACCCCATTGATATTTAGAACTTTATTATTAAAAAGTGGAGGGCATATTTAGTACTGTTTTTATCTACTTTTGCTTTCAGCCCAGTTATGTATACTTTTTTTTGATTGGGAATGTGACACATAAGTAAGTCAGCTCAGCTCGTTCTTTTAAATATATACAGACATACCCCTCCTCTTTTTGGTTGTATATTTCTCCCTGCATTTTAAAACTTTACAAATTTCTGAATGGCCCAATGTGTAAATTTTTGTTTTTATAAACAAATGATAGAAATTTCAATGTCTGTCAAGAGCTTGTTCCATACAACTGTGGTATCGAGCAATAATGTGAATAACTTTTGAAAATTATATAAACTATGCTTACTAATTTGTATTAAGAATTGGTACCACTATATAACACCTTTTTTCCCTTGTATTAAATTCTTTTAAATTCCAGCTTCATTAATTTATATACCTGTGTTTTAAAAAAGTATTTCTTTGTACTTCTCTTAAGTACTGTAATTCTTATATAAATTTGAATGGTTGAATGCCAGTATCTGATATACTATAATGGACATTAGGAACTATCTTAAAAACTAGGGTTTTTTTTTTTTTTTTTGGTCTGAGAATTGTTTTTCGTTGTCCCGCTAAAATACACGACAGCTTCTGTTTGTAAAACACTTTTCCCTGATGAACTCAACATACAAAGAATTCAAACACTTTCTCACTTTACTTCCCTTGTATCTAGGGTGCAACCTACCACCATAAAGTAGCATGATTAAAAGGTAATGCTTTTCACAAACTTTAGTGTTCCTCTGTGGTTTCAGTGTGGAAAATTATTGTACGGAGAATGCTATACTGCCTTAGGATTTAGAAAAAGCAGAAAATATGACTCTGTAGACTCTGCAACGCAGTGTTCCATATCTAAAATTTTGTAAATTTGTAGAACACTTTATAGAAAGAACATTTGATAGGAAGAACTGCACCTGTTTAGCTATAATTTTTTCTATTAGCTGTCTGTAAATTATAATTTAAAAATTACCATGCTGTATTCCCATCAGAATATTTTAACAGTAAGATCAGTTGCATTTTTTATAGTATTAACTATAGGACTTCAGAAGTTTTTTTAATTTTATTGAGAGGTGTATCAGTTACTTAGATTCCCTAAAAATATGCACTCATTTTTCTAATGTATACAGAGAAGTGTGAATGCTTAACATGTGGCATTACCATAAGCCAATTATGCCTTCAGAGGTTAGAGTTCCATGTTTGGATTTTCATCAGCAGCCCTCACTCGGAGCCCTCTGTTTTATCCTTTCTTGAATCATGAATTTCTAAGTGCCCATGTTGATGGGAATAGAAATGTTGGCAGTGCTTATTTTCTGTGCAATTAGCCTAAAGGAAATATTTTTAAATGATGATTTGTCTTCAGCTCCTGTTTTCTGATGTAAAATTTGTGGGACATGAACCACAGATACTTTCAAAACTGGCCCAAAAAAGGTATTATTGGCAGAAAATCATATATAGATCTTTAAATACTGAGTGAATAACTTAGATTTTTCTTTGTACAATACTGGCATTTTACAAGCAGTTCACCATTCCTGTGTAGAAACATTATTTGTGAAAAGAATGTACTTTGCAAACTCTATTATATATTTTTCTTTTCTCTATCATAGTTTAATATCTGGCTTTCTGGGTTAAAATATATTACTTCAATTGGCTTTAGTATTACTGAAGCAACACTTTTTGCTTCTACAGTAGATACTGCTCCTCCCTCACAAGAGGTCACTGTACCTATAGGAAATGATCATTAGATGCTTAATTAAGATTCTTTAATGACTAAAATCAAGAAATATTCATACCTTAAATAATAGTAAGCTATGATTTCCTTTTCTTACTACAAAACTAGTTTTTTAATTGAATCATTTTTTGTAGGAGCTCCTGATCGCTTCTTTATATTAGTACACACAGACATGGGTAGAATAGAACATTCCATATCAATCTTTTGGTATTAAAGAGAGATGTTAATACTAACATGTGTAATTGGACCCATAGTTGCATGAGTTCAAGCTACAGTAGTTGTATATAACATTCAGTGCATAGACTGTTTCAACATTTATGGTATTCTACTTCACAATGACAACCTTTAGCTGCATGCCTAATGTTTCATTGTAAATATTTGCTTTGGCTCGATTGTTGTTCAGTAGTACTAAATCAAAAGTACAGTGTGTTTAAAACTGTCTTTGCCTCCATTCTGGCACTTAGTCCTCAACCTTCTTTCTTTTGACTTCTACTCAATCACTATGGGTCCTTTTGCTGCTGCTCTCTTGATGTCCAGACTTTTCACCAAGGCATGGACATAGTTCAGAATTGCCTTTCTGTCTTCCTTCCCCAAAGCTCTTAGTAAAGTGTTAATTCTTTTGCATTCTTAGCTAGGTGTTTAGATCAATCAAAGTGATTGGCTGCAAGGTGATACTTGCGTTTTAAATAGAGTTTCTTAACCTAAATTTCCAGTTGATGCAGTGTTATGATTGGTGTTTTCCTTTTCAACAGACCCTACCAGTCCAGCCTTTCTAGGGAGGTAGGAACAGGATGGTTCCGTGAGAGGCTTCTCAAACCACCATTTCTGAAGAAAGTTGATTTGTAGGTAGTATTAGGGTGGAAAGAATAGACTCAAGGCCAGTCCTACACCAAACTATTAATTATCCCATCATAGTTTGTGTTTTAATACCCTTCTCAAAAGGAAATAAAGTGACTTAATTTTCCATGGATATAATAGCAACTTTTTATATTGTTTTCAGGAACACACCTTTTATATAAGTTGAGATTTAAAGATTTGTCTTTAAATCTTGAGTTATTTATCTTGTTCAGTATTTTTACAAAGATTTTTAGATAGTAATTTTAGAGAAGCCTAAATATTGTTTATATTATTGGTCATAATTCAGGATACTTGTTTTTGTAATAGGGAGCAATAAGCCCCCACCCCACGATAAATTAAACTAACAGAGGTTGTTTGTAGCCTTAATAGAGAATACTGAAAACAGCCAGAATGTTAATCCTAAATGAATTTTGAATTTATTTCTGATGTTCTCCAAAATCATCGTTACTTGGCATCTTTGCTTTTATTTATATTTTCACAAATATACTATGACTACCTCATGTTTTCAATCATTTATTTTGCTGTTATTTATCATGTACTATATAAAAGTAAGTAGATATATGTTTAATAGAAATTATTGAGTAGGTTTTTTTTTTTTACTTACCATGTCAGCAGAGTTATTGTCAAATTTCACATTTAAAGAGAGTGAGTACTTCCTATATGCAATTGCAGTACTACTTTGTGTATTTAAAAATCAGGTAAATATTAAATATAATACTTGAGGAAGATTTCTAATAAGACCTTTTAAAATTTAGCTACATTTCAAATACGTCAGCAAAATCATGCCTTTTTTTCTTTTTAATATTTCTCCTACTTTATATACATGGTGCTCTGAATTTGAGAGTTGACTGCTTTTTTTCCTTTATGAAAAATAGTATATTGCTTTCCTAGCAATATGAAAGAATGTGAAAGAAACATTTCAATAAACTAACCTTACCAGACATTCCTAATTTGGTAAATAAGGTAGCAATTCTTTTTTTTTTTTTAGGAAACATAATAAAATAACTTTCCAACTTAAACAAGTAATGGATCAGTGTTTTGTCTACTCTCCTTTGTTGGATCACAACGTACCCCTGAGCTGCAGATTTTTCTCTTCTGTTACTCTACTGGTTCTTAATTTAGCAAAACTGGTTCCAAATCTCTTCTGACATAAATATTGTATACATTTAAAATATTTTAGAAGGGAAAAAGTATCGGATTTCTTCAAGAAACCTTTTGTACTGAATAAAAGACCTCTTCCTTTTCTAGTAGCAGCTTATTTAATAAGGCAATGACAGCAATCTCATTGCATGGCCATGATGTCTTCATACGCAGGAATTTGTTTTAAGCCTTTTAAAGTCTCTATTTCTAGTCACGTTTGTTGGAGCTAATGACATTTTGTCCTTTTGTCCTCTTAGAATAGTTAAGCATTGTGAAACTGTGGATGCAAAGGAGACATGATTGGAAAGCAATATGCTGAAAATCGACTGGCTGAGAGAAATAACTGCATTGTTATCCTGCACTTTGTTTTACAAGGGGGATGTTATGCAATGGCCAGGAATTACATACAGCTTTATGCTTCCTTTTATACATTCTTTATGTGTTGCAATGGAATTTTTTTTTTAAAAAAGAGAAATACTGTCACAATTTTCTCTGCTATCATGTCCCTTTGAGAAGATAGTGGAAGGCCACCTTGAATAAAATATTCTTTTTATCTTTTATAATTTGTGTGACAATTAAGTAATTAAATATAATAAATGAAAGGATTTAGGGATTTGTTCCTATGTGCTTAATGATCATGGAATGGTTTTCAAACAAAGTAACTCATCAGAAATTTCTAATGGGTGAGCAACTGTGGATCTCAGTTGAGAGTCCCTGTTGCCCTTTTAAGTAAATCTATTCAGGTAAGTTTAATAACATTTTTTAAAAATGAAGATAATTCTGGTAAAACAATTGAATTATGAAAGTAATTTTTATTTTTTATTAAGAAAACCATTACTAGGCAGACATGGTCCTTTTTTTTTTTTTAAACAATTATTCCTTTATTGTAAGATTGTTATTTTGTGTAGAACTGGGGTGTAGGCCAGAGATGCAGGGGATAAGAAGATTTACCAGAGACAGAGTGGGGAGCAGAAAAGGCAGATTACTGAATGAGGGGAGCAGCAGGGGAGACAGGAGAGGTCTGCTGCACCATGTGGGTTAGCTCCCTGGCTGGGAATGGAGCTCAGGCTGCAGTGGCTGCCAATAGCTTGAAAGTGCTGAGACTTTAACCCCTAGGCCACCAGGGAGGCCTCAGACATGGTCCATTTTTGTTAAAGTGAGATTTGTATTTGGTTAGATAAAATTTTGTGCACTTTATAATTGTGAAGAAATACATAAAAGGGTTACAGTTCAAGTGAGTTGGTTTGGGGCTATGTCGGTTGCAGTATAGTTTTTATTGACAGGACTTTTTTAGTAAATAAATGGAGACCTAATTTGAGCTAGGAGATTTTTTTTAAAACTTTTTAAATTTTTTGCTTGCTTGCTTTGGCTAGTTAAATTTTTATTGCTTTTAAGTGACTGTGCTTTAACACATAATTAATTCCATGCTCAATACTAAATGCGGACTAACTCACTTAATTTGGTCTTTAAAGATTCTAATATATTGAATAAAAATTTAAGTCACATTGGGTAAAATTGAAAAGGGTAGTCTAGAACTTGGAGTTCAAATCACTTTAAAAAAAATTAACCAAGCCTAGTGTTTGTTGAAATAACCACAAA
Organism: Talpa europaea; assembly: GCF_964194135.1. Classification (NCBI taxonomy): domain Eukaryota; kingdom Metazoa; phylum Chordata; class Mammalia; order Eulipotyphla; family Talpidae; genus Talpa; species Talpa europaea. The sequence goes on from NC_140071.1 coordinate 114,278,678, forward strand.
TGAACACAAACACCACACATACACATCACATTTCTCCTATAGATAGAACCTGCACAAATATCTGGGAATAAAATAATTTACTGTGAAGATGAATTTAGGAACTATGCGATAAACTTAATTGCATTCATGAACTTGTAATATAGTTGTAAAATGGAATAGGGGGAAAAAAAACACATTTTTTCCACCAAAGATCTGAAGTTGCCCCTAAAATTTTAAAGCCAATGTGGTTTTTAGAGCTCTCAATCTTATTTAGGGTTAGCTTTGGTGTTGATGTGGAGGAAGAAATAGTGTTAATCATTAATTATCTGTTACACTGTATCAAATGACTTTGTAATACAAATTTCATTTTTCAATTTACTCAGTTGACCCAAACACTAGTGTAAAACTTTGAAAATGGTTCTGTATATCGGGGGTGGGGGGAGGGAATAATTCTAAGAGAAAATAATTGTGACTCAGTTTACTAAAAACACCTCTGTGTTTGAAAAGGAAAAGGAAATTGTGTGCAAGTCAGTAAAAATGTTTTATTTCCATTACCTGGATTGTTTCAGTTCAAATGCAAAAAAATGACAATTGATTCTATTTGAAACATTTAAAAACTAAGGGGAAATTCATATGTGGATTGTTTCTATTTTCTTGAATCAATATGTTAGTTTTAAAAGAACTGATGCCTTCTATTGTGAATTTTTTTCTTTTTTCATCCTGACAAAAATGTGAGTTCTCAGATGTCTGTCAAGTTTTCTTTTTTACAAATGGAGAAATAAGCAAAAATACCATTACTGCTTGCGGTGGTTACTATCTCAGAATCTATCACAGAAAATCGAAAAGATCGTCTAACCTTTTGTACCTATAGTCTTAGATATTGTTAGATAGCCATTCAATTTTCTTTGCATTGTGTGTGAGATGAATATTTCTGGAGACTTTTGTTTGCTTTACTAAAGAAATCAACGAAGAGAAAAAAACCCTCAAAAAACAAAACAAACAAAAAACACCCTGTAACTCATGTGAAGCATGCAGGGTGTTGTAATTTCACGTTGCAAAGCGGTGTGATACAATGTTGCTGAGCCAAAAGCACACGATAGATTTAATGTAGCCAATTGTGTACTTTTGAAAAAAAGAGTAACTGTTCCCTGTGAGTTAATTTTGGATTTTTTCAAAATCTCTCTTTTAGGCTTTGTGCTGGATTCTTCCAGACAAATGCGTATTCCATGTGGGCCACTGTTCTGCTAAATGCTCTCAGTTCTCCTTTTGCAATCAAGATTATGTTGCTAAGGAGATTTTGCTTTTATTGGTGCCATTGATTTGTGTTAATACGTTTTGAATACCTCTCCGTATTCTTCCGTAGACAAGGCCAAAAGAAAAACTTCCCCGAGTTTCCCAATTTACATTACAAATGGAGCGGTGGTGTAATGAAGCCGATATAAAGTGGGCAGTTGAAAGGGAACTAAAGAAGGGCACTCAAGTGAGAAATGAAGAAATGTGCCGAGTGTAGTCTGTGGGCTGCCTTCGGTCCAGCTGCAGGAACTGGCTCTGGCCAGAGGTAGAGTGAGTGAGCACCTCCCTCGACAAAGACCACCCACTTTTTGGAGCCCAGACTGGCACACCATAGAGTACCTCGTTCCCTAATATAATATAGGGCGATTAAAAAAGTGGAAAAACTCTTCTAAGGTGGCCAAGAATTGGCTTTGTATCACCCCTTAAATCTCTTTTAAATTCTTCCTAGAGTATGACCGAGGCTATAATTTCTGTCTTATAATCTTAAGTTGCTTCAAAGGAAATCCTATGGATAAAGAAATTCTTCTGATTCTCTTCCCAAATGTCCAGTTAGTGGAAGGAGAATCCAGCTAGATATGTCCTGAACCAGTGAAATTGTTTGCTTAGGTTGCCATGCGAAGGTGCTAAAGAACAGCTTTGTTGCGCTCTTATGACTTTGGGGCTCATATTAACAGCCTCTGTTAACATACTGTTTTATAATAAAAGTACAAATACTATACTGATAAAACTTAAGGAATTTTAGACATTTGAAGTTAGAAATGCCAAATAATATATGGAAGGAAAATTGCTATCTAAGTCTGAGGAAATGAAAATTGATCACAAAGGAAGCACCTAAAGTATTAAAAAGAACAAGCCTGCCTCATTTGCGGATGAAAAATGACTTTCTATCAAAACAATGTATTTATTAAATTATCGAAATAATTTATCAACTATTCTTCAGCAAAATGTCTAAATTATCAGTTCTTTAATAATGAATAGGCAAGAAGCATAAATTGCAGAGGTATTCAACTACCAATGGGATATATGACAGTAACAAAACATCTGAACAGGAAATTCCTCATTTTTATATATTTACTGTCTTTTCATTGGAGATTTTTCCCCAAGGATGCCTGTCACCTACTGTGCTTCATGGATAAAATTTCAATTTGCACACTAAATGGGATACCAATTTTTGTCTTGTATCTCCAAGCCTTAGTTTCCTTGTACTTCTGGTTTTCTGCAATATTTTTTAACTTTTAAAATTATACCTTCAAGGCTAAAATTGAAAAAAAAAATAAGGGTTTGTTTATATTTTAAGCCTGGTATTTCAAGAATTCATTTGTCAATGGTTTCTATATTAATAATACCATTCTTGGTCCTCCGTGGTGGCGCAGTGGGTTGAGCATCACGCTGTGAAGCTGTCTGCAGACTCTGCAGCGCAGGTTCAATTTCCTGCCAGCTGGGGAGAAACCCACATGGCGCGGCAGACCTCTCCTGCCTTGCCCTCTGCTCCCCTCAACAGTGTCTTCGGTCTGTCTGCCTGTTCTGCTCCCCACTCTGTCTCTGGTGAATTCTCTACCCTCTGGTGCCTTTGATTGTACCCCAGTTCTTGTATAAATAAATCTTTAAAAAATAATAATAATACCATTCTTCCATGGGTGTGATCCAGAAGAATTCCATGAATGAGAAAAATCAGCTAAGAATTACTTATAGATGAAACATAGTGAAAAATACACAAGAGGTTTGCTTTTTTATTCAAGTTGAATTGATCTATTGAAACTGACCTTTAAATTACTTTAAACTTTAAAATTCTTATACTTGGAAAGCCTGAAGAGGTAGGCAAACCTGTTCTTAACATAAAACATGCAACAAAAACCCTCATGAAAGTATTTTCCGAAGATATTGAACACTTCCGTAATACTTACCAAGTATTCTAATATTTATGAATTCTTAAAAGCCAACTTTTCATAGTCTTGGTAACAAACTACTTTACTTGCGGGATAGTAATTTTGTGAAAGAATAGAAGTGTTTGAAATCAACCACTGTGCCCTGATTGACCAATATTTTATAATACACTGTTTAGAGCAAAGATGAGTTGAGTCAGCTATAAATAAATGCATGCCATGTTTTAAAATACAATTGAAATCATCAATAATTAAGCTATACTAAAAAAAGGAGAACTTTGAAGAAATTGTGTGTAGGAAAACACTTTTCCAATTCTCACATTACTGGGTCTTGCTCTTTAGACATGGCCCACACCCACCACTTAAAAGGTGGAATCTCAGAGCTGGAAGAAATCCAAGAGATGGCCAATGGGAATATACATTAGAAATAAATACAGAGGGTTTTGTTTTTTCAGTTATTCATGGCTGTACCTCACCCACCCCTGCCCCTCACTGGAATTGGGAGGAGAGTGAAAGAGGACAAATTCTGAAAAATTTTCCCAAGTGTAGCATCTCCCTTTCCATTCTAACCTTATAATGACCTGGGCAGTCTGTTACTTATATAAACTCAGGACTAACCCCCCTGGCATATGACATCTAACTCACAGACACGTGTATTTTGCTGCAATAAGTACTATAAATAGAATCTTTTTTGCAAACTGATTTAAAAAATTCCTAAAAGTGATCATTTGAGGGCCTTCCTGGTGGCGCCAGGTGGTTGAGCGCTGCACCATGAAGCTGTCCGCAGCCTCTGCAGCACAGGTTTGATCCCAAGCAGACGGGGAGATACCTACATGGCACAGCAGACCTCTCCTGTCTCACCCGCTGTTCCCCTCAACAGTGTATTTCATCAATCTGCCTGTTCTGTTCCCTGCTCTGTCTCTGATGAATCCTCTCACCCTCCCATGCATCTGGCCTGTACCCCGGATCTTATATAAATAAATACATCTTTAAAAATAATTAAACCCCTTGAAAACTCTGCCTTAAAAAAAAAAAAAGTGATCATTTGAAATCCAGAAGGCATTATCAATATTGATTCTCTGTAACTGAAAGAGTATCACCTAGAACACCTAAAGGCAAATTGTTGGACCAAAAATCAAAATTGCTTATCAAGCACTATAAATGATGAAATTTTTGCTCTACTTTCCAACCTGAGAACTGTGACTTAGACATTTAATTATTTATTGCTATTCCGTGTGAAAACATTTAGAATGGCTGGCAGCCTACCAGACTCCGAGTTAAACATTGTACAGCCTGACTAGACTGCTGGGTAGGCAACTTCACATTAGATTAAACACATTCTCCTTATAATGAATAGCTTGGAACCCAAAAACTTGATTTCATTACCAAAAAATGCAAGGGGTGTGTTGTTTTCTAAATTAAAATTATTTTATGTTTTACTGCCACCATTCTGATTGTGATTGTCAAATGTATTTTCTTTGGTGATGGATGAGATGGAAGGGAAGTGAACAATGAGGGACTTTCGGTACTAATAAAATAAAAAAAGAACTCCTACAAGGTTGGATACAATGCAGCCTAGAGATGAACATTCATGAATTTTGTACTGAAAAAATTTACATTTCATTAACATTTTAAATTACAAAGGCAGGTCTACAAATACGGATTTGTGTGTGTGTGTGTGTGTGTGTTCTCATTGCAATTTCCAAGTAAACAGTGAATAATGTAATCCTAACTATATCCTTTTCCCTTACCATTAATTTCCCTTTTTCATTTCAAAGGGTAAGCTAGCTGTAATGTACAGTAACATTAATTTCAGGGAACCTTACTTTATATTATCTATAGAGCTATGTACACGAACTCCATGGATTGTTCTCTTATATAGCAAATACTTTGGGAACAGTGAAGAGAACTATGAGGGTCATTACTCAGCTATGTAGTAAACCAGTTCTCCACAGGCTTGCTATTCTAGCTCTGCATCTGTATGGATAGAAATCAACTGTCTTTGTAATGAGTGACAATATTTTAAATATGTAATAGTTGATAATTAAGATTCACCAGAGAATAGAAGTATTCAACTTCAGTTTGCCATTCTTTAAAAAATGTTATACTGTGGGAAGTTCTGTGAACTCACAAAGAATTTGAAAGGGTTGTAGAGGAAATAGTGGCTGACTAATGTAATGAATTGAAATGTTGGAATCAAGAATTGTGTGCTCAGGGAAACTGTGTCCAGCAAGCTGCCAGTTGAGGGTAATTGGCAAACAGGTATTTGAGAAATGACAGGGAAAGTCCTGCTTTTAGTTATTGGCATCAGTAATGACATTGTGGCCAAAGCCCTTAATTAAAGAAGATATTTTTCTATTCAATTGCAGAAAATTGTAATATCTAAAATTGTTACTACTGACTGAAAGTCTCTTCACCAGAATGTCTCATTTTTGAACTCATTCTTATACAAGTTGAAAATTTAGCAGCTAAAAAAAAGCTTCAGACATTTTTGATAAAACTGGCAGATATATTTTTAAGACTTAGCTTTTAAAATACTTTTATAATTGTACCTTTTATTGAATGCTGTGAACTCAGAAACTTACAGTTTTGGAGTTCTCTTCTTGAAAAAGCAATCTGGGGCTGCCCTATTAACAGTTGAAGAATATAGCCTTTTAATGTTGCGGTATTACTGAACTCTTGGCAGTTATTTTTCTTACATTGTCTCCTTTCAACAGTACGGAGTCCTTAGAATTATGCTTCCAATGCAGTATTATTCTTGAATGCCACCTTTGCAAACATGAATGGGTAAACATGAACAATTTCTTGGTTATTGTCTTGTTTTTCCACTGAAGTACCTTTCAGTCTGTCCATGTTAGAACTTTGACTTACTGGCCAAATTGCATTCTTGGAATGAATTTGTATCAGGATCACAAAGGAAATTCATGAAATCATCCAAAATCAACTGGCAAATAATTAAATAGGAGGATGAAATATAGGAGCTGGCAATATTGACATCTAAATACTTAAATACTGTGTTAAAATTGGATTAAAGTATGCTTTTTTAGTAATATTTAAAATCAGGGTAATAGGGCCTCCCCAGTGGCGCAGTGGTTGAGCGCTGGGTTGCGAAGCTGGCCGCAGTCTCTGCAGCTCCGGTTCGATCCCTGGCCGCCGGTGAGGGTCCCACATGGCGCTCAGACCTCGCCTGCTGCTCTCCTCAGCAGTGTACTTCATCACTCTACCTGTTCTACTCTCCTCTCTGACTCTGGTGAATTCTTTCACCCTCCCTCGCCTCTGACTGTACCCAGTGCTTGTATTAATAAATAAATTTTTAAAAAATAAAATCAAATCGGTAATAAAACAGGATGAAAAATGAAAAACAACTTTTGTTTTTAAATAATTCAAAGTGTTGGCCAGAAAAAGTCACTTGTAGTCCTTTCTTGAAATGACATTTCTGCTTTAGAATTTGAGTTTTATTTTTATGTTTGTTTTGATAAAATGTTTATTTTGCTTTCTTCAGCAACAAAGAGTTTAAGGCTTTGAATTTTTTGAAACTGCTAGATATAATAGTTAAACTTTTAAAACAAATCTTATAGAAATAAAGATGTAAATATAATTCAAACAAGATAGAATTGACTATTACAAGTTAAGTCTATTTACTTACAAAATTGCCTTTTGAATATACTTTCTCAAAAGTAAAAGATGAAAGCAAATTTTAAATATGAACTTTTGTCATTTTAATGCCAATTTACACATGTATTTTTTTTTTACATCAATCTTTTCTTAGTGGTTGAAAAATAGATGATTAGTCATACATCTCCCTCAAACAAAAAGGAATCCAGCTTAGTTTTTTTAAAGATTTATTTATTTATGCATACAAGAACTGGGGTGTAGGCCAGAGGTTTAGGGTGTAGGCCAGAGGTGAATGTGAGAGCATTCACCAGAAACAGAGTGGGTAGCAGAACAGATGGATTGACTGAAATACACTGCTGAGTGTGGCAGCAGGAGAGACTGGCGACGTCTGCTGCACCATGTGGGTCAGCTCCCTGACAGAGGATAGAGGATTGAACTCATGTTGCAGTGGCTGACAACAGCTTGTCAGTGCTGTGTCATAAACCCTTGTACCACCAAGGAGACCCTAGCCTGGTTTTGTAAACTGCCCTGTTGATAAATTTTTCTTTATAGAATTGTTCATTACTATTTATTTATTTATTTATTTATGCATACAACAGCTGGGGTACAGGCCAGAGATGGGGGGGGGGGTGAGAGGATTCACCAGAGACAGAGTGGGGAACAGAACAGACAGACTGACTGAAACACACTGCTGAGGAGAGCAGTGGGCGAGTCAGGAGAGGTCTGCTGCACCATGTGGGTTGTTCCCTGGCCGGCTGGGGATCGAACTGGTGCTGCAGAGGCAGCGGATTAAATCATAGTGTGGTGCTTAACCCCTTGTACCACCAGGGAGGCCTTAAAATATTTATTAAGTGTAGTTACCTGTATATGTCTGTTCCTTGATGTATTGTCAAACCAGCCATGTTGTTTTATCCCTAGCACTTTTGTAGTGCCTGGCACAGACTAAGTGCTGAAGAAATGTTTTTGAATAACTGAAGGAGAAAGAGAAAAGAAATTGTGTTTGGAAAATGGAACTAAAACTAACATAAACTGAGTGGTGACTTAACGCCAGGTATGATTGCTAGTGTCCCTATTCCACAAAAGATGTTTTGACTTCAGCTGAAGTTAAGTAACTTGTCCTTCTAAGAAGTAATAAAACTCCATTCCAAATCTGTGTCATTCATCAAACATTTAATAAACATTCATCTTGTATTACATTGAGAATTCAACCTGTCAAAGCCCATCATTAGCAACTGTGGCTTTGTAATGACATCAGCTCCTTCATCTATTCTGCCTCTGCCATTGTCACTCAGGGGTCTCAACTCATTTTCAAATTTCCCCCCTTCTCTGTGCATGTATCTCACACCTGGATGGGACTGGAGAAAAACCTACAACCAGAGCTGACATTTTATTTTCCATTCATTAGTATTTTAAAGAACAAAATTCACAAAATAAGAGATCTCATGGACTTTATTTTTTTTAAGATTTATTTATTTATTTATTTATTTATTTATTTATTTATTTATTTATTTATACAAGAACTGAAGTACAGGCCAGATGCATGGGAGGATGAGAGGATTCACCAAAGACAGAGCGGGGAACAGAACAGGCAGAATGACTGAAATACACTGCTGAGGGGAGCAGTGGGCAAGGCAGGAGAGGTCTGCTGCGCCATGTGGGACCTCGCCTGCCAGCTGGGATTGAACCGGTGCTGCAGAGGCTTCGGACAGCTTCACAGTGCTGTGCTCAACCGCCTGCACCACCAGGGGAGGCCCTCATTGACTTGATTAAGTGTTTCATGCATCATCCCATGTACACACAGTAAGGGCTTCCACAAAATAAAAGGTACCAAAAACAGTAAGAGGGTGGGACAAAGTTTTCAGCAAAAGAAATGATTATTATTATTTCTGTTACACTGGGAGGGAGGGAGGAGGCCCCGTGCCCACCCCTGAACCTTACCCCACGCATCCTTCCACGTGCTGTTCCTGAGTTATATCTTTGTATAATAAACCTGTTATCTAGCAAAAAAGAAAGCTGCTCAGAAGCTTCCTCACACTCCAACTTATTTCTTCTTAACCCTAAATAGATTTTGGTCACCCCCTTCCCTGAAGCTGCTCTGGTAAAGATTACCAAACACCTGCACTTTGCCAGATCCGTTGTCACTTCTCTGCATTAATCTGAAATAGTTCCTCAGTTGACCATTTTGTCCTCTTCATACACCATTTTCTGGCTTCTCTGACAGTGCTGTCTCCCAGCTTCTTGCTCCTTGCTCCTCCCGTTGATTCCATGTCCCCTCTTAACCCTGTTAGAGTGGCCCTGGACTCAGGACTCAGGTGGGGCTGGGTTTCTGTCCCTCTCTTTCTACCCAATCTTATCTAATCCCCGGCTTATGTAGCATTCTATGCAAGTTTACAGTGCCCACGCGTACTTTTCCACTAAGCTGTAAATTTATTTTATTTTATTATTATTTTTAAAGATTTATTTACTTATTTATACAAGCACTGGGTACAGTCAGAAGCGTGGGAGGGTGAGAGAATTCACCAGAGCCAGAGCGGGGAGCAGAGCAGGCAGCAGGACCGAAGTACACTGCTGAGGGGAGCAGCGGGCGGCAGGAGAGGTCTGCGCGCCATGTGGGACCCTCGGGCAGCGGCCGGGGATCGAACCGGCGGGCAGCTTCGCAACCCAGCGCTCAACCGCTGCGCCACCGGGGAGGCCCTCCTTTTTGTGCTCGTCCAAAGTAGAGTTTAGAGCATAGTCCCGAGTGTAATACTCTCTTTGCCAACCACAGACTAATCCTTCCCTTTCTCCAAATTACGTAAGTTTTTTTTTAAAAACAAATTTTCAGGAACCCCCTGGTGGCGCAGCGGTTGAGCGCTAGGTTGCGAAGCTGCCCGCAGTCTGCAGCGCCGGTTCGACACCCGGCTGCTCCCCAGCCACTGGAGGAGGGTCCCGCATGGCGCGCAGACCTCTCCTGCCGCCCGCTGCTCCCCTCAGCAGTGTACTTCGGTCCTTCTGCCTGCTCTGCTCCCCGCTCTGGCTCTGGTGAATTCTCTCACCCTCCCGTGCTTCTGACTGTACCCAGTGCATGTATAAATAAATAAATAAATCTTTAAAAGAAAAAAAAAAATTTCAGTGAGTGAGTGTAGGGTAAGGAAAAATATCAGGCTTTTCTGCCCTCCCGCCATCAGGATAGATGAGGGAACCCTGTGATCCTGAACGCATGCCTGATGGCGGGCACCTGGAGTAGGGTGTGGGCATAGGTAGATGGGATTCACCTGCGCTAAGACTGTGCTTTTTAAGGGCGGCGTCACAGGGACGCCAGAAGCCGAGAAAGCAGCAGCAGAAGCCGAAGAGAAGCCGAGATCACCAGAGAGCCCAGATAGAGTGAGGATTTGCCGGGGGCTGGGAGGCCTGCCAGCCCCCCGGCCCCCCCAGCACCCCTGCCTGCCATGTACCCGCTAAACCCCAATAAAAACCTGCAAAACCACTGAGGACTCTGACTTCTCCTTTACCCGGTCTGCATGGGATCAGAAAATCTGCACTGTGGCCATTCCTACCTCTACAGTGAGACAATGAAACTTAGTCTTAATTCATCCAAATGTATTTCCTTATGTAAGAATGCTCAGTAAAATTTGCTTTCCACTTTTAATGCTTTGTAGAGTATCAATACTCTTATTTTTCTCACCTTTTTTTCCTTATTTGAAATTTATTTTGTATCCTAAAATGGTTAACCTTCAGAAACTGGTAGCTCAAAGATTAGACACTGATGAATCAAGGTTTGGTCAATCTAATCTGTTACCACACTTGACTTTTTTTTTTTAAGATTTATTTATGCATACAAGAGCTGGGGTACAGGCCAGAGGCGTGGGGGGGTGAGAGGATTCACTAGAGACAGAGTGGGGAACAGAACAGGCAGACTGAGTGAAATACACTGCTGAGGGAGCAGTGGGCACGTCAGGAGAGGTCTGCTGCGCCATGTGGGTAGCTCCCTGGCTGGGGATTGAACTCGTGCTGCAGTGGCTGCGGACAGCCCCACAGGCTGCGTCCTAACCCCTTGCGCCACCAGGAAGGCCCACCGCACTTGATGTTTTAAACCACACTCACTTTTCCTGTTAAATTTCACCAAGTCTCTTTTTCCTTCCCTGTAGAAGGGCCTAGTTTTCTGGTCAGTGTTAGAAGGTACAAATATTATAGGGTACAATATTAGAGGCTACAATTGGTACCAAAGCAGGTTAGAGAAACATTAAGAATTAGTCATTTGCTCTTGGTTTACCCACTTAATCATTCTGTGTAAACAAATGATGTTGAAAAAATTTGTAATTTTACTGTGTTCAAAACTGTGGAACAGTTTTTGCCAAACAGGTTGGGAACTGAGTCACTTAGAGAAAAAAAGAACAGACATTAACAATTCATCATGAGCCTTATAACAACAAAACTCTTCTTTAGCTAAGGGAGACAAAATAAACCTGTTTTCTTTCTTTATGATTTGCTCATTATTAATGAATTAGACTATACCAAAATAATAATCCTGAGTGTCATTATTACTTACCACCTTACTTCAAAAAAAAAAGGGTGCAATTTCCACTTACACTGCAGAGCAGGCCCTGCTTGCTCACTCATAACTGCGTCAAAGCTGGAGTTTTCAGCCTGTGGTCTGGATTTTAGTTCTCTCTCCCCATACCTGTTGTACACTGTTATATGATGTTAATTTGACAAACACTGGACCTTATTTTGTGCTTGTTCTAGCAAACTCAGCTTTGCTGGCAGTTACTACTCCACTGTCAGTTAGTCAATGCTAGGACTGCGTGAGGGCCCCTGCTGTGTGTGTCAGAGCGCATCAAGGAATAGAAGTCATTTACAGTTCTGAGGGTAAATCAAACTGAGGTCAGACTTGGGAGGCGAGCTCAGCACAGCCCAGGAGGATTTGAAATACTCCACAAAGAAGCAGTGCACCCTGAAAGATAACAGCTCTGGAGAGTAAATTTGGAGAGTAAAGGGAACCCACCCACACTTATTTTTCTAGAGAAAAGGTGGTCGGGCATGACTGGCTGTGAGGACCACGGGTGACACTGAGACAGTGTTGACTTCCTTGCTTGTAATTTTTAAAAGAACAGATAGAATGGAACAAACGAGCCAGATCAAATCTTTCTTTACAATGAGACAGAGTATACATTATTTAAAAAAAAAAAAAAGTCAACCTGGAGTTTGTGGGGGGAAAAAAAGCAAAACTAGGCAAAATGGTGGAGGGGAAGAAATGTAACAAAAATGTGGTGACGTCTGTTTCCTTAAGGGAGCAACAAAGGGCCCTTTGGATGGCACCCTGGTCCCTGGAAATGCCACAGAGGGCAAGGCAGTGTGAGCAGTGTCCACACAGAGGGACAAGACCTTGATGAGACCACACACAAACCTTCTTGTCTTTGTTATGCTTGGACTAGCAAGAATAGGATGATGGGAAGCTAATAATAAAATAGACATATGAATTGTTAGAAGTTCAATGTGCAAAGACGATAGCGGTGTAGGGTTAAGAGTTCCAACAGTAGTAAATGCAGCAACAGAACACAGGTCTGTAGATCCCAAGCATTACGTCTCCCCAGACTCCCCATCCCTCCTCTCCGAAAGCCCCTTCACTGTGTGTGAGGAGAGAGCAAGAGCGAAGGCAGAGAGGGAGCAGGGGCCCTGGCTTAACGAGCTGCTGGTGGCTTTGTCCTCAGCTCACCACAAGAACTCCCGCAATGTGACTCCTATTAGAAATGAGAACAAGTACCTATTGTTTAGGCTTAAATGGCTCTGAGTGTTTCTTCTAGAGATAATTAATTTAATTAAAATGGTCCCTGAAGCCAAACTGAGCTTCATATTGAGCACTACACACATTCCTTCCAAATTCCAGCACAAGGCTATTCAGGAGGAGCAAACCATCATCATGGAATTCGGCAGATGCACTGGGCCTGGCCCCCAAGGCCATGCCTTTTTACTTTCCTTGAAATGCAGGCCCCAGGACAGAAGCTAGGACTGGACACTCTTCCTAGGCTGAAAACAGTGTTATTCGTTTTGATGCAGTTAAGGAAAAGATCATCCTTCATTGGTGGATTTAGTTACCAAAATGATGGGGACACATTTTCCTTGCTGGTCTGTTAAGGGAGAATTTTGTTTTATTGACGGTGTTCAAATCAACAGTGCTCAGCATAGTCTCAATGCATTGGCGCTCAAAAAATACACTTAGAACGAGTGGACAAATGGGTTTGGGGCCTGTTGTCTTCTGCAGTAAGGAAGCAAATTGAGTAGCATCTGAGCTGAAATCAAAACTACCAAACTGGCATGTGCCCCAGGGGAGGACAGTAAGACCCTGTAGTGCTTGGTGGTTGTTTATTTGGGCGGATGTTTATGCCAAACCCTGAGGCAAGGACTTGGTAGGGAGGTTACCTGGTGGGTCACTTAACAAGTAGACTACAGAGTCAGAAAGACCCTGTTCCCAGCTACCTCCTTGTCTTGTGCTACAACCACGGGCACATGTTTTAAATCTGTCAGCCTCGTTTCTTTATACACAAAATAGGAATAATACTTAACAAAAAAGGAATAAAACGTAACCCATTCAGCTTAATTCTTAATTCAGCGCATACTGAATGCCTATGACATGCCAGGCGTTATTTTTAGGTTGTTTGGGATACGTCAGTGAACAGAATAAACCTTCTTGTCTTTGTGATGCTTGGACTAGCAAGAATAAGCTGATGGGAAGCTAATAATAAAATAGGTATATGATATGTTAGAAGTTCAACGAGCAAAGATGATAGTAGTGTAGGGTTAAGAGTTCCAAAGGCAGAGTTGGGGGATAAGGGAGCTTGGGTGTGAGTTACACTTTTCAATGAGAAGATAATGCTTGAGCATAGATCTGAATTTGGTGAACATTAAGCCAGGTGGATATCTACAGACAGAATATTCTCGGTGAAGGAAACAACCTGTACAAAAGCCAGCAGGCAGGGGTATGCCAGGTATAGAGAGCAAAGAGACCGGTGTGATTTGGGGGGAGAAAAGTAACTGCAGAACAGGTGTGGAGGACCTTGAGGCTATTGTCAGAACATGGAGTGAAATGAGGAACCTGCCTGGCTGATATTTCAAAAACTCACTGATCTCCGAGGGAGGTTGGGGGAGATGTGGGAGAAAGAATAGCAGGTCTGTGTATTGATGATTTGGTGCTGTGAATGATCGGGCTGAGCAAGTACTGATAATGGAGAAAAAGGGGGGAAAGTGGCTGCAGAGCTGTATTTGAGGAGGTGCGGGGGAGGTGGGGTGGGAGGTTGGGTTCTAGGTGAATGCACAGAATGCTTTGAAGGCAAAGGGCAGGAGTAAAAGAGGCAGTAGGGGAAGTCTGCTTGCTTCTGGGTGTCTCAAAATCTAAAAGAAGTAGGAAGCACTGTAATCAGCTAAGTGGAAGTGGGGTTAGAAAATATGAACTTTTCCTCTAGAACGGAGTGTGAACGGATTTAGGGATATTTGCTCGGAATGCCAGGCAGCATCCAGGACCCACTTAAGGATTAATGATCAAAATGGGGCCAGTTAGCACAGCTGGCAGGCATTTTCAAGCATCCTGGCAAGGAGCTGGGGTTTGCCAGGGTTGTGGTTTTACTAAGTATGACATGTGAGAGGTTTCAGGGGATCTGAAGTCATTAACACAACATGATAATGGACCAAAGAATTTAAATAGAGTAAGGAGAGATGATAGGACCCCAGGTATAAAGAGGGGAAGGACTTATAGATTAGAGATTCCCACATGGTTTAGAAGGATTATAAGAATTGGGGTACTAGAAAGATTGAGCTGGAAGGACAGGACTTGGGGCCAGAATGGAATGTGTGAAATTAAGATTATGAAAATGCATTTAAATCTTAGGACAACAGCTGATGCAAAGCAAATAAATGCTCGAAAATGAATAGTTATTATTAGTAGTTCATAGTACTTATGCCAAACCTTTGGTATTAGATATGCTTTCTAATAATCCAGAAATCTTCAGATTGTAGAAAGGCCATATAGACATTTATATTTCCATTGAGGTCTTGGAAAACTTTCCATAATCCAACAGATCAGAATTTTTGCAGCAAAAAAACAATTATTCCCTCCTTCTACTAACTTTGTGCTTTGTTTTTTAGCACTGGGTGCAGTCAGAAGTGCAGGAGGGTGAGAGAATTCACCAGAGCCAGAGCGGGGAGCAGAGCAGGCAGAAGGACCGAAGTACACTGCTGAGGGGAGCAGCGGGCGGCAGGAGAGGTCTGTGCGCCATGCGGGACCCTCCTCCTGTGGCCGGGGAGCAGCCGGGGATCAAACCGGCGCTGCAGAGGCTGTGGGCAGCTTTGCAACCCAGCGCTCAACCGCTGCGCCACCGGGGAGGCCCCAGGTTAAAAAGATTTTTTTCAGCAAAATGTATCGATTTTCTTATTAAGTGGGATACATAGCGTCATACAGGTTTAGGTCAGATTTTGCTATTTACCAAGTGTTGGCACTAAAAAAAAAAAAAAAGAAACTTTTGTTTGTAAGTCTTGAGATTTCAAACCCGCAGACAAATGAAAGTGCACCTGTACTGACATTTTAACTAAGGGTGGTGAATTTACAGGAAATTACTCCATCTCTCCAGACATTACTTATTTCAGTGTGAAAAGGGGACTTTGAGTTTGAAAAATTTCTGAGCTGCTTTCGATATCAACATCCAACAGTTGGATGAAGCAGCTGAGAATACATTTTGTAGTAATAGATGAACTTATTTTGATTGACGATCATATCACAATTCTGCTTAAACTGATAATATCAGAAGAATTTAGAAACTTTGCATATTCAAAGCTAAGAAAAATAGGAGACAATCATAAGCCATGGAGCATCTATCGAATTTGGTGAAAACTTACAAGTTAAATAAGTTGGAAGGAGGTCAGCTTGAGATCACACAAAGTTTCAGTAAAAGCAAGTTATGAAAAGCTGCATTGTGTAATTAAATTCAAGATTATTTATAATTGACTGTCTCCCAGTAGATGTTAAGTCACAACTTGACTAGATGAGGCTGATTTTTAATTTAACTCACAAACTTATTTGCATATAGTGTGCTTACAAAATGTTGAGGGGGGAAAAAGTGTCCTTGAAGTAGATTAAGTACATCTCCTGCTTCCGCTTGCTTTATTCATCATCTTAGCAAATCTTTTCTTTGTATGTAACAGCAAAGGTAAATGTCAGCCCAGCTTTCTCCAATTATCACATATTCCCAGTGAGTACGATTAAAAAAGAATGGAGGAAAAAATTCCAAATAATAAGAAATAGAATGCCAAGCATCTCATTACGAATAGTGCTAAGATATAGCTGGTTTCGACTAAGAAAGCCTCAAATCCATCTTCAGCCCAGATTGTGCTCTGGAGCTTCTGTCCATTTGTCAGACTCCATAGCCACTTGGATGTGGACTTGATTCGACTATTTGCTCTTCAGACTTCTTTTTTTTTTTTTAAGATTATTTATGCATGCAAGAGCTGGGGTACAGGCCAGAGGTGTGGGCTGTGGGGGTGGGGGTGGTGGTGGTGGCGATAAGATTCACCAGAGACAGAGTGGGGAGCAGAACAGGCGTCTCTACTGAAATACACTGCTGAGGGGAGACAGGAGTGGTCCGCTGCACCCTGTGGGTCAGTTCGCCGGCTGCAGTGGCTGGCGATAGCTTCATAGTGCTGAGACCTAGCCCCTTGCGCCACCAGGGAGGCCCTTTTCAGACTTCTTTCACACAGTGACTATTTCTTTTGTGCAAGGACACTCTTTCCCTACCCTTCCCTTCATTGTTCCTTAGCTAAGTGTTACTCATTCTTTATTGTCAGGAGACAATAAATCTTAGGGAAGATTTTCCTGACCTACCCCCTACCACCAATCCTAGCTAGGTTGAGTGACCATCCTAAATACCCTTAGGGGAGTACTGCACATTCCCCTCCAATGTAGTGTGCATATGTCTTTAGTGCCCAAGCACTTGTCTCAGTCTCTCATGAGGCCCTCGAGGAGGATGATGATGTCTGGTTTATACCACATTGCTTTTTCAGGGCTTACCTGTGTCAGGTTAACTAAAGGCCAAGTTGATAATTTCAGATGTAGAACTTTGCACTGCAAACCCAGGAACAGGTAAACCAGCAAGCTCTAATCCCACTCTGCTCCTCTTGGGACCTAGGGAAAAACAAAAAGAGAAGGATCCCTGGGTGGAGAGAAAGGTAAGAATTATTTCCTCACTGCTCCAGGCTAAAGACACGCGTGTTCATGTCTGAGGAAGGTGGGATTGTCCTTGAGATAACAGGTCACTAGGGAAACTAAGTCCTTCATGTATCAGGAGGGAGATAGCCCTGGTCTTAGGAAGCCACCCAGCTGAAGAGGAAAAGAGATGAAAGAAAAGATTCCATTTCCAAGATATTCATTCAATAATACAACAAATATTTTCGAAGCGCCTATGCCAAACAGCAGGTGTTGGTGTCTATCTCAGGAGCCCCAGGTCATCTTCTTTTGGGAACCTGGGCCCCAGAGACAAAAAATGCAGACACTCAGACCAGATAAGACAACTCTCTGACTTTTTTTATAGGTCACCTGTGTGCATCCTTGATTCTTACTAAGAGAGGGGTTGGTCTGCCCAGGCACAACATTTTCAAAATCCTTCATTCTTCCACATACAGATAGCTAAATGCTTGCCACACTTACATTTCAACAAAACATAGGATCGTAAATGCAAATGGTTTTATTACAAATTGCCTCAGAGGTGTTCTATTTGGCTGAAGAGTCCAGACAAGACCCCCACTAGCTGTGACCACTATGTGAAGGAAGGATAGTGACTTTTGGGTAGCTCAGAGCCCCAGGCAAACAGCACCAACATCACCTGGGAGCTTATTTGAAATGTAGAATCCCAAGCCCTCCCCCAGGTCACATAGACCAGAATCTTCATTTGGACAAAACCTTTAGATAATTTTTAAGCACATAAAAAATTAAGAAACACTGGCTTACAGAGTCAGAGAAGGCCTAGAAATTGAACACCTAACAGTTACCAGGAAGAACATTCAAAGAAGAACAGAAAGGGCAATCTTGAAGGGGAAGTGAACTAGAAGATAGGAAGGTTAGGCGGTCAGTCCACGGCAGGGTAGAGGAGGCCACAGGAAAACCAGAAGTGCCACGTGGGCTACAGCAGGCCCAGAGCTGCGACTCAGAGTGGAATATGCCAGACCCAAACCAGTTATGGATCATCAAATTAGGGTTTGGTGGAACTCGGCTTTGCTTCAGGAGATACTTAATGTCAAACATCCTTAGAATTCAAATCTTAGGTCAATTATCTGTGTTGCATAACAAAACACTCCATATTTTAGTGGCTTAACAGAGCAACTAGTTATTTACTCAAAAATTAAAAGGTTGGGGCCTCCCTGGTGGCGTAAGGGGTTAAGTCTCAGCACTATGAAGCTATCAGCAGCCACTGCAGCTCAAGTTCAATCCCCGGCCAGGGAGCTACCCAATGGTGCAGCAGACCTCTCCTGACTCGCCAGCTGCTCCTCTCAGCAGTGCACTTCAGTCAATCTGCCTGTTCTGTTCCCCACTCTGTCTCTAGTGAATCCTCTCACTCCCCCCACCCACCCACACACACACCTCTGGCCTATACCCCAGCTCTTGCATGCATGCATAAATAAAATAAATCTTTAAAAAAAAATTAAAAGTTTGACCATTTAGGCAACGCTCCCTGGGATGGCTCGCCTTTGCCCTGTGTGGGGCCCTGTGTGGCTGGGCTCCCTCATCTGTGCTCAATCAGCTGGCAGATCGGCTGGAGGATGGCTGGTCCCAAATGGCCTCGCTGGCTTCCCATGTCTGGTTTGGCTGGAACAACTGGGATGACTGGGTCCTCTCCATGAAATCTCTCATCCTCAAGAGGGTGAACCTGATTTTGTCTACAAGGTGACTGTGTTTCAGAAAGGCCAGAACTGAGACTGCAAGACCTATCAGAGTTAGTCACAAGACTGGCCTGTAGGGTGAGCTTCAAAGAATGTCTGAGCAGCTATCACACTCAGTCACGTAATGGCTTTTTGACCCAGGGCAAGATACTTAACCTTGCTTAGTCTCAATTTCTTCTTCCTTTAAAATGTGAATAATGATACCATTTTCATAGGGTTGTATTCTATGAGACAAATAAATGAGACAATTAAATGAGACATATAGTTCTTGTGACTGGCATGTAATTGCCATACAGTAAGTGGTAACTATTATTAACACTCAGCTGAAATTTGTGTCCTTTTTCTTATAGTTTTCTTTCCAACTCTACATAGAGAATAATTATAAAATGACTGTAGTATTAGATTCTCATGGGTAGTTTTGAAAGGGGGCAGAGAAAAGATATGGCATTAAAAAAGAGAAAGAGAGACAGAGAGAGAGCATGAGCAGAGGACTAATGACTGATGAAAGAGACAGAAGGACTATAGTGAGAGAAGCTAGGGGTCTGATTTGCAAACTTACAGAAATTGGGGGGCAGAGTGACCTACAACTCAAATACCATCAACTATTCAAACTCTTTCTGTCAATGTGACCTGAGGACCTGAAGTATCACCATCATCAGACATTGTTAGAAATGAAGACTCTTGGGCCTCAGTCCAGACCTACTATGTCAGAGTCTGTGCTTGAATGAAAACCTAGGTGATTCATAAGCTCATTGACCTGGAGAGGCAGTGTTATTGAAGAGAGCCACTTTCTATGTTCCATCTGCTGTGTCTGAACTTGGGGAGTCCTTTGGGAACAAACAGAACTACACAATTTTTTAAAAAAGATTATTTACTTATGCATACAAGAACTGGGGTACAGGCCGGAGGTGTGCGGGGTGAGAGGATTCACTTGAGACAGACGAGGGAGCAGAACAGGCAGATTGACTGAAAAACACTGCTGAGGGGAGCAACAGGCAAGACAGGAGAGGTCTGCAGTGCCACGTGGGTCACCTCCCTGGCTGGCTGGGGATGGAACTCATGCATAGTGGCTGGCAATTGCTTGATAGTGCTAAGACTTTAATAACCCCTGTGCCACCAGGAAGGCCCTCATTTTGCAATTGTAAGTATTTCCAATACTTTTTAGGGAATATTTGAGTTGTTAGAGAGCTGTTATCCCAATTTAGAGAGCATAATTTGTAGTTTTTAGTTGAAATGTATAGCAAGACCTTCAAAAATCTTTTGGCTAAGGTTCTAAAACATTTCTGGAAACTTAATAGAAATTGAGATTTCAGAAGGCTTAAGAGTTACCTATTACTAGAGTCGTGTGAACACTAGAGAACATTTTGCTTGCTAGAAGCATTTGAAGTGATTAAAAAAAAAAATCCAGTCTATTAAATATAGAATGCAGCTTGCAATTTTTAATAGAATTTAATTAGTTGAGTATGTAAATGAGACTGTTTAGTAGAATTTAGTTCCTGCAGTTTTAGTTGATGAAGCTTTAATCCCCTTGAAACTGATGGTTAAAATTTACTCTATTTATAAATAGAAGAATGTTTATATATTGAATTTTAAGGATTAAGGAAAACTAGGTTTTAGAATTGGTAAAAATTGGTTCCTCTAATAAATTTCATATTTATTTAAAAACCCAAAGTATTGGCA
The DNA here is from genome assembly GCF_964194135.1 of Talpa europaea. Lineage (NCBI taxonomy): Eukaryota > Metazoa > Chordata > Mammalia > Eulipotyphla > Talpidae > Talpa > Talpa europaea. Next base: position 114,299,026 of record NC_140071.1, read on the forward strand.
AATAATCTTCATAAAGCTCCTATTAAACACACCAAAAATTCATGTTAACATAAATTACTCAAATTCTTGCTGGTACCTGGTAAATTTAGATATTGTAAAGCCAAGGACATTTGTTTATCAGGAAGTGCGGATCACTCCTCTTGCACTGAGACTTTCAGAGGCATAACCTCAGGTGAAATGTCTCCATGTTCCATCTGCAGATAACTGGCCAACAGAACATACTAGTATCCTCAAGGGAGGTTTCCCCGCTGCCACAGCAACCACCCAGCATTGGTCTAAAATCTGTCCTGTTCACAAGCAGAAACCCACCAAAGCAGGTGAGGAGAACCAGCTCATCAAGCAGAGGCAGATGTCTCCATGGTGTCGCTGACCCAGCACATCGATTCGAGTCACCGGGGCTCCCTCTCCCTTCTCAAAAAGCCCAGAGCTCAAGGCTGTATTACAAAGGGCAAATGGTTTAGAAAATTCTGTTTCAAAAATGATGCTTAGCATTCCAAGGAGAGTGTTCTCCTTGCAGCGTGTAGCTGCTCCCTGCCAATGGTGAAGCTAGGAGCGGGTTAGATGTCTGAAATTAAGGAAGATCTGGGTTTCCATAGACAGTTAAAAAATACCTTGCCTGGATAGGGGGAAGAACACAAGCGACTGAGGTGACGGTGCTCGGGTGACTTGGTGGTGGGAATTCTATGGGGACTAAACCTGAGAAAAGAAAGCAAACATTGTAAAAAAAAAAAAAAAAAAAAACACAATTATGTGAAATATATAGAAAATTTAAAAGTAAATAAATAAATAAATAACACCCAGTTTTAAAAAAAGAATGATGTAAGTCCACCCTCTTTTTCATCTTAGCAGCTTAGCCAATGAAGAATGTTACTTTAAAAAAAAAACCTCGCTTGGATGCATTAAGGCCCTTTTTTTAAAAAAAGATTTATTTATTTATGCATACAAGGACTGGGGTACAGGCCAGAGGTGTGGGAGTGTATGTTAGAGGATTCACCAGAGACAGAGCGGGGAACAGAACAGGCAGACTGGCTGAAGTACACTGCTGAGGGGAGCAGCGGGCAAGACAGGAGAGGTCTGCTTTGCTGTGTGGGTCACCTCCCTGGCCAGGGATCTAACTTGTGCTACAGTGGCTGCGGATAGCTCCACAGTGTTGCATCTTAACCCTTTGTGCCACCAGGAGGAAGGCCCACATTAAGGCTCTTTTATTGGAACTTCTGAGGCTTCAAAAGAAAGAAAAGATTCACCATCATCATAGAAATCATCCTGCTCTTGGAGTGTGAGTGGGAGGTCACCTTGAAACTGATCTACTGAAACTCCATTGCATCCGTGGTGTTGATAAATATGTCTTTCCTCCCCTTTGTGAAGATTTTGAGCTGAGAAGAGAAAGAAGCCCTTGTGGACAGCAATGCTTCTCCTTAATGTGATGGGGAAAGGCGAGCTCCTAGGTCTTTTGCTGCCTACTGCATGTGACTGGTATGGGATTCTTTGTGACTGCTGTTCCCTGTACTCTTCTTCCTGAAGATTCTCCTAGTTTCTCCTTCAGTGCCTTCTTGGGCATATATGTATGTGCTTATTTACTTACCCTCACCCCAGAATACTTCAGAGCAAAGCTTGTGCTTTATTCAATCCTGTATTCCCTTCAGCTCCTTCCAGAGCAATCTGTACATGGTAAATGCTCAAAAAATAGCTTTTTATCAAGGCAATGTTGGTTTGCACAATTGTTTGTATTTGGGAAGCAGAGGACTCTCGCACTCCTTCCTGGTGCTGTTATCATAGTGCTCCTACCACCAAAGCACACACAGTCCACCAACATGCTCCTTCCCTCCTTGATGCTCCTCCCTCCCTCTCTGAATGTCTCACTTTCCAGGGTTGGTTTTAGGTTTGGCTTCAAAGAGTGTTTGTGTAGTGAACAAATGAGTGAGTTATAATAGCCACTAATTGCATCAGAAAATTCCACAGAGGGAATGTGAAGGGTTTTATTTTTTTCAGTTTGCTTCAAGTTTTGTTTTTTTTTTATTCTATTTAAAATTTTTTTAAGATGTATTTATTTATGCATACAAGAACTGGGGTATAGACCAGAGGTGCGGTGGCTGAGAGGATTCACCAGAGACAGAGTGGGGAACAGAACAGGCAGATCTACTGAAATACACTGCTGAGGGGAGCAGCGGGCGAGACAGGAGAGGTCTGCTACACTATGTGGGTAGCTCCCTGGCTGGGGATCGAACTCATGCTGCAGTGGCTATGGACAGCTTCATAGGTTGTGTCTTAACCCCTTGTACCACCAGGGAGGCCCCCCTCTATTTAAAATTTTAGGTGTAAGATTAACCCTATCTTTAGGGCTATCGTGTATCATCAAATATGTGCATATTTTATAAATAAGGTATTTAGTTAATCTGCATCAGTGGAGAGTCATAGAAAGTAACGGGATTTGGGCCTCCCTGGTGGCTCAGGGGTTAAGTCGTAGCTCTATGAAGCTATCCGCAGCCACTGCAGCAGGAGTTTGATCACTGGTGAGGGAGGTGGCCCACATGGTGCAACAGACCTCTCCTGTCTTGCCAGCTCCTCCCCTCAGCAGTGTATTTCAGTAGATATGCCTATTCTGCTCCCCACTCTGTCTCTGGTGAATCCTCTCACCTCCTGTCACCTCTGGCCTATACCCCAGTTCTTGTATGCATAAATAAATAAATCTTAAAAAAAAAGAAAGCAACTGGAATAAATCTCAAATATCTAGTTGATAATAATAATAACATCTATTATTTGTTATGCCTTTACTATATGCAAGGCATTATGCTAAGCACTATGTATACATTGTTTCATTTAATAATTGAAACACCCTAAAAAAGTAGATGTTATTCTTTTTCTCATATTACTGATCAAAAAAACATATTCCAAGAGGCTACATAATTTGACTCAGTTGGCAAAGATCAAATATTTATATCTGACTTTGCTCATAGTAGATTTGTTTCTAAAACATTTTACAAGCTAAAATGTCAATCATTTAATATTTTTAGAAAATAAAAATGGATGATAACAGGAAGTGGATTGGAAGCAGTTAAGTCAGTAGAAGGTTAAAATCGGGTTAGGTTAGGTATTTGTTCTTTTAAAGGCTATTATTAAATACCTAGTTTGGATAACACACTGTCCTAGGTTGTGGGTGGTTGTGGGAGGAACAAAAATCATTTGGGATCTGATTTTCCTCCCAAAGAGCTAAATATGGAATTGTGGGAACGCGTCCTGATGGCAAATAACAACAGCGCATGGTAGAAACTGTTGGCTTGTGAGAAAAGCACAGATGAAATGCCAAGGTCCCCAGGAAACACAGCTCGAGGACAAGGGAGAGGGGAGGTGGGGCGGGGGAGACTGTGGGGAAAGGGGGACCTCAGGGAGGCTTGAAGGATACAGTTTCTGTTTTGGAGGAGCTGGGTACAGAGGGACTAGGACAGCCAGCCCTTCCAGTACAGAAGGGTATAAGCAAATGCAAATACCACTTGAAACAATAAACCAAGCACTCTCATCATCAGGTCCCATGAATACTTGACCTGTCTGGCAGGGGATGTTGTTGTTAAGGTCCTTCTTCTTGAAAACTCTATTCTCCTCTGATTTCTGGGCCACGGCTTTTCTTTCTGTGTCCACATTGACAGAGGGGTGTCCTAGTCTGTTGCGACTGCATTTCTTCCTTCGGTTCTGGAGAATGGTAAGTCCAAGATCAAGGCCCTGGCAGATTTAGTGTCTGGTGAGGCTTCTTTTCCTGATTCAAAGATGTCTTGCTGTGACCTCGCCTGGTGCAAGGGGCGAGGGAGCTCTCTGGGGGTTCTTCTATAAAAGCATTAATCCCATTCCTGGTGGTTCCTCCCTCCAGACTGAATCATACTCCTCCTCAGCTCCCCCCAAAAAGCCCCACCTCCAAATACTATCACATTGGGGCTAGGATTTCAACATGCCTTTTGGAGGCCACAACATTCATATCATAACAAATGGAGTTTTCAACCTGTATTTAGTCTGACTATACATTCTCCTTGAATGATTATATTAAATTCAGTGAATTCACCCACCATCTCTATTGAGATAAGCTCCGAAGAACTGTCACAATAACTATTAAATCTATACTTCCTGAATCTCCTTGGGCACCAGTGATTGGGGCCTGACTGCTCACACTCTCTCCCAACAGACTCTCCACATGGAGACCCCACAGCACCCCGAGCCTGGCATGTCCACAAGGCGCAAATCCATTCTTCCCTCATTTCCTATTCCATTCTTCTGCCAAACCCCAGATTTCCTAATGGTATCATTCCTCACCAACATGCCCAAGAGACAAGTTAACCCCTCTTCTCTGCAGCCAACCAGTGTCTTGCCAAAGTTCTGCCTGCAGCCCTCGGGACCTGCTGCTATGTGGCCTCAGCACCTCCGACTTGGAATATTCTGAGAGTCGCCTAAGTCTCCCACTCTTTAGACAATTTTCCTTTAAATTTACACTGTGGGGGTGAATTTCTCAAACATGACCAGTGCCCAGTGGCTCCCACGTGGAGGACAAAGACCATCCCCCTTAATAGGCCTTTAAGCCCTCTACATTCGAGCTCCAGATTCAGCTCCCTCTGCTACTCTGTAGCTTCCCTGAGTTCTAGTCCTATCAGATTTTGGCAGTTCCTCTCTCAGGCCTTTGTGTGACCTTTTTGTGGATCCTTCCTATTGGGATGCCCCTGGCCCCCCGCCCCCAATTGTGAGGTGCTCCCACAAGGTTGGATTTGGTCTCATTCTCCTTTATTTGAGTGTTGGCCCAGAGAGGCCTAGGAGATGCCTCAAGAGGAATGAAGATTTAACAACCTCAAGTTCCTCTCCTAATGCTTTAAGCAACAAGGCTCTAGGAGTTCATTTTTTTTTTTTAATTAACTCAAAGATTTATAAAATACATGACAGGTGGGCCTCCCTGGTGGCACAAGAGATGCAGATCTGTGAAGCTATCCACAGCCACTGCAGCACGAGACTGATCCCCGGCCAGGGAGCTGACCCACACGGCATAGCAGACCGCCTGCTGCTCCCCTCAGCACTGTATTTCAGTAGATCTGCCTGTTCTGTTCCCCACTGTCTCTGGTGAATCCTCTCACCCCCCACTCCTCTAGCCTGTAAACTGTTGTTGTATGCATAAATAAATAAATCTTTTAAAATAAAATACATGACAGGTGATGCTAAAGGGAAGTTGTACAAGATCTAGGGCTCACTTTTTCCTCCTGCCAGCTTCCTCCCTGGGGTCTGGCATGAGAAAAATGGAGTCACACTTGGTGGGAACAAGGGAGGGCATTTGGGGGGCCCTGTTGTCCTCCCATAGCCTCTCCAGCCAGCATGGGCTCTGGGTCTCCACTGTGCTATCAGCTCAAGGAGCAAGCTCCCCTCACCCCCACCTCTCCATCCCCTGGCATCAGAAAATGGAGCTAAGAAACAAATTATTGACTTCCTTTCAAATGTCACATCTGTGGGTGATCTGCCACCTTGCAAAGAGATCGCTGTCGTCACACATCATTAAGGACAGCAGCCTTCTGGAGGATTAAAGTGTTATTGATCTTTCATTTTTAAGGACACTTTAGATGTGCAACTTAGAATAGTAAATTTACAACATTACAGAAACCAAATAAAAGATTAGTGTGATTCAATGAAAACCACTACCAATTAATTTAATCTAGACTAAAAACTGCAAAATGGTTACTAATACTTATCATAATTACAAAAACATTAAGGCGCCTTTTTAGGTTGTTTTTGTTTCTTTATAAATGGGATTTAAGTAACATACCCTACGAAGATGATAAATCTAACTGCATGACTACCAGGTGCAAGAATTCTATTTGTGTGGCATGAACAGGGCTGCTAATCCCTCCCTCCTTCTTTTCTGTTTGGCAGCTAAACATTTCCTGGTGTGCCCTGTAATAACAGGCAGCTGTCCTGTCAGCCCCACTGAAAAATGAGATAATAAGGCAGGCAAATGATGTCCTTTATGTCCTGATTCTACCACTTCCTGCAGTTTTCTTCTCAAATGCTTTAAGTAACAAGGATCTGTGCAATTTTCACAGTTTCTTCTTCTTAAAAAGTTTGTCCAAATTCTTGGTGAATGTCATTTCCCTTTGGGACATTTGCTGGAAAAAGAGGCAGCCTGCTTCATTGCACCAGGACAGAAGGCTTCCAAAAAGCCTCTGAATGGGGTTTGTGAATGGAAATCCCCCCTCAAAAGCCACTGAGGTGATGGGGCTGTTACTAGTGGCCTGGGGGATGAGGTTGGCTCCCCTAGAAGACAAGGGCTATGGACCTTTCTGTTGTACTGCTAGAACATTGGCCCCTTTAGAAGCTGCAGCATGAGCAGCAAAATCCTGGTGCTCTTTGAAAAAGGCTGCCCAGTGGCTCCTGGCTGGGAAACTTGCAACTGAGTGGGTGGGATGGTGTTACCCCAGGAACCCAGACTTTGAGGTCCTGGAGATCATCTGTTTCTCTCCCACTTTATTTATTTTTTTTTTTACAAAAAAGGAAGTCTCTGGTGAATCTTCTCACCCCCCACACTGTAACAGGGTGGTCCCAGGAAAGGGGGAGGTTCCCTGCCCCACCCAAGGGAGGGTGGAGCTGAGCAGGAAGAGGAGAAGCTGCAGAAGAGACTGAGGAAGGAAGCAGGATGGAGCCAGGAGACCTGGAGGAGGCGCATGGAGCCTAGAGACACGTAAAGAAACTGTGCTTGTCTTTTGGTTGTGGACTGGGTGACACAGATGTGGGTGAGACCCGTGGAGAGGTGACCATGGCAGCTTTTATCTTGATGTTGATTTTGCTCTTTTCCTTCCGGGCTTGTCTGGTTGTTTCTGACTCTTTTCTGTGGGTCCCCACTGGAAGATGCTTTAGACTTGTGGCAGGCTTTGGGGCCTTGCTCTGGTCCGATCCCATATGGATGGAGTTTTACCCACGAGGGGACGGGTAACTTTGGGTGCTTCACTTAGAAACTAGACTCTTTGCCTTACCTGTATTGTTTCCTAGTTTTATTAAAGTTCCTTCCCATTAAAGTCTCCTATGTTTTGTGTTGATGCGGCGGATGGCAGAACCCACTTAGAATAGACAGGTTTGCGGGGTTTGGGCTGCCCCTCTCCCTGTCCTATAACAACACCTCTGGCCTACACCCCAGCTCTTAAATGCATAAAAAAATCTTAAAAAAAAAAAAAAAAAGGAAGTCAAGTCTGGATACCCGAGGGCAAGGTTGAGACTTTTACCCAGGTATCCTGATGGCCAGTCCTGGTGCTGGTGCCTTTTCCTAAGACAAAGTTACATTTCTTGGTTTTCTTTACAGTCTACAGCCATGATGACATATTGAATTGTCCTCATTTAAATCCCGATCATAACACAGAAGGTCAGTGTTCAGAGAACATGCATTTCAGAATATGGGTTTTCAGGGGTCATTTTTTTCCTTCATTCATTCATGAGTTACTCACTGGGTAGGATTAGAGAGACAAATAGGTCAATTGATCTTGCCGCCCAGAGTGGTGTTTCAGGGGATAGCAATAGCCAGAGAAACACATTCCAAACATTCTGGACATGGGGTTGTGTGAGTAGGAGGGAAGGGCTAACAGTGTGAATGAATGCCTAAACTCTTAAAAAAGCCCAAGAGGAAAATACTTGCTTTCTTGCCTCCATTTATTCCCACTATACTGACTGTTTTCTCTGTGGAAGAAGGATCTCACTTCCATGAAAAAGTTACATTTCTTCTTTCCCACCATTTACTAGAATGAACCTTAAAACAGCTGCAAAACAGGGTGCCCTGGGGGGACTGCTATTTGCCAGAAGACCCAGGGAGACTGGTGCAGCCACCTGGGCTCTGGGTGAGGCTGCTGATGGACGCTTGTCAGGCATGGCCCCAGGCAGGGGGTGGGGTGGAGTGGGGGGAGTTGTGAGCAGCTCTGGGGAGAGGTGCCCTCTGGGGAAAAGAAGAATTCAGTAAATGGCTAAAGGAGTTCACTTTCCAGATGGTGCTTTTTGCTTCCCCTTTGCACCTCTGAAGTCTGTGGTCAAGGTAAAGTTTGGCATGGGTTTGTTAGCACTGCGGATCCACTTTGCCGGGGGATTAAAACAACTTTTTTTGAAAAAAGATTATTTATGCATCCAAGAGCTGGGGTACAAGCCAGAGGTATGGAGGGGGGTTGAGAGAATTCACCAGAGTGGGGAGCAGAACAGGCAGACTGACTGAAATACACTGCTGAGGAGAGCAGCCGGTGAGACAGGAGAGGTCTGCTGCGCCATGTGGGTTGCTCCCTGGCCGGCGGGGTAGGGGGTGGTGGGGGAAGGATAGAACTAGTGCTGCAGTGGCTATGGACAACTTCTTAGGTTGCGTCTCAATGTCTTGAGCCACGAGGGAGGCCCCTAAAACACCTTTTCATTTACTCAAAACTTGCTCTTTCCTGTCTCCCCTCCCCAAGTTTTCCCTTCTTCCATTCCTATTCTTAGGTGGGGATTATATTTCTAACATTTATTCAGCACTTACATGCTTAAGCACACGTTCAACTGCTCTACAAGTATCAACTCACTGACTCCTTTTTTTAACAACCCAATAGGGCATTTCTGTTATCCTCAATTTACAGATGTGCGGACCTGGCTCAGCGTTTAGGTCATCTGTTCAAGGGCAACCTCTGGTCAATCGAAGGAATTACAGTTCAAATCCAAGAAAGCCGACTTCCAAGTTTTGTCCTGTAACTCCTGTAGGAGCAGAGGCTGTGTTTATCCCAAGTTTTCTAGAAATGCACCGTCCAACATAGCCAAGTGTTGCTTAACAACGTTTCAGTCAGGATCAAGAAGATGTGGCATATATACACAATGGAATATTATTCAGCCATCAAAAAAGATAAACTTATGCCATTCGCAGTAATGTGGATGGAACTAGAAGGAATTAAGCCCAGTGAAATAAGCCAGAAAGAAAAATAAAAATATCGGTTGGTTTCACTTATAGCGGGAATATAGGGGAAACAAATAAGTCATCAGTGTAAGAAAATAGAAATAATACAAAACACAACAAAGCAAAAACAGGCAATTATAAATCAGAGACATCCTGCAGGGAAGGAAGAGGGAGAGGTGAAGCAGCCTCTGCCGCTGAACACCAGTGAACTTACTGGAAAGAGGGAGGCTTTCACTCGGACACATCAGGAGGGAGGAGGAAAACAGGGGACTGAGGTGATGGTGCACGGGTGCCTTGGTGAAGGAAACTCTATGGAGACTACACTAGAGGGGGTGGGGGAAGCAAATATTGTTTAAAAATGAACAATGATGTAATAAATAAATAAACAAATAAATAAATATAAGAAAGTTGTTCCTGAAAAGATGTTTTTAATGCAATGAGTGGATAAAATCAAATACTGCTAGAGTATGTCAGTGGGCTCCATTTTTATAGAAAACAACACATCTGTACACACCTATGCACACATGCACACACAAACACACATGTGCACTCCCATGTGCACATGCATGCACACATAGAGAAACACCTGAACGATATACCACACACTGTGAACCGTGGTTCTTTCTCCCGCAATGCGAGTGGGAGAGGGGCGGTGATGTGTGGAGGGGGTGGATTTTCCATTTAAAATTTTTAAATGTTTTGTTTAAAAATTTTAAATAACATTTATGATTTGCTTTGATAATAGAAAGAATTTCTAGAAAATAAAATTCACCGAATGAAAAAATGTTAGGAAAAGTGCTTTGTAAAGTATTCTGATTTGGTGTTAAGATAATATGGTCTCCCGATTCACAGATTTACAGGTGGTATTCCAGGGATTATTTTGAGCGGAAGGCAATCTGGATTCTGCAGACTTAAAAGAAAATTTTGTCTTTTCCTAACTGCAAAAAAGAATTTTGATGGAGGAAGGGGTGTCGTGCAGACAGAGTTATCGACAGAAATAACTTTTTATGTTTGGTGGGGCACACAGCTAATTACCAAACATCTGCTCTTCTTATTCTTCTATGAACTGTCCTCCTGCCCAGGCTTCCACCCCGCTCCTTAGCATAGGTTGACATATATACTTTACCTTTCTGTGTTTGACCCTGTCATCTCTGTAGAGTTCCCGTAGACCCAAAATTATATTTTTTTTCTCCTGTTAGTGTTTTATGTCAATTTAATTATTGTACCTGCTGAAGGAATCTTGAAGGGCAGGGGATGAATTTTCCCTCCCCAACAATGTTTAGCTGGAAGACAGAAGCTTTGAGGTGTCAGCAACCAAACAGTCTCCAGGAAAGAACAGAGGTCCCTACCTCACATCTGGCACCCCACTACATGGAACCCTGCTCTGTTCTTTTTCTTTTTTAAAAAAGATTTATTTATTATTTATGCACACAAGAACAGGGTATAGGCCAGAGGTGCAGGGAGTGAGAGGATTCACCAGAGACAGAGTGGGGACCAGAACAGGCGTATCTACTGAAATACACTGTGAGGGAAGAAGTGGGCGAGACAGGAGAGAGGTCTGCAGCTCCCTGTGGGTCAGCTACCTGGCTGGGACCGAACTATGTTGTGTTGCAGTGGCTGCCCATAGCTTCATAGTGCTGAGACTTAACCCCTTGTGCCACCAGGGAGGCCCTGAAAAAACAATTTAAAGAGAAAAGATAGAAAAAAGGAAGAGAAGCAAGAAAGCGTTGTAACATATTTCCCCAAATCCATACCTGTTGGTTTTGGCCTCCAGCACCAGCGTGGCTGCTCCCCTGATCCTTCAGTGGCTTCGGGTCTGTGCTCACCCTCCCATCTCCCTGCAGAGCAGCAGCTGTTTTTTTTTTTTTTTTTTTTTTTTTTTTTTGTCTCACAGTAAGAAGCCAAAGGAGACTTTCAGGCAGGCTGCCTAGAGGACAAGCAGGCCATCCACCAATGTGCTGAGTGGCAGGTCTGGGCCTGGCCCAGTGCTGGGAAAAGGCCTACTGGGGATGGCTATCAGAGTTGATAGGCCCCTGATGGCTTCCTGCTAGCAGAGACAGTTTCCCTTCCCCACCCCCCCAGCGTGGGCAGCCTGCACAAGTGGTCAGCTAAGGAGAAGACCAAAGCGCTAGTCACTTGCATGTCCTTTCAACATGTAGCACATTTGTGGTTTATAGTGTCTGTTGAGGGATTGAAAGGTCTGAGGTTCAAACTCTTGGTGTCTCAAGGGAAAAGGACTCTTATTTAAAAAACATTTCTAGCAGCTCATCTCAAAGGATGCATTTGTGAGGCCCTAACTCTCGACCTCTGTGTGAGAAAGCGTGTCACTAAGTAGAAAACAGGAAGGCAGATGACCCCAGTCCCCTGCTACAAATTCCTCCCTGGACTCAGCCTCACAAACCGTCTGCTCGAGGCTGCTAAGGCCAGTGGCTGAGGCCCTGAGGGAACCCTGAGAGGGGCCCTTGGCTCAAGGGAGGCATCACTGAGGAGTCTTTCAGCTCCTTTCTGTGAGAAATGTGGCTGTTTAGAATAGGTGGCATTTAAGATCCTGGGGAAGAGTAAATGATGGGGAGGAAAGCCTTCATTTCATCCCACAAATTTAAATGGAAAAGAAATTCATGACTACTAACTAAAAGAGAAATATAAAAGAAAGTTACTCCATGGCACCTTAAAATGCCTTTCTTTCCAGGAAAGCAAAAAATTAGCTAACATTTGAACCCCTCAAATCCTCACTACACACTTAAGCACTTTGGGGAAGCAAACTACCTGGTATCACTGCTTAAAAATAAACACAGGATTCCTGTCTTAGCCTGTATAGACTAAAGATTAAGAATCCTTACCAGACATCTGTATTAGCAGTGGTCTCCTAGTATCATTTGAGTGTATTCTTGCCAGAGTGTTATCAGCCTCCAATTCCAGTCAGGATAATTCTGGAAGGATCGGATGTAGTTTAGACTAAGTGCCAGAAGAAGATTTCCCTCTGTGAGTGACTAAATCCACCCTCTACAATCTGCTACAGTAAGAATGAGGACTCCTTTTGTAAATCTCTGCCCACCCATTTCTGCCCTGAACCCAGCTTTCTGTTTAGGAGCAATTTTTAGTGAAACTATTCATCACTTAGAAGCCCCATTTAAGAGTTTTATATTCACATCAGGAGTTTGTTTGGGATGTTTGGGATGGGGAGGGAAGTTCCCCAAAACCGTAAGACAGTAAAAAAGAAAAAAAAAAAAAAGAAAAAAAAGTCTGGCAGAATTGCTACAGAACTTCATTTTATTTCAGTTTTTAGATAGCATATCTCATCTTAAAGGGGCCATCACATCCATGGTTTGCCAATTAGAATTTTAGGCCAGGCCTGTTAGAAAGGTTAAGAAGAAAAGATCTCAAAAAAGTTTGCAAACATTTGCATTGTACTTCTTTGCAATAATTGCACAGGAGGCCTCTGTAAGCATTTCCTAATAATTGTGAGGATGAGCACCAGTATAGAGCTAGACCAAATATTATCCATTCTCATTTTTTGTAGAATGTCCTAGAAAATCATGGTGAACACTGAAATGCTACATTACTGTTCCTGGAGCAATACATGGTTAACTGCCTTCACATCTCCGGTCAGCACATTTTCACTAATGAATCAGTACATGACCTTGCTTTTTGTATGTTACCATTTAAAAACACCTTATGTAAAATATATTGTTGATTTGTCCACATCAGACTGAATTCATTACTTACAACACTATAATTTGTGCCTGAACAAAATGTATCTAACACATACATCTTCTCCATGAGGGGCATGATATAAGACTTCTGGAATATAAGAGCTCTAGACAGCTCTTCAGCACTGTGTTTGGGGGCCACTAAATAGTGACACCACCATCAAAAAGCATAAAGGTGTGAAAATATAGACTGTGAAAAGGACACTTGTTTACAGTCTGATAACTGACACAGGAGGCGGACAGTCACCTTGTCCAACCCCATCAGGGGCCATGTTGTTTGGAGGACTCAAAATTTTCACCTCTCTGCACACATCAATGAATGACCACGATGGCCATGATGGACTGATTTTGGGTTGAATTTTAGTAGGTGAATTTTAGTAAGTAAGCAAATTCACATATGTGGATCCACCAATAATGAAGATGAACCATTTATCCTTCAAGGTAAGATTGCACTTGCTGGGTTCCTGCTCCAGACAGTTGGCCTGCTGCTCTAAATTCATCATTGTTAGTTCACCTGCAAAAAGCAATAAGCTTTGGGAAGGGAAAGAAATGATGCTATTTTAGTCATTTGTTCATCAGATTCCATGTTGAAAAGGACCAGAGAACAGATTTAGAAAAGGTAGTATTTAGAGAGCTAATATGGGCTTGACGGGTCGAGTGTTATAAACACGAAGATGGCAAACTATCAAGGCACAAGCTGTTGTTGGAAGTGTCTTCATTCTCCCTGAAAAATGATGGGACACTGGAAGACACGTTCTATGGCCACTGCAGCATCCCCATCCAGCTCTCTCCCCACCTCCCCAAGCCCTGACCCCAATCCCCGACATTTGCAGAAGTCAACTGCTCTGCAACATTTTGTCCTTGGTCCCCAAAGGCAGCGGATTTACTTACTCGTGAAAACACTTCCTCCTTTTCATTGGGTCTGGGAACATCTGTTCCAAACTAGGTTTACTCTGTGCTGTGACCCTGGTGGTCTTCACTTATTCAAGGCAATGCAATGCAACAACCTTCTGAGCTTCTGTGCTGTGCCAGGGGCTGAATTACGTGAGTCTGAACAGGTTAAGTGGAGGGCAGATGAGGACCCTCCTCTACCTCACCTGGACTCTGAATTCCTTGTCCTCCTTGTGAGGATAACTGCTAGTCCGTGTCCCTGTCTGCTCCCTGAGACCATGGTTTTCTGAACTGTCGATTCTGTGGCCTCAGGCTAGACTTCCTGGCTTCCATCCCTGACCTGTGACTGACCTCTGCCCCCAGATTTCTCTGTGGCCCTGTCCTAATTTTCCAGTTTCCTGACCTTTTGCTTGGCTTGATCTTTAGCAGACACAGGCTTTGTAAGCCTCAGCTTGCCTGCTCAGCAGCTTCCCATAGAAGTTAAATCCTGCTGGTATTACCCACCCCCTGTGCCCAGCCCCATGTAATGTGGTGCTCCCATGGTTCAAGTCCTTCTCTGGGTGAGAAGAGGGGGTGTCTGCAGCCCAGGCCCACCACAGAGCATTCTACCAAATGGGGTAAACTGAGGAAGAGCCAAGGCTGGGGAAATAGTGCTGCAAATTTCAGGCCTGTAATTGACTTGTTGGGAACTGCCAAGCAGGCAATCTGCGTCATGGGTGCTTCATATTCTTGTGGGTCAACAATAATCATAGAATGTTAGAGCCAGAAGTGACACTGTATTCTCTCATGTCAAAGACACAAATAAGGAGACCCAGAAGAATTAAGAAACTTGCCCAAAGTCATGCAGCTGTTAAATAACAGGGGAGTGTTAGAACCCGGCTCACCGGATCCAAATCCAGTGGCTGCCCCATTACACAGCAGGTCCTGGAACAATGTCTTCTCATTCAATGTTGTCTTATATTGCTGATGAGAAAAAAAGAATCCTGGCTAAAATCAAGCAAAAAGATATTATTCGAGGACCTGGTTTCATTACATGTCATTTTGCATAAATTTGCAATTTTCATGAACCTATCAACACAATTAAAGGGGACTTGCTCTACTTTGTGGCTTCTACTATTTAACCAAAGAGAACACATGAGGAAAGAAAGATTAAATGCATATAATGAGCTGAGTTCAAGGGCCAAGAGGAGAAACCACAAACCACTTTAGTTGACTTAGGCAGGAAAGATTTAATAAGGGAAAGATGCTTCATTGCTGGAAGGGCTGGACCCTCCTCTGGGGATGGTCTCTGGAAGGGTCTGAATGTGGAGGGAATTTTGTCTGTTCAATCTGGGGACTCAGGAAGTAGCTGTGCTGGCTGTTCTCTCCAGAACCTCTAGTCTTGACTGGGAGCTGGGAGCAGGAAGCTCCCCCTGACTTGTGGGCACCAGAGCCACAGGTTCCTATGGTAATCTGCACAATGCACTCTTGTATGCTGTCTCTCCCCACCTAACTCCCTTTCAAAACCAAATCTCTGGCCAATGCAGCTGATTGATGCATGCTAAATCATGTCTCAAATCTTTGCAAGGGGACCTGGGAAAAGTGGGCTTTTACTTTGCAGGCTATGCAAACAGGAAGAAGTAAACCAGGAGGGAGGTGGAGCGCCCCTTGAGCTATCTACAGAACTCCCACCCTCTAGCCTCCTCAGTTTCCTCATCTGCAAAGTGGAATGATTTTATCTACTACATGGTGCTGTAAAAACAATGAGCAGGCAGTTACCAGGAAAACACTGTTCCTGGGACATAAGTACTCAAGAAGTAATAGTATTTTTAAAAGCTTAGCCATGAATTTCATGCAGATTTCATAGTCTACTTATCTTGAAGTATTTTCAATTTGGTTTTCTATGTACACAATCTAAGCTTTTCATCTTCAGCTTTGCCAAATTTGTGATCTGCCTTGAGGCTGACTTTGTAGAAATTTTTTTGACTGTAAAAAAGATTTCATTAAACTATTAACAAATTGAAGTAAATTTTGAAATAATTGCATCTCTCTTCAAGGAGATAATAATTGCATCTTCTTTACAAGGAGGAAACTGAGGCACAAAGAAGTGAAAAGACTGCCCCAGAACGGAGTTTCTAATGCACTTTCTGGTACAAATAACCCAAGAGTGATAATCAAGTCTGATTTTGTAATTTTGCAAAATAGTACTGAAAAATGTAACAAGTTTCAATTTTTTTTGTAACCGTTCTGCTTTACAAATACACATGGAATAGAAAACAAAACCCTCTCATTCTAAAGAAAAAAGCAAGACAGTTGGTGCTCTATAAAAAACAAAATATTAGAGGCAATCTTCTTACAATCAGGATGGAGATGAGAATACCTGCTATCACCTTTATAATTTAACATTGTTCTGGAATCCTAACTAATTCACTGAGATAAAAAAGAAAGAAAGAAATGGAATATAACTGTCAGCAGAGAAACAAACCAAATGATCATTATTTGCAAATCTCTATATTATATACAATGTGTAATTGTCTACCAAGAAGACACAGAAGCATCAGTAGAGAAATTACAGTCTTAGACATAGTACATATGACTAATTATAAAATAAATATTTGAAAAATATATTTTCTTTTATATAAAGAGAGACAAAACTAGCAGGCAAACTATAGAACTGAGACATATTGCAGGGAGTGGGAGGGGGAAAGAATGGGGGTCAAAAAGGTGAGGGAAGGGGACCTCCCTGGTGGCACAAGGAGTTAAGTCTCAGCACTATGAAGTTATCCACAGCCACTGCAGCATGAGTTTGAGCCCCAGCCAGGGAGGTGACCCACATGGCACAGCAGACCTCTCCTGTCTCACCTGCTACTCCCCTCAGCAGTGTATTTCTGTCAATATGCAGATCTTTTCAGCGTCATTGACTTGTTACTTTCAGTGTGATTTATTTATTTGTGGGACAAAATGACACTATTTTCTTTATGAAGAATTCAAAATATCTGGTAGTGTCAGTCTCCTTATCCCCTAAGTCATCTTTTTTTTTTTGAAGATTTATTTATTTATGCATACAAGAACTGGGGTGTAGACCAGTGATGCAGTGGGGGGAGGGGAGGGGAGGGGTGGTGGTGGTGAGAGGATTCACCAGAGACAGAGTGGGGAGCAAAATAAGTAGATCTACTGAAATACACTGCTGAGGAGAGCAGTGGGCAAGACAGGCCAGGTCTGCTGTGCCATGTGAGCGGCTCCTGGCTGGTGGGAGATCAAACTCGTGCTTCAGTGGCTGTCAAGAGCTTAAGAGTGTTGCTTTTAACCCCTGTGCCATCAAGGAGGCCCAAGGTCAAACTTCTAATTGCTAATCTCAGACCCTCTAGAGCTCTGGCACCATTCCACATAGTGGGGGCTTTAGCCTCTGGCTTCCAAGACAGCTCACGACAGATACAGCTCTGGGATGGACATGAAGCACAAACGAGAAACAGATAGTTGTCATTTTAAGCCCCTAATATTTTTGGGGTAAATTTGCTTTTGTGGAATAACATTGACTATCTTGTCTGATGCACACTATTTGCGGAGGGTGGCTTGGGATTCTGCTCTTCAGAAAGCGTCCCAGACCCTGTATGAAGAGCCATTGTTCTTGAACATAAACTCCCTGTCATATCCTCACTCCATGTCATTTTCTGGGAATACTTCTGGACATGGTCTCCCCTACTCTTCCTGGTTTTAAAATGGCCAATTCAAAGTGAGAATCTTATAAATGATGGTCTAAATAGCGTCATTTTTAATGACCAAGTTTCATGAAATATTAAAGATTGTTCTAGAAAACATAACTTCACCTATCCAGAATGGCATTTAATCATAAGACTGCTACACAATTGACCAAAATAAAGAAAAAACATTGAATCATGAAACTCTATTGAACAGTTATTAAATAGTATCTAGTTCCTAATTGTGAATTCATTTTCATTTAATAACAAGTTATTGTGAAGCATAATGAAAAATAGAGTGGCATGCAAAATAAGCTGGCCTCTGTTTTCATTGACATTGTGCCAGTTTCTTGGGTGCAGAATTACAATACTATCCATCTTCATAAAGCACTCCTTGGAAGGCATTATTAAACAGCAGGAAGGAATGGCGGATGACAGCTTCATTAGTCATGACGAGGTAATCCTGGCCAATTTCTCCTGGGAATTATTAGCACATTCCTAAACACCCCTTGGTTGATGGCATCCAAAGGGAAAAAAAAAAAGAAAGAGTAGGCGATCAATTGTCAGATCTTGGATGTTACCCAAATCTTGCTACAGGCTTCTTTAGGTCCCAAGCCGTCACTCTTCCCCAGAGTTTTCTGGAATGCTTCAAGGGAATGGGAACTTCTAGGTTAGTATGGACCTCAAAACTCTTGCCCATTGCTGAATGCCTACTGGGGAGAAAAAATTTGAATGGCATCCACCTGGTAGACAAATTTAGATTATATTGTCCAGTAAATGAATGAATTAGCCCCAAACTCATTCTTGTCTCTGACTGGAAAATACAATCTTTAAGAGGACATTATAGGTAGCCAGATGAACAAATAATAAACATCAGAATCCAACAGGGTCTTGTGAATCCTGTCAACCACGGATCCCATGTTCACTTGAGATTATCTAACCCCCCAAGAGCTTGGTCTCAGCCTGGAGCTTGAAGGACAAGATGGCTGCTGTCATTCAAGATTTCCTGTGTTTCTGTGACCTTTTCTAGTGACTTTGCCTTTTGAGTTTCTTTCTTTCTTTTTTTCTTTTTAAAGATTTATTTATTTATGCATACAAGAACTGGGGTACAGGCCAGAGGTGGGGGGGCGGGAGGGTGTTGGCGAGAGGATTCACCAGTGATAGAGTAGGGAGCAGACCAGGCAGACTGACTGAAATACACTGCTGAGGGGAGCAGCAGGTGAAACAGGAGAGGTCTGCTGCACCATGTGGGTTAGCTCCCTGGCTAGCAGAGAATCAAACTGGTCGTGCAGAGGCTATGGATAGCTTCAGAGTGCTGTGCTTAACCCCTTGTGCCACCAGGGAGGCCCTGCCTTTTGAGTTTCTTGATGAGGCAACTGGATGGAATTTTGAGTGGGACTGGCAGGGAGTAGAGGGTGGTGGCGATGGATTAGGTCAAGAGACAGATGGAGTTACAGCATGCTGAATGAAGAGCATGGTATTCATGTTAAACATTATGGAGACCTAGAATTTACCTTGGGTCATGAAGAAACAACTTAATTTTAGAGCTTTTCAAATCAGAAAAATTTGATTAGAAAAAAAAATTTTTTCCATCTTGACTCCTGATCTACATAAGAAGAGAAGCCTTATCTTCTTAAATCAAATGTTTACATCTCTTGAAGCACCAAATATAATAAATTCATCAGTGAGCTGATAGTACAGAATATATTCTTGCACAGCTAAGCCAGCAAAATGTCAATGAAAAATTATTCTCAAAATTCTGCTTGTTTCCCCTATTATGGCTTCAAATTTATATAAACCATTTGATAATGTTCCTACCCCACATTATATTTTCCCTTCAAAATAAAATAAAAACATTGATTCAAATAACTAGGTCTTCATTTCTACATTTCTTGAAGTGACCGCATTGAGTTTTGCTTTATACAATTTTAATCAGGCTAATCTGAAAAACAAGAGCAAGATTATGCATTAGCAGAGATGTGTGTGTATTTGGGAGGAGTTAGAGCCATTTGTATAGAATAGTGAGTAGCTTATAGAGAAGCTGGTTGGTAATCTCTCTGCATTTTATTTATGTTATTATGTCAACTAGCCATTTGAGCACTTTACTTATTGCAGGGGCATAAATACTGTTTTCCTAAGTAGAATGCAAGCTCCTCAAGGGAGACTGTAGCTCCTTATCTTTCCAGAGAAGAAGTGAGGCAAGGCGTGAGGAGGCAGGAAGAAGGAGGTAAGTTGAGGAGAAATGGATCTGGTCCTGCAACTTAAAGCAATGTGATTTTAGGCAAATGAAGATGTAGGTCGGTGAAACTGGCCAGAGAATGGGACATGGATTTAAATATCTAAAATGATTAAATATAATATTATGAGAGTATCACAAAATTTATTTATTTATTTGTGATGATAAAAATATACATATTTTTATTAAAACCATTTGATTTGTGGAAAAATAATAGAAGTCAGGACTCAGTGATTATTATTTTTGCATAATGTACTATGCACAACCTTATGCTTTTTATATCACTTATCATAAATAAATTCTGTCTCACTACACTGGTTTCTTTTTTTATATTAATTTTTTTTATTTTTTTACATCATTGCTCATTTTTAAACAATATCACAAAATTTAAGCAAGAATTATTCAGGGCCTTCCTGGTAGCACAAGGGGTTAAGCACAGCACTGCAGCACTCGATCCCTGGAGGCCAGGGAGCTACCTACATGGCCCAGCAGACCTCTCCTGTCTCGCCCGCTGCTCCCCTCAGCAGTGTATTTCAGTCAGTCTGCCTGTTCTGCTCCCCACTCTGTCTTGGTGAATCTTCTCACCCTCCCCGCACCTCTGGCCTATACCCAGTTCTTGTATGCATAAATAAATCTTTTAAAAATAAAAAGAAGTATTCAATCAATAGTTTTGTACAGAAAGATTACAATTAAAGAAAACTGTAGATTTGTGCTTTAAACCCTATCCTGAAGTGAATTTAACTTCCACTGTTAACTGTTCCTTAACCTTCTCTTTCTGTGTGCTGGTGTTCGGATCCCTTCACATGCAGTAGTTGATCTGCAGTAAGTCTCTCTTATTACAAGTGATGAATTACCAGGGTCACAGAGCTGAGACCGACTTGTGAACAAACCCAGCTGAATTCTAGAACCGGTATGGTGTTTGGGTAAAGAATAAACTGAAAATTTACTAAACATCAACTTGTGGGAACCCAAAAGAGGGCAACTGCATTTATGATCTGGAAGGAAAAGGGGAATATGAGAACTGTAAGCTACTCCATTATTCTAGCTACCAAGAGACTAGCCAGCAGAGAGTAGGTGCAGAACAAATGCTTGTGGGTAAAACGACATCTGAGTCCGGGTGCCTGGCTGGCAGACCTCAGCACTGGTGACTGTGGCGCTTGTTGCCTGAGTCTGGACCTTCTTAAAGTAAAAAGAATCTTTGCATTTGAGGTCTCTCTGGGAACATTTCTCTGATATTCCAGAGTAGAATCCTAGATCAAGAGAAGCAAAACTGAGGATTAAATACAGTGTATAAAAGGCATAAAGAGAAGACCAAGGTCAACTCTCAGGCTTCCAAATGGCTGACTGGCTTCTCCCTCCAGCCGGAAACACCTCAGGCATGAAATGGCACAAGCACAACTGAAAAGACAGGATTAGAGTCGGGCATAGCCCCTCCTTCCGTACAGTGGTAGAAAAGGCATACACAGGGCTTTGCTTCCTGGGTCTACACAGAAAATTTTATCTCTGACAAATTCTTCTCCCCTCCACAACACTTTGCCTAGAGTGTAAACCCAGAGTTCTTGGATCCCTGTGTTGGAACAAGGTAGATGGTGGACACACGTGTGCCAAAAGCCTGCAGATTTGGTTGATCCTGGACTGGGAGTGATTTTTTGCTGTTTGAAACACGGAGGGGGGTGGTCAAGAAAAAAGTTTAATACTCATTTTTTTGTGATGTGTAAATGTATTGCCATTGGCTCTTATTAGGTAGTCCTAAGCCAGTGATAGAAAAATGTTTTCATTGGCAGGAAAACACATTTTACACCCACATATATGTATGTCTGATTTTTGGCTGAATGAAAAAAATTTGTGGCTGATGTCCTTTCTGCTCCTCTGTCTGTGGCTTGTTGCCTAGCTTAGTGCCTGCCTCCTCTGTGGAGCTCTTCCTCACCCTCAAGCTCACCCTGACTTATCCATGACCTCAGTTTTTGTTCCAATGATATCTTCACACAAGTGAAAAGCTTTAGGGCCTACTAGTTGTCAGGGAGACTTCCAAGATCCTAGAGGGGTCTTGCATTGGTTCATATGGTCATATGCTTTTGGCAAAGTAAGTATAGATTGCAATCAGCTAAAGATATGGTTTCCTTCCACTTAGACCCTCCATCATTTTTCCCTGCAGAAGTTATGTACAGATGAAAAGGCCATGAGCATTTTGAAAAATCCTGCTAAGGAGAGCATAAGCTGGAGATTTGTTCGTTTAGGGTTCAATGGATCTATGTATATAGTTCATACTTCCTTCCATATTAGTTATTCTAGAGTAGAAACAGCTTCCAGAAATACTTGATGCATATTTGACTGGCCACATAGGTCTGATGCAATAGCATGTGTCTTACTCTACCTGAAGTGGGTGGGCACTGGTGAAGAAGAGAGTTGAAATGTGCTGAAATGGAAGCATGTCTGTTGAAAGTCCTTTTAATCATCAGGTATATTTGGATTATTTGGTTCTCAGTGAAGTCTAGTCAGGAAATTATCTTCTTGACAATATTTAACCGTGTAGTACATATAATTATAATGTGCCGTGCTACTAAGCTTTTATTTTTTTTAATTTTTTTAAGATTTATTTATCTATGCATACAAGAGGTGGGGTACAGGCCAGAGGTGTGGGGAGTGAGAGGATTCACCAGAGACAGAGTAGGTAACAGAACAGGCAGATACTGAAATACACTGCAGAGGGGAGCAGTGGGCAAATCAGGAGAGGTCTGCTGTGCCATGTGGGTTGCTCCCTGGCCGGCTGGGGGATCAAGCTCATGCTGCAGAGGCTGTGGACAGCTTCATTGGTTGTGTCTTAACCTCTTGCACTACCAAGGAGGCCCTAGCCTTTCATATTTTTATATTAATTTTTTTTATTTTTTACATCATTGTTCATTTTTAAACAATATTTGCTTCCCCCACCACCTCAGGTATAGTATCCATAGAGTTTCCTTCCCCAATGCACCTATGCACCATCACCTCAGTCCCCTGTGCTCCTCCCTCCCTGCCTCTGATCCCTCTACTGCTTCCTTGCCTGCAGTATGTCTCTGATTTATAATTTTCCACTTTTGCTTTGTTGTGCCTTGTACTGTTATTATTTTTTTACACTGATGTCTTATTTGGTTCCCCTATACTCCTGCTATAAGTGAAACCATCTGATATTTTTCTTTTTCCTTCTGGTGTATTTCACTGAGCATAATTCCTTCTAGCTCCATCCACGTTGCTGTGAATGGCATGAGTTTATCTTTTTGATTGCTGAATAATATTCCATTTTGTATATATGCCACAACTTCTTGATCCAGTCATCTATTTTTGGGCATTTGGGTGGTTTCCAGGTTTTACCTATTGTAAATAATGCTGCTATAAACATAGGTGCACAGGTGTTCTTTTGAATCAATGTTTTTGTGTCCTTTGGGTAGATCCCTAGGAATGGAATTGCTAGGCATATGGTAGCTCCATTTTTAGTAGACTGAGGAAACTCCAGACAACTTTCCACAGTGGTTGGACGAGTTTGTACTCCCACCAGGAAGCTACCAAGCTTTTAAAATGAGAATCAACACAAACAAAATTGACCAGAGTGCTTGTGTTCGTGGGATATAAAACTTAAGCAATACTATAAACTGTGAAGTAGTGCTTTCATGCATGCCAAATTGCATTTTTATGCCTCCCAAAATATTGGACCAGTCTTAGCATGTCTGAGACATATTGTCCTAATGAAATCTGGCAATTGCTGAAAAATGACACTAAAATCATAGCAACGCATCCTAAGTGTTCTTGTGACAAAACTCCCACGCATATTCATACATAAGTTAGTGTACATAGTTTAAGGATAATTTGATTAAACAATTATGTAGCTCAATCTAATATAATGGCATTTTAAAATGCATTTGAATCACTCTCTTCTCTGCATGAAAATGGTATTACAGAGTTATTGTCATATGAAGAGATGATCATACAAAGAGTATGCAACCAAAAAAATAGGAAAACAAGTATAATAGAGGTATAATATATAATTCCTCAGTTTTGTTATGCTTGTGGCGTTTGTCACCTTCTAAAAATTTGTAATTTGTTGTGATTGCTTTTTTTTTGGTCCAAATACACATTCACTTGCATACCTAATTTTGTATTCCTGTTTTGAATTCTTTTTCTTAAAGAGCCTCCCCCCCCATGTAGACGCTGCAAGCCTCACACAAGCAGAATCTGCCCTTAACCGCAGTTGAGCAATTATTTACACACTTTTATGTTATTCTTATAAAAAATATTTAAAAAATAACCTTAATAGCTGATGCACAGAGAAGCAACTTTCCACGCTGTGGAGCTAGTGTAGAAAATAAATCATGTGGTCCACCAATGTCCTTGCTGTCCAAGGCTAACCACTGTTAATTTGATGTCCATCCTCTTAGCTTTTTTTTTTTTTAGCTGGTTTATTGGGATAAATGTGGACTTTGGAGCAAGCTGCCTGGGTTTGACTTTCACGTCTGCCCTGAGCCCTGGGGAAAATGACTAAATCTTCTAGTGCCTCCTCTGTAAAGGGAGGGTTTAATTGTCCTCTACCTGTTTCTTAGTGGGTGTTGAGAGAAGAGTTAGGGCTTGAACAGCATCTAACTTGCCGTCCTCATTGTATGTTACTGTTATTTTAAAAATGCATACTTTAGAATGTCTTTTCACTTATTTCGTGTTTTCCCTTCCCCCAAGACTGTGAGCTTAAGTTTCCGTACTAATGAAAACCATCTTTCTCGAGCCCTCCTGCTTCCCCAGAAAAGCGTGGATGGGAGCGCCATCTAGCTGCTGTGTCCCCGGCTCCGCCGACCCCCAGGCGCCGCTCAGCTCATCTGGCTGTTCTGGCTCAACACATGTTACTAGGTTTTAAACTGGAGGGCGGCTGGGAGGTGACAGAAGTTCAGAACCAACACCTCAAGAGGCACTTCTGAGAAGCTGGAGATCCAGAAGTGAAGAGTGTGTCTGAAATCTGATGTCCACGTGAAAACAGGAGTGTTGGATTTACCAAAGCGTCTAGAAACACAAAGTGAGCCGTCGCTGCATTCCATTGAAATGATGCCCTGATGTGTCTCTAAAATGTTCTTCAAAGAAGCCTGGTGATAATTGGGGAAAGGGAATGGGTCTTCCCAAGATAACACAGCTCCACCATTACCAACAAATGGACCTGGAGAGAAAAAAAAAAAAAGAAAGAAAGAAAGAAAGGAAAAAGGACATGATAAAAGATCAAAGCATGAAGTTTATTTTAAGGGAAGATTGTTAGGGTGTATGCCTTATTATCTTAGAAGAGTCTCCCTGGGAAACAAATACCGATAGATTAATCAATCACAGACTGTGTAATGGACTATACAATTAGTTACTCAGACTTTCTCCAAATCCACCATCTGATATTTAGTGGAAAAAGGCTGTTTCAGAAGAATATGGGGCCTCCCTGGTGGCGCAGGTGTTAAAGTCTCAGTGCTATCACCAGCCACTGGGGCAGGAGTTTGATCCCCAGCTGGGGAGCTAACCCGCATGGCACAGCAGGCTTCTTCTGGCTTGCCCACTGCTCCCCTCAGCAGTGTATTTCAGTCAGTCTGCCTGTTCTGTTCCCCACTCTGTCTCTGGTGAATCCTCTCACCTCCTGCACCTCTGGCCTGTACCCCAGTTCTCGTATGCATAAATAAATAAAAATAAATCTTAAAAAAAAACAAAGAAGAATATGAACCCAATTCTGTTAAGAAATGTAAGCACACAAGACTAGAAAGAAAAAAAACAAAATAATCAACTGGGAATATTCAGGGGAATGCAATTATGAGGCAAATTCTTGTTCCTTGTATTAATATGAAATTCCTCCCCCATTATAACAAATATGCATTACTTTTGTAATTAGAAAAACACCCATATAAAAACAATTCATTAGATGGCCACTTAAAATTTAATGTAGTTCTTTGCATTCTTAGGTCTATAATGACTTTAAAAATTATGTTGTCTATTTCCTTTTTTCCTTCTTCCCTTCCTTTGACTGTATGTGACTCAGAGGTACAGGATCATACCTTTCACATGGATGTTACCACCCCACGCCCACCACCACCACGGCCTCCATAGTCCTGCACTACAGTCCCTTGGGCCCCCACCCCACCTTGCTCTCTACACCAGCCCTCCTGCTCCTGCTAGTCTAAATTCTACAGAAAGATTTCTAGGGTCTGTTATTGGTTTGGTTTTGACTGACCCTTTGTTTTGCTTCTTTCAACACCTAGTTTGGAGTTGATTTTCCTTTTCCTAGTCTGTTCTAACTTGGACTCTGGGTTTGGACAGACTAGGATTTGAATCTTGCTTCCTCAGTTACAGAGGTGGTGTGAAGTGGAGAGATATATAGGATGGCTCCAACCCGCGCGTGAAGGAGAAAATGTGGTTGTGATCCCTGCCTCACAACTGCCGGTAGCAAGTGTCTATGGCTCTTTCTCTCTTTCTTCCTCACCATGGCAATTCAGGCAGGCAAAAGATCCATCTCCTGAATTCTGCCCTCAAGACTCGAAGCTCTAGTGTGACAGGCTGACTTAATCAGGGGAATCAAGGGCAGGATTTAGTAAGCCACAGGGGGTTACCAAGTGGAGATGAGTTATCTTGGGGATGAGGATTCACTCAAGAATGTTCAGGGTGTGTCTGGGGCTGGAGGAGGTATTTGGGGGATGATCCTACAAGAGGCAAGTGTGTCCAGCACAGGTAGGGTCTACAGTAGGCCCAGGCAAGTAAATGTGGCTGGCCCCTTTGTTGGGACCCTCAAGTTCCCCTAGGACACCTACCCTACCTTCTTCTTCACCCCCAAAGTCATGCGATTGGCACTTTTTCCTTTGCCAATGATTTTTTTCTGCCGTGACTTTCTGCACTCACCTTAGGGACTGCTGACTTTTGGTGTTTTTCTAGCTGATTGTTAGTTAATCCATCCATTCCATTGTTCCTAGGAGAAATGCTCACTGGAGACAGAGACAAAGATACCTGCACGTCTCCAGAATAACAGACCACCTTGCAGTCACTGCCTGATCTCCAACTCCTCACCTGGGGTCTTGGATGAACCAGGCAACCACTCTAATTTCATTTCTTCTGCTCTGATGATAACAGCAGTGATGACAGTGATGATGATTATGTAGATCAGGTTCCCTAGAAGCAGGCTGACGTGGGGATGCTGTGTAAGTGACTTGGGGAATGTGCTCGGGAGAAGGACCCAGGAGGCAGGATGTTCCGCTAGACCCTAGCTTCAGTCTGCTCCCATTGGGAGCTCGGGGGCACAGACTGCACCTTGAAGTTGACCTCACCCTAGAGGGTGCTGGCCTCTGTACCCCATATCAGCCAGCCATTGACCATGAGCTGCAGAGGGGTAGGTCAGATATAGGGCAACCACTTGGGTGAGGCTGCTCCATTTGGCTGAATCTTCAAAGAAAGGGGCAGGTAGAGCCATTAGCAGCAAACCCTCAAGCAGAGGGGACAGATTTGGGGGTGGGGTGTGATGGGAGTAGCTCTGGGAGGGCTCTCAACATGTCAATGGGGTGAAAGTGACAAATCCTGACATTTACTGAGCACCTACCATAAGTCAGGCTCCATTCTGAGCACCTTAATATACACTAACATTGAGGCTCAAGGCTGCGCTCTGAAATAGACACATCATTCTATTATTAGCCACATTTTACTGAGGCACAGAGAAGTTAATTAATTCATCCAAGACCACACAGCTAGTAAGAAGTAGAACTGGATTGGGGAAAATGATCTCTAAAGTCTTTCTATGACACTATAGAAGAGTCGCTTTAGTTAGCAATTTGATAACGCTGTCATTTATTTATTTAATTGGTTATCCATTCATTTTACATTTATTAAAAGTGCCAGGAATGACAAAAATCTATCTATCATACCTCCAGCCCTAAGAAAGGATGTGACTAAACTATAGAGGGAAGTGCAGAGTGGAAGGCAGTGGCTTATCCTGCCCCGGGACCTTAAGAAATGAGCAAGGATAGCATGAGGCTCCCTTTGGTTGGAAAGATCTGAAGACATTGATGTAATCTGAAGGTAGAAGAACATTCCTGGCAGTCCGCAGGAAAAGGCCAGGAAGGATGGAAGCTGGGGGTGAGTAGGGGTGGGTAGGGCTGAGAGGGGGGTGTTTGGTAACAGTCTGGTTTGGCTGAGGGTTGTGAGGGCCCAAGGGTAGCTGAGTATGGAGTGGGAGGCCCTGCGTGCCCACCAACCCACACTGCCTCTCCAATAGTGTTGGTTCCTTGGAGGTGGCAAAGGAGAGCTGTCTCTCTCTCCAAACACCCTCACAACCTGGACTCAGGGTCAAGAAGAGTTGATGGACAGCCCGCAATGGAGCCTGGTACCAGCCATTTGGTACAGGCCAAATGCAGGTCAGAAAAGTCACTCTGTGCAAGGTCCACAGACAGGGAGGGGATAAATTCCAGAGACTGGGGGCTCAGGGGAAGCTTTGAGATTGACTTGACAAAGAAACTGAAGTTTATATCAAAAAAGGAATTTCTGTGGAAACCCACTGTCACGTGGCTCTGTCTATCTTGGGTGCTTCTCACTTTAAAAAACAAAGAGCACAATGGATTGTTCTTATCTGTCTTACTCATCCCATCCAAATCTAATTGTGATCCTCTGCAGGTCTAGCACACACTCCCACTTTATCAAAGCAGATAATCACCCCTGGGGGCAGGGTGGTGGCCAGGCCAGACGAAGTTCACAGTTCACTCCCATTTGACTGTCAGTAGAGCCTGATTCAACTATTCATGATGAATCATTGCCAAGTGACAGCATCTCCAGGAACTAGGCACTGCCTTTGTTTCATTATGACAGGGTCATACATATCTTGTGCTAAATTTTCAGAGGGTAAGTGTGATCCTAAAATTGCTGAGAACCCCTAAGAAATCTGTAGCTCTCTCTAACTAACCATGGTATCTTCATGTGATGCAGTGCCTAATGAGTATTTATTGCTTCTTTTGAAAATAAGGGTTTTGGTTTTTCATTCCTTACATCTCTTCTTTCAAAAGATTGCATGCAATCTTTGGATGAATCCCAGCTCCTCAGGGATTTTCCAAGGTTGCCTAAGATTTTTCAGGTCTACCCTAAGGTGAGGCCTAAGTCATACTAGTTGATGGTTAGTGAGTGTCTATCATGTACCAGGATCTGTGCTAAAAGCTATAATAATGACAGCAATGCTAATCAGAAGTAATAATTACCTGAAGTCTGATTGTATGAGTTTTAGGTATTGCTATCCTCATTTATTGAGAAGCCGAGGTGCAGAATAAAAATGCCTTCTGTCTTCCTCAGAAAAATAGAGGTGTGTCTTTCGACCTCTTTTTAGTGGCATGACCTTTGTGGTCACTCTGTGGTGACCACATCACTGTTGAGTTGAACTACAGTGGCACCTTCAGAAGAGGTGAGGGTCTTCTAAGACTACTACCAGGACTTTCAATCACCAGGAGATTGTTTAAATAATTTCTCATCTCCTCCCTACATATAGACTCTAAGCATTCTAAAGCCAAGTCTCCAGGCATGTTCCAATCACTCTTCCCTCTAGCACACACACACCACACTCACACACACCCACACTCACACTCACATGCACACGCACCACACACACCGCACACACCACACTCACACACACCACACTCACACATACACTACACTCACACCACATTCACACCAGATACTCATACACCACACCACACATATGCCACACTCTCACACCACACACACACCACACTCACACACCACACAATACCCTGGTAGAGAGGTGGGCATTGCACCCTGCCTTGAATTGCCTTTGGTTTGTTTTCTTTTCACTATATATCATTAATTTGTTTAATGTTAAAATTTTGTTCCTTCTGTTGTTTTGCAAAATCTTTTAAATATCATTAAGTGAATTACTCATTGTTGCTTACTGTATATGCATAAGTTTGCCAAGTTAGAAGACTTGGTTCCAGTGAAAACTGAAGTGATTGTCAAGCTCTGACTCAATAAACATTTGTTGATTAGATGAATGAATAGCAGTTGTTATAAGTTAATTGAACCACTGAGGGGATTGAAATAAATCAAATATTACTGAATTACCTTTTTCTAACAGTGACAGCTAAAATTCATGGGGGGAGGGAATAACAAAGGGGATGATTCAAAACAACTCTGAGGCTTGGGGTCTGAGCAACTTGTGTGTCATGGTGTCTTTTACAGAGAATGGAAAGACCAGAAGAGTAATGGATTGGGGCACAGAAATCAAGACTTCTGTTTTCAACTTTCACAGTATTGACGCTGTGGGCCAGACATTTCTTTCTGGGGGCGGACGCGGGGAGGGGGGGGACCGGTGCTTTCCTGTGCATGTAGGGTGCTCAGCAGCCTCCCAGGCCTCTACTGAAGAGATACCTATAGCCCATTTCCTCTGCCTCTTTCAACTCCAAAGGTGTCTCCAGAGGTGACTAACTGTCCCCTGGGGAACAAAAAACCCCAGGTTGAGAACCAGTGGGTTAAAATGAAGACCTGTGAGATCACCAAGGGGTGGGACGTGTCAAGTAGGCAGGAGAGGCCTGACAGCCATATACTGTAGCAGATGAGCTTTATGATAGATATTGAGAAGAAATTTCTGGCAGATGGTAAGATCCTAAAATGTGTTGTTCATGGTCTCAGAAGTTATAGGTTAAAGAACCAAGACCTGGTTGGATACCCTGTGTATAGGGAAGAACAGATGGACCTAGCTGGATTATGGTTCAGATACTTAGTGGCGTTTAACAAATCTGGGCCTATTTCCTCACATGCTAAAAAGGGGTAACAACATCTGCTCCTGGAGCTGATAAGATTAGAGGTATAGAGATGTTGAGGCAGATACCTAGCACAGTGCTGGCTAAAGTATGGTTGGCCATTCCACTGTGGGTAAATGTGTAAACTAGTGCCATCAATATAGAAAGACATATGGGCTTCCTTTAAAAAAACAAAAAAAGCAGGGGCCTTCCTGGTGGCACAAGGGGTTAAGTCTCAGCACTATGAAGCCATCCACAGCCACTGCAGCACAAATTTGATCCCTGGCCAAGTAGGTGACCCACATGGCGCTGCAGACCTCTCCTGTCTTGCCAGCTGCTCCTCTCGGCAGTGTATTTCAGTAGATCTGCCTGTTCTGTTCCCCACTCTGTCTCTGGTGAATTCTCTGGTGCATCTCTGGCCTTCACCCCAGCTCTTGTATGCATAAATAAATAAATAAATCTTTAAAAAAAAATACAAATACCATTTGACCCAGCAATCCCACTCTTGGGCATCTGTCCAAAGAACATAAAACCATCAACTCAAAAACTATATGCTTAATAATGTTTATTGCAGCATTATTTACAATAGCTAAGAAGTGTAAACAACCTAAGTGCCCACTGATAAGAGGATTGGATTAAGAAAATGTGGTACATCCACACAATGGAATATTATTCAGACATAAGGAAAGAAAGAATGTTAACACTTAGAGCAAGCATGATAGGAGTTCAAGGGAACTATGGATAATAAAGCAAGTCAGAATTTCAAAGGCCAATATTGGACATTTACGAAGCGAGTAATTCAACAAAACAAAATACTTACTAAAATTAGTGGACACTAACAAATGAAGTGAGAAGGGAAGAAGATAGGGTCAAGGGATTATCAGGGATGGTGGTGGGGGAAAAAGGTAAAACAGGGTTGGAAAAAACAATAGTAGTTGGTGTTATTATTGCTCTCTCCAGTTTTCTGTTGGTGCTTGTGCCTGGGAGCTTGGAAACTAGTCTGCCACTCTAACTGAAATCTATACAAACCTCCCTGTGGCAGCATTGAGACAAAAAATACGATTATCTAGAAAGCAATTTTCATTTTAGCTGTCAGAGAAAAGGTTAGAACAACACTGGATATTTTTCTATTTCAGTCCAATTGTATTTGAAATGGTAGCATTTCTGGCAGGGAACACTAGGTATATATTTAACTGCTGAAACGACATGCTTAGGGAGGTACTTTACAGATTTTTAGAGGGGAAAATAAACTTTCTGTAGAGAAAAGCTTCATTTATTACTTAATGAATATAGCAGCCCTCTGTTGAGTGAGTATTGCACAATCATTGCTCCAAAGGCATGGCGTTACTGTATTCAAGTAACCAGTTACATGCACAGGAGTATTAGTTCCTTCCTGAGGAAAATAGTGAGACACAGAGAGTTTGGGCACTTGCCCAATGTCACACAGCTAATGAGCTCATAATTTCACAGCTAATAAAAGGCAGAACAGGGATCTGTTATTGCTGCTGTTGTTTCTCCATTTGAAACTTTAAAGAAGGGATTTGAACCTAGACTTCTGCCTCCACTATACTCACTTGAAGGTTGAGGAGGAACATCTAGAGACGTTAACATTTCGAGGACTATTTCCTTATTTATTATCCACTTGTCCACATTCCCCATTTCATTTCCTTCTACACACACAGCTGATGGTATTCCATTTAATTTCAATTCTTTTCATCTCTTCTCCCTGAGAAATATTTTATTATATTTTTATACTATATTTGAAACATCAGGCCCATGAGAGGGCTTCAAAAGAAAAGGCAGGAGGATGTCTGAAGAACACACTTATACCCTGGTTTTTATCTCATACATCTGAATATAATTTCCTCACAGATGTGACTTGAGTAACTTAGTAAATTAAATTAATCCTTAGTGTGTCTATCCCAATAGAAATCCCATCAAGATCTGAGGTAGCCAAGAGGACCTGCAAATCTAGGTGGCTTATAAATTTGTAAACAGTCCCTGTTTGATCTTCATCAACAACCTTGTTAATTAAGCTGATTAAGGATAGGACAATTGGACTCTGCATATTCAAATCTTCCAGCCTCCTCTTTGTTGGTGTGAATGAGTGGGAGAGTGGGAGTAGGGAGTGACCCAAGTGACTCCTCCAGAAATACCAGGTCTTTCCTTTCCTGAGGCAAACAGCAGGGCTGAGTCAACATGGCCTAAATCACAACTCTGACTGAGTGTGTGGGGATGTGGCTGCCTGGCGAGCCCAGGAGGAAGTCTGGACCGATTGGGCCCAGTGGCTTTGGGCTGCGTGGAGGGTAAACAGACATTTTGTTGCCTGTAAGGCCTCTTAACGACTTTATGGACCAGAGTTTCATGATTTTTTCAAAAGGAAAAGCCAGTCCCTGTGGCAGTCTCCAGGAGTTGAATCTTCTAGTCCCATGATGATAGACTCATTTTCCAGAATTCTCAGAAGTCACCAATGTCCCTTTCTGTTCTGCACACTGAACTTCTGCTTTCTTAAGGGGTTAAAGAAGAAATTATAATTGAGGACTTAAGTCAAGGAAGTATGGACAGGCCTCTTCTTCAACCTTCTCTGCCCTCCCCCACCTCAAAAACAAACTCACACTGAATTTTCCAGGGCCAGGAATTGGTGGGGCTGGGGTCCCCTGGAGCCAGGCCTCTTCACTCCCCTACGGTGGCCAAAGTCTCCCAAGTGGAAGCTGCTAACAAGCTTTGAAGAGGAAACAAACAGGAGAAGCTTAAAAAGGGCAGAAACTGTGGAAAGTGGGTATTTTAAAAGCCTCCCACTGGATCTCGTCTCTAGTGTTCACTAAGAGCTGCTAAACTTTTTAAATGTTGAAATCATTAGCTCCATTATTGTGTCATTCTGCCACATTCACTTTCACCCCCGCCCATCTCTATCCACCCACCAGCCACCCCCACACATCCCCACAAGCTGAATTACACCACATTCAAATCTTCTGAGATGGAACTCCCTAAAATATGCTCTTCTTTCAAAATATGTTTACATTCAAGTCACTCAAGTGCTGCATTGCTGAGTTAAAGACTTAAGACATTTTAAGGAAGAAGGATAGAGGAATGGATATCAGGGTCTTTGGTCTAGCATTCTGTGGTATTCTTCTGATTCTTTAGTCAACCCCGGCCCTTCTCCTCATCTTACCTCATATCCATGGATTCCTGGCTGTTTCCTGATCCAAGGAGCCAAGAGAAACATGGAGAAAATCTAGAGCTCAGTCTTGCTACAGGACACAGGGTACATGACCCCCAAAGCTGGAGGGAGTTTGCTGATGCTGAGCTGGGACCCTAAGGAGCCCCCCAAACTATTTCTGCTTTGATCCTTTGTCTAGCTCTTTGCTTCTCTCTGTTAACACTACCCTTGACGAGTCTTTTGTTCCTCTGAGGTCCACATAGGAGTTCGAGTGACTGAATGGTTCAGGCTTTGACTTTGGAATCAACCAGAGCCAGGATTCACGTCTAATGTGCATACCCACTTAACAAGTCCCATGCCCGTCTACGTTCAGTTTTCTCATGGAAATAATTTTAGTATCTGGTGTATAGGGTTTTTAAGGACTGCTTGAATGAATTTGTATGATTCATAGTTTAAAATGAATTATTTTAGGGCCTCCCTTGTGTCGCAAGGGGTTGAGCGCAGCATTGTAAAGCTGTCCGCAGCCTCTGCAATGCAAGTTCGATCCCCTGCCAGGGAGCTACCACATGGTGCAGCAGACCTCTCCTGACTGGCCTGCTGCTCCCCTCAGCAGTATACTTTGCTCTATCTGCCTGTTCTGTTCACTGCTCTGTCTCTGGTGGATCCTCACCCTCCACACCTTTGGTCTGTACCCCAGCTCTTGTAGTCATAAATAAATAAATAAATCTTTTAAAAAATTTAAAAAATGAATTATTTTAAAGTGAACAATTCGATGATATTTAGTATGTTCAGCATGTCATGCAACCAACACCTCTATCTATCTTGAAAACATCTTTTCAACCCAAAATAAAACCCCTATTCATTAAGTAATCACTCCTCTGAGCCGTGGCAACCACCACTGTGCTTTCTGTCTTTGTGGGTCTGTGGATATTTCTGTAAGTGGAATCATACACCATGTGGCCTTTTGTGGAGGCTTCTTTTACTCAGCATAGTGTTTATGAGGCTCATCCATGCTGTAGCATGTACGTGGCTTCATTCTGTTTTGTGGCTAAATAATGTCTCATTGTCTGTGTATGTCATGTCTTACTGATCCTCCCACCTGTTGATGGGCATTTGTGCTGTGAGCAGTGTTGCCATGAATATTTGCAGATATTTTTGTTTGTTTTTAGAATACAATGCTTAGTAGAGGTCAAAGAGGTAAACCCAAGTCCAGGGGCCTGCTTTGATGACCAGAAGATTCCCTGACTCCCAGGATCCCATCAACAAGTTCTCCACAGCTTTATCTTTTCATGAATGACAAAGCTTTTCAAATCTGTGCTCATAAAGACCTAATCCTCATTTACAGACACATCACTATAGTGTGTGCCTGTGAGGAGCATGTTTGGTCTTGCTCAGGTATACCTGTTTGGCTGGGTGACCTCACCAGGCCAGTGCACTAGGCTAGTTTTCTAAAGCACTAGGAAATTTAGAATTGCATTAAATTTTAGAAACTCACTAGGCCTCAGTATTCTCAACTGCAAAATGGGGCTGCTAGAAGGGCTGACCAACTGTCCTGGTTTATCTGGAAACTAGTCATCAATCCAGAATAGGATCTGGAACCTGCATTGCCTTTTCCTTACTACCTATTAAAAATGAATACATATTGCAACAAGAATTCCCTTATGAAAGATAACATAATACATTTAATTTATTCAGCATTATATATTTTCTGAGTACCTATTATGTGCCAAGTCCTGTTATAGGCTCTGGAGATGCAGCAGTGAACAGAGAAGACAAAAATTCCTACCCTCATTAGTTTATATGCAACGGGGAGAGAACGGACAATATGCACATAAATTATAAACATGCCAGTCCATTAGAATGTGGTAAGCACTTTGGAGAAAAATGAAGTTGGTGAGAGGGGCAAGGTGTGTTGGCAAAAGGGGGAAGGTGGAGTTGTACAATGTCTCCAAGTGGTGTGGCCAGGATTGATTTCCTCTAGGAGGGGACATTTGGGCCCCAGGAGGTGAAGGGCAGATGCAGGTGAATGTCTGGGGGAGGAGCGAGGATGACACAAGCACACACAGAGCCAGCAGCAAGGCTGGACACATTGAGAATGGTGACACCCATGAGCAAGGAGGGGCCCTGCTGGAGATGCTCAGAGAGGTGATGGGGGCCAGATGGTGGAGGCTCAAGCACCCTTGTTAAGGACATTGGCTGGTGGGTGGAGCTGGTAGGCTTGGGTGAGGAGTCTGAGCTCAATTCCAGCCCATTTGGAGGAAAACCAAAGTCTTTAATGTGGTTGCCAATAAGTTCCATTATGTAGAAAGAGAAATTTTGATCCAAATCCCAGTTCAAACCTATCCTTTCTTTCCCATCTTCTTCATCCCAGTGAATAATGCCACCACCCACCCAGCACTCAAAACAAATATTTTAGGCTTCTGTTTTTATTATTTTCATTCAAATTTATTCTCAACTTCCTCCACTCCATCAGCAAGTTTTGCCAACTTTACCTCCCCAGTGGATCCCAGATCTGATCACTTCCCTGTCCATGCTGCTACTAACCTTGTCCAGGCTACCAACTCTCCACCTGGCATACTGCTCTTCTCCCACTTTCTGTATCACTCAGTCCCAGCTTAAATGTTACTAGAGTTTCCAGCAACACCTGGAAACTGTCTAAAGTAGGCACCCCTCCTTAACAAACTGTCCCTTTCTATTATATATTGTGTTTTATGGTCTCTGTAACACTTAACCTTCTGAGAAGTTTTTTATATAAAACCTGGCATGCTGGCCTCCCCGGTGGCCCAGCGGGTTGAGCACAGTGCTGTGAAGCTGTCTGCAGCCTCTGCAGAGCGGGTTCGATTCCTGGCCAGCCAGGGAGATTCCCACATGGCGCCGCAGACCTCTCCTGTTGCACCCGCTGCTCCCCTCAGCAGTGCTTTCAGTCTGCCTGTTCTGCTCCCTACTCTGTCTCTGGTGAATCCTCTCACTCTCCCGTGCCTCAGGCCTGTACCCCAGCTATTGTATAAATAAAATAAATAAATAAATAAATAAATAAATCTTAAAAAAAAAAAAAACCACAAACCTGGCATGCTGATGTTTTTATTTAAAAATGATTTGTTTGCTTATAAGGCATGTAAGTTTGTTGACAGCAGCAACCTTTTCTGTCTTGTCCTCTATTGTGCTCCAAACTCTAGAGCAGTGCCTACCACATAGTAGGTGCTCATTAAAAATGTTAATGAATGAAAGTGTAGTGAGCTAGAGAACTTTCAGAAGACCTGCACTTTCCATTAAGTTCCCTCTATTAGAGCCCTACTACCGTATGTTATAATAACTGCATATGTCAAGTCCTCCTACTGGTTATTTAAGAGAAGGAACTATTTTTGCATCTGTTATGACATCTAATATTTGCTTGGGACCCAGTAGATATTATACAGATGCTCTTTGTGTGAATGGATAAATGAGGATATACTTCTAACTGTATGTGACAGAGATATTTACTGAGCTCCTGTTCTGTGTCAACACTGGGGATACAGCAGTGAATGATAGTAAAATTCCTTGCCCTTCCTATATTGTAGTGGGGAAAGACAGAGAATAAAATGAAAAAATAGTATTTTAAGTATTATAATATGTAGCTAAGTACTGTGGAGATAATATAAGCAAGGTGGAGACTATATAAGGGGCAAGAGTCCCAGATAGAAGGGACAAGAAGCGCAAAGGTCCTGAGGCAGAAGCTTGCTTGGGATGCTCATAGATCTTCACACTGGATCAGAGATAGTGAGAAGGGCATAAGAGATGATGTGAGAGGCCATGCAGGAGATTGTAAGCAGCATGCAGGGTACAGTTGTGTAGGTTGTTCACTGCTCAAGCATGCTTGAGTTCACCAAACTTTGTGTCCTGATAATCTTATCAGGGACTTCCCTGTCTGCCTGAAAGAAGATGTGTGTGGAGCTAGCAACAAACTTTCTTTTTAATAACTGTGACTTATTCCAGGAGAGATAGATACTTAGAAGATTTGGGAGGGAAGAATAACACATCTTATATATTCATTGGAGACTGTATTAAGAATAGACTACGTAACAAAGATGGAAGCTGGGAGACAAGGTAGAGGATTTTGCAAAGAGTGGCAACTTGGTCACCTGATGGTATTAGCTTCCAGGCACTGATCTAAGGGTGGATGGCCTGGTCTACCACTTGGTCTGGTCTATCGCAAGCCTGGTTCAGACTTTTCTGGAACCCTATTGTAGCAGACTCACCTCTTTTAGCAGCACGATCTATGCAGGCTTGGTCTTTGTGAACACACCTATCTCACATCCATGGAGGAGAATTTGCCTTTGCCCTATAATAAGATTGTAAATCACCATTTGTTGAACACCTAAGATGTGTCAAGCCTACAGTAAACATTTTGCATAGACAACGCCTTTATGCCTCATGACAACCACATGCGAAATCTCACAGGGAAGCTATGATTGGGGATGCTCAGCAACTCACCCAGATTGCACCACTGATGGCAGGGTTGGGATCCAGATCCCATTGATGGGCACAAAGCCTGGGCTCTTTCCAGTGCTTTGTTAAGTGCTGCCTTCTTGGGGAGGCACAATAGGGAAGGAGGTTGGGACTGCGCTGAGCTGTTGGTCATATTGTTTTGCTTTTTAAAGATTTATTTTATTTATTTATGCATACAAGAACTGTGTGTAGGCCACAGGTGTAGGGGTAAGAGGATTCATCCGATACAGAGTTGGGAACAGAATAGGCAGACTGACTGAAATACACTGCTAACGGGAGCAGCGGGCGAGAGAGGAGAGGTCTGCTGTGCCATATGGGTCACCTCCCTGGCTGGAGATCGAACTCTGCTGCCAGTGGCTGCAGATAGTTTCATGGTGTTGAGACTTAATCCCTTGTGCCAGCAGGGAGACCCTGTTGGTCATATTGTAAGAACAAACTTCCCCTGAGCTCTTGTTTTTGTTTTTGTTTTGTTTTGTTTTGTTTTTAAAGATTTATTTATTTATTTATTTGATTATTTATTTATTTATTTATAAAGAACTGGAGTATAGGCCAGAGGTGCAGGGGGTGAGAGGATCCACCAGACACAGAGTGGGGAGCATAATAGGTGGATCTACTGAAACACACTGCTAAGGGGAGCAGCTGGTGAGACAGGAGAGGTCTGCTGCACCATGTGTGTAGCTCCCTGGCGGGGGATTGAACCCAGGCCCAGGCTGTGATAGCATGATAACATTGAGATTTAACCCCTATGCCACTAAGGAGGATTCCCTCCCCTGAGCTTTTTATGGTTCTCTCCCAGGTCTTTGATCTCTTGTCCTCTGAATAATGTAGTCCAAACTGGCAATTGATTAAGAAACTATGCTAATTTTAAAGAACTGAACATTCTATAATTTCCTTTGGTTACACAGTTCCTTCTGGTAAACAATGACTCAACTGTCACCCAGCGGGGGTAAGGCCGTATCTTTTCATCTAGTGCCTAATAAGATGTTGACTCAATAAGTATTTGCTAAACTGATAAATTGAAATAATGTGGTTATCAGGGGATTTGGCTGAAGGTGAGTGAGCCCCACAGAATGGATTAGTTCAGGAGTGAGGGAGCAGTAAGCCTTCGTCTGATCCCAATACACAGCTTTCTTGCAACCCCTGATCTTCAAGCTTGTGGGGGGAGAAATGAGTGGGCAAGCGTAGCCTCAACAGGGAAATTATCAATACAAAAGAAGTAATAAAGAGACCTTTATTTTGCTTTCTCTTCCTTAAATTGTGTGTAGTTGTATCTATCGAGAGGTCTGGGTTTAAGCTCCAGCTTTGTCATTTAAGACATAGAATCTCAAGCTGTTTTCCAACCTTTGGGAGGCTGTTTTCTCACTGGGGGAACATGGGTACTAAAGTGCTTTATAGGATCCACTGTGTGGCAGGCACTGTTCTAGGCCCTTTTCACAATTAAATTATCTTCCTTAAACTCTGAGACCTGTGTTGTAAGTTTTTCTATAAGCTCCACTTTGTCGAGGCACAGAGAGAATAAGAAAGCTTCTAGGTCTCACATCTGATGAGTGGGGCTTTAAAGCCACTGAGTGTGGGGTTCAGAGAAGACACTGTTGAGAAAACTTGTAACTGAGGATCCAGAAGAGTGCTGTGGGTTGCAAACACTTAATAATAATAGGCCATAACTTTGAGGATTGTCTGACTCTTTTCTGAAAGTCAAGAAAATAAGGAGGCAGGAAGGGCACACTCGCCTGGTCTGGGAGTGCTGGGGAGAAAGATAGGGCCCATTTGGAATTCTGAGCCTCTGATTCACTCTGAAGCACGTGTCCTCTGTTAAGGGCAGGACCTGCACTCCTGCACCCCAGATGCATCCTTGATAAAGGGAAACACCCTGAAAAAGAGTCATGGCCCAGAGGGGGTGCTGTGCCCAAGGTCACTCCACAAAGATGGGATGAAGAAAGCAAAGGGAAGGGTGTGGATTGAAGGGAGGTATTCATTATGGGACAAGAGAGGTTTCCAAATGGACTTCTTTTTTTAAAAAAAGATTTATTTATTTCTGCATACAAGAACTGGGGTACAGGCCAGAGGTGTGGGGGGTGAGAGGATTCACCAGAGACAGAGTGGGGAACAGAACAGGCAGATTGAAATACACTGCTGGGGGGATCAGCAGGCGAGTCAGGAGAGATCTGCTGCGCCATGTGGGTTGCTCCCTGGCTGGGCATAGACTCGTGCTTGAGTGGCTGCTGATAGCTTCATAGTGCTCCCCTTGTGCCGCTAGAGAGGCCCCAAATGGACTTCTTCACAGAAGCCTGGGTGTTTTACTAGTTACTCAGTGTCAGGAACTACAAAGCAATTTCATGTGAATTATTTAAACTCGACACTTACTTAAACACTGTCAGGCTCACAATAACTTTTGTGTCTGTGTGTGTTTTGTGTGTGCGCGCAATTGTGCTCACATAGCCGTAAGGGGGCTAGGCAAATGTAGACTGAATTCCAGATCTTTCCATCATACCATACTGCTGCCTTCTCTCCTGTCTTCTTTTCCAATAACGTTGTTTCCATTTGCCTCAAGAATGAAGTGGCAAGACTAAAACATGACTCCCCCTGGCTTTTTAATAGCAGTTTGCCTGGAAAGGCCTAGCTGTGTTTAAACGGGCTATTCATAAGCCAGATCATATTTTAAAAGTGTCTTCAAAGCCTAGTAATGAGATACCATGATGGAGCATTGTCCATACGAGAAATCTCACTGAAAAGCATGTGAGAATCCTTCCCCCTTTCGAGGATGAACTGATGTTTCACATTAATCCTTGTTTCTATAAATTGGGCTTTCTTAGTGCAGGGTATATCAGTGTCATGAGAAATGGGAGGCAAATGAGGCCCAGGAATACAGCATCCCCAACTCAATGGCATCTTGAGGCGAAGACTTGCAAACTTTCTTAGACCATGGGTTAGGGTATCAGGATGGTGAAGTCTTCTAGAATGCGTCTTCAGGGGTGACCTTGTTGACTTGAATTTGGAATGTGCTCTTCTTCTGACTTCTTTCTTTTTTTTTAAAAAAAGATTTATTTATTTATTTATACAAGCACTGGGTACAGTCAGAAGCGCGGGAGGGTGAGAGAATTCACCAGAGCCAGAGCGGGGAGCAGAGCAGGCAGAAGGACTGAAGTACACTGCTGAGGGGAGCAGCGGGTGGCAGGAGAGGTCTGCGCGCCATGTGGGACCCTCCTTTGGTGGCCGGGGAGCAGCCGGGGATCGAACCCGCGCTGCAGAGGCTGCAGGCAGCTTTGCAACCCAGCGCTCAACTGCTGCGCCACCGGGGAGGCCCTCTTCTGACTTCTTTCTGAGGACCAGTCCTGGTTGTTAGCTGTCCTCGGACATCTCGATATTGATTATTTTGCAAGAGTCTCCTACACTCAAACCCAAACTCTCAATCTTCTCTCCCGCAAACAGCTTATGGAGCTTTCCTTTGTGCTTCTGTGAATGACAGGCTCACCCCAAATACTCTGTCCCACCATCGACTTCCCTGATTTAATTCTCAATAGATCCTTTACTGTCAAACCCCTCCTTTCAGTCCTTTTCTTTCCTTGTGTGGCCACCTCCAAATCTTATCACATCCATTTTTGCAACGAGAAAGCTTGAACCATTCTGTTCACTTTCTGCTTTCCCCTCCTCCTGCTCTACTTCTCCATGTCAGACTCATTTTCCTAAAATTAGCTCCAAATATGATCCAGCTTGTCTCAAAAACCTCCAGTTACTTCCTATTATTGCCTTTTGGATTCAAGTCCACTGGCCCAGTGTTGAAGCTCTTTACCATGTGGTTTTAATGAACATTTCCAACTTTTTCATTTATAATGAAAATTGCTCATGAGCCGGCCCTGAACTCTGTTCTATCCTTTACTTAGCTCAGGCCTGGGATTCTCTTCTCTGATCATCTGTCTGCCTTTAGAAACTAACTATTTTTCAGGGTTCAACACAGAGCTCTTTCCTTATGTGGCGACCCTTCAGCTCTCCACTCAATTCAATCAATTCAATCTCTTCTTTTGCTATTTGTATTTTTCTTCTGGGTGAATCCTAATCTGCCTTGCATTATTTTTATTTATAACTTTGTCTGACTTTTCTTACTCTGGGCTTAGTTTCTTAAAGGCTAGAAAAGTGTAGATCTCACGTTTGTGTGGCTAACAGTGAGTCTTCCACACAATAGGAACTTAAAACAATGTGAAGAAAGGAAGAACATAATCTGAAATTAAAAGGTACGTATCAAAAGAGAAGTAGAGATCGTTAGAGGCAGGTATGTTGGCAAAATTGTGCTTTTTGAATGTTCAGGCTACAGTACTTTATGGGTGAAAATGGCACGACCATGGAAACTCTTTCCTAAAATGTGAATCAAATCCAAACTAACAGGATGACATCCAGGGCAGGAAACTGGGTTTGCTTGCTAGCGCCTGAATTTTTCATGCACAGGTCATACACGGATTTTATTTTGAAATTACTGAAAATTCTCCAAGTACCTCAAGAGGAAAGTCTGACTCCCCTCCCCACATGCTGTTAATAAAAGCTGAGCACAAAGAAAAGCAAATGATATTTGTACAAACCAGGCCCTCATCAGCAAAACGAAGAATTTGAACTCCGTGATCTTTATGACATGTTAGCATTTGAAGAGATTCTATCTGCCTTGATTTTTGAGATCTTTAATCGATTTGACTAAAAAACGGTCAAAAATCTCTCCACTGGGCAGGCTTTGGTAGAGGGAAAAAAAGTGACTTTCACAAACGCACTGCTTATTTTATGGTGACTGCAGAGCCCAGTATCTAATCTGCTTCCCCACTTCCTGTGTTATGAAATGCTGGGCATAGTTTTCTCTTGGCTTAGTGCATTTCAATAGCCAAGAGCTAGGACGAATGACACAGCAAACACTGCCCTCTTTTGTCCACCCTAGGTTTCTGCCGTTTCTTCTAGATAAGTGCATCTGGCAGACAAGAGTTAAAGTCACGCTAAGTAAACCTTGGCCTGTAATTCCATCTCAGATTTTCTCTGCCTGATGCTGAGGTTTGAACAGTGTGGAACATCTTTATTTTGGTATCACCAACCTTTTAGTTTACCCCAAGCTGCCACTTTGCACCAGAAACTATCTAGTGATGGTTGTTCCTTGCTGACCAAAAAAAGTGGGTGTAAAGCAGAGAGGAGACTATTGTTTGAGGTTTTCCTGCTCCATCTGGATTACCAAAGGGCTCAAGATAAAACCCCAGACAGAAAAGAGACTTGCCAGCAGGAATGGAACAAGAATATCTCTCATGTTGGGGAAACACTCATTTGGAAGAGACGGATTTTGTCTTAGAGGCTTGAGAAATTCTCCAATAATTTGGTTATGATGTTCTTGTGACTATGTTGCGTGAGATAGCAAGGAAGGGACTTTGTGATCCAAATGTATTGCCTCAGTGCTTGCATCTGTTCAGGCAATACTGGCGAGGGATTCTGTTTGTAGAACGACTTATTCATTTTTATAGGCATATGTAGATGTTAAAAATTAATATGACCTCCTTTCTTGGTTGACTTGAATCACGCTTGGTGGTTACTTCTCTCTTGTGAAAATGTATCTGGATCTAGAGGGGCTACAGAGAGCACCAGGGGTGAAGAAGTTCAGGGATACATGACTTGGAAATTCAATTTAGGGTTCTTTAGCATCTGGGCCCAAACACAAATTAGTTAATTTGGTTTGAAAGTTTTAAAAGTCATATTGATGTGGACTCAGTGCATCAATAAATCAGCTAACATATCTGTGCTTCTGTTGTGTACCCAACTAGGCATCAAGTTACCTATGAC
Source organism: Talpa europaea (assembly GCF_964194135.1). NCBI lineage: Eukaryota > Metazoa > Chordata > Mammalia > Eulipotyphla > Talpidae > Talpa > Talpa europaea. The sequence continues at coordinate 114,342,649 of NC_140071.1, forward strand.
AATAGGAAAATGATGTTACCATTGAAAAGAGAAGATTTAATTGGCAATTCTAATTCAAGGAAATCGAGTTTGAAGTCTGATAATTTTGTTCTCAAACTTTGAGTTACAGCAGCTGTGTGTCCTGTATTTTCTAGGACTGTCTGGGGATAGATATTGGGCGCTAATCTACTCCTAAGGGATCTTGTACTTTTCAGATCTTGTGTTTTGACTGGCAGTTTGAAAAACATGGTTCCATAGTCATAATCAGCGCAAACGGAGGAGTCAGGGAATGGGCTCTGGGAAACGTTTTCCATTCCTATTATTCTTTGAAAAGTCCTTCAAAGAGGGGATTGCAAATTCCTATCACATCAAGCCAGAACTATTACCTTTACCAAAAGAATGATAGCCTTTCCCATGGTAGCCCATGGCAACCCATGCTAGCCTCTCAGCAACAGTAGATCTTTAAATTATCAGAGGTAAACATATATTTAAGAGGAAAAACATAGCTATCCAAAACGAAGTCAGGAAACAGATCTATTTAGTTATTTTCTTTCTACTAACTACCTTTGATGGAGCATTTGCATTGCCTGATGCCTTTGTATCTAGAATCAGCCAGATAAAAATGGGAATTTTCAACCAGGTGGGAGTCAGAATGTTTCATCTATATGAGGGTTTCCATTCAGATATGAGAAGTTGAAATCTGAAACCCAGGGCTCTGTCTTATCTGTAGTAACCTAATTGTATATAGCTTCACAGAAGCCTGATTAACAGTGGTTAGTGTGTTGAAATATTTTAAAAATACTGGTATTGAAAGATTTTATTCTGAAAAATGATTATCCAAAAAGGAAAACAAAAATGAGCAACTTTCAAAGAATTCTATAGCCTCTGCAGTTGATTATAGAATCCATGATTGAAATGACTGTTACTTAAGAGAAAAGCAGTGCTGGGTTTATATGTGCTTTCTTTAGGAAATATGAACTTTTGATCCTTGGGTTCAACACAGGGAGACTGGAGGAAAGGAAATGTCTGTTTACTAACAACAAAAAAATGTACATCTGCTTTGAAAGTTAAAGGTATATGTTCTTTTTCCAATATCTTCGTAAGTTTCTTGATTTGAAATGCAGATAAAATACTGAATATTAATTTTTTTAATTTCTAGAGCTCTCTACTGGTCCAAGATCTTTCTCATGAATGGCATCATTTGGAGGTTGGGATGAGCCCTGGGCTAAGAGTGGGAGAAAAACTAACACTACAGTGTTAGTTTATGAGCAGGCTGGAAACAGAAACGAAAGGTTAATTTTCCCTTATTGGTGTAACGGATGCATGTTTGGCAAACTGTTTGGGGAGACAGTCAAGTGAACAACCGAAGACTTCCTTGTCTTCAATTCACCCCACACTTCTCCTCTGACCACAGTTGCTCACATTTCAGTCACCAGCATTCCCAGCAGCCAGGCGACCACATACTTACTAACAGCGTCCCAAGTCCCAAATGCTGCAAACTCTGTGCTCTTTCCCGCAGGGCTGCTGTAGGCTGTGAGTTACCGTATTTCCCCTGCAACTGCCTCCCTAACACTGAAGCAGCAGGACGGGTGCTGGACTCCCATGGACCACACTTCCAGGCTGTGCTTGCTCTGTTCAAAATAAAATAGGGTGGGGGGCCTCCCCTGGTGGCACAGGCGGTTGAGTGCAGCCCTGTGAAGCTGTCTGCAGCCTCTGCAGCGCCGGTTCGATACTGGCCGGCGAGGGTCCCACATGGCACAGCAGTCTTCTCCTGTCTTGCCCACTGCCCCTCTCAGCAGTGTATTTCGTCATTGGGCCTGTTCTGTTCCCTGCTCTGTCTCTGGTGAATCCTCTCACCCTCCTGCAAATCTGGCCTGTACCCCGATTTTTGTATAAATAAATTAATTAATTAAAAAAAATAAAATAAAATAGGGTGTCAGGAACCTATCAAGCGTAGTAGCTGTTTAGGTGGCTTCCGTAGGGATATGCAGTCAGCGAAGTTAGAAGTAGTCTTAGGAATCCCTTCTAGGCCTGAAGGTCTAGGGTCCAAGGATATTTTCAAGACTCACTTATGTGATTGCAGCATTAAATAAATAAATGATAGCACAAAGCTGCTGATGTCTCTGGAAGACAGCAGTTTCTTTTGTACAGCAGGGAATGTGGAGAACTGCACATGGAGCCTCTCTGAGTGGTTAGCAGCAAGCTCCCCATCTGACCAAACAGATTTGCTACTTCGATTATGAACTTAAGTCAACGAGGACAGAAAGAGTAGGAAATGCAGTCATCTAAGGGGAAGGCCCACTGATATTTTGCTAAATAAGTAAGGCTCTTAACATGGGTATTAGGTGTTTATTTTTCACAGACTTTCAGTGAGACAATGCATATGGAGGCAGTTCATAGATCGTGGAGCTTTTTGTCCATGACAGTTACTATGCTGATACGTTTCTAAACTCACTAGAATTTAGAAGTCAGTAAGAGTGGACAGAAGCACAAAAGGGACACTGCAAGTCCTTCCTAGGTACACAAGACACTGTTCATTTGAAAGATATTATTTAGGAGAGTGAAAAAGCTAGAATAACTTAGAACACAATTTCTGCCTTGGTAGAAGCAGATGCAAAATTGTGGAAGGCAAAGGAGCAAGGCTTCATGTTTCTGACATCCTTGTATACAGTAACCGTTACTCTACCGAACCTCTCTTTCCCTTAGTCAGAACAACTGGTCTTATAAATAGTAAAAAAACAATCAGCCCAGAGGAACCTGGTTGCCCTTCCTGATGTTATTCTCCTGGCTCTCCCTGGTTCAGTTGGGTTCAAGACCCTGGCACCCACTGTAGTTTGGGGGAAAGCTAAGCTGTGGTCTCAATGGTAGTGCCCCTTACTCAGTTGTCATGAAGCAGTCACCAGCTGCTGACATCTAAAGCTGAAAAGAGGATGTTACGGCACAATAAACACACAAGCCAATAACCTCTAGTTGGTGATCGGCCATGTTCTCCTGTAGCCTGCCCCATCCTGGCCCATGTTTATCACCAGGAGCTGGGCACAGCATGCCACAGTAAAGACCCTTGATTTCCAGGCATAAGCAAGGCCCTAAAGCAGCCTCTACTGTCTCTCAAGGAAGAGGACCAAGGGAAAAACAATAATAATAGTAACAAGAACAATAAAACAATTTAAAACTGGATACTTGCTAGCAATCCCCTGGCTGGGAGACCCACTGGGGGTGAGCTGAGCTGAGTTATGGTTCTCAGAAAGGGGCATCGCCCCTTGGCATCAGAGCTGCTGGAGGAATGATGCTGAGGATTCCCTGGGTGCCCTGGTTATGTTTGTCTGTCTACGGAAACTCAAGACCCATGTGGAGGTTGCAGAGGACCTGGTTCAGCAGACAAGCTAACAGCTGCCTTTCTGTAGGTTGGTCCCCATTCCTGGCTCAGAGAGAAGCTGCCCCAGGCTGAGTCTTCAGTAACAGCAGAGGAGACACTGCTTTGACACCAGCTGTTGTGCATATCGGTTCATCTCAGGTTCATAGAGATCTTCTGCTTAATCCTCAAAGTCTTTCTCTCTTTTTGCATAAAACATTTAACTCATTGATCTTTTGGGGGAATTTGATGCATCACCAGTGGATTAGAACTGAGCCATTAATCTTGTAGAGTCAGCAATACTAACTGGTTCATTTTCATAATGCTCAGCAATGAGCTGTTGTTTTTTTTTTTAAGATTTTATTTATTTTTACATAGAAGAACTGGGGTTCAAGCAAGAGGTGTGGGGGATAAGAGGATTCACCAGAGACAGATGGATCAGAGCAGATGAATCTACTGAAATACACTGCTGAGAGGTGCGCGGGCAAGACAGGACAGGTCTGTTGTGCCATGTGGGTCAGCTGTGCCATGTGGGTCAGCTCCCTGGCTAGGATCGAACTCCTGCTGCAGTGGCTGCCAATGGCTTCATAGTGCTGAAACTTAACTCCTCGCACCACCAGGGAGGCCCGAATTTTTGGATTTTAGAAAGGTCATGGAGCGCATATCACTAAGTGATATGATATGACAACCCCCCCAAGAGTCTGGAGGTGGCATTGCAGAAGTAGACACATTTGCATATCTGGGTGAGTCATGCAGACTATGTGAATGTGCACATTTAGGGGGATCATTTAAAGACTAAAGAGCCCTGTGTTTGTTCAGGTCAGAGGTCCCTGTCAAGTGAGCTTGCTGTCAACTTGCAGAAAATCTTTTTGGTTTTTGGGACTTTTTGGAGTTTGGTATTGGAAGGAAAGGATTGTAAATCTACATTCAATTAATATGTCTTGAATGCAATAACTAGCTGATACGGTTGTATGCCTCCCATGCGCCCAGGCACTATGGTACACCTGACTGTACAGCAATTGCATGAAAGAGATACGATCACTTCCAGCTCAGACCTGCAGAGAAAGCAGGTGGCTAAGCACTGAATTACCACACCACTTCAAATGAGATGCCTTTACAAAGGGAAGCAAACCTATAGTTTTCATAATCAACAAAGAGAAAAGTTTATTAACCACTCCTCTCCTCCCACACATTGATTCCATCTCAGCTCCAGCAAAGTCAGTCCAGGGCATTTAGGATTGGTTGTTAAAGTGTATTTATACTGTAACAATGGACAGAAGTGGGAGAGACAGAATTGTCACCCCAGATTCCAGGGTTTCTCTCGGACTCCCCTACTTACTCTCTGGGGGCCTCCCCAGCAAGTCACAGTCCATCTCTCTAGGGGCTGGATTCCTTCTAGAGACCACTGATGCCAGGTAGAAATGCTGATGTGCCTGGAAGTTGGTAGGATGAGCCGCTGCCAGGGCAGGCATTTGGGTTCCCTGGGATGTCAGTAGCCCTTGTCACAGAGGCAGGAAACGGATTCTCTGATTGCACTGTGCCAAGGTCACCCACCACATTTGGTAAAGGACTCTTGGCTTTGCTTTCATTGCTGGTGTTCAGAGAAGGCCACGTTTCCTCCCCTCTCTCCCTTCCTGTCCTCCTGTCCTTCACTCCTTTCTCTTTCTCTCCTTCCTTTTCTCCTTTCCTTCTTCCTTTTCAACCAAGAAGTATTTATTGAATACCTGCTCTGTAGCTGGCCCTTTCCTGGATATAATGGTAATCTGGATAAAATTAGAGTATGTAGATTGTAGGAAAAGAGAATATTATTGATTTCCTGGACCCTCCTAAAAAAGAAAACTTTTGCTAAGTGACTTTGTGTTAAGAAAATTTCAGAAACTGTAAGGTGTGGTAATTAGGCATTTTGCTATCAGACAACCTAGACTCACACATTAAGGCTACCTCTTACTAGCAATTTTTTTACTTGAAATGACTGATTCTCAACTTTTCACTTCTAAAATGTAGGCTACAGTCTGCTTCATAGGATTGTTGTGATGTTATAGCATGACAAGAGAAATGGCTCGCAAAGTCTTTAGTGCATATCAAAAATACATAGCCTGGGCCTCCCCTGGTGGTGCAGTGGTTGAGCGCTGGGCTGCAAGGCTGCCTGCAACCTCTGCAGTGCCGATTCGATCCCCGGCCGCAGGGGAGGGTCCCACATGGCGCATGGACCTCTCCTGCCACGCCCGCTGCTCCCCTCAGCAGTGTATTTCATCGGTCTGCCTGTTCTGCTCCCCACTCTGTTTCTGGTGAATCCTCTCATCCTCCCGAGCTTTTGACTGTACCCAGTGCTTGTATAAATAAATAAACCTTAAAAAAAAGATACATAGCCATCCATTCGTTGTAGTGTCTCCCATGTGCCAGGTTCTCTGCACTGGGATGAAAGAGATATAAAACAATTCAAAAGTTCCAATTTTCAAAACCCATAGCTACAAGATTTCCTCACTATTTAAAATGGAGTTGGAATTTATGTAGGCTGATGCTTTTTTAACACAAGCATTGCTATGCTAATCACAAACTAAAGGCATGGCCATTAGAAGAAAAATTGGAAGGAAAAGAAAAATAGGAAAGCACAATGGTTTTCATTCATGTTCAGTTTGCTCAGCAAATATTTGTTGAACACCTACTATGTGCTGTTTGGCTTCAGGCTCTGGGGACACTGCAATGGAGCCAGATAAGACTTCAGTGGGGCCAGAGAGCTCTGTTTTCACAACGCTTATTCACATGTTAGTGGGAAGAGAAATAAAAACCAAATAAATAGGTGCCAATAGTGGTAAATGCCATAAATCATAAGAAGATGCATTTAAGAAGCGGGCAAAGGAGTTGAGCATCATGGAAGAGAATGAGGCGGTGACAGTGGGGCTGAGGCTGGAAGGACAAGGAATGGGCTGTGTGAAGGTCTGGGTGAAGTGCTGTTAACCAACGTGAGTTTTTCCAGTGGTTTTTCTGCTTCAAAATCCAGCTGTTTCTCATCTAGTCCCAGAGGAAAATGACGTAAAGAAAACTGTTTTTGCCAAAGATTTATAATTTAACCTTTCTGGTTCTAGTGCCAATTCTACTACAAACAAAGAAATATTCTTAACTCTTTCGTTCCTGCTGGTCTTCAGATTTAAAGATTTCTTTAAGAGAAAATCTGATGGATTTTGGTTCTCTACTGTAATGGAGACAATGATTTATATTAATTAGAACAATATTAATTAGAACATAACACAAAAGCCTCAGGAAATGGTCCTTCTTGAGGCTTGGCATCTGCTAGGCCTTTTTCCAAGTGTTTGTCAGTGGTACCCCAAGAGATGGGGCCAAAGCCAGCAGAATGTGGCCACTCTAAAAATAAATTTGAGGGGTCTCCCTAGTGGTTCAGGGGTTAAATTTCAGCACTATCAAGGTATCAGCAGCCACTGTGGCATGAGTTCCATCCCTGGTCAGGGAGGTGACCCACATGGCACAGCAGACCTCTCCTGTCTCACCCACTGCTCCCCTCAGCAGTGTATTTCAGTAGATCTGCCTGTTCTGCTCCCCACTCTGACTCTGGTGAATCCTCTCATCCCCCACAACTCTGGCCTACACCCCAGTTCCTATACGCAAAAAATAAAATAAAAATAAATCTTAAAAAAAAGATAACTTCGAGGGGTTTTCTTAAAAATGTTGAGATATCTGAAAAAAATCATACCAAGCACCTCCACTGAGATGGATGTGTGCTCCATGGCGGATTTGCCTGGACAGAGCCATTCTTGATTTTGATCATTCAGTACCCGCCCCGGAGATGCATCATAAGTTCTTTGATGTGAGCATTTCCGCTGCTTGCATTTTTACAACTAATTGGCCATAAACAAATTTTGCCTTTTTTTTAAAAAGATAAAATCATGATAAATAAAAAAGGGACATTAATTGCAAAGGACAAAAGGAAACTCCTTTGCCTTTTTGCTAAACTTTCTGCCTTCAATAAGGAGAGGTATCAGTGTTCAAATATGGGATGCATATCTTAACTGAGTTTTGTATTCTGTTCTGAAAGCTTTTTGTGGCTTGACAGATGAGGATGCTGCTATTTCTCACCAACATGGGTAACAAATGTAATTGTTCACATATCTGGGCTATTTTTAATGTTTCATCACATGCCCAGTCTTTATATTCAGCAAATCATCTAAGCTAGATTCTGTGCCAAAATAGCAAAATTCTGTCCACATCATGTTCTCCAAGTAACAACAAATAAAATCTTCACCCTTTTCAAGAAACTTGTACTTGTTGGGAATCACATAACCATTTCTTCTGGGAGACAGGCGGAGCTTTTTCTCTTGCCACCAGTTTCTACTATTGTGTGATAAATTTGATAAAGATGGTGTTAGACAACAAGCTGTTGCTCTAAATTAGCTATAATCGACAAAGTTCTTAGAGACTATTGTGAATTATTAGCTGCCTCTTATGTACTTGCCACTGCTTGGTAAACTTTTGGTTTTGATGGGTGCAGGGATGACTGTGCTCACTGAAGAATCAGCGAAGTGATAGACATTCCCTAAGTTAGTATTCAATGTGGCTTTAGACTCTCAGTTTCACACTTCTATCTAGTATGTTTTTTTAAAAAAAGATTTATTTATGCATACAAGAACTGGGGTACAGGCCAGAGGTGTGGGGGTGAGAGGATTCACCAGAGACACAGTGGGGAGCAGAACAGGCAGAGTGACTGAAATACACTGCTGAGGGGAGCAGCGGGCGAGATAGGAGAGGCCTGCTGCACCATGCGGGTCACCTCCCTGGCCAGGGATCAAACTCGTGCTGCAGTGGCAGCAAATGGCTTCATAGGTTGTGTCTTAACCCCTTGCATCACCAGGGAGGCCCTATCTAGTATGTTTTATTGCTATATCTTTATAACATAAAAATGGGAGGACTGTGTCAGTTGAAAGCAAACTGATAAAAAGTTGAAAGCAAACTTTTCAACAGCTCGCGTCTTATCTTTTACAGCAAAACTGGTTTACAGGCAATTGCTTACATGGTGAAAATGTTTTGCAACAAAGAATTTACAAAGGTGAGTCTACTTTAAACCATTGAGCACAGTACTGATTTCATGTAAGCTAATTCTTTTCAGTAAAATTCATTTACTTATTAGATGTGTAAGTAGTGATTTAATTGTTAGGTCCTTTGCAAGAGTTTTTAAAAAAATCTTTTGTCATGTGTAGTGTCTCTATGTTAGTTATGAATGTATGTCAGTATAGACAAAGCATTCTATGGACTAAATTTTGGAGTCTAATAGTAAAGGCAATTATTTAATATTGATAAATAGAAGTGGTTATGAAAAATGCCTTATGTTATAATAATAGAATAGAAAGACATACCCCTTCGTAGGAGAGATACAGTTCTGCCTTCAAGTAAGGAGACCTAGAGATGAAATTACCCATCCATCCTAATATTAATTTACAGCAAAGCAGTATTTTAAGAATCCTAGATGAGGGGCCTCCCCGGTGGTGCAAGGGATTAAGTCTCAGCACTATGAAGCAAGCTATCAATAGCCACTGTAGCATGAGTTCGATCCCCAGCCAGTGAGTTGACCCACAAGGCACAGCAGACCTTTCCTGTCTTGCTGGCTGCTCCCGTTAGCAGTGTATTTCAGTTGATCTGCCTGTTCTGCTCCCCATCTGTCTTTGGTGAATCCTCTCATTCCCTGCACCTCTGGCCTGCACCCCAGTTCTTGTATGCATAAACGAATAAATCTTTAAAAAAAACAAACAAAAAAGCAATTAAAAAAATCCTGGATGAGGATTGGTGGCAATATCATCACCTAACCCAAGCAATGTTTCAGGTTCTCTTATTATCTTCTCTCATATATACTTCTTACCCATTTAAAATGTACACCTTTGTGATAATATCATAGAATTTCAATAATAAAATATTCATTTAATACTATTGTGTGCTGACTCTCTCCTAATTTACATTAGTTCATTTATATACATTATTTAATTTATATGTATTACTTCATTTCATTTTTATAATACCCTTCTGAGACAGGTGTTATTGATTTATCTACTTTCATGTGGAGAAATTGAGGGACTATTCATATTTTTACTATCCAGTCTATATTTGACTTTGAATTATATAGAATAATTTTCTCTGATTTTCATTTTACCTTGTCCACATTACCCCTTCTTTGCCTCTCCCCTTCTCATACTACGTCCATTTCTTCACATTTTGTTTTCCTCTCCTAATAGAGGTAGTGTGGCCATCTTTTTAGGTCAGTACACATGGGTGGAACTTGTGCTTCCTTCGAATGTCCACTGACAGCCTGCAGTGCAGGTGCCTTGCACATACCCTTACACACTGAACATGTCTACTTCTAGTGGACAGCTATCCAGGAATGGAAAGAAAATGTTTAGATTCGTCATTTTAAAAGACATTGCCAGATTCATTTTCAAAATGGTACAATTCCTGTTCCTGCCAACAACACATGGAGGGCAAGTTTCCCTCTGTCTTTGTCTGCTTGGGAATTACTGTCCGTTCAGTTTTGAACTTCAAGTCAGTGAAATGGGATTGAGAGCACAATTTCAATTTCCTTCCAGCTTTAAACTATTACAGTTTTATATGCTTGTGTTTGTATTAGACAGAGGTCAACTTACATCAGTTGTCACCAGCGTCAGAATCACCACGCTAACAGGCATTTATAGAGTCACTGTGAGTTTTCTGACCGTCCAGCAAACTGTAGGGACAGTGAAGTGCCCAAGACTCAGCCTGGATCTCCAGATGCCTCAGCTCTTGAAGACGGATTCCCTGAGCAGGCAGTTTGTGTCCGGCCACGGTCCAATCCTCTGGTTGGCTGGGCTCAGGCATTTTCTCTTACTGAGGAATCACTGAGACAACTACCCAAGTTCCATGGAACTTTGCTTTTTCACGTCAATAAGTGAGTCACGGGACCTCTTACCTTCATTCCTCTTAACATTTTTATCTTCCTGGCAATGCCAAGAGTGCAAGACAAAAAAATGATTTTAATGGACTGGAGAGACAAATGGAATTAAAAAAAAATCACTAAGAAGCAAACAGGACACAGAGAGCATAATAGCATGTGGCTTAAGATTTTCAATCTGAATGTTATCAGAGAAAACAGCCCAACAATACCTTGTTCATGGACCTTTTACCTATCCTAGGTTTTTGGGAAGATAGATAGATAGTTAGTGAGCCATTGACATGTTGCCTGTAAAGCACTTAATTTAATAGTGGCATGAGAGAATATTTTTTGCCTACATCTTATCTTTGCTTACATCTCCATTGGTGGGCATATTGCTCTAGAAACACTAGTTGTGGAGTATCTGTCAAGAGCATGGGCTCTGAAATCAGACAGACCTGACTTCAAATCCTAGCTCTGCCTTTTTATGTATGATTTTGATGTTATTTAACAGTTTTCTTATCTATGTTATTTAACAGTTTTCTCATCTGTGTTGTGATGATTAAATGAGTTATTTTTAATAAAATTCTAGAAAGTGTCTTAAAAAATTAACAGGTGCCCATGGTGCAAATATTTTTGTAACATGGGTTTAAATTGTTTTCCCAATGATAAAAGAATATTATGTAAAACCAGACAGACTAATCTTAAGACTAAATTCTGTAGGGAGTTACAAATTTCAAAAATTTCTTATAGCATAGTTTGGCGGTTAAAACATGGGCTTTGGGATCACAGAGATTTGGATTCAAATTCCAGTTTTCTCACTTGATAGCTGAATAAAATTGAGCAAATTACTTAACCTTTTAAAACTTCAGTTTGTCTGTAAAGTAGGGTTTATGTTACTTACCTACTTGAATTGTTTGGGGATAAAATAAGATAAAATATGTAAGGGGTTTGGTACAAAGTAAAAACATAGTAAAGGATAGTGCTTATTATTATTTGGTTTTGCTCACTTTGGCATAAGGCTTTTGACAATAACTGTGAGATAAATTGTACCTGAGTACAGCAACTGTAACTAACTATTCCTGAAAGTGTCTTTCATTCCAGAACATTAAGGAACTGACAAAAGTTTTGTTGAAAATCATCAAAGTTTAAGGGATGCACCATTTCCATTTGACCCTGACTAGGGAAAATTGACTTCCCCCAGGACTGGTTCCCCACCGGCCTGGATTAATCTTACTGTCATTTTGGGGACACGCTGGTCAATTTGTCTAGCACTTCACAGCACACCATGCCTTTGCCTATATCAGGTTATAAATACTTATTTTAGAAAGTCCTTAGACTTTGAATTGACATTTACTGAGAATATTGTATTCAACTTACAAGTTATAACCAATGTTGTATTTGGAAGGTGTGGGTTTCCTTACCATATTTTGCTAAATGCTGTTGCCTCAGTTAATGGTTGCATAGAAATGGCTGTATGTTGCTACAGCTGTCTCTGCCCTGGCTGAGATGTTCTGTATCTTTGCATTCTTGGAACACTCACTACTGCCAAGATAATTTTAAAATAACATTTTTGATGTTCTCTGGTAATGCAGAGGGCATTTGAAATTCTTTTGGGTGGAAAAATCCACTTTTTGTGCAAGTCAGAGGTCAAAATATTCCCCCCTTCCTTGGGTGGCCCTTTATACTTCCTGGAAATATAAACATCCATCCTAACCTTTTCCTCACTCCTGTAACTCAGGTTATTTCTTTTTAACCACTAACTGCTTAATTTCTAATCTCATGTAAGCTGTTCATACTTATTATAGAAATCTTGCAAAAATGCAGAAAATAGAGATAAAAATCATTCCCCGCATTTCAGCTTTATTGCCTTCCAGTTCACCAAGGTTTTTCTTTTCCTTTTTTATTATTTTTTTTAAAACATAAAACAAAGAGCTTACTGTTGGCATCATTTCCACAATGAGTTTTGGTGCCAGACTTTATAGTATTCCTGTATAATTTGTGACATTCTTTGTAGATATGACCAAAATGACCTTTACAACTTTTTTACTTATTACAAGGGTATTTATTGAAATCAGAAAGCATAGATAAGTTCAAAAAGAAACCCACCAAACCTTTCAATAATTCCCCCACTCAGAGACAACCTCTGCTGATATTCTGTGCATTTCCTTCTGTATTAAGATGATTTAATTGGAGATCTACATAGAAAGCATATTCTGCATACCATTTTTTAACCTCTGTTACTCATTTTAAAAAATACTTTGGTTCATAATTTAAATAAAGGCTGATGATAGTGGGGGGGGGGTGGAAAAATTGGCTGAAGAGGGTCAAAAGGTACAAACTTACAGTTATAAAATAAACAAGTTATGGGAATGTGATGGACACCATGGGGGCAATTGTTGCAAACAGTGTAATGTATATTGGAAAGTTCCTAAGAGAGTAGATCTTAAAAATGCTCATCATTAGAAAACAACTGTAACTGTGAGTGCATGGGTGTTAACTAGACTTACTGTAGTGATCATTGTGAAATATACACAAATTTTGAATCATTATGCTGTACATCTGAAACAATATGCTGAATCAATATGCTGTACAATATTTCATGTCAATTTTATCTCAATAAAATACTTATAATTCTATCATGTTTGCATAGAATTCCATTTTATGGATGATTCTTTTATTCAAGCAGTTACTTATTATTGGACATTTACCCTTAATATATTGTTGGACTAGGTTTTAAGTTACTGCTGTCTTTTCCTTCTTCTCCATGAGCCTTGAAGGTCAGAAAGAATTCCTGAGTCACTTTAGTCTCCATCCAAGTCCCCACTGAGGGAGCAGGGAACTGTTCACCAGAGCCTCTTCCCTTAGGCAACTGTGTTTTCCACATCATCTAAATCATGGTTCCAAGGTTCTTAAACTTGTTTCATAGAAGGAAGGCCTGGAACCCATGACCCACTTTGCAGAACATTCATCATTAGATGTGGCTCTATTTTACGCCATAATTTGAATTAGAAAAACTTTAATGGTGGGAAATGTGGCCTTCACATGCAATTTTTATCTAAAAACATAACAACATAGACATGACTTTCATAATAGCTTGAACATCTTGTCCAGCTCTTTTCAAGTTCATCCAGGGCTTCCTCACTGGCCAGTCCTCTGAGTTAAGCTGCCCTAAATCAGATGATTAGTAGTTGACATCATTGATAACTTTTGCCTTGAGTACTTTTTTTCATGGTTCCCTGGACACATTCTGCCTTGGCCTTTCCACGATTCAGGCCACCCCACCATGAGTGGCAGAGTCTCCTTCTGTCAATGAACTTGAGAAGGGGGTGATCTTGGGGGTCTGAAAGCCATACCTTGTCCCTTCTCCTCTCTTTAGGGCTCTGCAGTTGAAACAGGAGATAGTCTTAGCAACTGATCCCCAACTTTGAGGGCTTTTGTACAGAGTGGTTACATGTGAGTCTGACTCCTTTCTCTCCGGCGTCACTTGACAGCTTGGACCTTTCACCTCATTTGTCAAATGGGAAAAACGGTCATTCCAACTCACCCATTTGTTGTAATGTAAGATACTTCAAGGCATGACTCTCAGCAGAGGATGATTTTGTCCCCCAGCAGATACCTGGCAATGTCTGGGGACATTTTTGTCAATAATACTGAGGTTGAGCAGCTCAATCATAAGCGTGAAAAGTGCCCCACTCAATGCATGACAAATGTCATCGTAGTGGCCATTATTTTTATTTGCAGCTGTTCCCCTGTCAGAGCAATGAATGTGCTTTCTATTACTTCCAGAAAGGAAATTTAGTTTAGCTGTTAATCTGTGACACAAGAATGCTAACGAAAGGAGCAAGTATAAGTGGGAAAACTGCATGAATGTATTATAACACGGCCAGGTGAAACAATTGTCTATCTCTTAAACGTTTATTAGAAAAGTATGTACTATAAACATAACTACGCTGTTTACACATTGTCACTAATCCTCATTGCAAGTTAGATGTTATACTACCTTTAGAGAGAAGATGCCTAAGTTCACAGAAGCTTAATGATGGAGTCAGGCCTTTGGACTCCATGCGTTTTCCATCAGACCGGGCCTGACCATGTTCTGGAGTCAGACCAGACAGAGTGTATTTAGGTAACACCTTCAACAACATAGAAAGGACACAAGAACATCAAAATAGTCAATACCTTGAGGTGGTGAATTGATTAGTGTTTATTTAAAAATTTTTATTTTTGCAAAAGTCCAGAGTTGATCTAATCACAACCTTTGAAAAAACAAAAACCATACATACACCCAGGTCAGGGGGGCTTCCAATCCTGGTGTCCATCCAAAACTCTTACAGTAGAGGTTAAATTAAAACCAAATGTGAGTATGATTTAATTAAACAGCCAGACTGCTGATTGTTTGCTTTGTGAGCACAGTGTTCAAAGATGATTCTAATCTGCTGCCCCCGCTCTGCCTACACCCCAATATGCGTGTGCATGCATATGCGTGTGGGCACACACACGTACACACCAGAATATCTTAACAACTTTTCATTCTTTCTGAGTCCATGTGTTTACTCGATACCTCGCTTTCTGCCCTCATCTCTGAAGCAGGTTAGCATCTTAATGGAGGGTAAGTGGTTCCAGCAATTCCATTAGGAAACAGTTTTCTGACTGAGTGGGGAAGTGAGGAGAAAGTTTAGTAAGGAAAAAAGCCACAAGTCTGAAATGCACTAGTGTTTTACATCAAAAACAGTCTTTTTTTTTTTTTTTTTTAAGAGAATGGCAAGTTACAGAAAAGTGCCTCAGAGGCTGGGTGCTCAGCAGTGTTTCCCTGAACGAAGACAGTCATGTAAGCAGTAACATCTGGATGTGGTAGAACCCACTTTGAAATCCGAATATACAATAACAGTGCTTAGTTAAACATCGTTTGTGTTTGAATAATGGCAAGAGAGGGAGCCCGCGAGGGGCTTTGTTTTTCAGACTTTTGGAAGTGGGCAACAGAGAACTTCTGACAGTCTGATATAGATTTGGGGGGCGCTCAGTGGAGACGTGGGACAGTGGGTTCAAGTTCCTCATGCGAAGTCATGAGGAATGTCTCTTTTCTTCTGGATTCAGCAGTTTAAAGCACACAGTCCCCAAGAAAAGAGGCAGACTAACCAGTGGGAAACTGGTGCTTAGGTAAGGATTTGTAGATCTCTGCTTTAGAAGCTGAGGGGGTTAGAAGACCAGGGGATAAGCTCTGGGAGCTTGGCTGGCACTGACCATGCCCACTGTTGCTGTCCTGTTCCCAAGGGGATGAGAAGGAGCCCAGACTTGGGGTCAGACTGGGCTTCCCTGCTCATTAGCCAAGTGACATGGGCAGGTCCCTCACTCCTCTGGTGCTATGGGCTGAATGTTTGTGTCCTCCTGAAATTCCCAGTGTGAAGGAACCAGCAGGTGGGGCCTGTGAAAGGTGATTAGGTCACAGGCGTGGGGCCTCATGATGGGTTAGTGCCTTTATAGAAAAGACCCCATGGAAATCTTCTCACCCCTTCCACCATGGAAGGGCAACTGGCTGTCCCTGAAGCAGGAAGTGGCCCTCACTCGACGCCAAAACTGCTGACACCTGACTTGGCCAGCCCCCAGAGCTGTAAGGCATGTGTTGTTTCTCATCTCCCAGTCTGAGGGATCTGAACGAAGACATGTTAATTCCATTTTTACATCCTTAGATACATAGTTAATACCTGTACTTAATGCTTAATAAATATTTGCTGAATATATTCATATCTTTTAGAATCATTGAGAGAATTACATAAAATATGTAATACATGAGCTTAGTGCCTGGCACATGGTCAGGATTCACTAATTGTTACTATTATGCATTAATATGTAATGTATAATTGTACAACTGTATAATAAATGCTATAAAAGAATAATGCTTGCTTTTATATAAATATATGGGAATATATGTGTATGCCAGGTCTTATTCTAATACAGAATAAATGACATATATTCCAATATAGCGTATATTATATATATTATGCTTCATACATAGTAAGTAATTTATTCCTGTCAGTAATCTTGTATAGCAGGTATTTTTATAACCCCCATTTTCCAATGAGAAAACTGAGGCCCAAAAGGTTAAGTCATTTGTCCAAGATCTCACAGCCACCCAGTGGCACAGCTACAGTTTTTTTTTAAATTTATTTTTATTGAAGTACCATTATTTTACATTCTTACTAGTATTTTGACAGTAGAGGATTCCCCCTCAGGTGTAACCACCATAGCATTCTCACCACCAAAGCGCACATACTCCTCCACCATATTCCATTGTGCCTCTTACCCCTTCCCCAAGCCCTACCCCTCTGGATGTCTCAGATCAGCACTCAAGGGTTGGTTTTAATGTCTATCTTTGTCTGACCCTTTGTTTTTCTATATTACACTTATAAGCAACACCATTCAGTATTTATCTTTCTTCTGGTTTATTTCATTTAGTATAAGCCCTTCCAGCTCCATCCATGTTGTTGCAAAGGGCATAACTTCATATTTTTGAAGGATGAGTAGTATTCCATTGTGTATATGTATCACATCTCCTTGACCCGGACACTGTCTGTTCTGGGCACTGAGGTTGTTTCTATATCTTAGCTATTGTAACTAGTGCACAGCTGCAATTTGAACAAGGCAATATGGCCCAGAATACATGCTCCAATGTCAAGCAGTATGTGCTTTTGCAAGAGATGCCTTGCAAGGACTGCAAGCATCATGCTTGGTTCAAGGAGCCAACACAGCCATCAGATTCAATGAGGTGTATAAGTGAATGATTTTTGGCATATTTACAAGGTTGTGCAACTAACTGTTGATCTAATTCAGAACAGGTGAGCTGATTCCAGAAAATCTTTATCAACCCAAAAAGAAACCTTGTACAAATTGACAGGCACTCTCCTGTCCCCCCATTTTCTGAAAATCTCTAAACTACTTTCAGTCTCTATGGACTTGTCTGTTCTGAACGTTTCATAGAAATCAAACAGTTCACTCTAAGCATGATGTTTTGTTGTTCATCCATGTTGTGTGTTCACGTGTCACTGCTTCATTCCTTTTGTTGACTTGTTCCACTGCATGGATTCACCACATTTCATTTATCCATTCATCAGTTGATGAACAAGTGGATTATTTCCATTTTGGGGCTAACATGAATAATGTTGATATCAACCTTTGTGTACAGGTTTTTGTAGACATGTGTTCTCAATTCTGGCGGGTATGCTTAGGTGTGGAATTGCTGGGTCATTTAACAACTCCATGTGTACCTTTATAAGGAACCTCAAACTGGTTTCCAAAGTGGCTGCAGCATTGTGTGTTCACACCAGCAGCGTGAGGGCTCCAGCTTCTCCACATCCTTTCTAGCACTTCTATTGACCAACTTTTTGATTATAGCCCTCTTAGGGAGTATGAAGTATTATTTGATTGTGGTTTTGATTTGAATTTTTCCAATGACTAATGATATAGAGCATCTTTTGAGCATCCAAGTGCTTATTTGTCCTTTTATAAATATTCTTCAGAGAAATGTCCACTTACATCCTGTAATAAGCATAGAACCCTGCACGTAGTAGGGACTCAATAAATATATGACTTAACAAATGAATGACTGACTGTTACATGTATCCCACCCACACATCCATACTAAACTGAATAGAGACCTCAGACACACCAAGGAGAAGTGGCTCGGTAAAAGCTGCAGTGGAAAACACTGTGGAGAGGCATCTCTGGTGTAATGTGTGGGTAGAAGTCCCAGATAATGGGGGGCTAGCCTGAAGCTAGTCTGCAGCATGAGTTCAATCCCTGGCCAGTCAGGGAGCTACCCACATGGCAAGGCAGACCTCTCCTGTCTCACCCGCTGATCCCCTCAGCAGTGTATTTCAATCAGTCTGCCTGTTCTGCTCCCCACTCTGTCTCTGGTGAATCATCTCACCCCCCTGCATCTCTGGCCTGTACCCTAGCTCTTGTATGCATAAATAAATAAATCTTTAAAAAATAAAAAAATAAAAAATAGGCTGTCTTTTAAAAAGTGGTTTGAGTTGTAAGTGTCCCTTATATCTTTTGGGTACTAGATCCTTATCAGACATATGATTTATAAATATTTTCTCCTGTTTTAAAGGTGGTCTTTTCACTTTCTGATAGTTTCCTTTGAAGCATAAACTTGATGAAGTGTCCTTAATTTTTCCTTTTTGTAACTTCTGCTTTTGAATTCTGAAAATTCTCAGGTGATGCAGATGCTGCTGATGGGCAGTTCCCAGCTTGGGCAACAAGGAACTAAAACGTTACTTTTTTTTCTTTTTCATGGCCTGATTAACTAGAAGCTACTGCCCTCTTGGATGACTTAGATATCCTCTTGTGATCAAGCCGCAATCAAATAAGAGTGTTCCTTTGTCTGTGGGGGGCTGCCACAGGCTTCAGGCAGGCCTGGAGGACAGTGGTGGGCTGCCTTCTCTTTCTATTGGAAACTCTTAACTCAAGAGCTTGGATCAGTGCAAATCCGGGATACAAATCTAGGTAAATAATGCTTTCAGTGGAATTTAGTTCTTGAAAGTGTAACGTAAATGATTGGCTTTGTCTGTAGCTCTGACTTCAGAGAAACTTCTATCCCAGCAGTATTAGCTCTAATAAGATTTGAGCCCTACATGCAGGCAACCTTAAGAACAAAACAAATCACAGAACACACAAACAATATCATTCTGTGACTCTCAGGCAAAACCCAATATCAGAAAGTAATAATCCCTTAAATTAAAGTTTATTAGCAGAAAATTTAAGTCATGTTTTCTTTAGTTGATTTCACTTCTTTTTTTTTTTTTTCTTTAAATTTGGTTGGTGCTTTAATAATAAACCTCTGTTTTCAGATTCAGAGTGCCAAAAATAATTCTGGGGTGTTGATGTCTTTCTCTTTGGATAATGGTCTTTCTACTTCTGGACCACTTCCTCTCACAGGCTAAGTGAAGGTCACCTTCACTGCCGCCGGAGAGCCTCTCTGCCTCCAGAGGCTGCTCCTTGGGGAAACTTTTGGCCAAGGGCTCAGCCAGCCTGGCCCCTGCACAGGAAACACTTAGTGTGGACACCTCCTGGAGGAAAGTGGTACTTAGTGGGTGGCATTTCCCTTGCAATGCAAGAATGAGTGCAGCTCTGGGGCTGCACAGAGGAATGGACATAGCAGCTGGGGCACTTGGGGGTCTTTTCTTCTGCCTGCAGGCTAGCCCCCCATTATCTGGGCCTTCTACCCACACATTACACCAGAGATGTCTCTCCACAGTGTTTTCCACTGCAGCTTTTACCAAGCCACTTCTCCTTGGTGTGTCTGAGGTCTCTATTCAGTTTAGTATGGATGTGTGGGTGGGATTCATGTAACAGTTAGTCATTCATTTATTAAGTCATATATTTATTAAGTCCCTACTATGTGCAGGGTTCTATGCTTGTTACAGGAGGGATTGTCTTTGCCTTCACAAAGTTTATTGTCTGGTGGAGACAGCCATTCTAATCAATTAGGTCAATGGACACATATGGAGTGCATTCTCTGTGACAGCCACTGCTTTAGATGTCATGGTCAAAGCAGTGACAAGAACAGGACAGGTTGCTGTCCTCATGGTGCTTACAGATGCAGCTGACAGCTAAATTTAAATAGGAAAGTTCCATTAAAAAGCATTAACTGTAGGGCCTCCCCGGTGGCGCAGCGGTTGAGCGCTGGGTTGCGAAGCTGCCCGCGGCCTCTGCAGCACCGGTTCGATCCCCGGCTGCTCCCCGGCCACCAGAGGAGGGTCCCACATGGCGCGCAGACCTCTCCTGCCGCCCGCTGCTCCCCTCAGCAGTGTACTTCGGTCCTTCTGCCTGCTCTGCTCCCCGCTCTGGCTCTGGTGAATTCTCTCACCCTCCCGCGCTTCTGACTGTACCCAGTGCATGTATAAACAAAACAAACAAATAAATAAATAAAGCATGCCTCTATAAAAAAAAATAAAAAATAAAACAAAAAAGCATTAACTGTAAGTCTACTGTCTTCATTCATTCATATCCTCATTCAGTCACTTCAGAATTTGTTATTAAGCCCCACTATTCTCCAGCCACCCTGTTAAATTCTGGTGAACAGGGCCTCCCCAGTGGCGCAGCAGATTGAGCGCCTCGCTGTCTGCAGCCTCTGCAGTGCCGGTTCAATCCCCGCTGGCCAGGGAGATTCCCACATGGCGCAGCAGAACTCTCCTATGGCGCCTGCTGCTCCCCTCAGCAGTGTATTTCTGTCGTCTGCCTGTTCTGCTCCCTGCCCTGTCTCTGGCGAATCCTCTCACCCTCCCACACCTCTGGCCTGTGCCCCAGCTCTTGTATAAAAATAAACAAATCTTTAAAAGTAAATAAATAAATAAATTCTGGTGAACAAAAAAAGACTGGGTCCTTTCTCTCTTGGCACTTAACAGTTGAGTAGGGACTTCAGCTACGATTCAAATAATTATACAGACATATCTATAATTACAAACTGAGATGAGTTGTTTGAGGAAGACTTAAAGTATAGCAGTTTTGGCCCAGGACACACCCCTGGGACGTGACCGACTCAGCATAGTCAGGGAACTTCCAGCTGACAGTATCTGCATCTCTTCCCTGATTGCTCCAATACCTTTCTCCAGAGCCTTTCAGGGCTTGCTGGGCACAGGAAAATTATTATTTCATTGGGAGTGGCTGGGCCATTATGTTCCATACAATGCTGGTCCAGACACAAGGACTGATCCTTGTATCCTTGTGCCAAAGGTTGGCAGCTGCCTTGCTGTTTCGTAACTATTTTGATAGAAATCTTTCTGAAGTCTTATGTACTTTTCTGCTTTTAAAAACAGAACATGTGGAGTATAATTTAATTTTACTTTGATGAGTAGACTAATATTTGTGGAACTTCTATCACCAAATATTTTACCATCACTTGTGTGTGCTTACCCGAATCCATAGTTAAATCAGGAGCTCATAAATTGGGATCTTTGTGTTTTATCATTCCTTCTACATTTTGTTGGCTGGCATTCTTTCATAAAGAAGTGTCCCCACAACATCTGCTTCTTCCTTCCTCGCTCCCTCCTCCCCCCGACTTTTTTAGTGTCACTATAGACTCATGGTTTATTCTTCTTGTTCTATATGTTGTTACTGTTATTTCTTTTCATTCACAAAATTATCTCAAAGTTGATCAGCAGGAGCCTACTTTAAGTCAACTCATATTTTTAAAGACAGCTTCACTGAGGTATAGCACTATACATAGACATATTTAAAGTATATAATTTGGATGGTTTTCAGCATGTATACACTCCTAAAATCATCATCACAATCAAGGTAATGGACATACCCATCACCCGCAAAAGTGTTTCTGGTGCTCCCTTGTATTTCCTTCTCTCTCTCTGCTCTTCAAGATCCTTCCTACCCCGGGCCCTCAGGGTAGCAGAGAAATGTTTTCTTTTGCAACTGAGTAGTTCACATAATCTTGCAAATGATGTAAAATGAGTCATACAGTGTGTACTCTTATTTTGTCTGTTTTGTTCACTTCACAAAACTATTTCGAAATCCATTCAAATAGTAGAATGTATTCATAGCTTTTTCCTTTTTATTGTTGAATACTATTTCATCGTATAATTAACCACAGGTTGTTTATTGACCTATTAACGTGAACGTGAATGACGTACATCTGAGATGTTTTCAGTTTGGGCCATTACAAATAAAGCTGCTATGAACATTCCTGTGTTGTGCAAGTCTTTGTGGGATATTTGCACTCATCCATCCCTCTTGGTAATTACCTAGGAGTGGAATGGCAATATCATGTGGTAGATGTATGGCTATTTTTTTTTTTTAAGATTTATTTATTTATACAAACACCGGGTATAGTTAGAAGCACGGGAGTGTGAGAGAATTCACCAGAGCCAGAGCAGGGAGCAGAACAGGCAGAAGGACCGAAGTACACTGCTGAGGGGAGAGCGGGTGGCAGGAGAGGTCTGCACACCATGTAGGACTCTCGCCTGGCGGCCGGGGATCGAACTGGCGCTGCAGAGGCTGCAGGCAGCTTTGCAACCAAGCGCTCAATCGCTGCGCCACCGGGGAGGCCCTATGGCTAACTTTTTAAAAAAGATTTATTTATTTATGCATCCAAGAGCTGGGGTACAGGCCAGAGGGTGGAGGGGCGGTGAGTGGTTTCACCAGAGACAGAGTGGGGAGCAGAACAGGCAGACTGACTGAAATACACTGCTGACGGGAGCAGCGGGCAAGTCAGGAAAGGGGTGTTGTGCCATGTGGGTACCTCCATGGCCTGAGATGGAACTGGTGCTGCAGTAGCTGCAGACGCTTAGCCCCTTGTGCCACCAAGCAGGCCCCATAGCTAACTTTTTAAGTAACTGCCAATAGTACAAAAATCAACAATGATGTAAAAATATATATAAATAAAAAATATGAAAAAAAAAAAGAAACTCACAAACTGTTTTTGCAAAGTGGTTGTACCATTTTATATTCCTACCAGCAGTGTGTGAGATTTCCTATTCCTCCATATCATCACCAACACTTGATATAATCAGTTTTTAAATTTTTTGTCATTTTAATAGGTGTGTGGTGGCAACTCCTCATGGTTTTAATTTGCATTTCACTAACACCTAATGATGTTGGATGCATCTTTAATGTGCCTATTTTCCTCCTTATGTATTTTTTGAGAAGTGTGATTTTTTCTTTAAAAAATTGGATTATTTTCTTCTTGAGTTTTGTGAGTTTTTTTAGCACACAGATTTCACTTTCATAATGGGAAATAATTAATCTTAGAATGAACACTTCTCTGTCTCCAATTAACATCTCTTAAAAGACAGATCCCAAAAGATCAAATTCTTTCTGACTGATTTCAATGTGCTCCAAAAAAAAAAAAAAAAAAAGAAAAAATTTGAAGTATTTGTAAGAATATAAAATTACTCAGTATCCAGCAATGAAAAATTTATGACTGCTATCCAATCAAAAATTACTAAATGTTCAAAGAAACAAAAAAATTACCCACAATGAAGAAAAAATATCAATTAATTGTGTCTGACCCAGAACTGACACAGATGTAGAATAAACAGATAAGAATATTAAAATAATAAATGTAACCTTGATCATATATTCAAAGGTTAAGTAGAAACCTGGGCAATATACAGGAAGACACAAGTAGAATATTTAGAGATTAAACATATAATGAAAAATAAACTGGGATTAACAGTAGATTAGGTGTTGCAGAAAAAAAATTTGTGAACTTGAAGAGATTGTAATAGAAACTATTCACATTGAAATACTGAAAAAAAATTTTGAATATGAAATAAGCATCAATATGTGGGAAAACTTCAAGTAACCTAATATATATGTAATTAGACTCCTCCCCAAAAAAAGGGGGAAGAGAAAAGGCATTTGAAGAAATGATGGCTGAAACTTTTCCCAAATTTGATGAAAACTAGCAACTCATAGATTCAAGAAACTCAATGAGACTCAAGCAAAAGAAAGATGAAGAAAGTTACATCAAGCAACATCACAATCAGATTATTCAAAGTCAATCTTAAAGAAAAAAATGTTAAGAACAACCAGAGAAGAAAGAACCATTATGTACTGACAAACAAAGATGACAGCTGGTCTTGTCAGAAACAATGCAGTTGAGAAGAGAGATACAATATCTTTAAATCACAAAAAGAAAAAAATTACAAAAACTGAAAGTATTTATCAGTAGCATACCTGTTCTACAAGAAATGCTAAAGGAAGTCCTTTGAGCAAAAGGAAAATACTACCAGAAGAAGAAAGGATATACACAAAGGAATGCAGAACACTGGAAATGGTTAAGTACATAGGCAAATACACAGAGTTCTTTTTCTTATTTAAATCTCTTTAAAGACTATTGCCTAGGGCCTCCCTGGTGGAGCAGCGGTTGAGCGCTGGGTTGCGAAGCTGCCCGCAGCCTCTGCAGCGCCAGTTCGATCACCAGCTGCTCCCCAGCCACCAGAGGAGGGTCCCACATGGCGCGCAGACCTCTCCTGCCGCCCGCTGCTCCCCTCAGCAGTGTACTTCGGTCCTTCTGCCTGCTCTGCTCCCCGCTCTGGCTCTGGTGAATTCTCTCACCCTCCCACACTTCTGACTGTACCCAGTGCATGTATAAACAAAACAAACCAGCAAACAAATAAATAAAGCATGCCTCTATTAAAAAAAAAAAAATAGTAACAATGTTGTATGGGGATTATAATATAAGTAAAAGCATAATGTATACAACACTTGTATAAAAGTTGAGCGAGGATAAATGAGAGTATACTATTACAAGGTTTTTCTACTGTAGGTGTAGTGGAATATCACTTGACAGTAGAATGAATATATCATAATCTTTAATGCAACAATGACAATAACACAATGAAGAGCTATAGCTAAATTGACAAAGTGGAATCAATCTTTAAAAGTAAAAAAGGGAGCCAAATGAAACAAAGAACAGATAGGATAGATTTAATTCCAACCATATCAATAATCATATTAAATGTAAATGGTTTAACTATCTCATTTGGAAGGGTAGGGAGGTTGGTTAGGGGGAACAAGGCCTAATTAGAGGCTGTCTACAAAAATGCACTGTAGATAAGAAGCAAAATCAGATTAAAGATAAAAAAGATGGGAAGAGATATAGTACTTAATGCTAAACAAAAGAGAGCTGGAATAGTTATATTAATAGTATATTTCAGAGCAAAGGAGATTTCCAGATAAGGTCTCTTCATAATGATAAAAGAATGAATACATCAAGAGGATTTTGCAATTCTAATTCTAATGTTTTTAATTCAATTCTAATGTTTATTCACTTAGTAACATAGCTTGGAAATACATGGACCTGGAAGCAGGAGAAGAATTGTGAAAGAATTTTACTGTTTTCTCTTATTCTAACTTCATTTTTCCCCATCTTCTTTCCTCTTTGCCTCCCTTCCTTTTATCCTACCTTACACCATTTTTTCTTCCTCCTCCATGGCCTCCTGCTACTCCCACTTGTCCTGCTCATCCTCCTCTTTCTTATCCTCCTTTCTTCAAAAATGGATAAACCAAGACCAGAGATGAAGTCACCGCAGAGATACACATCAAGCAAGAATCAGAGATGGGTGTGGAACTCAGGTCTTCAGACTTCTTATCCTGCACCCTTTACTCTTCACTTGAACAAACATTGCCTTGATATATTAGCAACTCTTAAAGGTATTAACGATGAATAAATAAACAGACCACAAGATGGAAAACAGGTGTGTGATCTCGATTCTATTCCTCATTTGCTGACAGTTGATTGGCATCAGTCAGCACAGAAGTCAAACAAATTTTGAAAAGAAAATTGGGGAAACTCCTGTCTTGTAGCTTGGGAATTGCTCATTAAATTTCTGCTTTCAGAAAACATCTGGGAACCTTGGGAATTTCCTGGCATTGGGTGGGAAAGATTCCTTAAGTCCAAGTGAATATTCTCATTCCTTAAGTCCAAGATTCCTTAAGTCCAAGTGAATATTCTCATGGAACTGCTTTAAAACAGTGGCCATCACAGGCTGCCTCCTGTCTGTGTTGTCAATGTGCCTGATGGCCCAGTTCTGCCAACTGGCCCGTGAATTCACATGGAAATCAATTACCACTTGAGCAAGAGCTATGGGAGTCTCTGAGTGCTGACCCATGCACTGGTATGAAGGCAATCAAACATGGGGTCACCTGGGGTCAAGCCCATGGCTTTGGATAGCCATTTGTCACTTGGAATTGGGCAGGCAACCATAAACAGAGGGGAGAGTGAGTGAAGTTAACTAATTATACACAACTGTGGCCATAGCTTGGCCTGATCAGACAAAGCAAGACAGAGGCAGTTAGAGTGCAAAAGTATGTTTAAAAGCATACTTTCCCCATCCAGAAATGATGCAGTCAGTGTTGGAAAGACACAAGTGGGAATTAGAGTAACCTGGTCTTCCATTTGGAGGCCATGAAATAGCGAGAACTTTGGAGAGGTGTGGAAGGTAATTCTAAGGCTCCCAACAATTACCAGTGAGAGCTGCATTATGTCAGCCTCGGTTAACGGCCAGGACAATCAAGAGTAAAAAACAGAAGCCTATAAAAAGTGCTTCTCCACTGACCAGTAACAAAATCCAGAGCTCCATGGGAGAGAGGTTGATGGCTGGAAGTCAGTCAGATTGGCAGAGCGATCGCATTTATTATTGTAAAGGGGGCGGGGGAGGAGCCAACAATAGTATATCAAAGGGGTAGGCATGAAGACTGTGCAGTTAAACAAATGTGGGTTCAAGTCTCATCTCAACCACTAGAAACTAGGACCAGTATCAAATTAATTAATTTTTCTGAAACTCAGTTTCCTCCACCATAAAAGGAGGATGATTATATGTATTCATAGGATTGGGAAAGATTAGGAAGAACATATACATGTACCTGTAGCACGAGTTGATAAAGCTGGCTTCTTCTTTCTTTTTCTTTAGTTTCTTTTTTGTGTCTAAGGATAGAAAAATGGACCGAGCTGTGCCATCTTAGGTGCTAAATCAGCTAACAGCAAGGAATGAAGATCAGATTCTTCTCTCCTCTGTGGAGCTTCCCCAGGAGGTAAAGACGGCATGAGTACTTTCTGTTTCTGAGATGAAGTGTGGAGTTTCTGAGGCCAGTTCTCTGCTTCACATACACAGAGAGCTTGTTCCTCCTACACTAGGTTATCACGAACCTGTTCTCTGTCTAGAAGAGATGGAAGTAATTAAATCAAATACATTTATTTTTATTTTTCAAATACATTTAATTAAATAGCTATTAAAAACAACAATATTTCAACTATTCAGTTGCAACTAAACACACCTATTACATTATCATTGCACACATGTTATCTTTGAACTTGACGCTGCCTCCTCTAGGTTGTCTGCAGAGGAGGCCTGACAAACAGGGAAGCTTGCCCTGCCTGTCTTTTCCCATTGGTTCCTCCCTGCTCAGCAACAAATGTAAAAACAGTGAGCATCAAAACAGACCCAACTCCAAAGTAAAAGACCAATGACCGCTGCTCCCATCCCTTGCTACCCTGATTTTTTCACACCCCTGCCTGGTTAGGTTAGAACTTCTGCCAGTTAAAATTTGGCTTGGGCATCTCTATGTTCTTTCACGTGAAAATAAGAGCAGTGTGGTGGTTGATGGCTTGTTTTATTTTTAATAAAAGGAAAAATGACATGGGGTATTGTATTAATTGTATTTGTTTGGGTTCGCTAGAGAAACAGAACCTATGCGGGGTGTATATATATAAATACAAATTCTGGTTCCAATGAATAAAAAAGAATGCTGCAAAATTACAATTAAAATGCTCAATTAAGTATCTAGAAAAAGTAATCATATGTTAACTTTTCAACTGCAACTCAATTTGTCTGTTACTGCACGGAAATTATATTTGATGATGGATGTGGATGCAGTTAGGACATCTGCTTTGCTATGGAATGGGGTCTCCAAAAATAATTATGCTTAAGGTATATGAAGGTCTTAAAATAACCCTAACAGAGGCTGGGGGAGGTGCCATGGCCAGGAATGGAAAGCTAGCGGAGGACATTTTGAGAGAGAACTATGGGAGAACTGGAGATTGACCAGGGCTACAGGCCATGACCAGAGAAGCTGGTCAGTGCCAGGAAGTAAGATGGTTATAGAGACACCGTGGACAGAGGAGGGATACCTTGGTCCTACCACCAGCAGATCCCCTACATCCAAATCACTGGAGGAAAAAATGTTCTGCTCATGCATCTTTCAGCAAGGGGGGCAGAGGAAACCATCAGAGCGAGAAGAAGTATCTGGGGTTGACAGCCCAACCACAAGAACTACTAGCCAAATAGGCACAAATAAATTGAAGCTGGTGTCAAGAGCAATTCTAGCCCCAATAATTCACCTGGCCTCTCTCAGATCACCATTGATATTCTCCTTTTTCTAATTCCCTCTCTCTGACTCCTGTGCTACAATCCATCTGCACTGAGCAGAATGTGCTAACAAAAAAACAGGGAGATTGAGCTGTTAGAGACTTTCCACCATTGGGTGATGGTTGGAACCTGAAGCTCCTTGGAAAAGGAGATGGGAAGATTGCTCAGCAGAGGGGCAGCTGGGTGGCAGCTGTCGACATTGCTGCCTGCATGCCCATCTTGCAGGGAAAGGGACAGTCCCCTTTGGGGTGAGGCAGGAAGTGAGTGGCTAAGGTGGCTGAGATAGTGTCACTAGGTGGGCCTGACTCAAAGAACACACAAAAATGACTGACCCAGTGGCTCCCCAAACCTGAGGGGGGGGGCATCCTCTCATCTGTGTTTTTAGGAGCATGTAGGCTCTAAACATCACCCCTCCTTGTGCGATCCCAGTGACAATCCCCATGGCTAGCAAGAGAAGCTGAGGGGGCAGTTCTGGTCGCAGGTAGGGCACTTGGTGGCACAGTGGGCAATGCAGGGGGAATGAGGGATCAGAGAAAGCCTCAAAGGAAAGGCAGGAAGGAAGAGCGGATGTGGGGCAGGCCAGCACAGCAGAAGCCCAGTGCCCTCCAGGGCTGGTACCCAGCATCCTGTTTGCTGGGTCTAATCCCTCCTACTTCCTCCTACATCTGCCTGTTTCAGCCTCCATCCAGTTGGTCTGATCCTGACTCCTATTGCTTGGATGCTTTTTGGTTGGTGCTCCGGCCCCGGTGAGCTCAGCCCCAGCGCCTTGTAGGAAGGCCTTGCTCACATTTTCTTTCTTTTCCTATACTTGTGCCTACTGATCATTCTCATTTTTATTCTATATTCATTAACATTGGAATAAAATTTTCACTTTTTTTCATCTTAATCCATCTAAAAGCCACTATGAAGGTGGGGGAGCAGATACTGTCGGGGAGCAAACAGGTTTAGACAGACTGGCAGGCTCAGCCACAGAGTAATTAAGAAGCAGACTATTGTGCTGAAACCTAGGGCTTCTGATTTTGCCATTCTGAGTTGCTACCCATTTCTCCAATTGTTATGGTTGCCAGGTTGCTATGAATCACCCCAGAAAGGTGGTTTAAATTAATTTAATGAACATCCTCTTATTTGTGAGAAAGGAAAGAGAAGGAGCAAAAACGTGGTGAAAGGCAGGAGTTCGTGTAGCCACTGAACATTCCTTCTGGTAAAACAAGAATAACATGAGCTCATTTCAGTGTCTTCAGGGTATTTGGTGTTTTCCTTCACATGGCATTCCTTTATTTTAATCCCTTGAAAAAAAATAAGTCACAATTCACTCAGTAGGTAAATAGGCTTCAGCCCTCATTTGGGCTGTTCTTTAGCTGACAGCCACAACTACAGCATTTCCCTTCAACCTCCGCGGCAATGTCCTCTTGCTATTTAGCCTTCTGTCAACACCAGTGGAAAGCTAAGCACAAATGACAGATAGGTTGTGATTATCAGTCTTGTCAAACCTCAGTCCCCACTGAGTTGGTTTACATGTGCTGATTTTTCAAAACTAGTTTAGCAGATACCGCAGAGGGTGAGGGAAGCTGGTGGCCTGGCTGGAATGGGTGTTGGATGATCCTTAATGCTACCTGGAGAATTTCTGGGAGATTCCTTCAGGGCTGAAGTCCTGGGGGGAGTGACCACCTCTAGACTACCTCTTCAATTAAGTTACTTCGGAGAACATCTGTGAATTCATTCAAGAGATATTTATTAAGTGCCAACTGTGTGCCAGGTGCTGTTCTGGGGGACTGGAGCCAACATTTTAAATTCCCCACTCTCATTTAGTAATCAAGTGTCTATATGTGTCTGTGAGTGAGTGTGTATATGTGTGTCTGTTATGTGGAAAAGGTCTTCAGCGTCTTAATATAGGAGTCACAGACTCATGTGTTTTCACAGGAGGTGAGGTAAGTTAGGGAGGCGAAGGGTGTGCTCTCAGCATAGCAAACCTCCAAATTCAGTGGATTAAAACAACCATTAAATAGCAGAATTTAGGTTGGGTTCAGCTTGGCATTCTGCACTCTGTTCTTACCTGGGCTCATTCATGGGCCTGGTAGCCTGACCATGCAGTCTGCTGGTAGCTCAGCTGGGGTGGAATAATCCAGAATGGCCTCGCTGACTAGGGCAATCCTCAGTTGCTAACTGGAGGGCTTTATCCTCAGGACCTCTTCTGGAGGCTAGCCTGATTTTTTTCACAAGGCGATTTTTTTTCTGGTTCTCAGCCAGAGAACACAGTCCCCCAGGTTCAAGCACTTTCCAAGCTTCTGCTTGCGTTTGCATTTGCAATTGTTCCATTAACCAGAGGGAGACCCGCAGGCAATGCAGGAGCCATAGGAGGATGATGAGGAAAGGGCCTGGAATCAAGGGAGCAGGCACACTCTGGGGTGATGGAGGCAGCAATCTCCCCAGAGATCTTTGAACAGGAAGTGGCAGAGAATGATTGACTAGCCAGCATCTTTCCCCAACAAGGAGCAGCAGCCCCTCAACTCTACATCCCATGAGGGAATCTGGACCCAGTATAGGCAAATATTCAATATTTTATGTTGCAATGTTATTTTTTCTATTTTATTGAGAGATGATTGGCATAGAACTGTGTAAGTTTCAGGTGTACAACATGATGGTTTGATATATGAATTCATATGTTGCCAAATGAGTCCCAATGTAAGGTCAGTGAACATATCCATCTCACATAATTGCAATTGTACAATTGTGTGTGTGTGTGTTGTGAGCACGTTTAAGATCTAGTCTCTTAGCACTTTTCAAGTGTACAATACAGTAAGTATCATTAACTATTGTCACCAGGCTATACTTTAGAGCCCCAGAACTTACTCATCTGATAACTGGAAATTTGTACCCTTTGACCAAAATTCCCCATCCCAGTGCACCTCCACCTCCAGCTCCTGGTAATCACCAATCTACTCTCTGTTTCTATAAATTTGGCTTTTAAAAAATTCAGATATAAGTGAGTTCATGTTTGTGTGACTTCTTTCTTTTTTTTTTTTTTTTAAGATTTATTTATTTATTTATACAAGCACTGGGTACAGTCAGAAGCGCAGGAGGGTGAGAGAATTCACCAGAGCCAGAGTGGGGAGCAGAGCAGGCAGAAGGACCGAAGTACACTGCTGAGGGGAGCAGCGGGCGGCAGGAGAGGTCTGTGCGCCATGTGGGGCCCTCCTCCTCTGGAGCAGCTAGGGATCGAACCGGCACTGCAGAGGCTGCCGGGCAGTTTCGCAAGCCAGCGCTCAACCGCTGTGCCACTGGGGAGGCCCTGTGTGACTTATTTCACTGAGCATATTGTCGATGTTTTCTCTAATAGTAAGATCTCCCTAGATCCTCTGACTTTAAATCCAGCATTCTGTGTAAATCCTCCTACTTAAAATATTATTAGTTAAAATTTC
The DNA here is from genome assembly GCF_964194135.1 of Talpa europaea. Taxonomy (NCBI): domain Eukaryota; kingdom Metazoa; phylum Chordata; class Mammalia; order Eulipotyphla; family Talpidae; genus Talpa; species Talpa europaea. The sequence continues at coordinate 114,374,191 of NC_140071.1, forward strand.
TAACATCTTTTGTGGATTCATCTAAGTACCTCCTGTGGGCAGAAATTGACTCAGAGGCTCCAGTCTCACCTCTGTCCATGGGAGTGGGGCACTGTAGGGTAGGTAAAAGCTATCAGGCTTTTCTGCCCTCCTGCCATTAGGATAGATGAGGGAACCCTGTGGTCCTGAATGCATGCCTGATGGGCACCTGGAGTGGGTACACCTGAGCTGAGAGACTGGACTTTTAAGGGTGGCGTCAGGGGCATGCCAGCAGCAGCAGAAGCCAAGAGAGAAGCAGAGAAGGCCGGAGAGCCCAGATAGAGTGAAGACTTGCTGGGGGTTGGGAGGCCTGGGGCCCCCCAGCACCCTTGCCTGCTGTGTACAGGGTAAATCCCAATAAAAAAGCCTGCAAAAGCCACTGAGGGCTCCAGAAAGAGTCCTGACTCCTCTGACTCCTCCTTTACCCGGTCTGCTGGATCATAGAAAACCTGCCCTGTGTCTATTCCTGCCCCTACAGGCACCATGGCGTGTGGTACATTGGTAAAAGTGATTAGTAAAACTGAAACAGCAAAAGAAGACAGAGAGAGTTCTGTTTTTATCTTTGCCAACTAAGCACTTTTTAACAAGCTGGGATCATCTAAAATCCTCTGATTTTATGAAAGAATGATTTCAGTGCCACAAACTGGGAATGCCATGAACTGAGAATAAATGCACAAATCTTACTTTATGACAGACTCTTACCCTGTGTGCTTTATTTCTTCATTCTAAGACCCCTTCATTGTTAGTATTACGATATACTAACAATTTGAGACCACCATGAATGTTAACATCTTTAACAATATGTACATTTACAATGGTTGTTTTTTTTCTCCCCTGATATATGACTAATAGATAATGTAGATTAAAAAAAAAGAAAACCCTCACAAAAAACCCCGAATAGCCAAAGCTCTCCTGAAAAAAAAAGAAGGGAATGGAGGCATCACACTCCCAGACTTCAAACTCTACTACAAAGCCATAATCATCAAAACTGCATGGTATTGGAACAAGAACAGGCATACAGACCAATGGAATCGAATAGAAAATCCAGAAATAAACCCACAGATTTATGGTCAACTAATCTTTGACAAAGGAGCAAAGACTATGCATTGGAGCAAAGAAAGTTTGTTCAATAAATGGTGCTGGGAAAACTGGGTCGCTACATGCAAAAGAATGAAGCTTGACCACTACCTCACACCATACACAAAAATCAACTCAAAATGGATTAAAGAACTAGACATAAGACCTGAAACCATAAAATACATAGAAGGAAATATAGGCGAAACACTACGGGATTTGCACATCAAAGACATCTTTACAGACACATCACCCAAAGCAGTGATAGTGAAGGCAAAGATAAACAGCTGGGACTACATCAAATTAAAGAGCTTCTGCACAGCAAAAGAGACAATAACAAAAACAAAGAGAAACCCCACCAACTGGGAGAACATTTTTGCACACAACACTAATGATAAAGGACTGATCACAAAAATCTGCAAAGAGCTGATAAGACTCAACAACAACACAGAAAATAATCCAGTCAAAAAATGGACAGAGGAGCTAAAAAAAAACTTCTCTGAAGAGGAAATGCGAATGGCCAACAGGCATATGAAAAAATGTTCAACATCACTTGCAATCAGGGAAATGCAAATCAAAACTACCATGAGATACCATCTTACACCAGTGAGAATGGCACATATTAAAAAAACTAGCAACAACAAATGTTGGCGAGGTTGTGGAGAAAAAGGAACTCTTCTGCACTGTTGGTGGGAGTGCAAACTGGTCCAACCACTATGGAGAGCTGTGTGGAGATTTCTGGACTTACTAAACATAGAGCTTCCACAGGATCCAGCAATTCCACTCCTAGGTATTTACCCAAAGGACACATAAACATCAATTCCAAAGAACACCTGCACCCCTATGTTTATAGCAGCACTATTTACAACAGCTAAGCTTTGGAAACAGCCCAAATGCCCAAAAATAGATGACTGGATCAAGAAGATGTGGTACATATATACCATGGAATATTACTCAGCATTCAAAAAAGATAAACACATGCAATTTGCAGCAACATGGATGGTGCTGGAAGGGATCATGCTCAGTGAAATAAGCCAAAAAGAAAAAGAAAAATACCGGATGGTCTCACTCATAGCAGGAATCTAGAAAACTTAAATAAGGGACCAGGAAAATGAATAACTATAAGAAAGTGAAAATCAAAATCAACAAAAACTATGAACCAGAGACACTTTTTGGGGGGTGGGGGGCGGGAGGGGAGGGATTGGGGTCAGAATGGGGGGATTGCAATTGTATGGGGAATATAAAAATAAAATTTATTAATTAAAAAAAAAAAAAGAAAACCCAACATCACACTAGGTGAAAGAAACCAGTGACAAAAGACCACATTATGATTCCATGTATAGGCAGTGGCCAGAATAGGCACATCTGTGGCGATAGACAGGGCCTCCTGTCCAAGTTTCAGTCCCACTTGTATTCTGAGCCACTGGGCGAGGCTCTAGTAACTGGGGTCCTGAACTGGAATCAGTGGGAATATTAAACAAGTGATTGTTTAATATTAGAAGGGTTTAGGCTCTTGATTTAGAAGTCTGGTGATGTTTTTGTGGCCAGAAAGATGCTGCATGAACTCAGCTCTTGTTAAATCGATTGGTTATGTTACATGTTGTTTTGCTTAAAGTTGCTGTTTCCAGGCCCTCCCTGGTGGCCCAGGAGTTAAATCTCAGCACTATCACCTCTGTGGCCTGAGTTCGATCCCCAGCCAGGGTACTGACCCACGTGGCACAGCAGACCTCTCCTGTCTCACCTGCTGCTCCCCTCAGCAGTGTCTTTCAGTCCATCAGCCTGTTTTGCTCCCCACTCTGTCTCTGGTGAATCCTCTCACCTCATGTACCTCTGGCCTATACCTTAGTCCTTCTATGCAAAAATAAAACAAAGTTTCAGTCTTTTTTTTTTCTTTTTAAAAAACTTTTATTAAAAGTTTCAGTCTTGGGGCCTCCCCGGTGGCGCAGCGGTTGAGCTCTGGGTTGCAAAGCTGCCCGCGGCCTCTGCAGCACCGATTCGATCCCTGGCTGCTCCCCGGCCACCAGAGGAGGGTCCCACATGGCGCGCAGACCTCTCCTGCCGCCTGCTGCTGCCCTCAGCAGTGTACTTCGGTCCTTCTGCCTGCTCTGCTCCCTGCTCTGGCTCTGGTGAATTCTCTCACCCTCCCACGCTTCTGACTGTACCCAGTGCATGTATAAACAAAACAAATAAACAAATAAATAATAAAAATAAATAAACATGCCTCTATAAAGAAAAAAAAGAAAAAAAAAGTTTCAGTCTTATGTTTAAAAAAAAGTTGAACTCGTCAATGATGTTAAGTGAGAACTTACTGCATCTAATAGTTTTAGTATGTGCTAGGTGGCATTTTCGCAGTGGGAATACAGCAGGGTACAAAGCATGTAGCTTCCTGCTCAGATTAAACTTATTTTCTAGGGGGGGATACAGACAACACACAAATAAACCAACAAAGGAGCGGGTGTGCCAGGTAGTCAAGTGGTCTCAGGGAGGATGCCTAATAAAGACCTCGCAGAGGAGAAGACAGCAGAGCCAAGAGCCACTTACAAGGAGGCAGACACACGAGGATCTGAAAAGGCACTTTGCTCAGTGAAATAAGCCAGAAGGAAAAAGAAGAATATTGCATGGTTTCACTTATAGCAGAAATATAGGGGAACCAAATAAGACATCAGTGTAAAAAAAAATAATAACAGTACGAAACACAACAAAGCAAAAATGGACAATTATAAACCAGAGACATCCTGCAGGGGAGGAGGAGGGAGAGGGATGAGAGGGAGGGAGGGAGTTGCACAGGGGACTGAGGTGATGGTGCACAGGTGCATTTTGGGGAAGGAAACTCTATGGGGACTACACCTGAGGGGGTGGGAGGAAGCAAATATTGTTTAAAAATGAACAATGATGTAAAAAATAAAAAAATGAATAATAAAAAAAATGAAAAGGCACTTTCTCAGGAGAGGAATCAGCAGATGCCAGGTTCCCAGGGGCAAGGATTATTTCCAGTGAGTGGGTGAGTGTTAAGGGGAGGCCAGTGTGGCTACAGGGTGGGGAAGGGAGACAGAAGATAGGTTAGGGAGGCAGGAAGTGCTTTGAGGACCAGGTTAAGGTGTTTGGAATTTATTTGAAGCATGGTGTTATTTCTCTTTCTGCCCTTCCTTTCAAATTCAACTTTAGGCTGGTACCTTGTTATCTCTCCTGCCTGACAATTAGGCTTAGGGATCTCAGCCCTGACCAAATCTTGATTTCTGTCCCCGGGTCTCAGTGGGAAGGACCTAAATCTCTTTCCCCTAGTACAATCCAGACTAGCAACTAATTTCCAACTCATCTTCTCCAAGAAGCCTGTCTTCCCTCCCTCCGCCTGCCCTGGTGTAGAGTAAGTGAAAATGGATGAGGCTTTTGCACTGCTGGCTCTTGAGGCCTTGATTGAACTAATGCAGAAGGTGCTTGGGAGCATGGGCTCAGGGTACACATGCCTGATGGTGGGCACCTGGGGTATGGTATGGACATGCATGAGTGTACACACCTGCGCCTAGGGGCCCAGGCTATAAGGGCGGCATCCCTCAGCTGAGAACTGCCATGACGAAGAACCGCTACGGCCCAGCTACTGCGGAAGGGCTATGAGAGGACTAGCAATGGCTGCCAGAGGAACCCCAGAGGAAAGAGTGCATAGAGGTTCACAGGGGGCACAAGCTGCTGTCTCTCTGCTGGCTTGGTCCCCCTGCTTACTATTAAATATATTAAAAAATTAAAAATTAAAAACAAAAACCAAAAACCCGTGGGGATGATACTAAGGGCTCCAAGATTCTCTTTTAAGCTGCCTGAACCTACCTGGCCTGAGATGGTTGCAGAACACCTGGTCACTGCCTTTTTTTCTGGGAGCTCAGCCTTTGGCTTCCAGGATTGCAAGTAAGTTTTGCATATCGATACTTCCTGTAAACTCTTATATATTTCGTCTCTCCAGCTAAGCCTCAGATCCTTTGAAGAGAAACATCATTCCTTCCTTGTCTATTACCTACTGGTGAGCAAAAGCGCTCACCTTTCCACTCTAAAATAACCACAGTCCTCCCTCACACTTGACACCACCTTCCTGCTGCACATTCTGTAGAGCGTTAACACCATCTAAGCTTATCAGTTTGTTGATTGGCTGCCTGTCTCAGCAAGGAAGTGAATGCTGGAGAGCCGCATCCTCGCCTGTCTTCTCATGGGCCTAAAGCAGGGCCTGCCCGAGGAGCAGTGAGTGAGTGAGTGAGTGAACGAACACTGCAGACTTGGCTTTAGCGGTAATGCTGACTGGTATGCGCCATTGGTCAGGTGAGCCTGGCTTCACAGTGCAGAGGAGAAGCTCTGTTCTGAAGAGGCATTTCATGCCTTTTCTTTAACTCTTGGAACTCAGACGGTGGGCATCTGCCAAAGGTCATGCTCCTTTGGGTCAGTGGCAAAATCATTAATGTCCTGTTGTGTCCCTGTGGTCTTTCCCTTGGTTCTCAGGCAAGCATAGCGAGTTTGGGAGGGGTGGAAGCAGCTGCCCCATGGGACACACATCCCCCAAAGCTGTGACTTCATTTGTTTAATTCATTTCAACGATCTCCCTTTTAATTGACCATTTACAATCCGCTGGGACTATAACAATGACCTGCGGGGTTAAGAGGAAACTAATGGTGTGTCAAGGAAGGAGCCTGCTCGCTGGGTTCTGACACTCCACTCTGCCTCCCCCATTGGCTCAGGGAAGATGTGGTTTATATTAGTGACCTGGAGAAAGTTCATGCCCTCTGGGAAGAGTATGCCCATGAAATGGCAGAGTGATTAATGGTTTATTTACAGCACTGACATCCAGTCTGTCAGGAACCTTCAGTGGCCTTTGATGTAAAACACACCAAGAGGCCTTGGGTCATCCTTATCTCCTCAGAGGAGAGAAATCAGAAATGAAGAACGGAGGCTGTAGCCCTGGATGCTGGGCTTCAGGGTCTGAATGGTGAAAACAGACAGAGGCTGGGGCAGAGGGGTGGGCAGCGCTCGGCAGGGTGCCTCCCATGTCTTTCTCTGGGCACTCAGTTTCCTCTTCCTTGTTTTCCTTGAGCACCCCCATATCCACTCAAACCCCAAAAGTCACACTGAGTAACAGTTTCACAAGTTATGCCATAATGGTCCAGAAGTAATGTCATGCATATCTGTAATCTAAAGGAGAGTGGGTGCGCAACAACTATGCCTCAGATATTGAATCATTAATGATCATTTAAAGTTCTCTGGCCTCTGGCTGAACGAGCCATGTTTCTTTAAGAGAACAAAAGACCTCAAATGATTCCCAAGTGCCCAGGACAGAGGATAGTTTGCAAGCAGACAACCTACCAGCTGAATCCAGCACACAGCTGTATTTTGTTTGGCTGCAGAGAGCTGAAAAACTTTTCAATAGTCTCCAACATTTAACATTAAGATTTCAATTTCATATTAAAAAAAAAGTGGATTTATATTTTCTCTTGAAAGATTGGGGACCTGGAAACAGTGGGCCCGTGTTCTCTCACAGTAAAGGGCCTCCCTAGAAGAGGTGCTCTCTTTAGTTAAGGCAGGGGCTCTTTTCATTGTCTCCCCAAGTGGTATTGTGCACCCATTGTCACTTATCCCGGTGCTTGGGCCATTCTTTCATTTATTCCTGGTCCACTTTATGCATGATTTAGGTGAATTATTTAATCCAGACTCTTTGAATTTTGGTGTTTTCATCAGTAAAATGGGGATAAAAAGTCCAACTAAGGGTTGTGGTGATGTTTATAAGTGATATCACAAGCAAAGGGCTTAGCCTAGTCCCTGGCATATAAAAAATATTCAGTAAATGTAATTATCTTATAGATATGAATTTAAGACTTCCACTCAGTAAAACCTCTCTGGTTTTGAAGCTAAATTATTCAAATTGATGCTTCAGAAAATAGTTCTGCATGGCTTTATTGATGAAGACCCATGTGAGTTCAACAATATTCTAAAGCGTCCTGGATCTTGGAGTTCTAAAGGTTCTTTGAGAGCACTGATTTGAAATATTCTGCCTTCTGTGGTGAGAATTTAGGAATCAATGAGTACCTTCAGGGAAAGTTATTGGGCCAACCAGAAATGTATCTGGCTAAGAATGAAAAGATACAAGAGAAGAAAAATATATTCCATAAAAAGGTCTTATGAAGATATTCTCCAGCTCTCTGGCTAGTTTTTCTCCATTCTTCTGTGGAAAAATGAGGCAAGGGAGAGCAGCAGTTGGTCTAGTGAGTCATGACACAAATGGCCTCAAACACTTCACTTTTACCAGATGTTCTATTTGCCTTCCTTGTTTTGTAATTCCTCTGTGCTTCTTCCCTGGGCATTACCTGTGGCCTGGGAATCCAGAGGCAATGGTGCTTGGTACAACTTAATATGTAGTTCCAGGTCATTCTTAAATAAAAGGAAACAGGCTGATTTGATTGGAATGAATTCCACGCTAAAAATATCAGCTGTCAATGATTTTTCCCATCTTATTTACCTACTAGAAAAATCCCTATACTTCTGGATATGCCTCCAAGCTGTTGTTTTCCATTTCAACTGCTGTATGTGCTTAATTTGGATAAGTTAGAATGTTATGGGCTGCAAGTATTTTGTTAACTCACTCATCAACAGGTCTGGCATAGGTTCAATTCTTTACTGCCAACAAGCCTCAAGTTTTTGCAGATGGCTGAACTATATTTCTCATGGGCATCCAGTGGAATGATCTAGAATAAAATTCTAGGCATAGAAAATAAATTAATACTAAACCTTCCTTCCATAGCACAGATAAAAATCCTATGTTGAGAAGAAGCTGATAGTTGATGGAAGAACCCATTGGGGCCTCACTTAAAACTTTTCCCTTAATACACATGGGAGAAAGAAAAGTTTTGATGAGAGTTCATTGACATCCATCTAAGAGAAGGAGGGAGTAGTCATGAAATTGTATAATGTGACTGCAACTGGATAAACAAAGGATGCAGGAACATGCTCTATTTTGGGTAGTGCATGCTCTGGTATCTGGAGCAGTAGCTGTCAGAAGATGTCAGATCCCTTCCTAGGGAGGGCTCCTGGGGGCAGTGTCAGAGGTGTCCTGATAGCTAGAACAGTACTTTGTAGAAGGTACAAAGCAAATGTATAAATAATGAGGGAATAGAAGGCAAGGATCAGTGGTAATTTTCTCAACATGTAATTCCTAGCTACCCCCATCACCTGGGCAGATTTCTGGACCCTAACCCATTAGCCCTACATACTAAAAGTATTTTGGGATATGACTTGAGAATCTGCATTATAATTAAAATCTCCCAGGAGATTTGAAGACATAGAGAACTGATAAGGCAATAAGAACTATAGGGTTAAGACTCAGAGAGGGGTAGCTTCAGAGATGTGAGTTGATTTCTGCATTAGATTTAAACTTAGGAGCATTTACCATTTCTGAACTTAGGTTGAGGCTCAGAATCTTAGGTTTGCATCTGAAGAAAATTGATAATTTAAGCTCATGACCAGCTTTTCTTTCACAGCTTTTGCATAATCTAAGAACTGTACTGAATGGGAGACACAGACACAGAAAACCTTGAATATCAAAGAATTGGACAGTATTGCAAGGCAGAGTTTAATGTACAGGACCTGCCAGGGAGAGAGACCATGTAGAATATACCAGGATGTCAGTTTAAAAACCTAAAGGTCAAAGGCAATCGAGAAGTATATGAAACTACAAGAAATATATTGAAGCTGCAACAGAGTTCTGATATAACACCACATCTATTGGCCTGATGGATGGTAGGAGATAGCCCCTTTGAAAGAAGAATCATGCAGAGCCTCTACAACATTTTATGTACAAATATTTTAAAAAATCCACTAATTCCATCAAAAGATAAAAAAAGACAAAGCATTTAATAGTAATGGGCCCACATTGGAGTTAGTTGATAAGAACTTTAAAATAAATATGACTACTATATTTAAGAAAACAGAAGAAAATCTATAGAAAATAGAATAAAATAAGAGAATTTCACCAGAGAATTAGAATCCATAAGAAAAAATCAAAACAAGTTTTATGAATAATGCATAATAACTGAAATTAAGAGATCATTTGATAGACTAACTGTAGATTAGACATGACAGGACATGGGATTAGTGGACTAGAAAACAGGCCAATTGAAAATAACCAATCTGAAAAACAGAAAAGAGAATGGGAGTACAGGGAACACCATTGACAGAACAACAGTCTTACTATGTTGTAGTTTTCTTTGTATTTATTCTGCTTGAAGTTTGTAAAAGTTTTCTGAATCTGTGGGTGAATACCTTCCACCATTTTAGAAATATTCTAAGCTATTATCTCTTCAAATATTTTTTTCCTATTTCTCTCTGACTATCTCTCCTCTTTTTCTACTGGGGCTCTGATATGTCTCAGCAGCTAGTCTTACTATTATTACTTTCATTAATTTCCTACAAGTTATCCCCTCCATTCTTTGACACCCTTTAACTTCTATTACACATCACTGGTCCAGAGAGCAAAGAACAAGCTTTGCCAGTGGGGCAACAGATAATACAGAAGAATTAGTTTGCCTTGCTGTGATGTGGACAACCCAGAGAAGTAAAAAGATCAAGTCACTGGCACTGTACAGCCACTGGGAGGAGAGGCCTTCAAAATCCCATCCTGGGGCCTCCCTGGTGGCGCAGGCGGTTGAGCGCAACGCTGTGAAACTGTCCGCAGCCTCTGCAGTGCCAGTTCAATCCCTGCCGGCCTGGGAGCAACCCACATGGCGAGCAGACCTCTCCTGTCTCACCCGCTGCTCCCCTCAGCAGTGTATTTCAGTCAGTGTGCCTGTCCTGCTCCCCACTCTGTCTCTGGTGAATCCTCTCACCCTCCCGTGCATCTGGCCTGTACCCCAGCTCTTGTATAAATAAAAAAATAAATAAACATGTCTCAAAAGACACTGAAGAAAAAGCATTTAAAAAAAAAAACAAAAAACAAAATCCCATCCTGAGCCTCCCTCCCCCCACTAGAACCCTTTCTGCAATTGTATTCTTTGAAGTAGTGGCAGGGATTGTAGAGAGAGCCTTCCCTTAATACTATTCAAAAGCTTTATCCCACAGCAAATATGCTTACAACATGTCCCTCACAGAGCTGCTTTCTGCAATGGGGTCAACATATTTTTCCATAAAGCGCAAATCCTGGAATTCTGACTAACTCTAGCATCATTTCTTAAGAGGGTTGAAATAGCTTTACTATCTGGTCTCAGGAATGTAGGCCTCCTGATTTCAAGTAATTCATCTCCTAGGGGGGTGTTTTTGTGTTTTTCTTGGTCAGCTACACAGTCATCTCATTCTGCAGCCAGGAGCAATTTGTTTCTCTGAAACCATCTAGCTTACAAGTTTTGCTTTCCAACCAGCAAGGGTGTTGTGGTGAGCAGTCCTGTCTGACACAGACTTATTCACTATTGCGTTAGGGAAATAGTTTCTTGTCATCCTATTAAAACATGAATTTGGCAGCTGGGAAAGTCTTCATTTCAGTTTTCAAAAGAACAGCGGAGGATAAGGGTATTGTGTGACCCTGATAAGTATCATAATAAAATCTGTCTTTTATTATGCAATGAGACTAAAACATAGAAGCAAGATTCTCTGAGGCCTAGACCATGCATGGTTTGTCATGAAAACGGGAAGCAGGTTTTCCGGCAAGGCTCAAGGTGGGCCCAATTAAATGGTTTTGAATCTGATGATTTAGATATAAAGTTTGATGGGGAGGAAGCATTAACTCTATTGGTTGACTCTTTCAAACACAGAAGAGGCAATATAAAGTTGTGCTTTATTTTTGTCATTGGAGTGTGTCCCCCCTGCGTCACACCTTCTAAATGTTGAGGAAGATAACTTCTGAGACTGGTTTATATGATGCCATTCCTCTGAAAGATCCAGGAATGAGAAATTGAGATTTGGGAATCTGGTGATAGAATTTTACTGTTAAACTTTGCAACACAGCTAAGATAGACCCATTGATTGACAGACCCACTCATTCCTCATGCGTTTACTGAATATGTATGCACGAGAGGTGCTCAGCTAGGCCTCAGGACACAATGGTGAGCAATAGAGTGAGTTCTGTCCTCATGGAGTTTATAGTCTGATGAGGGATGGCGATCCATAAACACTCAAGTACAGTGAAGTGCAGGGGATGCTCTGAAATGAGTAGAATCACTGATAAGGGAGATCAGAGAAGGTCCAGCCCACCCAGCTTTGTGGAAGTGTGAGAGAAGGCTTTTGGAAGGAGTGATGTCTAGACTGTGACGTAAGAGAGGAGGGGGCATCAGCTTAAGGCTGTGGTCAGGGTCAGGGCCAGGACCAAGGTCAGGGAAATTTATGAGGGAGAGAAATGGGCTTGAGGATTTTAAGCGAAGGGAATTACAGAGGTTGTATTATGGGAACTGGAAGAAAATTACGAATGACTATTTCCCAATAGGTAAGCCAGGAAAAATTGAAAGATAAATCCGAGTGAAAACAGAAGATCGGAGCTTGTCGAGTCTTGTAGAACATTTTAAGAGTCTGCACTTTATTTTAAGGGAGATGGAAGCAATTGAACAAGCCTAAAAATAGCTTGAATTCTTAATCAGCCCTATTACTGCAGAAGAAAAAGAGGGAGGGAGTTCAAGAACAGCCAGGAAACCCACATGCACTCAGTAGGGAGTTTGGTGATAGCAGTTTTGGGAAAGCCCCAGGACTTACAGACCCTCACACTGGTTTCTGAAATGTCTCTCTTCCAACCTCTGCCATCTGCCAATTTTGTTCCATTTTCTTACAGAAATTCTATCCAGATATCTAAATTACCTGTGCTAGCAAGATAAAGATGAAAAGAAAATACTGGATTTGGAGTTTGGCCACATAAAAAGGCACAGACACACATTTGTGCACACATGATCATACTCACACACACACTGCCCCAACCACCAAACTCAACTGCTTTTTCAAGGTGAAATTCAAAACGTGCTTTCTCTCTCCTTTTTAAATAGAAGTAATATTGGTTTACAACACTGTATGGGACTCAGAGGCACAAGCTCCCATCTCAGATGCCTGTCCCTCAGACCGCACACCCACCCACCAGGTACCTCAGCCTCCACCACAGTGTCTTGGGCCTCTCCTCTCTTTGTTTGTAGATCATCGTCCCCAGAGCTCACAACACTGTATTGTGCTCTGCAAAATTTAAGAGGATACATTCCTACAACAACAGCAAAACAAAAGCAAAACAAAACAAAGGCTGGGCCTCCCTGGTGGCGCAGTGGTTGAGCACTGGGTTGTGAAGCTGCCCGCAGCCTCTGCAGCGCCAGTTCGATCCCCGGCTGCTCCCCGGCCACCAGAGGAGGGTCCCACATGGCATGCAGACCTCTCCTGCCGTCCGCTGCTCCCCTCAGCAGTGTACTTCGGTCCTTCTGCCTCTGCCTGCTCTGCTCCCCACTCTGGCTCTGGCGAATTCTCTCACCCTCCCGTGCTTCTGACTGTATCCAGTGCTTGTATAAATAAATAAATAAATCCTTAAAAAAAAAAGAAAAGAAAACAAAGGCTAATGAAGCACAAAGAAACTTTCAAGGTGTCTATTACTTCTGTTAGGTTGTGTGACAGTTTCACTGTATAGGTTTATGCCCACGCTCATCAAATATAACATGAAATGTGAGCGGTATTTGGACATCGATTATACCTCAATTAACCGTTAAATTTTTTTTCTGATTTTTGTCTAGAAGTTGAAACACTCTGCATTTGCAAAGTTATGACTAAAAGTGCCACAACTACCAGGCTTATGAACAAAGGCATATTTCTGCTATCTTAGTTCAGAAATGCATGTTTTATTTTACACTTCTTATAAGTGAGTTCAAGTTGTCATTTACCTTTCCACTGCTCTCACAGTTGTCTTTGTGATGATGATGCCTTTGATATTGTGTAGTTGAAGGTAATTTTTCAATGAGAAACTACGGGTTTGCAAACCAATAACAAACCCTAGAAATCTGGCTGTGGAATCGAGCTTCTGGAAGTGCACAGTACATTATTGTTAACTCTGGAGACAATGTGATACAGCAGGTCTCTAGAACTTCATCATCTTGCAGAACTGAAACTTCATACCAGTTGCACAGCATCTCCTCCTTCCCCCCTTCTTCCAGCCCCTGCCAGCCACCATTCTACTTTCTGCCTCTATATGTCTGGCTTCTTAAGAACACCTTATGTAAATGAAATCTTGTAGCATTGTACTCCTGTGACAGGTGTACTTCAAAACATAAGGACCTCAAAGTTCATATCACCACAATGGCGGCGTTTCTTCCTTTTTAAAGGATGCATACTATTTAATTTTTTAAAAAAAAGATTTATTTATTTATGCATACAAGAACTGGGGTACAGGCCAGAGGTGTGGCGGGTGAGAGGATTCACCATAGACAGAGTGGGAGCAGAACAGGCAGGTTGACTGAAATACACTTCTGCAGGGAGCAGCAGGTAAGTCAGGAGAGGTGTGCTGTGCCATGTGGGCTGCTCCCTGGCCGGGGATGGAACTTGTGCTGCAGTGGCTGAGGATAGCTTCATAGGTTGTATCTTAACCCTTTGCGCCACCAGGGAGGCCCTGCATACTATTTAATTCTTAAGCCACCATGGCACGAGGCTGAAGGGAATAGGATTCTCCATGGCAGTGCCAGGGAAATGAAGATGGGAAAAAGGGCACCTTGACCCATTTCCTGGCACATTCTTGTGCCACCAGTAACTTCTAGAGTAATAGCATCCTTGAATGTAGCAACATTCCCAGGGTATCTTCTAGGGAATCTCAGATTCTCAGGCTTCCGATAGATAATACCGAACCTTGAGCTTTCAGGATACATAATTCTAGATAGCATGAGAAGTTCAATTTCTTTGTTAAGAAATTTATGGCAACTTTCATGTGCTAAGTGCATTGTGACTCCAAGAAAGAAGCATGATGTGCAACATATTTTAAATTATTTTCTAAAGATTCTCTTAGCCTGCTTGACTGAAAAAACTTTTTAATTTTTTTTGAGCATCTACAACACAGGGCCATTGAAAGCTGATTGAGAGAGGGCACCACATCTCCACAGGTGAGAATAGCTCAGACCAGGGGGTCCCAGGATCTGGGAACTTAGGATTTGCATGTGTGTCTGTGACAGAAGCACACAGTGGTAGGTGGTCGGCACCCTGCCGGCTATTGGATTCCCATCTCCAGGAGAAAATTTGTCAGTTTGGTGAATTCTCTAGAGAAAGATTTAGAGTAACGTAACAGAACCCGGGAACAGCCATTCCTTTGTAAAAACAAACACCGGTGCCACTGCGTCAGCAAACCCCATGGAGAGTAACTTGCTCAATGTTTTAAATAGATCTTAAAGAAGGACTTGGGGTATTAAACGACATTGAAGAGAATAATGTAATCAGTGTTAAGAAACACCATATGTGGGACAAATTTTAGGCGACTGAATGTTAGGCATGGATGATTTTGACATATTTTAATTTTAATTTGTAGCTAAAAAATTGGATGGCAAACTCCCTTTTTAAAAAGTTCACCATCAAATAAAATAATTTAAAAAAAAGAACAAAACATGTTGAAAAAGGCAAGGAACTCTGGGTGACATCTCCCTGCTGCTGTGGAGTTTCGAAAACAAGTGTGAGAGAATTCCTAGGACATATTTGTTGATGGATCTTAAAGAGCAACACACCAGGTTGGGAGGATTTTCCTGAAGTGCTTTCTCAATATATTTTTAACCTATTTTTATAACTGTCACTTTTTGGATCTTATCAATATCATTGGAAGTGGTTCAGATTCAGTGAACAAATAAATCTGGGACTTAAAGAAAATTACTAATAGTAACAACATCAAAAGATTTGAAAGATTCAAGAGTTCTCATCCTAGGACACCCCCAAATCTACTACAAATTGGTGAGCCAGGTTTTCAAACATTGTACTAGAACCAGTTAAACACAGGGAGGCTACAACAGAATGATAAAGCCTGGATCTTATCAGGAAGAGAACTATTTTTTTCCACCAGACTTTCTGCCAAGTACTTTCCACAATAAATTTTTAAAATTTCATAACAGCCTGGAGAGATGCACATTATTCCCAAATTACTAATGGATAAATTGAGTTCAGAGACGTTTATAAAGTTTCTTAAGTCCTTTTAGTTTTTGGGTCTAATTCATATTTTAACTCAGATTCTTCATGCTGTGAATGCAGCATCTGTTTAATAATCCTGCTTTCAGTAGTAAAGTTGTTCCCACATAAATAAATCTAACTTTAAAGTCAAGGATGAATAATCTCAGACAAGCCAGAAATCTTTCATACTGTAATTAATTCGTTAATTAATTTATGGAACCGTAAGATTTTATTAACATCTTTAAAAATTATTAACTCTTAGACTAGGATGCATCGCATGGATCCTGTAAGTAAAATAGATTCGTAATGAAATTTTCTTTTTCTTAGCTTTCTCCTTTACCCCTACTACTGTTTTTAACTCCAGCAGAATACCTGGATGAAAACAGGTGGAGCCAGGAAAGAAATAGTTTCTGCAAATCTTATTCATTTTATTCAACACACACTTGATAGCACTTACCAGGCACTGGTTTAAGCACTTTGCAAATGTGGATGCTCCTAATAGTCTTATGAAGTAAGCACAATTAACATCTCTATTACAAAAAAAATAACAGGTTAATAGTTTGCCCAAGGTTGCCCAGCTAATGAGTGGCAAAGCAGCATGCAAATCCAGGTGGTCAGGCTCCAGGAGTGCATGATTTTAACTTCTCAGTGAGGTTACTTTGATCTGATTACTTGAGGTCTAAGGAAACGCCACATTAGGGAGCTGGGTCAGATGTTAGGGTTTAGAGCGTGTTTACTTGCCAGTGTCAGATGCACTTTAGGTAAAAGTAGATTTTCAAAGCTTTCCTGAATACTAACTACCATGTCAAGGCATATGAGGCCTGGATGTCCATATCTGATGAGAATCTTTTGACCCTGCACAACCTACATGTGCTCTTCTCAGGGGTGGTCTGATTTCATTGGCCATGGTGAATCATATCCCCACCGGCCTTCCATTTTGGTGGACAGAGGGTGGGGGAGTTGTCCCCCCTGCAGTGTCAGTGCTGTCTAAATGGCACAGAATAGGGGAGAGGACCAGCTTATGCTAGTCCATCATTCAGTAGCCCTCAGCCACAAGATGCACTGAGGTGTTCCAGAAAAGCCCAGATTAAGAGTAATCTTTCACACACACACACACACACACACACACAGAGCTGAGTCAGGATCTATATGAATGAACATCTGTGTAGGCGCCTCCTGGGGCACTATTGTGTTGGGATTAGGGTTGAGAGCCCTCCCAGAAATGGTTTTAGCAGAGTCAGGACCGCAACTGACCCTATAAATAATTACGACATTAAAAACAAAGGGGTGGGGAGAACATAGTCCACCTCTTTTGAATAGCACTTTATTGATAGACAAAGTACTTCATGATGTGAAAATAACCTCACCAAATTCCATTCCCTCTATCTAGGTCAAGCCATAAATAAGTAATGTTGTTTTTCTTCTTGTACTGAAAGACAAATTATACAAAATGTGATGCAAAAGATTGGAAAAAATATATAGTTCTCTTAATATGTGAGAAGATGCTTCTGTTTCCTTTGGCTGACTATTTTTTATATGCAAAATAAAATGGTTAAAACTTTAACTTCTATTTTCCATTCCTCTTCTAACTTCACAAAAATTTCCATTTGTTTCTTTTTACAATTTTCCCCTCAGAAAGGTCTAAGACACACGATCTAAATTGCCAAGTTTAATCAGTTCTTAAAAGACACATGAAGTTTTCGAAGAAAAAAACATTTCAAATCATATATTTAATCGAGGGAGTGTTATTTAAAATATGTCTTTTTATGGCCAGAGCCTAAAAGGTAGCAGAGCTACACAAGTCTGGATTTTTCCAGCAGAAAACACTGGAAAATGTAATCCTGTGGTCTGAATATTGATACCCATTCTATTTGGGGAAAATCAGGTGCTGGAATGCTCCAAGCGTCTGGAAAGAAGAACTCTTGCCCTTGAGGTATGTTGAAGTTTTGCTCAGAGACAGAATGACCACAATGTTCAGAAACATAACTGACCCTCAGCACTTCCAGATGTGGAACTAAGTGTCAGCATAAATTTCCTCAGATTCGTTTCGAGCCCAGTGTCGGTGCTCAGTGCCTACTGGAACACACGTGGAGAAGGAGCCAAGGTACTTTTGTGTGAAAGGGTTTTCTTGTGTCCCCTCACATACCCCCAACATATATCCTATGTAGAAGTAGCTCTCAAGTAGATTCACAGTGCTGGCTGCTTTGTGAAACTCTAAGCACACCCCAAAACCAAGAAACTGAAGAGTGTGGGGCCTGAAAGGAGGAGTCTATTGCTAGCTCATGCATCTTAAGCTTTGTTGCAAGACAACAAAATATATTTAACTTTCTTCACTAATGTTGTTTTCTACATGTTTCCATCGGGGTATGTGGTTATATAATCTTTACAATCATAATTCAAATTGTTGATAGTATTCCCTTCAGGAACTATCTTGCGTTTAATTCATCATTTCCCTGCTATTGGAAATTAAGCACTTTCTAATTGTTTAACACTATATCATCTGTAATTAGCATTTCCAGGTACATGAGTGCTTTCAAACCATTTTGTGGTGTTTCCTACTTTTCAGAGTGTCTTTTTCTTTTTTTTTTTTAATTTTTTTTAATTTTTTTAAATTATTTTTTAGATAATAAATTTTATTGTTATATTCCCCATACAATTGCAGCCCCCCCATTCTGACCCCAATCCCTCCCCTCCCGCCCCCGCCCCCCTAAAATTGTCTCAGAGTGTCTTTTTCAATGGGATTTACATGTGAAGAGGTACATGCGCTCTTAGCTCGTTAGTCACACCAACATTTGGAAATCCATTAACAGGCAAGCCAAAAATAAATATGACTGTCCATACAATGAGATCTGAATGTAAATCTTTTTTAAAAATTAATTTTTAAATGAGGTAATATTGGGGTTCCCCGTCAGGTATTGCCACTGCAGTGCACCCAACAAACCACCCATTGACCACCACCAAAGTCTATTGTGCTCCCTTCTCTCTTTGTTCTCAACTTTCTCTCCTTCCCCTCCCCCAACCTGGATGCTTCAGTTCTATAGTCAGCTTCCATGTGCAGAATATAAAGTAATTAAACTAAGAGATAAGGACAAGCTTAAAAACTAAGAGGTTTAGTTCCAGTCAGAAGACCTGAGAACCAGGTATCAGTCCCAGCCCTAAAATGTAAAACTAATGTCCCAGCTCCAGGAAGCAGGCAGAGAGAGAATGCTTCCTTCCTCCACTTTTTTTGCTCTATTAGGGTTTTCAAAGGATTGAATAATATCTCCCCACATGGGGAAGACAATCTACTTCATAGTTTCTGTTGATTCAAATATTAATCTCATTTGGAAAAAACACAGACACATCAAAATGTTTAACCAAATATCTGGGAACCCCATGACCCATAGTTGATACAGAATTAATCATCACATATGGGTCCTTTAGGTGGAAAGACAGATCAGGATTATTATTTATGTATACATCAGTAGATATAGTCTTCGCAGTTCCAGAATTTATGGCATAATCAGGAGGCTGGAATGTTCATTTGAAATGTCAGAAATGATCAAAATCACGTACAAATTAGACTGATTGCCCATCATGGCTGTATCAGGAACAACGAGGCCAAATTTACCATGGGTAGACTGCCAGTTCTTCTGAACATGGTCACCGACAATCAGATAGCACTTTAGGAAAGTTCAGAGTCACGACTTACATCTTTCCTCACTCACATTTTTTCTACCCTCTGTCCATACCCACTGGGTAAGGAATTTGAGGAGGCAAAATAGACTCTATTCCACTTACCCACTTAACTGTTTACAGGGAGAAAGAATGACAAAGAGTAAGTGGAAAATGGCTCACAAACTGCATCTACAAGTCAGAGTGACCTACTGGGTCTTATTCTCTCACCAATAATATTAGCCCATTATCCTTCTTTGGAGAGAAAATAGGAGGGAATTGAGTATGGAGGTGGGGCGAAGGGAATAAGAATTTCCTCTGCTTTCTATATGGTTGGCATTTGTGGCAATCTAAGTGTAATATCCCTGTGGTTTGGGATTCTTTCCTAAGTCTTCATTGTGGCTCTGGAGCAGACACAGGTTCAAATCCCAGCTCTACCATTTAGTAGTAAGATTGCAATATTGTAAATATATTCTTGTGTATACCTACCTATATGTTAATAGGCGGGAAAAGCCACTATAAATGATTATCCTCCTGGGAGTTAATGTGGCATCAGCAATAGTGATAAGCTCAAGAGAAGATAATCCCATCCTAAAAATACCAGTGGACATCACCACGTGTGCACTTCACATGTGCTCACAGCTGTGCTGCGGTTCTGAGACTCAAGGGACCCAGATCATTTTCCTAATCATCCAGCACAGCTCTGAAGTAAATGAGTTGAGATTTGACTCTAAATCTGTTAGATTACAGAACATGAGCTCTAACTCAGCAGCACTGGTGTGCTGGGCCACTAGATCATTTCACCCTCCTCTCCCGGGATTTTTGCTCCAGTGCTAAATCTAAAGAGTCTGTGTTTTGCCTTAGGAAGGGGGAGAGGTGGTTTCCCTAGCAACTCCTAAATCCCAGGAGTATGCATCCTCTCTATATAGGTTCAGTAACATGTATTTCTCCCTAATTTTCTCAACCATGTGATGTTATTTTCACTTTTTTTAAAAAAGATTTTTATTTATTATACAGCCCGGGGTACAGGCCAGATTTGCAGGAGGGTGAGAGGATTCACCGGAGACAGAGCAGGTAACAGAACAGGCAGACTGACGAAATACACTGCTGAGGGGAGCAGCGGGGGAGACAGGGGAGGTCTGCTCCCAATATGGGACCCTCACCGGCCGGCAGGGATCGAACCTGTGCTGCAGAGGCGGTGGACAGCTTCACGGTGCTGCTCTCAACTGCTTGCGCCACCAGGGGAGGCCCTATTTTCACTTTTTACAAGAGAAATCAGTCCAGGTATATGGGGGAAAGGGCTTTCTCAGGGCCATCCTTTATATGGTTGCAAGGTGGGCTAACCTTTCCTTCCAAGTCTCACCTTTGACACGACTATTATAATTGGTATCTTCCTGGTGACCTTGGATCCCATGTTCAAGAAGCTTTCTTGATCTTTAGTGGTTGGACAAAGTGAAGGGCAGATCTCCATATGTGTGAGTGTGTGTGTGTGTGTGTGTGTGCGTGTGTGTGTGTGACTTTTACATCATTGTGTATTCCCTATAAAATTCCTACCACCAGTTCACCCATGAACCATCACCATAGTCCCTTGTGCTCTTCTCTCCCCTGTTTTGATCCCTTTTTCTCCCCCTCCCCTGCAGAGTGTCTCTGATTTATAGTTGTCCGCTGGTTTTGTTTTGTTATTATTTTTGTTATTTTTTTCCCTGATCCCTTATTTGCGTCTCCTGTATTCCTCCAATAAGTGAAACCATTCAATATTTTTCTTTTTCCTTCTGGCTTATTTCATTGAGCATGATCCCTTCTAGCTCCATCCATGTTTCTTTGAATGGCATGAGTTTATCTTTTTTTGATTGCCGAATAGTATTCCATTGTGCTTATATACCACATCTTCTTGCAGGTCTTCTTCTTTATGAAATCTGACAACTCTCCCTTGTCTAGGACTAGTCTGACTCTGGGAGAGATTGGATACTACAAAAATTATCTAGTGTGAAAAGAGTAAAAGTGTTTGATATCTTTAATCTCTTGTCCAATTAAGGCAATGAAGTGAGATGGGGATGCCATCGGAGAAGAGAAATTTGAAAGGGGGTGGGTAGAGGAGATTAGGAAGTCTGCATAGAGGCTGGCAGGAGAAAGAGGAGGTTGGATTTCACATGTGCCATTTGGTAATTTAATGCTGGCTGTGAAATTCATATCACAGTCCTGATGAGCTGCCCTGGCCATAGAGTCACATTTAAGCTGTCCAACCAGCGCTCTTAATTTGCTTTCTGTGCATGAAGCCAGATAGTCTGTTGGTTTCATTGCTTCTGTTGTTCCTGCTCCTGTCTGCCCAACCACTCCTTTCTACTTGGGGTAGAAAAACTCTGAAGCAGGCAGAGGTCTGGGGCTGCTGGTTTACACCAATATGTGATGCCTGAACTGAGTAATCTATGGTTGTCAGCTCTCTTGAGAGATAGAATAGATTTAGTAATATCCACACATATATATATATATATGCTATTTAGATATATATGCTATATATATATATATATATGCTATTTAGATCTTTGCTGTGGTTGCCTCATTTTAAGGGGCAGATAATTTGAGTTAAAAGATGTCTAGACTTAGGCTGTGTGGACTTGCTCTTTACTTGCTGTGTGACTTGGCATGTTGCTTAACCCCTCTGAGTTTTCATTTTCACTAAAGTAAAAGAAAAAATTCTGTGAAGTTCTGCCCAGACCCTTAAAAGTGGGAGCTGTGACCTCAGCTTACTGGTTTACTTTAAAGATTCAGAATAGGTGAGTCTAGCACACTTAGGAAACTTGATTTTTCTTTTTTTTTTTTTCCTCAAACAGGAACATACATCACTTAAGTTAATTTTCTGGTAATTCCTCTGATTGATTCAATGGATTTCTTTTGATTTAGAAAAAATTAATAACCAAGTTTTAGTCTATGGTCTCATTTAAGATGAGAAACTATGTTGGCTAGTAGGCAATTCTCTTCTTTCCCTGAGTATTCTTGAATGAAGCAATGCTAGACATGAGTCTCTCCCAGTGGGTCTACCTCATTTATTATCTCTGGGGTAACTTCCTTGGTCATCTTCTAGGAAATCAGGAAAGGATGTCTGAGAATCAGATTTGAGATTTGCACCTGTGCTTACTTTTAGTACCCTTCAAAACTGTTGCCATGACAACCAACATCACCCTGGGTATCTGATGAGGAGTACATTGGCATGTAACCCAGTGTGAGGGGGCATAGCACCACGGCCTCTGTATTTATTGCTGCATGAGACTCAGTAACAGGATGAGCCTCCAGAAAACCTGGGTAAGGCTGAGGCACTCAAAAAGGAAGAACACGAGAGTCTCAGTGTTGACTGCAGCTGTCAGATTGTGAGCCTGTATGAAAACCCCTGTGAAGACTCCCACAGTGAACTGAAGGGACTGTGGGGTGGGGGTGATGACTATTGTTCTGAAAGCAAGCAAGTGGACACTCCTAATTCGGTATTAATATTTCTGTTACCACACGCCAGTCCACAAGAGGCTGAAGTCTGTAATATTCTGACTTCTTCTCAATTTCCTCCCAGCGCGCAGGCTCCGAGTCTGACCCAGGGGTCAGGGTGCTCTTATACTTCTTAAGCTTCTTCATCTACTTCTGCCCTCTGGGACCATAGTCAGCCTTTTCTCTCAGCAGCTTGGGTCCCTGGAGAAAAATATTTTTCTCAATCTGGGCTCTAAGCCAGCACCTGATCAGAATTACTCTCCTGACAACATTTTATCCAGCCATCCAGTCAGGATCCCCTGGCATCTGTCCCTGGAGGAATTTTAAAGAGTCAAATGCATATACAAGGCTTTCAGAAAATATGGCAGTTTCTTCCCACCCACTGATCACTTCTCCAGAGAGTAGAAGGGGGTTGTGTATTGGTGGATAAATGCACCAGATCCCTAGCTGGGGTAATTCTGAAGCAAGATCTACATTATCTCCCAGAGTTCCCCAGCAGTACTGACTTCCAATTGCTCACAGCAGTAGCCAGCTAAGGAATCACTGAGCGATCCGTTACCTATCCTATTTTGCTGCTTCCAACTGATGCTTCTCATGATGATCCCCTAAATTAACTACATGTTCTGAAACTCTTGCTTCTGGTGAATGCCAGACCAAGTTACTCCCTGAAGAATAATATATCTCAAAGAGGTCTTACTCTGAACTTTAAAAAAGCAGAATTTATTTAAGATATACAGGATGACTATAACCTCAGCACACAGAATGTTGGACTAACTCAAGGACCAACCAATGCTCACATTAGTTGGAGCTGGAAAGGGCTCAAATTTTGGTGCTGTTAAGCTTGGAGCTGGAAAGGGTTCAAATTTTAATTTAGTTCAACTTTCCACTTGGAATTAAAGCTTTTTACTCTAAAAATTCCTGGTCTGTGATCACCTTAAGCCCCTATTCAAATTCTGAAAAACTCAACTGAATACCCAAAGAAACTCAACCCTTCATGTTTAAGGGTCTAACTGATGGGTGGGACAGACCCTAGAAAAGAAAGCAGACAACATAAAAGGCACAAAAACTTTGAAAGAGAACAATTTAGACTCTTATGTACAAGAATACCAGTTAAGAACTAACTTTGACAAACCTTCTGAAACCAGTAAGCCAATCATTAAATCTAGTTGTTTCTGAGGCACTGAATTATCAAAAGATTTCCTTCTCTACTAAACCATCTATTTTCCCTGGATAAAAATTTTCCTCTCCTCTCTCCCCACCTCCCCTTTGAACGAATATCTCTTGACAGTCACCCAGGGACTGTCGTGACACTCACTAAATGGTAAACAATTTTAACAGCACATGTCCACTCCTAGTCACATAAACCTCATTAGAGACACGTTATCACAGAGTCTCACCCCCTGGGTAAACAAAGAAAGGCTAAGAAGTAGTGTGAATACTCAACTTATTGCCAAAAACAGGAGCTGCTCATATAAAGTGCAGCAGCAAACCCAGGCTTGCACAGAGGATGCTAAAACACTGGGCTGTTTGCTCTTATCTTCTCTCTGTCCTGTCCTGCACACTCTTGCCCCCTCTGCCAACACAGAGACACTCTAAATAATATCAAGAGATATTAATATGCAAGTTACTAGGCAACCTATCTAAGATGTCCTAGAGACCAGTCAGGAAACTATTTTTACAATTTTATTTTTACTTTATTTCAGGTCAGATTATTTTCAAATAGTAAAAAGAAAAGGTTCAATGTATTAAATTTATACATAAACTTGAGAACTCTTTTTTTTGGGTACTGATGGTTTTATGTTCTTTGTTTTTTTATTTATTGTTTAATTGATGTAATATTGGTTAACAACACTGTATATGATTTAGGGGAGTAGGTTAACCCCTCCTGAAATGTATGTTACCACACCGTGCTTACCGCCAAAGCACCAGAGTCCTTAGGGTAGACCATTAAACCATCATCTCACCTTTATTTCCACTTCCCCTACCCTCCCCCCCAAAGACCCTCAATTTGTGCAGTCATATTTCTAGGGTTTGTTTTGGTTTATTTTTAATCAGTTCCTTTGTTTCCATCTCTATATTACACATATGAGTGAAATCACCCAGTGTTTGTCTTTTTCCTTCTGACTTATTTTACTTAGCATATTCTTTCCAGTTCCATCCATGTTGTCATAAACGGGCAAGATTTTTTATCTTTGTATACCTGTGTAGTATTCCATTGTGTCTATTTGCCACATCTTAATCCACTGCATGTTCTTGGGCATTTAGGTAGTTTCCATTACTTGGCTATTATAGTGAACAAGGGAACACATATATATCCCTTTGAATTAATGTTTGTGCATTTACTCCATACTCTTTCAAACATTTGTTTCTGGTGGTTGGTTTTTTGTTTTTTGTTTTTTGTTTTTTGGTTTTTTTTTTTAAATGGGTCAGTCCCATGGGAGTGAGGTGGTTTTAATTTGCATTTCCCTGATGAGTAGTGATGCTGAACACTTTTTCATGTGCCTGTTGGCCATCTGCATGTCATCTTTGGAGAGTGTCTATTTAGCCCTTCTGCCTATTTTTGGATTTGGTTCTTTGTTTTCTTTTTGTTGAGTTGTGTGAGTTCTTTGTGACTCTTGTATATAGCCCCCTTCAGATGTATGAGGTGCAAATATTTTCTCCTCTTTGGTGGGATTCCTTTTCATTTTAATGATAGTTTCTTTCTCTATACAGAAGTTTTTTTTTAGCTTGTTATAGTCTCCATTTATTTATTTTTACTTTTGTTTTCTTTGCCATTGAAGACGAGGCCCCATATACATTACTGAAGCCAATACTATGGAGTGTTTTGCTTATGTTTTCTTCTATATATTTTAAGATTTCCAGTCTTACAACAAAATTAATTCATTTTGAATTAATTTATTTATATGTTTTGAAATAGTGTTCTAGTTTCATTTTTCTGGATGTTACTGTCCAGTTTTCCTAGCATCGTTTGTTGAAGAGACTTTCCTTTCTCTATTGCATGCTCTGGTGCTTTTCTTATAGGTTAACTGTCCATAAATGTGAGTTTATTTCTGTGTTCTCAATTCTATTCCTTGGTCTTTGTGTCTCTTTGTAATCTAATACTATAATGTTTTGATTATGATAGCCTTGGTGTATAGTTTGAAGCCCAGGAGTGTGATACCTCCATCTCTCTTCTATTTTGCAAGATTGCTTTACCTATTTGAAGTCTTTTGTGGTTCCACATAAATTTCAGTAAAATTTGCTCTATTTCTTTGAATAATTCCATTGAAACTTTGACAGGGATTGTATTGAATCTCTATGTAGCTTTGGGTAAAATAGTCATGTTTTTTTTTTTTTGCTTTCAAAAGAAAACATTTTTTAATTAGGTTAACATAATTAAAGCTACAAGAAGGAGATGCTATTGGTAATACAACTTTTGAATGCGATATAGTGACAATATCTCTTTGGACTTTTTTATGTAAGAAGAAATAGTATAATCTAAAATACATGTACATAAATGTGTAGCTAGATTCTTTTAAAAGAACTTATTATCTTTACCAATCTATTCATTCATCCAACAAATATTCATTGAGTCACTATGCAACTAATTGAGAATCCAGTGTTGAACAAACTCAGATTTGGTCTGTGTTCACATGGACTCTTCATTCCATGAGAGATATTGCCTGTGTCTTAAATCTTCTCTGAAACAAAAATTTAATAGTATCTAATATTTTAATGTATGCATATGTGACAATTTATTTATTCTGCTATTTTAATGTTTAGACTGATGTTAGTTTTTTTTCTTATGATGCACAATTAAATGATGAGTTTATCTGTATTTTATTTTATTTTTTTTAAAATAAATTTTATTGTTATATTCCCCATACAATTGCAGCCCCCCCATTCTGACCCCAATCCCTCCCCTCCCGCCCCCCTAAAAGTGTCTCTGGTTCATAGTTTTTTGTTGATTTTGATTTTCACTATCTTATAGTTATTCATTTTCCTGGTCCCTTATTTAAGTTTTCTAGATTCCTGCTATGAGTGAGACCATCCGGTATTTTTCTTTTTCTTTTTGGCTTATTTCGCTGAGCATGATCCCTTCCAGCGCCATCCATGTTGCTGCAAATTGCATGTGTTTATCTTTTTTGAATGCTGAGTAATATTCCATGGTATATATGTACCACATCTTCTTGATCCAGTCATCTAAAATAGACATGTTTTTTAAGGTGAGTTAGAGATGAAGCTTTGTTGTGGATGATAGTACACGCTCAAGGGTCAGAGTGGGAAGATTCAGAGGAGAATCGCCAAAATAGACAATGTTAATTCTCCCAATTCTTGAGCACAGCACAGCTTCCAATTTCCTTGTGTCTTCTTCTATTCTTTTTTGCAATGTTTTATAGTTTTTGTTGCATAAGACTTTTGCTTCCTTTATTAGGTTTATTCCAAGGTATTTAATTTTGCCTGATATTACTATAAATGATATTATTTCCTTGATTTATTCTCTTCTAGTTCGGTATTTGCATATAGGAATGCAACAAATGTTTGTTTATTGATGTTGTAGCATGCCACTCCACTGTACTGATTTATTGTCTTTAATAGTTTTTAGTGGAGTTTTTGGGGTCTTTTATCTATGTTATCATGCCATCTGCAAATAGTGATAGTAACTTTCTTTCAGGAGTTACTGGTTTTGTTTTTCTGCAATCTAACTGTGAGTATGTGGAGGAGATGAGCCCTGCCTCTTCATTTTGACACCAACTTGCAGCTCTCTCTAGCCAGGAAACTTTAGAAGCTGAGAGCAATGAACTGCAGTGGCTGTATGGATGTGAATGTGAAGAATGTGGAGAAAACATGTATTTTGGCATCTGTTGAGATTTTCATTTCAGTCACCAGTTATGTGAGCTAATACACTTACTTAGGCTTTCTTAGCCTTAGTTACTTCAATACACCACCATTTTCTAAGTGTCTTCTTATCCTAGCCTGCACATAATTTCATTTGGTTTTCATAATTTCAACTTTTGGGATTTATATTTTAGGGATTCTGATCTTTTAGAATTTCAATATTTGGGGTGATGGTATTACAGATTATATTTCGGGGCATTAAGAATGGCACTGTTAAAAGAGTTAAAAGAATGGCACTGTTAAAAGAAATAGAAGAAGACACAAAGAAATGGAGAGACATCCCCTGCTCATGGATTGGAAGAATAAACATTATTAAAATGGCCATCCTTCCAAAAGCAATATACAGATTCAATGCTATTCCAATCAAAATTTCAATGTCATTCTTCAAAGAAATAGAACAATTATTGATGAAATTCATATGGAATCACAAAAAACCCCGAATAGCCAAAGCTCTCCTGAAAAAAAAAGAAGGGAATGGAGGCATCAGACTCCCAGACTTCAAACTATACTACAAAGCCATAATCATCAAAACCGCATGGTATTGGAACAAGAACAGACATACAGACCAATGGAATCGAATAGAAAATCCAGAAATAAACCCACAGGTTTATGGTCAACTAATCTTTGACAAAGGAGCAAAGACTATGCATTGGAGCAAAGAAAGTTTGTTCAATAAATGGTGCTGGGAAAACTGGGTCGCTACATGCAAAAGAATGAAGCTTGACCACCACCTCACACCATACACAAAAATCAACTCAAAATGGATTAAAGAACTAGACATAAGACCTGAAACCATAAAATATATAGAAGGAAATATAGGCGAAACACTACGTGATTTGCACATCAAAGACATCTTTACAGACACATCACCCAAAGCTGTGATAGTGAAGGCAAAGATAAACAGCTGGGACTATATCAAATTAAAGAGCTTTTGCACATCAAAAGAGACAATAACAAAAACAAAGAGAAACCCCACCAACTGGGAGAACATTTTTGCACCCAACACTAATGATAAAGGACTGATCACAAAAATCTGCAAAGAGCTGATGAGTCTCAACAACAACAAAGAAAATAATCCAGTCAAAAAATGGGCAGAAGAGCTTAAAAGAAACTTCTCTGAAGAGGAAATGCAAATGGCCAACAGGCATATGAAAAAATGTTCAACATCACTTGTCATCAGGGAAATGCAAATCAAAACTACCATGAGATACCATCTTACACCAGTGAGAACGGCACATATTAAAAAAACTAGCAACAACAAATGTTGGCGAGGGTGTGGAGAAAAAGGAACTCTTCTGCACTGTTGGTGGGAGTGCAAACTGGTCCAACCACTGTGGAAAGCTGTGTGGAGATTTCTGGACCTACTAAACATAGAGCTTCCATATGACCCAGCAATTCCACTCCTAGGTATTTACCCAAAGGACACAGAAACATCAATTCCAAAGAACACCTGCACCCCTATGTTTATAGCAGCACTGTTTACAATAGCTAAGCTTTGGAAACAACCCAAATGCCCAAAAATAGATGACTGGATCAAGAAGATGTGGTACATATATACCATGGAATATTACTCAGCATTCAAAAAAGATAAACACATGCAATTTGCTGCAACATGGATGGCGCTGGAAGGGATCATGCTCAGCGAAATAAGCCAAAAAGAAAAAGAAAAATACCGGATGGTCTCACTCATAGCAGGAATCTAGAAAACTTAAATAAGGGACCAGGAAAATGAATAACTATAAGAAAGTGAAAATCAAAATCAACAAAAACTATGAACCAGAGACACTTTTAGGGGGGCGGGGGCGGAAGGGGAGGGATTGGGGTCAGAATGGGGGGCTGCAATTGTATGGGGAATATAACAATAAAATTTATAAAAAAAAAAAAAAAAAAAGAATGGCACTGACTTGTTATTATTTCTTTCCTTGTTGCTATACTGTATCAGGTGACAATAGCAGCACCCTACTGCTATCCTAGTAACCCAATCTGAATCAGGTAGCCTTAGTCAATCCAAAATAATTATTAATTTTAATTTTGAAAGTTCTTACTCTAATGATCATGGCTTATCGATCACTTTCTGCAACTTATTTCATGTCAGATACTGTTAAACTTCCATTATTATCTTACCTCTTGAAATAGAAATAGGAGATGACATATTTTTCCTATTTTACAGGTGAGGAAACTAAGATTCAGAAAGTTAATTTGCAAAGACCACAATGAACATTTGGTAGAACCAGGATCAAAACTCAGGTCTGTCTGACTCTAAAACATATGCTCTGGACCAATAGTCAATTGGTATCAGGTAAAGTGTGGTGATCAAAGTTGGTGGGGTGTTGGCTAGGATACGCTCAAAAGAGAAGGAGCGGGGAGAGTGGAGCAAGGCTTTAGCCAGGAGTAGCTTGGAAGGCCAAGTCTCACTCTCTGACTAGACTAAGTTAAGAGTCTGGCCAAGGAATTACATGGTGTATACTGGGTCAAACTGTTAAATGTGTTCCATCAAAGGGAAACTTACCATGAGATATCAAGATGCAAATAACTGGAGATTCAGCTGAAAGTGTTCTAAGCAGAATGGATTTTACTATCTCGTTAATTCCAAGTATAGGCAGAGAGTGGTTCAAGGGTTAATGGGGGCCTTGCTATCAAGGATGCAGGTACTTTGCATCCTACTGTTCTGCCATCTCCAGAATATCCACAGTTCCCTCAAGCCACACTCCCTGCCAAATTTTATGATGGCTGTAATAGTTGCTGATATGTGATGTAGAAAATCCACATGCAGCAAATAAGAGTGGCGCTTCTCCCCCAGGTTTGTTTCTTCATCTTATGGGAAAACAAAGCTTTCCAGAAGCTGTGAATGAACTACACTTCAGGTTCCATTTGTCAGACTTGGGTGACATGCCCAACTCAATCCATAACAAGGGGGAAATAAATTGCTAGATTGCTTGAGCCAATTTAAACTAACCACTATTTGCCTTCTGGGAGCAGAGTGAGGGGTTCCTTTCCCTGACTACTTAGGGGTGGGGGCACCTAGATAATATCAAGGCCCTACAGTAAGGAAGAAGTAGATGGGTATGCACAGTTGGGTGTGTGCAAAGGGTGAGAGCCTGGAGAGGTGAGCAATGGGGTGCAGCACGTGTAGCCCACAATGTCTCTTGAAAAATAAAAATTAGTCTGCACCAATAAAAATTAGTCTGCACCAAACACTCCAAGGAAGACCTTTTTCTTTTCTCTTGGAACATTTTCACTTTATTTGTTGGCCATCCTTGCCTGGAATACACCTCTCTGCCTGGTCCAAATCAGGCCCGGCACGGACGCCACTTCCTCCACGACCACTGTCACCTTGCTCACTAGTTCCTAGGGTTGGTGCTAGAGCCCTTCTTCTCTGGACTTTTTTTTCCCCCAAATTTGATCATGCAACTCTCCATCTATGCTTTTAAAAGAAATATCTATTGATACCACGGAGTCCAGTTTAGTAAATGCTAATGTTAACAATTTATTCAGCAACAAACTATTATTTAAAGGAGAAACAAAACCACAAAGACTGTTTTGGGCAAAGAACATTTCCTTCTAAATAGTCCCGTATTTTTAGTTCTTACTAAAGAAGCTGCTCTCTGCCTTCCATTAGGCTCCAGAGAAACAAAACCCTCCTTGCGGCTTCCCGAGGGCTCATCGCTGTGACCATTCCCAGTGAGTTAGCTTCCCTGGCAGTTACTGAACATGATGGAGCCCATCCTTTCTCATTCAGATGGTGGCGGGGGTGGGAAGAATACCCTAATATTAAACAGAGCTACATCTAGCCCTGAAATGAGCAGTGGCAAGGAGCCCAGAGCTAAAGACATAAATAAACTGCAGGTTTGCAGAAACCTGCCAGCAACCCTCTGAAACAGGAAGAGGATACTTAGAGCTGTCCTGCTAACTTTCAACCGTGAGCCTCAGACTCAGGTTTGAGGCTCCCTGGCTGGAACCACCAGCCCTAGTGCTGATTCCAGGGGCACCAGGCTGAAGCTGCCTGAGATACCATGGAGCACCGATGGGGGACATCTCAAGATAACCCCTCCATTTGCAGGAGCAGAAGGGGGTTATAAATGTCATTCCTTTTCTGGGAGAGGTGGTATCTGATGCCATTAGACTTTCAGGAGAGCTAAAAACAAACAAACAGAAAATGAAAGGGCTTAGGATAATGGAATAGGATCAGAACTGCCACTTTACGGTTGTTGGGAACTGCTCCAGGCACCCTACACATCAGGCCCCAAGCTTGACTGGGATTTAGAAGTAGGTGACCCACATATGAAGGGATTGGAGCAAGTGTGTGAAACTCTGCTGCAATCAAACTAGGCTTTTGGGTTGTTCAAGTTGGAGAGTCTTTAGCTTTGTGTGAAAAATCTTTACGGGTGAATGCAACCAATAGTTACATCAGATTTCTTCCATGAAAAAATGTTCTATTATCAAGGCCCAGTTCATGGCCAATTTAGTCATGAAATATTTGATAACATAGAATTACTATCCAACAGAAGATTGGGGATCCATCCTTGGAGTTTATGGTGATGAGAGTCAAGCCTAGGAGGTAGAACCCCATATTTTATCATTCAGTAATGAAATATTTTCCAAGTAATAAGTGTTCAAAGACAAAAGATGTGTCTCCTATTCTTTGAGGACCTCATGTTATCATAGATGCAGATGAAGCTAAATAATGTTTTAAATAATACAACAGTGGCGCATGAGAAGTCACAAAGTGGGATTTGAAAAATTATAATGTATATGGGTTAAGACATTTATAGGTGAATACAAATGCAGTGACAGTTGTCTGTGAAGGGTTCTGAGAGAAGGTGGGACTCGACCTGGACTTGACGGATGAAGGATCTCAGCCTCCAGGCCTCAGGAGTGCTGAAGAGGAAGAGAAGGGTGGAGTACTAGTAAAACTGCAAAAAAAGCGTCATGTAGGAATAGTGTTATTTCATATTGGAGTTTCATTTACTCACCTCACTTAGAACCACCTGCCTGAAAATAATTATTATCGTGGGGGTTTTTTTGGTTGTTGTCCTAAAAGTTAATTATTTTTATTTAATAGTTTTACTGAGGTGCAACTGAAATACACTGAACTCTATACATTGAAAGTATATATTTGAAAGTTTTGATGTATGGACGCAACTTCACAACCTACATAGTAAACATACCTATCACTCGTAAAAAGTTATAATCCTTTCAAAGAGGAAAGCCAGATATGTGGCTACAAGACACTCATTCTATTGAGTTTAGAAGCTAATTCTTCTCCCTGCTCTGACATGGAGGCCCCTTCCTCTCCCACAGGCATAAATTTCATGTTTGAATAATGATCAAAGTAGGCACCTGGTAACACAGCGGGTTAAGCTTAGCGCTGTGAAGCTGTCTGCAGCCTCTGCAGCGCGGATTTGATTCCCAGTCGGCCAGGGAGATTCCCACATGGCGCAGCAGACCTCTCCTGTTGTGCCCGCTGCTCCCCTCAGCAGTGCTTTTGGTCTGTCTGCCTGTTCTGCTCCCCGCTCTGTCTCTGGTGAATCCTCTCACCCCCCGTGCCTTTGGCCTGTACCCCAGCTATTGTATAAATACAAAATAAATCTTTAAAAAAAATAGGCACCCTTCATTGAGGGCTTTGAGCAGTCTGGAATAGTGCTATCTTCTTTATATTCCTAATGGCAATCCCAGGAACTAGGTATTACCTTCATTCCCTTTTCAGAACAGAGGAAACAAGCAGTAGGAGGTCAACGCTGACCTAGGTCTGATGGTCCGTGTATGGCAGCTTCTCAGTATGTACTCATGGGCATGTACCTTGAGATCTTTATAAGCTTTTCCAGGAAGAAAGATCCTGCCTGTCTGGCATACAAGGAAGGAGACTACGAAAGACAGAGTCCATAATCATTGAATCTTGACCTTGACTGTTGAAAACTCTTCAACTTTCAAAAGTTTGACAGTATCAATTATATTTACTCCAAGAGTGCATAGGAGTTACCTTTTCTCCACACTCTCCCAACACATGTTACTTTTTGTCTTTCTGGTAACAATCAACCCAACAGATATAAGGTGATAACTCATTGTGGCTTTGATTTGCATTTCCCTGATGATTAATTTCACTGGGGTTCATTTCAGCAAATTCACAATAGCTAAGATTTGGAAAACAATGTAAATGTCTGTCAAAGGAAATATATACAAGTATATAAGGAATATGCAGTGGAATATTATTCAGCTTTTAAAAAGAAGGAAAGTCTGCCATTTGTAACAACATGGATGAACCTGGAAGACATTATGCTAAGTGAAGTAAGCCAGACACAGAAAGACAAATGCTCACTTACATGTGGCATCTAAAAGGGTCTAACTCATAGAAGCAGAGAGGAGAATGGTGGCTATTAAGTACTGGGAATTGTCAATTACTACGTTCATAAAGCCGGAAAAGAAGTCAGACCTTCTTCCCGGCTGTGTTCTGTAAATGAGTTTCAGTGTTGCCAGTAGGAACACATAGCTCTAGCTGCTGCTCTTCTCGTCAACCCACCCAGTCAGTCATCCTTTCCTGAAAGTCAACCAGCATCCTTCATGACCGACAGAAGGAGCCCATCTCAGAAAGAAGTGCATGGATGGGCATCTCGCACTCAGTCGCCTCTCCTGGCCTCACTACGCCAGAGAAGGAGGCTGTGCTGTGATTGCTGCTATATAAATGTCCTGTCAAGCTGTTTATACTCACAGTGCATTTTCTTGGCTCCCTCAGCTCTGTTAATTGCCCCCAGTTCAGGAAACTTTGAAGGGATGAAAGCCACATTGCAGAGACACACCAGTGTTTATCATGGGTGACTTTCCAGGGGGATCCCTGTAACAGAAAGGGGCAGGTCCTCTTCTTCAGAAGCCAAGGCAAGCCTGGGCCTGGCTCTTGCCCCTCCCCACCTCCCTTTGAACTGGGGGCACAGATTCACAGGAGACGGCTGATTCCCACTCATGGGCTCTAGCCCCAAAGCTTACATATGAAGTTGCAGCTGACAATGTGTAATGCTTCTGTGAGGTAAGTGGTTTTTAATCATGTGTTTCAGCATCACAGTATTCCATCCTGCCAGCCCATCCAGACAAGGTCTCATCCCGCCTCTGATACTAACTTTCCCCAACTCTTTCTTCCCAGCAATGTCCTCTCTTGTACTTAGGTATTTGTTCAGGTGCTGCATATGGAAATGCTCAAGGAAAGGGCTGTAGAGTATAAATTTGTAAACTCCTGTGTCAGAAGGCCCACTCAATACTATATGTGCAAGAATCACTATGATATAAGAGAATGTGAAGACCTCTTAGAAGAAACTGAATCTGGTGTTCCCACCTGGGAGAAAAGGCACCCACTTGGAAAACATCAGGGCAGATGTGTTAAGATGTCTTATATGTTACTTCATCTTCACTGCAACCTATTCAGTAAGGAAACCAAGGCTTAAAAGTGTGAAGTAATTTGACGAAGGTTACATGGTGAACAAATAGTAGCACTGAATTTGAACTTTGGATGCTTGGTTCTTAACCACAATGCCATATTGTAGAAGAGTCACTGACCATGACTCTTGAGAGATAAATGGAATTGTGATCAGTGGGGTTGGGAAATGACATTCCCAATTTGGAGAACAGTAGAAGAAATATATCAAGAAAGTCAGAAAAACATCCCCAGGCAAATTCATTTACCCATGCATGAATATTTATTGAATACTTATTGTGTACCAGTCACTGTTCAGATGTTCAGACTCAGGTACAAATAAGAGCACAGTCTTCATGGAGCTGTTCCAGGATAGGGATAAATTATAAAAGTAAAATACACTGTGGTGAGCAATTTACTCTAAGTTCTAGAAATAGAGTAGTAACCCTGGTAAGCAAGGATTGTGAGGGCAGAGTAGGGTGCAATTAGTAATTTGACCAAGGTTACAGTTTAAGGTGGTGAGGGAGTAAGCTCATCTTTCACTATTCCTTTACTTTTCCCTTTTCTTTTCATCCATCTATCAGAAACCATGAAGTTCTTGAAGTAGTATCTTAGGACTACTCATTCCTGCTGCATTGACAACCCCAAGCTGCTAGAACAATCCCAGAACCAGCCTGGAAGGCACTGCAAACTCAGGAGTTTGTGATCTGGGCATGGGACTGGGGTTGGTTGCTGGTATTTCCCTCTCTCCAGGCCAAGTAGGGCTCGCTCTCTTCCTGTTTATCACAGCCCACATTCCCCCTTCCACACAAGGGGGTCAGCTCCCAGCACATGTCGGGGGCAAGCCCTCCACGGGTTCTACAGCCAATAGCTTTGCTGCACAATGACCTTCCAACTTGGAGGAATAATCAAAAGAATTTAGAGTGAGTCCCAGAAAGGGAAGTGCAGAATTCTACTGAAGAAATACAACCCATCCCCAGCACCCTGGCCTGGACCCTGCAGTAAACAATTCAGACCAAGACCAGCACACTGAGGGGAGGTGTGGGGAGGCTGTCTCAGAGCAGGGATTTTGAGACAGGCTCTCTCTGCCATTAGGGGATTCGACATGAACCAGAGCAAAGCTGATCCCAGGAAACATGTGGGGGTGAGTACACAGACTGGGGGCTCTTCCCAATAACTCAGTAACAAGGATGAGGAGTAACTTGTTTTGTTTTTATATATATATAAATTTTTTTTATTTTTATATTCCCCATACAATTGCGACCCCCTTATTTTGACCCCAATCCCTCCCCTCCCCGCCCCCCACCCCCCATAGAGTGTCTCTGGTTCATAGTTGTTTGTTGATTTTGATTTTTACTTTCTTATAGTTATTCTTTTTCCTGGTCCCTTATTTAAGTTTTCTAGATTCCTGCTATGAGTGAGACCATCTGGTATTTTTCTTTTTCTTTCTGGTTTATTTTGCTGAGCATGATCCCTTCCAGCGCCATCCATGTTGCTGCAAATTGCATGTGTTTATCTTTTTTGAATGCTGAGTAATATTCCACGGTATATATGTACCACATCTTCTTGATCCAGTCATCTATTTTTGGGCATTTGGGTTGTTTCCAAAGCTTAGCTATTGTAAACAGTGCTGCTATAAACATAGGGGTGCATGTGCTCTTTGGAATTGATGTTTCTGTGTCCTTTGGGCAAATACCTAGGAGAGGAATTGCTGGATCATATGGAAGGTCTATGTTTAGTAGGTCCAGAAATCTCCACACAGCTCTCCACAGTGGTTGGACCAGTTTGCACTCCCACCAACAGTGCAGAAGAGTTCCTTTTTCACCACACCCTCGCCAACATTTGCTGTTGCTAGTTTTTTTAATATGTGCCATTCTCACTGGTGTAAGATGGTATCTCATGGTAGTTTTGATTTGCATTTCCCTGATGACAAGTGATGTTGAACATTTTTTCATATGCCTGTTGGCCATTTGCATTTCCTCTGGATGAGGAGTAACTTGTTTTGGGTCTAGGGAAGCAGCACGTGAGTACACAGAGGTTAAGGCAAAAGAAGGTGCCTGGTTGCTCCTTTGTAACCTTGTGGGTGCGTCACCCAACTGGTGCATCATCCCCAGCACTGAATCGCCTCCTGACCC
This sequence comes from Talpa europaea, assembly GCF_964194135.1. Classification (NCBI taxonomy): domain Eukaryota; kingdom Metazoa; phylum Chordata; class Mammalia; order Eulipotyphla; family Talpidae; genus Talpa; species Talpa europaea. Next base: position 114,410,926 of record NC_140071.1, read on the forward strand.
CCAACAGAATAACAAAGCAAATCAAAGGCTCACACCAATATGGTGTCCACCCTCGCACTGCACGCCCTGTGCATTGCAGTAAGCACCAGTGTTTCACAATATGATTTCATTATTTTCTCAGTGGAGGAATGGTAGGAACTCACATGGAAGGCATGAGCTGCTTGGTAAGGCTCGAAGTTGAAAACTCACAAAAAAACATAGGGTCTTTCTTAGTGAAATATTGCTTCATCTCCAAGGTGTGAAGATCTTTAACTGATTTAAGTGAACAAAGAGATGGGGGAGGTAAGAACATAGTTCTGGAATGTGGAGGCATCTGCTGCACCAGGCGTGGGGTCTACTCAGCTTTAGGATGACCTGGACAGGAAGCCGTGAGCTGAGTCTGCTCTGAAGGCTTCTCTTGGTACAGCTGCCTCTTCCTTCCTGCTGTCATGTGCCATGCAGACCTCGTGCTAGTGTCACACGATGTCCTATTCTCAAGAGACCAGGGTCTGACTCCCAGTTCACATTCCCTGTGGGACAGATTTGATCCACCTTACGTTAGTTGTTCACCTTTTATTTTATTAGATGGAACCAAGGATATCTAGAGTCATTACAAAATGGGCATAGAAGTCCCCAGAAAGAAAAGGTGGGGTACAGGTGAAAAAAGGGGGAATTTTCAGAAAAAGTGGTTGTCACCTTCATCTACATGGTCCAAGATGACTTGCCACCACCCATGCATTCCAGCCAGCAGGAAGGCAAATAAAGGAATGACATGCACCTCTTATTTTTCAGGGCACAATTCAGAAGTTGAATTGTCCCACATTGCTTCTACTCACATTCCATTGCTTAGAACTTAGTTGTATGTGACCCTCAGTTACCAATGTGGATGGCAACAAATGAACACGAGGAATTCGATTATAATGAAAGAATAGGAGAATGGATCCTGGTGAATAATTAGTAATCTGTGCTACAAACACCCACACCCCAAATGTTTATTTGTTTTGTGTGTGATAATGAGGTTATAACCACATCTTTATGGTCCATCAGGGTTCGGATACATAAAGCATCAGGAAGAATCAAGAGGAGAGCTCGAAGGTACCTCCACAGAACAGCAGGTGCCAAGTGCATGTTTACTGGAGGAATTCACGAACCAGAAACCAGGCTCTGTTTGTTATTTCTTTAGGGTCACACAACTATTTAGCTGCAAAACTATTATCAACCCCAGGGCTCCTTCCTCCTATCTCAGAGCTCCTGCTCCAAAGGGCAGCACTAAAATATTTATTTGGGGTTGTGCTAAATGTGCAGCATGAAAACGAGGAGAGACTGACATGTAACAAAAGGCCTCAGGATCATCACTTATAATCCTGGCATTATTTTTTTGCCAGGACCAGAGCTTTTGGTTTCTAGAATCTGATAAATACTGTGCCATCTTTTGACATCTCTGTGAGCTTATCCAATGCCATATCACCTGGGGAGTTCATAATATTTTAATTCAATTGATGCCAGGTGAACAGAGAAAGAGTTTGCCTCTGCTATAATTCCTTCCACTCAAAGAAATGAATATGAAAGGGATAAAACTCTGAATTTAATGAAAATATATTGGGATTTTCCTTTTAAAGGCATCACACTAACAAACCCTTCTTTCTCAGAAGATGAGCTCCATGTAAAATGGACTGTGAATAAATCACGAGCTCCATTCTATTATACAAAGGAATAGAGGATGCTCTTGTGCTTCACTGGCTTGAGGGAGAGCAACAGCAGACCATATGATCCAGACTTCCCTGTGGCCCTGTGATCCTGTTTGGGTCAAAGGAATGAAGAGAAGTGATTGTGTACCCCTTGGGTCATCCTTGGCCCCAGGGATGTGGTGGCAGTTGTGTCTGGGCTAGCACTCTTAGACCCAGAAGTGGAAGCAGCATTTTGAGAAGGGTAGAGATTCCAAGGTTGGATGGGTGGATGAGCTCATGGGTTAGAATCATCTGCTTCCTCCTCTTCCCTCTGGACTTTTACATGAGCGAAATAAGGGGTCTCTTAATTTGTGCCTTAGACAAATGTGCACTTATTCCTTACTTTTAGTACTATTATTAAGCTTGAGACATTATTTAACAAATAGGCTTTCCTTTCTTATGAGACTGTGTATGTGATGAGTTGGTGGCTAAAATGTCTCTAAGGTGGCTTCCAAGTAGAATGAAGTTCAACCCACCATCCATGACAGATCTGCAGGTCTGCTTCTCCTTTGTAAATAGTGACATTGATTTTGCTTCTTTATATTCATCTTTCCACCTTGTCAAAATAGGGGTCTATGAGTATAGAAATTATCTATTGTGTGAAGGATAGGATTTTTTGTAAAGATTTTTTATTTATATATACAAGAGCTGGGGTACAGGCCAGAGGCACGGGAGGGTGTGAGAGGATTCGCTAGAGACAGAGCTGGGAGCAGAACAGGCAGACTGAATGAAATAAACTGCTGAGGGGAGCAGCAGGTGAGACAGGAGAGGGCCGCCTTGCCATGTGGGTATCTCTCTGGCTGGCCGGGAATCGAATCTGTACTACAGAGACTGCGGACAGCTTCACAGTGCTGTGCTCAACCCGCTGTGCCACTGGGGAGGCCCCAGAATAGGATATTTTAAGAGAAGACAACCTGGTGATATTTTATGAGTAAAGAGTATAAGAAATTCCACTTAGTTAATGGAAATTCCTGTTATTTGAAGGATCCACCCATTTGTAGGCACCCAGTGGGTCCAAGGTGCTTACAAAATGTCTACTAAAAGAAATGAAATAATCACTTACACATTAAAAATGGACACTGGACTCTACATTGACTGAGTCCTCCCTTGAGTTCCCACCCGCCCCTGTCCTCTCCCCACCATCTTTGTGTACTGCTCATGTGGGACTTCTTAATGATAAACTCTTGACATATGGCCATGATCGCTCTCTCTCGAAAGATCTAAGATGTAGCCTTGATATTTGCTTCATTCTTTATAGCTCTTTCTCCTACAACTACTATCATACTGCATCAGCTTTAAGTCATATACTGCTGATTTGCCCTGTCTTGGGCATCCTTACACTTGTGAACATATATTCAAAGTGGCTTCTTGTTGCGCGTGTTCATTTATGAAGCATATAATTGAATGAGTGGAACATCAAATGAAATACATCTTAAGAAGTGTGAATCTATACCTCTGAATCACATACAGTGTTGTAAACCAATCTTACCTTCATAAAAAAAGAAAAAAAAATTAAATTAGAAAGTATCTTTTTCCTTTCTCATTATTTTCCACCAGACACCAAGGACTTGCATTGTTATCTTTGGTCATTGGGTGAAATCTCAGGCAGGACCGAGGGCTTTTTTGGTCGACTTCAGTTATTAAATCCAGTTGCATCCAATATTAAATTCTGAACTCTCACCCAATGAAATCTTTTTTCCTTCTCCGGTTCTGACCTCCCTCAGGCAAGGGGATGGCAGTGGATAAAGATACAGTCATTTTCTTCTTCTTCACTGCACTTGCTTCTCTTCTATGTCTTGTTTTGCTCTTGAGTTTCAAGATGGGGTGTGGGAGTGAGAAAGTGGTTGAATAAGAGAAAAAGGGCAAAGTTGTCGCTGCAGCTTAGTGTTAAGGTCCTCAGCATGCCTGAGAATTACACATCTGAAGTTCCTTTAAGGCAACCTTTTCTCTTTCAACTGGCTGCCCCAGTCTCTGGCTTCTGATTGGGGTTACTTCATTCCTTGAGGAGGTTTTCTTATGCAAGATACTTCAGGCAGGACCCACTATCAGCTCCTTTCTCAGGGTTAGATATTTAAGGTGAGATTACCAGTTAGATATTTAAGGCGAGATTACCAGTCTTCCCAAATTCCAGGAAATGGGTTGTTTCCCTAGTGGGTCATTCTAGGTCTCCCACAATGGAGTCCCCATTGGCCTTTTTACTTCATGCTGAACAAGAGAAGCACCTGGCTGAGAGATTCTCACAGACTTGCTGAGCGAGGCCCTTTGGCTCATATCTGACCTGGCCCCTCTCAGGCATCCTCGTAATCCACCCAAGTTCACAAGGGCCATTGCCTTAAAGCCCTCGTTTCCTGTGGCGCGATGTCAGATGGACGTTGGCAGCAGTCCGTGTCCAGCTGTGAGGATCCATGGGCAGTGGCTGGGTGTGTGTAAGGAGAGGCCTTCCAGCTGCCTCTTGGACCAGGCCAGCCTGTTAGCACAACCACCAGCAAGCAAGCAGTGTGCCAGGCCCTGGGAGTCCTAAGGGGCAAACGAGGCTCACACAGTGCTGTGGCTCCAGCGGGGCTGGAACAAATAGAGCCCAATGAGGAGGCCCATTCAGCCAGCATGGCTTCTTCTGATGGATGTCCTCCCAGACTCCCACCAGGCTGAGCACACACATAATAAATGCCCGTTGATTCAAGCACCACTTATTGGTTGAATAAATTTGGGCCAAAAATTTTTGTTTTTACCTTAAGGACCTTGGTTATTTAATCTATGTATAATACTCTCTGGGCTGAGACTGAGGGCCAGACCAGGTGAACTTCTGTGGCTCCTTTCAGGTCTGGTTTCTTTGGTGGTTGAGGTAGGAGGACTCCAAGCACATTGCTCTCTGCAGTCAAACTCCATTCCAGGTTATATTTGAGAGGAACCAGAGTAGTGGTTAAGGGTGCAGGCTCTGCAGCCAGACTGTTTGGGTTAGAGACCTGGCATCATCAGTTTCCAGCTGTACAACATGGAACAATCAAGAGGTGCATTAACCAGTATGCACTCCCATTTCCTCTACTATTTGTTAAGACAATGAAGCCTGGTGCAAGCCCTTATTTAAGGCGAGCTGTCATTATGTGGCAGGAGAAGGTCCTCAATGTCAGTCTTGCTCTATTTTCCACGGAGTCACACCATATTGTGGTTCTGTGTTGGCTCAATTGGTCAGAGATGCCAAGAGCCCAGAATGGTCACCACAAGTGGTACCTGTTAAACCATGATGCTGACTGTGAACAGGGTACACCCCACTGTGCCCTATAAAGACCCGGCAGAGCTATTTTAGGGATCACCAATTGTCTTAGTCAACTCACGCTGCCAGTACAGAGGGTTGGGCAGCTTTTAAAGGCGATCAGGCACTCCAAAGAATTTAGCATGCACAAGCACCTGGTGCTGAACACATGCTGGTGACTAGACCTGTGGTGGCCCTTAAAATACTTACTGTTGGAAATTAGTGGTATGATGGGTTCAGGCAAGGAAGGTCTGTTATTAGGCTAGCAGTGCCTCCGAATTGCCCGGGGGGCTTACTAGAAGACTGCTGGTTTCTGCCCTCACGGTTTCCAACTTAACAGATCCAGGTTGGGGCCTAGCGCTGGTCTAGGGGCCACTTTGAGAACCTCTGGTTTAGACTGTATCCCCCCTTAGCCAAATTTTTCCCGTCCTTATTTCTAAAGGGAGACTGGAGCATACAACATGGACACTTGGGTCTTGGCCTAAAGAATTATGTTTCGTTTTCTTAAAGACAATTGAGCTTTGCATCAATTGGGGAAGTTCTAACACTGCAGAAAAAGAAGTTCTAATTCTTAAATTTAGGGCAGAGGAGAGATGGGGCCCTAATCTACCCTTCCTCCCACTGACAGCCACATGTTCCCAGGCAGGCAATTTCGCCCAGTTTTGCCAGGACTTCAAAGGAAGGTCTGTTTGCCAAATGTCCGTGCGTGCTGAGCAGCCCCAAGCGGCAGGAGCCCCGGGCTGCTGGGGTACCATCCGTTTGTCTTACCTTGGCTGACCAGGCCCTGGCTTGCTCTGTGTGCCGAGCTGCCAGCTCCCCTTAGGCAACCTTTGCCATACAGTTGTGATCACTCAAGCCCAGGGCCAAGTCAGAATGGCATTTCCAGCATGTTGAGGGGCTCACAGACAAATATTTTTGCAGTGATTACAAGGAAAGGCCCAGCTGGTGGGGTGCTGGGATTGCCGAACTGTCCCCGGCATATGATGCCCCAGGACGGGGCTGGGCAGGAGACGGCTGCTTTCTCGTGGAGGCTCCCTCACTCACTTGCTTAACGGTGCTGCCTGATGAGTGGCGTGGAGGTGGCAGCCCTGTGAGTGCTTGCTGAACTCATGTCTGTGGGTGATCTTCTGACTCCACCTACTGCTGGATCTTTCCCTGGAGGCTCCTTTAACACATGCATAGACACGGACTATCTGAGCTGTCCTTTAGACAGCAGCTACCAGGTTTATTAACACTAGGATATGAGCAAATGGGGACAGATCTGGTAATGTTCTTAGTGATATTTAGTAAACATCTGTACAAATGAATCAGTTTTCTGATCTCCATCTTCTTTATGTCTGCATGAAGTGAGGTGTTGGCCACAAGACTGATCACCAGTTTTGCAGGTAGCTTCTAGTCTCTAGACATTTTCTTTCTTTTTGTTTTTTAAAGATTTATTTATGCATACAGAACTGGGGTACAGGCCAGAGGTGGAAGGGGGAATGAGAGGATTCACCAGAGACAAAGTGGGGAGCAGGACAGGTGAATTAAGTGAAATACACTGCTGAGGGGAGCAGAGGGTGAGACAGGAGAGGTCTGCTGTACCATGTGGGTCACCTCCCTGGCCAGGGATTAAACTCATGTTGCAGTAGCTATGGATGGCTTCATAGTGGTGATACTTAACGCCTTGTGCCACCAGGGAGGCCCTCTAGATAGTTTCTTTTTTTTTTTTTTAAGATTTATTTATTTATGCATACAAGAACTGGGGTATAGGCCAGAGGTGTGGAGGGTGAGAGGAGTCACCAGAGACAGAGTGGGGAACAGAACAGGCGGATCTACTGAAATACACTGCTGAGGGGAGCAGAGGGTGAGAAAGGAGAAGTCTGCTGTGCCATGTGGGTAGCTCCCTGGTAAGAGATCGAACTCATGCAGCAGTGGATGCAGACAGCTTCAAAGGTTGTGCCTTAACCCCTTGTGCCATCAGGGAGGCCCTAGATACTTTCTTAACAAACACATCTTATTATCATTTTTGGAATCTGGAAATGCGTCGCTATGGTTGGAGATAATTGTAAAATGTATCAATCATTTTTGTCCATCCATCCAGTAGTCAAACTCCTTATTTGCTACTTGAATCAGATTCTCTCCCCAGTAATCACACCCTAACTTCTATCAATCAACCAGTTTACATCAAAGCTAACTCCAACCCCCTAAGATCCCCTGTTTCCAGGGAAGGCATATAGATTGCTGTATGGAGTCACATGTACCCATCTGGACCAAGCTTCTGTCCATAGTTTGCTAAGCTATAAGAACAGTCTGAAGCTGCTGGGATTCATCTTGGACAGCACAGTAGCTGAAGCCTGCCTAAGAGTGAGGCCATTGCAAAGGAGAAAAGGCCATGAGCACCTGAATACAACTGTGCTTGAAGGTGGACTTACTGGACATTCCCACTATGTAAACCAATACATGCCTGTGTTGTTTAAGCTCCAAGCTTGGTTTCTTTCAAGTACAATTCAGAGTCCTGACTGATACATCACAAGTCTGACATTGACACTAACAGGAACTAAAACAATTGAAATTGATCAGAGCTTAACAACATTCAGCTCACCACACACACTCTTTCTCACTTATGTACAACATACTTATAGCATTAATTCTGGTAACCACACTGGACTTGGTGTCTAAACTTCATTAGTAGTTATTAAGCCACTTCTAAAGCAAAATAGATTGAGTGGGAAAGAATACAGCTATTGGATGTATCTATATATTATAAGCAAGGCCTCATTGCATTATTTAAAATTATTTCTTCTTATTTCCATTTGCCACAACAGTTATATTTTCTCTCTCCCAAATCCCTCTAGAAATATCCTCAATGGCTTCTTCCCAGGTATTGCACAGAAAGATTTCTCTGAAATCATTTCTTTTTTTCTGTTTAGCAATGATAAACGGACAGAAGTCTAACTTTGGATGGCAGGAAATAATACATCACTTTGACCAGATTGTCTTTTCATTACAAATATGATGATATGGCTAGGTGGGGTGGATTCAAAGAGACAGGATATTACCTTAAACATTTATAAAGCTGTGGTTAAAACAGTCTCCTTAAACTACCTTTTCAACCCATGAGCTTATATAAATATTTGGCCGTTGGTGACAGGCCTAATAAATCTGTTTAGAATGTTGCAGCAATATTTACTTACAAAGTAAAGGCATAAGCCCACTTTGGCCAATGATTTTAAAAAGAAAAGATGCGACTTTTTAGCACCTTGCATAAATATTTGCAAGACCTATAAATCCAAGATAACCCTGCCTCTTTCCTAATGCTATTTACTGCTTCCTACTATGTTTTACCCAAACACCCCTTTTACTTATCTTTTGGTTCAGTTGACACGTGCTTGAGATTTATTGGAAGAGAGCAATGATTCTAGCCTACCATGGAGGATTTTTTAGAGTTTCTAATGGCCCAAACTTCTGCAAGATATTTTCAGGCTGGGGGAAGAACAAGACTTCTTTTGCCTCTAAAGCTTATGAATCAGAACATGAGCATTTAGAGAATAAATCTCAATGTATCTGACCAAGCACACTCCTTGCTTCACCTTCCACATCCCAGGGATTATAGAAAGTGCTTGAAATAAATGTAGAAAGAAAGCTGGCTCACCTGGGCACTGTTTTGCTTGGAGAAACAGAGATGGCAAGTGTATGGGGCAATGCTGCTGTGCAAACTGGAAAGGATTCTCATCGTTATAAAGGAGAGATGCCATCTGACTTCTCCTTAGCACTTTCAAAAGCCGAGTTTCTCCTTGATTTCATGAGATGATTCCCCAAGGGGAAAGATACCAGCAGTGGCAAACATCCCTTCAGGAAAGTCCAGCAACAATTTGATTGCCTAATTCATTCCTGCACTGTTTTTTTTTTTTTAATTAACATGGTTGAATTTAAAAAAAAAACTTTAAGAGCTATTTCCTGTTTACTATGTGGTAGATAAATAGACTGTAGAAAAGTCATCCCAAGAACAAATACCAGAGAATTCCAAAGTACTTGTCACTTACATATTAGAGTTATGTTATCATGTTTAATTTCCAGTGAGTGTTACCTAAGCAAGTGTTCCCTATTTACAAGGAAATAGTGATTGACTTACAAAATAAGTATTTCAAGGTGTCATGCAAAAATTGTTTTTTTCCCAGACTTATAATGAGGGCTCCTTGATCTGAACAATCTTGAGGAAGGAGAACAAAAGAACTTTACTTTGGTATTTACATTATCTAGACATGGAAGAAAAGACTTCAAAAACTTTGATGTTCCTAGGAAGATGGGAGATTATTTGGTATGTGAATTTATACCAGATGATATTTAAAATAGGCCCCTTTCTAAACCATGTTGCATTGAGCTGGCCTGTCCAGAAGCCTTCATTTCCTCTCTGGCAGTAGCTGGTGTGAAATGAATCTCCTAGGAGGGCAGGGCTGCTGTGCTTACTTCTGCTGCCAAGTTGCAGGAACTTGCCTGTGGAGGCACTGCCACCTGCTTATACCAGGCTGCCAAAAGTGACTACTAAGAGAAGGCCTTGCCAGTGACTGCCATTTGAGTCACAACATTTCTACTGTCTCTGTGAATAGTGTATGCTCACAATACTTTCTTGATGGATTTCATTTATACCTAGGAGAATTGGGAAAGGTTTTATAGAAGAGTCAGAAATGGATTAGCAAGGGACTGCAGTGGTGGACCCACTGTGGTGGTGGGTGTGGTATGGTAACATATATTTGAAAAGGTGTAAAACTGTACTCCTAAAACAAATACAGTTTTGTAAACCAATGTTATATCAATTAAAAAATTAAATTCATAAATACATACATAAATAAAGGCATTAGTCAGCATGGGTTAGGTGCTATAACAAGCATCCCCAGACATGCCACTAGGACTGTGAGCATGCAAAGTAAATAATCAAACCTTGTTCTCACAGAGGTTGAAACTAAATAACCCATTCCAGGATCTAAAATGTATAATCCTTTCTATCAAATGTTGGCTCTGGACTTTTTCCTTGTCCATTCTATCTTCCATGGGAAAGGGCCTGGATGAAGGGTGCTGTTTACATATAGTAAGAGAGGGAAAGAGAAACAAACAAACAAACAAACAAAAACCTCAAGCAGCTCTGTTTCCTGCCAATTAGCAGAAATATTTCCAGTCCTTCTTACCTGATTCTCCTCCAAATATTTTAGCCTCTTTCGTGGTCAGCACTGACTGCACATTAAAATCATTGAGAAATAAAAAAATTAGTGGGGATTTTAACTTAGTTGGACTGGGAGTGGATGCTGGAAATGAATTGGGTTTCTTTTTGTTTTTTTAACTCTCTGGTGAGTCTGATGAGCATCTTTGGTGAATAATCATGGAGTTAGCGTCCCTCTTGGGTTGATAGCAGAAGAGAAGCCAGTTTTTATTATACTGAATGCAAAGCATTAAACTAAATGTACCCAGATGTCAGGGAACTGGAAACATCTTTTTAAACCTTTTTTCACGATAGACCGTTCTTTCTATGACTCAACCAGAATTCATCATCTTCTATGTACTAAGCATGTGATGAAAGATGGAGAAATCAAAATAAATAAGCTACATTCTCATCCTTGACCTCTAGTTCCTCACAGTATAGTTGAAGGGGGTAATACAAATAAACCCACAATTACTCTGTAATGAGAGGAAAAAAAACATGACACAGGAATAGTCTTATCTGTTTTGTTCATTGAAGTGGTCACAGAACCTAGATAGTGACCGACACAAAATGGTGCTCCCTAAATATTTGTTGGATGGATAAATTTGGACATTTATGAAAAATATGACAAAGGATTAAAATTTTTAACATATTCATTGCAAAAAGGCAAGAAACAGATTAGCAATTTAAAATAGACAACTATACAGAGACCCAAGCAGATAATTAACCAAACTGAAAATGGGAGTAATAATCATATGGAAAAAGTTTAACTTAATTAATAATCAAATGAATGTAAATTAAAATAAAAATAAGTTAATTTTTCCTTCACTGAATAAAAGATAGTATAAATAATTAAGATGAGGAAACAGTAATATGAGCATTCTTACACTTTACTCTTTGCACTATAAATTAGTATAACCTTTCCTAGAAAGTAATTTAGAAATAATATAAGGCCCATGAACAATATTCACAACAGTAAAGCCATTTCTAAGAATACATCCTTGGAAAATGATCAAATATGAAAAAACTTTATTAGTAAAGACACTTATTATATCATTATCTATAAGAAAAAATAGTCAAATATTTCCAAATGGAGGAAGTAGAGGAAATGGATTATAGCTAATCTATTAAATGCTCTATTATATACTCATTTTAAGGTGATAGTTATGAAGTCTCTCTTAAAGGGGGAAAATGCCTTTGCCATTAGATGAACAAAAAAATAAAATATGAAATTTTATGTATACCTACTTAAAAATAATTTTTGGAATGAGACGAGAATAAAGGATACTTTTTAAAAAGATGTGATGAAAAACTTGCATACTAAGGAAAGAAATTAAGCAAAAATTGCAAGTTATTGTTAAAGCACAGACTTACGAGTAATTTTTAAAAACTATTTTTCAAGTATTCTGTGATATTATTCAATCATTCAAATAATTTTAAATTTTGGGCCTCCCTGGTGGCACAGGCAGTTGAGCACCGCGCTGTGAAGCTGTCTGTCCACAGCCTCTGCAGCGCCGTTTCGATCCTGGCCGGCCAGCAAGGGTCCTACATGGCGCAGCAGACCGCTCCTGTCTCGCCCGCTGCTCCCCTCAGCAGTGTATTTCCCTGTTCTGTTTCCTGCTCTGTCTCTGATGAATCCTGTCACACTCCCACGAATCTGCCCTGTACCCTAGTTCTTGTATAAATAAATAAATAAATAAATCTTTTAAAAAAATTAAATTTCTTGCTCAATGGTCTCATCAACCACAAAACGCTATGAAAGTACTGAGAAAGGAGTGTTGAGGGAAACTCTCAGAAATTGATACTGAGATGCTATTTAGGGAAGAATGTATTAGCCAGGAAAGGCGAATGCTCTAACAAAGAAGCCCATCTCAGGGATTAACACAATTTTTTTCACTTCTAATTGAACATTGGGCATGTTATTGTTCATATGGTGATTCTGAGACCTGGAATCATTTCATTTCAGTCTTCTGAGGCCTTAAGTCAGCCATCAGCGGTGGAGGGGAGAGACACCACGAAGAATACCATAGAGAATTTTAGAGACAGGTCGGGAAGCAACACACATGCTGTCCAAGCAGCCACCAATGACTGGAACTAGACCTGTCATCCCACTCATGTAATAAGACTGTAAAACTTAATCTTCTAGTGTTTTTAGGTAGAAATTGAAATTGTTTGGTAATCACAGAGTATGGGCTCTGCTACAATGAGTTAACAGTGGTGGGAGGAGAAACAGTGTGTTGCAAGTGAAGAGACAAGTTAGGAGTTAGTGACTATTCCAATTTAATACAAGTTGAAGCCTGAAAGAACACAGTGCCCTGAGACCATACAGAATATGAGGGTGGTAGCTATGGTGTAGGAGGAGTCAGGGTGAGAGATAGGGATTAAGAGTGGAAAGAGGACAGATTAACCTAGAAGTTAAAAGGACATAAATAATTAAGTACAACCTTAACAAGAGAGAAAGAAAAATTGAGATTTACTTTGAAAGTTAGTACCTAAAAGCTAGATATCTGAATCTACACTGTAAAGCAAGTGCTGTTGTCTGTGCGTCTTCTCACACCCTTGAGTGTCTCCCCCACCCCTCTTATACTCCCCACTAAAGTGGGGACACTGTCAGCCCCCCAGTAGAGACATCAAGAGTGGAAAATGGCTCAATGTGCCAATTCATATGGTGGAGTTAATGAACCTTTAGTTAAATTAATGTGTTTCTCTCTGTATTGGGATGAATGATGACCCCCAAAAGATATGTCCTGGTCCAAAGTCCTAGAATCTGAACTTGGAAAAAGGATCTTGCAGATGTAAAGGATGTCGAGAGGAGGCCATCACACTGGATAATCTGGAGGGGTCCTAAGTCCAGTGACAAGTGTCTTTATAAGAGCCACAGAGGAGAAGACAGATGGAAGAGGAGGAGGTGATATGACCTCAGAGGCAGAGACCCCAGCAATGTGGCCATGAGGCAAGGAAAGCAGCCACCAGAAAGCAGAAGAGGCAAAGAACAACTGCCTCAAGGAGGCTGGCCCTGCTCACACCTTGCTTTCAGGCTTCTGACCTCTGAAACTAGGAAAAATTAATCTCTGTTGTTTTAAGCCACATCATTTAAGGTAATTTGTTACAGCAACCATAGGAAACAAATATAGTCTCTGAAGGTTATCAACTCATTGTCTGGTAGCAGTTATTTTATTTTATTTTATTTTTTCATTTTTGCACAATGTATGCATTTTCATCTTGGTTATATTCCCCATACAATTCCCACCCCACTTATTCTGACCCTAATCCCTCCTCCCCCACCCCCATAGTGTGTCTCTGGTTTATAGTTGCTTGCTGATTTTGATTTTTACTTTATTATAATTAGTCTTTTTCCTGGCCCCCTATTTAGGTTTTCTAAATTCCTTGATAGCAGTTATTTTGGATATTGCCACCAACATCTGAATCAGTCCATGTTAAGGAATGTATTGATAATGGGGATGAGGTAAAATATGGGAACTCTGTATTTTCCACTCAACTTCGCTATGAAGCCTAAAAGCTCTCTAAGAAATAAGGTATTTTTTTTATAACCAACATGTGTTTTTTTTTCCTCCCAGAAATGTCAGTGATTCATAATGACAATTCTCATTTTGGAATCTACCTCTTGAGCAGATTTTTGCCATCTTTCCTTTTCCTTCTTAAAAATAAAAATCAGGGTTGATGTTTAGATGAATAATATTTCTGGGCTAAAATATAAAACTAAGAAGTCATTGACCTCACATTTCTTCTGAAATATTTGTTCTGGACAACAAGATAGCTGCCCCGTGGGCCATGTGGACTGGAAAGAAGAGCCCAATTTCACAGCCCATCTCTTGCAGACATCCCATGAAGGGGATGAAAATGCCCAAGCCTGCGTGTCACAAAGAAAGCATCTTTCCCAATGGGCCATCATCTCTCTGGTTGCTGTGCAGTCTGAATTAATTCAATGGTGACAAAACTTAAGTGTTTGGCATCCAAAGTGATGTTATACTCACTTAACTTGGAGTAAGTTGAGAGTTTGCTTACACTGGTCGCAATTCAAGACTAAGAGGAAAAATGGAGGGAAAAGTTGGTTGCTTTTGCTCACACTCTGGAGCACACAGACAGACATCAAATAGAAAAAGCAGCTGTCATCATTTAGGGAAAATATTGAGATTAAAAAAATAATAGACCATGAGACATCACAAGGGAATTCTGCAAGGCTATGTTAACTGCAGAATTTCAACAGTCTGTTCAATGCCTGCTGAGTGAGTCTCTCTTCTAAGTATTTCCATCCTCAGTGAGGTAGACTCACTCCTAAAGAATCTTTGAAACCTGCCCTGGCACAACCTCCCAACAACCCTCCCAAATAAATACACCCAACTCAAGGTCATTCTAACCTGACAATTCTGACAACCACACACACTCACAAAATAGGTTTCTTCATTTTGCTCTTGTTATTTATTTATTTATTTATTTAAATAATAAATTTTATTTTTATATTCCCCGTATAATTGCAACCCCCCAATTCTGACCTCAATCCCTCCCCTCCCGCCCCCCACCCCCCAAAAAGTGTCTCTAGTTCATAGTTTTTGTTGATTTTGATTTTCACTTTCTTATAGTTATTCATTTTCCTGGTCCCTTATTTAAGTTTTCTAGATTCCTGCTATGAGTGAGACCATCCGGTATTTTTCTTTTTCTTTCTGGCTCATTTCGCTGAGCATGATCCCTTCCAGTGCCATGCATGTTGCTGCAAATTGCATGTGTTTATCTTTTTTTTTTTTTTCATTTTGCTCTTTAAAGTGTAAAAGCTCTGCACTTTTCAGATGTGTTTCAGAGGTAGAATCTTCATAATACATTACAACCTTACTTAAATTTAGGATAGATAGAGACAAAGGAGAGCATACTAGAATAAAAAAAGAATGAGAGGCACAAAGTCACGAAGGTAGGGAAGTGGACAGAATGTTTAAACAGAGGAGGAGCAGAGATTTCATGTGCTACGCTGTGTCAATCAGTAAGCGATTAATAGAGTAACTCAAGTATATTTATGTACACATATATGTATATATGTATATGTTTGTATGTCTATACACATGTACATGTATATCTGAGCTATGTAGAGAGAAAGTGGGAAGATCAAGAGACATTTTTAAATGAGTGAAATACAGAGAGTTGCCATGTCAGTACTGCACACCTAGTTACTGTCACAAAGAGAAAGACAAGGCAGCTATGCTCACAGTCATTGTGCAACAGAGTAAGCTAACTCCTCTCCTGGATCTCTACACAATGTCATGGCAACCTGGCCATGTGGGATAGCTATCTTGGAGCCTGAGGTACAGACAGGATGATCTGGATCCTGGCTTCTTACTTTCTAGCCATGTGATCATCGTCAAAGCACATAATTTCCCTAAGGCTCAGTTTTCTCCTGTATAAATGGGGATGTTATAATTGTACCAACCACAAAGTGCTGTCAAAAGGTTTCATGAGCCAGGAATAAAGTAAACCCAATGCCCGGCACATGGTGAGCAGTCAGCAAATGTTAGCTTCTCTTATTACTATTGCATGTTAGATAGTGGACAGTGTACTCTGCCTCTAGCACATGCGTAGTAAGACTTGCATGACCCATGGTGATCCATGATAGAAAGCCCTAGTTGCTCACCCAATATCCACTCTCTTCTTCTTCATTCATTGACCCTTTGTTGTATTCAATATGGCACTGTGCCTAGATTAAACACACACACACATGCATACACACCCCAACTTTTCCCAGTTTCCCTTGCAGCTGAGAGTCTATATCTTCATCCTCAGAACCTGTGAGTGTTTCTTTATTTGGAAAAAGAGGTCTTTGCACATACAAATAAGTTATGGCACTTAAGTTGAGATCATCCTGAGTCATCAGGAAGGGTCCTAAGTCCAGTGACAAGTGTCCTTATAAGACACACACAGGACAAAACAGATACAAAAGGAGAATGTGAGGTGGCTACAGAGACTGGACTGAGGCAGCCACAAGTCAAGGTAAGCTGACAGCCTCTGGATACTGTGGTGACTTCTCTGTTTTTCTCCAGAACTGTAAGGAAACACATTTCCTTTGTTTTCAACCAACCAGTTTATGGTAACTTAATAAAGCAGCCAGAGTGCCATGGTCTTGAATCCCTTGCAAGTCTTCAATAAATTCTTCTTGACCCATGGGCCTCCCCTGGTGGCGCAGCGGTTGAGCGCTGGGCTGCAAAGCTGCCCGCAGCCTCTACCGCGCCGGTTCCATCCCCAGCTGCACCCCGGCCACCACTGGAGGAGGGTCCCACATGGTGCGCAGACCTCTCATGCTGCCCGCTGCTCCCCTCAGTGGTGTGCTTCGGTCCTTCTGCCTGCTCTGCTCCCCGCTCTGGCTCTGGTGAATTCTCTCACCCTCCCGCATTTCTGACTGTACCCAGTGCTTGTATAAATAATTTTAAAAAATAATAATAAATCTTAAAAAAAAAATCTTTTAAAAAAAAAATTCTTCTTGACCCAAATGGGCATGTTCTCACATTAGAAACTTATGAACCTGGCTGCTCCCCATTCCTGAGGGAGAAAAGGCCGTCTATACTATTGCCATTCCCTCCACAGTCTCGGTAAACAGCTGTATCCCAGTGGCAGCTGCAACATTAGCCTACACAGAAGAGTAAAACTATTTGTAACCATCTGGAGGACACAGCCAGATCCTCTTTGCTCTGAAATGTCTGCAAGCTTAGAAATCTAAACACATATTCCAGCTTGTCAAACTTCCTGAAGGACTGGGATCTATTAAATGGTTGCATAATACAGTTAAGTGACTGCACTGCCTACATCTCCCTCCCCCCCCACACTGAGACCCATGTTAGGAGAGGAAGCGGATGGGGAAAGGCTTGGGTTGGAGGGTGGGAAACAGGAGGGCTGAGAAGCAGGGGTCAAGAATGGGCTAGGGAAAGAAAACCAGTTGCATCACCTTCATCAGCACTGACAAGCGACAGCACATGGCTGTGTGTTGGTGTCAGTCATGTGTTCTAGTCCAAGTTCTTCCTCCAACCAGTTGTGCATCCTGGTCCAATTCAGTCTGTAAGATATGTTTTCCTTCTTCACAAATTATGGCTCCTAGCTACTCTCAGGACATGACAATGGTGAAGTGGGCAAAGGCATGAAAACGTGCTCTGGACAGTGCCTGGTGTGAGGAGGTGCATATTACTGAAAGAAACAGCTAGAGATTAATTTTCCACAGAATCCATGATAATAAAGGTACTAGACTTTTCCAACGTAGAAGTCTAGCAACCATGCACCTGTTTCCCATGGATATTTTTCATCCTAAACGTCCAAGGATTCCTCTTTATGTTTTTTTCACATTTTAAACAGAACTGACCCAAACCTTGTACCTTAAATTTTCTCCATTGCCTCATTCATGCCCACATTTCCACTGCTAAGAGCTTTTCTGTAGAATCCAGAAGGATAAGCAAACTATCTGTAAAAGACCACAATACTCCAGTCTTTGGCCTGTGTCGTGTGTTCTTTTTTTTTTTTTTTAAAGATTTATTTATTAATGCATACAAGAACTGGGGTATAGGCCAGAGGTGAGAGGGGTGAGAGGATTCACCAGAGACAGAGTGGGGAGCAGATCAGGCAGACTGACTGGAATACACTGCTGAGGGGAGCAGCAGGCAAGTCAGGAGAGGTCTGCTGCACCGTGTGGATATCTCCCTGGCCGGGAATCGAACTCGTGCTGCAGTGGCTGCGGACAGCTTCATAGGTTGTGTCTTAACCCCTTGTGCCACCAGAGAGGTCTCCTCCGTCGTCTGTTCTTATTTTTAACTTGAGGGGGTTTTGTGGGGTTGATTTAGTTCAAGGGGTGTGGTTTGCTGCCCTCCAGTAGATGAAGGTTTAAAGAGAGTCCGTTTTCTGATTGGATACCATCTACATAATGGGGGCCTTGGGAGGTATGTAAAAGAAAAAAGGTTTCTTTTCTAACCTCCGCTTCCTTTTCTTCCCTCTCCTCACCACTTGCTAGAGCTAGAGAGAAGAAAGAGAAAACCTTCACCTAATATCAATGATTGGTTCTCAGAAACTGCAACTTGAAGGAGTTCCATGTGCACTGAAAGCAGATGCACCAATAATGTTTCCTTCAGAGTCACCAGGATTCTCATTGTTATGATGAGTCGACTTTGAATAAAACAACATAACGAAGTTCTCATTTGAGGACCTGGTGTGTGTACATATCTTATTGGTTCTGTTTTTCTGGAGAACCATGACTAACATTGGGTATTAAAAAACTCAGGCAAAGACTAAACTTTTAGTAAGAAACAAAGACCTCTGGGATACAGACCTCAGAGGAAACCATTAAGAATTATCTTTTCAGGGCCTCCCCTGGTGGTGCAGCGGTTGAGCGCTGGGTTGCGAGGCTGCCTGCAGCCTCTGCAGTGCTGGTTCGATCCCCAGCCACCGGCACGGGTCCCACAAAAAAAAAAAAAAAAAAAAGGAATTATCTTTTCAAATACAGTGAGTATATTGATAACTTTTTCTTTTTTTTGCAATTTTGGTTTTAAAAAAACTATCACCGTTTTCTCTTTTGATTGGCGAGTAGCCTGGGCTCAGGGGTCAGTCACCAGCGCCCTCCTTTGCTCTTCTGGGGAGTTGTACCCATTAGAACCCGGCTCAGCGGCCATCATCTTCACAAGCCAGTGAAGCAATGGGAGTCCCCCGGCTGTGCTGTGAGTTCACATTTATTATCTCATTCTCTTATCCACGGGGTTTCTTTGTCGTTGCCAGAGTCAAAACTGTAGCTCTGTCTTGTGCTGCTTTGAATAAAAGATTGTGGAATGAGGAGAGCCTGTGCACAGGAGCAAATTATTCATGAAATCAGACTATCACATTTTAACTTTTGAGCATCTTGCAGGGTTGGGCTACTGAAAAATAATAGTATTTCTGAGTATGGAGTGGAAGTCATACTGAAGTCTAGATGGGAGTTGGATTCTCACCTGTTTTTCAGTAATGGGTGACATAGTCTGGGTTCTTGGCGGTGGGGGTGGGAGGAGAGAGAGAGAGACAGAGAGAGAGACAGAGAGAGAGAGAGAAGTTCACAAATTGTGGGGACTGGCAAGCCTGAAATCTGCAAGGAGGCTGCAGGCCAGAACCCAGGGCAGAGATCCTGCTGCATTTCAAGCTCAAAGGCAATCTGCAAGCAGAGTTCTCTCTTCCTTGGGGCAAACAGTGTTTCTTTTTTAAGACCTTCAACTGACTGAATGAGGCACATCTCCACTATGAAGAGTAATCTGCTTCACCCAAAAGTCTACTCATTTAAGAGTTAATCTCATCTAAAAATTACCTTCACAGCAACATCTAGATGGGCATTTGGCGAAATAATTAGATACCATGATCTAGCCAAGGTGAACATGTGAAATTAACCATCACACCCATCATTCTATTCTTTTTCTCTAGACTCCCCAAATTAGCCACAGATACTGTATAATTATAACTGTGATATTCTTTATGCGGGATGATAAAATGGAACAATAGTTATCCCCAAATGGGAGATTGTATCCATTGGAAATGCATTTGATTATAAGTGATATAAAATGGAAGGAACAATAGCTCAAAAGTAAAGCTTATTTTTCTCCCATATAAAAAAAATCTCCAGCAACGACCTAAGAGATCTATATTCTTTCTCTTCTGTTTTGTTTTCTTAAATATTTCCCTCCCCTTATGCTCATAGTTTCATACTAGCTGCAGCAGCTCCAGATATCACGCGAGCGTTCAAGGCACAGAAAAACTTAGTAGAAAAAAGAGTAGTTCCAGAGAAGTCTATTTCCTTTTTTTTTTTTAATAAAGATTTATTTATTTATACAAGCATTGGGTACAGTCAACAGCGCGGGAGGGTGAGAGAATTCACCAGAGTCAGGAACAGAACAGGCTGACTGATGAAACACACAGCTGAAGGGAGCAGCAGGCGCAGCAGGTGAGGTCTGCGCACCATGTGGGACCCTCGCCGGGGGCTGGGGATCGAACCCCTGCTGCAGACGCTGCGGACCACTTCGCAGCCCAGTGCTCAACCACTGCACCACCAGGGAGGCCCCGAAGTCTATTTCCTTTTATCAGGAAAGCAAAGCATTCAGAAAGGTCCCCAGAAGTCCTCACTCATTTCTTTGGATAGACCTGTCACATGGCCACCTTGAGCAGCAAAGGAGGCTGGGTGAGCTGCTGTTGGGGCTGCTTCACTGCTGCTCCAAACAGAACTGGGTTCTGATAGCAAGGAAGAGGGAGGTGGGGCTTCTGGCTGGGTAACATAATGTCTGCCACGAGGACCGTTTCCAGTAATTTTTATTTGCATTTGAAGCATGTTTCTTAATCCATTTAGTTATTTTTTCAATAGACACACTTTCTATATAATAGGTTCTTGACATCACACTGAATACAATAGAGCATTTGCTCTTAAGAAAATTAAGCTCATAGTAGTTATGAAAATTAAGTCCACTAAGAAGAAACCACTCATTATGAGAGAAATGTGCAGAAGAGGGGTACCCAGCTCACTCTTTAGGAAGAGTGGATGACAAAGTAGGTGGTTTCAGAGAGGAGGTCAGGGCAGAAAAAACCTTCAAGAATAACTACGAGCTGGCCTGAGGCTAAGGAAGAGAGGTGGAGCCTGAGGCAGAGAATGGTATTTGAGTCAGTCAGGGGTTCTTCAGAAAAACAGACACCTCTTCAAGTATTTATCACAGAGGGAATTGAAAACATGGGTTTGGCTGTGTGGAGACGCTGAGAGTTAAACATGAGGTGATGAGGCAATGCAGGAACTGGCATGAGCAGGAAGCCACCATCACCTCTGCTAGAGGGACAAAAAGGGAACAGAAGTTGAAACCACAGGGGCCTTGTTTAGCAAGAGTGGAAGTACAGAAGAGACATAGTTACAGCTGCAGAAACCACCAATGCAGCAAGGAGAGAAATACTCTGACTTCTGTCTTTGGCCTCAATGTCATTATTTTATCAGTGCCTCCCACTTGTTTAACCCAACCAACAGGACATCTGAAACAATGCGGTTTGCAAGGGTCAGTCATGATGGATAAAAACAGAGCAAGGAAAGGAATAGGATGGATTCCAGTCAAACAAGCCCAGGGCCAGTAATGCATTTTGGGGGAAGATGCATTTTGAGTCCCTCCAATGTGCCATAATGAGAGCCCACAGGAGACAATGTTGTCATTTGGAATTCAAGGCAAGACTCACATCACAAAGAGCTTACATACCACACCAACGGTGTTGGCTTCTATGCCAGAGGTGCTCGGGAATCAATGAGTGATTGGAAGCAGAAGAATTATATAGTTCAATTTACATGCATACAGATTGTTCCATGACGGTATCTGAAGTTCTGAGAATTAGTAATTCACAAAGTAAAGAATGGAGATATGACTATGGAGAACGGGGCATGTGACAAGCTTCTCCTCCCGCCTTCTCTGGTACAGGGAGCAGACAGCACCTCTTCTGAACACTTGTGTCATCTGTTGACATAACTTGGATCTTCGTTTACTTTAGCACAACAAAACTGGAGCAGCAAACCTTTTCAAAGCAAAATATTTATTACTATTCTATACAATAGTTACAATGGTTAGAGTATTAATATGTTGCTCACCTCATTAACACTGTTCTGGGGGATCCTCTATCCTAGCAATGTTTTTAGAGAGAGTCTCGCTCTATTGGCAGTCCCTGAAAGCATATGTGGTCCTTCTGATTTGGCTTTCAACTTTTAAAATAAATTAGTGTCATTTGTCATTGGGTGTGGAGGTGACAGTTGGAGACAGAACCTCAGATTAGCTTGAAGTGTTGACACAATGTTATCACTGAGCCAGGATTTATGGCCCTAGATGAGACATTTAGAATTTTTCTCTTCCAACAACCTCTTTTACAGATGAGAAAAGTGAGTCCACAAAGACAAAGCAAGTAGCCCAAGGATTTGAAACGATTTAGTGGAGATAGGGCTGTAACCCTGAATCCCCAATTATTACTCCTTGCACACTGGCTTCATGGTCAAGGAGACCAGAGCTAATTAGAAGGGGCCATTTTCAGAATCATTACTTAGTATTTTTTCGCTAGGTGACCAAAAATTGTCATTTCACAAAGCCTT
This sequence comes from Talpa europaea, assembly GCF_964194135.1. Classification (NCBI taxonomy): domain Eukaryota; kingdom Metazoa; phylum Chordata; class Mammalia; order Eulipotyphla; family Talpidae; genus Talpa; species Talpa europaea. The sequence continues at coordinate 114,433,152 of NC_140071.1, forward strand.
AAGCAGAAAAGGGGATTTACTTGCTCAGGAAACAGCTTAGGGGGAATATCATTTTGGAACATTGTCAGTCTAGGGGCTCTCTGTTGTGATCAGGATTCAGTCATTTTCTGTTTCTTGGATTTCCTTTCCTCCAGCAGCTTTCTTACAGGAAGATTTCTCCCATGATGGGGTAAGAGGGTGACCACAAGTCCAGATTCTTAGAACTCAGTATCTCTAATGGAAAGAATGTATCTCTCAATGATATCAATGGAAGACTAGGGACTGAATTTTATTGGACTAGCTTGGGTCATGTACCAGTCCTTGAGCTAATCATTGTAGCAGAGGAGAAAAGAATGCTCTGATTGAGGGGACTGAGGTGATGGTGCACAGGTGCATTGGTGAAGGAAACTCTATGGGGCTACACCTGAGGGGGTGGGAGAAGCAAATGTTTAAAATGAACAATGATGTAAAAAATTTTTAAAAATTAAAAAAAGAAGAACTTAAAAAAAGAAGAAATAACCTCCCTTTAGATAAAATGAACTTCTCCTGTGCAAAGTGCATGGCTTCACTGTGGAACTAAGAGAAACCAATTGTTTCTGTGACTGAATCTGTGGAAAGCTGGTGATGCTGGGTAGAGGAAGTAAGTCTTCACCTCGCACTCCACCCCATCCCGGTGGCTGGATCACTTCTGCATCTTAAGCAATTTTCTGGGAAACACGGAGAGCTCTAGCCCGGCCTCTGCTTTAGAGGTAGTCACTCTAAACTTCTCAGCCATTGCAACTTCTGAGTTGGATCTTCCTGTGAAAGATGGAAGAATTATGTTTAACAAACCAAGCATTTATCAGGTGTGTACTCAGGGGTGAGACAGGCAGGAGCTTCAGGTAAGGTAAATGTATCCGCTTAGAACTCCACCTAGAGAGACGGGAATTCCAGACTGAGCATGCAAGTGAAGAAGCAACACAAGCCTTCCAGTACCACTGTATATTGCAAGGGGCGGGTCGCTTCAAAGGACTTTTCATGCTCTGAGAAATAAACAAAAGCAAGATAACTCTAGTAAGCAAAAATACAGAGGATTAGGGCCTCCCCGGTGGCGCAGCGGTTGAGCGCTGGGCTGCGAAGCTGCCCGCAGCCTCTGCAGCGCAGGTTCGATCCCCGGCTGCTCCCCGGCCACCGGAGGAGGGTCCCACATGGCGCGCAGACCTCTCCTGCCGCCTGCTGCTCCCCTCAGCAGTATACTTTGGTCCTTCTGCCTGCTCTGTTCCCCGCTCTGGCTCTGGTGAATTCTCTCACCCTCCAGCGCTTCTGACTGTACCCAGTGCTTGTATCAATCAATCAATCAATCAATCAATCAATCAATCAATCAATCAATCTTTAAAAAAAATACAGAGGATTTACTCCACTGTAATTTAAGTATCACTGCTCCTATTTGCTGCCTCTGTTCTTTTACTTCAAAAAATCATAAAGAATAGCTATGGAGGTTTGATGGAGCATTGTCTAGAAGTCACTATCTCCCCTCAAAGAGCAAAGATAAATAAACAATTTCTTAAGCCTGATCACAAAAGCAGAGATGTTATTTTTTCTTAACTGAAATACATATATCTCAAAACACTATTAAAATGTTTAAGGGTAAATGACAAACTTTGAAGAAATGTATAACTTTTATTAAAAGCTGATAAAGAATAACTTTTACATATAAAGAGTTCTTACAGAAAAAAAGATGAATACCATAACAGGAAAATGGGCTGGAGGACATGAATAGCAAATTAATTAAAAAAAAAAAAACAAATGGACAGTACACATATGTAAAATAATTTATACTATTAGCAATTAAAGAAATGCAAATTAAAACCATTCTTACACTATCCGATTAGCAGGTGAAAAGTTGGGCAGTACCCAGAGTTAGCCATTAGTTTAGTAGACAGAGATGAAGATCGATGCTTGGAAGGGGCAGGTGTTGGGAAGGTTGCAACTGGCAACAACCATCTCAAGAAGCTACAGACATGCACAACCTGGATGCCACACTTCTGGGAATTTATCCTAAGGAAGTAAGTTAGGAATTTGCACAAAAGATGTAGCTGCAGGCTGTTTATGAGATACTGGAAACAACCACGCAACCCAAATACAAGGAAATTATTAAACACATTATGACATATTTATTGTATGTATCATGTACTCAGAGAAAACGTAAATAATATAAAAAGTTTTACCATCTTCTCTTTTCTTTCATACATAAAGGATTTGAGGCTAAGAAAATATTATCCCTGGTTTTCTTCTGTTTTGCCCTTTTGTACTTTCTAATTTATATTAAATGAACACAAATAAAAATGATAACTTTAAAAAAGAAAGACAAGACTCAGGAATGTTAAACTGACTAGCTTGTCAGGGACCTTTCCTTAAGCATTAGTTTTCCTAATGGGGAGGGAAGACCAGGAGGAAGAGTTTGCCTCCTTTCTGGGGTGTCTCTACAGATGCCTGGAGAAGATAGAACTGAATTACCCACTTGCCCTCCACAGCAAGGCTTCTGATTTCATAGTGGGTATCCGTGCCTGGCTCCCCCAGGGCTTGAGAAAGCCCCTGCAGCAGCAATCAGCCAGTTTGGTTAATAGAGGCTTTTGATCTTTCCTTGACAGGGATTCCAAGGCTTAGCAAATCCTCCCTCACCAATGTGAAGGAGGAAAAGACTACTTCACATACATTAGGGTACGTTCCTTCTATTTTAGAAATACAATGTTTCTCGAATCCCTCACTGTCTTTGCACACAACATTGATCAGCTTTTATGGAAAAAAAAAAAAAACTGGAAGGAAAGACAAACAGAATTCAGTTAGTTCAATTTGTCTCCAGATCCTATCTTGTGTATGTTTAAGTCTGCTGCTTCTGGGTTCTAAAACCCCTTGATAAGATTCTGTTTTGGTATCGCTATACTTTTCAGGGAAAGAGGCTCAGAGCTGGTCAGACCCTTTCGTCTCTCTCTAACTGATAAAGTTGTTATGTTTAGATTCAGTCATATTGAATCCATTTCAACATACTATTCTCCCTGACCCCTAAACAATGAGTGTGTGCCCTTTCTCCGTCCCCTAGACCTACTTTAAGAGATGTGAATTTGAAAGAAGTGAATCTGAGCTCTGAGATGAAATGATAGGAAAAAATATTTGAAAGTTCCAGGAGTATGTGGAACTGATATATTTTCAAATGCTCCTATCCTTCCCCAACCTTCACTCTAAACTCATCTCATCTGATTTCATTTTGTTTCATTCTTTAATGAATAGAGGGCTAAACCCTTCATTGTTCTGAGCGCGTCTCATCTGGATGGAATTGCAGTGTTATTCTCTCCCACCTGATGGATAATTTCCTGCATTGCACATTGTAAGACAATCTGGTGCACACGCCTTCCTCCTGCTGAGCCAAAATGCTTCATAATTCTTCAGTCCTTCACAGGAGGATCCAGCTCAGAAGCTGCCATGACTCAGAAGAGGATGAATGTTTCCTTTGGTCTTGTCTTTTTTTTCTTTCCTTTTAGTCTCTGTATACATGTCTTGCACTTTATCTGGAGCTTGTGGGTTCAATTCTGTTCCAGGAATCAGGGGCTATGTCTTCCTGGCCATGCACTACTCCAGTGACTTTTCAGTGACTCCAAAAAGGTCACAGAGAGTCAATGCTCTTTCTTCCCCGTCTGTTTATAATAAGACCTCCTAGAGCTCCTTTGGATTGGATGACTCTTGTGTATGGAGAGAGAGCTTGGAAATTCCTGAAGGAAACTTGTTCCCCAAAAGTCTTTTCACAGTTGGCAGACCTGCAACTAGGAAAGCTGATGTGGTAATTAGTTGGCCTCCCAGTTCTAAAAGTGAGTTTTGTGATGATCGCTCATATGTAATAAAATCTTTGCTTCCAATGATAAATGAATAGTGTTTTTTCTTCCCCTTGGAAAAAACTGGACACAAGAGTAGGGAAAAGAGACATCCAAACGCTAGAAAGAATTTCTGGATTGTAGTGATGGTTTTACATGTCAAAACTTATCATAGTTGACACTTCAAATATGCATGGCCTACTGTATGTCAATTATATCTCAACAAAGCACCCCATTTCTGGTGCCAAGCATCCACTGTACTGCCTTGCACAGTTACTAATAAAGAGGTTCTTAAGTAGGAAAATAAAAAAAAACCTCCATAGGAAAATAATGTTGGCTCAGGCAAAACATTCTAGAGTGATGTAGTGTCTTATTTTATCCAAATATCATGCCTACCCTCAGAATCTAAGAGATTTTAATTGTTGTAAATTGGTTAAATTAACACCAGCTCTCATGGCCTATGATTCAGACAGTATTATTAGTAGATTTTATTAAAATTGCAAATAAGGCTCTATGAATTGCAACAGGAAAAGTGTCAACAATCATCTCTATGATAAGAAATTGACTTTTTTTCTGTCACTATCAATAGTACACTAATTTTGCTCATTAGATCAAATATTAAAATAGTTTGTAGGCCGATGGGATAATTATGGCTACCAAATTTTCCAGGATAAAGGCCTCAAGAGCAAGGCTCTGGTCTACCACCCAGATCTTAGTTTACTCTCTCCATGATAAGAGTCCATGAGTGGGGCCAAGACTTGTAAAGTGAGTATATTTCCCACCCGATGATGGCCACGGTTATTTTTACCTGAACCTCACACTATGAAATAGGTGGATTATTTCCATTTTACAGAGGGGCAATTGGAAGCAAAGAGACCTGAGGCAACCTGCCCGAAGTCAGATAATACTAATACTAATACTAATACTAATACTAATACTAATACTAATAAATACTAAGAGTATACTAAGACAATGCTAAACTATCACAAATGCTATGTAGCATCTACTATAAGCCAGAGACCATACTAATTGCTTTACATATGTTAATACAAGTATCTTCCCAATAATCCTATGAATCATATCGTACATTTTCAATAGGCCTTTGTGTATTAGTTCCTGTATGTATTATTGGGAGGATAGGTTCTGGCAACATAATAAAATTATTTGTTCTGTTTCTAACCAAAATCCCCTTTTTGGCTCCAATTATTAAGGCTAGATTGGTGTGGACCCTGACATGAAGTTTATGTTCTACTAGGAACACAGAATGCCCCTGGGAACCAGTGAGCTTCTATTTTAATTTAACTCCCTTTGGGGAGCTATACCTCTTCCCATTCCTGAGGTTCTAGAAGGGCTGTTTTTCCGACACTCACCCCTTGACCACAGAAGCAAGCAGGAGTGAGGACAATCTCAAACCTCTCCAGTGGCCACAGCAATGGGTCCAGCATTAAGCATTTAACCCAACTAGAACCAATTGGGGTCCTTCCTTGGCATTGTTCATGTATATGCTAGAGAGGAAGGCTCCTGCTTCCTCTGGAGACTTGTATTGGAGTAAGTCTTATACTTGAGGTAGTTTAAGGCTATGTTCCTCTTCACTCTGTCTTCTGCCTCAGGCAGTTTCAATCATTCTGGTGGAAACTGAGGCCCCAATACAAAGAGAAGTAGAGACAAACACTGGAGACAGAAGGAGAGAGGGAGGCAGGGAGGAAGTGACACCATTGAATTTGAGAAGTTTCTCAGGCCCTCTTGACCTCTGAATTTCTTAATTATATGAACTAATATGTTTCCTTTCATTATTTAGGGTGGTTGTGTTTACATTTCTTTCATTTATTAACTGAGAAGGGATCACACATACAGGTAATATTCTTTTTCCTTTTGTTAGCTATTAAAATTATATCTAAATTTACTTTTAATAATATTCATTATTATTATTATTATTATTATTATTATACCTGTAATATTTGGAGAGAAAGTAATTATGATACTTTAAATAATCATAGTGAGAATAGTTTCTATTTATTTTTAAGTAAGTTCTTCCATGAAATGTAATAGAATTAGAGGAAAAAAATCAGAATTAAAAGATTAAATTATGTTCTCTGTTGTCATCATAACATAACCAAAAGGGCAGAGACTTGACTCAGTTACAACTAGAGAAATCCACTGGACCTGATGGAAAAATACTTACTGCACAGGACTCCCCTTGGGCAACAATGAAAGATTAACCAGGATCAGTAAAAATTGGAGCAATGTTCCAGAATTTCCCTTTAAAAAGAACACATTTGAAGCTTGGGGTCAGCAGGGCAGGGAAATTTCCAGAGTCCTATTCACATCATCATAAGCTTCCTTTGGTCCCCAAATACCTGATTCTACCTTTGGGGAGCCACTCTTTTGAATTAAATATTCCCTCTTTCTCTGGTTTTCCTTTTACAAAACACTTCTTTGCAGGGTATTATTACATCACTTTCATCTTAAGACAGTAAAGTTATAGTGGTTAAATGAATGGATTTGAGCCAGACAACCTGGGGTGACATCCTGGCTGCCTCATTTACCAGCTGTGTGACTTTACCCCACTCTGCCTAACCCTTCTCTTTTTGTATCTTATTTTCCTCCTCTGTAAAATGTATCCCTGTCTTACAGGGGGATACATTTTACAGAGGAGAATTATTGTGAGATTAAAAAAGATAACACATGCAAGGCTCTTAGCATGCTGTCCAGCACATAGTACATGCTCAATAAATGTATTAATAAAAAGCACATAGTGGGTGCTTTCATCCAAGAGGGAGACATCCTGCATGGTGCAGAGAGCACTGAGAACTGGCCAGGGGGAGGCTAAATCACGTCTGAGTAACCCAGATTAAGTGCACCTTGATTTTCCTCATCTGATAAATGGCCACAAGAATACCCCTCTCGCCACGTGTAAAGTGGAGGCAAACCTGAGATGGTTGTTTGGAGGATAAAGTGAGGCGACAGAAATGGAAGCAATTTGGGAAGAGGAAATGGATTTTGCAAATAATCAGGATGAGGAAAAAAAGTTTATTTGTTCAAGTAATATTTACTAAATATCTACCAGGTGTAAGGACCAAAATGTAGTTTTAGCTTCAAACAACTGGCAAATCCTGTGCTGTGACGGAAGAAATTCAAAAGAGCATGAAAACTGGGTAAAATTGGGGAAAACGTAAGAGACGGGAGATAAAGCAAAAACCAACTTCACCTTCTTTATAGTTTTGTGAACAAGCTAACTCCAAATTTTCCTGACATTTTCTCAGTCTAAACAGCCCCTATATATAGTGGTAAAATACCCACAACATAAAAGTTAGGACCCTAACCATTTCTAAGTATGTAGTTCAGGGGTAGTATTAAATGCATTCATAACATTTGCTACCAACACCAGCCTCCATCTCAAGAACTCTGTACCCATTAGACAAAAACTTCCACCCCCCCACCCCCTGCCCTGGCTCCTCTCCGTCTCTCTGCAAGCTTGACTGCTCTGAGTACCTCGAGTAAGTGGAATTATCCAGTATTTATCTTCTGTGACTGGCTTTTTTCATACAGAACTTTTTAGGAAAAGGTCTAACAGAATGTCCTGGGGAATGGAATTGGGCCACATTCTGTTTTTCTTTCCAGGCCCGCTACAAGTTTTCTCTCTAGTTGTTAGTAGCCTCGAGACTTCAGTTAGAGGGTGGAAGGCACCCATCTCTACTCCCAATGGCTTCTAATCAATGCAGCAATGTCTGGGTCCATTAATTTCAACTTTGGTTGGCAGTTCTCCACTTTCCACATAAATCAGGCCTCCGGGAGGAATGGAGCTGGGTGGTGTGTGAGCCACGGCCTCTGGGATGCTTTTGTCCAAGAAGCTGAATGGAGGCTTTTGAGGTCTGTAAAGCAAAGTGAGAAGCCACAGCTGCTGATCCCCTCTGAGCTGCCATGAATAATGAGGTGTGCATTTGTCGTAAAGGTAAACACTGTGAAATGGGAAAATTAGAAAGAGGGCTCTGAGCGAGGCATATCAACAGGGCAAGAGGCCAAAGGTACAGATCACTGGTGATCCAGGGGCCAACAGACAGAGCTGTAATGTCAGCACAGCCTCAGCATTTCAGGCCTCTGCACCCGACACCTGCAAAGAACAGGGTCTGTGTGTCCTCATCTGCTGCATCTGGGCTCCCTAAATATGCTCGCAGCTCAGCAAAGCCCACTTTTGTACAGCTGAATTTTTAAGAAGTGTGATTATAGAATGTAGACTTCCAAATGGTGGTTGCGCTCCTCGATGTGGTTGTCTCACCAGTGGGACGTCATTTCGTTCCCCTGGGCTGCTTTGCAATAATCCTTTAGATCGGCCTGCCAGCAAAGGCAAAATCCGGTGAGCTTTCTCAATCTGGCAAGTCAAACTCTGAGACAGATGCTGAAAGCTGACAAATGGAGCATGTGACCCGCTCAGGAAAGTGGTATAGCGGAGAACCAAGCATTTATGGATATGAAGTAATAGCTGGTGTTTACTGAGCACGCTGGGTATTGCTCTGAGTGTTCTGGAGAGCTTATTTTATTCTCACAAGCGCCCCATGGTTGGATAGTATCAACGCAGTTTTACACAGCAGGAAACTGAGGTACAGAGAAATTAAATGATGTGCCTGCTGTTACAGAGCTACCAAGCAATAGTGCTGGAGTCCAGGTCCATGCAGAATGGTCCTAGAAGCCTTGCTCCTGGCCATTCACTACTCTGTCTTCCTGATTTGTCTTATTAATTTATCTTATTAATCTTATTAATTTCTTATTAATCTGCTATTGAGAGGTAACCAAAGGGACTTCCTGGCTCAATCTCTTCTCCATGGTTTTGCAGGTCTGTGTCTCCACATTGCAGTTACTCCTCAGGCATTTTTGGGACAAAGTCTCCTGTTAAAATGCACAGGTGCGGCCTCCCTGGTGGTGCAGGCAGTTGAGCGCCGCACTGTGAAGCTGTCCACAGCCTCTGCAGCGCAGGTTTGATCCTAGCCGGCCGGCGAGAATCCCACATGGCGAGGCAGACCTCTCCTGTCTCGCCTGCTGCTCCCCTCAGCAGTGCATTTTGTCAGTCTGCCTGTTCTGTTCCCTGTTCTGTCTCTGGTGAATCCTCTCACCCTCCTGCACATCTGGCCTGTTCCCTGGTTCTTGTATAAAAATAAATAAATCTTTAAAAAAAAATGCACAGGCGTTACTCTGGGCACTGGGTGTTTCAGAGGAGAAGAAAGAAATGCTAAAAGTACACCAGGGAGAGGCCTCAGTTTAGTAGATGGTGCTGAATGTGGAACTAAATTCAGCTAGACCCTAAGTCAATTGTTCCCCCACTGTTTGGTGTTGGACCAGCACCCATGTGTGCCAACTGCTTTAGTGACATGAGGGAAGTTATTATGGCCACACCATGTGCTGCTAGTTAGAGGGGAAGAAATAATGATCTTGAACATGCCATCAGTCTTAACTCTCTTCCTCCCTGCTGCTACATCACTTCAACAAACGTGACATTAGTTGCCTCATGTCTGACATAAAGTCAGACAAACATTTTCTAAGCTCTCTCTCGAGTCTTTATGTGGCTATGGTGAGAGTCCAGAGGCCTGCCTCCTCCCCCACACCCCCTAGATTCCTGAGTGTTTCTGGAGAACATGAGCGGCCTCAGGGACATCTATAAAGCAGCATGGTGGCTAAAGCACCTGGTACCAGGAGCTCCAAGCTGGGGTGGGAGAGCACAGAAAGCTTTTTTCTTCTGCTCAGGAATGGGGGAGAATCAGGCAAAGAAGAAAAAAGTCCCAGGACTCTATATACTACAGCCTGAAACCTGGGCTTGTTTCAGTGGGCCAAACCAATTCATTTTGGAAAGATCCCTGAAGACAGGGTTTGCCTTGCAAATTCCTAATATAAAGAAGAGAGCAATTCAAATAACTAAGAGTACACATCTCCAACACCATTTACTTAATAATCTAAGAAAGATATTTGACATCCATTGAGCATTTATTTTTGTCAATTGCTTCACATTTGCTTTCTCATTTAATTCTCACATTCACTCTAAGAATGAAATACAGTGGTTCACTATCCCATTTAAGAGATGAGAAAGCAAAAGGCAAGAGGCATCACATGACTTGCCCAAGGTCGGGGAACTGGGGTCTGACTGATCCAAAGCCCATGTTCTTAAACACTACACACTCCTGCTCTGGGCAAAGCTATTGCTCTCCAGATCTTTACCAACTGTTACTCTTTCATTAAGAAGGACAGGGAGTTTACATAATTATAAGTCCATAAAGGGTTGTCAACCTTATATTTTGCTATATGAATATTTTTTAAAGCCTTTTCACCTTAATTTTGTGGTTTTTTAAAAGATGTATTCATTTATGCACACAAGAGCTGGGGTACAGGCCAGAGGTGTGGGAGGTGAGAGGATTCACCAGAGACAGAGTGGGGAACAGAACAGGCAGATTGACCAAAGTACACTGCTGAGGAGAGCAGCGGGTGCATCAGGAGAGGTCTGCTGCACCATGTGGGTTGCTCCCTGGCCGGTCCGGGATCGAACTTGTGCTGCAGGGGCTGTGGACTTCTTCATAGGTTGCATCTTAACCCCTTGCACCACCAGGGAGGCCCTCACCTTAATTTTGTTAGAGAAAGAATAACTTAAAAATCAAAAAGTTAAAAATTCAACAGGTCTCAGAATTTAAAAGCTGAGTAAACTTACCGCCCCTCACCCCAAGGCACAAATCACTGCATACATCTTGTTTTTCCTATTTTGCTTCAAACTAGTGAAAACAGGACCCCTCAAACACTGTCTGGTACCTGTGCAACTACTAACATTTGGGAGCATCTATTCACTCACCTTATATTAGCAACATTTTGATTTTGGATATAGTTTGGAAAAAAACAAGATGGTGTTTCTTGTAATCATTTATACTCAGACTTCCCACTAACTTCATCTGGTTTCTATCCTCCCCCACCACACAATTAGTCTGAATATTTGAGGTTTCCCTATTGTCTCCAGCAAGGTTCCTGAAGGCAAGGTCAAATTAAGGGCAAACAGCCCAGGTCAGAAGTACTGTGTTTTGAGCCATATGGATATACCTCTACATAATTTTTAAAAATAAAATCATTGCGTTGCTGAAGTTATTGAGTACTCAAGTCAAGCGAGTGGGTCTTGAGCTCAAAACAAAAATCATATTTTAAAGACAACCAGTGACTTAAAAATGATCATCACAGTGCAAATGGCAAAGAGAGTTCCCTTCAGCTCTGATGGCTCTGATCAATGTTTGGGCAGCTCTGACTTGTCTGGGGCTAGTAGTGACCTTTCCCTGCTCCGGCGTTTTTTCAGACCTTTTTGGACCATTCAACATTAAACAGTTCTTCTTAGTTTATGAGTCTCAGGTTATCTTGAGGGCAGCGTCTCCTTTTCTGGGGGTGTATATAAAAACCCAAACAGGTAAGCTATCTGCCATCATCTTTCTTCATTATTTGTTTCTTTGACATTTTGGGAGCAATTTGTCAAATGTGTGTGAAATATCTTAACATCTTCCCTTTTTTTAAATTTTTTTTCACCAAGAAAACGAATGGTTTATTTTTCTTTATAGCCATAGGTTAGTAATAATACACAATTATACAGAATTTTGCCTCTCTTGACAGAAAGCAAATTCTTCATTTACTTAAGTTAAAAAAAAAAAATATATATATATATATATATATATATATATATATATATATCGGGCTTCCCCGGTGGTGCAGCGGTTTGAGCACAGTGCTGTGAAGCTGTTCTCAGCCTCTGTGGTGCCGGTTCGATTCCCACCCGGCCAGAGAGTTTCCCTCTGGCGCGCAGACCTCTCCTGTCTCACCCGCTGCTCCCCTCAGCAGTGTATTTCGGTCCTTATACCTGTTCTGCTCCCTGCTCTGTCCCTGGTGGATTCTCTCACCCTCCCACGCCTCTGGCCTGCACCCCAGTGCTTGTATAAATAAATAAATCTTTAAAAAAAAAATCAAAACACCCTGGCTTTGACTTGGGGCAAGCAAAGTAATTGGGACCCAAACAGGATCAAACAGATTGTTTGGGGTAGAAGGGAATGCTGGGGTGACCTGGAAATTTCCACCTAGAGGCAATGGGGGCCAGAGAGTAAAAAAAAAAAATGAGAGCCTAGTAGTGCTGGGGTGACTTGGGCCATCCTCCTGATTTACAGAGTTCTGGGCTCACCCTGTAGTCAGAGCTGGGCACAAGGAGTGACATAAAGGGACCAGAGAAAAGATTTTATTTATTATTTTACTTTATTATAATAAAGTAAAAATCAAAATCAACAAGCAACCAAGAAATTATAAACCAGAGACATACTACAGGGTGGGGAGGAGGGAGTAGGATCAAAAAAAGGGGGGGGATGGGAATTGTATGGGGACTGTAACCAAGATGAAAATGCATACATTGTGCAAAAATGAAAAACGATGTAAAAAAATATAAAATAAAATAAATGTTTTAAAGTTTACTTAGCCTTCTTCCCTTTAAATGAAGCCCACTATGAAGGAATAGTACTTTGGTGAAATTTTTTAACATTAAAATAAAATGTTGCACTTGATACACTTAAAATGTCAATGAGAAAATCTTCAGTCGTAAACCCCAATCTCCATATCTGCCAGTTACCCAGACATTTGGGCAGTCAAAACAATCATTTCAAATATATCAGGATTTTGGTCTTTTATTTTCCACTCAGTTTTCAGTGATTCAAAAGACTGAGATTTTTAGTGAAAAACATTCCATCTGTACAGCCTACTAGCTCTGGACTTCTGGAAATAGTCATGTCTAAATCCCCATGTGGATTCCATCACTTACGTTTGTTTGACCTTGGGCAACTTAATCTAAGACTCAGTTTCCACATGCATAAAAAAGGGATGAAGCAAGAGTCTATATGCAGATTTCTTAGTGCTATAGCTAGGTGCATCATGAAAGTGCAAAAAATGTGAGATTATCTGGGCTCACTAAATCTTTTATGGCTCCCTTACAATTCCCAATTTCCCTTGAGGTTAGTTGGAACTAGTGGACCATGAACATGTGTGTCACCTTGGCTGAGGCAGTTAAAACCTGATGTGTATTCTCTCTCCCCTTGCCAGAGTGACCTTGAACGCTCCACTTTGGGATGGCAGCGTCATAAGATGAAGGGATCCTGGATCTCCGAGTCACCACTTACAGAAGAACTTCTGCAGAACCACATCTACACATAAGGCTTTTTCATATAGAGGCACTGAAGTTTTGAAGAATGCTACGTGCTAGTTTACATTAATTATCCAAACACACCAAGTGATTGAGAGCACATGTATTTTTCTTTGTTTTTAATTTTATTTTTTATATTTATTTTCTTACATTGTTAATTTTTGGACAGTATTTATTGACTTCTCTCCTCAGGTGTAATCCCCATGATTTTCCCACCGCATAGTTCCCCTGATGCATCTCCATAATCCGTAGTGCTCTTTCCACTCCTGTTTTGACCTTTCTCCTTTCCCCTCCCCTGCCGTATGTCTCAGATCTATGGTCAGCTTGCAAGTCTTAATCTTCTCCCTGATCCTTTGGTTTCTGTAGATTCTGCATATAAGTGAAACCATCTGATATTTATCTTTTCCCTACTGACTTATTTCATACTTTTCATCCAGTCCATCAGACCACATTTCTTCTATCAGGAGCCTACCTTAGTTCCTCTGGGTGGGAAACTCAGAGACACTTTTCTAGTTTCTAGACATTCTAGATAAATGCATAATTTGTCTCCTGCTGAACTGCAAAAGGACAAGTCCATTTTCAGGGTACGATTTCAACCATCCAGTTACTAAGTCCCTAGGGAGAATCTGCCTGGTGGTTGAGAGTTAGTTCTGTGACCTACCAAGGTTTCCACATTATCTTCCCAGATTAATTCTACTCACTACAACCATATGTAAATTTTCATGGTCAAATGTAGCCTTTTTTTTTTTTTTTTTTAGCTTTAACAGTAAATTTAAGACTTAAAAGCAAGCCTGGGGATCTGTTTCTGAGGGTTGCCATAGCAAAATATCCTAGACTGAATGGCTTAAACAGCAGGAATTATTTTTTCTCAGAGTTCTGGAGGCTGGAAGTCTAAGATCAGGGTGTTGGCAGGGTTAATTTCTCTCCTTGGCTTACACATGGTCTTAATTTCCCAGTGTCCTCCCATTTCTCTGTCCTGTCTGTGTACAAATCCCTCTTCATATAAGCACACACATCATGGCTTTAGCCCACCCTAGTAACCTCATTTTAAATTAAGCACCATTTTAAAGACCCTATTTCCAAATATAGTCACATTCAGAGCTACTGGGCTACTGGGACCTGAAAGTATATGACTTTCGGGGTAACATAATTCAGCCCATCACATTGGGCTACCAGGATTTCAATGCGCAATGAACCTGAACATTGAGTCCTCTAGGCTTCTGGCCTCACTGCCTGAATCTGAGACAAGGACTGGTGGAGAAAGTGAGTCTTGAATACGCTGTGGCTCAATGGTAGATTCCTGGGACCATGACAAGGTGGTAGCAGCCAATCCATCAGCAAAGTTTTTCAACTGGTTAAATTGAATGATCTCAAATTTGGTCCCTGATCCCTCTATAGCCATTTCAAAGAGCATATCATTTTCAAAAGTCATTTATGATAGAAATATCAATGGACTTGTTCAAGATTTCCCTTCCTCCGAACAATAGCAGAAAATGCAAAAGCAAAAGAATATTAACTCCCCCAATTGTTGTTTAACTTTCATGCTTTTGTTTAGTTGATATTTACCAGTCAGCTGGAACTGGAAAACAAATCAACTCTTTACTTATTTAGTTTGAGTGTTCACGTTCCTTACTTGGGGGCACACTTTCAGCCCTGCTGAAGAAAGACTGCATCCAAATAAATAAAGCTTGGGTCAGAATCTTCTCCAATTAGGTGAAAACATTTCTTTTTAAATTTATTTTGCTGCCCTTTTGGATCATGTAATAAACCAATTTGGGGTTTCATATATGCTATGGGGTCGTTTTCCTGTTTTAAACTCACGCATATGTGCAAAAACATAAAAGGAAGTTAAATCAAGACTCTTGGAGCAGGGTTACATGATTAATTGCTGGCCTTTTAAAGACACGTCACTACACAAAGTGAAGTAATAAATTAATAATGCTTCAGATCGTGAGTTAATAAAGACAGCTTGCCTAAGAGGCAGATCATAATTTGTAAAGGTTTGGGCAGGCAGAATGTCTCAGGCAGCCCTTGGGAGGTAAAAGAACTGGAATAACACCCACTGTGGCAGCCCTTGCTTTTCCTGTAAGGAGTTTAGCAAATCAATTTCAGATCCCAGAGCTAACTCCAGTTTAGATTAGAAACCTGTTTCTTTGATATTCACAGAGCTTGGGCAGGATAGGGGGCTATTTTATAGTGGTTTTGGGGAAATAGGGAGGAGGGACACTAACAAAAGCCTTAGGGATCTGAGCCAACATACCAAGTAATTCTCTTGTGGCCTGAAAGTGAGTTCTGTGGAAGATAAAGCAGGTAGAGTCTGTGAGACCAGGGTGCTGGGATGCCGCAGGGTCTGCTGCCCACCTGCAGGGGTGGGGGGTTGGGGGGCAGGCAGTGCATTTGTGTTTCCTGTGTGGAGTCTGCAGGGCTGGGGGCTCACAGACAGCCCCAACTCCTGACTCGACCCCACTGACCCCTCACCTGGAAGCATCCATTCTGTACCCAGACTTCCACCCAGCAGCAGCTCTGGCCAAGCAGGCCCCATCCTGAGGCTGGCTGGTCAGTGAGGAAATTCTTCATGCACTGCATTCAGCACCAAAGAGAAGCAACATCATGTCCTGCTGGGGCCCAGGTATCAGTGGCTTTCTTGATACTACACACAGCCTGGTATGGTTGCACACATCCCAGTCTCTCAACCTTCCTGTGCCCTGGTTTCTCATCAGGTTGCTATGGGATTTAAATGAGGTAATATGTATGAAATGCTTAGCATGTGCCCAGCACATGGTTAGGGCTCTATAGGCTCTGCTTAAAGCAATAAGACAGAGACTGACACAATCTCCCTGTAGTGGTGCCAAGTTAGTTCACATGCTGCCCTCAGCTCCTACACTTCTACCCATCAAGATTTATTCTTCCTGCTCTGAATAGCACCAGCCCTGGGACGCTTTGCCTCTTAAATCTTACAGTCTCACTATATTCAGGGAGGAGAAGATGATTTAGGGAGCAGAGAGAGGAAAGTCTGGACCAGAGGTTCCGGGAGAGCCAGAATCACATCTGACCTCCTCCTTGCAGGCCCAGCTTGGAGGCCCCACCGAGGAACCATGTCAGGAACTCCAAAGTCCTGAGAAGACATGTGGTTCAAATCTGAGGTCGTGGACAAATAGGACACCCCTGTCAGCAGCTGCTGAGTCTGAAGGGCTGCCCTGAAGGCCAGGTCTGCTAGCAGCAGCCTCCCACCCTCACCTCTCACATAACATCTCCTCCCCAGGCCTCCACCTGGATCTTCATAATGAAGTGAAAAGAGTGTTGTAACCCGCCGATTAAACACTGTGAGCCACGGAGAGGAGAGGAAGGAGGGTGGGGAATATTTCACCCCGTCTTCTGGCCAATATTACAGGTCATGTGTTAGGAACCCATCCTCCTGCTAGGAAGATTGAGGCTATAATTAGTGATATGATTTGGTCAAGGGTCAGTAAGCAAGGAGGGGGTCAGTGTTCACTATTGATTTAAGCATGTGATTAGCGCTCTCTTTTGGGGCCAGAGCAGGCTACATACCCCTACTCTGTGTGCTCAGGACATCTTCTTGCCTTTTTTTAAACTGCATGTAATTACTGTTTACAACTCTCTGACATCAGACTGGGAAGTCCCAGGATGGAACTATATTTCACTTCTCTCTGCTTCACCAGAGTCTAAGATAACTGACACAGAGGAGGCATGTAATAAATACCAGATTAACTGAATTGAAACTCTCCTGCTCACTTTTTCATACACTACGGATTGGATCCCATTGCCCCCAGTCTTTCCCAGCCTTGTATTTCTCTCACCAAGAAATTCCTTCTTTATTCTTTTTTTTTTCTTTTTTTTTTTTTTGTGGCTACCCTTTCTTGACATCTTCAGAAACTGTAGTTGTCTCTGAAGTCTCCTTGCATCTGAAAAAGGCCGTCTACCAGATAAGTCCCTGCTGGCCTAAAGTCTTTTCAAAGTCTACCTGCCACAGTCTGCTTTGGGGGCTTAAATCGGCTTTTCTGTGCATAGCATGACAGTGGACTAAGTGGGCCTTGTACTTTACTGCTTCTCTCTGGCCCCTCCCCCAAATCCACCGGGGATTATTTTTCCACACATATCTCGGCCCATGCCTGCCAAGATTTCTAAGTTCTACTAGATTCTTGTGCATGTCCTGCTGGGGTCTTTCCCAACAGCACCAACTCCCTGACAACGATGGGTTTCCCAGATCATTCCCAGTGAAGAAGACGTAAGCCCAGAAATGGCCAACCCGACTCCTGGGCGCTCCTGCTGAACATTTTTCTTCCCTCCCTCAGGGCCTCAGGCTGGAGGCAACACTATTCATCATTTCTTTTGGTTGCAAATTGTGCAAGAAGATGGATTCCATTTTCATAAAATGGAACAAATAAAAATGGCATTTTTTTTCCCCTCCTCGCCTTCCCCATTCTCTTCACCTTGTCCCTTCTGCTCTCTCAACATTTCTTCTAGATCCTCCCAGATTTGTGCTTAAGTGCACAGTCCACACTAAAATAAATACAAATAGCTCTTCATGACACAAATGGATGCTCAATTTTACTCAGAATTTAAAAAATATGAGGAAGCAACAGAAGGAAAGCAGAAAAATTGGAAATGCCAGTGGAGGGAAGGCCGCCCAGTGTTGAGGAAGGCAGAGAAAAGGGCATTGGCTTACACTTTGGGTGGAAATACAAACTGATTCATTCCTTGAACATGTGGCCAGTGAAATCTCTCCACATTTAAAATGTGTGTGTTCTTCGAGCCAGCTCAACAATATTTGAGATAGGCGTGCACACAGGTGCACAGGGGATTTGAACAAGATGCTCATTGCTGACCTATCTGTGTTCATTAGAAAAATACTGGAAACAATCGTGAAAAAACTAATTAAGTTCACTGTGTCACACTCCAGTGATGACACGGCAAGGCCACATCAAACAATGAGGTAGCTTTCCAAGTCTCACCATGGAAAGATATAGATGATTTTTAAAAAAGATTTATTTATTTATACGTGCAAGAATTGGGGTGCCGGCCAGAGGTGCAGGAGATGAGAGGATCCACCACAGGCGGAGTAGGGAAAAGAACAGGCAGATCGATAGAAATACACTGCTGAGCCATGTGGGTATCTCCCTGGCGGGGATCGAACTGGTGCTGCAGTGGCTGTGGCTAGCTTCATAGGTTGTGTCTTAATCCCTCACGCCACCAGGGAGGCCCGATGATATATTTTTAAGTGAAAAAAGCAAATGATACTTATTCTCTAATCTTAACTGTGTTAAACTAAAAAAGTGTATTTATATAAAGAAGCAGACAAGGTCTGGAAAAGATTCAAAATTTCAAGCAGTATTTACCTCTGGGGAACAGGAAAGTGGGGCTGTTCTTGACAAGGACCCTGAATTATTTTTTATTTTATGTAGTTCTGATGTTGATGAGCATTTATCTATTTTATATTTCAAATTTTTATATTATCTAGTTTATATTTCTTTCTCTTCTCTCTCTCCTCCTTTTTTTTTTTTTTTAAAGGAATCTTCTTTCTTTCTCTGCTTCCCTGCTTCACAGAGGCTTTTTTCTCCTGCAATCTGGTTACTACCCAGAATAATCCCTCTCTAATGCCCACCATGTCCCAAGATGCTGCCAGGGCTGAGAGGCCCGGGACCTGGGTCCTTAGTCCCATTTCTGTCTAATGGCATGATCTCTGGTAACTCGCCCTCCCTGTTCCTCAGTGGGGCAAGGTTTCCTTTAGAGTCTCTCAAACTGACAGCCTGAGCGATGACCTTCTCCAGCTCAGTGGAGCAACAGCCCCCTCTGATCTCCTGGAGCCCCTCTCTGCCTTATATGGGAAGCTCCCAGCCTAGGGCTCACAGCACTGCACCCACCTTTCACACGTAGGTGCTGCTGACACTGATGGGCAGCAGAGGGCTTTTGTTTCACCTCAGATCTGCTCTATTTTGGGGCTGCTATCAACCATTTCTCATCTCAGACTTGCCTTAGTTATCTAAATGGCCTATTGGGGGGCTGGAAAACAGATGCTTGAGCCTTCAAGGAGAGCTGTCTTTGTCAGGGTTTGAAGTGGGTATCTCTGAACAGACCTTGTCACTTGTAGGTCTGGGGCTCCTGAGTTGTCTGGAGACACAGCTTGTGGGGTCACCTGTGTCCAGAGGACTGCTGTCCCAGGACTAACCAGTAACTCTCGAAAGGTGTCATAACTCCATAAACATGATTGTATGGACATGTGTGCGTGGAGAGAGGCGAGGGGAGGTCTTTTATTTTACTAAGGACGCCCTCTCTCTGTGCCTGCCCACACACTAGCATGCCCCCTGCTTTACACTGGACAACCTTAGAAGTTACATGTCATTAACTCCATTTTATAGATAAGAAAAACAGTCAGGGAGAGAAAGGAGGTCGAAAACACATTTATAAAGGAGCACTTTGGCTTTAGGATGCTGCATCAAAGGAAGTAAACAAAAACTCTCTTTACCTGTATCAAGCCCACCCTTTAGTTTTGCTTTTGACCAGAATGTAACAGGTCACAGCCTTGTAAATATTTAGAGGAGAATGAAATTCATTGCTGGTTTTTTCTCATTTCTTCCCCCATCGTCATCCTCTAGCAACCACCAAAATTTGATTATTTCCATTTTCTTTCCTCACCAGATATTGGTTTATACAAATAAAAACCTTATGTCGAGCAGTATTCGCCAAGTCGTGGCAGCTGGTGGGGGAGACGAGGGCCAGTGCTTAGGAGAACGGGTACAAAGCAAATGTTTATGTGTCATTTAAAATATGGCCTGTGCCTGTGTCAGAGGTTTGCACAAAGTTCTGACTCAATTTTGTTGATTCGGGAACTTTTTGGAGGATAATCAACATATCTTGAAATACGGGACTAGGAAACAACTTCACTGGAGTTCATTTTTCAGTGACAAGTTCTACCTTATCTTAAGTGCCGCCATTCCCCAAATTACAAGCATATGTCCTACCGCAATTGAAAATAAATTTGTCGAGACAACAAGCTGGCATGATGGGAGACAGTGTGCAAAACAGGAAACCATGGCAAGTACTTCCATACTTGTCCGGAAGACAAATTACTTTTGCAAGTTTCACTAAGAACAACTATAGAAGCTAGTATTTTATGTCTTGGACCTGATAAATCCTAATGGGTGTCCATATATCAGACTATAACATTTCTTCCAGGTGCAAGATTAGGATGGTGGGGGGTAGAAAAATGATTGAGTTCTCCTTACAATGAAATGACTTCACCTGGAAATAGCCAGACACCTGCAAGCATTGTGGATATTTATTCCTTTTACTTTGGCTCTTAGTCACTCTCATCCTCATAAGGAAAAGCCCACCGACCCTTTGCACCCTCCCCCCTGGGGTAAAAGCCCCAAATTGCTTCTTTGTGGACCTAAAGATTTCTCTTGAGGCAATCTTTGTTAATATCCCAGAAGGTACAAAGTGGCTTTTTTAAGCGCATATAAGAAACTGCTTCATCATAACTGACTGGAAGGGCAGGGATTTTTGTCTGTTTCCTTCACTCTGCACTCCTCTTGCCTAAGATCATGTCAGGCACATTCTTGATGCTTCAAAAATATTTTTTGAATCAAGGAATAAATAAATTATAATGGAATCTGCAGTTGTCATCTGCTTGGCTTCATTGCTTTCTTTCTGGTAAAATTACCTGGAGATTTCTTTGGGGGAATTGACTTTTCCCTCTCAGTGCAAATGGCTCAGGTAGTACAGAAATATCCTCAGCTCCTGGAAGGGACACAAGACCCAAGTCTGACCCAAGGACTGTGATTGGTTCAGTTCAGTGCATGATCCAATAATAGTCCAACAAGAGTCAATTTTGAGACTTTTATGGGAACTCTGTGGATAAGGAATTTTGTTTTCACTCTAACTGCTATCTCTAAGGATATTTTAAATCAGGACTTCTAGAGTTCAATTCATAGAGATGGAGTGAAAGAGGCTAAGTTCCATAAACATTGTTTAACTTTTAGATTTAACTGTACCTGGGGTCAAATTCCCCTGGAGGTTTTAACTATATGACCCAACAAATTCCTTTAAGTCGGTTGAGTTTCTGAAATACAGTATTTTTAAAAAATTATAAAGCACTGAATTAGGGAACTATCTGTAATTTTATCATCCTGGTAACTATGATTTCTATTAGAATGTGTCCATTCTTGACTTATACTAGACAAGAATCAGGATATCATTTCTATGAGATCCCAAGAGGGACTCTTTTCTTGCCTCATGCAGAAGTCTAGGGAGCACTCCAGAGTTTTAACAGTGGCTTAGTTAGGATTCTATCTAGCGACATTGCCACCCTCAAAGTGGCAATGCCCTCGTGGCCCAAGACGGCTGCTTGTGCTCTGGCCAGCATGCTTCTTCCTGCAGCAGGAAAAGAACAGGGAGGAGGAAGAAGGCATGCACCCCCTTTGGCTTCAGCAAAACAGTCCTGTGAATAGAAATGTAGCCTCTAAAAACACTGTTACTATCAAATGCTCAAAGAGATTGGATGGTCCTTACTTATTTATTTTTATTATTATATATATATATATATATTACAATGCTTCCAGCTCCAAAAAATACATAAAATTTCATTCAAACTGGTTTAACACACATGGAAATGTGTCTATCCCCACAGCTGATATCTAGAGACAGGTTGAGGATTCAGCTTCGTTTCTCTGACTCGACCCTCTGTGTGTGGAGAGCACAGTCTCGGGCTGGATTCACTTGTAGTAAAAATGGCTGCAGCAGCTCCTAGCTTAGCACCTACCCACCACTGAGTCCAGAAGGAGAGAGGGAGTCTCTAGAGGAGAGTATCTCTTAAAAGCTAGGAAGCCTCTTTCTCTGGAAATCTTCAGCAAAATTTCGTTCCGTCGCTGGGTCACAAGTCCATTCCAGTTTCTGTGGCATTCCAGTTTCTGTGTACTCTGGGTGACTTCAACCTGAGTTCCCTGGTGTGAGAAGAAATGGTATTACCTGGGATCAATCACACCACCCTGCAGTAGGAGCTGGGTTTAGAGTTCTCTGAAGAACAAGAGTATGGGTATCTGAATGAAAATCAGGATACTGTGTGGAAGGGAGAGGTAAGGAAAGTGGAATGCACGCTAAAGAGATATTGAAAGAGAAACAGATACATGTAAGGTAGAAATATTTTTACAGAAATGTGACCCTGTATTAGACATCCTATTTTAAAATAAAATAATAGATTTTATATTACTTGCATTTAGCATTAAAAAAATAAAACTGAAGGAATTTCTGCCCTTTAGTTAAATGCATCTTTACCAGAAGAGATATTTCCTTAACATTCCCTCTTGGGGAAATAAGGTTAAGAAAAGAAATTATGAAAAATGTTCAGAGGTTGGGGTCATTATTTTTCTAACAACAGGTTTCAATTTTAGACGGTATTGAATGACTCATGGATATGAAAGATGAGTAAATCTTTAGACTTATACTTCCTTCCATCTCCCTACTCCTCTCACCTTCCAACATTGGCTCCATTATTCTTTTATTTTTAATTTAATTTTTTTTAAGATTTATTTATTTATTTATACAAGCACTGGGTACAGTCAGAAGCACGGGAGGGCGAGAGAATTCACCAGAGCCAGAGCGGGGAGCAGAGCAGGCAGATTGACGAAGTACACTGCTGAGGGGAGCAGCGGGCGGCAGGAGAGGTCTGCGCGCCATGTGGGACCCTCCTCTGGTGGCAGGGGAGCTGCCGGGGATCGAACTGACATTGCAGAGGCTGCGGGCAGCTTCGCAACCCAGCGCTCAACCCCTGCGCCACCGGGGAGGCCCTCCATTATTCTTTTTAAAATATCATAGATTCTAACATTCACATTCTGTTGTGTAAACGTGTTACTCCCACAATAATTTAATATCATCAATTCCATGTTCAACTGCATTATACAAAAAGTCCTTTTACCCCCCGCCTGTCTATTTGTAAATGAATCTTTACTTAGATTCATTTCTAAATTGACTGCATTTCATGATTGAATATTTTTTTTCACAAAAGATTCGAGGGTGCATATTTTCTGAGTTCCTTCTTGTGTTAGTGTATTTGTGGCTTTAATACTGAAACTCATCTTGGATGGGCGAAATATCCTTAAGTCATTTTTGGAATGAAATCCTAGGAAATTCTAGATGGTGCTTCATTATATTCTGGCATTGAATAATGAATATTGAAGTTAGAGGCCAAGCTAATCGACATCCCCCTTTTATGACAAAGGACTCTTGTTTCTATGTCCTAAAAGTTGAGTAAGTTAAAGGGGCTGTCTCTGAGAGCTGTGCATTTAGCATCTTTTTTTCTGGGTCTATCTTTTTGTGTTCTTTCAATCTGCAGGTTCATTTCTTCATTTGTCAGAGCAGGTTTATTGTTTTATTTTATTTTATTTTTTAAAAGATTTATCTATGCATACAAGAGCTGGGGTACAGGCCAGAGGTGGTGGGGGAGGGTGAGAGGATTCACCAGAGGCAGAACAAGCAAATTGGCCAAAGTACACTGCTGAGGGGAGGAGCAGGTGAGTCAGGAGAGGTCTGCTGCACCATGTGGTCAACTCCCTGGCCGGCTGGGGATTGATCTCATGCTGCAGTGGCTGTGGATAGCTTCACAGTGCTGTGTTTAACCCTTTGGGCGGCCAGGGATACCCCAAAATTCAGTATTTTTTGAGATCAGTTTTTAAATTTCATCATTTTTAAATTTCATCTTTGGATCCCAGTATGTTGAATTCATATTCTTACTAACCTGATCGATAACCCTATTTGCCCTGCTACTTTACTTCTTACTAAATTTGGAACTTTTCCTACAAACTCTCAAGATTTTTGATAATACAAGACTTCCAAGTTGAGCACAGGGTTTGAAGCTGTACGCCTCAAAACCTCCCCACTTCTTTCAGTGGCCTCCGGACTTCTTGAAACACATGACATTAGGACATCCCCATTTCCTTGTTTGCTTGCTCCTGCTGATTATCCTTTTTTTCTCCTTTGCTGGTTTTCACTATTTTTGTTCATTTTTTTACATTTAGATTTTGTTAGATATTTAGAATGTGGGAGGAGAATCTCCATTTTGCCTCATTCTGCCATCTTTCTGAAGTTTATATTGTATATATTTATGTACTTATAAAGTTAGAAAACAAGTGATCTCCAATCATTAAAAAAAAAATCAATGAGATCATCTGAGGTTCCTTTACAACTTTGAAGTGTTGTGCAAATGTATTTTTAAATGGTGAAATCATAAAATCTGAAGAGTGGAATAGACCTAGAATCTTGGGTTTTAATCCCACACTCAACTCAGCACTTTTTGGACAGCTTTCCTCACGCTGGCTTCGCCGCTCTCCATAATGCAAACCCACTGCCTGGCCAAGCTCATTTTCAGCACAGGAGCAGTTTGGGAGTTTGTAACTATCTCTCTACATTAAGGTAAAATGTGCTTTCCTGGACTTCAGCCTGTCGATTCCAGCTCTGCTCTACTGAGCAGGTGGCTTGATGGGCAGTATTTGAGACTGTCACAACACAGAAACACTGCAGCAGTGCTGAGGAGGGGAAATAACTGAATGATTATTTCTATAGGAACATCACAGATCACAAAATTTTCTGTGAATTATTTTTATTTGTTCTCAAAACATAGAACAGAAAAGTTTAGCTGTAAAAATGCCAAATTAATTTTGCAGCAAGTTTTTATCAGAATTTAATGGAATCCTATGAAATGCTTGTTCAAAGTTCATAGATAGTTGCTCCTACAAATGTGGATCTGTAGAAACAATTTAGAGGGAGGTTGCTGGTATCTGGCCATTATCACCACTCCTGGGTCTTAGGCTGCTGAATAAGCACTTGTTGAGTGAGAAACACATTTCCCAGTGTTCAGAGCACTTCTCAGGAGGAAACAGCCTGAGGACCACTTCCTAATCTCTACACTCTTACTTGGCAGTGCCAAATGACTCACTTGGAAGTATTGTTTGGACAAATAACTGTTCTTGTAGCCAACTGTTTCAAAATACTTTAAAATAATCTTTTCAACAATGCTGATTCTAATCTGTAACAGAAATGCACTGATATTTTACAGACTTTTTTTTTTTTTGCATTTTGTATCAGTCCAGATTTCTCTTTAAAATGCTTAGATTTTCGAACAATCTTTTGTTCTTCTTTTCAGAGTAAATGCTCCTAAGGAATTTGCATGGCCTTTACCACTGACACTTAGAGGAGTCAGATAAAAGACAGAAGGGCAAAGCAGGGTGAGGAGATCTTAAGTGGTAAAGGTTAAGAAACTCCATCTCCCTCCTGCCCCATCTCCTCCTCTATTGAAGGCCAATGTGCTTTGCTTGTTCTTCCCACAGACTCCATAAAATAAGGGGTGACATCTGTGAGCCTGAAGAAGCCCTTGAGACTCTTCTGTGGAGTTTTGATTTAGATCATGCGCACAAATTTAAGGCAATCTTGACCCATTCCACATTTCAAAAAGTCTCCTCCTAGCCCCTGGAGCTCGGTCAAAATCCTCTTCAGTTACAAAGTTTTTTTTCTCATTTCACCCCTCATTCTCCTTCTTTTATTTCTGGGAAGGGGCAGTTCTGTCTGGATGAAGTTTTGTTCCATCACTGATCTTGTGTGAGAACTTAGAAGGACAGATGACGTCTCCGGTGCAGGCCCTTCCTTTCCCTTAAGCAAGCAAAGGCTCGCCTTGATAGAGAGCAGGCTGTGTGCCTCTGCGTGCACTACCTCATGTCATCTCAGTAACTTCCCAAGGTAGGTTCTGTGAAAACGAACATACAAAAACAGACGCTTCTCCAAAGAGGAGATACAGATGGCCAACAGACATATGAAAAATCGCTCATCATCACTTACTTTCAGGAAAATGCAAATCAAAAACACAATGAGATACCATTTCACACCTATGAGAATGGCCCATATGGAAAAGACCAGAAACCACAAGTGCTGGTGAGAATGTAGAGAAAAAGGAAGCCTGTACAGTGTTGGTGGGAATGTAGACTGGTCCAGCTTCTACAGAAATCAGTATGGAGGCGGCTCAAAACATTAAACATAGATCTACCATATGACCCAGCAATTCCACTCCTAGCAATCTTCCAAAGAATGCAAAAACACTAATTCAAAGGGATATATGCACTCCCGTGTTCATTGTAGCACTATTTACAATAACCAAGTTATGGAAATAAGTGCCTGACAACAGACTGGTAAAATAAATAAGATGTGATGTATATACAGAATGAATCCCACTTAGCTATAAAAAAAAAAAGAAACTGGGCCTCCCTGGTGGTGCAAGGACAGATGGGTTAAGACACAACCTATAAAGTTGTCCACAGCCACTGCAGCACAAGTTCAATCCCTGGCCAGGGAGCAACCCACATGGTGCAGCAGACCTCTCCTGACTAGTCCGCTGCTCCCCTCAGCAGTGTACTTCAGTCAATCTGCCTGTTCTGTTCCCCACTCTGTCTCTGGTGAATCCTCTCACGCCCCTGTATCTCCAGTCTGTACCCCAGTTCTTGTATGCATAAATAAATAAATCTTTAAAAAAAGAATGAAACCTGGCCATGACTACATGGGTGGAACTGGAAGGAAGTATGCTAACTGGAATAAATCAGGGTGATTTTACTTATACGTGGAAAATAAAAACAAAGCAAAGGAAGGGACCAAAACAAACTCTGGCAATCTGACTACAGAACTGAAGCTACTAGAGTAGGAAGGAAAGTGATAGCAAAGGGGGTAGAGTACCCAGTGTAGCTGTGTGGAGGATTATTGCTTTGGTAGTACTTATGGTGATCACATCTATTTGTAGGGGTGTGAACCTGTACACCTAAAACGTACTGCAAATAAATGTGACTCTAATATTTTATAAAATAATAAAATTATTTAGTAAAAATAAGTTTTAAAAATAAAATAAAAAATAAACCAGGTTGGGAGACTAAAAGAAAGTTCCCCCTCATTCACTGGATGCATTAGCAGTGCACCACACAACCTAATTGGAGAAGACTTTGCCTCCCAACAGGAAATGATGTTGTCCCACAGGAAGAAGGAGGCTCTCCTCCCTGCTGGGTAATAACACCATCAATGAGAAAACGCTGAAGCCCTGTAAATGAAAAGCAACCATACTAGTTACCTCCAATGAACGCTTCCTTGACAACAGCCCTCTGACAGAACTGTTTCTTTGTACTGCAGAAGTGTGCCCAAGTTTCTCCACAAGACCCTATGTCTCAAATCGCTTTCTGTTATCTCTGAATAAATCCATTTTTCTGGTAAAACGGCAGCTTACTTGTTTGAAGTCAACATATTCATCATTATTCCCATTTTACATGTAGGGAGATGAAGGTGTGGAGAGAGTCAACGACTTGCCCCAGGTCAACTGCCTTGGAAGCAGAAGAATGAATTTGATACTAGCCGGTCTGGTCCCAGAGCTTGGACTCAACTACCCGGTGCTGCTGCCTGGCACTGTGAACCCGCGCGTGGACCTAGCAGCCTCACAGAGCGTGAGCAGGTCTCTGCTGAGCTATTTGGTAACTCGCTCAAGCCATTGAAATCAGTAAGCGTCTTGTGACCACCTCAGAGGTGCTATTCCACATGACAAAAGTGGCAGAAGTAGAGCTCTGTAGGTGGTACCTGATGCTAGCTCAGCTCCTGCAGGGTCTTGCAGGTCTCTCGAGATTAATCTCCTGCGCTGTGGCGGGTTGCATTACATAAACCCTCCTGCTATGAGACACCTGGAAATGCAGTATGAAATAGAGCTAGCCTCCCTTTAAATGTCCAAGTGGGCCCCAAAGAAAGAAAAGGAAATCCCAGAGACCAAAAATGAAAGGGAAACTAAAAAGGAGAGTACAATCTGCAAACTAAAGCGGGGACTGCCTGGGGGTATCTGATGATTTTGGGAACCAAGGAGCTTGCTATGTAATGGTTACTCTGGGACAGGAGGAAAAATAGATATCCCACATAAATCTGCTACTCAGAGAAAGGATAAAGAGAAAAAAGACATACACCCCTTTCTCACAGTACCCCCTCCTCCTGCCCCTCACCCTCCACCCTCCATCCTCATCCCAACCAAGGGAAACATAGGCAAGCTTGCATTCATTGGTGTGAACTCTGAACAGGAAAAATTTTGAAATTCAAGATCTGCCTTTTCAGTCTTTAAGGTTCAAAAGTGCACCCATTATATGATGCTGGGGACCTCTGGATGTTAAATTAGCAAAGAAACAGTTCTTAGATGCCCCCAATTTCCAGACAAAAGCAGGGCGAAGCCTTGCTGTGTCTACACCCCAAGCAAGGAGCCCTAAGATCCTCATGTCTCAAACACCACTTAAGAAGAACTCAAAATCCAAGAAATTAAAAAAAAAGTCCCTAAGCACGTGAAACTATGCCAGCAGGCATGTTGACAATGTAAGCCTTTCCAAAATCAGATAGCAGAGACTATAAAAGTAAGGATGCTTAAAGAACATGAGGGCAAAGTAACGAGAAAAAAGAAATGATTGAAAAGAAGGCAGATTGTGATGAATAGAACTCTGAGAAGTGAACAAGGTTGCAATCTTAAGGGTAGCTGAAGAGAGAATTCATCAAACCCTTGATGCAACTCTCTCTGACATGTGAGACAGCAAGAATGAGAAAATGTTCCAGAAGACACTGCAGGGAAACAAATGGTCCTAGGAAGGCAATCTTGATTCTTTTACCGGAAACAATGGACAAGAATAACTCCTTTTCTACTAGAGCTGCTTTCTATTAAGGGTCAGATAATACTTATTTGTTGACTTGGCAGACCCTAAGTCTTTGTGACATTGTCAAATTTGCATTTACAACCCTTATGCAGGTAAAAGTCTTGGCTTATGGACTAGTTAAAACCAGGCCTCGGGTGGGATTTGGCCCAAGGGCTATTGTTTGTAGCCCCCTGTACTAAGTAAGCCAAAGCCTGTAGCTGTTCATGAGCATGTGCTACTGCGTGGGGAGAGAACAAAACCATTCAAAGGAAGGCCTTGCCAGGAGGCGGATAAAGACAACACAGTTTCCCACTGGTATGTTTGAGTGTCTGGACCCACCATGTACCAAGATCCAACCCAGGAATTTTTAGTTATGTAAAGTAATAAATATCCTTTTTAAAAAAAAACCACTTTGCCTTGGTTTTATGCCACTTATAAACAAAAGAGCAACATGCAAATTTAGCAATGTGCTTGAAGCTCACTTTAAAAGAATGTCTAAGTCCTTTGTGTATGATTAGTCTGCCTGCCTGCCTTAGGATGATCTAAATTGCAATTGCTATTGTTCAGGAATCATTTAAATAGTTAAAATCAAATGAATGCAATATTATCTTACCATCAGATGGTATGTGAAGGGGGAAAATGATGAGAAAGGGAAATAGTATTTTTGTGTGTGTCTGGCACTGTATTGAATGTTTCACATGTTGTCTCATTGAATAGCCACAAAGGCTTAATGAAATACACTTTAACTCTTTTATACAGGAGAGAACTATACCCAGAGGTGAAGTAACTAGCCCTCGGCCATCCAAACAGTGACAAGCCCAACCTTACGGCCAGGCCTAGTCGGCTCCACCCCTGTGTTCTTCTCCAACCCCGTGTTGCCGACATCCTAGATGAAGAGTTAGCAAACTCTTTCTGCAAAGGGACACATAGTAAGTCTTTTTGGTTGTGTGAGCTACGTACAGCCTATCAAAATGACTCAACTCTGCCACCCAGAATGAAAGCAGTTGTAGACAATACGTAAAGGATCAGGTGTGACTGTGTTCCAATAAAGGATCAGGCGTGACTGTGTTATTCACAAAGCAGGTGGTGGTCAGGACGTAGCCTACCGGTTGTAGGATGTTGGCACCTGTCTTAAATGACCTTTGTCTTCATCACCAATGAGCTGAACTATCTGAAAAGATAGTTCACTACCCATATGTTGCATTCAGAAATTTTCATGAAAAAATGATAGCTGGGTCACCTGAGTCACTCATCTGGAACTTATCATTTAGTAGCTCTTAAAATATGAAGGCTCTTTTCAGATTTCTGTCCTGTTTCCTCTCACTTGGTTAGAAGCTCTTTAAGGTCAGGTATTGTTTGTTCAGCAGCTGGTAACTGCCACCCATGAGTCAAATCATGTCTATGGGTAAACTCTGCCCTGTGGGTTAATTATGATTGCTCCCCTTACCCCTGCCTGTTTTTTATAAATAAAGTTTTATCAAAACAGTCATACTCATTCATTTTTGTATTGCTGCTTTCATGCTACCATGGTGAGTTTAATAGCTGTGGCAGATAGCCTACAGCAGCCCACCAAGCCAAAATGATTTGCTCTCTAGCCCTTTACTGAAAAAATTTGCCACCCCCTGCTTTAGACGGAAAGTGAAGGTATTATTACCTTGATTGCTGGAGGAGACTTTTCCTAAGAGGGAAACTGAGCTTGGGATTATACCTTGCTAAGAATTTGGGTTGTGGAAGAGCCAAGCAGAAAGGGAAACATCCATTTCTATGTAAGAAAATCAGAGGACTGTTGGTTTGGGCTCCTGCCAAAAAAACAAACAAACAAAAAAAAAAACCCAAAAAATAGGCAGCTGGAAGAAAGCAGGGTGAATGTTAGGATTGAAGAGAAAGGAAGTTCTCAGAGGTAAGAATGTCCCCCTGGGATGGCAGCAGAGTTGCAGAAAGATCCAAAGCATGATTTTAAACTGTTTGCCCACTGATCTGCAACATCACCCTGGCATCACTCGTTCCTCAATAAAATGACTTGTTTTCATGGTTGTGCTTGGGGTGGGGAGAGAGTCAAAGATGAGAATCTGTGTGTAATGCATGGGCTGAGGCCACAGCAGAACTGAAGAAATAGCTATTAGAACAAATTTTGGAGCAGTACAGATTTTGACAGTTAAACTTAATCACAGAATTAACTTCAAGATTAAGAACTTCCCCCAGATTTGGGGGGTGCTTGAAAGTGCTTTAGGTCACCCTGATGGATTTGGGACTTGAATGGATTCTTATCCAGAGTATAAGGACCGGGAGATCCCAGCTGATAGCTGAGTTAGACACTGGCTCCACAAGTATTGAAAAAAGCATTCTCCTAGACTTCAAGATTTCATGCTCTGTGGGAAACAGACCAGGGAACAAATTGTAACAAGAGCTCTGACAGAAAGAAATACAGGACAGCAAAATGATCCACTGGACCTGGAGTATCCCGGAGGGCTTCCTGTAGGAAGTGATGTTTGAGTCAGGCCTTGACTTAATCACTCAGAGAGGAAAAGGGAGAATCTTCCAGCCAGAGAGAACAGCAGGTGCACAAGTGTGAGTCCAGAAAAGGTATGTCAAAAAAAGGGAAGTTCCTGTTAGAGAAGAATGAGGAGGGTAGAGCATGGAGAAATAGATCAGGGAAGTAATTTTGTGTAATTTTTTTCCTCCATAATGTTTGCAATAAAAGAAAGGTACTCAATAAAATTTGTTCTCAGATGGTTTAACACATCTACTATTTAATAAGAATTGGGATTGAATGGGGCATCCCTTGCCTTTCTTCTTGCACTCTGGAGCATTTACTATTTGGTGGCCTGACAGCTGTTCTTACTGTGAACATGTGCATTGACTGAACATGATACAGATTGAGGACTTGGGGATTTTAACTGATTATTTTTATTGCCAATTGAAACAATGTTGTATGTTAGGAAAAGCAGACAAGTTGAAAACCTGCCTCTGTCGCTTCTTAGTGAATTACAATTTATTTAACTGTGTGAAGTCTCAGTTTCCCCTTCCAAAATAAATGGATAATGATATCTAAGTGGCAGAGTTATGGTGTGGAGTAAATAACACGACATATGTAAAATGGTCAGCACAATGATTGTCACATACTGGATGCTCAATAAATACAAGCTCCCTGTATTTACAATTCAATGGATCTTCTTAGTGTACATTATGAGCTGGATTGCCTTGTAGGGTAGCCACTAGCCAACCCCTCCTGGCTACTGAGCACTTGAAATGTATCCAGTCCCAATTGGGGTACTGTAAATGAAAATACATCCCAGGCTTTGAAGACTTAGTATGAACTAAGAATATAAAATAGCCCATTATAAATCGGTACATTGATTACATCTCAATGATAACATTTTGGCTATATTTGGCTATATAAAATATATATTTACAATAACCTCATTTTTTTATTTTTTAACATGGCTATTAGAATATTTAAAATTACACTTGTGACCCATGTTATATTGCTATTGGGATAGCTAACGGATCACTGAAATGATGGAATTAAATTTTAAGATCTCTCTAAAGCCCAGGT
This sequence comes from Talpa europaea, assembly GCF_964194135.1. Taxonomy (NCBI): domain Eukaryota; kingdom Metazoa; phylum Chordata; class Mammalia; order Eulipotyphla; family Talpidae; genus Talpa; species Talpa europaea. The sequence continues at coordinate 114,465,411 of NC_140071.1, forward strand.
GAACAATTAGATAATTCTTTTCCTTGATATTTTGCTACAAAAATCCAGTTGCTTAAAATGTAATGGATTTGGGGGTGTAGGATTAGGTACTTGGTCATTAGAGATCAGGTTAAGTGATTCTGAGGGGAAAATCCTGTTATAAACCAACATTACCTTTAAAAAAATACAATAGAAAATATTTTGGCAAAGACACCACAACGTCAGGAACAATTCAGTAGTTTTCAAATGTGTGTGTGTGTGTATGTGTGTGTGTGTAATTGATATGCAAGAAATAGTCCAGAAAATTTTGTACTCTATACTAATAATTTGAATACATCATAATCCCTGCTTTTAGGAGGAACAGTAAATATTTCATTAAGATATGATATTAGGAAGAATTTCTTGAAAAGACTTACAACAAAAGAGACACCAGGTAAAGGTGATCTATAAGATATACTTTTGGAGAATTTGAAGTGTGTGCCTTGGAATTTGAGAGATAGGTACTGATATTTGAATTGACTGAAGAAATCTTCAGTTGAGAGTTTAAGGTTAAATTACCTGTGACTGACTGTGGTGATGGTGCATGGGTGCCTTGGGGAAGGAAATTCTAGGGGGACTTAATCTGAGGGGGTGGAGGGGAAGGAAATATTGTCTAAAAAATGTAAAAAATGATAAATGTTAAAATAAAAAGAGTTAGCTGTGGCTGATTGCAGAATATGGAAAAATTCTGAGAATATCTAAAATATGTTGCATACGGATGTGTGGGTGTTTCTCCTGGACAAAATGATGGAATAATGAGAAAGATGACAGATTAATTTAATTCTTTTGATGTCATGGAATGTTAAACTATGTTTTCTTCTATATATTTTATCATTGCAGATCTTGTATCTAAATCTTTAATCCATTTGGAGCTCTTTTTATGTGAGCGATCCAATTTCATATTTGTGTGTACATGTATCTTTCAAATTTTCCCAGCATCATACATTAAAAAGACTGTCCTTTCCCCATTGTATAGTCAAAGCTGCATGATAATAGAAGAGGTGCTGGTATGTGTATGGATTTATTTCTTGAATTTCCATTCTACTCCACTGGTCCATGTATCTATTTTTGTGCCAGTACCATATTGTTTCATAGTACTGTTGTAATGAAAAGAGAAAGAATTTTTTTTTATTAGTAGATGAACAAGGTTGGATTCATATTTTTGGGAAAACAGTACTCTTGGGAATAAACCCCCCAAGGGAAGAATGAACTGGAAAGAGTAAGATTGAAGTTAGGGAGGAAGTCAGGAGGATGTTATCAGGGATGCAATGAAATAGTGAGCTTCTATAATTTCTGTAAGAGACAAAGTGTTAGAAAAAGATGGATGGCAGAGAAATTGAGTCGGAAGACCCTCCAGAACTTGATTTATGATGCACTAGCTGGAGGAAAGGAATATCTTTAGTAACTTCTAGGTTTCTGGCTTGGGCAACTACATCACTCAAATAGAAATCACTAAAAAGAGGAGTTTTTCACCCTTAGAAATCACCTTTAATGGCATGGAAACTAAGCAATGGAAGATTTTGTAAACAGAATATTAATCCGATTTCAAGACTGTACTTCCATATGTTAGACTTATTGGCATAGTTAAAATCATGCACCAAACATATTTGGCTCAAATTTTGCACAAATAATTTCTCTATCATGAGATCTTAGGCTGCTAGTTACACATGCACATCTGTGTGGGAATATTTTTCTTCCCCCACTGTGCTATGGACTAAATGTTTGTGACATCCCAGAATTTATATGTTGAAGCCTTAACCTTAATGTGGTAGTATTTGGGGACTTTGGGAGGTCATCAGGCTTTCATGAGATCATGAGGGTGGCAGGCCTTGTGATGGGCTTAGTGCCCCTATAAGAAAGAGATGGTGATACTCTCTGGCAGAGGTAGTGAGAAGGCGGCTGTCTGCAAACCTGGGTGAGGCCTCTCACCAGAAATCAAGTTGACCAGCACCTTCCTCTTGGACTTTCAGCCTTCAGAACTGTGAAAAATGAATTGCTGTTGTTTAACTCATCCAGTCTGGGACATTTTGTTATAGCAACCTGAGCTGACAAGAACACTATGTTTAGTCTCTTAAAGGTTGCCAATACATAGCATATCCCGCGGGACCTTCAGTCTTAAGCAAGTCTCACTAGATACAAAGTCTCAATAATTACAAGCTAATAAAAGTATCCCCCTGCTTTTGCAAGTTACTCCATGCAGAACCTAGTCAAATTTACCTTCACTTTGAAAAAAAGGGAGAAAGCACAAATAAACAGGATCATAAAAGAGGAGAATCATGAAAGGATCATGAAAGAGGAGAAATCACAACGGACACAGCAGAAATCAAAAGAATAATCAGTAACTACTATGAACAGTTATATGGAAACAAGTTCAACAATCTAGAGGAGATGGACAAATTCCTACAACTCTACAATCACCCAAAGCTAGATAAAGAAGAAATAGAGCACCTAAACAGACCAATTACAAGCAGCAAAATTGAAATGGTAATCAAAAACCTCCCCAAAAACAAAAGCCCAGGACCTGATGGATTTACAAATGAATTCTACCAAACATTCAGAGACGAATTAGTGCCTATCCTTCACAAACTCTTCCAAAAAATTGAGAAGGAAGGGACAATACCAAACACGTTCTATGAAGCCAACATTACACTAATACCAAAACCGAACAAGAACAACAAAAAAAAAAGAAAACTGCAGGGCAATCTCCCTAATGAACACTGATGCAAAAATCCTCAATAAAATTTTAGCTATCAGAATCCAACAATGTATCCATAAGATAATTCACCACGACCAAGTAGGATTCACTACAGGGACACAAGGATGGTTCAACATCCGAAAATCAATCAACGTTATCCAACACATCAACAAAAAGAGACATAAAAACCATATGATCATATCAATAGATGCTGAGAAAGCTTTCGACAAAGTGCAACATCCATTCATGATAAAAGCCCTTGAAATTCTTGGGATACAAGTTACATACCTCAACATCATAAAGGCCATATACGACAAGCCAACAGCCAGTATCATTCTCAATGGTGAAAAGCTGAAAGCATTTCCATTAAGATCTGGAACAAGACAAGGATGTCCACTCTCGCCACTGCTTTTCAATATAATACTGGAAGTCCTAGCCAGAGCAATAAGACAAGAGAAAGACATCCAAGGAATCCAAATAGGAAAAGAAGAAGTCAAACTATCACTCTTTGCAGATGATATGATAATATACATAGAGAACCCCAAAATCTCCACAGAAAAACTAATTCAACTCATCAATCAGTTCAGTAAAGTGGCAGGATACAAAATCAACATGCAAAAGTCAGTAGCCTTCCTATACACAAACAATAAATCTGAAGAAGATGAAATCAAAAAACCATCGAAACAAAAGAAATCAAATACTTGGGAATAAATCTGACAAAAGAAGTAAAGGACCTATACAAAGAAAACTATAAAACACTGTTAAAAGAAATAGAAGACACAAAGAAATGGAAAGACATCCCCTGCTCATGGATTGGAAGAATAAACATTATTAAAATGACCATCCTACCAAAAGCAATGTACAGATTCAATGATATTCCAATCAAAATTTCAATGTCATTCTTCAAAGAAATAGAACAATTATTGATGAAATTCATATGGAATCACAAAAAAACCCCGAATAGCCAAAGCTCTCCTGAAAAAAAAGAAGGGAATGGAGGCATCACACTCCCAGACTTCAAACTATACTACAAAGCCATAATCATCAAAACTGCATGGTATTGGAACAAGAACAGGCACACAGACCAAAGGAATCGAATAGAAAATCCAGAAATAAACCCACAGATTTATGGTCAACTAATCTTTGACAAAGGAGCAAAGACTATGCATTGGAGCAAAGAAAGTTTGTTCAATAAATGGTGCTGGGAAAACTGGGTCGCTACATGCAAAAGAATGAAGCTTGACCACTACCTCACACCATACACAAAAATCAACTCAAAATGGATTAAAGAACTAGACATAAGACCTGAAACCATAAAATACATAGAAGGAAATATAGGTGAAACACTACGTGATATGCACATCAAAGACATAGTTGCAGACACATCACCCAAAGCAGTGATAGTGAAGGCAAAGATAAACATCTGGGACTACATCAAACTAAAGAGCTTCAGTACAGCAAAAGAGACAATAACAAAAACAAAGAGAAACCCCACCAACTGGGAGAACATTTTTGCACACAACACTAATGATAAAGGACTGATCACAAAAATCTATAAAGAGCTGATGAGACTCAACAAAAACAAAGAAAATAATCCAGTCAAAAAATGGGCAGAAGAGCTAAAAAGAAACTTCTCTGAAGAGGAAATGCAAATGGCCAACAGGCATATGAAAAAATGTTCAACTTCACTTGTCATCAGGGAAATGCAAATCAAACCTACCATGAGATACCATCTTACACCAGTGAGAATGGCACATATTAAAAATACTAGCAACAACAAATGTTGGCGAGGTTGTGGAGAAAAAGGAACTCTCCTGCACTGTTGGTGGGAGTGCAAACTAGTCCAACCACTATGGAGAGCTCTGTGGAGATTTCTGGACCTACTAAACATAGAGCTTCCATATGATCCAGCAATTCCACTCCTAGGTATTTACCCAAAGGACACAGAAACATCAATTCCAAAGAGCACCTGCACCCCTATGTTTATAGCAGCACTATTTACAATAGCTAAGCTTTGGAAACAACCCAAATGCCCAAAAATAGATGACTGGATCAAGAAGATGTGGTACATATACACCATGGAATATTACTCAGCATTCAAAAAGATAAACACATGCAATTTGCAGCAACATGGATGGCGCTGGAAGGGATCATGCTCAGCGAAATAAGCCAGAAAGAAAAAGAAAAATACCGGATGGTCTCACTCTTAGTAGGAATCTAGAAAACTTAAATAAGGGACCAGGAAAAAGAATAACTATAAGAAAGAAAATATCAAAATCAACAAACAACTATGAACCAGAGACACTCTATGGGGGGTGAGGGTGCAGGGAGGGGAGGGATTGTGGCCAAAATAAGGGGGTCGCAATTGTATGGGGAATATAAAAATTTAAAAAAAGTTTTATATAAAAAAAATTTACCTTCACTTTGATTCTCTTCTTGCCTCGAGATCTGTCTCAGCTTCTCCCACTAGATGTATACTCCTTTCAGCATCTCCAGCAAACAGTTTTAAAAATTAAATGTTCCTCATAAAAATTAAATGCTCCTTGATATATTTGTGTGTTGTATAAATGATTCTTTTTTTAATAACCTTTTTTTCTTAAAAGAATCTCAGTTGACATTTCTGAAGTCCTCCAAAAAATCAACATGACACATGTAACATTAACCAGCTCTAAATCTGGAAGAAATTCAAAAGCCAGACAGAAATCTTTGATTTTTAAAACATATTTAATCATGTTTTAAAGCAAAATGAGAGACCACAAATCTATTCAGACATTCCAAACACTAAAGAAATAATTTTTATCAAAATCTTGTAACCTTACTCACTCTGAAGGAAATTGTCCCTAAGCAGTGCTGACAACCCTGTCTGAAATGTGGATCCGAAAACACTGTGTATTTTTTAAATTATATTTTGGAAGTATTGAATGTGCTCAATGAAATTCCAGAATTAAACTACTCTAGTTTTGCAACAGGCACTGACTCATCACAAACTCTTTCCCACTCCTTTCAGCTAAATTCCCCTACTTCTCCCTCCTGTACACTCGCTCACCACTCACTCACTCATTCTCACACATACATTTGACTGGTTTTAACTGAAGCCCTGTTTCCAACTGAAGACTTGGAACCAATAACTATGAAATATCAAAATATTCACAATTAATCCAAGAGACTTTGATTTCTGTTTCCTGTCGCTCTTTTTCCATACTAGATCTAGAGAAAACAACTCATTTACCAGGTAGAATGTCTCCAGATGAGCAGAGATGCAGAGAACCTTCCAAGATTAGGCTGGTAGGTTAGCTCTTCACGCCCCTGAATTCAGCTGCTCAGCAGTCTCTCCTAGAATGTCGAGAGAATTGTGGATCACTGATTCCCACAAATGCCATCATTGCAATGGGTTAACATTTGATTGAGTCACCATAGAACTAATCATGTCCCTAGAAATAGAAATAATATTCTAGTGGATTGACAGTTCATTTTCCTTCTAAGCAATTAAGCAGTAGAATCCATGGAACAAATTAGCTTTGGCTAATTTTAGCTGTATATTAGATAGTTATTTCTTTTAATTTTGAGACAATTTCATACAGAAAACTTACCACTGTAAAGTGTAAATTCATTAAGTTTTAGTATATTCACAAATTTCTATAGCCATCATTATCTATTTCTAGAACCTTTTTTAAAGATTTATTTTATTATGCATACAAGAACTGGGGTACAGGCCAGAGGTGTAGGGGGGGTGAAAGGATTTACCAGAGACAGAGTGGGGAACAGAACAGACAGATTGACTGAAATACACTGCTGAGGGGAGCAGCCGGCGAGACAAGAGAGGTCTGCTGTGCCATGTGGGTATCTCCCTGGCCAAGGATCAAGCTTGTGCTGCAGTGGCTGCGGAGAGCTTCATAAGTTGCTTCTTAACCACTTGTGCCTCCAGGGAGGCCCCTAGAACATTTTTATTACCCCCAAAGGAGGAGCATATTATAAGAAATCAATCTGTATACCTCCAACTCCAGGCAATCACTGATCTACTTTCTGTGTCTATAGATTTTCTTGTTCTTGACATTTCATATAAATGGCATCATGCAACATGTGGCCTTTTGTATCTGCTTCCTTCACTGAATGATGCGCTGAAGATTCTAGGTGACAAATTTTGATGGTATGCTGAATTTCTCTTCTAATTGTCTTCTAATACCAAGTGCCTCTCTCTGTAGAAGTGCAGTACATGCATAACCTAACATCATCCCTACAACAGTGGAAGAGTCATACATAGTTATATCCATTTTACAGATGAGCAATTGGTGCTTAAAAAGAAGTCAAGTAACTTGTCCAAGGTCAGACAGCTAATAAGCAATAAAGCAGGATCCATTTGACTGCAAAGCCAGTGATCTTAACCTCCAGACTTCACTGCCAGAATTCTTAGAGATGAGTTTAAATTTTGCTGCCCTTTCCAGTCTCTTCTTTTAAACAGGAAGAAGCATATTGCAAATATGTTTGAGTTAACACTCAAGGCATTTCCCTGGGGGCAAAACTTGAGTGGGAAGGTCGGGAAATGTGGCATGGATGAACAGCAAGTTGAATATCGACTCGGATACAGCTGGAAATTTACGGTCCCAAAAATCCTAGGATCTTTAAGGAGAATGATCCTGGAGCTCCCAGTATACCACATACCACCAAGTAGCTTGGGATGTCTGTTTTAAGTTTGGAGAGCCATTAATATCCTTGTTTATGTTTCTGGCTGATGGACTAATAAGTCAGATTATTCACCAACAGGAACTGATATTCATGACAAATCCTGGGGAAACATGAAAGAAGAATGTCTTACCAGTTACTGTAACAGAGGAGCAATCTGAGGATGAAGTTTGGCTTATTTCTGAAGACTGTCCGAAGAGCGACACAACACCCAAGCAGAGCTTTGTCAAAGGGTATGGAATTTTATTTTTCATCTTTCTCCCAGAAAAAAATGACAAAAATTAGAACTGAAATCCACAGTTTAGTCTTTAACCTCATTTCACTCTTTATTTCACTCCTACCTTGAAATTTCAAGGAGCCAAATGGTCAGGGGTTATGAACCTCACTTCTCCCTGCGCCACCTCTCAACCCTGAGAGGCCTTGAAATCCACCTACCGTGAAATGGGTCAGAAGTTGGGCAATCTGGGTAAAGAAGGAGCAAAGTAAAGCGTCTGAGTAATTCTTTCTTAAAATACTGGACCCTGGATGCATTTTGGACCCTGGATGCGTAGGTAGAGAAGAATTGGTCTTTCAATGGTGATAAATTATATGACATGTGGCTAAAATGAAGCTGGCCAAGCTCAGATTCAGATTTTTTTTTTTTTTAAGATTTTATTTATTTATTTATTTATACAAGCACTGGGTACAGTCAGAAGCGCGGGAGGGTGAGAGAATTCACCAGAGCCAGAGCGGGAAGCAGAACAGGCAGAAGGACCGAAGTACACTGCTGAGGGGAGCAGTGGGCGCAGCAGTAGAGGTCTGCGCGCCATGTGGGACCCTCGCCGGCGGCTGGGGATCGAACCGGCGCTGCAGAGGCTGCAGGCAGCTTAGCAGCCCATCGCTCAACCGCTGTGCCACCAGGGAGGCCCTCAGATTCAGATCTTAATCCCAGTTCAGTTGTAGACTTAAGTTGAATCCTTTAAAGGGAAGAAGACAGTATCCTTCCCCTCACTCCAGAGGGAAGAGGAGCAAATGAGGAGAGACCCATGTGTGGTGACATACACCTAAAGAGGTGTGAACTTGTACCCCTAAGTTATTATAGTGTTGTAAACCAATGTTACTGCAATAAAATAAAATTTAAAAAAAAAAAGCCAACCAGCCAGCCAACCGAATAGACAAAAACCAAAGGGAAGACAGTCTGTCTGCGGGGTCTTGCTGTCTTTGTGCCATTCGGGAGATTGCCTCAGGTTGAGTCTGAGTCTGTGAAGCTTCTTCTAGTTCTGTAGTCCCAAAACCACACCTGAAACCCGCTCTGCCAATTCCTGGGCAGGAGGTGAGTTACTTAACCACTCTAAGCTAGCGTGTCTTTCTTTGTTAAGTGGGAGTATTAACACTAACCTCTTAGAGGTGTAAGAAGATTAAATGACATAAAATATGTAAAGCACACAGCAGAGAGGTTGACATGCAGTAAACAATAACTAATGTTTTTATAAATTTCTCTGTGATATTTGCTTGTACGTCCCGGTGAGATGTCACAGTATCTATGTTTAGCCTGCAGAGCATACAGATAGTTTAGAGTGCTGTGAAGGAACAGAAATGTGAGCCAGGTGCTCTGCTAGGTGCTTCCTGGTATAAGCCCTGTATCTGAAAGGGAGAGCCTCTCAGAAGGTTGACACTTGAAGGATTTGTGTCCTTGGCTCATCAAATCTCCTCCTCTGAGAAGTGGAAAGGTTAGAGGGTGAGCCCCAGTCAGGAGCCATGCGGAGAAGAGGCTGAGGCTAGAGGCGAAGGCAAAGGCAACGCTGTCCTGAAGAGCTGAGCTCCCAGGGACAGGCATGGGTAGTTGGGGTCCAGCTAATTTGGAGGAGAGGGAAGACAGCCTTGGCCAACACTAGCCACGTGACTCCTGGGGGGCAGGCTCGTGATTTGGGCAGCAGAGCAGCAGCTGGTTTCAGTCCCACTCACCTCTTCAAACAGGTCCATAAGTATGACCCGACTTCACAGTTTCAAGCAGTGGCCCTGGCCTGGGTGGGCATCTGAGCTTGGACACAGACCTTGGGTGCATAACGAGGAAGATATGAGCAATACTCTGATATCTCTGGAGGGCCGGAGGGGAAGGAGGGAGGATCTTAGCAACTCTTCCTTTGTATTTTGTTCTGCTTGTGAGCCTCCCTTATAGCTGGGTGCTTCAGAAAGCAAAGCAGACATGAAGGTTGGGATATAAGAAGTTTATTAAAGGGCCTCCCGTGGTGGCGCAGCAGTTGAGCTGGTTCGATTCCCAGCCACAGGCGAGGGTCCCACATGGTGCGCAGACCTCTCCTGCCACGCCCACTGCTCCCCTCAGCAGTGTACTTCGGTCCTTCTGCTTGTTCTGTTCCCCGCTCTGGCTCTGGTGAATTCTCTCGCCCTCCCGTGCTTCTGACTGTACCCAGTGCATGTATAAACAAAAACAAACAAACAAATAAATGAATAAATAAATAAAACATGCCTCTATTAAAAAATAAACAAACAAACAAACAAACAAACAAATAAATAAATAAATAAATAAATAAAAGTTTATTAAAGAGCAGACCTGTGAAGGCAGGGGTGGAAGCAGGAGAAGGCAAAGTGAGGAGCCCAACTGAAGTGCAGGCTCCATAGACTCTCAGCCAGCCTTTGCAGGTCTGAAGCAAGTTGCCCATCAGAGAATGGGAGATGGTAGGGCCTCTATGCCCCCACCAAATTCAGGCTGATCAGAGAAGGGCATGGCCTGGGGCACTGGAGCAGCTTTCTGGGGTTGCAAGGATCCTGAAGTAGCTGCCAGCTGGAGGCTGTCTGTGGCCCACAAACCCCACAGCCAAGCCATAGGGCCTTCCTTGAAAGGAATCTGGGTAGTACATGTCCATGTTCCCCACAGCCACCTTTACTACCTCTCACAGCCACTGCCCATTCCTCCTGGCAGTTGTGTTCTAGAAAGTGGCTACAGGACTGAGTTAGCCAACATTGCTGCCTGCGTGAGCCCTGATCACATTCCTCAGCAGCTCCATAGACAACCTGATCCTATGTGTGTTTCTGGAGGATATCTTTTTTAAAAAAATTTAGTAGCAAACTTCATTTTTATTTTTTTTAAAATTGAGGTAGCATTGGTTTATATCACTGTTTGTTAAAGATACCGTTTTGAATGTGTATTATCGATTCATTAACACTGAGATCACAGCTGCGTACTGTAGCTCCACTGTGCAATCCTGAACAATCTTACCTAGTGGATGTGTTTCCTCTGCAGGCGCCTCATGGCCTCCCAACACTTGGGATACCAGACTATATCCTTCAGTGCGATACCCGGGAGTCAGGCTCACAGTGAAATCACCAACAAAAAGTGCAAAAATGGGGAAAAAAACGTGGCACTACCTGTCACCAAAAGGGACACTTGTTTACAGTGTGAGTGCTAAAAAAGGATAGCAAAGCAGAGCCTTACTCAAGCTCCCTTGGAAGGTGCGAGACTAACAACCCACATTTTTGCTGTCCTGCGCATGTCTGCAAAGGGCCGAAAGGCACCGTGACTGTTGACAATGGTGTTAGAAATAAAATTTAACAAGTAGCCAAATTCGCACTTTTAGAATCCAGAACAACATAGGTTGACTGCATGATTTTTTTTAATTGCCTCCCTTCTTATAATTTAATATTTACTTTTATCCTAGGTAACATTGATGAAACCATGGTTTAATTGGGTAGGAAGTATTTTTTGCAACAGACATCAACACAAATAGTTTGTCTCTGTCCCTCTTATCATCACATCTTGTCTTCCCAGCCCTCGGGAGTCAGTGATTCCTTGAGACTGGATTTGTGAGTGTCAGGGATTTGATATGTGGATGGTTTGGTCTAGCCTGATCTTGAGACATCCTTCCCGCCTCACGTTTCTGTTGCAATCATTCATTTGTTCCAGGAACACTGGGCTAAGAGGGATTTCTTTTCTATATTCCACTCGGCATATGTTTATCCTTCCATTCCTAATAAAACAACAGCTTGTGTTTAATGTGGATTGATTCAAATAGAGAATTCAGCAGCTTTCCAAATCCACCAACTTCTTCCTGTGTAGTTAAGCACTCCCATATTTGATGAAAATGGAGAAGGGATTTGGATATTCTCTTGCAAGTTATTTGTATGCTTCAAAAATCTTAATAAAAATTTTCTCTAATGTATTTTTTCATACTTTTTAATATACAAGAATAATTTCTGTTAAAAAGCTGGCTTTCACATCAATTCCAAAGAACACCTGCACCCCTATGTTTATAGCAGCACTATTTACAATAGCTAAGCTTTGGAAACAACCCAAATGCCCAAAAATAGATGACTGGATCAAGAAGATGTGGTACATATACACCATGGAATATTACTCAGCATTCAAAAAAGATAAAAACATGCAATTTGCAGCAACATGGATGGCGCTGGAAGGGATCATGCTCAGAGAAATAAGCCAGAAAGAAAAAGAAAAATACCGGATGGTCTCACTCATAGCAGGAATCTAGAAAACTTAAATAAGGGACCAGGAAAATGAATAACTATAAGAAAGTGAAAATCAAAATCAACAAAAAACTATGAACCAGAGACACTTTTTGCGGGGTGGGGGGGTGGGAGGGGAGGGATTGGGGTCAAAATGGGGGGGTTGCAATTGTATGGGGAATAAAAAAAAATATTTATTATTTAAAAAAAATAAATAAAAAATAAAAAGCTGGCTTTCAGGCAAAACCACATTTAATCTCCAAGACTCCACGTACACTTAAATCAGCTTTTAAGTGCTACTTAGCATTTGTCATTTAAATTGTCCAGGGGGCCTCCCTGGTGGCGCAGGCAGTTGAGCGCAGCGCTGTGAAGCTGTCTGCAGCCTCTGCAGCGCGGGTTCAATCCCCGCAGCCACGGAGCAACCCACATGGCGCAGCAGACCTCTCCTGTCTCACCCGCTGCTCCTCTCAGCAGTGTATTTCAGTCAGTCTGCCTGTTCTGTTCCCTGCTCTGTCTCTGGTGAATCCTTTCACCCTCCCGCGCATCTGGCCTGTACCCCAGTTCTTGTATAAATAAAATAAATCTTTAAAAATAAATAAATAAATAAATAAATAAATAAATAAATAAATAAATTGTCCAGGGTTGAAAACACTGCAAAGATGCAAAAATGGTACAATAATCACAAGGAATCAAATTGATTTCCTTCAGTGAGCTGTCTATTAAAAGTAGATGAGCTTGGGCCTCCCCGGTGGCGCAGCTGTTGAGCGCTGGGTTGCGAAGCTGCCCACGGCCTCTGCGACGCCGGTTCGATCCCCGGCTGCTCCCCGGCCACCAGAGGAGGGTCCCACATGGCGCACAGACCTCTCCTGCCGCCCGCTGCTCCCCTCAGCAGTGTACTTCGGTCCTTCTGCCTGCTCTGCTCCCCGCTCTGGCTCTGGTGAATTCTCTCACCCTCCCGCGCTTCTGACTGTACCCAGTGCTTGTATAAACAAAACAAACAAGTAAATAAATAAATAAGTAAAAACATGCCTCTATAAAAAAATAAATAAAAAAAAGTAGATGAGCTTTTTTAACTGGCCTTCACCTCTCTACCATATTGTGATCTAATTACATTTCCCTATAATTGGTAGGCATCAGATGAGTTTTTTAATAGCTAAAATTAAATATTTGCTAGTTGAAAATGTGATGATTTAAGCCAAACCAAAAACAACATATCTAGGGCCTCCCCGGTGGCGCAGCGGTTGATTGCTGGGTTGCGAAACTGCGCGCGGCCTCTGCGGCGCCGGTTCGATCCCCGGCTGCTCCCCGGCCACCGGAGGAGGGTCCCACATGGCGCGCAGACCTCTCCTGCCGCCCGCTGCTCTCCTCAGCAGTGTACTTCGGTCCTTCTGCCTGCTCTGCTCCCCGCTCTGGCTCTGGTGAATTCTCTCACCCTCCCTCCCGCACTTCTGACTGTACCCAGTGCATGTATAAACAAAAACAAACAAAACCAGCAAAACAAAAATAAATAAAGCATGCCTCTATAAAAAAAAAACAAAAAAAAAAAAAAAAAACAAAAACAACATATCTACTTTTTAAAATATTGAACCTATGTTGATGTTCAGAAACTATGTTCTGGAATTTTTTCTCCTTAACTGTGTTTTATTTTTTAATTTCTGTCTTACTGAGGTACAATTGATCAATAAAACTGTAAAATATTTAAGTGTACATCATAGTGATTTGATATACAATGTGATAGGATTCCCCCCATCCAGTTAATTAATGTATCCATCACTTCATGTACTTAACTTTTGGGGGGAGGGGGAAAATATTTAAGTTCTATTCTTTTAGCAAATTCCAACTATACAATACAGTGTTATCAATAGTAGTCACCATGTTTTAAATTAAATCCTCAGGTCTTATTTATCTTCACCTGTAAATTTGTATCTTTCTACCAACCTCTCCTAGTTTCTCCTAAAAGCACTCCCTCAGCCCCTGAAAACCCTTTTTCTGCTCTCTGTTTTAATGGGTTGGGCCTTTTTCTTTTTTTTTCTTTAAGATTTATTTATTTATTTATTTATTTATTTATACAAGCACTGGGTACAGTCAGAAGCGCGGGAGGGTGAGAGAATTCACCAGAGCCAGAGCAGGGAGCAGAGCAGGCAGAAGGACCGAAGTACACTGCTGAGGGGAGCAGCGGGCAGCAGGAGAGGTCCATGTGGGACCCTCCTCTGGTGGCCCGAGAGCAGCCAGGGATCGAACCGTTGCTGCAGAGGCTGCGGGCAGCTTTGCAACCCAGAGCTCAACCGCTGCGCCACCGGGGAGACCCTGGACCTTTTTCTTTTTTAAGATTCCATATATAGGAGATACCATATATTTTCTGCTCTGTCTGACTTATTTCACTTAGCACAATGTCCTCAAGTTCTCTCCATGTTGTCTCAAATGGTCTAATTTCCTTTTCTTCTCATGGCTAAATGATATTCTGTTGTGAATATAAAAATCTCCTTTATCCATTCATTTCAGATTGTTAGCTTTGATATTGTGGATAATGCTGCAATGAACATGGGAAGGCAGATATCTCTTTAAGATCCTGTTTTCAACAGACATCAGAGAAAACACATACATAGTGGGAGACTTCAACACACCACTATCAACAATGGATAGATCAACAAGACAAAAAATAAGTAAAGAAACCAAAGCTCTAAATAAGGACCTAGAGCAATTGGGCTTAACAGACATCTATAGAACACTAAACCCCAAAAAAACGGAGTACACATTTTTCTCAAGCGCACACGGATCATTCTCCAGGATCGATCACATACTGGGGCACAAGACAAACATCAACAGATATACCAAGATTGAAATCATACCAACCATCTTTTCTGACCACGAAGGCATCAAACTAGAAATAAACCATAAAAAGAAGGCAAGGAACTATCCTACCTCATGGAGATTAAAAACCACACTACTGGAAGACCACTGGACTAACGAGGAGATCAAAGAAGAAATTAAAAAAAATTTTGAATTGAACGACAAGGAGGACACCAATATCCTAAATGTATGAGATGCAGCAAAAGCAGTAATAAGAGGAAAATATACAGCAATAGAAGCTCACATCAAGAAACAAGAAAGAACTCAAAGAAACAACCTAATCTCGAAGCTCAAAGATCTAGAAAAAGAACAACAAAAAAACCCCAAAACCAGTAGAAGAAAAGAAATAATAAAAACCAAAGCAGAAATAAATGAAATTGAAACTAAAAAAACAATCCAAAAGATCAATGAAACCAAGAGTTGGTTCTTTGAAAAAATCAATAAAATAGACAAACCCCTAGCCAGGCTCACAAAGGAAAAAAGGGAGAAAGCACAAATAAACAGGATCATCAATGAAAGAGGAGAAATCACAACGGACACAGCAGAAATCAAAAGAATAATCAGTAACTACTATGAACAGTTATATGGAAACAAGTTTAACAATCTAGAGGAGATGGACAAATTCCTACAACTCTACAATCACCCAAAGCTAGATAAAGAAGAAATAGAACACCTAAACAGACCAATTACAATTAGCGAAATTGAAATGGTAATCAAAAACCTCCCCAAAAACAAAAGCCCAGGACCTGATGGATTTACAAATGAATTCTACCAAACATTCAGAGACGAATTAGTGCCTATCCTTCACAAACTCTTCCAAAAAATTGAGAAGGAAGGGACAATACCAAACACGTTCTATGAAGCCAACATTACACTAATACCAAAACCGAACAAGGACAATACAAAAAAGGAAAACTACAGGCCAATCTCCCTAATGAACACTGATGCAAAAATCCTCAATAAAATTTTAGCCATCAGAATCCAACAATGTATCCATAAGATAATTCACCACGACCAAGTAGGATTCATTCCAGGGACACAAGGAGGGTTTAACATCCGAAAATCAATCAACGTTATCCAACACATCAACAAAAAGAAATATAAAAACCATATGATAATATCAATAGATGCTGAGAAAGCTTTCGACAAAGTGCAACACCCATTCATGATAAAAGCCCTTGAAATTCTTGGGATACAAGGAACATACCCCAACATCATAAAGGCCATCTATGACAAGCCAACAGCCAGTATCATTCTCAATGGTGAAAAGCTGAAAGCAATTCCATTAAGATCTGGAACAAGACAAGGATGTCCACTCTCACCGCTGCTTTTCAATATAATACTGGAAGTCCTAGCCAGGGCAATAAGACAAGAGAAAGACATCCAAGGAATCCAAATAGGAAAAGAAGAAGTCAAACTATCACTATTTGCAGACGATATGATATTATACATAGAGAACCCCAAAAACTCCACAGAAAAGCTAATTCAACTCATCAATCAGTTCAGTAAAGTGGCAGGATACAAAATCAACACGCAAAAGTCAGTAGCCTTCCTATACACAAACAATAAATCTGAAGAAGAAGAAATCAAAAAAACCATCCCTTTTGTTATTGAAACAAAAAAAATCAAATATTTGGGAACAAATCTAACAAAAGAGGTAAAGGACCTATACAAAGAAAACTATAAAACACTGTTAAAAGAAATAGAAGAAGACACAAAGAAATGGAGAGACATCCCCTGCTCATGGATTGGAAGAATAAACATTATTAAAATGGCCATCCTTCCAAAAGCAATATACAGATTCAATGCTATTCCAATCAAAATTTCAATGTCATTCTTCAAAGAAATAGAACAATTATTGATGAAATTCATATGGAATCACAAAAAACCCCGAATAGCCAAAGCTCTCCTGAAAAAAAAAGAAGGGAATGGAGGCATCACACTCCCAGACTTCAAACTATACTACAAAGCCATAATCATCAAAACTGCATGGTATTGGAACAAGAACAGACATACAGACCAATGGAATCGAATAGAAAATCCAGAAATAAACCCACAGATTTATGGTCAACTAATCTTTGACAAAGGAGCAAAGACAATGCATTGGAGCAAAGAAAGTTTGTTCAATAAATGGTGCTGGGAAAACTGGGTCGCTACATGCAAAAGAATGAAGCTTGACCACTACCTCACACCATACACAAAAATCAACTCAAAATGGATTACAGAACTAGACATAAGACCTGAAACCATAAAATATATAGAAGGAAATATAG
Organism: Talpa europaea; assembly: GCF_964194135.1. Taxonomy (NCBI): domain Eukaryota; kingdom Metazoa; phylum Chordata; class Mammalia; order Eulipotyphla; family Talpidae; genus Talpa; species Talpa europaea. Next base: position 114,482,385 of record NC_140071.1, read on the forward strand.
GCGAAACACTACGTGATTTGCACATCAAAGACATAGTTGCAGACACATCACCCAAAGCAGTGATAGTGAAGGCAAAGATAAACAGCTGGGACTACATCAAATTAAAGAGCTTCTGCACAGCAAAAGAGACAATAACAAAAACAAAGAGAAACCCCACCAACTGGGAGAACATTTTTGCACCCAACACTAATGATAAAGGACTGATCACAAAAATCTGCAAAGAGCTGATGAGACTCAACAACAACAAAGAAAATAATCCAGTCAAAAAATGGGCAGAAGAGCTAAAAAGAAACTTCTCTGAAGAGGAAATGCAAATGGCCAACAGGCATATGAAAAAATGTTCAACATCACTTGTCATCAGGGAAATGCAAATCAAAACTACCATGAGATACCATCTTACACCAGTGAGAATGGCACATATTAAAAAAACTAGCAACAACAAATGTTGGCGAGGGTGTGGAGAAAAAGGAACTCTTCTGCACTGTTGGTGGGAGTGCAAACTGATCCAACCACTGTGGAAAGCTGTGTGGAGATTTCTGGACCTACTAAACATAGAGCTTCCACAGGATCCAGCAATTCCACTCCTAGGTATTTACCCAAAGGACACAGAAACATCAATTCCAAAGAACACCTGCACCCCTATGTTTATAGCAGCACTGTTTACAATAGCTAAGCTTTGGAAACAACCCAAATGCCCAAAAATAGATGACTGGATCAAGAAGATGTGGTACATATATACCATGGAATATTACTCAGCATTCAAAAAAGATAAACACATGCAATTTGCAGCAACATAGATGGCGCTGGAAGGGATCATGCTCAGCGAAATAAGCCAAAAAGAAAAAGAAAAATACCGGATGGTCTCACTCATAGCAGGAATCTAGAAAACTTAAATAAGGGACCAGGAAAATGAATAACTATAAGAAAGTGAAAATCAAAATCAACAAAAAACTATGAACCAGAGACACTTTTAGGGGGGTGGGGGGCGGGAGGGGAGGGATTGGGTTCAGAATGGGGGGGCTGCAATTGTATGGGGAATATAACAATAAAATTTATTATCTAATAAAAAAAAATGATCCTGTTTTCATTATCTTTGAATATATACCCAGAAGTGGGACAACTTTATCATATGCTAGTTCTATTTTTAATTTCTCAAGGAATCTCCACACTATTCCATTGTGACTGCACCAATTTACATTCCCACCAGCAGTGCACAAGGGTTCCCTTTTCTCCACATTCTCACCAACACTTGTTATCTCTTGTCATTTTGATGATAGTCATTCTAATAATTGTGAAGTGACAGTCCATGTGGTTTTGATTTGCATTTCCTTAATGATTAGTGATGTTGAGCACCTTTTTTGGATCTGTGCTTCTTATATTTCTTCTTTGGAAAATATTTATTCAGATCCTCTGGCCATTTTTAAATTGGATTGTTTTTGCCATTGAGTTTTGTGAGTTGTTTAGACATTTTTAATATTAACCCTTTATCAAATATATGGGTGAAAATATTTTCTTTTGATCACTCCATTGTCTTTTCATTTTGTTGGTGGTTTCCTTTGCTGTGCAGGCCTTTTTAGCTTCATGTAATCCCTTGTTTATATTTGTTTTTATCGTCAAAACCAAAAAATCATCAGCAAGACAATGTCAAGGAGTTTACCCCCAGTGCTTTCTCCTTGGGGTTTTATGGTTTCAGATCTTTATTTAACCCATTTTGAGTAGATTTTGAAAAGGTGATTAGGTTAAAGTGAGACTATTAAAATAAGGCCCTACCCAACAACTCTGCTGTCATTATATGAGAAGGGAAATCCACCAGGAGTGATTTGCAAAGAGGATAAACGAAGAGGCAGCAAGAGAATGACCATCTGCGAGTCAAGGAGCGAGGTCTCAGAGGACACCCACCCTGCCAGCACCTTGGTCTTGAACTTCCAGCCACTAGACAACAAAATTCTGTTTTTTCAACCTCCCCATCGCACCACCCCTCCCCGCCCCGTCTGTGGTATTTTGCTATGACAGCCCTAGCAAACGAGTACATGGTGGAGCCTCTTGTTTCATGACAGGTTTGCATGAATTTTTAAGCTGTGAGCAACCGTAAGTTCTCCAAGAAGCTCACTTTGCCAGCTATCCTTTCATGCCATGGGTATCTTTCACAGCGTGAATTCAAACACACGCTTTTGTTTTGATATTTTCCACATTTCATAATGGTCTAGGTCACAGAGGTTTATTCAATAAAAGTCTTTACCAAGAGCTGCCCGAGATTTTAGTTTAGCCCAGTCCGAGACCCAGCAGGGAGCTAGGTGGGTGAGGTGAGTCCAAGCTGCAAACATTTTTGCAAGATTCTCCTATTACTGCTTCTCCTTCTCAACTATTGCCTTCAAAGCCTGTTGATTATAAACTCCCTAAGCTAGAGGTTTCTCTGACACAAAACCCATCTCTGGAGACTATACACATGAGCAGCACTGCCTGGCGTGCAGTGCAAGGTCAGCAGAATTGCCCATGTCCTCACCATCCTGGAGCCAGGACCTGCCAATGGAATCTACGAGCTGGTCTAATTGTGGCAACTGCCCTAGTGAGCCAAAACCACACTCTGCTGATGGAAGCAAGATGTACAAGCCTGAGAAGTCCACAAAACCCAAGACCACCTTGCAAATGCTTTCCTATGGTTCAAAGCTTTTGAACAGGCAACCACCCGATGGATAGATGGAGTTTCCAAAGTATACACAGGGCCACCTGCTTGGCTAATTAGGAGTACTTGACTGTTCAGGCGGGAGAACTTGTTTGATACTGCTCCCTCTACTGGGGAAAAACTCACTCTGAAGCTTTTGGTGTCATAAAACTGAGGAGAAAAGCACCAGCTCAATAACTGATTGAGGACCTGGTTGATAGAATCAGTGAGGAAATGGCACTGTCTGATGGGATAATACTAGGGGTGTAAAAGTAGGATCTTCCAGGTTTTTGCCAATCCTTTTTGGGTGGTCCGCCACCTTAGGTCTCTCATTGTATGTCAGTAACTTGTCATCTGAGAAAAAAGGGGCTGTGATCCTACTGGCCTTCCAAGAGGTATGAGACAATATGATTATAGCATTTTATTCTGGGGACAAATATGACCCCAAGATCAGCTTCACAGGAAGTTGACAAGAGGAGAAACAAACAATGGAGTAAAGGCATTCTAACAAAACAAGGGGCCCTACCAAAATAAAGACATAAGAAAAGGAAGTCAAGCAGCTATCCCCAGTCTTACCTGGGATGTCAGCAGGAATACCAGGCATGGACAAAAGGCCAAGCGTGACCTTTGTTGAACTGCCCCAGACTCTTGAAAAATGCCAATCCAGACTTGCTTCTATTATTCTGCATGCTCTTTTTCCTCTCTTGCTGCAAAGCTGGATCAACAGGAAGCTCTAAAACAAGGGATCAGGTAGCAAAAATTCCTGTAAATGAGCTTCCTCCTTCTATAGCGCTCAGGGTCATCCTGATTTCAGTTCAGAACATGGAGCTGAGACTAGCTCAGCTGAGCCAGCATGATGAGTCCACTCTAGTTCACATCTATCCACATTCACCCAGACATCATCAATATTTATGGTGGGATTTCAGGGAGTCAGTTATGGCAAATGGAGATCTAAATGACATTACTTATAAGAGTGAGGTTGGAGAATGTGACTTTAAATGTAATAGCCAAGTGAGTTTCCCAATCTCTCCTCCTATCCTGAACTTACCCAGTGACAAGTAGCACCTTCCTGGCAAAAGCCTGCCTCTGTAAAGTTCAGGTCATGGAGGAGCAGAACATCTAGTCACACCCTCCCAGCTCCCTCTCCTGAACTCGATGATCATATAAGTTGATCCCTCTCCCCCAGGGAAGATGAACAAAGAGGTAAGAGGAGTGAGTGAGTGGGCTCCAGAGGAGTCTCCTCACTGAAGGAAACATTTAGAGAAGGAAATACATGTCCCCCAACAATGATCTCTTCTGAAGCCCCATATTTCTGCACACTCCTTCCTGCAGGGGCCCCATTCTGGCCTTTTGTTGCCTGCAATTACATCAGTGCCTTTATCATTCTGCACTATACCCTGAACTCCTGGAAGGCAGGACCATATTGCATTACTTAAAAAAAAAAAAAAATGAGAAATGCATTCAGTAAAATGAGATTTTGAAAGTTATTACAGACCTCAATTTGTGTTACGAATCATATACTTTAGATAATTTATTAGAAATAACAGTCTAACAGCCAAACCTATTTAATTTCTGTGTGTGTGTTTGTATACACACACTTTTGTCACTTGTTTCACAGAGATATATTAAAGCTTGTTTGTAAGAATGACATTGACATATTTCCACTTAAACAAATGAATATTTTTTATGTTTATTGACTCACTGGAGAGGAGTAAAAAGTTCAGATGCAATTTTGAATAGACAGATTACATTATTTTTTAAATGCCTTTCTGTATCTCCAGTGTGGAGTACTAGCACATAGTAAACACACAAGAAATGTTTATGAGATGGATGAATAGACAGAGAAAACAAATGAATAAAAAATAAAAATGGGAAATCAGGGAGTTAGGACGATTTCTAAAGATAAACCAAAGTTTTGACTCCAATTAAGAGCAAAGCTGGGGCCTCCCTGGTGGTGCAAGGGGTTAAGCACAGCACTATGAAGCTATCCGCAGCTACTGCAGCACGAATTCGATCCCTGGCCAGGGAGGTGACCCACATAGCACGGCAGACCTCTCCTGACTTGCCCCCAGATCCCCTCAGCAGTGTATTTCAGTAGATCTGCCTGTTCTGCTCCCTACTCTGTCTCTGGTGAATCCTCTCACATCCCACACCTCTGGCCTACACCCAGCTCTTGTATGCATAAATAAATCAATCCTAAAAAAAAAAAAAAAAAAGAAAAAAAAAGAAAAGAAAAGCTGCCCCAGGCATGGGACTTAGCCTGGAGCAAAGTTTAGGGCCAGCCAGCCTCACAGAGGCTACTATAGTAAAGGAAATAGGATCAGAATTTGATTCCTCAGGACACCCCACTTTCCCAGTTTATATCAGCATCCCCTGATTCTCCACAGCCTAACTCTGGCCCCTAAGCCTTGTGTGGGCCTTTCCTATAGGTCCTGTGAGGATCCTTGCAGCTCCCCATGGACTCCACAGCTTCCCACCTCTAGGACTCACTCCTATAGAACTCAGATGATTTAGTTCCTGCCTGGGGAAACACAAGACCCTCTCACAATCAAAATGCAACTTTTAATAAACATAAGCTGAATATTCATATATTACACTTTATACTTTTTTGGGGGGAAGGGAGGCTGGTATAGACTTGAATAACATCTTGTCCAGAGAACACTCTCAAGACTAGTTGGATAATAAATTGATCGATATAATATGTTTAGTTATAAAGATATAGCTTGGATTTTGAATACAGGAAAACAGGGAATAAGAGGTGCTAAGTCTGCCTGCCTTTTTTCTAGGATTTGCAATGTAGTAGTGAAGACACAAAATCTAACCTAGCAGATGTGCAATTTACTTTTCTGTAATCTGGAGATTATGATTGTACCTATCCTATTGGTCTCTCCAATGGGAATTAAACTAAATTACAAAATACTCTGGTATCAGGCACATAGTATTTAATTTTTTGTAATTGTAGATTTTTTTGATATTTTTATGAGCTAAGATTTTGGGAAACTACAGACAGTCAGGGCGGAGAGATTATAATAGGTTTTCAGGGACCTATGTCAAAACAGCAAAGTCCAGGGTGGCCCCATGCTGTGTCACAGATCTGGGACATTCCAGATGTTCACGAATGGAATGTTTTGTTTCTTTCTTTTTTTTTTTTTTTCTGTTTTGCAAAATGAAGATGAAGTGTAAACGGGGTCAGGAAAATTTACAGGAGCTCAGAGAAAGACCAGCAGAGTGTCCAATCGCTAAATGAAGCTTAAAAAAAAAAAAAATCATGACAAGGAAATTTCCTGCCTCTTACCTGGTGAGTTTGCTCTTGGATCACACTCAAACTCCATCCAAAAAAAAGGAGGGAGGGAGGGTAGGAAGGAAGGAAAGAGAGAGGGAGACAGAGTACCAGAGACACGACACAGGCAGCCAGCTCTCCTGCACCCGCTTACCTGCTCCTGCTGCCCAACCCAGTCACCCCGCAGAACCTGCTTCCCCTCTTCCTCTTCCTGAGGAGGGGAAACACAGCCCTTGGCCCAGTAGCCATCAGAAGTCTTCAAGGCCTCTGACCACTTTTTGCTTCTCCAGGGGGAGCCTGGTGGGGGCGCTGTAGAGCGCTATCGGCACGTGTGGAGGGAAGCTGCTCACCCACTTGGGGACTTTCACGGGTGGCAGAGCAATTGCGAGTTAGTGAAAGCCTGCAGGCTATTTTAGGCCAGTCCCAGAACTGGAGTCAATGGAGGTTTTGTTTATGTAACATCTGCAGAAAGCCCTTTGGAGAAAATAACCCCGGGTCTCCAGGCCAGGGCTGCAGTGAACAGGGGTGCGGCTGTGCGCTTCCTGTTGTTCTTGGCCTGGCCACGGGGCTGTTTGTGTGGCTCCTCTCTTGGAGCCCTTGGCTTCCGCGCTGTCTGCTCCTTCCAGTCTCTTCAACTCCCTTCCTATGGCAGTGCAGGCAGAATTGTCCTTCAGAGACACCCAGCCCTGTGCCCTGGAGACCTGCCCTCCTAACCCAGCTCCAGGGCCACTCCACAGCCTCTGGTCCCTTCAGGGTGTCCCTCCTGCACAGTCCCTTGGCTGAGTGGGCCCAGTACTGACAGATCTAGTGCGGTCAGGGCAAGGGGCATGACCTGAGGTCAGCCGGGCACAGAAGGAATCCAGATCTGCCATTTGACAGTTGCTTGGTCTAGCGCATAATCCCCTGAGTTATCTTTATATGCAAAAATGTATGTACATGTGAGATAAACAGCAAGTTCATTTCCCTTCTGCTACGCATGCTCAAAAGCATTAATACTATATTGTCTGTTGGAAATGCAGATTTCCTTGGGGTTATGGTTTGAATGTGTGTGTCCCTGCAAATTTCTTATGTTGAAATCCTTACCCCCAAAGGTGATAGTATCAGGAGAGAGAGACTTTCAGAGGTGCTTGAATCTGGAGGGTAGGGCCCTCAGGAATGGGATTAATGTTTTCATAAAACAGGCTAGAAGGATCCTTGGCCCTCTCCCCGATGTGAGAATGCTAGAAGTCTACCCCTGAGAGCAGTCCTGAGCCCCTGTTCCAGGGCTCCCAGTGTCCACAATGGTGGGAAACCCATTTCTGTTATTTCTAAGGCATCCTAATCTACGCTATTTGTTAAAGTAATTTGGCAGACTAAAACCATTGAAAAAAGTGGAATGGGGGTAAGAAGACCCTTTTTAACTTTAAGTAAAATTTATAACCACAAAAATGTACCAATTGTAAATGGACAGTTTGATCAATCTGTTTCCCTACATAACCACCCATTAACTACTATTTGAATTCCCAGCACAACTTGTGAAAAGTTCTTTGTCCATTTCAAGTCAGCAACTCATCCCCAACCGACCTATCTCAGTCTGCTTGAACAAAATAACAAAATAACAGAGACTGGGAGGCTAAAACACAGAAATGGATTCTCATAGTTCTGTGGGGTGAATGTCTGAGATCAGGGTGCCAGAATGGTTGAGAACTGGCTTGCAGGCAGGCACCCTCTTTTTGTGTTCCTCTTTGTGCCTCTGGAAAGACAACTGGAGCTGTCTGGCATCTCTTCCTAAAAGAACACTGCTGCTCCCTGATCAGGGCTCTACCTAAGATCGCATTTAACTTTATTACTTCTGGAAATGCCCTGTCTCCAGACACGGTGACAATGAAGGTTAGTGCTTCAACATAATGAATTTTAGGTGAACACAGTTTAGTCCACCATACCCTGGCTGGTAGTTTCTACTTCGTTTGTAAAATGTCTCCAAACTAGAAGTAACCCCAATGTCTATGAACAAAAACATGGATAAGATAAGTAAACTTTGGCATATACTCAAACAATGGAATAATACTACACTGAAGTAAAAATGAATGAGCTACTGGTATATATGATCCTTTCTGAGTATTTCCCCTGGGTAGCTTATTAAGGAAACAAAACAACAAAGGCCTGATCTCTGTCTAGAATGCCCCCAAAGTAGGTTCTTTCGAACATGTTTATCCTCTCACATTTAAAAACAAAATTTCAAGATCCTCTCTAGTGGCCTAAGGATTAAATCTTAGTGCTATCACCTCTAAGGCCTGAGTTCAATCCCCAGTCAGGGAGCTGACCCACATGGCAGAGCAGACCTCTCCTGTCTTGCCCGCTGCTCCCCTTAGCGGTGTGTTTTAGTAAATCTGCCTGTTTTGCTCCCCACTGTGTCTCTGGTGAATCCTCTCACCCCCTCCCCCCAGCACCTCTGGCCTACACCTCAGTTCTTCTACGAAATAAAAATAAATAAATAATAAAATCAGAACTTCAAGCCTTTAGGGACCCTCCTAGCCACTGACAATCTTCCGTCTCTGGGGTAGTAATGGATACCACAGATCATAGCAATCGTGTTTTCTGGTTGAGCCTTGTTAATATGAAACATAACTTTCTTTGGGGACTAACTGACTTTGAATTTGGACTTTCTGTTGCTTTTATTGAAGAACAATAGGATAGCCAGTTGGCTAAGGAAAAACAGTTGTTTCAAATTAGGTGTAATTTTGAATTAAGCCACGATTGGCTTAACAGGTTTTACCCAAAATGTTTTTCTATACATGCGATGTCTCACTAAGTCCTAGAAAGGCTGCATTTTCCACGTCTAACATTTTTATTTAGTCTTATGCTTTGCAAAATATCAATTTAGATTATATTTTCCCGGTTGCACTGCCAGTATGGGTTAAACTATTCAACAGGAAAAAAGGTTTTCATAAAGAAGATTCCTTTTGAGGCTGGGAGTTTTAATTCACTCAAATAATAGATTTTAAAGTGTAGGCAGCTAGAGCTCAAGAGCTGAGTTACACACCAAACTGCTCACAGTTCTGCAAAACACAGTGTTTCCCAGGCAGTTGATTGGGTTTTCTATTCCCGGAGGTTTCGTTCTGGTTTCTGAGTGTCTGTTTTCTATCCAGAGGGCTTACTTGCCTGATGTCCCAATTTGCCTTTGGGTTTTGCACTAGAAGAATATTAAACTGGCCAGCAGCAGAGAAGCCAATGAAGTGTCGGAAAAGTATATACCTGTTGGCACCAGAGAGACCAGGTCTGAGATCCTCCCGATCAGGTTATGTGACCTCAATCAAATTACTTAACTTTTCCGATATTTAATTCCATCCATAAAATGGGGTGTGATAATGTCTACCTCTGAGCAATTGATAAGAATTTGGAAATAATATCTGTGTAGTATCTGGCATGTCACAGTTTAGTCACTCAAAATATATTCATTGATTAAATATATTCAAAATATATTCATTGATTACGCACAGTGAACACAATCACCTCTGCCCTGTGGAGTTCACAGCTGGTCAATGAATGCATGAAAAGATGCTCCACATGAATGATCATAAGCAAAATGCAAATCATAGCAGTGAGATATCACGTTGCACCGATTAGGATGGCTATTATTAAATAGCCAAGATAAGAAATGTTGGCAAGAATGTGGAGAAATTGGAACTCTTATGCACTCTTGGTAGAAATGAGAAAAGGCATAGCTGCTATGAAAAACAGTATGAAGGATCCTCTTAAAATTACAACTACCATGTACTGGGTTTATCTCCAAAGAAAATGACATCAGGATCTTGAAGAGCTATTTGTACTCCCAAATTGATTGCCGCATTATTGATAATAGGCAAAATGTGTAAACAGCCTAGATGGTCATTGATGGGCGAAAGGATAATGCAAATGTGATATGTACATGGGAGGGAACATTACTCAGCCTTTAGAAAAGAAGGCCATCCTGACATACACAACAACACAGATGAACTTTGAGGACATTATGCTGTGTGAAGTGAGCCTAATCACAGGACAAAAACCCTTTACATGGAACATTAAAGTAGTTAACCTCATAGGAATAGAGAATAAAATGGCAGCTGCCAAGGACTTCAGAGAGGTAAAAATAGGAGTTGCTATTTAAAAGATATAAAGTATCAGTTATGTAAGAGATCGCTGTATAACTTAATGGCTATAGTTAATTCTGTACAGTACATTAAAAATTTTGTTAAGAGGTTTGATCTTGGGGCCTCCCTGGTAGCACAAGGGGTTAAGACACAACCTATGAAGCTAACCACAGCCACTGCAGCACAAATTTGATCCCCAGCCAGGGAGCAACTCACATGGCAAAGCAGACCTCTCCTGACTTGCCCACTGCTCCCCTCAGCACTGTATTTCAGTTAATCTGCCTGTTCTGTTCCCCACTCTGTCTTTGGTAAATCCTCTCATCCCCCCCACACACAACTCTAGCCTGTGACCCCATTCTTATATGCATAAATAAATCTCTTTTTTTTTTTAAGATTTATTTATTTATTTATACAAGAACCGGGGTACAGGCCAGATGTGCGGGAGGATGAGAGGATCCACCAGAGACAGAGCGGGGAATAGAACAGGCAGATTGACTGAAGTACACTGTTGAGGGGAGCAGCAGGCAAGGCAGGAGAGGTCTGCTCGCCATGCGGGACCCTCACCAGCTGGCCAGGATCGAACCCTTGCTGCAGAGTCTGCGGACAGCTTCACAGCGCTTCACAGCTTAACCGCCTGCGCCATCAGGGGAGGCCCGCATAAATAAATCTTAAAAACAAAAAAAAAAAAGGGGGTTGATCTCATGTTAAGTATTCCTACCATAATAAAAAACTTTAAAAAGAAAAAGAAATGTTCTAAATACGGATTATGGTAATTTGCATAACTCTAAATGTAAATGTACTTAAGTTCATTGAATTTATTATAGCTCAATAAAGCTGTTTAAAAAAATAGTCAATGAAATATTATTTAGCACTAAAAATAACTGAGCTATCAATCCATAAAAAGTCATAGAGGAAACTTAAACGCATATTACTAAGTGAAAGAAGCCAATCTATAAAAGCTACATGTTGTATGATTTCTGGTGAATCCTCTCACCCCCCCACCCCCGCACCTCTGGTCTACACTCCAACTCTTCTACTCAAAAATAAATAAATAAAATCTTAAAAATAAATAAATAAGTCTTAGAAAAACAACAATCACCTAAATATAACAGCCCTATCACATTCAAGTCTGTCCAGCATCTCCTTCCCCCCCTAAATCTCCTTTGCCTGCTCTGTTTTTCTCTTATAATCACCTTCCAATATATTACATAATGACCCCTATGACGTCAGCTCTAAGTTGCATGATTTCTTCACAGCAATTCGTTAGTAGTGTTCTTTCCACCTGTCTTCAGTGGCCCCTGGAATAATGGTACCACTTTCGTCACCGCAGTCTTGCAGTGAGCCATGGAGCTGTGCTATTGTTTGTGTTCCCTCTAGAATATCAGCTCCACAAGGATGGGGCTATTTTGTTCACTGCTGTCTTACAAGTGCTTATAACAATGCCTGGTATATAGCAGGTCATTAATAAACATTTGTTGAATGAATTCATGAAGGGATCATCAGGAGGCATGCTCATTGTTAATAAACTGATAATAAAACAAAGAAACTGAAATTAAAAGTTAAGACGAGTTATTAATGCAACAACCTATTTCCATTCTTTCCTTATCTGATACCGAGAAAATAGCCTAGTGAAGAAGAATGTGAGTCACCAGGGTTCATCCTCCAGGGTAAGAAGAGACCTCTGGAGACCTTTGGGAAGGTTGAAAAGAAGGTTACTATTTTAGCTCAGTCCAGAAACTTCTGTCTATGATGTTTCTCCACTGAACACTGATTTACCATGTTCCCTAGAGAAGCTGGGAGTAGCCCAGGCCAGTAGGGAAAGGAGTTAGAGTCTCCCTACCAGGTGGTCAATTAATCTCTTTTCCACATTCCCCAATGGCCCAGAAATCACCTGTTCCCCAAAGCAGGCTTTTTCTGCCTTTTGGTTCCTTTGCCAATCGTTACAGTGGGCCCTTGCGTGCAGTGACCTGGAGGCCCCTGAATTGGGGCTGGGGGAGGGCGGCTTCCTGGACAGTCTGGAGGTGCTGCGGCCTGCATCACCCATGGCCCGGGGCAGGACTTACACAGGCCTGGACATGCGTGCGTGCTGGGAACAGTCAATTTCCTTGTTAGATGGAGTCTTTGCTCTGGTTCATATTAGCTAACTCCACCCTGTCACAGACCTCTTCTTTGTTTTCCTTTAGTTTCAGGGGACAAATCTTATATTGTCCTTCCCTGAGCCAGCCCTTTAAACAGGATTGAAGGGTCAAGGAATCAGGAAACTTATTTGCAAGACAAGGGCAACTGCCCACAGAAGTCAAGCTTGTTTCTCCAGCAGCCTAAAGTTGATTTACCTTTTTGTTTCTCTTTCGCCCACTCACACATTGGGCACAGCGTCTGGCACCCACAATACTTGGAAGGGACCACAAAAATATTTCCATTTTTTTTTCAAATCAGAAGGAACAATAAACTTGTGGTGTTAAAAAATATTTTTATTTTTGTCTCACAACAAAAAAGAAAAAAAAGGGAAAATTTAGGGTCTATGAAAGTCTAAATTTTGCCTAGAATAAAATAAATTTTTAAAGATCGATCACAAATGATTTTTAATCTTGGTATTATTTGGAGAAAGGGCCCACAAAATCCGCATTGTGGGCCTGCTTTTTAGTAGATAGAAGAGTGATCTTGTTAGATGTCCGCAAGAGGTCTGGTGGATCTGGGCTTCTGCAAACAGCTTCTAGAATTGTTTCAGGGGGAAAGGCAGGGACTATCGTATCTGGAGTGCCACTATATGGTAAACCCGGCATTTTAGATACATCATCTAATTGAACACTTACAGCTCTGGAAGGTCATATCCTCGCCCAATTTAACAGTGAGTTTAAGGAACCATTTACCAACTAGTCCCAAACATTTCCTGTGTATTTCCCTTTTTAAAAAATACAAATTCACATGTTCAGAAATTCTTTTCAATTAGCTTATACAAATGTTGGTTCGGAATCATTTTCTAAATGCCTTTTCCTTTTTGATCTTTAGATTAGCACGGTTTTCACGGGTTGGAACTATTCGGAGGCCTGATTTCCGTTTCGAAAAATCTCTGACTTCACCCTAAGATGCACCTGGAGACTTGGGGTGCTTAGTTACCTATGGCAGCCTGCTATGGAAAAACATGTAATTTTTCCTTGCTTTTTTTTTTTTTTTTTAAAGCATGTTTCAAATATCCGAAGGTAATTTAAAAAGCAATTTCACAAGCAGATTCTGATTGGCCCCATGCAAAACACCCACGCTGTCCTCAGAATGTGGCCTACAGGCCATTCAACTAGGAAAAACAGAAAACAAAGCTTGCCCACTGGAAACAAAATCCTGCAAAGTCTGGCCCTAGAAAAACAAACAGTGCTGACTTCAGGAGCTCTAGTTACTTTATCGGATAACTTGGTTTATTCTTTTATTTCATGTTCTTGAGCGCCTGCCATGCTGTGTGTTGGGTCCTATGCTAGTAGCTAGGGATTAAAACATAAATGGGATTGAGTCCCAGCTCTCAAGTTACTCCCAATCTACTGGGAACAACCATTCTGGCCCAGGCTACCAAAGCCCTTGTCTGAAATCTCCTAACTGGTCTCCCACATCCAACCTTGTCCTCTATTGCCCATATAATAGAACAGGGCGGTCCTCCTCTGCTGAGCACTCTCCAGGGCTGTCCACATCTAAGCCAAATACCACATTCCTGGCATCACCACCAGGTTTCTGATACTACTCTCTGGCCTGTCTCCTGTACCTCTTTCCCTTTCTCACAGTGTTCCAAGTACACTGGCCTTCTTGCTTTGTCTAACAGGCCAAGACCACCCCCTTGTTCATGGTCCTCCACTTGCTATTCCCTCTGCCTGGAATGCTTGTCCTGCATAGGTCCACATAGCTCCTCCTCATCTTCCTTAGGCCTTTATTTCAATTGTCACTTCTGTGATGCGCCACTGATCACCCTATTTGCTATCACAGCTCCTACTCCAGCCCCTACATGCCTCTTATTAGAATTATTTATTGCTTTGCAGTTGCCATCACCTAACCATACTGAGGTATTTTACTTATTTGATTTGAGTGTCCATCTTCCCTTTGTTTCATGAGAGCAAATATTTTGTATGTTTTTTACCCAACTCTATCCCTAGTGTTTAGATAGTGTCTGGAATATACTTATTGTATATTCAGTAAAAACTTATTGATTTTTGCAGTTATTTATCTTCAAGGCACAAAAAAAACTTACTGATTTTTGAATAATTAACTAAGAGACTGGATGTGACATTTAGGTGAAGCAAAGAAATAGAGATATGATTTTTGAGTACATAGGAAAATTCTCTTCTGCTACAGAAACTGGGATGACTGACTCAAAGAAGTGACTGTGCTTTATCTTAAAGGATAAGTGGCACTTAGCTGGGTGAAGAAAAAGAGAAAGGCACTCCCCTTAGAGGGGACAGTGTGAACACCAGAATCCCTGTGCTTGGGAACTGCAGGCAGTTTAGGTTATATGCGGAAAGGACAATGGCAACAAATTAGGGGATGTAGACCAATTCCGGCTCAGGCCCAGTCAAAGGGACTTGATTTCTTCCTTCAGGTGCTGGGGAGTTATTGCAGTTCTTGAAGGGTAGGAGGCAGAAGAAACATAGAAGTGAAGTTATGTTGAGAAGGCATCCCTGGAAGTCAGATGGGGAAAGAATTGGGGGAATCTAGGATTCAGGAGATAGGAGACAGGAAAAACAGCTTCGGAGTTTCCTGCAGCAGACTTGAAAGCTCACAAAGACCTGCAGCCATGACTATGGGTGTCCCAAAGGGGAGGGACTTATGAGATACTGGGGTAGCAGACTCTAAAAGCTTTATGACTCATGGTGTGACAGATGGGAGACTGACTTGAGCCAGAAAAAGAGACTAGAATGACTCCCCCAAAGTGTCTTTTTGGGTAGTTGAATTAAATATATCAATTCATCCAACAAATAAATACTTATTGAGACCCTACTATGTAGCAGGCACTAATCTCGGCATAAGAATACAGCTTAGAGCAAAAAGCCCACATGGAAGAGACTGCCAGTAAATAAACAAAGAGATAGTATGATTTTGGATTGTGATAAGCCTTATAAAGAAAAATAAAGCATGGTGAAAGATGGAGCACAATGTTTATTTTATGCAGGAGTCAGAGAATGATTCTCCAAGGAGGTCATATTAGGGTGTGGGAGAGGGAAAGATATCCAAGCAGAGGGAATGAGGAGCATAAAGAACTTGGGGCTGATGAGAGAATTTGTTTGAAAAGACCAGTGTGGCTGACGCTCGTAAGTAACAGGGTATAGGAGGGTAGGTAGGGGCTGGGTTTTTAGGAGCTTTGTCCACCATGACAAAGCTGGTGAGTATGGGTTTCATTTTAAGTGTGGCGGGAAACAATTGGGTGAATTTGAGCAAGGGAGAGATATAATTCAACATATGTTAATGTTGTTGTTGTCGTTAATGTTTTTAAACCATTCTGAATGTGAAGTGGACAATGAATTTTGACAATGCAAATATGAAAGCAGTGGTCCAGGTAAAGGAAAATGGCAGTCAAGAATTAGGTTGTAGTGGACAAAGTATTAAGAAGTGGAGCCTTTTCGTCTATCTGAGAGTAGAAAAATCAGGACATGCTGACAGGTTGGGTGTAAGAGAAAACAGGAATCAAGAATCACTGCAAGGTTCTTCACCTGAAGATGGGTAAATATTGGGGCACTTTACTAAGGTTGGCTACTATTGGGGGAAAATAGGTCTTAAGGAAGTAGAGGAGGGAATCAAAGTTTATGTTTCAGACATACTTCATTTGTAAATCCTATTAAACATCCAAGAGGAAATATGAAAAGATAGCTGAATGCGCAAGACTGGTGCTCATAATGGCGCAGCAGTTGAGCTCTGGGTTGCGAAGCTGCCCGCAGCCTCTGCAGCGCCGGTTCGATCCCCAGCTGCTCCCCGACCACTGGAGGAGGGTCCCACATGGCACGCAGACCTCTCCTGCCGCCCGCTGCTCCCCTCAGCAGTGTACTTCATCCGTCTGCCTGTTCTGCTCCCTGCTCTGGCTCCGGTGAATTCTCTCACCCTCCCGCACTTCTGCCACTATCCAATGCTTGTATAAATAAATAAATAAATCTTTTTTAAAAAAAGAAAAGAAAAAACTTTGGGTTAAGAAAAAAGTTTGAAGTTGTTTGGTGTCATGAGATGGGATGAAATCACTGGTAGGAAAGAGAAGAAATTCTAGGGATGATCTTTGATCATTCTAAGTATGGTAGGTGAGTGGCTAAGGAGACCAAGAAGGAGGTGCAATAAGAGATATTGGAAAGGGTTGTGTCCCAATTGCCAAATGAAGAAGTTGTTTCAAGAAGGAAGGAGATGATCTCGATGCAAGTGCTGCTGGGAGAGCTAGTAAAATGAGACCTGAGAACTGATTACTGGCCTTGGCGATGCAGACATGGTTGGCAACTTTGATGATGTTGTTCTAGCAAAGTCTTGGTGACAAAACCCAAGGAGACTGAGAGGGAAGAAGGGAGATAAGGTCTATAGATTATTCTTTCAAAAAGCTTGGCTTTAAAAGGGTACAGAGAGATGAAGTGAGAGTCACTTTCTACCAAGAAAAGTCATTGCCAGCTGTTTCATTTTCTCAGCAAAATATTCAGCTGAGAGTGAGGAAGTAGTAGGGGTGCTGGAATTCTCAGAAGCAGGGAGAAGGCATAAAAAGTAACCACATGATTAGGAAAGCAAGTTGAATAGAGAATGTGTTAGGATTGCCAGGCTCCTGTGTGGTGAGGGCTCACCTAGGTCATTCATTTCCACCCCCTACCTCCGCTTTATTGACATATAATTGGCACAACATTGTATATGTTTAAGGTGTACAATGTACTGATTTAATACTCTTCTTTATTTGGAAATAATTACCACTGTAGAGTTAGTTAATACCTGCATCACCTCACATAATTACCATTTCTTTTTTATGATGTGAACATTTAAGACTTATGCTCCAAACAACTTTCAAGTTTATAAAACAGTATTTTACTGTGATCACCATACTATATATGTCTTATGATTGGAAGTTTGTACCCTTTGACCAACATCACCCATTTCCCTAACCCCTCAACCACTGGCAGCTACCCTTCCACTCTCTAATTGTAGTAGTTTGGTTTTTTTTTAGAATCCATATGGAAATCATGCGGTATTTGTCTTTCTCAGATTTATTTCAAAAGTATCATAACCTCAAGATTCATGCATGTGGTCACAAATGGAAGGATTTCTTTTTATCTCATTTCTGAGTAAGAGGGTCCTTAATTTAAAATGAGATCAGTCAGCTTGGTTGTGTATTTAACTACAGCTAGTTTAACCACAGTGGGGAGGATATTGGGCAGGGCCCGTGTTGGGTTTGTATTATCTAACGAGCACTTTAGGTAATTCTGGTAAAGAGTTGGGAGTTGGAAGTGGGAATTTTGTGTATGTGTGTGTATATATATATATATATATATATATGTATGTATGTATGTATGTTTGGGAGATCACTCACATATGCAACAAACATTTCCTGAGTGTGTCCTCTGTGCCAGATGCTGTTTGAAACACTGGGATACAGCAGAGAATGAAAGTCAGAATCTCTGCTATCACACAGGATTTGCAGGTTGGTAAGAAACATCTTCATGGGTACTTCAGAGGTCTCCAGAGAGACCATGTGCATCCCAGGAATATGCAAGATGATCTTTTGTTATATGGATAGAAGATAATTGAATTTCCCCTAATATATTTCCTATCTTCTTTAAAATATATCTGTATTTGTCATTATTTTTAAAAGATTATAATATTTTATCACAGTAGTATGTAATATTACATTATAAATATGTACATTATTTACTGACAAAAGTGTTTAACCAAAAACATCTGGCAACCACTACTGTATGAGATAGTAGAGGAAGAGGGATTACAACTAAGCAACCCCCAAACTGTCATGGTGGAGGATGTACGC
Organism: Talpa europaea; assembly: GCF_964194135.1. Lineage (NCBI taxonomy): Eukaryota > Metazoa > Chordata > Mammalia > Eulipotyphla > Talpidae > Talpa > Talpa europaea. The sequence goes on from NC_140071.1 coordinate 114,500,408, forward strand.
AGGAATTAGATTAGCTTTCTGCAGGGCATACTCCTTGAATGATCCCATTTTGTGTTGGGGATGAACATTCTTAAGTGATGAATCTTAAAGAAAGGAGGCGGAATGAAAATATCAAGAAAAACTTTATCATGGCTTGTGCTGTCGAAAACCAGGTCCAGCTGCCATGTGACAAGATGGAAACCATTTGGTAGAGAAGATGGCCGTTGGCGAGCTTATCTGTGGAGGAGACTGATCCTTGCAGGATCCCACTGATTTGGTAGAGAGGATTGGACCCCATAGCCCTAGCAAAACTTTTAAATGAGTGTACAAAGAATGAGGTATGAATATGGAATTATAGTAATTTTTTTATGCAAGGAGTTGGGTAGAGGAAGGATGACTCACAGCCTTGCATCTACATGCAAGGAGTGATGGTCTGCCCAGATCATAGCAATGGGAGAGATGGATCACAGCAATGGAAGAATGTGTCAGCATTTCCATTTTAACTTCGTGGGAGAGGGTGCCTGAGGAGCAGATGTGAGCATTTTAGTTTCTGTGGTCGGCACTTTGCTGTAGCAGAGAAGAGTGACTCATGAGGTTCCTACAGTCTGATGAAAATCACCCCAGAGACACACAGCTCAGAAGAGTGGAAAGTTACTCATGGATCCACTGGTCTCCAGATTTTAACAAGTTCAGAGAAGTTAAGTAACTAGCTCAAGTCATCCCGTTGATAGGTGAGAAAGCCGGATTTCAAAGTCAGAGCTATCTAACTGGATAGCTATGCAGCTCTGGAGATGCCACATCTTCTCCACTGCACAGTCGACTGAGGAAATGCCTTAGGAAAACACAAAGAGCTGCAGGTGGTCAAGGAAGCAGGAAAGCATTCAAAAAGACTCCTGTGGGCTGCTGCCACAGAGAACCAAGAATTCACAAAGCCAAGCAGTGATTTAACAAGACAGAAATATTTTTTCTCTCACATAATGAGAGAGCATAAATAGTTCAGGACTGAGATGACAGCTCCAAGGTGCTGGGGACCAGCTTCCTCCTAACTCTCATCTCTGCCATCTCTTACTACGTTCTTTGTCCATATGGTGAAGAGCACATCTCTCTCGACTGTGTCCAATGGGTCAGCATTTCATGCAGCAAGAGGAAGAAGGAGAAGGGAGTCCCTGGGTGCTCTGTGGTGTGACCCTTTTTGGCACACTTTACTTCTGCTCACAGACCCTTGGCCACAATGAATCACACCATTGTGTGAGCTATGAGGGGAGCTCAGCAATATCTTGCCTCCAGAACACTATATGTTCTGAACTACAACTCAGAAATTCTATTTCTTCTTCTTTTTTTTTTGTATTTTTTAATTGATTTTAAATTGGTTTACATCATTGTTTGTATTTTGGAAATATAAGACCCACCCCCTTCAAGTGTTGTTATCAAAATGCACCTTCCACCTCCCCCACCCCTCACCGGGGATCGAACTTGTGCGGCAAAGGCCGTGGACAGCTTCACAGTGCTATGCTCAACCCCCTGCTTTGCCAGCAAGGCCCTCAAGTTTTTTATTTTAACTTTGACTTTAAATGTTCATGGTAGCACTAGCTTATGGTAGCCAAAAGATGAAAACAACCTAAGTGCTCATAAACAGATGAGTGGCAAGGAAGATGTGGAATATTACAAAATGGAATACTACTCAGTGACCAAAAAGAAGGGAAACTCACGTCATTCACAGCAAAGCTGCAGGGGATTACGTTAAACAGAGCAAATCAGAAGGAGAAAAATACCAGATGGTGCCACTTTCATGTGGAATACAGAAAAACCAAACAAAAGGTCTGATAAAGAAATTCTGTATCTAAAGAAAAAAGGGGGTAATGGATATGGATAGGCAAGCAGGAGGCTCAGGCACAGAAAATTACAGTTGTTACAAGACCAAGAAAAAGATGCATAGAGGAAGGATTTAGGCTATTCTAAAGTAAAGGTGCAGGGGGACAATTCAGCCTGGGCAGGGGCAGAAGAGACAGGCCTCTCTTAAAGAGAAGCTGGTAGCCAAGTTTGGCTGAAGAGTTAGTGCACACAGGCAAGCCTAGGAAACAGGACTAAATATTTTTGTCCCAGACCTTGAATGTATCAGGCGGGGAATTTGTACCACTTCTTGGGAGGCCAATGATTGCAGGTGTGTGGGCAGAAAGAAATGTGACAATTGGGCCTATCGTAGCTGTTGTCTGTAGGAAAGGTGGTCAGCAGAAGGGAAAACTGCTGGGCTGGGTGCGGGAGGCCTGCTGCAAACCCCAGCTCTGCACTGACCAATCATAGCGCAGAGGCCAGAAGTCTGGCTTTGGGACTCAGTTCCTGCAGTCCCATCTCAGCTCCGCCAGGCCCTATCAGTCATGTGGAAAAAAGATAATCAGGTGAATGTGTTAGCACATGCCAGGCACACAGCAAATGTTAGTGTTACTATTACCTCGAATAAACTTTCTCTTCTTAAATAGAAAGGTTCCTTGGCTAAATGTAGTTACTCAACGAATTGATTTCTAAAGACATTTTCAGCTCAAAAATTCTATGATTCTGTAACTAGGGTACAAATGTTTAATACTGATTGAAGAAACCAGAAAATGTTTCAGAATGGTTTTCTTTCCATAGATGACAAATTAATAGTGCTGAACTTACCTTGGCTCCCCCAGAGCAAATTACATATTGATCAGAGAAAAAGAGACTCATACTCAAATCATATGCAAAAAAATACGATTGGCTAAGTCCTAGAGGAAACACCAACACCCATCTCTGTGTTTCGATCTCCTCCTTAGCAGAGAGCTCCTGCTTAGTGGAGCTCCCTGCAAGAATTCATTTTCTGAATTTAATTGGGATGTAGGCTCTTTATCATGGTCTTTTAAGAAAGATGCTAGAGATATTAGTGGGTCTATATGCATCTCCTAGAGAGAATTTCTCCTTCCTGCTAAGGGCTCTTGGGCCCAGATTTGGTTAGGAGATCTGGGGTGTGCCAAGGAGTGACATTTTTATAGTTAAAAGGGAGTAGTGAAAGAATGTCAGCAGCCTGTGTGACATTGCTTTGTCCATGCTGTGAATTGAACTACGTCCTCTCAAAAGCTGTATGTAGATGTCCTAACCCCTAGGGCCTCAGAATGTGATCCTAGTCAGAGATGGGGTCTTTAAAGATGTGATCAAGCCAAAAAGTAAGCATCAGAGTGGACCCTAACTCAATCTGACTGGTGTCCCTATAGAAGGGGGATATTTGGAGACAGACATGCCCACGGGGAGAATGTCACTTGAAGACAAAGGCGAAGATCTGGGTAATATTTATAAATCAAAAAATTCAAGATTGCCAGAAAACTACCAGAAGCTAAGTGAGAAACCTGCAATCCATTCCCTCTCACCGTCCCCAGGAGATACCAACCTGCCAGTCACCTTGACCTTGGACTGACAGCCTCCAGAACTGTAGACAAAACACTGCTGTTGTTTAATCCTCCCAGTTTGGGTTACAAACTTTTGTGTTACAAACACAGAAGATGATATCATCATCGGTTAGAAAATTGTGTGGTACATATTAAGTGTTCAACAAAGGTTTGTTGGTGAATAAATGAAGAAAAAGTTTTGAACACATAAATGACCTCTTGCCTCCTCTCTCTTCATTTTCCCCTCTGGGGAAAATGAGGGAGGAGTTGAGGGGGTTGGGGGCGGGCTGTCTCTAGAGCAGGAAGCAGAAGCTGCCAGCAACAACCTATTTCCTAGAAATTCTCCCTAGGCAGAGGACACCTGGCACCTTGGCAAGGCCACCTCAGTCAAGCAAAATTCACCTAGGAGGGTTGAAAATCTACCAGCCATTATCATTTACTATATTCAAGAACAGACTCAAGTCTATAAATTACTTAGTTTTTAAAACCAGCAAAATAGCTTAAAATGTGTTTGGGAGGTTTGGAGACCTTGGGTAACCTCTGGTGTGTCTTTTTAGAGCAGTTTTCCACTTCATTGTGAAAGACATCTGAGTTTGGGGGGAAATACAAGCCATGTGTTCCTGGCTTATCCTGAAAACCTCAGGAAGACTTACTTGCTCTGCCAGCGCCACATGGAGAAGTAACCCCCAGAGTCTTTTCCACCCCTCTCTTTGAATGAGTTGGGTTTCTTCTTGCCAGTTTCACTCACAAAGACCTTTGATTCAGTCCTAACCTGCTTCCCCGTGAGCGCCCACAAGTCCTCCTTTGGCTGGTTTCTTTTTAAGCACACAGATGCATCTAAGCCCTCAGATCCTAACTCACATATGGGTTCTATGACCCAGCCCCAGGCCATACTCTCATTTTCTAAATAGTTGAGATGCATCTCTGAAAGTGACAAATGGTTTCTTTTAGACTTTGGGGTATTTTTAAAAATCATGTAAAACAGACTCACAAAGAGTGGGACAAATTAAGAACTTGCTTGGTGTTATGGGAAACAAATAATTTGGCCCATGCAGGTCAGAAAGGGAAAATTTCATAATAAATTCTTATGTGACTTCTGTTCAGAGAAATGAGAAGCTCTCTTCCAGGAAAACTCTCAAGTATATGAACCATCTGGGGCTGAGTCCTCCCATTCAATATCTCTTACGAGCATTGCCTCTTTACTTTGAGATTTGTTTATTGTTTGTTGTTTTATGTAGATTAGGTAACTTCACAAACTTTCAAAAGTCCAGCATTGTTTTTAAGCAGGGAAAAGAAAGTTAGATGAGAATTTTGTTCTTCGATTGAAAACATTTTATTGATTGAATAAAGAGGAATAAAAACTATTGAACTAGAAACAGACAAGCTTCTGAATCAACACTGCAGCTCTGGCTGACTCAGCCGCCTCAGTGTCACGATTAAGCTGAGTCACTGGTAGACAGGATTCCTTAGACAGGCACAGCCCACTGCAGTGTTGGGTCTTCTGCCTTCACCCCTCCATCACCTATTCAGCCTGAACCACAGGTCCCCAACTGAAGAGTGAAACCCCTGTCTATCTTCTCTGCCCTTATGCCTACAGGGATTAGGAAAAGTGTGAAGAGTGTTGCTTTCTTTTAATTTCACATCCCTAATGTTGAATTAATTCACATTCCTCATTTCACAGTGCCTTACTGTAATTTGTCCTTGGAAAGTCCCTTTCATTCTTTTTCTTTTGTTCTTTTTTCTTTCTTCCTTACTTCTTTCCTTTTATCTCCCTTCCACAGCACCAGCTGCTCTAATGCGTTTAATATGTACTTGTGTGTGCGTGCATGCTTGCAAAATGAATAGTGTGCTCTCGTGCATGTGCATTTTAATTTTTGCATACTGGGTTGTGTTATCAATGTTACGATATGCAACCTCAACAGTTGCTCATCCACTATCCCAGGGACAGATGTGCAGAAAACGTTCAACAGCCCAATCCACAAATAATCATCTATTCAATAAATATTACTTGAGCACCTACTCGGTTCCAGGTGTGGCTCTAAGTACTTAGGATGTAAGAGAAAACACAACAGGTTAAGAATTCCTCCACTCTGGGAATTATAATCCAGCAGAGGGAGATGAAAAGTAAACAAAAAGAGTTAATAAATTAACTAATTACCTAGTATATTAACCAATTAACCAATTACCTAGTATATTAGAAAAAGGAAAAGTAGATGATAGCAAGCAGAGTTGGCCTTGTTGGAAGGCACTTTAAACAGTTTGTAAGGATAGCCGTCTCAGCATAGACCTATGGGAATAATCACATAGAAAGTAGAACCAGAGACAAGGTCTAGCCATTACAAGCCCTCAGATAAGAACATGTCTGACCTGTTCAAGGTACAGCAGGCAGGTTGAAGTGACCACAGAAGACATGAGCAAGGGAGAGGGCCAAGCGGAGTGAGGGCAGGTCACATAAGCTTAGCTCAGTAGGCATTTAGAAGACAATGATTTTTGTCTTAGGTGAGGAAACTGGAAATTCTTAAGCAAAAAAGACTACACAGAATCAAACCAACTTCAGTATCATTATGAGTTGTATCAATTAGAATTACACTACTGCAAATAACAAAAGCTACACTACAATGGCTCAAACAAGAGTGTTTTGTTTTCTCACATAACATGAAGCCTAGAAGTTTGACAGTTGCTACATAGGTTCAATAGTTCACTGATATTAGGTTCAGGAGTTAGTTTAGACATTTGCTGACATAGTTAAAGCACTTCAGTGATGCTAGGACTGTCATCTTCACCATCACAGGATGGCTGCCACAGCTCCAGCCATCACATCTGAATTTCAAGCAGGAAAAAAAAAAAAAAGAAGAAGGTAGGGTAATGTCAGCTCTCTCTGTCCCCTTTATCAGGAAAGCAAATGCATTTCCAGAACCATCCTTCTTCATCAATATGCTTGGTCAGCTGGTCACACAGTCACTGACAGCAGCAAGGGAAAGAGGAAAAACAAGTATCATTCTGGGTCCATTTTTTCTAATTAAAAAAAAATCCAGGTTTTTTAGTAAGGAAAAAGCGAGTGTATGACATAGAATAGACAAGATCAACAGAGCCTGCTCTAAGAGTATTCACTGAGTGTATGCAAAAGAAACATGACATCTGGCACATAATAGATGCTTAATAACATATTTTCTTTTTCATGAAGAAAGGTAATTCTTTGAGATAGAAGGATAGGAAATTGTTTATATATCAGAGGTCAGATTCCCACACTACAAGATAGACCAATTAAAGTTTATGCTTGATATCGTGAATCCTTAAAACACTCAGCAAAGATGTTGCTATCCATTTTAAAAGCAGTATTAACAGTTGATGGGAGGTGGCTGTCTATATGTCTTTAACGGGTGGGATGGTTATTGTAAACTGAGAGAAAAGAAACTGGGCCAGATACAGAGAAATAGTAAATGTCACAGGAAATAAGCAAATGCAGAGGTAGCCTCAATTCTGAAAAGGACTTATGAGAGGTGGAAGACAAATAGCATACGGAGTCTGTAAGTACATTGTATATATACGCACATGTGCACTGTATAAATATCTCACAGGCTGCGGGCCATTCTTCAGGATCAGGATACAGGAGAGGTTTCCATATACCAAAACAAATGATCTCAACATAGAACTTCTATCAAGTTTGTATTTTTTCAAGAATATTCTTTGTCGCTTTTAAGAAACCTTAAGGGATAACTTTGAGTCTGTGTCTACAACATTCTAAGAGAAGAGAGGAACTGATTAAACTCTGAGATCTTTAAACATGATAACCATTGCAGCTGAAAATGAATTTAAGCTCACCACAAAATCTAAAAAGTGATTCTGGTAACAGCAATTGTAGATTATACTTTTCATCTCCCTGCTTAATTCCTTGAAGATACAAGAGACTACACATCAAAAATATCATAGACATGGTGGGTCCTTTTCTAGGTATACATTCTGAACCCCTAATGCTATCTCCTTTTCTGTTGAGTAGAAAGAGAGAGGAGCAGGATGGCTACAAAGAAGAACCAGACCATCCCTGCAGGGATGCCAGTTTGGAAACCACATCTTTAGTGGAGACCACCTTGGTTCAATTAATTATTTGCACTTATTCATTTGGGGATCTTAATTAGGTTGCAAGAAAAGATGTACTTAAAAAATGATTTGCTTCACTATGGATGGATTATTAGCTAGCAGTACCATACAGTTAAATATTATGGCTAGCTACAAACATACAATATAGGGCTATTTCACTATGACAACCAGTCCTTCACATGGGAGGGTTGTGAGTTTGGATATAAGCTCTGATGCTTGAATAAAGACCCTAAACTATAAGTGACATGATAGAAACTTGCACTTTCCTATGTAAAAGGGAAAGAAGGTGATCCAAGGCTGGAATTACAACTTCCAACCACCATGAACCTAGGCTCCTTCTACTCTTATTATCCTGCCATCCTCAACACATAGCTCTTATCTCATGTTCTATATTAGTCTTCTTGGGTTGCCATAATAGCATACCACAAACTGGGTGACTTAAAAGAAATTTATTTTCTCCAAATTCTGGAGGCTGGAAGCCCAACATTAAGGTACTAGCAGCAACTGGTTTCTAGTGAGACCAGTCCTCCTGACTTAGAGCTCATCACCTTCTCTTTATGTCCTCACATGAATTTTTCTCTATGGTTTGTGGCTCTGGTGTCACTTCTTCTAAAGACACCAGCTTAATTGGTTTAGAGCCCTATCCTACTGAGCTCATTAAACTTTAATTACTTCCTAAAGGTCATATCTCCAACTACAGTCACATAGGGAGTTCAGGCTTCAATGTAGGAATTTTAGGAGGGCACAGTGCAATTATCACGATGGCCCAAGATAGCTGCTCTACCTCCCACCATAATATCCACATTCCAAACTAAAAGCAGAAAAGAACAAAGGGGAGAGCACAATTCTTCCCTTTAAGACTTGGTGAAATTTTTACACGCGTTAGATCCACTCAAATTCCATTGGCCAGATCCTAGTCACATGGCCACACCTAACTACACAGCAGGCTAGGAAATAACTTCCATAGTGAAACTTCCATGTGAGTCTGGCTTAAATTTCCATTGAGAATGAGAAAATAGATATTGGGGAGGTGACCAGCAATCTCAGCCACAGGTGGAGATGTTTTATTGTCTGATGAAACGCTGTAACCATTGCATTGCTGTTCTCTCCATTCCGCTCCCCTTCTGTACCCCTCCGTGTCTCCTGCAGAGGGTAGATTCTACTCAGTGCTCCTGGGGGCAGCAATGTGCATCCTTATAATAGAAGGCTTTTTTTTTTTTAAGATCTATTTATTTATTTATACAAGCAATGGGTACAGTCAGAAGCACAGGAGGATGAGAGAATTCACCAGAGCCAGAGCAGGGAACAGAATAGGCAGACTGACGAAATACACAGTTGAGGGGAGCAGCGGGCGTGGCAGGAGAGGTCTGTCGTGCCATGTGGGACCCTCGCTGGCGGCCGGGGATCGAACCGGCACTGCAGAGGCTGCGGGCAGCTTCGCAACCCAGCCCTCAACCACTGCGCCACCAGGGGAGGCCCTCAAAGGCTTCTATATGACATCCATAGAGACCTGCGTGCATTATTACAAGACACTTTGGCCTTTGTGTTGAGGAAATAAAATATGGGACGGGTGATGCAACTAGCTGTGTGAAGATAACTAGAGGGAAATGTAAGGTGAAGGAAGAGAATGCAGATGGAAACTTTAGAGCACGTTGCCTGTTGGTGGGAGTGATAACCTTTTGTCCTATTTTTAAACACTCCAACAAGAGCAGCCCTTTTGTGGAGGAGAGAACATGTAGCGCCAGTTGACTTCCTACATTACTTCAATCTGAGCAACAACTGGCTCTTGCCTCCTGCTTCATGTCTCTTGAAAGCGGAATGTGTCCTTACGTTAGCACTTTTAATCTGGTTCCTACAAAATTGTGCAATTTCCTGCTGTTTCTCCTACGGTGATCTAGCCAAGTTCTGCTTTGGGGGATTTTCCCTGGTTGCTTTAAGGTCTCCCAGACACCTCCCCTTAGTCTCTTCTTGTCTACGCCCTGCGGGAACACTTTGTTCTGGCACTCATGAAATAGCAAAGTGCATCTTGTTACCTTGGCCCTATTTCAATCAACAAGTATTTATTCTGTAGTTTCTTTGCTCCAGCACCATTCCAGACCCTGTAGAATAGACACTAAAAGACTCTGAGGGCTCAACAGCACCTTAGAAATAACTATTCCTTTTCCAAACAAGGAAACTAAGGTCCAAAGAATAAACAACTTGTCCCAGGGTCACGAGATGTTTGGGAGGCCATGCAAAGCCTGCAGAGATGTCCCGTCTCCTGTTCTCCTCAGGATTCATGCTTTGATTGGGAAGATGAAAGAAAGTATAGAGAATAACGTACCATCTCCTCTGAGCCACACTTTCTGCTTTCAGTATGTGAAGTACATTGCATTATCCCTCAAGTAACTTAGCAAGATTACTCTGTGAGGATTCAACTAAAAAAATCAAACATAAATTAGTTAAATGATTCATAACACCCTGCCCACTCGAGGCCCTGACACACAAAGCTGGAAGCCAGATGGAGGAGCAGCAGGGCGCTGCTGCCGGATCGGGGCCCTTCCAGAGCAGTCTGCTGAAGGTCTGGGCCTGTCTTACTCTTCGTCTTGTTGAGACTGCTACATATGCCCGTTTATCCACCTGGCAACACTGTGAAGTAAATATCACTATCTCTACATTATAGGGGAAGGCATGGGCCATAAAGGGGCCATCCTGGGTGGGGTCTGGCCTGATCACCAAGAGAGTGGGATGGAGCTCAAGTTTTGTTTTGTTTTGTTTGGCTGCCTCTTCCTATCCTCAACGTGCTAGCATAAGTCACATTCTCCTCTTTTTCGTACAGTTTCCCAGGGCAGAAGGGAGTGTGTGTGGGGCACAAAGGCACAGAGGGGGACAGGGCTTGGCCATCAAGATGAGCTTGATGTTGAGCATGATGATCTCTCAGCGCTGTGTGCTCCTTTCTGCTCAGGAAGGGAAGGTGCTGTCTCAGGTAAGGCAGATGGAGCAAAGCCCTAAAAACCCAGCCCGGAGCAGAGGCCCACTGGGGAGTGAGCAGGGGCTGGTAGGAGGAGATCATTTGAGAGGGGAGGAAAAGGAGGGAGGTCCGAGAAGGAGGGAGGTCCGAGAAGGAGGGAGGTCCAAGAAGGAGGGAGGCCTGAGAAGGAGGGAGGCCTGAGAAGGTGCGCAAGGCCAGGTGTTCACTGAGGTGCTTCTGTTTGGCCTGAAATGGGATGCAGGGGAACGGAGCATTTTGTACCATCTTCTGGATCCAGTGATTGCTTTCTTTATGGAAGTGGGTTCTGCCTTCATAATATCCCAGATGTTGCAGGCTTAAGAATGGATTTACATATTTGGGATTTAGATATTTGTGTATATATGCAGAGAAAAATTCCAAAATAATATTCACAAAAGATGTTATGATCATTTTGATCTTTGAGTGGAACACTTTGGAGGATATTGTTTTCTTCTTTCTACTTTCTGTATTTTTTAAAATAATATGTTAGAATTATTTTGAGGTGAGAAAAAGTGATTTTTTTCAAAAATGTATTGTCATTTGGGAGACAAAGAAACCAGCACCTGTATCCACTAGCTTCAAATATGATTGCTACCTCAATGAAGCTGGGAAGTTTCAAAATGACCTTGTGAACAAAATAGTATCCCCCCCTTGCTGCACAGATAATTGGAGACAAGAAGAAAATAGGATCTATACCCAGTTTGGGAGCTGAGAGTGTGTCTGTGTTATACCAGTCATAGATCATACACTCTCAGTTCCAAGAACAGACTGTCTGATGGCTCGTCTCTGCACACATCACCTTCAACCATTCCAGCTATTTGCTTGCTGCGCCTTAGGGCAGGGGAAGCTGTCTATGACTGATTGTGATTACCCTAGATCTAGTATGAGAAGCTCGCAAAATAAATATGGAAACTGAGTGAGGTTTTCTAAATCAGAATCCAAGGAGAAAGATGATGACCAGCTGCTCCGCAGAAAGCAAATAAGAATCAAAATTTCCTGAGTAATTTATAGTAAGGTCAAGGAAACACGGGCTGGGGTGTGGAGGGAAGATGGGCACTTCTTTCTTTGCAGGTTTTCTCAGCAGTAAATACATGAACATCTAACAGGATTTGTTTATGTGATTATCTTCATGAGGACAAAGAAGTAGACTGCAGTGATTAGCTAACCCACAGCCACAGAGACTTTATATTTACTTAATCCAAAGAGAAAAAGAGCAGATCGTGACCAGCCCAAGTCTCTGTCTCTATCCTGATTTGCAATGAGGGTGGCATTTTTTAAACTCATCACCTCTATCTAAGGTTGTAGTTTTCAGAGTCCAAGTCATATCATGGGTCGCGGGTAGGTCTGTGGAAAGGAAAGCAGGTGGAGGAGCAGGGGAATGCGGTCAGATCCCTTCCATTTTGGAGAATTGGGTTTTGCGTGGTGAAATGTTACCTTTCCTAGTCCTGCGCTGGTCCATATAGTAGATACCAGCCACAGGAGGCCATGGAAATTGAAGGGAGTTAAATTAGGCAGGGAAATCCCAGGAAAATGCACGTGATTATGAGTAAAGAACCATCTTCTGCCTTTCATCTTCCTGAGATGTTCAAGATTAGTTTTTTTAAAATAAGGTACAGGTCACCTAAAGAACATTGGGAAGGAATTATCTTTTGAAATCATCTGTTTTCTTCTCCTTTGCATGGGGGGGTGTGGTTTAGAAGGCAACACACCAAATGACTAAGAGTGGGATTATCTCTCTACCATGGGGTAAGGGAGCCACAGAGCAGGAGAGAAAGGAAGAGAGGGTAGGAGGAGAGGCCCAGGCACTTTCACTGGTTTCTTTATCTACTTCTAGGCTGTTGATTTTTTTAAGAGGATGTTTCAATTTTTAACGTGAGAAAACTAATAAAGAGAATGAAAAATAAATAAACAGGCAAATAAACACACAGATCCCAAATTCCAGTTAATCTCATTTTTTCTTCTGTAAGAACAAAGATTGTAAAGAATAATAAACAAGGGTTCGGAAGGAAATCTTTCCTGCTTTCACCTGCCATATGTATGGGCTGGCCCAACGCAGCTGCTGTGGCATGTTTATCCACAATGTTTGTGTGACTTTGGTTGACTTCTGTCCTGGTCTCTGCAGTTCTAAAATTAGCACAAGTTTAGCTGAGAACTTTCTCCTGCTTCACCCTCAGCAATGGAGAGGCAGAGATTTCAGTTCTTTGCTTTGCCTGGTGACCTATGTTGCATTCTAGGACTAAGTCTTTGTCTTATTTAGGATTCAAATTCACCGAGATGCTGAGTTTTCTGTCAATGTGGTCAAATAGAAACTGAAATGTTCTTCTCTGTCTGGTTAGCTGTCTGTTCTGCTGCCCACAAGTACTCAACACTAACATCTAGCATTATGCCAAGAAATTTTGTTAATCCCTTGATCAGGTTGTCAATTCTAAACCCATGGTGTCATTAAACTTAGAAAGTAATATTCTGAAATGTTTTCTCAACTATCTGTGAATTCCGTTTGCATTCGGCTTGTGATGAATTATAATGCTCCATACAAACTGCATGGGAATTTTTTTAATTTATGTACCAATAAAATACTTTGATGGTATAGACTAGATAGATGGGTGAATGGACGGTTGGATGGATAGATAGATGGAGATAGATGGATAGGCAGATAGGTGGACAGACAGATACATAGATGGCTAGACAGAAGGAAGGATGGATGGATGGATGGATGGATGGATGGATGGATGGATGGATGGATGGATGGATGGATGGATGAAGGGGTGGGTGGGTAGATAGATAGATAGATAGATAGATAGATAGATAGATAGATAGAAAGAAAGATTATTCCTAGAGACTGGGATTAAGGATATGTTGATGTTAATCACCAAGAGTCAGGCTTACATTTTTCAGTTAAGTTTTTCTTTTCTTCACACTTGTTTTTTTTTACTGGGAATGTTTCATCTACAATTTTTTGCTATTTCAAAGTGTTTCTATGTCTATGCATAGATGAGCAACATCCAACCTGTCTCCAGAGCATCAGGCCGGGCTTGGTGACCAGCATGAACCCCACCAGCCAATTCCAGCATTGAGACTACAGCAACAATGCCAGTGCAGGGAGATGTAAGCATCCGTTCTCCTTTTAAATGAGATTTCCCCCCAAAGACAACATCCAACATAGTCACCAAAATACAATTAGTGCATGCAGCTGGATCTGGTTTGGAAGGCTAGAAATCTGTTTGAAAAAACAAACTTGAAATGGGGTCCAGCTGTCTGAACCAGTTCAGAGAACGCCACATTTTAAAATGCAATTCTTCTATATGTTTTCCAATCACTTTTTCATAGTGATGTGGTTTTAAAAATCACCTGATCCCATCATGTCATCAATTCAATTGCCCAGGACTTTTCAAAATAAAGAACCTAAAGGCTTTGGTTCCCTGGAAAGAGATATGTCATAGCCTGTTGGCATTTTTTTCTCAAAATGTGATGTAACTCCTTGAATCTTCCTGGCTTTTAAGAAATCTGGAGTGCCCCTCACATTTTGATTTCCACTCAGAATATTTATTATAGTTGCTTTTATTATGTGTTGACAGTATCCTCAGGGCTAGAAGCTAAATCCTAGAGGAGATTGTAGTCCTTGCCTAATAAGTAACAGTTTGGTTTTCTCCTTTATGACTTTACCAGAATGTATGATATTTAGTCTCGTGATATTTCACAGAGACCTGAGAGATTGTTTCACATTTTGAACTTTTGAACTTTTTTTTCCATAGTAAAAATACTGTACTTTTTTTTTGAGGCGACATTGTTTTATGCCATTGTTGGTGTATTAGGAGTATAGACCTCTAACTTTTAAAAAGGTATGAGATAAAGAAATATGCGTGTAAAGATGACATCTTCCTAACCCTGGGGATCACAAGCAGATTGCTCAGATTTTCTAATATTTTCTACTTAGTGAAAGAATTTAAATCTATGGGTTCTTCCTTCTCTAATTAAAAAGAACAATTTTCTTTTTCTTGATACAACAAGGTACTTATTTATCCTGTTTTTAGTTCAACCGCTATCCAAAATCCTCTCAAGACTGGGGCACTCTATGAAACCCCACCAACTGGGAGAACATTTTTGCACACAACACTAATGATAAAGGACTGATCACAAAAATCTGCAAAGAGCTGATGAGACTCAACAACAAAGAAAATAATCCCATCAAAACATGGGCAGAAGAGCTAAAAAGAAACTTCTCTGAAGAGGAAATGCAAATGGCCAACAGGCATATGAAAAAATGTTCAACATCACTTGTAATCAGGGAAATGCAAATCAAAATTACCATGAAATACCATCTTACACCAGTGAGAATGGCACATATTAAAAAAACTAGCAACAACAAATGTTGGCGAGGGTGTGGAGAAAAAGGAACTCTTCTGCACTGTTGGTGGGAGTGCAAACTGGTCCAACCACTATGGAGAGCTGTGTGGAGATTTCTGGACCTACTAAACATAGAGCTTCCATATGATCCAGCAATTCCACTCCTAGGTATTTACCCAAAGGACACAGAAACATCAATTCCAAAGAACACCTGCACCCCTATGTTTATAGCAGCACTATTTACAATAGCTAAGCTTTGGAAACAGCCCAAATGCCCAAAAATAGATGACTGGATCAATAAGATGTGGTACATATACACCATGGAATATTACTCAGCATTCAAAAAAGATAAACACATGCAATTTGCAGCAACATGGATGGCCCTGGAAGGGATCATGCTCAGCGAAATAAGCCAGAAAGAAAAAGAAAAATACCAGATGGTCTCACTCATAGCAGGAATCTAGAAAACTTAAATAAGGGACCAGGAAAATGAATAACTATAAGAAAGCGAAAATCAAAATCAACAAAAAACTATGAACCAGAGACACTTTTTGGGGGGTGAGGGGCGGGAGGGGAGGGATTGGGGTCAGAATGGGGGGGTTGCAATTGTATGGGGAATATAAAAATAAAATTTATTATTTAAAAAATAAAAAAAGACTGGGGCACTCTATGTATATAAATATGAAGAAGAAGGTCTTCCCTAGAGATTACAGTTTTCCTGGAAAACTGTAGGGGGGAAGTGCAGCCCCCACCCAGTAATTTGGGATTGATGGAGTAGGGTATGAGCGCTGTGTCTGATTCAAGTGCCAGCTCCAAGACTTGCTGTGACTTTGAACAAACGCCTTATATCCTTCTAGGCGTTCTCTTCAATAATGTAAGGGAATACTTATTTGTGAGCAAAGCATTGCAAAAGTATTACATAGATGGCAAAAGTGTAGAACAGAAATCCAAGATATGAAGAGAGGATGTGTGGGTATGCCTTTGATTGTGTTGACTCAATAGCAGTGACTGAATATAAATTCCTCAGGCATTTGCCTAGATTTTATTGAACACTCTCAGGTCTAAGAAGACTTCATTTTAACACTGACTTTGGAAACAAAGCAAACAATCTATTCACACCTTTTCTAATTACAGTGTGAGATTTTATATTTTATTTATAAAATATTTATACATAGGTATAGAAAAGTTCTTTATGAATGAAACAAATTAAAGTGTAATCCAAGTTACTAAAGTTGGGGTGATGGGGTTGTCCCCTTTTGGTTGTGAAAAAAAAATAGGGAGTCCAGAAAAGATCTTAATATAGTAGCTGCTTTTTGGAAATTATAAGGATCTGAATGGAGAAACCATACAGCGCTTCCTGCTGCCTTCTCTGAAGAGTCAGACTTCTCCAACCAAGGAGAGGGAAGACAATGGAATCAAGAAAGCAGAGACCAGGGTCAGCTGAGCTGGCATCTACACATGACCTGCCAGACATAAATACAGGAACTTCCATACATACAGGAACTTCCTTCTTCATCCCAATCTGGACACAAAAATCCAAGAGGCAGGAGGAAGAGGCCATTCCTTTTCAACACAGCAGCCCAGTGCCTCATGCCAGGGATCCCAGGGAGGTACATGTTCTCCCTTCCTTACCAGCAGATCCTTCATTAGTCCTAGGGGGAAGCGCCAGGCAGGGCTCTGAAAGGTAGCGGGCAGTCTGCTTCCACATTGCTCCTTCCTGGGGACTAAACGAGAATTTCTGAAATATGGACAGGAAAAGAAATGTTTCCTGGCTCTGCCTCAACACAAATAAATAAAACCCTTGTGTGAACAAGTTATCTTGTAGGCATTCCCAGTGTTGTCCTGAGCCTGCTAACCAGGATCCAAATTAAGATCAGGCAGTGTGCGGCTGGTGATGAGTCACCATATATTTGCAAATTCATATAAAACACAAAACTGGCAAAGCCTGCTTAGAAAGAGTTTTGTTCTGAGATTTTTTTTTTTTTTTGGAGGGGGGAATGTTGGTTGTTAGAATTTAGAACACATTTCCTCCCCACTACCCCAAACTGATGTTCTAAATCTAAATGGTGTTTGCTTTCTCAAAGCTGGCCCCCCAAAGTCTTTATAACAATACAGTTTCACTCTGCCCTGTAGCTCTCAGGGGGAGTGAATTACAAAATCCAACATGGAAAGTCAGAAACATATTAGTCCTGGGTCCACACCACGTCTCTCTCCAGTTGTTGCCCCACCCATTTGCCTGGGCTGTGGGAACAGCACATCCACAAGCAATAGAAAGTGGTTCTGGAAGGGAGAATTGGGTAGATTGTCTAAGACCACAATGATTCGCTCACTTTTCATCTCTAGGGGGAAAACTATGTATATGAATAAGAACAAACAAACACCTCTTGACCACTATTTAAGAACCTCTTTCTTAAGTTGTCTGAATTAAGAGAAACAGATTTTTTTGTTCAGTTACTCATTCCTTTATTCAACTTCTTTCTTTAAATATATTTTAGCTAGACCAAATATATTTTAGCTGGATACATCCTCTTGGCTTGATTTTTGCCTCCATCTTACACCTACATGTAACTGAAACTGCCTCTAATTCATATTTTTGTCCCATAACCATCCCTTATATTCCCTTGTCCTTTTCTGTCCTCACAGTGTTTATTAGTGTCCCTGAGTTTTTGTAAATATTTTATTTTAACTAATTGTCTGCTATATCAACGTCCAGTATTTGGATTTATCAGTCTGACTTGCTTTGCTGCACAGAATTCTCTCAACCTCCCTCCCTTCTGTTGAAAGTGACTCCATTCCATCTTTCCTTATAGCTGAATAGTACTCCATATTGTGGATATTTATTAAGGAGACTGTCCTTTCCCCATTGTGTGGACATGAATGCTTTGTTATAGATTAGGTACTGATATGCATGAGGATTTATTTCTGAGCTTTAGATTGTATTCTATGGATCTATCTATTTTTGCGCTAATACCATAGTTTTTAGTACTCCAGTCTTTTTTTTTTTTTTTTTAATACAGAACATATTCTGCACTAGGCCCTGTGTAGTTGCTAGTTATGAACAAAAGACACAGTTCTTACCTTCATGGAAGGTTTGTCTCTAGAAGATGACACTTGAGCTGAGAGCTGAAAGGAGAGTTAAGAAAAGAGAGAGTGGGTGTGTGTGCTTTGGGTAGGGGGAGGATGAGGTCAATACAAGTCACTCCTGGAACTTGTTGACCACAAATAAAAGTAATTCCTTATTTCACCAACAAAATAGGTTCATTCAGAAACAACAATAACAAAACAATTTGGAAAGTGTAGCCTCCAGGCGAGGCGCATGTTCCCTTCCCTGGAAGTAAAGCCAGCAGCCCCTTATATCACCTCTACAGGGCCCTTTACCACATAAAGAGGCACCTCCATCTTACCATTGCCAGGTGGTGAAACAACATCACTGTGTGAAGATGCAAGGCACGCTGGGTCCTGTCGTTTGCTTGTTGCCCAAGCGTGGCAACTCCCTGCCAGCCTACTGACCTCATGAATAGGTTTCTGTATATTAATTTTCACAAACAGCAAAGCTGGGAGATGGAGAAAAGCTTGGTGTGTTCAAGAAATTGACAAGAAGCTTGTGTGAGTGGAGTGTGCTGAAAGGGCAGTGTTGCCAGGGTAACAGCAAGGTGGGGGGGGCGTTAATTATATCAACTCTAGTGGGCATAGTTAGGGATTTTCTATTTCCTCCTTAGTGCACTGGAAAACATTGCGGCTTTTCGATAGGCTAATGCATAATCTGAATTACTTTCTAAAAGTCTGGCCAATTGCATTGTGAAGTGGATCTATGCGCTGGACCAGTGAGGAAACTGCTGCTGTCTTCGGGTGAACGCTGGCGGAAGATCAGGACATGGTGGTAGCGAGGATAGAACGAGGTGTTTGTGGGTGATAGGAAATCTGGAGGTGAAACTGACAGAAGTTACTCAGGGATTAAACGTAGGACTTGAGGGAGAGGCTGAGGAACGGTGACCCCAAGCTGAAGCTCTCACGTGGGTGAAAGGGCCATTTGCTGAGAGGAAAATAGGCGGAGGGGCAAGAAGAGACGAAGAGCTGGCTTTGGATCTATGAGATCTGAAGTGGCTGTGAGATGCAGAGAAGATGGATGGAAACTCAGAGTAATGGTTTGAGATGGTATTTAAAGATGGGGTTTGGACTCCTCACTGTCCTCCCACTTGGAGGTACAGGTGGGTAAATTATAAATTTTGTGCTTAGAGGAGAGAAAGGAAATCCATTGGTCCATGACAATTGGAAGAAACTGCTTTCTGTCTACTACTATGATAAATCCATGTTCCCCTTATCCTCTTGTAAGAGTGAAAGCAGACCTGAGACATGTTGATTTAGAAAGTAGATGGCTCAGGTGCTGATTTCTTTACACAGAATACTAAAATGATGGGGCCTCCCCGGTGGTGCAGTCAGTGGTTGAGTGCTGGGTTGCGAAGATGCCCGCAGCCCCTGTTCAATTCCCGGCTGCCGGTCGAGGGTCCCACACGGTGGGACCTCTCCTGCCGCACGCTGCTTCCCTCAGCAATGTACTTTGTCAGTCTGCCTGTTCTGTTCCTGGCTCTGGTGAATTCTCTCACCCTCCAGCGCTTCTGACTGTACCCAGTGCTTGTATAAATAAATAAATCTTTTTAAAAAAATACTAAAATGATATTCTATGATTTTACATTTCTCAGATTTAATATCCTGCCCTCAAAAATGCACCAAAATTGAGAGCATTTTCTCAGCATTTAACTGGGAATGTTACTTTTCTGCAACACTCTAAAATCATGGAGTTTGAGTAGACCCAGGTCTTCATGATGGAGCTGCCAGAGGGTGAGTAATTCTGGCTTTGGAAAGGGCACATTTGTAAAGCTAAATTAATATGTCCTGTTTTTCATCTGTGACTTTTGTCTGTTTCCAGTTTCAAATAGTGAGCTGCTTTGGTTACATGACCATGCAAAAAATAATAATAATTTTTTTTTGGAGGTGTGTTCATTATCAATCGCAGAATGGACTCAAATCTTGGAACCAATTCAATCAGTACTTATCCATGCAGATACTCACAGGAGAGGAAGGAGAAATAAAATCCATCTACCTTACCTTTCTGAATAGAAAACCCCAAAGCTTCTAATGGTCCCCAAATCAGCGCTTTCTCCTCCCTGGTGGTGAAAAGCTGTGAACCAGATGAGGAACATAAAAGCATCCATGGCATCAGCTCCTTTCCAACATTTTGGGTTTTCATTTCCTATGATAAGGTTGAAAAGGCCCATTTGACTGTTATAAATTGCTTTTCCTCATCAAAGAACTTTAAGATCAGAATTTGTAAATATATCTGGACACTGGGTTTACTTATAAGCCACTGGGAAAGAAAAATGCAATGATATCTAAATGAAAGGTCCAGCCTATTTCCAATCTTCCTCTTTATTGCCATGACTCCAGGAAATGAGTCCTTTGTCTCTGTTAAGAACCCAAAACTGACCAACCTCAAATTTAAACACTTATGTGGCCCCAGAGCAAAATACCTCAAAGCGCCAAGCCAAACCGAAGGGTAGCAAGGGGGAGTGATCACCCTGATGTTGCAACTCGTATATTTACAAAAACGGTAACTCTGACCCCACTGGGAGGCATCTCCTTGTCTCCTAATTAATGGGTTTACTTTTCTTTGACAAGCAGCCAGCTGCCCTGGGTAACTGCCATGGCACGGGAGAGCTAATTGCTGAAAATTGGAAGTAAAGATGAGGACAATAACCTCCTCTCTCCCCCTAAGAAATTTCAGTGTGTGATCTGAGAACTGAAAACACATGTCCTGATTTCTTCTCACCAAGTAGACATTTCCAGGCTGGGAACTTAGTGTCACTCATTCTGCGGGTTATTGATTAAAAGGAGCTTGTAATTGTTAGACTCCCTGAGTCAAAAGGACAAACTCACGATCAGCCATGACTAAAGCACACACAGAGGGCAAGGATTTACAGTCTACTTCCTTGTTGGTAAATCAGAGTCGAGCCAGGTGACAGCAGCCAGCAGTAGCACCTGGGGTTAGCAAGGACTGGGGTGAGGAGGTGACTGGATGATGTGTGTCCTAGGTGCGAGCATCCATTCACAACTTTTGGGAGAGCCTGCTTAATGATGCATATTTCTATTTACAATTCTATGCCCAGAACAGAGAGTTTGAAGATATCCCCAGAGCTGTCAGCCCACTGAAGTGCTTAAGTCAACAGGTGGGAGAGAATGACAGAAAAGCACACTTTCAGACAGGCAATTTTTATATTTTTAAAATTTAGCTGAGTCACTTGGCACAGATGATTTTGTCTTTCTAATGCTGAGAATTACATAAAATACTGGGCAGAATTATAAGAGAATTCTGAGAATTAAATAAAATACTGGGTAGAATTATAAGAGAATGCTGAGAATTAAATAAAATAAGCCAGGACAGGAAATTAGCACAGAGTAAGCACTTGATAAATGTTAGCTGATGATGTGAAAGAGTAAGAAGAAATCCTTTCTTCAACAACAATCTCATATCTTTGAGGCGTAAGCCATTGATTTGTTTATTTCTTTTCTTTGTCTGCAGACATTAGACAACATTCAGTTATGAGAAACTGCCTATGGAAAATCTTTGAAAGTTTTGGCAAGGCGTTGGAACCAGACAGGATGGCTTGATTTGTCTGATATAGAATTCAGTGCATGCTGCTTTGCATATTTAAAAATAAAACGATGCCCATGATTCTGAGGCCCATACAGGCCATATAGTCCCTGCCAATTTAGAAACTGGTCCCAGCACAATGGTGTCCCGGGCCTAATGATGACCTGAAGGTGCAGTGACCCTGTGTTTATTTCCTTGTTGATTTCCCTTCTCTGGCTCCAAGCTCATTTTCCCATTGCCTGCAGGAAAACAACATCCAGGGGTGCGGTAGGCCTGACTTGGCAGCCCTAAAGGTGAACAAAAGGATTCTGGCTTTTGGCGAGAGCAGGAGGAAGTTGGAGGGAGTCTCAGCCCCTCATAAAGCAGAACAAATCTGTCACTGATGTTAATGATGGCTGCTCAGAAGGGGGCTGCTGTCCCTGGAAACTCCCCCTAGGCTGTACTCAGGCTAAGGATCAGCTCTGCCCAAAGGCTTGCTGCAGGGGCAGGGGGTGAGGCGATGAGCCCCAGAGTGTACAAGGAGGAGTGGTTTTCATGCATTGTCTGGAAGACTGGACCAGGAAAGAGAGAATTTCCCCGGGCAACTACTAAGTCAGAAAAGCTCAGCGCCCACACGACTGTGCCCTGCGGCCTCACTCAGCTGGAAACTGATCCTCAGTGCAGCAAAGGTAAGACACCTGGGTCCTCCACCAGGCAGCGTCTCAGGCAATTTAAGAAACTTTTGCCTCTGCCCCAGCCCAGCCTCCTGCCCTAACCTGGCCTCCCCCACATACACACTGTTGAGGAGATCTAGTGGTAGCTTTTGCAAAACACTCCAGAAAGGACACCTGCTCTTTCTGCCTGATTTTTTTATTTTTCTGCACTGGTCTTTATGGAAAACTTCTTTCCTTTCAAAAATAAAACTATTTGTGAATGGTATTTTTTACTGGTCAAACAGGTCCACAAAAATGTAAGCAACCCCACTAATGGTGACTGGATTTCTATATAATATAGCACGTCAGGATTCAACATGTATTTGTCATTTGTCTCACATCTGGGCTAGACCAGGAAACACCACTGTGGTTTTTAATCCATGGAGGACCTAGGTCCAGAGCAATTTTGACTTACCCCAGGGCGGGTAGGTAGGTGAGTGACTCCGCGCCTGCCTCTGTTCAGTAGAATAGTGACTCTACTTTCTAAAGCGAATACCAGGCTACATTCTCTGCCACATAGTCTGGCAAATGATCTGTTGAGAGGATGGAATTTTAGACATTGGAACTCTCCTAGCAAATCCAGAAATAGAGTGACAATCTCCAGTGCAATATGCCAACTTGTAATTTATCCCTGTTTACTTTCATTCCTGGCCATTGAATCCAGTTCAACAAATGCTGATAAACTACGTTCCCTGTGTCCAACTCGGGTCACATGCCAGGGCATGGTGCAAACTATATGACTGAGGAGCTGAAGGAGTGGCAATGGGGGGCTGGGATGCAGAAGTTGTATGTGAGGAGTCTCTCTACAAGAGGTGAGCTTCATGCTTGGGCTTTGCAGAAAGTGGGAGTTTGGATTGGGGAGGTCCCCTCAGATCAACATAAGTGGCCACGTATGGCCTGACTGCCACAGCAGAGTTGCGGGTTAAGAGCACAGACTAGGGAGTTAGGCCATCTGAACTTGAATCCCAGTATCCAAATACACCCCCACCTACTAGCTCTGTGTCCTGCAGTAATTCAGCCAACCACTGTGGCCTTAGTTTTCTGATAAGTCAAATGGGGAAATGATAATGCCTACCTCATGGAGGCGGTTTAAAGTTGAAATGAGATAATGCATGTGAAGCCTTTGCTAGTTCATGTTAAGTACTCAAAAAAAAAAAAAAAACCAGGACCTATTGTAATTACCATGTGTCTGGCTCCATGGGAGAGGCTGAGAATACAGACGAGAGGAGCCCTCCCTCAATTCTATCAAACAGTGCAAGTTATGTGCAGTGAACTATCACTGTGACGCCTGCTCTGGGACCATGAAGGAGGTGTCTGCTATGGCTGCGGGATTTGGCGTGAGTGTTCAAGGCAGCCTGGCAGCCTGGGGAAGAGGTTTTACCACAGAGACCCTGTGTGTAGGGAGATAGTTTAGAAGAGTGAAGAGAAGACAGATTTGATTTTGAATCCCAAGCTCCCTTATCTACTAGAGGCATAGCGTGGCCATCACAGTCCCCTAGGGTTGCCACAGAGAATGGCCACAGCCTGGGTGGATGGTTGACATCAGAAGTTCATTTTCTCCCAGTTTTGGAGGCTAGAAGTTCCAAATCAAGGTATTGGCAGGTTTGGTTTCTCCCAGGCCACTCTCCCTGGTGGCAGATGCCACCTTCTTCCCAGGTCCTCCCAGGATCGCCCCTCTGTGCACATGTGCCCCTATTGTCCCTCTGTGTATATCAATTTCTTCCTCTTATGAGAACACCAGTCAGATTAGATTAGGGCACCTACTTTTAATATAATCACTGCTTTAAAGGCTAACTCCAAATCCAGTCCCATTCTGAGATAATGGGCTTCAACATAGGAACTTGGGCGGGGAGTGGGGGGGTACAATGCAATGTAGTCCATGATGATAACCAAGTTACAAAGCTTCTCGGAGCCTCATTTCCTCATCTATAAACTGGGACAATACTGAGCCGCTGTAATGACGGTAAAAAGAACAAACGAAACTTATCCTAGTTTCCAGCCCATAGAAGGTGCCTGGTAGGCACAGGTTGTTTTTATTATCACGTTAGACCAAGTCAAAGGAATATGGGTCCCCTGCACATTCCAGATAAACACTGAAGAGCATGTCCCTAGTTGGCACATGGACTTCTGAGAGGACAGAGGAACTCTCGCATTCCCACTTCTGGTTTCTGCAGAGGAGCCCATCATCAGGGCTGCCAGGCAGAAGGCGTGACCAGCCCTGCAGACATCGTGGGGTGTCTCTTTCTAGTTATCCAGGAATCTGTCCATTCTTTATAAATGAGCGGAGTGAGAATACCCATCTCCTGCCCCTCAGCAGATTTGCCCTGACTCTGCTTCTGGGGAGCTGCTCCAAGCTTTGTGCACCCAAAACACCCCCTGGATACCTATGTCCTGGTGAGTCTGGAAAACACTGTATTCCACCCCAATAGTCACCACGTGTAGATGTAGCTATAATGTGGATGTAGATTCGATGTCTATATACATCTATTATGTATATAACACACATTATATATAGATACAATTTTGAAAACTTTCAGCTTTGTAGAAAATCTCCACATACAACACAGTTCAAAGAATTTTGTACTACTTTTTTGCTGAATGCTTTGAGAGTGACTGTCAAAATGATGTCTCATCTTACCCAAATGCTTTAGTGTTCATTTCCTGTAAACAAAGACATTCTATGCAATCGCAAAATCAGGAAATTAATGTCAATATATTATGACTATCTAATCCTCAAACCCCAGTAAGTTATTACCAATTCTCATTGACACTTCTGTCCAATTCAAGTTTTGCCAGTGTCCCTATAATGTTCCTTGTAGCAAAAGAGTATTTCAGAATCAAGGGTCGCATTTAGTTATTACGTCTCCTTAGTCTGCTCCAGTATACAACTATTCTTTGGTATTTCCCTAACATCTGTGACCTTGACACTTAAAAAAACCCAGCCAAGTTAATTTGTAGAATTTTTCTCAGTTTGGATTTCCTCGTGCTTAGAATCAAGTTATACAACTTGGTAAGAATATCACATATCGCAAAAGTGATGCTGTGTTCTCATTGTATCCTCTAAGGAGGCAGACAATTTTCATCTTCAAGGAGACCAGTTGATTAAACGAGTGTCTGCCAGGTTCTTCACTGAAAAATTGCTCTCCTGCCTTTTTTTAACACTAATAAGTGTGCTGGAGAGAAGTACTCTGAGATGATGTAAATATCTCATTTGTAATTAACTTTCAACATGTCATTTGACACTTCCCTCTCCTCTTTTGAAGACTTCTTACTTCCCGTACAACAAGATGTTCCAGCCTTAAAACCAGCTCTTTCTCCAAGGAGCTCTAGTTCCTCTTACTGGAGAGTATTTGGACTCATAAATCTAACTGCTAGGTGTGCTCATTATTAATTAGAGTGTCGCTGTTCCCAGACTCTCAGTAAACAGCGCTAGGAGGCGTGTGTGTGCACATCTGTATTTATTTCTTTGTTGAGCTGTATGTGTTGAAAACCATGAAATCCCACTGGTACCCCCAATTCCAATCTAACATCAGAGGATTCATTCTGATTTTCTCCCTTTCCTCATGAAGTCCCCTCTCTGACACTAATCAGAGCCTGGCTCCCATCCTTCTTAATACATTTGCTCAGTTGCCTCCATGTCATCAACTGTTACCAAGACCACTGCCCTCTTCCCCACTCCGATGCCCTTCTCTTCCTGCTGGGCCCCTTCCATGCCAGGCTGCCCTTCCCTGGTGATACCATCCTCTGCCCACAATGTTCTGGGTGGTCCTTCAAAGAGACCAGCCTCCTCTCCTGCTCCATCCACCATATTTTCCCACTGCCACGTGGGTGATAGCCTCACTGGGTCCTACCATGGCTTTAACGACTGAAGTACTCGGAAAGAGAAGGGAAGGAAGAAGACATTCATTCATTTCTGACATTTTTAAAACTGCCAAGTCACTTTGACCTATGCTATGTATTTGTGTTAGTGCTTGTGTTGTCACTTTCTGTGGGATTTGGGCAGTCTCCTCTGCACAAACAGGGCACATGTCCCAGATCAGGTCCAGGAGGGTGAGGAACACACCAGCAAGTCTCTTCCACTTAATTCCGCTCTGTTGTATGTGGACGTGGGTGCTCACTGTCAACTCCTGGCGCCAACCACATTCCTGGGTGGAAACTACTCACCGGGCAATCACTGCTCTTGTACTTACTCTCAATCCATGTCTAGGCCTTTCCTTGTTTATTAACTCAAAACCAAAAAGCATTTACCATGTACCAGATACTTGGCTAGGTTGCAACCTAGAGATTTAAAACCTGGGTTTCTGTGCTCAAGGAACTCTCCACTATGGGAAGCAGACAGGAGTCCATTGCAATAACGTGACGTGAAGTACAGTGTTAGCTGTCTCTCCAGCTCTCTTTGGAAGGGCACCTAGCCCAGACATAGCAGGCAAAGAGGAGATGGCCAAGGGGCAGAATGGGAAGGAGGTAAGGGGAGTGGGGTGTGGGAAGGGCCAGAACAAGGGCAAGGGCTGGAGAGGCAGGTGCAGTTGGTCAAGGTGACCTTGTTCATCAAGCCAAAGGGGCTGCATTCTAGACTTTGGGACAAGGGTCTCTGGAGCTAGACTTTCTCAGTTCAATTCTGGCTCTGCTTATTTACTAGCTGTATGATTTTAGGAATTTTTTTACTTCGTGCCTCAGCTTCCTTATCAGTATCTGTAGATACTCATGCTATTTACTTTATGGGATTGATATAATGATAAACTTGTATCCTTACATAGTACACAGAGGAAACACTTCGCATATAAAAAGCATACAATAAATGTTAATTTGTTATTTCTCTATAGGTGATTCAAAAAAAGATTAGAGCAGTGGCAAAGCAAAGGCATAAAAAAATAATTAAAAGAGAAAGAAATTTAAGAGAAAAAAATTGGGCATTTCAAAAGAACCTGCAAATCGTAAACACAATGAAATATCACCTCACACCTCTTGGGTAATAGGGTGGCTACCATCCAAAAAAAATGCACAAAACAAGTGTTGGTGAAGATATGGAGAAACTGGAATGCTTGTGTACTCTTTGGTGGGAAAGAAGAATGCCACAGACACTATGGAAAATGGAAATTTGATTCCTCAACTATTAAAAAATAGAACTATCGTATAATAGAGCAATTCCACTTGTGGGTATATACCCAAAAGAACTGAAAAGCATATCTGTACACCCATGTTCACAGACTCATTATTCATAATAGCCATGGGATAAACATGACCAGATGAACAAGAAAACAAATGATGGTGTAAAAATGCTATGGGATATTACTCAGGCTTAACAAATGAGGAAATTCTGACACAGCAACAAGATGAATGACATTGAGAACATTATGTAAAGTGAAACAAGCCAGTCACAATAGGTCAAATTCTGTATGATTCCAGTCATATGAGACACCTAAAACAGTCAAATTCAAAGAGACAGAGAGTTGAATGCAGAGGCAGGTGCAAGTCTGGTCGAGGTGACCCAAGTACATCAAGCCAAAGGGGCTGCATTCTAGACTTTGGGACAAGGGACTCAGGGACATGGGGAGTAAGGAATAGGGAGTGATTGTTTACTGGGCTACAGAGTTTCAGAGTTTTACTGGATATTTTCTTCCAGCCTGGACAATAGTGGAGACGGAGGCTTGCTCAGCAGTGTGAGTGCGTTGAAGGCCACTGAACTGTCACTCCTTTAAACAGTGGTTAAAATGATAGATTTTATGCTGTGTGTATTTACAAAATTAGAAGTAATAAGTAATACCAATAAAGACTGACTTTTCTTTTTTAACATGGTGATCTGGGGAAAGTTGTTAGGATTACTCTAGAAGAAAAATTTCTATTATTTATAGAGAATGTTTCTAAATTTCTGAATTTCCTAGAAATGTTGGAGACCTAAATTTTATTTTTTTGATTTTATTTTAAAGTGCTTTACTCTGGGAAAATAATTAAGAAAGTAAGTCTTGTTTTGCACTGGGCATGCTCTTAAAGAGTAGCAGAGATATGCTGCAAAGAACCTACACCTCTCCCAACGCTGAGGAGATGGCCTCCTAAAACTAATAGGGTTGACATCCTGAACCTTCAGTCATGGAAGAGATGCTCTGCAATCTGTTCACTTATTCAATTTTGTGCCTAAGTGTTACAAGTACATTTAAATCTTATAGTTCTTACTGGTGGCGAGTGAGCCAAATGTGGTATGTGAGAGCATTTAAAAAAAAACCATCCACACTGATAGAGACAGACCCTGCCTGAGAAGGAATCTGAATTTAAGGTCACAGCCTGGGTCAAATGACTCCCCCAACTAATCGCTGATCTAGGATGGGAAGAAGAGAGGAAATGGAGCAAGAAGCCTTTTCTTCATCTGCCCTGAATGCCTGACCAGGAGACTCTGACTGCTGGGCAGGTTCTGTCTTTTGTAGCTTCCGCTACTTCTAAACTACAGGTTCACATCAGCTCCATATTGGCCTTAATGTATTCATATGTAAAATTGGGACCACATGAAATAGTAGTGAGCAATGGTGCCTTAAATAAAACAGACATGTGTTATAGTTGAACAGTATTTCATTGTGTACATGTACCACGACTGCTTAATCTACTCATCTGCCTTTGGGCCTTTAGTTTCCTTCTATAACTTGGCCAGTCAACATCAGAGTGCCTTAGTGTTTTTTCATTCTTCTGCTAGGAGTGGAATTGCTCAATCATGTAGTAGATCTATTTTTAATAATTTACTATTTAGATTAACATGTGTTCATCTAAATTGAGAAAAGTCTATACTGCTTCCCATAGAGTTGGGGCCAGTTTGCCTACCCACCAATAATGTATGAGGGTTCCTTTCTCTCTACATCCTCACCAACCCTTGCTGTTTCTGGCCTTTTTGATATGGAGCATTCCTATGGGTGTGAAGTGATATCTAATTGTGGTTTTCACTTGTATTTCCCTGATGACAAGTGATGATGAGCATTTTTCCACGTGCCTGTTGGCCATCTGTATATCTTCTTTGGAGAAGTGTCTATTGAGATAAAACTGGAGAAGATATAAGTCAGGAGAAAAAGAAACAGATGATTTCACTCACATGTGAGATATAAAAAAAACAAAACAAAGGAACACACAAAATTAAACCAAAACAAATCAAATTTGTCTGAAGAATTGAAGCTACCAGGAGAGGATAGGGATGGAGAACAAAGTGGAAATGGAGTCCAGTGGTCTCAGGTGGAGGATTGTGGCAGCTTTCATGGTGGGCATATGTGGTAACAGACATCTAAAGAGGTGTGAACCTCTAAATCATATACAGTGTTGTAAACCAATATTACGTCAATGAAAAAAATACAATAGAATAAATAAAAATTAAAACCAAAAAAAGAGAGAAATAGACTGGGGCTAAAAAAAATTAGATTTGTGTTTTATATATTTATATCCTAGAGTAAGTCATCTCTTAACATCAGTAATTAGTTCTATAACCCTGCAAATTGAAGTAAATAATCTGTAAAAAATTAAGTCTTCGAAGAAGGAATGTCATTTTGTTCAACATCAGCTGGGACTTGTTTTCTCACCAGTGTTAAAACAAAAGAACATTGAACAAATTGATGTTATTAGAGGACCTGCTATACTTCATTCCACATAGAAACTGTGGTGGTGACAACTGGAGAATGGAAAGTAAAACAGTGATCACACACTAGCATGGCCCATTTCTGACCAATACAGTATTTGGGGTTATTTTTAAATATACATTAGCCACCAACATCTAAAACTTTGAAAAATTTCAAATTCTGTTACAACAAAAACCTCTGACTATATTGATCCCCCATTCATTTTCTATTTCTTTCAATAAATGGTAGCTTAGGTAAGAGTTCTGTGCCAAAACTGTTTTGGGTGCTGGGTATATAGAAGAGGTGAGAAAGGCTAATCCAATAAAATATGTGAGTAAGAAAACTACAGAAAATTATAAACACTATGGATAAGGCAGAGTTAGGGATAAAGATTGACAATGGGGTAAGGAAACAATGCAATTTTATTAGAATGACCAGAGAAGACTCTCAGTTTGCCACAGTCCACACCATGCCATGTTGACACCACATAGTTACTTTGGTCATTTACTGCTACCTTTTTGGCAGTTGAAGCCATCTGATGTTATGAGCTCTGAGGGAGGGGGAAAAGATGGGAAATATAAAGAAAGTAATGGTGAGAAGACTGAAGGAAATAAGAACCAAATATGGAAGTCATAAAATCCTTCGCAATTAATATAGTTGGACTTCTATTTAACTCTGAGCTGCCTGGCAGAACCAAGCAAAAGGGAGATACATGCAGTGATATTATCTTCATTTTCAGAGAGAAGGAAATAGAGTTTCCCTTACAGGTATAAAACTTTCTTCACCTGAACTTGAAGTGGAAATTTACCATGTCAGGTTTTTAAAGGGAAAGTAGAATGATAAGAGTGAAAGTAGACTGATACAGCAGGTCCTCTAATAACATCAATTTTTTCAGTGTTCTTTTGTTTTAATACCGGTGAGAAAACAAGTCCCAACTGATGTTTTACAAAATGACATTCCTTATTTGAAGACTTGATTTTTTACAGATTATTTACTTCAGTTTGCAGGGTTGTATAACTAATTACTGATGTTAAGTGAGGACTTACTCTAGGATACAAATATATAAAACACACATCAAAATCCTCATCAACACATCCACAGAAGTATGGTATTTTCACTGTTTCAGTCTTAATCAAGAGGCCAACATTAGCACTAAAAATGCATATATTCTGTATTTTTCCCTAGTGTTCATAGATGAGAGATGAGGACATACATCCTCTAAACTTAACTCATGATGGTTGGAAGTATGTGGACCAGGGTCCATCCAAAAGACCCATTCTAGCTGGAAGTTTGTGTGTATCTAGGAAATGGTCCTTTTGAATACAAACCCCTTGCTCCTTCCTTCCATAGATCTATCTTCTCTTAGCTGATTAGACAGCAAGTAAAGAATAGAATTAACCATTCTGTATGACATTTCTCAGTCACAGTCACTCCTATCACTAAAAAGCAATTTTCTAGGGTCCTTAAAACTTTCAATTAAGTAGGTAAATTTCCCTCCTTCTTCTGGAATGCTCCCATGGGGAAACACCGCATGTTATACACACTGACTCCCCAAGGCTGAGAAGAGTCATCCCAAAAGAGAAGGAAATTCCCAAATCTATTCTTTCACCTCCTATACAAGCGGACTCTGCATACTCCTGGGCTGACAACCAAAGGCTGGAAAATCTAGCCTGTCTTCTAGAATGTTCTCAGAGAGCTCTTTCAGGGCTCCTATGTCCAAAGCCTCAGAAACATTCCCTTGCCAAAGGAGGCCTAAGAATAATTACTTTGTGTTAGCGCCATTGTGTATTCCCAAGTGTGGAACAAACCTGCTTTTAAATGTGTCATTTGGCCCATGAGAAATCACACAGGCAAAAATAATGTTATGTCAAATTTTCTGTCCTTATTTTTTGGCCTGGATGCTGCTGACTGAGCCATTATCACCTGGATTATCTCTAGGCTCAATGACGATTTTATGGGCTCAGTCTCCTGCAGCTGGCAAGAATTGAGAGGCGTTTTTGGAAGGCCAGGCCAAAGCATTGCTTCTCCCTTGCTCTTTTGAAAACTGAGAAAAGCATTCAACTGTGCTGGTTGTAATCCTTACCCAGACTTCCTCCACTCCATGGCCACACTTCTCTATTACTCTGACTAAATAACCCTTTGAGCAACCTCACAGAACTGGTTCTCTGGGTTTGCAACAATGACCTTCCAGAAACGCCCTGAGTTCATTCTGGCTCGAGTCCCTGAGTCTCTACTTGGCCATCTGGCAACGAGGCTCTTCTGGTGCCAAAGAAACGGACCCTACCCAAGATGTTATCCACATCACTTGACATGGAATCCTGCTCCGTCCTGGAAAGGGACAGCCCAGGAGTTCTGAGGATTTGCTATGAGAGTCCCAGCTATTGATATATCTTCTGAGAAGCTACATTGTGTAAATTTCTTTCCACTATCATAAACAAATATATGATCATGTATGTACACACATGCATAAATACTGAGAGATATCTCTAGATCTCTCTATATATATGTATATATATGATATATCTATATCTATATCTATATCTATATATATATATATATATATATATATATATATATATATATATATCTCACCAGCTGATGCTGAGTGACTAGAAGCACCCCTGGCAAGGTAAGCTTTGTGTTGGGCAGGTGCTGAATTCAAGGGGTAATAATGATCACAGGTGCTTACTGAGTTTGTCTCTTGGTTCACACACTGTCAAACACTTCCCAAGGCTTGGCTTATCTTGTCTAATTCTCAGACTTCTAAAAAGTGCTATTGGTATTTCCATTTATCAGGTGGAGAAACTGAACTTTAAAGAGGTTCAGTGACTTGCCAAATTTACCAAGCAGCATGTCCTGGGTTTGAAACCAGGTCTGTTATACTGCAAAGCTGCTACGAGAAGGGAGAAGGGTAGGGAAATGTATGTGGCTGGGGGAAGAGGGTGTGTGTGGGGGTGTGGCTTTGGGAATGCTTCAGATGAAGTTGCCCTTCTCATAGTCTTGGTACCATTGTGACCTTAACAGAGTCAAGACTCAAACTAGACTCAAGGAAGCCTCGGTTTCCACAGGCCTGGAGGTGCATGGAGCAGGGGTTCATCCAAAATACCCATTGTGGCTGGAAGTTTATGTGGCCTGGAAAATGATCCTTTCTTCAATAGCTATCTCTCTAGCATTCATTTGACCCAGAGCATGAACAGCTAAAAAGTCATCAATCCAGGTAGGACTTGAGGGGTTTACAGGGCATATAAGAGGTGTCCCAAGCTGGTGCAGACCTCTCATGGCCTATCACAAGATGGCCAGTGGATAGGAGATACCTTTGTCTCAGGCCACACTTTGCACCTCAAATTTAAAATCTTTATATCATCTCCAACGTGATAGGCATGCTGAAGTTGTGCATATGTTCCAAAGCACTATTTTGTTTAATATATGCATTTAAGACATATCTTACTTCATATGTCTCTTTTGGAATTTCTTTCATTTTTAGTAGCCCAAGATCCTCAAAAAGTGGAAGTAACCTTGTCCTCTCTTGACTGCAGCATGCCCTGTCTTCAGCACTGGAAGGCAGGGTAAGGAACATAGGGACTGTAATCTCCAGGAGCTAACAGCCCTGTACCCCCAACTTGTCCCCCACATGCTCTGGTGAGTGCCGAAAATTCCATGAAGCTTTCCATGCAATGTCTTATGTTCCAGGATAATTCTTTAAACAAAAAGTTTCCCTGGGAGAATGAATAGCAACCTTTCAAAACTCAATTATGAGAAAAAAGACCATCTAAAGTAAGAAAAGTCCAAAAGATTTAAACAGTCACTTTGCCAAAAGATGATATACAAATAGCAAGTAAACATGTGGACAAGATGCTCAACATCAGGTAATCATTAGTGAAAAACAAATTGAAACCAGAATGAGATATTACATACTGATTAGAATGGCTAAACTTAAACAGTCTGCCCAAGTGCTGTAAAGGGCACACAGGAGCCGGAACTGCTGGTGGGGAAGTAAAATGGTGCAACCGCTTCAGATAACAATTTGGCAGTTTCTTAAAAGTTAAATGTACACCTGCCATATGATCCAGCTACTGTACTCCTAAGTCTTTACCCAAGCGAAATGAAGGTTTATGTCCACACAAAGACTTGCACAGATACATTCAATTAATCTAAAATAATGATTCCAGGGCCATGTCCAGATGACAAAGTCCATCAGACTGTACACCTTAAACATGTGCGTTAAGATGGAGTCCTGGGTGCTGAGGGGAACAGAGGCTCAGGTCCACTTTGTGATTTCTGTTTTCTTCTCTTCAGGCTGAGCACAGAGGTTGTAGTCATTGCCCTTAAGAACTGCCCAGCTAGTGTTCCTAGAGCAAAGTGTGAGAAACTCATTAAAAATGCAGTTGCTTATCAGTAAATAAAAGCCCTGCCCAGGCACCCACTCAAACTCCCTGGGGAGTACTTTTGTCTGGGTAATTCCTCTTGGGAAGATAAGATTCCATCAAAACACTGGATAGGGCCTCCCTGGTGGCGCAAGGGGTTAAGATGCAACCTATGAAACTGTCCACAGAGTTCGAGTCCCGTCTAGGGAGCTACCCACATGGCACAGCAACCTCTCCTGATTCGCCCACTGCTTCCCTCAGCAGTGTATTTCAGTAGATCTGCCTGTTAAGCCCCCCACTCTTTCTCTGGTGAATCCTCTCACTCCCCCACCTCTGGCCTGTACCCCAGTTCTTGTATGCATAAATAAATACATCTTTTAAAAAAACACACTGGATATATTTGCACTGCTAAAAATCTCTCCTTCCAGGTGTGATCCTGAGCCTCTGAACCACATACAGTGTTGTACACCAATGTTACCTCAATAGAAATATATATATATATATAAATTATTTTAGAAAGACTTGCATTAGAAGGGTATACCAATTTCCCATGCACAAAGGTCTCATGATCTTATACCTCTGAATCATATATAGAGTGTTGTAAAGCAATGTTGCCTCAATAATGTGCAGGTGGAGATATAGATGTAGACCCCTCCTTCTTAGAGAGAAAAGAAGGGGCCTCCTCCCCAGAATGCAGACGGTAGCTGAACAGCTTGGCTCCTCTCCAGCGCAGTCACGCCAAAAAACTGTACAGTGTCCAGTGTTCACTGAGGAAACGCAATGCGCGCCGTACTAACACAGCAGCGGCACAGAGAGAGCTGCCTCCGAGACCCGGGGTCTGCAGGTGCAAACTCCAATTAGAGCAGCCCGACTTCCAATATTTTTCATCCCAAACAATAGCGTGGTCTCCACCCCCACCAGGGAACGGCCTTGGAAGAACTGCCGACCAGACTATAGAACACAAAGCCTGTTGAAATAAACGCGGTTTGTATGCACCGCACCTGAAACCCTAGCTTCATTTTCAAAACCTCTTGCAAGAATTAGTCAATGCACAATTTAGTAGAAAATCAGTCACTAGTCATGAGGAACTGAACTGCTTTCCATTCCCCCCCCCCATATCCTCTGTGAGTTATGGGGAGTTTTCTGCTTCGAAGCAGAGAGGCACCATATTCCTATAACAGAGCACTGTCCTGTTGACAGCAGTTCCCTCTAAACTGATGCCTTTTGCAGGGTTACAGGTGCAGGGCAGTCCCTCTGTAACTGGGAACCCTTTATCATTAATATCACATCGAAGCTTGAAACAAAAGCACTCGTGACCCTTTATTTGTGGCAAACAAGTGTGTGTGTTTGATGTGCTGGCCAGTGCTTTATCCTCAGCAGAAAACATTACGAAACAGACTCCTTTTCTCCACTCCTTATGTTTCTTTTACTGACTTTTTAAAGAGAAGACTAGGGTGCAGAAGCTTAGGTAAAACTCCATCTTCTCCAGCAGCAAGCCCATTGGCCCCACAGGCAAGGAAGCTCTCAGGGAAGGCCTCCTTAGGAGGCCATGAGCTCTCAGGGCTGCATTGCCATCACCACCACTTCTGCTAAGGGGCCATTTCCTCAGATGATTGAAAATCTGTGTTGTTTTTAATATCTGAATGTCCAAATATTAGACATGTTGCCGAAAGAATGTCAAAAAACAATATTCCCAGCACCACTGTCATATTAATTTTCTGTATTTCTCTCTAGATCTTATCCTTGGGCATCCTTTCTTGTTTACATTGTATATGTGTGTTTGTGTGTGTACACATCTCCCTCTGACTTGCCTTCTCTACCGGTTTGCAGTCAAGTGCTGTGATATGGATCTGTGAGTACCTTGTAAGTGAGCAACAGAAGATATAGTCCTTTTGACATTTTTACATCCCCCAACAGTCAGTTCTCATTAAAGGATACTGACTGCTCCTAGGGGAATACAGATTTAGGTTCCGTGAGCCTCTGGCTGCCACGGTTTCATTCAGTCAGTTCATACCTTGTTTCATATGTGTTTCTCTCTATAGACAGCTTATTTAACATAAATTATTGATGCATTACCAGTAAACTCACAGACAACTGCACTGTAACTGTCTGAACAGTTATTACTGCCTGAACAAAGCTTATGTAACACACCTATTTTCTCTATAAGGCACACTACACCCTCTTGCACATGGGAACAGTGGACCGCATTTCAGAATTATATTTGGGAACCATTTTGAATAGTGAAACTTGAGTCATCAAATTTCAGCTAACAAAAAGCACAAAAATGCAAAAATTTGGCACTCCCTAGGCCATGAAAAGACTTGCTTACAGAATGCAACTTACACCAGAAGCAGAGCACTGCCTGTGCAGCCTCAGCTGGAAACTCATGTATCAGGCAATTCATATTTTCCCTTATTCTGCACATGTGCAAAATGACTGTGAAGGTGTCACGGGTATTGATAAATCATTTCCTCCTAAAATGGCAGTTCCAGAAATACATAATAGGAGCCCTCTATCTTATTCCCATGATCAACTTCAAAATTGCAAGATCTGGTTGAATGTAGCCCATTAGGGATGAAGTCAGAGGGTCTGCGTTTGCAGCTTCAGGCTTTAGTCTCCACTGGCAGCCTGACCTCGAACAAGTCATACATTTCCCCATCTGTAAAAGGCCAAGTGCACAGTTCATCAGTTCTTAGACTCCTTGCTCTTAGACTCCTGGTCTTTGTGTTTTGTTTCACCTTTGATGATGGCCTGTGTTTTAATTGTCAGCTTTCTGTTTTCTTTCTGGGTGGCACATAAAATAAAGATGCATATTCCTCCCTTTTGACATCTTAGAAGTGATGAGATACGTTAAAGGTGATACCTACCTCCGGCATTGTGAGGACTGAGCAATGTTACAACTTCACAGGGCTGTGAAAAAGTAAATCAAGTAAATCACATGTAAAAAAGATATGTATAGTGCAAAGTGCTTGTAAATTAAGGAATTGTCATCCTGAATGGAGGTATTTTCTTGTTCCTGGGTTAGATTGATCTTTTTCTTTTAAAGTTACTCTGACAATTTCAAAAAGTTGCACCATGAACTCTGGCGACCCTGCTTATATTTTTCATGTAGAGGTTGGTATAAACAGATTCATATTGTGGGTCATAAATATTTTTTTTTTCATTGGAAATAAATCCCAAAGAGTGTAAGAACTACTGTTTGCAGAAAGCAAAACACTGATTTCTGGGGGCCAGGACAGTCTTTTCTCCATGCCTATGATGTTGCAACCAGACAGTTGCCTGTGATCTGGTTATTGGAATTGTCTATCTGCATTATGAGATCATTGCTAATGCAGCTTGGATTTCCTCTCATTAAATTGATCAGCATATGTTCTGTCTTAGAGGTAAAGAAATGTGAAACAATAAAGGTAAAAATTCAATCCTAAATTTTAACCCACGAGTATTCCACTTGGTCGTCTAGATCTGATCATCTCAGTTGCTGGTTTTCCTTTCTTTGGTGACCGGGGGAGGTCACCTAGAGTCTGTGTATGAGAAACAGCTTGTGACACCTTCCCTACAAACAGATGTCTATGTTAGCTTGTTCCTTGATGTAAAGGGACAAAGGAACTCCAAGAAGTCTCTCTGGAATCTAACTGTGAACACATGATGTTATCAGCTAATTGGGTGTGGCGAGCTGCCTGTCTGCTGAGGGTTTGCCCCCAATAGAAAATACGGAGTTTGCTTTATCTGCTGTCCTACCAGCAAATTACCACTGAAGAAAGAATAAATGCAAGGGGGCAGAACTCTAGGGTTTATCAGACTGCTTCTAGGTGCCAGTGCACTTTATTAGGTGCTTGTTTGTAACTATTTGAACACACCAAATGTGGGCCCTTGAATATAAAGCAATTTGGTCATGGAGCAAGGAACAGGATCACCTGACACCCTAGACTTGCCTCAAAGCCTTACCCTTTCTACTCTGCAGGATGGGAAGGCCTAACCTGAGTCCCAGAAATGCTGTTTCAATCACTCTGCATCTGCTTTCCTGTGCTCTTCTCTCAGGGAAATTTCTGACTTGGCCACTCCATTTCTGGATTGGTTTTGTGCGTTCATGACACACATAAGCAGGTGCTGCTAACTTTTTTGAGACAACGGTGTTTTGTTCTGCCTTCAGCCAAGCAAGAATACCTCTCTTCTACTCCACCACTTCTCCCTTACAGCAAAAAGAAAAAAAAGTAAGAGATGTGCCACCTCCATGAGATTCCTCTTGGATTTCTGTTCTAAATAACAGGTATTATCCCCAATAGTTATTACTTTTGGAATATTGCCCAATAAAGATGAGTATCTCCTTTTTGTAAATGTCAGGCTGGGACATGGAGAGTTTAACTTGCCAGCCCAATGTCACATAGGAATTAGCAATGGAGCCAGAAGTGCGGCCCAGTACTCTTAATTCCCCCTCCCTGGCCACATCAGCCCACACCGCCATTTTATGTACACTTAGTAAATATTTACAGCTTTAAATATCTTCCCAGCTGCAGTAAGGACAAGAAGTACTTTCATAGGTACTTATATGCATGTAAAGCAGATGTGAGAAATGTAAACTTGACTAAATGGACACAACCATCCTGATGACAAAAGTGGTAAGCTGAAGCCTGGGGACCCAGCACTGACACCCCCACTTTGCCTTCGATCTCTTCATCACCATTTAATGTTTTGGACAGAGAATACAAACTTTGAGTAAAAGACTTAAAATTTATGGCCACTTAAAAGTGCACTGATGAGAAAGGATGAGAAAAATGTTTGTTGTGCTGTCAATTTCCTAAACTCAAGATGTTTTAAAATATTCTAATTTGGAAAAAGTAGTCAAAGTCCATTATAGGATGGCTAATTCTAAATGTGTTGGCTAAAATAGTGATCCAATCATACTCCTACTTTCAACCAGATAATTTTTACATTAAATCATATATAATTTCCATCAATATATTAGTTATTTTTCTCTTTATGATACATAAAGATAATTGCAATTATTAACTCTGGATTCATTCCATCCGAATCACACATATTCTTTATTTTTTTATAACGATTGATATTTATATACATTGTGAGAGGATCACAACAATAAGTCTAATAAATCTAGTTAACATTCATCGCCATATATAATTAACATTAAGGATTTAGGTTGCATTTGCCTAGTATACTTTGCCTACCTTTTCAGCTTCAATTTAGTTTTAATTGTGTTTTTTGAGATAACATTGATCTACAGCATTTATCTATGCGTTTTACGTTTATGTTTCAGGACTATAGATGGTTCAACCTCTGTGAATGTGTGTTATTATACCACACCCACCACCAAAGCCTCAGTAATCTTCCACCAGAGTCCACAGAGCACCTATCTACCTTTGCTCCCATTCCTTCACCCCACCCCACTTGGTAGCCTCAGCTCTGCAGTCAGATTTCAAGGGTTTGTTTTGATTTTTTTTCTTTTTTTTTTCTTTTTTTCACATTCCACACCTGAATGAAATCATCTGATATTTGTCTTCCTCCTTCTGACTTAGCATAACCCCTCTAGTTCCATCCATGCTGTTGTACATGGCAAACTTTCATATTTTTTATAGCTGAGTAGTATTCCATCTTCTTTTTTTGTTCTTAATTTTTTATTGAAGTAACAAAATGTAAGTTTCAAGTGTACATCATTACAAATCAGCATCTGAATTTGTATACACACATGCATAGTTCATTGTAATGCTACCTTTCTTAAAATCATAGAATCATTTGATTTATTAGGTATTTAGTTTTGGGGGGTTTTGGGAGGGAGCAATTTCTCAATTTAAAGATGGAGAAATGCCACTGTCTAAACTCTACACCATTAGATCCTGGACCTGAGCATGTGTCCTAAATCTCTGGCCAGTAATTAAATTCCATACAGTTAAGCTAAGTTACATAACTGTTACATAATTTATAATACAAAATTAGGAAAAGTTTCAATAATTAAACTGGACTATGTTACAATAGATCTTGAAAATGACATTTTGTTATTTGCCTATGGATTTAGATGCTTCAGATTTTGATTTTTAGTAAAATGTTGGCAAAATGGCTGATGATAGCTAATACTTCTTGTGTACCACATCTTCTAATCCACTCACCTGTTTTTAGGCCCTTAGGTTGTTTCCACAACTGAGTGCTGCAATACTCTAAGGAGTGCATATATACTTCAAGTTAGTCACACATTTTCTGTAATATAGGACACTTGAGGAAAGAGAACATCTAAGTGTAAACGTAGTTTTTTCTAAATTTAAAATTCATTTCCTTCAATCTTTGTAGTCAGTTATGCTATATGATCCCAATTTAAACTAAAGAACTAGAGAGATTTTGTGGGCTCCCATAACTGGGAAGTTCAGAGGAGGGTTTTCTCACCCAAATATTGTTGGTGTTCACTTTCTCTCTCCCCATCTGGCCTCTGTACTTTTTCTCCTTCAGAATGTACTGGTATCTATCCACCCTCACCCCATGTCATAGAAAATATGGAGCGTCTCATCCTGACTCCTTGTTTTCAAAAAAACACAGGGTGCTGCCCTTCTGCCATCTGTTCCAAAATGATGAGGAAGAATTCGAATCAACTTGATGACTCTCTCTCTCTCCCACTTGGACAAATCTCTGTGACCAGGGAAAAGTGGACTGGTCAACCATGGCTGGGTCACATGCCCATCCTTCCTGCAGGGAGTGACTTGTGGAGCAATGACACCCCCTATCCCTCCAGGATCAGAGATGGAGAAGGAGCTCCCAAGGACACAAAATGTTTATGGCAGAAGAAAGAAGGAAAAATGAGTTGAGGAGACAAAAAGCATTCATTAGCTCAGCCTGTTTCACTCGGTTTTTGATAATTGTTATTATTATGAAAATTCATTTAAGCGGCTGGGATTGGATGCTTAAGGCTAATATGTGACTTTCAGATTTTCTACCTCTTTAATGTAGAGTGCTATTGTGACAGACTGATTTACAGTATACTCCGTGCCTTAGTGAGTTGATTTGCAATGGTTTCATAGTGTTATTAACAAGAATATTAGACAAAATACATTGTTCGCAATCAGTTTCTGCACAGGGTTCCAGTGCTTCTCAAATCATATTTTATGAATTTTTAGATGTCCCTTGTGACAGTCACTGGCACATATTTTGCTGAAGATTCTTCTGGCAATGGAGTCACCAGGCCCTAAGGAGGTTACACAATCTCCCCCAAAATCCAACAACCAGTTTGTGGCCAAGCCAGTAAACTCTTGTCTCATGTCCTGACTGCAGGGATCAGCTCCCTTTTTTTTCCCACTATTTGGCCCTGATGTTGAAGATTAATGTTGATGAGGATTCTTCTATCAAGCACCAGTGTGATCGATTCTTAATGACCTTCACTTTTATCACATAAGGAAAATATCTTCTCATTCCCTGGCTAAACACTCTTCCAGGAAAAGTCACAAATCAGCCCCCTGGGTCCTGCTTACAAAACTGAACCTGACTAATTCTGCTGAGTTGGCAAAAGCTGATAATCTCAGTCCAACTGTCCAACTTCCCTGGCCATGGCCTTAAAAAAAGGAGCAAAAAACCAAGGATCTGTATTTCTGGGTATTGCTGAATAGCTTTCTTAGTTTATCATGTTTGAGAAAGTGAAAATCATTATTTAAGAAATGAGATGCAGAAAGCCTGGGAAAGGGATAGTAAAAGAAAGGTAGAAAAGGGAACAAAGAGGGAAAAGACTAAGGAAATCATCATGTATAAAGAAGCCAAAGTAAAGAGAGGAGAAGCAAGTTTGGAGGGAGATAGTGTGAACTTTCTAGGAGGCAAAGAAAGTTGACAACAAATCCTTACTATGTGTCACGGACTTTCACATCCATTTCTTGTAGCTAATACCACCCTCAAGGGGACATGTGGCCCTGCTACATTATATAGAAAAGGAGACAGGATTATAGAATCCAGAAACTTGATGGACTCATGAAGCTAAGAAGGAATGAAGGGGGCGCTGAGCCCAGACATTTCCATCTGGCTACTTTGTATTTTTTAACCCACCCTCCTAATACCTATATAATATCTCACTTTCTCTTGCCTTAGAACCGATTAACTAGAAGCAGGCCCCTGAAAAGGGTTCTTGTACAAAGGATTTCTTGAGGAAGTGCTCAGAGGAAAAGGAGAGGAAGGGTCCTAGGATGGGCAAAATTCTCAGGGGTTTTCTAGGAAAAATTCCAAACTAACTATAACCTGATGCACCAGGAATATGAAATGTCCTTCAGAATTCATCCCACTTGAGGCAGGCAAGTCAGACATTCGCACCCTACCTGTCAGGACAAAGGCACAAAGCTTGAC
Organism: Talpa europaea; assembly: GCF_964194135.1. Classification (NCBI taxonomy): domain Eukaryota; kingdom Metazoa; phylum Chordata; class Mammalia; order Eulipotyphla; family Talpidae; genus Talpa; species Talpa europaea. The sequence goes on from NC_140071.1 coordinate 114,542,829, forward strand.
CTGTCCTGTGCCCCAGCCCTGTTAAAACCCAGTAAGTGTCCCTGAGACTAATGGAGCTGAGGGGACAAAAGAAGCTCCTGATACTCCCACAGGCCACTCCTGTCAGACTGAAAAGGCCTCAGATTCTTGACCAATCTTTTATACAGTGTGTTATGTCAAGTTGTATGAGGAATAAGGATCTAGTCTCCCAGACTATTCGCCATGCTCCAAGCTTTCATTTCCATTTCAGACTCTAACAAAGATGAGTGTATGGCATTTTTAAAATTATATTTCAAAAGCAAACTTAATACTCAAGTCTTTAATTTTTACAATTATAAAACTCTTTCTAAAACCCCTAAGAAAACTTAGAGGTTTTTTTTTACATAACGAAAGAACTGGAGAAGAGTTTGAATTCTTTCATTAGTTTGCCTATTCATGGTTAAAAAAGAAAATGACTTCTGACTATGGAAATATGATTCTATACATTTGGCTAGTTCCCAATTTTGTAAACTGTCCTTATGAGTTCTGATGCCTTCCAATCTGCTCTCCACACGGATGTGAGGTAAACTTTTCTAAATGATGTTATGCCCAGCACCTAACACAGTCAGCCCCTACCTCAAAGCATGTGCCACCAATCATTTGGTGAATGAATGGATGAGAAAATGAGTAAGAGCTTATGGGTAGCAAGCCTTACTTATTTTTTCTTTTTTAAAAGTTATTGAGTTGTAATTAATATGCTACAAAATTCACATTTTCAAAACATACAATCCCATGGCTTTTAGTATATTTACAATGTTGTGCAACCATCATTGCTATCAAATTGTGGAACTTTTTCATCATCCCCAAATAAAACCTTAGACACAGTCTCTATTAATCCTTCCTTCTGCCCAGACCCTGCAGATAAGCAATAAGCAGAAAATACTGACTTATTTTCTATCTCTGTGGATTTGGCTATTCTAGATATTTCTTTTAAATGCTATCTCATGTTATAGGGCCTTTTCAAACTTCTTCCATATAACATAATGCATTAAAGATTCAGGGGTGTTGTATCAGGATGTACTAGGACATCATTTTTCTCTATTGGTGAATAATATTCTGTTATATGGTTATACTACATTTTGTTTATCCATTTGTCATTTTGTAGAAATTTGGGCCATTTTCCTTTTGGGGGCTCTTAACGAAAAATACTGCTATGACCATTTGTATGCAAGTTTTGTATAGACACACATTTTTTATTCTCTTGGAGATATGCAGATCTAGAAGCAGGATTGATGTTTTATGTTTTGAGGAACTGTCAAATGCAAAAGTGGCTGCACTGTCTTACAAATTCAGCAATGTACAAGGGTTCCTATTTCTCCTCATCTTAGAGGTTTTGTTTGTTTTGCTTACCATTTCTAAGTATGCAGTTGAGTGGCATGAAGTACACTCACTTGTTGGGTAACCATCACCATTATCCCTCAAAACGTTTTCATCTTCCCAAACTGAAATTCTTTACTCATTAACAAGAACTTTCCATTGCTCCCTCCCTTGGACTCTGGCACCACCATGCTACTTTGTGTCTCTGAATTTGATTGCTCTACTGACCTCATATAAGTAGAATCATACCATATTTTATGACGACTTATTTTGCTCAGGATATATTCAAGGTTTATCCATGTTATGGGATACATCAAAATGTCCTCCTTTTCAAGGCTGAATAATATTCCATCGTATGGATTGTCTATCCATTGTATGGATAGACTATAATTTGTTTATCCACTCTTCCATTGTGGACACTTGGGCTGTTTCCAGCTTGTAGGTATTGTGAGTAATGCTGCTCTAAACATGGGTGTACAAATAACTGTTCGAATCCTGGCTTTCAGCTCCTTTGAATATGTACCCAGAAGGGGAATAGCTGGACCATACTGTAATTCAGTGTTAATCTTTCTGAGGAAACGCCATGCTGTTTACCAGAGCAGCTGTGCCATTGTCACTCCCATCAGCAATGCACAAGGATTCTAATTTCTCCACATCACGGTCAATACTTATTTCTGTCTTTTTAATAATAACTATCCGCATCGGCATGAAGTGATATCTCATTGTAGGCCAACATTTGTATCATCTGTGTCCCCAAGGGTATGCAGTGGTATATTGTGGTTTTGGTTTTCATCACCCTAATGATGTTGTTGAGCATCTTTTCATGTATTTACTGGCCATTTTCGTGTCTTCTTTGGAGAAATGTCAGTTCAAGTCATTGCCCAGTTTTTCTTATTTTTAAATTGGCTTGTTTGTCATTTTACTGTTATAAGAGTTCTTTAAATATTCTGAATACAAACCCCTTACTAGAAACATAAATTGCAAATAGTTTCTCATTTTTCATGGGTTGTCTTTCATTTTATTAAGGATGTCTTGTTAGGCATAGATGTTTTTAATTTTGATGGAGAACAATTTATTTTTCTTTCGTTGCTTTTGCTTTTAGTGTCATGTCTAAGAAACCACTGCCTAATTCAAGGCATGCAGATTGACTTGTGTTTTCTTCCTAGAATTTTATTTTTTTTCTCTTAAATTTAGGATAAAAATCTATTTTTAAAAAATTGAAATGTAATTGACATATGTAACAATATGTGTATATAGTGTGAGAATATTTCATTGGCACCTACTAACACACATAATTAAGAATAATCTTTCTTCTGATGAGAACTTTTAAGAGCTATTCTCTTAGCAACTTCGAAATATACAACAAAGTATCGTTAATATGGTACGTCTATAATTTTTAAAAATATTTACCTAAAAATATAGCAATTGGATTTATTGGATTTATTCCTTACTCTGCAAAAGAGGGCCGTGGCTGCAATGTAAACCAGTTTCCTTCACTAGAATCATTTTCTTATGAATTCTTTAAAAGCATAGAAGGATATTAACATGCTTTAAAAATGTCTGGTCTTTAGCCATTTATACGTTGTTCATAGAAATTCAGAAAATGTTTGAGTATTTCATTTAACCAATCATTTCAGACAATGTTGTATATCCAATGTACACATGCAGAGGATGCTCTACCGGGCCAAATGTTGCAAAAAGGTCAAGCGAAAGACAACTGGGAAAGACATTTGGATCTAGAAGCCAGAGCTCACAAGTGTCCTGAGAGATGTAACTTCAGAGGGAAGAAGCAGTGAGGGCCGAAAGAGACTACTCGTTGCAGAAAGGCAAGAACTAGGATACCCATGAAAAGGTCTGAGTCAAGTGGAGAATTATGTATATTGTAAGGGAAACCTGAACAAGTGTATGGTGAGCAGAGAGCTGGTTAGAGGGAGAGCTCATGAAAAGGAGGAATTGAGAACCCTGTTCTCAGAAGCAAACAGCAAGTAACGTACTAAGAGCATGGGTTATGCAAGTGACTTGGAAATCATAAAATCCCATATACCTTTGAGGAATAGCTTCCCATATATGGAACACACAATGCAAGGTTATATTTTCAACCGAAAGAAGTTCAGTACCTAGAACTTAGGTTCCAGATACAGGCAGACCTGGGTTTAAGTTCTTGCATTACTATTCATTAGCTGTGCAGCATTGGGCAAGATATTTAACTCTTCTGGGATTCAGTTTCATCTTCTATAAATCGGGAGCTATGATAGACCTACTGCATTGGGTTGTTTGTCTAGGGATTATGTGGGGATTAGTTAGAAGTCTCTTGATAGTAATAAATTCTCAGTAGCTCTAATCAAAATAAAATATTCATATTACTTCAACTGAAAATTCAATTGGTTGAAATTATCTTTTCTTCCATCATAACCTCCTCCTACTATTTAATACTCTTGACAAATATTTCAGAAGCACATATGGTTTGTATAAGAACTGCTCTGGACTCGACTTCATTCATCTTATATGGAGTCAAATCTCTTTCCCTTCAGATTCCTCTGATATAACTGAGATGATAGCAAGTGTTTTAGTCAAGCAATTCATTTAGACTGACTTGGATCTATTCCAGCAATACAATGCATGCGGCGCCAAGAGCTCAGTTTAGGACGCTGAATTCTGAGTGATGACATCAGCACACCATTTTGAAATCTCCTCCAGCGCTGAGCTAGGATAAGTTATTAAAGCTCTTTATGACTGAATATCGCCATACATTTCCCTAATCGCTGCGTAATGAAAAGACAAGTTGTTTCCAACTCTCTTATCAACTGTATTATTCACTCTGGGCAAAACTCATTAAAATTCACCTCGCAAAGGAAAATATTTTACTTCTAAGACAAATAAAATTGTGAAAGAAAATGCTATTGACTTCCTGTGAAGTTTTAAATTCCTGTGATACAGACAATTGTGAACTATCTTTCCGGCCACATCTGCGTCAGCCTTGGTGCTCCAGCCTCTCCAGCAAACTGCTTTACTCCTGTGCTGAGTTAGGGGTATCTTGTTTTTCTCAGAAGTATTTTTCATTTACACTTTTAAACCGTTCCCTCTCATGAGTTTCCTCCTTTGTTTTCTTTACTGTATCCTGTTGTAATAAGGGGGTTTTGTTTTTATACAGATTTGGAAAACTTCCTTCCTGCCATTCAGATTCTCTCTTCAGATGTCAGAATGAGAGATAATGGTCCATTGCTAGCTCTCGGGCAGGGAGTGATGGAAGAAACAAGGAGAGCTGTAGTCTCTAGAGGCCCGTCAGGTTGACACACTCCGTGTGTGAGAGCAGGCAGTGTGTGCCAACAGTGGGTCACTGTTCATCCCACAACACCGGGCCATTAACATGCAAGGCTAGTGTTTTGAAAATTGTCAGTATTTTCTAATCTACACCCTCTTTGAAATGTCAATAGGTTTGCTAAAGAACTTAATCACTCAGGACAGAGTTGGATTTATTGCAAAAGCCAACTTTCTTGATCAAAATCTGCTCTTTCTGGCTTGTGACATACCTACAGCTTTCTCGAGCAGATTCCATTCAGTAGTTTTATTTTTATGGAACACTAAATATACCTTATATAATATTTTTTAAATATCTATGTAAATGGGGAACATATAATTTAGTGTAACTTGCCTATAAAAGAAATTTCAAAAACTGATTATTTTTCTCCAGAGGCCATTCAAATGTTACCTTAATTTCCAAAGGTCGCCTACATACCAGCGAACAGTATGGAAAATTAGGATATGAGGTCATACTTATCTGCGTTCCTATGGAAATTATTTGAATATTTGTTTTCTATGGATTTTTATTCACTTTTCATGCTACAAAAGAATGCCCCTTCACCACTGAGCAAGAATGTGTAGCTTGTGCATTGATGGAATAGGCCCAAAGCTTAATGTCCTGATCTCTTTTTAAAATAAATTACCTTGAAATTTAAAAAAAATGGAATTTTAGTGCTTAAAAAGACCTATGAGGGTGGGAGGAAAATCTATAGGATTGCTTAGTCCAATACCTTAAGTTAATGGTGAGATGACAGAGCCCACTGAGGGAAAATGAAAGCCCGAAGCAATTCACCACTGATGGACACCATATTGAGAATTCGGCTCTCAATTTCATTTCATGTCCCTGCCTCTGTCCTTTGTGGTGGGTCCTGGTAATTGAAAATGTAATGAGAAATTATAATGTCAAGTAGAAATTAGATTTTCTTTTCAACCCCTACCCACTTTTCATCCCCCTCTTCCTCTAACTTTCTGTTGGATTCCCTCTGATGCCAATGAAACAGGAAACTGCCTAGGATTATGAGGTGTAAAGGTTGGAATAGAAGCCCTCAGGCAAGATGTCATTCACAGAAGCTAGAACCTGAGATCCTGAAACATTAATGTACACACAAATCATCTGGAGATCTTGTTAAAATGCAGACCTGATTCTGTAGCTCAGGAGTGAGTTCTGAGTTTCTGCCTTACTAAAATCTCCTGAGTGATGTCAGTGATCTCTGTTCCTCACACTTTGAGTAGCAAGGGCTACCAGGGAGATGAAAGTGAGGCCATAAACAGCGGCCAGTTAATAAAACATTTGGAGATAATGCTATAGAATTTGGACTCTCTCTTGAAAGTAACAGGAGTAACAAATAATCTGAATAATATGAAACTGATGTTAACTTTCAGAAGTTTCTTGAAACTTGGAAGATTTTTCACCCTTCCCTGGGTGGAATATCACTTGCTTGACTTAATTTAAAACCTATTGCACTGCAAGGTAACACATTCACCCATCTATCAAAGACATATTTATGTCTTTTTCAGCTTTGATCCTTCAAATGGAATATACCTAACACACCTCACACTGTGTCTAATTCATAGGAGTTTTTCCATAAATGTTGGCCATATATGTTTATTCTAGATCAGTGGTTTTCAAATATTAGCCTGCATCAGAATCACCTAGAGGGTTTGTTAAGCCAGAGATTATGGATCCCACCCCAGTGTTTGTGATTCATTACATCTGGGTGAAGCCAGAGAGTTTGTATAGTTAACATTCACAGGTAATACAGATACTGTTGGTCTGGGGACCACATTTTAAGAACCACTATTTTATTGCAGTCCCATTCATTGGTTTGCATGGTTGATACTATTTTGGAAGTATGGGACCCTCCCTCACCCCTTCCCCAACTGCAGTCACCATAGCACACTTACCACCAAAACACGCACAGTGCACCCCAATAGTCCATTGTGCTCTCTCCCAATTTCCCACCCCTCCCCACCCCATGCCTCAGTTCTATGGTCGGATTTCAGGGGTTAGTTTTTAAGTTTTACTTTATTTGACCCTTTGTTTTTTTCCTCTACATTCAACCTATGAATTACACCACCTGGTATTTGTCTTTCTCCTTCTGATTTATTTCACTTAGTATAATCCCTTCCCGTTCCATCCACATTGCCACAGATAGCACAAGTTTCTCCTTTTTAAAATCTCGGAGTAGTACTCTGAGTATATATACTACATCTTCATGATCCACTTATCTGTTCTGGGGCTCTTAGGTTGTTTCCATACATCGGCTGTTGTGAATAGTCTCACAAAAGCTTTTACATGAATGTTCACAGTAGCCAAAATATAGAAAGAACCCAAAGGCCCACAACTGATGAACAGCTAAGCAAAATGCGGTGTATTTCCATAGGACGGGAAGCATTCTGCTGTAACATGGAGAAACTTAAAATCATGCAAAGTGAAAGAAGTCTAATGTAAAAGGCCACATATTGTCATCCATTTATACAAAATAGGCACATTTCTAGTGACAGAAAAGATTGGTGATTGCCAAGTTTGAGGAAAGGACATGAAAAGTGACTGATGATGGTTTGGGTTTTCTTTGGGGATGATGAATTGTTGTGGAATTAGATAGTGCTAATGATCGCACAGTCTTGTGACTATACTAAAAACTACTGAAGTGTACATTTAAACGGGTGATTTTTATAGTATGTGAATTCAATCTCATTTTTAAAAAAGTTTTAAGGCTCCTCAATGATAACATTTTCATCACAGAGTTACACTGTCCAGTAAGGTAGCCACTGACCACATGTGACCCTTCAGCTCATGAAATACAGCTGGTCCAAAGTGAACTGTGCTGTAAAGTATAACAGGCAGACTGGAATTCAAGGGCTTGATTTAAAAATACATTATCTGAGTAAATTTTTAATGTTGAAAGGAAACCATTTGGCAGATATTTAGAAATAAAATATAATGTTAAAATTTACTTATCAGTTTATTTTTACTTTATTATCATTAATAAATAATAAAATTATTTATGTAATTATATATAAAATTATGATATATAATATTCTGTTATATATAATAAAACAATATACATTTATATAATTTATAATTATAAAATCATTTATTTATAATTAAAAATAAATAAATAAATAATTTTATTATTTATACTAAATGTGGCTCCTAGAAAACTTAAAATTCCATATGTAGTTCACATTATCATTCTACTGGCCACCTCTGTCTTCAAGGTTCTCCTCTGTAGGTTCATATCTTTGTAGAGACATATGAAAGTGTGTGCATCTGGGGGTTAGCATCTGAAACTGGCCCTCTTCCTTTACATAAAGGGCTTTGTACACTGGGCTCGATTAACTCTGGTCCATTAGCATGACTCAACACATGTAAACAGGGCAATTCAATGGATGTTTCCAGTTTTTGTTCTTTGAGTAGAGGGCCACCTGCAAAAACAGAGCCTTGTTATCTCAAAGAAGAAGGTTCTGGGCCACTATTATTTTAGAAAGTACTTTTTGTGTCTCTTGCTAATGAACTACACAGCAAGTCATCTGAAAAAGAAATTTTTAAGGAATAACTTCTTTCTTCCTCAGAGTAATTTTTTTCCACGGCTCAAGTCCTACCTCAAAACATTTTTAAGCTAGACAGTGAAAACTGATCATGAGAATTCAACTGGAAAGGAAAATTGTTTTAAAATGGGTTGAAGACAAGGATTTATTGGTAGGCAAAGAAGTTCTGGGAAAATTATTTAAATAATGTGGGAATATTTATCAGTAAGGAAGCTAAGTAGGATGATTGCTTTTTTAAATCATAATACCTTTTTATTATTAAAATAATAAGTATAATCTTGAAGATTTTTCAAAAATACCAGGAAAAAAACAAAACCTAGAAGTAGATAGCCAATATTCCTAATCCCACAGCTAGAGATCATTGTTAATATGTAGATATCTATGCTTCCAAGGGCAATAAAAGTCATAAGTCAAAGTTATTCTATACAGGAAAAATTGGCCCAAATATATTGTTGGCTACCCGTCAACAGTAGTTGAACATTTATTTTTCATATTATCAAAAATAATTCTATTGGTACTCTAGATTTCAAGAAGATAAATCCAATATTTGTAAGTTTGGTTCTATAACATCCCTTTGTTATAATTTAGTGGCTGGGCTGAATGTAATTCTTTTGCCTTTACTTTAATAAAACAGGACAGATATTTACATTACACACATAAATGATGTGGGCGGGCATGTCTCTATATTTTTCTTTTCTCTTCGCCAATAGGGTTGTACAAAAATATTTACTGCTTTCTGTAGGGTGAGGTACATGGTGAAGTGTCCACATCATGAGAGTGGCTTATTCACTGGAGTTTATATGGACCCACGTTCAAGTATTTCCCCAGCTGTGTTTACAGCTTTGGGTTTCTAAGCCTCTAGAGAAGTAATCAGTTTTGATCATCTTAAATCCCAAAGTAAATTTTCTTTTCTGGAGATTATTCTAGTTGCTAACACAGGTTAGGCTGATCTATTGAACCATTGCTGTGACATCTCAAAATGAAAGCTGTGTCTTTGCTTCGAGGAGAAAGGGAGACTTGAAATATGACTCATATTCTTCCCTGTAAGAGGTGAGGTTTCAGAATTCCTTTGTTCCTTTTTATTGTTATATATCTCATCTTACTCTCTGGCCCTCTCACTGAATAAGTTTGATGGTACAAGCACATCTAGCATGAAGATTCTTATATGTTACTTTTTGCATGAGTTCATATGCTTTGTAAATTTCTATCACGAGCATACACCTATGTTATATTCTCAGTAATAGTTGTTTTTTTGACTAAAGAGAAGTATGAGTGATGTTGATAAAGTTTGGAGATTAGAAGTTACAGGTAATTTCTTATTAGGGAATTTTTGTAAATGACTATTCTGAATATTGCTTTCTTCCAGCTGTAATTGTACAATGAGCCACATTTAGAGTCATAGTATTTGATATGAACTAAGAGTCCATCACTGAACCATGCAAACCCTGGGCAGGTCAAATTATCCATCTGTACCTCACTTTCCTTATAAAAAATAAGTAACTGAATAAATTAGCAAATTCATGTAAAGTGAATAGCATAACGACTGGTGTAGTGATAAGGTATCTATAAGCATCAGCTCTAGCTGCTGCAGCTGTTACAAACATCACTACAATCAGTGCAATCCTTTTCCATGAGCTCCACCCTCCACCAATGAGAGAGACACTGTCTTCTCCAGGGGCTATCTTTGAGTTACCTGTGTGGAAAAGTGAGGCAGCATCTGCAGAGCTGCCAGGGAAGTCAAATCGATCAGACCATTTGTTTAGTGACACATGCAAGTCTGAGAGTGATAAAAGTGGCAACAGGTGTCCTCTGAGATGCTTAATTTGCTCAACATATGCTGACCTCCTCCTGGCTGTCTGGCACTGTCCTGGACACAGGATAATGAAGAGGAGATAGACCTAGTGGCCACCTTTGCAATCATCCATCTCTGATGAACTTTTAAGTGGATCATTTGTAGGAGTCATCTATCCATGAGGAAAAAGTGTATTCCTACGTTTCTAGTGATAAAAATTAAAAAGAAGCCGCATTTTACACAGAAAAAGAGAAAAGAGAAAGAAAAGATAGCTATGGAATTAACATGCCCAACCCTCTATTAATCAGCTATTGCTTCATGACAAACTCAATGGCCAAAACAACCCTCACGTAGCATTTCTCGAATTTCTGGGGGGTTGGCTGAGCTATTCCTCTGTGGGGTTCCCCCGAGATCACTGATGAGACTGCCCTCAGCTGAAGGTCCAAGATGGCCTCACTTACGTGTGTGGGAGTTGTTGGATGCCACCGGCAAGAACCTCAGTTCGTCTCCTCAGGCCTCCCATCCCAGTGGGCTAGCCTACGCTTCTTCACAGAAGACCCCAGTCCCAAGAAAAGAGAGAAGGCTGCAAAGTCCAGGCTCCCAAGTGCCACAGGCCCCCAAGGACAGCCAGGGTAGACTCACAGTGGTGGAAAAATTGTCCCTACTTCTTATTGGGAAAAGCCAATCACTTTGCAAATGAACTGTACACAGTATCACCGTTAAAGATGTAGAATAATAATAATTTTTAAAAATGTCTTCATAAGTCATTGAAGGCTACGAGGCACTCATCTCCAACAGCTTGCTTAGCACCCTTTAAATTGTGGCATTTTCTCTTTAGCGGTCTGCAGAATTCTCCCTCCTGCTTCTTTCTGCGGTTTATCAGTTTGAAATGTCATGGCCAAAGTAGGGTCAACGATTTGAGTTAAAAAGCAAAACAACATTTCTTTCTTACTCTGAGAGTGCAAAGTCAGATGAATGCATTAAGGGATGGTTCCACAAGTCTTGGGATAAGATGAATAGAATACATGTTTTAGTAAAGAAAACGAGCCAGATTCTGAGGCTGGGCCACAGCCCTCGAGTCTTCCTTGCACCTGGTCTCCCTTTGAAGTGAAGGAAATTGCTTCAGCACAAGGAGACTGAGGGAGGGAGACAGATGTGAGCGTGGAATGTAAAACTAGTAAACACTCTGTAAACATCAGGAGGCGAGGGATTCTTGAGCAGTAAACAGCCAAGCTGACTGATGGTATCTCGTGTTAGTTCTGTTTCTTATGTGTTATTTCATATTTGATGCTGGAAAGCTCACAATTTAGACAATATTAATTTAAAACCTGTGACCTTCTGGCTGCTCTGCTGTGGAGAAAGAACCATACGCTGACACTCTCGCAGAGAATCTACCCCAAATGGCCTGTTTTGTTTTACCTAGAAAAATTAACGTGGGAGTCATTTCCAGAAAGGAAGTATGGACAAAGGGTAGAGGTAGAAACCCCAAAGAATATCCATTTCCAGAAGGATGTTGGAGCCTTTCTAAGGTAGAAGGCTCTATCATGGGAGGGCCAGTCTTAGGGTGAACCATGGGAATCTCAGCGTCAGAAATTCTTTCTTGGAGAACATGTTGGAACATGGGTGCATAGTAAACCTTCCTGGAAAGAAGGAAGTTACCTGTAGGGCAGAGTCCCTCTGGCTAGGTGAGTTCTTACATCTGAACAACACACATACATATATCTTCATGAATGCATGGAGGTGATCAGTTCAAGCTACCGTTCGTGTGTGGTCATGAGTAGGATGTCTTTTCTTTCTTGAGGTCCTTTATTTTGTCTGGAGACCTCCTCATCTCTTTAACACATATCAATATTCCTATTCTACCTGCCTATCCAGATAACCCATATTAAAGATCTAGTATGTATCTTTCCTATTTTTACTCATGACTATATAATCAGATACAGATGCACACACACATGCACAGATGTTTTCTGAAGACTGTATTACAAAAATAAGCCATATTATCATTCTCTATGCATTGTGCTTAATTTGGTCAACAATACCTTCTGAAACGCTTGCTGTCAACCTGCACATCTCTAATTCATTCTTCTTCATGGCTGTACTGGTCCATCAGATAGCTATGTCATAGTTTATTCACTCATTCTCCTATTGCTGGAAATACATTGTAGTTTTTACAGACATTTAGCGAAACAAAAAATACTACTTCCCAAGAGGCTGTAGCATTTCTCATCCCATCCACTTTGTGTGAAATCTTCCTGTGGACTAACTTGCCAATAATAATTGTTACAGATTTTTTTTTTTAAGATTTATTCATTTATACATACAAGAACTGGGTACGTGTAGGCCAGAGGTACAGGGGGTGAGAGGATTCACCAGAGACAGAGTGGGGAGAACAGGCAGATTGACTGAAATACACTGCTGAAGGGAGCAGTGGGCAAGCCGGGAGAGGTCTGCTGCGCCATGTTTGTCACCTCCTTGGCCAGCCGGGGAATCAAATTTATGCTGTAGTGGCTGCGGATAGCTTCATAGGTTGCGTTTTAACCCCTTGCACCACCAGGGAGGCCCCTGTTACAGATCTTTTAAATTGCAGACCGTCTGCTGGGTATTAAGTGATGTCTCATGGTTAGTCTAGTTTGCACTCCCTTCATTTTATGAATTTGAGGATCTTTCCCTATTTTTTGACCATTTTGATTGACTTTTCTCTGTACATTATGGACACATTCATACCCTTTGTCCATTTCCTATGGATTTGTTCTTGTTTCTCTAGTCAATTTATATTTTTTGTATATTATAAAAATTAAATATATTACCTGCATTATCTATATTTCTGCAAATATATCATGGTCTGTTGTATTATTTTATGATCTCCTTGCCTAAAAATCTATAGTTTTTAAAGTTAAATATATGACCAGCATTTTTTCCCATAGCTTTTGATCAAGAAAAGTTTCCTGTAAAAATACTGTTTGCTAGAGTCAACAGATTATTAATACAAAGCAAAAATACAGGTTATAAAGTAAATTTATTTCAAGCTTATATTGTAGCTCTTCATAGAGGGTTCAGTTCAGCAAATTTTCTTATTCTTCTTAGTTGCTTGGAATACCACCCACCATTTGTCTCCAATGAATTGACAGTGTATTGAAAGGGTATGCCAGAATATCAAGCTGTTAACATGAAGGCATTATGGGAATAACAAGTTTGTTGAATTTTTCACACTATTGATGGGTTTTGAGTTACCTTTAAAAAGTATGGGAAAGATAAATAAAAAGTAGATTGTGATTCCATTATGTTTTTTGTAATGGATATTACCTGGTATTTCTGTATATCTGTCACAATGAGGGACTAGTGGGTAGAGGAAGTCTTCATCTTATCAGGGACTTCAAAACTTATAGGTTATTGTAATTTTTTCTCTTAATAAAATTCTTAATTCTGAAAAAAAAAAAAAGAAAAGAAAAGTTTCCTGTACCGTGCAAAACATAGAATCTACTTGACTTTCTTACCAATTTTTACTTTACTTTACCCTTAACATTTTCACCTACATATCTGTACCATTTTCTTAGTTGTACAATAACATTGGGATCCAACTGGACACTTATTTGAATATGATGGCTTGATAGAGGGTTCTAGTAAGTGGTGAGGAAGATCCCTCTCCATATCTATTTTTCCAAAATTACTCATTGTTTTTTTAATACTTAGATTTCTCCAGAAACTTAAAGATCACGTTACCCAATTTCCAGAACAAATCTAAAAAAAACACCATGTTATGAGTTTTCATGAAATTTACACACAATTTGGGTGATTTTAGTATTTTTATGGCATTGAGTCTTTTCATCCAAGAATTTGCTATGTCTTTCCATCTCTTCATTTCTTCTTTGAAATATTTTAGTATGACTTTACTTTTCATTTCCTAAGTATTTTTTAGTATCCCTTTTTCTCTATTTTAAATTATGTTTTTTATTCCTATTTGTACTGCTAGGGAAAAGCTGACGGATTTCTTTTGCATATTTTGATCCATCACTTTGCCAAATTCTCTTATTAACTCTAGGAGATTTTTACTAGGTTCCTTTGGGCTTTCTAGGTTTACAATCATATCATGTACAAAATAAATAGTTTTGCCTCTTCTTTTCCAATGTTTATTCCAGTTTTCACATTTGTTGTCATAGTTTCATATTATAGTCTCTTCTAGTACTTTTAGTCATTTTAGTATCTGATCCTTCTACTTCCTGGTCTTTTGTTATAATTTTGTCTTTTCTCCTCTGCAGAAGTCAAGCTTGTTTATAAAATGTATAAATTGTTAACGTGACAAGATTTAAAATTTATTTATATATTCTACTACTTGTTTTTGTTTCATTCATTTAAGCTTGACCTTTATGAATCACTTTTTATTGTTCTTTATTAATCTGTTAGAATGTGAACTTAGTTTCTTACTTTTCCTTTTCATCTTTCACAAGAAGGACATTGAGCTATAAATTTTTTTCTGGGAGAATTTTCAGAGTCTTAGAGTATACTATAATGTTCTCCTTTTCATAGGTAGCAAGATAGTAATTTCACTTCTGATTTCTTCCTTGAACCAAATATTCTCTAAGCCTTCATTTTCAAGTAGTCAATCTTTTGGTAACCTTTAAATAATATTTTATTGAATTAGAATTGGATAATGTAACCTATAAAATCTTTCAGTTTTGAATTTGCTGAAGTTTTCTTTGAAGTCAGGTATGTAGTCAACTTTATAAATATTTTGCAGACATATGAAAATTCTTGGTATCGAGAATGTGGGGTCTTGTTCTTTTATTGTGTTGGGAAGCATTGTGGCATGAGGTAAAAAGCAAAGACCAAAAGAAATCTTGACCTTAGTGTGTTATCCTGAACACGTGTATAATGTGAGTAATTAATACTCTACCTCATAGAGTTGTTGTGAGGATTGAATTATTGAATATTCATAAAGTATTTAGAATAGAAAATAGCACTTAATACTATATAATGAGTTGATAATATAAATTGAAAGATTTAATCAATTCCTCTATATCCTTTATTTCTTTGCACAGAATTGTCCAATAAAATCCAGATAGCTATATTAGGGTAATATAAGGGTTTTTTTTTTTTTTAATTGTTCTGTGAGTCAAACCATTTTCCTGGTATTATTTTCTTTTCAATTAAATCTTAAATTATTATTTAATCTGGTAACATTAAATTATTAAAGTGATACATTTCAAAACGTAGTACTTTTTTAGCATTTTTTCTTTGGATTTTCAATGTTTATCTTACTTCCTTGAGTTTTTCTTATCTTCACTACTTATTTTTTTACACTTGACCGCAGTGAGGTTACAAATTCTTTGCCCTTTAATAAACATGGTGTCCAACTCATTCTTTCTGACATAAAAGAGGTCTTTTCCCCCAAATATACATAAATAACCACTCAGTGCTAGATTTCCTTCAGAGCAGTTCAGGAAAAATAAGGGAGCCTGGGTAATCAGATCAAATTACTAGTGCGTCCCCAGAATGGGGTTTGGCAGCTCCCATTGTTTCTGTACCACACTATCTATAAGAACCACCACTAGTGACCCCATGTTTTCTTGGGATCAACTAATCAGAACAGACATCAAGAGTAAATACTCGATACAGTCCCATGGGGGACCTAGTTAATATTTGCCTTCCCTATATCCCAATAGCAACTCTGCTAATTCACATCATTTTGTACCCAAATACTTCTTTTCTCTTTCCCTTGCCAAACTATTGATCCATGCATTCATCCAAAAACGATGTTATTAAGCTCCTTCATGTGGTCTCTCAAACTTACTCAGCTCCTGTCACACAGGTATTTTCCCCCTATCAAGTCCTTGCTTGTTTGATCACCTCTTGGAATCTTTTTCTCACATGATTCAGACTAACCCCCTAAGGCAGGTGTCAAGATCACGGCTAGCAGAGCTTGCTTGTTATGATCAGATGTATTCCTATATTACTGCAGAGGGTGACTTCGTTTCCATTACTTGGTATACGTGCATCAACAGATTCTGATTTCTATTTCCCACCCAGCAGCAAGACTCCTAAGGCTCCCCAATGCTGATCCATTTTTGCTTTTTTTATGAAATCTCATGTGATCATTTCCAGAGAGGACAATGGTGCTAACAGAAGTCATTTAAGCCATTTAAGCAGGGGTAAAGAGGGTGGTTGGTTATAGAGATTGTATAGAATGGAGAGCTGGTAGGAGAGGGGGTGTAGAACAGGGAAAAGTAGTAGCAATCCATTTAGGGAGTTTGACTTAAAGATGACTGGCAACTTGGATTGAGCTGTTGAGATCTCTGGCATGTGGTTTTGGTTCCTATATCCTGAAAAGATGCCACCTTGAGATGGAATGAAAGACCAAGAACCTCACAGATCTGCCAACCTCAAGTGTAGAGGCCCTAAGGGTAGAGATAAGGGACATACAAGCACAACTGCTATCTTCTCTGCCCAAACTGAGTAACAGGGCTGTGAAGAATCACCATCCACAGCACACTGGCTGGCAGCCACACGGAGACGTGGTAGACAGAACATGAGCAGTGTTGATCCAGGTGCAGTCGATCACCTAGAAGGACAGGCCGCCTTAGGAGACACTAGCGAGAGGCACCCGACCTGCAGGTGTGAGGATGCCTATGGCAGGACTCATCAGAGCCGTCCTTCCAGTCCACCTCCTGGGGCAACTCAGAGAAAGTGGGAGAGGACTGGCAGCTTGGCCTCTCCTCTTGCCAAATGGAAATGCCACTTTAGGGGGACACCCCAAACTGGAAGGACCAGCCTGGCCACCCTGCACTGATGGCCAACAATGATATTGACAAAGCCTCAAATTAAGACAGTACAAACAAGGAAGTCGGAGATCTGGAGACTTTATTACCCAGACCAGTTAATGACACAGCTCTAGTTCTTAACTCTCCATAAAGATCCACTGAATTGAGATAAGTGGATTTGAATCGAAAATGCAGACCTCTTCTCAGACATCCTCAGATCCCAGGAGGATGGAGTTCCTGCTGTCTTTGGGCCCTAGGTTACAGATGAAGTCAACATTTCCAATTCAGGATTGGTGGAGCTACTTAAGGATGGGGCACTCCGGGAAAGCTTGTGATCGTAACAATACCCTACATTCTCTTACTTGGCAGAGGATAGTCAGAGGAAAAGCATTCATTACTCTGTGATAAGCTAAACTTTGGACTGGAAGTACAGCTTCCAGACTGACCTGCGAAGAGATGGCTGCTCCGGAGACCAGAGTTGCTAGAACTGGACATGAAGAAGTTCTTCCTCCACATTACCCAATTCCATGTCCTCAGCTCCACCTGGCTGTGGCTTCATGACTCCAAGGAAGTCTGCCCTTGTTTCCTCCAGGCACTCCGTCCGGGACTAGGGACAGGTGCTCCTGGGGAATTCAAGTCTAGAAGGGCTGAAAAGAGAAGACTCCTCCAGGTTCACTGTCCGAGATAAAAGAACATCTTTACCGGCTTAAAATTTGGACTTTCCTCTGCTGGGACTTTATTAGTCAGGATTTGGCCAAGAGGCTGTCTTCCCATTAATGGTGAGTGGGTTTGATGATATTATCTCTTTAAGAATATTATCTTCTTTGACTTAGGAGAAGTAAAGTCTGGGTTTCTTGGCAATGATCCCCATGATTGAGAACCTGCTTGTTCTTGGATTTAAGTGAACATTTACTGGGAAGGAAAACACTTCCCCATCTAGAAAGTTGGCTTTTTTGTGTGCTTATCAGGCCTGAGTAGATTAGCAACAGGTTTCCCTCTTGTTTTTGACTT
Organism: Talpa europaea; assembly: GCF_964194135.1. Taxonomy (NCBI): domain Eukaryota; kingdom Metazoa; phylum Chordata; class Mammalia; order Eulipotyphla; family Talpidae; genus Talpa; species Talpa europaea. Next base: position 114,560,577 of record NC_140071.1, read on the forward strand.
TTCCACTCCATTCCATATTGGGCATGTGTGTGTTTATGTTACTAATTCTTACGAATTTTCAACTCAATTATGCAGCATAAAAACAGCAAATGTATGGAGGGTTGTCATCAGGAAATTGGTGATTTGTTTTTCACTGATTGCTGAAGATACACAAAATAGAATTCCGTAGGGCTTATGTTACTCGACACTTAAAAAGCATATGAGTTGAGGAATGTTACAAAAGGTTTATTAATGTTGCCAACTCCACCTCAAAGGATGTTCAATTCATCTAAACACAGACAGACATTACTGTCACCCAAGAGCACAGGTCTTTGTGGGCACAAAACTCTGAGGCCACATTTCTACCCCCTTCAGAAAAATTTCTTCTAGTTGTAAAGCTGGAAGAGGTCTCAGTTTCTCTAGGATGACACACAGAGAATCCAGAAGCTTGTTAGCTCCCATTTCTGTGGGTCTCCTTGTCTATATGGTCCTATGTGGATAAAGGGCAAAGGAAGGATATGTGGGGACTTGGGAAGACCAAAGGCTCTAATGTCAAGAGGAACTATACTTAATGTTAGCTGTGTCACTTACTAGCTGGGTGAACTTGGGCAAATACTTTTTAACAACTTGGAGGCTTTATTTTATTTTTTTAAGATTAATTTTATTTATTTATGCATGCAAGAAACTGAGGTATAGGCTAGAGGTGGGGGGTGGTGAGAGGATGCACCAGAGACAGAGTGGGGCACAGAACAGGTAGACTGACTAAAATACACTGCTGAGGGGAGCAGCAGGGGAGGCAGTCTGCTGCGCCATGTGGGTAGCTCCCTAGCCAGGGATGGAACTCGTGGTACAGTGGCTGTGAATAGCTTCAGAGTGCTGTGCTTAACCCCTTGCACCACCAGGGAGGCCCACAACTTGGAGGCTTTAAATGAGAAAAAACAAATCCATCTTTCTCTTTCCAGCAAGCACACCTGTGCCACTTCTCTGCCAAAGAATTTTCCACCTGTCCCTTCACAGTTTGCCTATAACTCTGCTTCTCCACTAAAAGAAATGTATTGAAGAAACATTGATTTATAACATCCTCTAGGTTCCAGGTGTGAGGTATTATAATCTGACATCTATGCGTTATGTGATCACCATCACCAAAGGCCTAGTTTTCACCCCCACTGTACAATAACCCCTTCACCCAACTTGTCCAACCCACATCCCCATCCCCTCTGGTAACCCCCAATTTATCCTCATAAGCTAAGAATTTTTGTGGCTTTTGTTTGTTCATTTGTTTTCTTTTTTTTTTTTTTTTTAGTTTCAGATGTGCAACTTAAATGTTGACATCTGTACACACTATGTTATGATCATCACTGAAAATCTGGTTTCCACCTGGTGACCCTTTTCACCATTTACCTGCTCCCCCCGCCAACCATCCCTTCACCTCTGGTTAGATTCTGTTGTCAGATTCTAAGAGTTAGCCTTTGTTTTGTTTTGTTTGTTCTTTTGCTTTGTTTATCTACACATGAGTGAAATCATATGGTATTTGCTTTTCCCCTTCTTATTTATTTCACTTAGCATAATCTCCTCAAGGTCAATCCATGCCATTCACAAATGTCAAAATTTCACTTTTTTTAATAGCTGAGTAATATTCCTGTGTGTGAGTGAGCGTGTGTGTGTGTGTGTGTGTGCATGTGCACCACATCTTCTTTAGTCATTCATCTATCAATGGACACTATCTCCTGCAAACAGAGCAGCATATTAACAGCGTTTAATAAATGTGTTGAATGAGTGAATGAATGAATAATGAATGTCTAGATTGTAGCATTATTGTGGGAATTAAAAGGAACAAAGTTAGTTTCCTTGCCAAAGTCTGTAGACCTAGAAAAAGAGAAGAGGGCCTTGACATTTAACTCAATGTGAAATCACTCCCTTTCCTCATTTTTCCCTTTGCTCTTTACTTCTCTTAACTAAAATTCAACAGAGACTTCCTATGTTCCTTTAGACACTGGCTTAGGTCCTGAGGCTCTATGAAAAGCCAAGTTTTCTACTTGGAAGTCTAGAGAAGAGACAGTATTCTAAATTTTGCAGTCAGAAAATAACTGCTGAAGTAGAGCATGTGGAAAGCACCACCCAGGCACGAGTAGGATAGCTGCTGGGGAAGCTGGGAAAGTTCTATAGAGGAGACGGTATTTGAGCTGATGTCTGAGGATGGGGTAGTGCTTCCCAGGCTGAAGAAGGTGTCATACCTGAGCCTCAGGTCTGCCTGTTACCAGCTGGGCATGTTGGGCAAGTCTCTCTGCCTCGCTGAGACTCGGTTTCTTCATCTGCTAAGTAGCCTTAGCTCGTGGGGTTTCTGCCAGAATTCTGTAAGAGGACATAGATGAAGTCCATAATGGCAACCAAGCAATGGTAAATGAACATAAATGTTAACATGGTGCTGCAGCAGGAAGAGCCATGTTGCTATGGAAACCACAAACAATGTTTTGGGGGTATCCAAGGGGGAATAATGGATTTAGAATATTTTGAGACAAAAATCAGCAGAGCATTTATGGCAGCCAAAACATCACCTTTCAAATGGTAATGGCTAAATCAAAGAACAAGGCTTGGAACAAGGAAAACAGAGCTTGAAGGCTCTGACTGGGCAAATGGAGCATGGCAGCTCCTCAGAAGCCTGCCCGGGAGAGACTCAGAGCCCAGAGCAGCCGAGGGAAAATGTGGCTCGCTCCCAAGACAGAAATGGGAAGAGCAAAGCCGAGCTTGCCTGGTTGTTCTTTTCCATTTTTCCAGTCAGGGCTGGCAGGGGCAGAGTAAGTGAAGGGTGGAGCATGGTCAGAGTTTGCTTTGGAAACCACTTTCCTGAGGACTGGGGGGATGGGAGGGTGCTCCCAGCTAGAATGCAGTATTAGCGCATGGGCTGGGGGAGGACAGCGTGGCATGGGCAGAGGCATAGGGAGATGTCAGTAAGGTTTGATGGGCAGGCAGGGGCCAGGTCGGGAAAAGCCTAGCATCCCAGGCGAGGAAGTGAACTGAAGGTGAGATGAGCACCGGGAAGAAAGGAAGGAGCACTGGGCAGGCATGCCAAGGAGAGTGACTAGTGCTACTGGCACTGAGGAGCAGGCATATAGTGTGGCGCCATTCTTCATGCTTACAGCAAGAGAAAAGGCTGGTTCCATGATTCTGCGAGGCCATTAGGAAGTAAGGATGCTGGCAAGGAAGTGGGATCTGGACCAGACCAGCTTGAAGTGAAAACGGCAGGGAACAGATATTCTTCGGCAGCCTCCAGGAGTCCAGCTACTAGGAATTGCAGTCAATCCGGAGAAGGCAATATTTGAGTAAAGGAGTAAAATATATGAATGGTTACAAGAATACATCAGAAAGTGGAATTCTCAATTTTTTTTTGAAATGGAAGATTTAGGGTGGGGGATGTAAAAAGATCCATGGAAAGGTCTAAAAATGGGCAGGTCGAAAGGAGTAGAAATAAATGTCTTATGGCTGAGGAGGTGTCACCTACAAAAACATGGAGGCCCTCAGTGAGGCCAAAGTTTAGAAGAGACATCTTACATCTTTGATACATGGAATTAGTTGAGTTATAGTGACTATAGATGAGGGAGTAAGAAAGAAATAAAGATATGACAATCTTCAAGAATAGCAACGACCACCACCGAAAAATGGAATCACTGCCTGGCTCATGTGAGGATGGCATCATCTAAACAGAGGATGTATGCAGATGTGATGTGCAGACCTGGCAACAGCTACAGAGCAGCAGTAATGATGTCAAATATTTTTCCTCTTAAAGAAGAGTGTGCTGACCACAAATCTATCTGGGTAGCAAGCCATCACAAAATGTGTGCCCTCTTCAAGAACTGATTTGCCTCGTATTTCTCCCTCTCCCCCAAAAGCACACGAAGCAAAGTGTTCTCCTAAAACCATAGGGTAGCCCAGACGCTCATCTTCAAAAACAGGCAACATACAGATGGAGTTTTTTGAGAGAAATGCACACACAAAAACCTCTACACACGCAAAACCACATGGCATCTATCACATAAGCTGGTATTTGTGATTATTACTATTATTTCCATAATTGCCCTTCTGGGATCTGCTCATTTGCAACATGTTAAGTACTTGTAATTAGCCAATAAGAGATTTGGAACTGAGCTAGTTTAAAAAAAACCGACACCATCCTATAGCCAATATGATGGTGTGTAGCCAGCAATCCCATCTCATAACGCTAAATAGTTTCAGCCAGAATTTTTCTCTAGAGATACGTTTTATTAAAATCAGATGGAATATGTTCACTTTTGCCATGGCATGCAGTCATCTTAGACAACCCTACAAATATGCTGCGGAAAAAAAAAAGGAAGCAAATAGGAGCAAAGTAATTCTGACGAATCATGAAGCATGGTATTAGCAATCGATTCCTTGCCAGGAGGAATCCTTGAGAATGCCAACCTTCATTCTGATGGAAAGAAGGAAGAACTCTGAAAACAGACCTCCTGCTCCCCCAACGCCCGCCCTTAGCTTTCCCTGTCAAGATACATAAAAGAATTCAAATTAATCAAAAAACCCAAGAGAGCTGGCTGGTTAATGAGGACAGACTCAACCTTGAGTTCAGAGAGCTTTCTAATGCATTCCACCTGGCTCTCCAAGAACAAAGTTTACAGGATATATTGACTGCAAAGGAGGCGTGCATCTAAAGAGGAACATGACCATGTGGGAGCAAAATGGCATATCATGGAAGCTTAGCGCAATACTAAAAACTTTGTTGCTCTTAATAAATTACTCATCGCCCAAGATACTGAATTTCTTTCTCTTTTTTTTTTTTTAAATAAAATGCTGCTTAATCATCAGGAAAGAAGTGACCAGCAATAATGAGAGGAACTGAAGCAGTCAGCCCTTGAGATTTTTCATACTGTAGCCCCCACTTTACCCATCCAAATTTAGCGCACAGTGGGGCCTCATCTCCCCAGCCAGTGAGCACAGCATTGTCTTGTCTTCCTGGTCCTCTCCCACTGAGCGGCTTCCTTCCCAACACACACAGGTGGTGACCATCCCTGCCCTACAGTTGCTGCCCTGCCTAGAACTGTTTGCCTCTCTCACCCTCTTTCCAAATCCTTCAACATCCAACTCATGTTCCCTTCTCCATGACATCTTCCCCAGCTGGACTTGCCAACACCAATTTTAGCCTTTCCTGACTATCCCTCCTACTTACCGTAAAACTAGGGAGAGAAATCCCCACGGTTCCAACGTTTCCTCTGAGCTCCAGGGCATTGTGGCCTTTTAGCAATGACAGTGGGAATGGTGTGTGGGAGAAGAGATAGATCTGTGTCTACACCACCCATCTTGGCAGTAGTTTATATTGGAACTTCATTTTCTATGTCTCATACTATCCAGTTCTATGTCTTTTTGTGTTCATGTGATTATTTTGATAAGATTTCCAGCTTTTAAAGGAACATACTGTGAAGTTAAAAAGAGAAACAACTACAAAAGATGTCATAGAGGGTTACAACTGATTGTTCTGTAGGAGCCCCTCAAGTCGGCCTCCCCTTCTTGGGGTTGGTTTGATAGGATCCAAAAAGATTTGAAGTAGGCACTCGAAGGGAATGGATTTCCTGGTGTGTTTTCTCAGATATATGCGTAGTTGTATACATATGTATATGCGTTCTATTTATATACACTCAATGCATAAGCCAGATTACTAATTACTTAGCAATCAGAGATATTCCTTCCAGGAAAATACATTCCCAGGAAAAATTCTACAAGGCAGTTCCTTATGAATAGAAGATAGGTAAGAGGAGTGAATAGTGTCCGGGAAGCTATCCACCGAGCATAATCACAGCTTTTGCCTTTTCCTTCCTGGTTAAAACTGCTCTGGCTCTGCCACTTGCTGATTACGAAGTTCTGAAGCAAGTTGGTGGCCTTGGTTTAAACCCCAGCTGCAAATAGTAGCATTACCTAATTAATAGGGCAGTTATGAAAAATGCTTAGAACTGCAAGTAGCACCCACTAGGTATCTATTCAGTGTTAGTGTTTTATGATTTTTAAAAAATATTTATTTATTTATGCATACAAGAAGTGGGGTACAGGCCAGAGGTGAGGGGGTGTGTGAGAGGATTCACCAGAGACAGAGTGGGGAGCACAATAGGCAGACTGACTGAAATATACTGCTGAGGGGAGCAGCCCACCAGACAGGAGAAGTCTGCTGAGCCATGTGTGTAGCTCCTTGGCCTGCCAGGGATCGAACTCATGCAGCAGAGTCTGCGGATAGCTTCATAGTGCTGTGCTTAACCCCTTGAGCCACCAGAGAAGCCCCTGTTTAATGAATATTTATAGCTTTTCACCAATACTTTAGAATGTCATTTCCATAATAATGGAAGAAGGAAGTCCATATTGGTTCCTTAAACCTTTAGAGATTATTCTCAATCCAGGAATACCAAGAGGCAGCTCACTTTGGGATGCCTGATTGTGTGAGAGAGATCTAATTTTTTCTCCTTGTTCATACACCACACCTGGAAGTGACCTCCCCTCCCTTTTCAACTCTGGTTCTTACTTTTTATTCACTAGACCAAGGTGCTGATGACCCCAGAGGCCCAAGGCCTTTGGGTAAAGTTTTATGTGCTTTTCACATCCCGCTTATTCTTTCTCCCTGCACCGTACCCCATCACCTCACACACACAGTTCCCCGCCCCTCCTCTCACCGCCCCTAGCCTAAGTCTGCGACTGCCCACACCACAGCTGGACCCGGGGCCCTTCACCAAGGCGCGGCGTGGCTGACACACTCGGAAGGCAGGCGGCCCAAGGCCAGCCAGGATGACTCCTCAGGGGGCGGGCGGGCCCTGCGCCTCCTCCTCTTCCAGAGGGCTCCGGGTCCTGGGACGGAGAAGCCTTTGTTTGCTGATGTCTCTCCTCTGAGTATCCAGCTGGGGAGCTGGTGCTTTTTCCGGAACCATTTGAATGTGAAAGGTGCTGCCTTTATCTTTTTGTCCTTGTGGATAATGCAGTGGCAGCCACGCCTACCTCAGTTCCTATTGGATAGAAACGTGAATGGGGCTTTTTTTTTTTTTTTAAGCTTCCTACTCCCTTCCAATTGCACCTTGTTCCCAGGTGGGAAAGGTAATTTGGAGCGAGCTGGAAGTAGGGAGCAAAGAGAGGAGGGGGGCAGCCCTGGGCTGGGGGCGGAGGCTCTCGAGCCACTGAAAGTCTGCAGCGCACCCCGCACCCCGCGCCCTGGGCTAGAATGTCTCCGCCGTTTTACGACGTATCGAATGACTGGCTGGCTGCACCCAGCCTAAGGAGAGGCCGAGAGAACGGAATCGGGAGCTTCCTGTCCCCCACCCCCTTCCCATGTCCCCTTATTCCTACACTCCACCCCTAGCCAAACCCTACCCACCAACCAACATCCGAAAACCACTAAGTTATGTATTATATTAGAAGGTATAGAACCAAGATATTTCTAGTGTCAGGTGGGGGAAGAGAGAGACAGAATAAGGGGAAACTAGGAATTTCAATTTCTTTTCCTTCAATTAAAAAAAAAAAATTCTCTTTGGGCAGACAAGCCATCCTCCTGGGAGGGGGAACCCACAATTTCCCCAGGTAGCACATTCCAGAGAGTGAATAAATTGTCCAGAGATGCTGGACCCGGGCCACACAAATACACAACGCTTAAATACAAGATGGGTAGTTGTTTGCAATCCTCTGCAAGATGCCAAAGGGCTTAACCGCCGCAGGTGACCACGCACAGCTTCCGCGGTGCTGGCTGTTGTAGTTACCCTACTTTCCTGCTGGAAAATGAACCAACACAGTGACTTGTCCAGGGTCACACACCAAGCTTGGGACCGAAATCGCCTGACTCCTCCTTCCTGGCTGTAACCAGCCGACAACGCCACCTTATTACTGTGCTATCATTCAAATCTGAATCATTTAAATTGCTCTTAATTGCAGGCCTACAGTGAACTGTAACCCTCTTGTGACTATAACTGCCAGGCAAAGCAAGGTAGGAATGCCTGAAATGTTACAAACTCTTGAATATGGAATTAAAATGCTGGGGGAGAGGGAGTAGGAGAAAAGTTTTAAAACTTGGCTTTGAAACTTCTGACAAGTACCGAATTCAATTTAGATTTTTTAAAATGAGTTTGAAAGGTCACCCCAATTTATTATAATATTGAAACAGAGAAGCACTTGGGATTCAAATAGATGCTATCCAAAAGGCAGTAGGGGGTAAACATCAGCTTCACACCCTTCCTTTATCTGCCCACTCTAGTGCGGTCTGGCTTTGGGTGTTTAAACTTCCTTTTTTAACCCTTTTTGGTAGGCAGCTATTAGGAGGGTGGAGGAGGAGGGGGTTGGCTAAGCAACCTGGCATAAAATGCAGATCTGTGCACAGGGCTAGATGCGTGCTGAGCTCAAGAAAGAAAGTAAATCCCCCCCTGGCAAATTGCTCTAACTGATTCATTTGTCTGAGCAGAGACGCCATCTACCTGCTCGCAGGTATTCAGGTAAATGACAGGTAGGCGGGGCCTACTGACTCTTTCAATAGCTAAGGTCCCAGCAATGTTTTATCTGTTGAGGCGCCCGTGATGTCACACATTTCCTGCCCTCCACCAACCAATGCCCTCCTCCCTCCTCGAGGCACCTGTATACCGAGGTTGAGGCTGCTCACCTCTTTGGTGGCCCTAGGAGCTGCTGGAATCACCCACAAGGCATGAAAGCTGTGAGGTTGCTGCTGCTTTGAGAGTCCCAGATCCACAGTTGAAAAAGGTGAGTTAAACCTTCCATTTTTCTCTTTTAGCATTTAGACCACTAGGCCCTGAGGGGTCTGAATGAGGATTTGAATGGAAAATAGTAGCTGAATGGCTGAGCACTGGGTGTTTGGCCCAGAGGAAGCAGCGCTTTTGAGAGGCTCTAGTGGAGGGATGCCTTTGACATTTTGGTTGCACTAGAAAGTTCTCCAGACAGATATTTAATCCTTTCTGTTTCTCTTAATCATTAATCCAGTCTCTGCTTGTCCGGAAAGTTGATCTGTTTGTTTTTTTTTTAACCCTGGAGTGGAGTGAAGACTTTTTTTTTTTAAACTTAACCGCAAGGGTGAAGAAGACCTATTCAGCACATTTAACGGGGTTTGGCAGGCCAGCATCTACTGAATTCTAAGCTGTCTTATTTTGCCTGACTTTCTGCATTCATATCTCACCAGAGTCAATTTCAATCTAAACCTTAAGATCCCCCTCCCATTTACCTCTTCCTCAGGTATATGTTGTTGCCCTACGCAGAAACCCTCTACTCTAGTTTTCTTCCCTTTTCTTCTCTCAGAAGTCTATTGTTTTCTTTGTTCTTTGTTGAACACTGTTTTAAAACCACTTTGCCATCTGGATCAGAATTGTTGACTTTCAGTTCTAGACTGGCTGCCTGCTGACCTGTGAAAGCAAAGATTATTTCCTCAGTGCTTACAGAAACATAACACACCTTCAGATCTGATTTTTAAATTTTAAAAAATGCTTCCTTTTTATTTTTATAGCAAATATACTAAGGAGATTGTTCTGACAGGAACTGACTTTATTTTTAAGTAATTTTACCTCTAGGATCCATTTTTGTTTTCTTAATCCTGATCACACAGCCTGTATGACTTTTGTTCTTGACAGTCTTTGTCACTCTACACCCAATATTCTAGTTTGAGAAAAGAAGGAGACCATCTCCAAACTCAGTTCCTTAGCACAACAAGCTGGAAAAGTCAGGATGTGAAATCAACCTGTGACGGAGACGCAGCTATTTTTCTGATATTTCAGTTAGCCAATATGTTTGCAAGAGAATAATTTGTTAGGAATTATGCTCATCTTTATGCACCCGGAAATTCAAAGTACATGTAAAATCTTCAAAAGTATGAATTGAAACAAGCTGAGGAGAGTCTTGTCTCAAGCACTTGCTTCTCCCCACGAAGTGTCTGCTCTGCACTTGTTGCTGGAGTCTCTGACTCTGAAAGGCTGTTAGTGTTTCACTGACCTTTGTCTTCTGTTCTCCCTTCAGTGGTGTGCTGGGGTGGTGGGGTGGCTACTGCTAGTCCTTTCAGACTGTTCTTACTTGACTGAGGGTTTTTTGTTAACAAAGGAGAGAAAAAAAGTCTCCTGTATCCTGAATTTTTCAGATAAAAATGTGCCTTTAAAGTCAGAAACCTCGGCACAAGACCAGATTCCCTCTGGCCTTCCACGGCTCATGAGTTCTCGTACAGTTGTTCATTTAGGATTAAACGAATCGTCTCATCACTATGCGTAAATGGCCCTGGCACAAAAGCTTGGATACTATGCCCCCAAACATAAGAAAGTCAGAAAATTACAGAGGAGGCTTCAGATCAGGTTGTCAATAACACAGTTGTTCTTTTGGATGCCGCATATGAGTGTGTCCAACAGATGAAAAGACCCACAGGGGTTCCTTCCCTGGGGCCTAGGGCAGGAGGCCTGATTGAAAAAAGTGTATCTTTTCACCTATATCCTTGAGCAAGTTACTTAACTTCTATGATCCTTATTATCAGCAAAACAGGAGCTAATAGTGCCTATGAGACAATGTGGTTGTGAGACATAAATGAGGTAACATACAGAGAACATTCAGCAGCTAATGTCTGGTGCCAGAGGGTACCAAACAAAGGCTAGATGCTTCTGGAGGAATTTCCCTGAGTTGTTTGGAGGAGATAATCACTGGAGGAGATAGTCAGATCTCATTGAGATAAAAGATCTTATGTGGTTGCAATTATTAGGAATTCTGGTAGTTCTTATTATGGTTATTAAGTATAAGTAATTAACTCCAATGTTAACAGTTCAGAGAAAGAAAACGAACACAGGCGAATGCTTAAACAGTGTCATTAAGCAAGCCTGGCAGATTGGTCTCCACTAGCCTCCCAGGCTGTGTATAGGAGCTGCTGGTCACTGTTGTCCTTCAAGGCTCTCATCACAGCAAACCCATCCAGTGTGGTCCTCCACAGGTCTTTGGGGGAAATGGCCTGTTGTCATTTTCTATAATCGGTCTTGGCAAGTGGCCCTTTCTGCTTTCCATTTTGTTATCTCCTGGGTCTACGGCTTGCCTGGTCTCTCCTCCAATCTTGCAGATAAATACTTCACAGCCGCTGCAGCCCTAGCGAGCTGAGGTGCCAAGTCTCTGGGTTGAGGAGTGGCCAGCTGGGAGCCTGCACTGTGCTATGAAAGGGGACTTATGCACCTCTTGGTTATGCTTGCTCCCCCATAGAATATCCTGTTGCTTTTGATGACCTTGAGTCATTGCTACAGAGCAGATGTGTTCGCAAGCCCTGGAACCATCTCCAGGTCTGATCCTATTTTGAAAAGGAATGTAAGCAACTTTTCATCATTCAAGAGCAAGATAACAGTCTAGTGGACTGAGAAAAGAGGTTGATAACCTTGAACCTGAGACTAGCTTGCTTCGGAAACCCTGAGGAAGAGCTTCAAACTCCCTGCTCATCAGTTTCCTGGTCTAACTCCTAACTACCCTCCCAAAAAGGGATGCTTAAAATGCATCCCTGTTTTTTTTTTTTTTTTTTTTTTGCCTCGCAAACCCTCTGTTCCTTCACAGGAGCTAGATGGGCTGCAGCAGGACTGAGTAAGTCAGATTGACTGTAGGGGGTGGACAGTAACTCACCAGGAAATATTTTATTCATTTAATTCTACGTGGAACAGTGTTAATCCTTAGAATTGCAGTGTGGTTTCAGGCATCAAACTGCCTGGGTACAACTTTACCATGTACTATTTGTGCCAGGAACAGGTTATTTAACCCCACTAAAGCTCAGCAGTAAAAGAGTTACAGTGAGGATGAAATGAGTTGAAATATGTAAAGAACTGGCACATGTTGACTATTACTAGTATTATTTTCTTAAAAGAAAGGTATAGCAGGCAGAATTGGAGATTGAGGTTTGAGGACTGGTTCTGTCATTTAATTACGATGTTCAATAAGTTACTTAATATCTCTTTGTGTCAATTTTATCATCTGAAAAATGAAATCCTTATCAGACTTGGGGCTATATTGAGAAGTAATTGAAACAATTATATGTAAAGTGCCTGGTAGTAAATGCTCAATTAATGTTAACTATTCATGTGTTATAGAAAATCATGTTTGTGTTGGTTAAAGTGAAACATCTTGGACCATGCTACAGTTTGGAAATCATAACGATGGCCCCACACAACTTGAGGCAAGACTCTGAGTAGAAAAGATTTCCAGAAAAACCCTGAAAATCTTAGAAGGAAAATCTAGATTGTCATGTTTATTTTGGAGCCCCAGGATTGAAATGCCTGGACTCACGCAAAACTGTGAGCAGTAGGAGTCTGGGATTTAAATAAACAGTGGATTCTCCCAGAACCGCCATCTCTGGTCCCCTGGCTTCTAGTGTCTCTCTTTAAGATTTAAATTCCTCAGTTACAGTGGAGAAAAAAGGCTCTGCTAAGATCTGACTGCAGAAAGGCCAGTCTCTAGACACTGCCAGGAGATGACACGCAAGGGAGGCTGTGCAAATGTGCCTGCTCACGGCCTCAGTACTCAGGGACTTCCTGGCTTGTTACATAACCACCCCTGATATTTATGTCCAGGCACACGTAGACTCACTTTTATGTGGGTGGCAAATTTATTGTCCCATGACAGTGCCTCCAAAGTATCAAGAGCTTTTCAAAACTATTTGAAAGACTACAACCCTTTTCCCGGGTTAGGGGGATTTAACCATTTACTATCCCCAAAGAATAAAGATAACATGGAAACTATACAAGTTGTTAAGTATAAGCACTGAGCTCACATCTGAAACACAAAATGTTGGTCATCTCTTATCATCTTCTTACAGTCACTGTTTCCTCTTATCTCCTTTTGTCCTAAAAGATGAGGACATCATAATGACGAGGGTTGGTTTTCAGGAACAGCCTCTCAGATCCATGGAAGAGAGAACTGTCTAAGAATTAAAGTTGTTTAAAATCTATTAGGTTGCCTTTTGGGGTCCTGAATTCCCTACCACCAAAGCTAATTGTTTTTTGATATATTTAGTGGAATATTTAATATTTAGTAAATTATATTTAGTGATATATTTAATATATTTGGTGTGTGTTTGCAGAACGATTGAATGGATACCAAAGGGTTGCTGTGTTTCTTTAGCAGCACATACTCACATCTGTAAAATGAAGATTATATCACTGACCTCATAAAATCTTCTTAAAGATTAAATGAAAAAAAAAAAAGATTAAATGAAAAAAATAAATGGAAAGTACCATTGTAATTTCAAAAAATAAATGGAATTACCACTGTATTATCTTTTACCTAGTGAATTGCTAATTAAATAGTAATATTTACTTCGTTTTATTTAATATTTCTAAAAAGGAGGATAAAGAAGGGATTCCTGCTACGGGTAGTGGGTACACAAAGTGACCTCCAAATTTGAGTTTTGTTGTGTTTTGTTTGTTTTTTTGGTTTTTTAAGATTTATTTATTTATGCACACAAGAACTGGGGCCCAGGCCAGAGGTGCGGGGGTTGGGGAAGGGTGAGAGGATTCACCAGAGACAGAGTGGGGAGCAGAACAGGCAGACTGACTAAAATACACTGCTGAGGGGAGCAGTGGGCGAGACAGGAGAGGTCTGCTGCGCCATATGGGTAGCTACCAGGCAGGGATTGAACTCAGGGATCGAAGTGGGGGATCAATCTCATGTTGCAGAGGCTGCGGATAGCTTCACAGTGCTGTGCTTAACCATTTGTGCCACCAGGGAGGACCCTGAGCTTTGTTGTTTTTTATAATGGTCTTTTTATTGCAATTATCTTCCTGCTTCTTCCCTTCCCCTCATCCCCTGCCCTTCTTTCTCTGCCTTTTGAGAATCACTCCTCTTTTGCTCAAGGGATGACATGGTGGGTGAACTACAACACTTCTCACAGGGACAGTTGGTTCTGTTCCAACCAGCCAGGAGCGCTTTTTGCACATCACTACTGTGTGACTTGGAATGTGTGGATGTAAATTCCACCATTATTTTCCAGTGACTCTTATTTGCTTCTGTGTTTGATGCATTTGTCACGGGGACACAGAGTACTTCACCAGCAGTAGAGTGGAAACTTTCCAAGAATTTTCTTTAATAGCCTCTTGGCACAGTGTATGGCAACAGCACATGCATGATGGTGAGGCTTAAATATGTCATTGTTATCTGTCAGGATGATTTGCATAACTTGCTTATGACTGCTTTTGACAGTCATGTGGCCTTTTTTGAATAGAACGCTGCATGTTTAGGTTCTTGCATACTCACATTAATACATGACTCACCTAGTGTTTTCAAACTCCTCATTACGTGTCATTGCTCTACATGTATTATGTTTTCAACAACACACACACATACACACACTCATGCATACTCAGCTATTCTATATTCTATACATGACCTTCTCCCCAGTTGAGGCCTTTATAAGTTTTACTTAACAGTAATCTCTGAAGACATCTGTATTCTCAATTAGTAATGGATTAAAAGAAGGTTATTGCATTTTTATACCAGAGCATAACTGCTGTCCCTAAGTATATAGCAGTGCAAATGGCTGCCACTCAAGTATATTTCCCATACTCCCAAATCATGTAGAGACGGGGTGGAGTGGGCTATTACCCATTCATGGGGAAATGTTCCAGGAAATACCCCCCTATATTATTTTTCTAGGTTTACCATGGAAACCACCATGAACTTGGTGGCTTGAAACACGAATGTATTCTCTCACATTTGTAGAGACCAGAAGTTTGAAATCAAAATGTTGGTGGGACCACACTCCCTCTGAAGGCTCTAGAATCCTGCCTTGCCTCTTCCTGCTAGTGGCAGGAATTCTTAGCTCATGGCTACGTAACTCCAATCTCTGCACATCACCTTCTTGGTGTCTATGTCTTCTCTTTGTCTGTCTCTCACAAAACATTTATTATTGGATTTAGGGTAGGGCCCACTCAAATAACCCAGGATGATCTCATCTCAGAATCTTTAAGTTAATTATATCTTGAAGGAACATTTTTCAAATAAGGTCAAATTCACAGATTCTGGGGATTAACATGTGGATATATCTTGGGGGGCACCATCATTCGACCCACTAACCTCCCAGCTGAAAATCATATACACAAACTTCTCCCACTGCATACCGAGAGATTCCTTGTCCACTTGGAATGGGAAAAATCCTGGGCAAAATACAGGCAAGGAGAGTTAGAATTGGCAGCCTTCACCACTACCATTTATTTCTATGTTCAAGACACAATAGTGTTTTATATTCTAAAGTCCTAAAGCATTTTTTTCAGCCAATAGTGGATGTATCTACACAACAAATCAGTGAAGGCCATCTTGGTTGTCTTAGTAGACAAGTATCATCCTGGTTAAGGAAGCAACCACTCTACTTAACTCTGAACCCTTCAAGCCATAAGCAGGTTAAGTGTTGGCTTCCAGGTGCCCTGTTTTCAAAGGGACTTTATCAAACCAGTTATCATCCTGGGTGAAGGATGCTTCCCAGAGACAAAAAGAAAAGCAAGGGAGACATCACCAACGCTGTCTTTAACTTGGGGAGACTGTCAGGTTTGGGGGCAGTAAATGTGAGCTGTGTTACACTGAAAGGCAGGAGGTCAAAGTAAGAAGAGAGAAGAATTCAGCTGCTGGGAACTGATGAGCCCCCATCCCTGGGGGTGTTTCAGACAACCCTAGGGATGTTAGAAAGGAGATTCCTGTACTTGGTAAAAATCTAAAATCCTTACCCAACTCAAAAATCCCATGACTTCCAAATAAGTAATTTTATAACGTGGAGTTTGGATCATCTTGTGGAAGCACCGAACACCAGTGTGTATATTCCTTTCCCGTGATGGAGGAATTTGCTCAGGCTCTTCCATTCATCTGGATTTCTTCACTTGTCCAAATTCCATGATCCTTGATGATCCTCTGAAAGGCCCATCTAGTTAGCCCACAACCTTTCCCTGACGGTCCTCGGCCGTACTGCATGGCTGTCTTTTTCCTTTTCCTCCAAAGTTTGTCCCTGGCACCTGCTTCAGGGAATATATTCATTGTATATCCTCTTGCACTGTTTCATCATTTTTTTCTATCTGTATGCTCATTTTCTAATAAGACTTAAGCTCACTGAAGATAAAATTGAATCCCCTATGGAGACTGTCACAGAATTTAAGACAAATGTCAGGCATGGAACAAATGATCAATGAACACCCACAGAATTGAAACTCAGCAAAACAGTTGCTGAGAATTTCAGTCTCTTTCTTCATCTGATTTTTTCTTATTTCACGCATAAAACTAGGGTAGCAGTTAAAAACCATAAACATTTTCTGAATATTTTTTCAACTTTGCATGAGAGAATACCAATTTGCTGCTTCTCCCTGCTTCTCTGGCATCAGCCTTTCCCAGGATTCCAAGGCGACTATTTATATGAACAGGGCCCTTGGTCAAATAAAAGCAACATACTCTGCTTCATTGTTGTCTTCAGTAGGGTGTCCATTTCACCACTAAGACCATCTCTTCTAGGAGTGAGTGCTTACAAGCAAACACAAATGTAAAAGGTGTGCCATGGCCCCACAGGGGAAAGGCAGTAAATCTTCTGTCAAGACAAGTAAATTTTCTGTCCGCTCTCACAGGCTTGTGAAAGACCTTCTCTGGCTTCTAGAACTTGTATCTAATTGGCTAGCCACTTGGGACCCTTTTCACTTAACCAGTTTCCTTGTTTTCCTGACTTTCTGAGTATCTATGGTCTCAGTTATTGACTCCAGATGTATGACATTGTCTCCTTTGAGTTCAATTCTCCTTTCATTTCCTGACCATTATTTCCACATCTTTAGCGATCATTTGTTTTTTTTTTCCTGTCCCTTCGGGTGTTGGCAACACTGTGCAGGTGAGTGTCATTCACAGATTGCATTAGTGAATCACTGGCTCCCTCTTGGATATCAGACAGTGGGCTGGAATCGAGCTAACCCTGAGCTTTGCAGCAGCCATTGCACCTGCCACTTTTGTGCCTGCTCTTTCTCCTCTGCTCTATATGTTGCTGCCCCCAACCTCTAGCTCCCACTCCTGACCCAGGCTCTTAGTTCAAAGATGGTTTTTATCACGTGTGACTTTTTTTTAAAGATATATTTAGGCATATAAGAACTAGGGTATAAGCCAGAGGAGGTGGGAGGTGAGAGGATTCACCAGAGAAAGTGGGGAGCAGAATAGGCAGATATACTGAAATACACTGCTGAGGGAAGCAGCGGGTGGGACAGGGGAGGTCTGGTACTCCATGTGGGTCAGCTCCCTGGCCAGGCAGGGATCAAACGTGTGCTGTAGTAGCTGACAGTAGTTTGATAGCGCTGTCTTTAAACCCTGCTCCACCAGGGAGACTCCCACATGTATGACTATTTTTATTCAGGTACTTAAAGCACTATAATAAAATTTCTTCCTAATACATACATATATGTCTATAAGTTAATAGCCCACAGAGCATTTGTTCATTCTTTAATGTACCTTAGTTCACACCTGATATTTATCTTTTAAAAATTGGTGGACACATTATTGATGGGTCTAAATCTCACTCGATTTATCTATAATTTAAAATGTAAATGTAAATTTATTTTGCCTAATAGAGGAAAAATGAGTTTGGCCTAACTTGGGAATTGCTTTCTAATTAATTGTTTCTAATTAATTACGTAATTTAGGAGTTCCGCCAGGCCAGTGGTTAGACAAACATGCCTGCTGGGTAATTATTTTAGAAAAAGAAAGGCCACCAGCAGGGAGGAGTTTCCTGCATTGGTCCATTCTGGTCTTTGTGAGCGTGATCCATGCAGAAAGTTGTGGCCTCACCCACAGCTGGATACCTGTTCCCTGCCCATTCTACCCCTTCTGGCTTCATCCACATTTTAAAGCATCACCAACAACAAAAACCTTAAGCTCAGCACCTTGAATCTAAAAATTGCCTGCGAGTTTATCTGGTATAGAGGTTCTTAGTCTTCACATGTTTGAGACACATTGTTGAAAGGATTACAAGATTTTGAATAACATTAAATAAGTCAGCCAAAATTATACAGCAGTCACCACCACAGTAGCACCGAGCCTCATACTGTCCCAAAGTGTCAGCTTCCATACAGTACTCTGGCTGGAGAGAACTGTTTCTGCCACTTGAGTGGAATCAGTTCTATACGAGTGAAACAAAGCTTGTTCCAACTCCAATCATTTTGTGGTCATTTTGAAGACCTGGTTTCAGATAGCATTTCTTTCCCCTTCTTGAAAGTAGTTGTTCCTCTTGCCTCATGAACCCTTCAGCAAACTGCTTGCCTGGTGTCTTTATCAAGCACAATAAGCAGATAGAGCAACAGTCAGCTTAGACCTTAGTTAAAGTGTGTGAGTGATGTTTGTGATTACTGTGTGTTACTGTGGCACCTGGCTGGGAAGCAGGTCAGGTGCAAGGAAAGATCAAGAATGAGAAAGTTGTTGGTAGCAGAGCTGATTCAAGCCACGGTCTTGACACCCCACTCCATCTACTGTTCCAAAAATAACAGTGACAGGACCATGATGAAGGTGAAGCCCACGAGACAGTCAACTTTGAGTGCAAAACTTAATGGAACACCAGAAAACTCAACAATCATAATAAGTACTATTTTAATGGGATATTATAACATCTAAATTAATATGAAAAACTGATGATGAACAGAATATCAAAATTTATTTAAAGACAGTGCAGTAGCTTGATTTACAAAATAAGTAATTTTAAGATCTTTAAGATTATCACCTGGTCAAGAGAAACTGCAAAACATGGCAATCTTTTTCTATGGAAAATGAGATAAGTTGATGGTAGGTTTTAAAAATATTTTTGATGCCTTTGTTTCTTTTTTCTTTTTTTTTTTAAGAAAGATTTCTTTTTTTTTTTTTTTAAGATTTATTTATACAAGCACTGGGTACAGTCAGAAGCGCGGGAGGGTGAGAGAATTCACCAGAGCCAGAGCGGGGAGCAGAGCAGGCAGAAGGACCAAAGTACACTGCTGAGGGGAGCAGCGGGCGGCAGGAGGGGTTTGAGCGCCATGTGGGACCCTCCTCCGGTGGCCGGGGAGCAGCCGGGGATCGAACTGGTGCTGCAGAGGCTGCGGGGAGCTTCGCAACCCAGCGCTCAACCGCTGCGCCACTGGGGAGGCCCATCTTTGTTTCTTTAAAACCAGGGATGGAAAAGTATGGGAGGAAATTGTTTTTAGTACGAATAAAATATTTAAATTTAGAACATTAATATTAATATACTTACTTTTCATGTTTCCCACATTTTTTCAACTCCCTTAATGATTAGGCAAAAATAGCCATTATAAAATATACAAAAACATGTGTGTCAAGATAGGCTTTCTTTTGCCTCAGGCTGCTTCGTGGCTCAGCACGGCACAAGTGGGATTAATGTATCTGTTATTCAGGAAATTTTTCAGTGAATTTTTGTGAAAATGTCTGTCATTGACCACATAGGAATTTTCCATAAGCAAGTCTTTCAGCAAACAGCCTTCTCCTGCAAAAGGGGAGAACCCCAAAGGCCCAACATACCTCCAACACTTTCATCTATTTTTTGCATGAGTGGACAGGAAGGGGTCAGGAGGCCACGGAGCTGCTGGAGTTCTAGTTCATTGACTGCCCTAGTTTGTCACTAGTTTCACTTTTTCATTTCTTAGTGAATTTCAATAAAAGTAAATCAGCATTTGTGTTCTCAGAGGGAAAAATTATTTCTGGTTTGCCATTTGTGTAAAAAGTCTCCCTTTCTCCTTGCTTATGTTATTTATTGTATCAGTACATTTTAGAACAACAAGCT
Organism: Talpa europaea; assembly: GCF_964194135.1. Taxonomy (NCBI): domain Eukaryota; kingdom Metazoa; phylum Chordata; class Mammalia; order Eulipotyphla; family Talpidae; genus Talpa; species Talpa europaea. Next base: position 114,580,315 of record NC_140071.1, read on the forward strand.
TTATCAAAATATAGGAATGATTACAAACAAATGGGAAAACCCAAATTCCCTTACAACCAGTGTTCTGAGAATTGGATTGTATACTGTGGATTCCAGTACCGAACTGTTTAGCCACCGACTTACTTCTGTTTATATAAATCCACCTAATACCACTAAATAACTTTGCATTTTCTAAGCTGTGTTCATAGTTCTTGTATCTGCCTTTGAAAGACCCTACTTTTCTACTTTAGAAATCTCTTGATTTTGTTTCGCCTCTGTGACCAAGAATTGCTAATGGCTTCCTTTAGGCTTTCAGGACAGCCTCCTGCTTGGCCCGCTAGACAGGCAGGACAGCAGTGAGCAGTGGCGTTGCATTGTTACTCGCAGGCAGATTCAGTCTTAGGGTCAGGTGACTCTGTTTCATTCCATTCTGAAGTTTTGGGGTTCACTTACCCATAACTTTAACAGGGACACTGGTAAATCAGGGAGCATGCCGAGAAGAGTAGTCAGCTTAACCAAAGGCCAGGTGAACCTAAGGTTAAACCTGGGGGAGGGTGGTGCTCTGTCTTGAAATAATTCAAGGATTAAAGGAGTTAGACATAGTCTAAATAGCCCCCAGGATAACGCAGGCACCCATGATAGGGGTGAGGTCTATGGAGGCAAATTTTTGCTCAATATATGAATTACCGCCAGCCCTCCCCAATATTTAGAGTTCTGCCCCTTCCACTATATTTAGAATTCTCCCAAGGCAGGATGGTCTATTTTGTAAAGTAGTAAAGGCCTAATCCATTTAAGGACCATCTCTCAAGGCTTCTTTGGACTGGAATAATCTATGACTAGTGTTTTTTCTTTCACAAAGTTAGTCAGTGTATGGGTCTCCCTGGTGGCGCAAGGGGTTGAGCACAGCGCTGTGAAGCTGTCTGCAGCCTCAGCAACGTGAGTTCGATCCCCAGCCAGGGAGATACCCACATGGCGCAGCAGACCTCTCCTGACTTGGCCACAGCTCCCCTCAGCAGTGTACTTTGGTCTATCTGTCTGTTCTGTTCCCTGCTCTGTCTCTGGTGGTTCCTCTCACCTCCCACACCTCTGACTTGTACCCCAGTTCTTGTAGTCATAAATAATAAATCTTAAAAAGAAAAATTAGTCAGGCCTCCCCTGGTGGCGCTGCAGTTGAGTGCTGGGCTGCGAAGCTGTCCGCAGCCTCTGCAGCGCCAGTTCGATCCACGGCCGCTGGCGAGGGTCCCACATGGTGCCAGACCTCTCCTGCCGCACCCACTGCTCCCCTCAGCAGTGTTTTTCGTAGGTCTGTCTGTTCTGTTCCCTGCTCTGGATCTGGTGAATTCTCTCACCCTCCCGTGCTTCTGACTGTACCCCAGTTCTTGTATAAATAAATAAATAAATCTTTAAAAAAAAATTAGTCAGGGTATGACCCACTACCATTGACTACAAGGATGGAATATTTTTAATAACATCAAGTCCTATTACTACTGTTGAAAAACTGTGACTCATGCAGCTATTCAAGAGATGCTTTGGAGTCGAATCCTGTCCTGGCACACGAGCTTGCCAACTGACATGTCCATACATCTCCTTTCCAGCATAGTGCATGGTCTATTTTGGTGACTACGTCAGATAGCCTTTTTCTTTAAGCCAGCGAGCATTTAAAGGAGAATTGGCAAGACCCCAGCACACCAGGGACCCCATGGTATGGGTGAGTTATCTCTGCAGAAATGTTCCTCCTCCAGACACGCTCTGTCCCAAAGGCTGTTCTTATGCCTATTGGATTGTTCCATCAGGAGACCATGGATTTATGACCACTAACAACTTCTTGGTTGTCGACAGTGCTGACACACTTTTGCTCTAGAATGTATCTTTGTTGTCAGCCACAGAAGTTCAGAATTCAGTTAGGTAGAACGTCAGTACGTTTCAAGTGAGACTGTAAGCTGGTAAGAAAAGAAGCAGGGATTAACGACAAACAGAGATGGAATTTTGCTCCACCCCAAACCAGAGAAGAGAGGGTATGATGGCACCAAGGGTTGTACCAAGGATGCCTAAGAGCACACCTTCAGCCCCCTACACACCCCAAGGAGGGAGCTCACCTCAGAACCAGAGGTGCTGCTGCTGACATGCTGAGTGGCAGCTAGGACTCGAGGCTGACAGGCCCACTCCCTAACTTTCGGGGAAGAAAATAGTTGACCTTTCAAGCCTTAACAATTTTTGATAATTCTCAGTTCGACGGCAAGACTGACATATGTTTAAAAACATGATACATCCTATGTGCTTATAAACTATAAACTAGAAGTATGAAATAGCAGGGAGAGGATATTAATCATTTTTTAAAAGTCCACCTGGTTCTTCCTTTAAAGCCAAAACTGCTTGGTCAACCAACTCACTTGAATCTGTGCCTATTTCTATAGGCTTTTTTTTTTTTTTTTGACTTATTTATTTATTTATTTATACATGCACTGGGTACAGTCAGAAGCGCGGGAGGGTGAGAGAATTCACCAGAGCCAGAGCAGGGAGCAGAGCAGGCAGAAGGACCCAAGTACACTGCTGAGGGGAGCAGCGGGCGGCAGGAGAGGTCTGAGCGCCATGCGGGACCCTGCTCCGGTGGCCGGGGAGCAGCCGGGGATCGAACCGGCGCTGCAGAGGCTGCGGGCAGCTTCGCAACCCAGCGCTCAACCGCTGCACCACCGGGGAGGCCCTCTATAGGCTTTTTTAGTCCAAAGTCAAGTCAGGAACTACATACTGTGGTGTTCACAATAATAGGTTAAGAATCTGGTTTATTCACATGGGTGAGTGCCAGGGAACTCAAATTGCTCAAGGAAAGAGGTGAGGGAGGGAGGAAGAAAGGAAGAAAACAGGAAGGGGGGAAGGAGGGAAGGAAAAAGGGAGGAAAGAGGAGCAAAAGGCAGAGAAAGAATGTAAACCTCGCTTTTTAGCTTGTCCCCTTTCAAATTCGTTCAGTCTCAGGCATTTTACCACGCAGTACACTCAAAGAATTTTCTATTCATATATCTTGGGAAAATAGATGTCAACTGTGACCTAGAGATTAAAATCTTCTAATTGCCTGGGGCTTGTATATTTGGTTGGCTACATTATTGGCATTTTGACTAGTCCTGATAAGAAAGATGCTAGGCGGGAGCAAAGTGGCAAAATGGTTAAGCAGAAAGTGAACCACGGCCCCTTCCAGGTTTGTTTCTGTCTTGGTTTGACTGGTAACTTACATGCCACATTTCAGTTTCCTGGTCTATCAGATGGATAAAAATTCTGGGGATTTGTGAGGATTAAATTACATAATCTATATAGCAGGTCCTGAGCACATGGTCGGCACATGGTAAATGCTCAAAAAACATTGATAGGAAAGCAAAGAACAAAGGATTTTCCCAAAAGTCCAAGCTTCCCAAATAAAGTCAAACATGTCTGCACAGAATTATAGGGACTTCAGTGTAGCAGAGCCTGGTGGTTTGCTTTTACAGGCTTCTTAGTGGAGATGGGATTGTTGGGTGAGGTGGAAGAGTGGGCTCTGTCCCAGAAAGACCCTGACATCTGACACTTTCCAGAGCACAGTTTGAAAACCAAAATCCTGGTCCAACACTATCATTTCACCAATAAGGGACTAGCTGAGAAATGTAACATTGTTTTTCTCTGTGATGCAATTCGAGGTACACCCTGTACTCCTGTCACTTTCTAGTCCAAAAATAAGGGGAAAAAATGTCGGGTCCCCATGGGTGGGATTATTCAATGAGACTCTTAGAAACTTTAAAAAGATCTAGAGCTTTAGTTCACAATCTGTGAAGCTTTTCTTCGTAGAGTTGATGATCATCTTTCGGGTGGCCCATTTGCATGGCATGTTTATTTTTCAACTGTTTTTTATGCAACTTAAAGCATTTCCTGTGTTGTTCCAGTACCTTCTATCAACCTTGAGGACAAATAGCAGCTGTGTAGGTTTCCATGAAATTTGACTAAAAACAACTCACTAGCTTCTGCACACTCTACCTTAGTCTTCTGTGGTCTCTTTTGATGCTAAATAAAATGCTATGATTTCCAAATGTTTTCACTTTAGGGGCATTTTACTTCAACCTCTTGAACAGTGTTCTTATTAGTGCAGCACAGAAATGTAAACACGAAGCTGACCCAGTGAAAAGTTTGAAGTCAATGTATTTTCTTTTTGAGATAAGGCTATGTTTGCACAAACAACCTCGGACTTTATTTGGAAAAGAAAAAAGATGTAACGCAGTTTATGACTGCCGTGCTATTTCCAAATGTGGCTAGTTTCCTGTTCGGTTGTTCATGTGTCTTTATCTTCTTGTAGAAAGTTTAAAGTTTTTCATTTGCTTTCAGAAAAGAAGAAGGTTTAGTTAGGGGATTCTTAATTGTTATAACACTCAGACATCTGGTGCATACCCTCTGTCTGCTCTATTACCTGGGCTTCCGATTACTTGTGCTGCCATCCCCTTACCCTATACCCCTTACCCTAGACCAAATGTCTGTCTTTAAAGCTCTTTCAAAGAGCTCTATACCCAACTCACCACCTAGCTCAGGTTTGGTGCATAACTGATTACCTAAGAGACTTCCTAGATTTAATCAGGCATGTTGAGAAAAGCATTACTTTTGGACTTCTGTGCCAAAGGAAAATACATAGTGCATCATTATTCTGCTGGTTTGAAATAGATATAAGTAAAAAATTTCTATTTAGAACAAAGTGAAAAGGTCCCTTATAGGAATTATAGCTCTCAGTTTCCAGGTCAGTTGAGCTAGACTGGAGACAAAATGAATGCAATGACAAGTGCATGTAAGTATAGTAGCTAAAATTTATTGAGCACTTACTATTTGCCAAGCACCAACCTAAGAGCTTTATGTATCATATCTCATTTAATCCTCCAAACATTCCTATTTGGTTGGCTATTACATCCATTTTACAGATAAGGAAACAGAGACTTAAATTATTGGTCCATAGTGGTGGCAGGATTTGAACCCAGGCAGCATGGTTCTGGAACCCACTTACCTACTAAATGACTAACTGAATGAATGCAGTGCATTAAGAACAATGCTTTCACCCTAGTTAAAATACAACAGCCCCAACAGCTCTTACAGTTTAGTTGAAGGCTCTGATGGCCAACATTTTCTGAATCTGAGAGAAAGGTGAGGGAAGAAAGATAAGAGAAATCCATGAAAACCTCAACTGTGTTTCTTGTCCTGATCTGACAAAGAATATTATAAATCACCGGCCTATTTAATTTCATTAACATTTATTTATTAACAAGTTACATTTCTTAGGGCATGTCTTTCGAATTTATTTGTTTATTTATGTGTGCATACAAGAACTGGGGTGTAGGCCAGTGGCAGCGGTTGGGGGGGGGGGTGAGAGGATTCACCAGATACAGAGTGGGGAGCAGATCAGGCAGACTGACTGAAATACACTGCTGAGGGGAGCAGCGGGCAAGTCAAGAGAGGTCTGCTGTGCCATGGGGATCTATATCATGCTGCAGTGGCTGCGGATAGCTTGATTGCACTGAGACTTAACCCTTTGCGCCACCAGGAAAACCCAGTGTATGTCTTTTGATTTATTCTTACCCAAGGGATTTTTGACACACCAACATAAGGATGTTAAAAGTAAACATTCTTCCCGCTGGGTTAAAGAAGGCACATGGCAAAGTGCCCGGAGTGGCCACTCCACCCTGGCTTCCCGGTCATAGTTCAGTGCCTTGTCCACTGCCTCATGTTCAAAGCAAGTGGAACCTTTGAAAACAAAGATGAGCCATCTTCTTCTTTTAGGTTTGTGAATGGCTTCTAGAAGATCTTGATTTGCTCCAAGTACATATTATTTTACTGGATTTCCTGTCATACTGTCCCCCTGGTCGACCATGAGCCAGCTGGACCCTGCAGATGACTCGAAGTCCAGTCCCGACCCGCTGTGTGCCGTGTGTGGCCAAGCCCACTCCTCTGAGGAAAACCACTTCTACACCTACACGGACGACGTGGATGATGATCTCATATGCCACATCTGCCTGCAAGCTCTGCTGGACCCTCTGGACACGCCCTGTGGGCACACCTACTGCACAGTCTGCCTCACGAACTTCCTGGTGGAGAAAGACTTTTGCCCGGTGGACCGCCAGCCGGTGGTCCTGCAGCACTGCAAGAAGTCCAGCATTCTGGTCAACAAGCTCCTCAACAAGCTGCTGGTGACCTGCCCTTTCACGGAGCACTGCAGTGAGGTGCTGCAGCGCTGTGATCTCCAGCAGCACTTTCAAACCAGGTAGGACCGCCCCCTCCGCCTGCCCTGGGAGGCCACGCCCCCGCGAGGGAGGGCACTCACCTGTCTTGGGGGGCGGGGCATCTCCAGTGCTCTCGTATTCCACCAGGTGGCCTGTCTTGGTCTCCTCTGCAACAATGAAAAGAATCATTCGGAGGAAGAAATGTTTTAGGTGTTTAGGGCTTTGGCTCAGTATGAGGGAACAGCTTGTGGTAGAGTTGAGTGGGCAGAAGTGGGGGTTAGAGGGATTTTTTAATAGTAAAATATACATAATAGTTACCATTTTTACCAGTTTCATTTTATTTATTTTCAGCATTTTTGAAGTAACATTGTATTATAACATTAAATAGGTTTTAGGTGTGCATCATTATAAATCAATGTCTGTAGAGGGAAGTTCGTCAGTAAAAGTCCAATTCTATCATTCACTGTACAGTTGACCCCTGTTACCCAGTTTGCTCCCCCCCACTCCTCTTTCCCTTGCGGTGCCCACTTATTGGCCTTGTATTCAAAACTTTGGTTTTTGTTTTATTAATTCACTCGTTTGTTTTGTATCTTTATGTGTCACCTGTGAGTGAAATCATGTGGTGTTTGTCTTTCTCCATCTTACTGACTTCACCAAGCATAACACCCTGTAGGTCCATCCAGGTGTTGCAAACAGCAGGATTTTCTTTAAATAGCTGAGCAGTATTCCATTGTGTTACATCATTTGTAATTGTTGCCAGCTCGTGGGCATTGTGGGTTTTTTTTTTTTAACATTTTAAAATATACTGTCAAGTGGCATTAAATACATTCCCATTACTGCGTGCCCCTGGCCACCACCTGCGGAAACTTTTCCCTCTTCCAGAACTGAAACACCGAACCCATTAGACCAAACTCCCCATGCCGAACCCATTAGACCAAACTCCCCATGCCCTCCCCATGCCATGTGGCAACCCCATTCTACTTTCTGTCTCTAAGAGCACATCTGCCCTAGGAACCTCATATAAGATGCACCACACGGCACTTGTTCTTTTGTGACTGGTTGGTGATTTCTTTTACCTGTGGTTGGTTTGAAATGTGAGAGATGCTGGGAAAGTATGATGAGCAGCTTTTTCTGAGGCTCATGGTCTCCAAAAAGATTTCCTGGTGGTCCTCGCCTGTGTTTTTCACTAAGAAGGACATGTCTCCATGGCCTATGAGTAGAATTTCCTCTGTATGGGAAGTGTCCTCTACCTTTCAGGACAACTGAGGTATTTTCAATAAGTTTTAAAAGAAGAAATTTAGAAGACTTCTGTCATCCAAGCTACTTGTTCTGTGACCCTTGCAGCAAGGTTACACAGAGCCAAGAAATGACGGCCCGTGCTGGTGGCCTGTGTCCCCGGCCATCTCTTATTTTGCCCACTTACTTTATCATGTTCCTGGGCATGTATGGGAGGCCTCGGGGGCAGCTCTAGGTCTTGTTCCATATGAGCTATCCTCTTAGGACATGCAAGGTGCTTAATAAAGGATGAACAATAATACCACAATTATTTTGTAAGAGGAAATTTGGAGGCTGGTATTTATCTTGGTTCCTGTCATGACAAGGGGAAGAGTCAGGTGCAGATGTTTTTTCTAAAGGTCACATACCTTAAGTCATGAATCTCAGTCTTTGTGTCTTGGGACATGTAGATTGTCTATCATGGAAGTTTGCATCCAAAGCAATGACCTGGGTATAATGCTTTGCACATGTTTTCCATCCTAAGTTTTCTCCAGTGAACTCATTTTTCTCCACACGATCTGAGCCAAATGCATTCAGCTCAGATTTGTGGGGTGCCTCTGACCCTCTGTTATTGTTAGTATTTAAAGGAGGATGTCCAAAAGGACTCTATTTGTGATCTTTGCTGTTTTGCCCAGGTAGGTGAGGCACTGTCTGACCAGAAGTAGGTCTGGGGTCAAAGGTGAGGTCGATACTGACAGTTCACACTGGGGCCACACTGGGAAGGAGAGATGAGGAGCAGAAGGAGGAGAAAAGGCCTGGTAGATAGAGCTCCCTAGTCTTGTCACAGTACCATGTTCTTGATATGTTATGATCTAGACATTTGTGATGTGAGCTGTATTAGTTTCCTATTGCTGCTATAACAAGTGATCACAGGTAAGTGGCTATAAACAACATAGTTCTGAGGGTTAAATGTCCAACATGCATCTCACTGGGCCACCCAAGGGTTTGGAGGGCTAGTTCCTTTGGGCTTTAGGGGAGAATCCCTTTCTTTGCCTTTCCCAGTTACTAGAGATTGCTTGGCTTATGGCCCCCTCCCTCCTCAAAGCCAGCAGTATAGAATCTTCTGGTCTCTTCCTTTCTCTCTGCCTCTGTCTCTGTGTGTCCCTCTCTTTGTCTCCCTTTCATCATCATCGCTTTCATCATCACATCATCTTCTGTGGCACTGACCTTCCCGCCTCCCTCCTATAAGGACATCCGTGAGCCATGAGCCCACCTGGATAATTTCAAGAGCCTGATTTCCTGATTTCAAGAACCTTAATAGTGTCTGCAAAGTCCTTTTTGCCATGGAAGGTAACATAGTCATAAGTTTTGAGGACTGAGAGGTGGGCATTTTGGTACCAGGGGTTGGGGTGGGAAGTGATTTTCTGTCCACTACAGGAGTGCTTAGGAGAGGGGTAAGAGTGGAGACAGAGAAAGAAAGAAATGGAAACATTCTCTGGAGAGAAAGTGAAAGCACAGCAGTACCTCCTCTCTTGCCCCACCCCTCAGCAGGCACTGATTTGGGGCCAAGAATATCGATAAAAATTGGAATAAGATGACACAGAGTCTGAGGGCAAGGCCAGAACAGAAGTGGGACAGAGAAAGGGCTAGAAGGGGCTGTTTGGGACCTTGTGGGGTCTTAGAAGAGAAATGACACACAAGCACACCTCAGCTGCCCAGCGGGAACTTCATTCACCCGCCCACACAGGCTGTGACCCACACGCCTCTAGGAAGCCCGGGGTGAAGGCTTGATGAACTCTCAGCTGATAATGACATGCACTTTTGAAAAACATCAGTGAGGAGAGCACCTAAAACTAATTGAAATCACTCCTCTGAGCTGTGGCCTCCTTCACAGCAGCTCTCAGTGGAGAGGAAATCTCCCACATCACAGAGGTGTTGAGCTCAACACCTGCTCCTATCCTCTCCACACATCAACTTCCTAAGTAGGTTGACACCTGCGTTTCCAAAAATACATTGTATATATTAGTCATCAAATGCTTAATATACACCCCTTCTCCTCCCAGCCTCTGGGGTATTTTATTCCAGGATTAAGAATTTGGAGCTAACCCAGGCCTGACTCTGGAAACTTCTTGGGCCCAGGGCCTGTGACTGGGCGGGGAGACCACCTCTTCCTATCTCAGAAGGGATGTTAAGATTAAGTAGTTATACCCTCTGGAGTTCCTTGAACTGGGGAAACCAAGAGGTTAAGCAGGAGACAAGAGTTTTCCTCATAGTTCTCTAAAGGGCTTCATATATAGGTTGGTGGCTGCTTGTATGGGAGGGTTGCCATGCATATGTAATAGAAGATACCTCAGTTTATAAACTTGGCATCTTAATTTCATTATTTAAAATGTAATGAGTTTAAAAAGTGTTCTTTGTCTTATGGCATTTTGAGGAACATCAACTAGGCAGGCTGAGAGTTAAGGAGAACGTAACTATAATTCTGGGGGATAGGAGCCACACAGACTCTAGAGAGCTAACAGTCCCGGACTTCATGGGAAACTCCATACTTAGGTTTCCCCATTTGTAAAATGGGAATTTATTTCAGTCAACTTCTTGAAAGCAAAGCTCTTGCAGAAATGAGTTATATTTAGGATATTTCCATTGTTCCTCTAGTAAAGAACATATGTTGGAGAAATATTTTTCCCCTCAGCCAAGTTCTCTGTTCAAGGCCTTTCCATAAGACCATATTATTACTAATAGCAATGAGTTGGGCATGCTGCCTGTTTCCTCCAGAATGTATGTCATTTGCAAACACTGTCATCTAATTGCTTCAGGCCCTGAATTGTAAGTAAGTAAAACATTTAGGACTGACTGTGGGTGTGCATGGCTGACAGACCAGCAGCTGCTTGGACAACTGTATCTGGCTCAGACTAGAGAGCTCTTCCATGGGAAAGCCTGTGTGTCTAAGCCAATTTGTAGAATGTTCTGGTCAATTATTTAACTTCTGTCCTCTTAGGTGCTCACAGATTCCCATCACATGGGTCTACTGCAAAGAAATCCCACAAGGGTGATGGGCTGGTTGAATCCTAACCAAAGGACATTGCAGAGAGCCAGTCCATGCTTCTCTCTTGACTTAGCCCATCAGAGAGAGGGTAGGTAAAGGCCAAGATTTTCCTTCCTTGATCCTGAGTGGGAGTTCCCTTAGGCTCAAGACTTCATCTTCACTGTGTAATATTATTATCTGCATGTGTAATATTTATCAAGGATCCACATTTGGTCTGGCCATGAATGAAAGAAAAATCTATGCACGCCATGATTTCTGCCTCTGATGAAATGACCTTTTAACCATAAAGGAGAGAAGTTGAAAACACAGGCGCATTGAATTATTTCATAGACAAGTCACTTTGCCCTTTAGTTTCTCTCTTCTGGGAGATAATAAAAATGGGAGATAATAAAGTTGACCCTTCTTAAGTATTTTCTAGCAAGAACAAAGAGATCATTGTTCAGTGTTTCGAAAGCAGCCCTGAGTGAAAATGTGAGGTAACTGGCCTAAGGCATACCCGACTGAATGTTCTCGGGTGTTTTCTTGGTTAACTTTGCTCCCGATGCCCTAGGTGTTTCTTCTCCAAAGACCTGCCCAGGAACTGCTCTTGACCTTTCCTTCTATCTGGTGGCTCTTTTCTGTGGTGTGTTCACTGAAATACACCAATACACTTTGGTGTCTAAAGTACAGGGAAGATTTTACTGTCAGAGCTAAGGTCTAAGGAAGTATTACCCTTGAAAATGTGGGTAGGTAACAAGGCTTATTGAACCTTGCTGCCTGGCCAAATACATCCACTATGGTTGTGTTCCACAAACATCCTCCTTGTGACTTTCTAACCATAAGCCTAACTTTTTCCTGGCTTCTACCTTGTTGAGAGCCCCTCTTTTCCCAGCTCTGGGCATGAAAGAAATGAGGCAGGTTTCCTGCATTACCTTAAGAGAACCGTTGAGTTTCCATCAGATTATGCTCCCTGCAATTATTTAAAGAAACATCATTCTCCTGATAGTCTTGAAGACTATTTCATTCCCAGGAATAGTCTTTAACTTTTTGCCTTTTTGCCTGGATGTTTATTATCCATCTGTATAAATATTCAACCCCTGCCATGGCTATTGTAAAGTTTAACGTCCTGTGTTACTAATTTTCCTCTGATCATTAAAACTAGGTCCAAACTACTGGCTTTTTAACTGAATTGAATTCTCTTCTCATTCAAAAAATGTTACTTGACCATCTATTGCATTCCAGACACTATAGTGAAGATACAATGGTGAGCAAAACCGGTAGAACTGTTGCCTTCAAAGAATTCTCAATTCAGTGAGGAGAAAAGACACAGGAAAATAGGAAGTGATCGGTAATGTCTGAGATGACATTTAAGGATAAATAGGCAGAGTCTGGCTACAAGGCTGTTTACTGGCAAAAAAGCTATAGAATAATTTATGCCCCCAAAATGGTGAGATTTTCTCCCCAAGAGAGTGTATTAATTAGGATTATGTCTGATGTCTGATAATAGAAAATTCCAGCTATGTTTATTTAACTATATTATTTAACACAAACTCTGTGGGTAAGAAGTCAGGACTAGTGTGTTGTTACCATGATGCCATCATGAACCCAGGCTCCTTCTACTTCTCAGTTTAGCTTTCATCCTCAATTCTGTTACCTCATGGTCCCAAAATAGCTGCTAAAACTCCAACATTGCAGCTGAGTTCCAGGCAGAAAGAACAAAATAGGAAGGACAAAATTACAATATGAAAACCGAGACACCCTCCCTTAAAGTGCTTTCTGGGGATGCATCACCCAGTAATTTCTGCTTATACCTTTGGCCAGTACTGTGATACTTGGCCATCCATCTGTGAGAGAGGTTAAGTGTGTTACCACCATGAACAAAATCTGGGGTCTATTAAAAGGAAGGAAATGAGGTTAGACATTGAATAGACAACCACCAATGGTTTTAATAGTAACATAAGCAACAACAAAAAAAATACCTTTGCTTGTATATTGTATTCATATCTATTAATAAATATGTCCTCTTGAACTACAAGGAGATGGAAGGGCAGGCATTCTTTGCCCCCACCCCCACCACCACCAAAGACTTAGCAATCTGATGTGTGCAAGATGATCAGAAATGTTATTGAACACCCCTGTGAAGCCCAAGGCCATTATTATAGATTTGCTGCTTTTAAATTATGATCTATACAGTAGGCCCTGGACATTCAAGAAGAGCATGTCTCAGGACTCTGTGAAACTCTACATTCAGGAAAAGACTTTAACATGTACAGTCCTGAATGGTGCAGGAAGAAAGGACAAGAAAAAAATAAGAAAGCATCTTGGCGATAGGTGCTGATTTACCAGCTAGGTTCATTTACTATTACTAGTAGTTATTAGTGACAATATTAGTAACAATAGTAAACACTCACTGAGCCCTTTGTTCTTTATAGGCATTATCTCATTCCACCTTCATAGCAACACATGCACTAAACACTATTATTATTGTCTTTCTTTTACAGCGGAGGGTACAGAGTTTCAGAGAGGTTAAGCAACAAGCCCAGTGTCACACAGTATGCAGCAGAGTTACCATTCAAACTCAAGCCTCTAAATACTAGCATCTAAATACCAAACTAACTTCCTTTTTACTGCTCTTTACCAGCTCTGACACACTTGGGTTTAAAGGGAATGGAATTCAAATTAGAGCCTCAACAAAATTATAAATTAATATGCATTATGCTTTCGTAAAGCTGCTAATCTTGGATCTAAACTGTCCAAGTTAACTCAGCACATTCTAAGGGTCTACTGTATGTATCAAGCTCATTTAGCCCTGCCTCAGGTAAATGTAGATCTCTGATGTTAAAATTTCCATGATTGCACTTTTCGCTGCGCTCGGTCTCATCCTGCAGATTCTTCTGTAGTCTGCTTTCCATCAATGGCTTGGTTGTACGTTAATGGAACTATCCCTTTGAGCCATTTCTATTAAAATGTAGGCCTTGCGTTGGCAAAATGGATGAAGGGGTAGCAGGGAAGACTGCTAGGAGTTTCTGTGGCCTTCCAGAGCTAGGCCTCCACAGAAGTCCTAATGTGAAGATAAAGAATGTAGTCTAGTCACAGATCTTAAAGCCAGAAGGGATGAAGTGGTATAGCCTCTGTTCGAGGAGCAGGTAAGATGTTGGAATTTCCATTTCAGAGATGAGCTGACTGAGGAGGGTGCAGAGTTAAAGAGCTTAAATAAATTGTCCAAGGTTCTACTGCTAGTGTCAGAGCTTAATTAAACCAGCAGGACACAGGATGAAGTGACATCTTTTCTCACCGAACAGGAATCTGTACCTCATATGTATAGAAAGTCATGTCTGTCACGACTGCTTTTCTTAAAGTGAATGACACAGCCTATTTTTGTACAGGGCCAATTTTCAAAATGAGCAGGAAAGCCATCACACTGTTACATCTGGCAGTGGGGTCTGCACAGTGATAGGTAAAATAGCTCCGGTGCACATTCTAAATACACATGGAGAGGTGGAGTCAATTCGCATTTAACCCTCTTGTGTCTCAACCTCTGAAGGCTCGCTCTGCGCCCGGGTCTCCAGGCTGTGTTCCAAACATGCTAATTTCTTACTGTGTCTTTCTCTAGCGAGCTCTAGGACAGCATCTGATGATTTACTCGTTCACGCCGTGGGGTCTGAATATGCCAGGCCCATGCCCTCTTCCATCGCAGTTTAGCCTCAGCCCATCTGCTCCAGGCCAGTGATGTAAATGTACCAGCTGCTTCTCGAGAACCAGTCGGCATCCTGAGGGAGGGGCAGGTCCCTTTCCCGGGCATCAGCCTGCCTGCTCTCAGCCTCAGCCCTCTCGCCAACCTTGGTGGGTCCCTCCCTTCTTTTATCTCCCCATCTGAGATTCAGAAGGCACAATCCTCTTCCAGGCCCATGATTTATCAGCGTGGCTGGATCTAAGGGCTTGAAGTCAGATTCCTTGAGATCTACTTGAGTGTGGAGACATGGCAAGGTTTGTTTAAAGGGGCTGGGCTGGGCTGGGCCTTGCAGCTGACAGAGAGAAGGTGCCAGGAAGAAAGCAGCAGCCTGCTCGGAAAATGAAGGCGCTTCTGTTGCTGGTCCTGCCTTGGCTCAGTCCTGCCAACTACATTGACAATGTGGGCAATCTGCACTTCCTGTACTCGGAACTGTGAGTCCCCTCTAACCAAGCCTGCCTGTGTTTGTGTGTTGGGTATGTCGGGGGTGGGACCCGAGGCAGTGCCCTGCCTGGAATGTCTGTTTAGAGGAATAACTTCCACATACACTAGATGCACTTGGACAAAACACCCTCCCAGCAGTTTCAAGCAGCATGCTTGGCTGCTGTGACTACCCCGAAAAACACCATCTTATGAATGCGGAGTTTTCCCAATGAGGCAGGTTTTTTTTTCCTGCTTTGTGCCAACACTGTTTTGGTTTGTTGGTACTCTGCATTTTCTCACTAGATGTGTCTTCTCTTCTTTCCATAAATAGAACCAAAAGGCAGTTAAGAACAGAGCTTGCATGCACAGACCTGCAACCTCCATTGGCACTTCTAATTGCAAGTAGACCCCTCCCTTTATTGAGACAATCTGTCTCCGTACCTGAAAACACATAGTGTGCCTGCAGGGGACAGAGAACCCTGCGTGTGAAATTTGCATGTCCACATTATCTTTATTTTTTCCAAGTTTTAAACAAATGGGGTTGCTGAAATAACCATCCCCATCTCTTAGATTTAATGATGAATATTTTGCTATATTGCTACACTTACTTTTTTTTGGGGGGGGGCTGATGTGGTTTGGAGTAAATTGTAGTCCTCGTGACATTTCACCCCTAAATTATTCACTGTGCATCCCTCTGAAACATGAGGACGTTTTCCTAAGTGACCAAGGCTTTATAAGAGGAAATGACTCATGTCCCCAAACTCTACAATGATATTTCTCTGGCTCCTTGTGTTAGTAAACTTTGAAAGAAGATTGCAGATTGATGCAAACAGCTTCTAACAATCACATAAAGAGTGTTATGTGTGCCTCTGGGTTTGCAGCATTTACAAAAATGTATTCCTCCTTATTAGCCAGACAGGTGAAAATAGTAAGGGCTGTATAAATTCGAGTCGGTAAACGAATGAAAGAAGACTCTAAAGAGAGCTCATAGAAACCAGACTAGAAAAGCTTGGCTGGGCAGACATAGGTAGAGACAGCTCCAGGAGAAGGTAGTGATAGCTGGGCCTCTAGTGATTACCTGGACTAACCAATTTGTCTAGCACAGTAGATGCTTGATAAACAAAAGGAAAAACAGATCACCTAGGTCCTTGCATGCAAGTTACTCATTTTAAGTGCTCAACTTTTCTAGATTATCTAGTCTTATCTTATCGGAATGTAACCTGAGTGTATCTAGTTCTATCGTACTGGAACATAACCCCAATCCACCTTAGATAAGAAAGTTCAAAGAGAAGGCATCGGGTACAAGCCTAAGGAGTGAGCATCTGTGGGGTAATAGTGAGTGGAAGCTTTTCTAGAAAAATACACAATGGCAAAACTAATTGGGATTGGAAAATCCCGAAGCTGGTATTTCTGAAATCTACTGCTAAAATCTACTTCCATTCCCCTTCACCGCACCACCACACCAGCTGTTCTCCTTGTTACTTGTTGCATTAGTTTCCTAGGGCCACTGTAACAAATAGCCACACATCTGGTGACTTAAAGCAACAGAAATGCACTCTCCTACAGTCCTGGAGTCCAGAAGCCTGAAATCAAGGTGTCAACAGGGCCACACCCTCCATGAAAGCTCTAGGGGAGAGTCCTTCCTTGCCTCTCCCCAGTGTCTGGTGGCATGAGGCATCCCTTGGATGGTGGGGGACATCCATATTGTACCTGGCCTTCTACTCTTGTGTCCTCTCCAATTCTGTGTCTTTTTATAAAGACATTTGTCATCAGATTTAAGGTTCACCTGAGTAATCCAAGATGACGTCAAAATGAGACCCTTAGATTAATTGCATCTGTAAGACCCTTTAAAGAAAAAAGTTCACATTCACAGGTTTTAGATGGATATATACTTTGGGGGGGGCAACCATTGAATCCACCACTGTTATACTGAGGAGGATTTCATTGAGTTACTTACAGTTTTATAGCTTAACTCGAGGATGACTCTTCATATGGCTTAATAATTTTTGACCAGTCTGTGAATCAAAGGCAACTTTTCTAATGAATAATTGAATGGATGCAAAGCAGGCTGTTCTTTCCAAGCTGAAGCAACCTAGGAAGGGTGATGTCAGGAAATACCAGGACTGTGTTCCCAAATTTACTTGACAGAACTTTCTGGAAATCTCCAGTTACTGGAGATGCTTAGGAGAGTCTTCTGTAAAGCTGTTACCTGGTACTACTGGTGATAATGAACTAATCGGGGACTTAGTGATACATTTCAGGTGCTCTGGTCATCTTCCAAGGAACAGAAATAGTAAGAGATTCGGTACAGTACCCAGCCTCAACAAGTTGAGGAGATAAAATGTATACATGGAAGAAATAGCAACTATGATCCATGGCAAAGGGGGTTAGTGCTCATCCTGAGGTGATTAAGCAGAATTCAGGAGGAACGAAGCAGAGTCAGGGAATAGAGGAGAGAGCACTTGAGGCAGGGCCAAGGTGCAGGGCGGCCTAGCTGACCACAGTGTCAGCAGAGATCTGCGGGACAACTGAGAGAGGGCAATGTGGCCCCGGGATAAAGAGACCCTCTTACTACACAGGTCACAGGGACCTCAAAGGCTGGCAAACTTGGTGGATTCACTGGGAAGGCACTGGGAGGTCAGGCTTCTTCCTGCCACCGGAGTGTGAACTTTGGTGTCCTGGCCTTGGGGGAGGTGGGGGGGGTGGGGGGGAGGGGGTGGGCCTGTGCCCCTGTGCACAGCTTCAGAGCCCCTCCTGGTTTTTCCTTTCTCTCAACGACTGAGACTCTCTCCAAGTCTGAGTTCTGTTCCTTTGGGGCCCAACTGGAAAACCGGAGTTAATCTACTCTATTGGGTCAAATTAAGCATGTGATCTAGGTTTCTCAACTTCAAATACCTATAGGAAGGAGGCAGGATTTATTTAAACATAAGAATTGTTTGGGCTTAAGACAAAAGGAAGTGTGAGGCCTGTGCTCTGATTATAATGTCCAAAGGCATTCAAATTCAATTTAAAGCAAAATAAAACAAAAAACTCTGTCCAGTCCGGCAGATCACTTCTGCCTGCTCTGTTTGGCCTTGAACTCCAAAAGTTTATGGCCCTGGCCAACTCCTTCTTTAAACATGCCCACTGCCTGGGGGAGCCCAATGGTCAATGGTGGAGGACTATAGGTGCCTTGGAGGTGTGGTGTGGCATCTGAGGAGGTGTGATCCTATGTGTCTGAATCACAGACAGTGTTGCAAACCAAGTTACTTCAATTAAAAGAGAAACAAAAACATGTCCACAGTCACCTATTGCCTTCACTTAGAAGAGGGTGGATGCCACAGAAGAAGTGTAAAATCATACTTGGTATGGAGTTGAAATCCATCAGTTGGGGCCAGGGAGTCTAGGATGGTTGCTGGAGTCTGCAAAGAGCATGCCATAAGCATGCCACAAGCCCTCACCCCCTGACTTATTGAACTCTTTCTGAATTTCTAAGGCCCCACAGCTAATTTAGGAAATAGACTTTTGGTCTCATGGGTTTAAGGTGGAGCCTTCTCCCCTTTTCAGGGCTATCTAGAGCCCCACAAATGACAAAACTGGTAGGTGAAATCCTGACAGTAGCCTGGGTTCTGAGGACACCCACAGAAGACCTGGAGGTTTGTTTATTTGAAGGCAGATGCTTGGGTTCTACATCAAATCTGCTAGAGCAAAACTCTTGGGGGTTGATTTTCAGACTTAAGTTCCCCAGGTGGCTATTATTTTGAACCTTAACAAGACTCCCAGGTGATTCTCTTAGGGCCCACTGCATTTTTCACCCCACAAGCTCCGCAGGTGACCCTTATGGGCTCCACAACCTAAGAGCCTTTGTCTCAGCTCAGAGGCCAGCTCGCTCCGCCTTCCAGCCTTCCACTGAGGAGAGACGCTGCCCGCTCCTCTCTGCATGTCTCTGTCTCCTTTTCCTGGTGAGTGCTGGAGGGAGAGCTTGAAAGATGTTAATGTCTTTCAGACTCGAGTTGAACTGAATGTATTTGTACTATTTTGGTCAATCCCTAAATGTTGCAAGCTGTGATAAAAAAAGACCCTGGTTAGGTTTCAGTGGACGGCAGTATTGCTGATAATGACGCAAGCTAGCGGAGATGCTGCAGAATGCTGACCAAGCTTAAGTAGCTGACATGACGGCTTCCTCAGTGATCTCCTGTGGCTTTTGTAACATCTTAGTAATTCGTTTAGCAAGAATGTGGATGGAGGTGCCAGGGAGCTGATGGGATGGTGAGGTGCACATCCCGCTCTCAGAAGCTATTTCTAGAAAACTGAAAAGGTTGGTCATCTTTTCCCTCACCTTTAAATATTTTAGTTCCTATCACCGCTTTGAATATTGGTCATTAGGCCTGAGTCCTTGAAACACTTTTCAGTTCTGTCATTCTGCTAGATGTGCTTGTGCCCGGGGTGTGAGTCTGAGTGTGTTTCACACGGATGCACAGCAAGTTGGAGGCCTACTTTTCAAAGCAGATAGCTGTGTCTTGTTTAAGGATGCAGTTAGCAACAAGACAGCCAGGTGAGGTTGTGGAGAATGACAGGTCCCTGATACGTGTCCTTCTCAGCTTGCACCGGCTATTTCTAGCTTACAGCCAAGTGCTTCTCCCTTGTGGCATCACCACAAACAATTCTTGTGGCAAGAGAAATGGCATGCTGTTCCTGCACAGAGTGCTTCTATGTGGGGTGGGCTTCTCCCCACTGGAATCTGGTGCTCAGGAAACTAAAATGAGGGACTTGAATATTGCTGTGAAAGAATGAGGTCTCCCAGAGACACTGCCAAGAGCAGCAGAGTTATGAGGCAGCCCTGTGTGTGTTCTCCCAGGAGGTGGGCTAGGGCCCAGGGGTCAGAGTCAGGACACCCACCAAGTGTCTTAGGACCAAGGACATCAACCACCCCCACTCCTTCAAGTTTAATTAACTGTTTCAAGCTAACTGCAAAACACTGCCGATAAATGGCACTGTCTTTGTGCAGAAGAACGGTTATCCTGGGCTCACCAGCCAAAGAGCCTGAAACACCCCAAGCTGGGCCTTCGGGCATTCAGATAAGAAGGTCCTCTCCCTGGCTTCTAATAGTGGTCATTAGGCCTGGGTCCAGCTCCTCCACCTTCCTCTCTAGGTCAAGTCTGGGCAGCAGCACTAATCTTAGCAACTCCTTTTCCTCCCTGCTGGCTTGGGCCAGGTGCTGGGCCATGAGCTACACATGGGACCAGGGGGAGAGTCACTAGTCCATTGTTGCTGTTGAACGCTCTCTGTGAGGAGGGAGGGGCTGAGCAGGAGTGCAGAGTGCAGTGAGATGACCTCAGCATCCATTTCCTCCTCACTTCATTTCCACCATGTTCGACTCCCAACACTTTCCAAGTTTAAACCAACTAAGTGAGCTCTGTGGATCTGCCAATAAATGCTCTCCAAGTGGATCCTCAAAGAATTTGTTTCCTTTTCATCAACACTGAAAAAAAACGCTGCTCATCTTCAGACATTTCCTGTCCTCTGGTTTTCAGAATCTGAAGTCAAGTTTGAAATTAGGACCTGGAAGGAGGGAAATAGAATTTACAGAGAAAATGGGGTGAGATGGAGAAATCATATACCCACAGGGAGGAACAAGGTCCCTTCTGGGGGAGCAAAGCCAGGCCTCTTTCTGGTTCAGTGACTCTGTCTCTCAAAATGTTGTGTGTTTAATAGGGCATTTTTCCTAAAATCTTTTGTGTGTTTGGAAGGAGGTTGAAGCTGTATGTTTCGGATTCCTTTATATTTAACTCATCAAGCTGCTTCGCCGTAATGATTCTCTGTCCAATGGTCTTAATTTTTTCTTGAATCAGCAAGTTCTCGTTTTGCCAGCAGTAGCACATCTCCGCTCCCAAACTGTTTACTTACTGATCCAAACTGCAAAACTTGGGGGTTTCAAAACACCACACCAATATTTGGCAAATTGTGTTGGCCTTTCTCTGGGCTCACATGATTGTCCGGTGGGTGAAAGAGAATCCTAGAAATGGGACATAGAAGTCACACTGATTGATTTGTGTTTGGTTTATTTTCATTTTAATATTTTATCATGAAAATCTCAAGCAATGCAAAAGTGAGAGCAGAGTTCAATGAACCCTCATGTGCCCTGACACCAATCTTCAATGGTTACCAATTCATGGATACCTTCTTTCATCCATATCTTCCTTGAATTGCTTTTGAAGCAAATCTCAGGCATCATTTCACCTGAAAACACTGTAGTTTCTAAAGGACATATGTAACCAGAATGTTAATATCACACCAAACACATGAACTATAATCCCTTAATATCAAATATCCAGGCAACTCAACTTTCCCTGCTGTCTCATCACTTTTCAGTTCGTTTGAATCTGAGGTAAATAAGGTCCATTTAGCATAATAGGCTACACATAGCTTAAGTCCCTCCCCTACACCTTCCACAGTCCTTTGTTGCAAAGGAGTTCTTGAGGGAAAATTTTGAGGAATATAGCTTTGGCAAATTCCATATACCAGGCTAGTCATTGAAAAGGAAAATTAAAGCAATTATTTTAATTTAATATCAAGTTGAGGGAAATACAAGGAAGGAAAGCTCCAAAACATTGAACAATCTATTGGTTTAACTGTAGTTTTAACCAAAATGACTATCTTTGTTTTTTTTTTTTTAAGATTTATTTATTTATTTATTCAAGATTGATTGATTGATTTATCCGAGCACTGGGTACAGTCAGAAGCATGGGAGGGTGAGAGAATTCACCAGAGCCAGAGCGGGGAGCAGAGCAGGCAGAAGGACCAAAGCACACTGCTGAGGGGAGCAGCGGGTGGCAGGAGAGGTCTGCGCGCCATGCGGGACCCTCCTCCGGTGGCCAGGGAGCAGCCGGGGATTGAACCGGCGCTGCAGAGGCTGCGGGCAGCTTCGCAGCCCAGCGCTCAACCACTGCGCCACCGGGGAGGCCCCAAAATGACTATCTTTGATGTCCTTGTCACCCTGACGCTGTAAGAGGGAAACTTCAGGGCCTCCCTGGTGGCTTAAGGGGTTAACTCTCAGCACTGTGAAGCTATCCGCAGCTTCTGCAGCACAAGTTCAATCCCCGGCCAGGGAGCAACCCACATGGCACAGCAGACCTCTCCTGCCTCGCCTGCTGCTCCCCTCAGCAGTGTATTTCAGTCAATCCACTTGTTCTGCATCCCACTCTGTTTCTGGTGAATCCTCTCACACACACACCCCACACCTCTGGCCTATACCCCAGCTCTTGTATGCATAAATCTTTTTTTTTTTTTTTAAAGAGGGAAACTTCAAGAATGAGGAAATATCTTCTCCCTAGGGCTGTGGTCTCACACCTGCTTGATTAGATCTATATTGCTGGAGCCATCATATGCTATCATGTATAGTTATCTATTTATAAACTATAAACTGTGCACATGTAATGCAGTATTTAATATATTCCAGCCATTACAAGCATTGCAAAGCTATAGTTAGGAGAAGTTCTACTACTTCTGCAGAAGTTCCATTACAGTCTCCCCACATTTCTCATGGGTGTGTCACTTTGGAGACCACCATGGAGAAATGGGCCCTGGGGACTCAGGGCATTAGCACACAATGCCTTCAAAGCAGATGGAGGAAATTTCCCACTGCTAGTTTGTGGGGTTGGTCTTGGAAGGAATCAGGCAGGAAATGGCACTTCTGTGCAGGCCAAGGAAAACTTGCCATCCAAGGCACCACATATCCTTCTTAGTCATTTTTGCCTTTTCTGATCACTTCTCCGTGGGTGGCCCATGTGGACCCTACTGTCTTCCAGTCTCAACCTTTCCAGGCCCAACCACACCTGTTTTCACACACCAGGAGTGAAAGTGGGGGTGTGGTATGGATTCAGGTTTGTTAGGCCTGGAGCACTGAGGCATTTGGAATTGGAAGAGTCCTTGTTTTAAGAGACACATCGTGAATTCTTTTTTTTTTTTTTTTAAGATTTTGTTTATGCATATAAGAGCTGAGTACAGGCCAGAAGTGTGGGGGACAGGGGATGAGAGGATTTACCAGAGACAGAGTGGGGAACAGAACAGGCAGACTGACTGAAATACACTGCTGAGGGGAGCAGCGGGTGAGACAGGAGAGGTCTGCCTTGCCATGTGGGTTGCTCCCTGGCCGGCTGGGGATCGAACTCGTTCTGCAGAGGCTGCGGATTGCTTCATAGTGTGGTGCTTAACCCCTTGCACCACCAGGGAAGCCCCCACATTCATGAATTCTAACTTGCTCGGTCCCTGGTCAGTTTTTGGAAGAGCCCATGCATGCCTTGAGAAGTACACATTAGTCTTGATCATAACCCCTTCCTGCTTCTACAATCTCTGCACCATTTCTTTAAAGTGCATCTGTGTGTGTCTCATCTCATCTCTTTCCATAGAATGAGTTCTGGGAACTCTGGCCCTGTGAGCCTACTTCTGTGTTTTTTGGGTTTTTTTTAAAGATTTATTTATTTATACAAGAACCGGGGTACAGGCCAGATGCACGGGAGGGTGAGAGGATTCACCAGAGACAGAACAGACAAGGCAGACTGATGAAATACACTGCTGAGGGGAGCAGCGGGCAAGACAGGAGAGGTCTGGTCTGCTCGCCATGTGGATTGCTCCAAGGCTGGCAGGGATTGAACAGGCACTGCAGAGGCTGCGGACAGCTCCATAGCACTGCACTCAACTGCCTGCGCCACCAGGGAGGCCCTACTTCTGTGTTTAACTCTTGACTGTTGAGAGCCAGGACAATATTCCGGATGCACTGTGAGCCAAGGAAGTTACCTGTGGCTTCTCCCACCCTCTCCTCCTTGAGCAGCTTACCCACAGTGTCAGAGAGGGAGAGGTGGAGGCCCCAAGACAGTGAATATCCCTGTGTCTCCCTGAGAACCATAATCAAGTGGCTCGACATTAGAGGTTGGACGTGAGATAATTTGATGATTAAAAGTATGTACTCCACAGTCAGGCTGACTCAGGTTTCTAGTCTCTGCCAGCTGGGCCACGCTAGGCAAGTTACACAGCTTCTCTGAGCATTTTCCATCTATAAACAGAAATGATAGCACCTACCTCACAGGTTGTTGTGAGTATTAAATGAAATTATGAAAAGCATTTCATATTGTTCCTCATACACAGTAAACCCTTAACTTATAAATTTCATGACTAATATTAGCAGTTGTTAGAAAAAATAGGTCAAAGCTAAGATGCTTTTTTATATCTGAGAGGATGTCCCTTGGAATCTGATGGCATCATACAAAGATGGTGGGCAGTATTTTCTTGGTGATTTATAAAATAACGGTGCAATCTTACAAAAGACAAATCTTTGATGGATGCATTTGATAATGACCATACTTCCTCCATGGTGACCATGGATGAACTGAGATCCTGGTGCAATTCTTAAAACTATAGAGTACCTCCCTTCTTCTGTCAGTGAAGAGGCAGGTAAATGACTTTCCTGAGCTGCAAAAGGGGTGACTGGCATCCCAAGGGGGAGTCTGGGGAGAGGCCTCAGCATGTGACAGTACATACGGGCCACACCTCCCTCACAGCTCTGTTTCCAGAATGAGTCCTTCCTTACATTTCCCCTTCTCCTCTTGTGATTTGTTTCCTGCCCTTCCTCCCAAAGCACTCTTTCATCCCTTTGGCTCCTTCTTCTGCTACCTCAGTGTGTCACTCCTGCTTCCTTCCACTTTCCTGCTCATGTTTCCCCTTTCTTGTTGGAAGAGGAAGGCTGGATCCAGCATGTTATTCAACCAATGGAGCCAATGGGCAGAACCAAAGATTTTTAGAGCCGAAGGAAGGCATGGAGATGTTCTAGCTCAGTCTTCCCATTTTATAGATGAAGACACAGGGGTTTTGTAACTTACCCAAATTGCCTCCAGTAACAATCTCTGTGACCTCAAACAAGTCATTCATTATTTTAATGTGCCCTCAGGAAACAATAAAACTGGAGCTGGTTGTCAACATTTTAAACAGCTTTGGGCAAAGCAGTGACATAGATGTGATATAGTGATGCCCAAGAACATCACCTCTTATGAACAAGGTATCTGACCATCTGGGCATGCTCAGAGAATGCTGTCATGGACGTCCTTGACAATTTTGTACAAATGCACCTGGGGCCATCTGATAATAACAAAGCTTTGCATTTGAATATGGCATTTCAAGGATTTTCCTATAACTCCAAAGATTTCATATACAAAGGCTGGCAGAGAAGGAGAGCATCAGGCCTTCCCTGTGGCACAGTGGTTGAGCGCTGGGTTGCAAAGCTGCCCGCGGCCTCTGCAGCGCCGGTTCAATCCCCGACTGCTCCCCGGCCACCAGAGGAGGGTCCCACATGGCGCGCAGACCTCTCCTGCCGCCCGCTGCTCCCCTCAGCAGTGTGTTTCGGTCCTTCTGCCTGCTCTGCTCCCCACTCTGGCTCTGGTGAATTCTCTCACCCTCCCACACTTCTGACTATACCCAGGAGAGCGTCAGCCTGGAATGATTAAAAGTGTGGCTTCTGAGGTCACACAGACCTGAATTCAGATTGTGTGCATCTCTTAGCAGCTGTGTAACCATGGCTAGATGACCCTCACCTAAGCCTCAAGTTTCCATCCTACAGGCAGAGCTCTTAATGATGGTACCTACTTCATGGGGTAAGAATTAAATATAAGACATGTTAAGCATGGGTAGATGCCTGGTACATTGTAAACACACTATCAACATTAGCTGTGATGACAGAGCAATGACCTCATTTGAACTTGGAGCAAATGTGGTGAAGTCACATCTTATTGATGAAGAAAAGTAAGGTTCACTGGGGTTAAGAAAGCTCTCATAAAGGATCCAGCCAATCTAATGCTCAGGCACCCTAATTCTAGGACCAGGGATTTTTTTTTAACACTATAGCATCTCTTGTTGCCATGGAGACAACTGGGGTGTGTGTGCTTACTCCATGTCTTTGCAATTCACTAGGGCCAGGTTGGGGGACTGAGATGAATTCTGAACCAGAAAAGTAAACTACTTCATAGATGAACATTTTCTGGGTGAAATATTTGGGTAGCATCATGGGCCAATTAAAATTATGCTGAAGACAGGAAATTTCTAGCTTGTACAATGACTTTTCCACTGATGTAGGCAGAAGAGGGCCAACTATGAGTGGTCCCAGAGACTTTCTTTAAAGTGGTCAGCCAAAAAATATTCTGGCTTCTTGAGCTAATTGATGATAGATTAAAGAGGATCAAAGGGATTCTGTTGCTATCTGGAACAGCCCTTCCCTCCAAGATGCAGCTGCAGTTTTTATAGAAAAACATCTGGGCACCATCAACCCTTTAGACCCTCCCCCACCATGCTGCAGGGTTGGGACCATGAACATGGCCTTGAAGTGACTGATCCTGGCCTGTCTTTGAGAGTTACCTAAACTTCCCTGAGTTCTGCCCTACAGATAGTGAACACAAAATGAGATCTTTTAAGGGCAGCCCCACAATGCCAGGTCTTGGGCATTATTGACCATTGTCTGCTGTTGTTATATCCCCGTCTTTGCTACTCTACAAGCCCATGTCTTTCCACGCCTCGTTCATGCCTTTCTCTTTAAAGAAAGATCTCTGTGCAGAACTGGGTGTGGTGGCTGCTTGAGTACCCCTTGAGAAGCTCTGAGGCATCCATCTTGTGGCCTCCTTGGTGCAACAGCCCAACCTTCTCAGGGAATTGTAAGTTCTTTAACATTACAGAAAAGACTAACCACCAGAGAGGAGCTGCTGCTCCATAAAGGCCCCCATCCCTGCACTTGGAGTCTGCTTCAAATTGACAAATTTGAAGTCCAAATGGAGCCAGAGAGGAGTGGTGTCTAGGACTCAAAGACTGAACAAATGAGGGTAAAAGAGATGCAGAAATGTTTCTGTTATCTGGGGCAAGTTTCTTCAATCACAGAACCACCAGGCAAGGCACGTTATTCCATGGGACAAGTAGTCGATAGGGTTTTCTTAAAGCATCCATTCAGTTGCTTGGTATCACTAAAAAACACATCAGGGTGAAGAATTGATTTTTTTCATTTTTTTTTTTCAGTTTCTTTGCACATAGACTCTCCTCTTACTTTCTTGGCGTAGTTGACAGGGGTGGGTTGAGGCAGATGAATCCAAAAGGAGTCCAGGGATTTGATTCTCTTTCAGATGATTTAACATTAAACAAAGACAGGGGATTTCTATTAATAAAAACACTCTCCAGAACCAGAGCGACTGCTTTGTCCAGTAGAAGTAAATTCAGCAAGACATTTCCCACTTCTTAGAAGTCCCTATCCTTATCCTCTCTTGAGTGTTTTGTTTTCTAAGTGACTTTTCCAAACTGGGAATCCTGCTGGTAGATGGATTGAGTTTACACTGGGGACAGTAAAAAGAAAGCACTTGTTCCTGGGCAGGGCATAATTTAATAACAAATCTTTGAGTACCTCTGAGATATCAAGCATGTTCTAGGTCTGGAGAACCCTGCAGTGAATATATTCCAGTGAGGGGGTAGGCATTTTGGATAAAAGTAAGTGGTACAAAATAAACCAAGGAAAAGAGATGCCACTTTCTTGGAGACCTTTTTATATGAAGTAGCATTTGAGCAGAAACCAGAGGGGAGTACTTGAGGGAAGGAGCTGTGAGGGTATCTGATAATCAGAACATATGTGTGCCTTAGGGTCAGATCACGTTTGCACACCCCAGATCTGCCACTGTCTAGCTTATGCTGTGTGGCCTTAACCTCTCTGGATCACCCATAGCATGAACAGTCCCTGTAGCTCAGGGTTGCTTGGAAAGCCCACGAGAGCCCTATAAAAGTTGCTGAATGGCCCCTGAGCAGGCTGGGTGACTGGCATTGCCTGCTTTCACCTTTGCTGGATCATTCCTAAAAGGAGGAATGGAGGGGGAGACTTTTCACCCGGTTAAGCATCACTCCAGGTCACATGCTCTCAATAAAGTTTTCAATAGAATCTAAAATGCCAGTGATCTCTCTTCCTAACCACCTTCCTCTCCCACTCCCCTGTTCTTTTTTTTTTTTTTAATGGCGATTCAACTGGTATTTTTAAAATATATATATTTTACATCATTCTTCATTTTTGTACACTGTATCCTTTCTCCTCTCAGGTGTAGTCCCTGGGAGATTCCCACCACCAATTCACCCATGCACCATGACCAGTCCCTTGTGCTCTTTCTTCCCCTGTTTTGATCCTCTCCCTCCCTCTCCCCTGCAGAATGTCTCTGATTTATAGTTGCCTGTTGATTTTGATTTTTAACTTATTATAGTTTACCCATCAACCCCCAATTCTTGCTGAGTTTGAGTTCGTTTACTTTTTTCATTCCTAATCATGTTTCTGGTGGATTCTTTCTAATTGGCAGATAAGTCTGTGTCTAACCTAGTCTATTTTTCTTCCTCCTGTCTCATGGGCTTTGTCAACACTCCCCACCTGAGTGTCCCATAAATTTCATGACACCCTGTCTCAGGTCATCCATCAGGATATTGACTCAGGTCAGCGTGATAGCAGATGCCTGAAACACCTTTCCGGAACTGGCCTTCATATTGCCATGTTTGTGATCCCTGTCCCTTCTCAGCCCCAGT
Organism: Talpa europaea; assembly: GCF_964194135.1. Lineage (NCBI taxonomy): Eukaryota > Metazoa > Chordata > Mammalia > Eulipotyphla > Talpidae > Talpa > Talpa europaea. Next base: position 114,608,459 of record NC_140071.1, read on the forward strand.
TTGAATCTTTGACCAGTAGTGAAAACAGTATTGCAAGTGTTCTGGACACTTCACGTTCAGCTCAATTCCTTCTCCCCACTCCTTTTCCATTCTTAACTACAACGAGAATGATACCAGGGCCGCCGGTGGCACAGCGGTTGAGCGCTGGGTTGCAAAGGCTCTGCAGCGCCGGTTCAATCCCCAGCTGCTGGGCGAGGGTCCCACATGGCGCGCAGACCTCTCCTGCTGCCCGCTGCTCCCCTCAGCAGTGTACTTTGGTCCTTCTGCCTGCTCTGCTCCAGCTCTGGCTCTGGTGAATTCTCTCACCCTCCCGTGCTTCTGACTGTACCCAGTGCTTGTATAAACAAACAAACAAACAAACAAATAAATAAATCTTTATAAAAAAGAAAAAAAAAAAAGAACGATACCAAAGTTTTGTCTCATAAATTTATCTATGGTAATTTAAATGCAGGTTGTTCCTTGTTTATTTATCTCTGGTTTTCTGAGCCTTCTAAAATTTTCTTGTATTTATTCCACAATCTTTAGAACCAACAATTGCATATATCATGCACTAATTTTCACTACTTTTTTCTTCTGTTTTCTTTCTACATCAGTATCACATGTTGTTGGTTTTTTTCCAACCTGATATCCCCTTGTGTGCAAGGTAATTTTTTAGGAATAATTATTCATCTTTACTGCTCCATTCTTCGGTAAGCATATTAGTCAAATTCTTTCATTCCCTGAGGATATATGTCATCTGGAGCAGCTGATTTATGTGTGTTTGTGTTTGCCAAATATTTCTTCACCTACTTTTTGTCCAAATTTATCTGAGAGAGTTTATAATTCTAAACATTTCACTTATACAGATATTTTTAAGAGTCTAGCTTCTCACGTTTTAACATTTTTATTTCAGTGTCTGCCTCTTCTAAAAAATGAGTAGAGTCTTTCAAGCTGTATTCTTGCAAGCTTCTTGGCCTATTTTTTATGACTCAGGGCAAGCTTACAGATTTTAAATCTCTTGCTAAGTGTTAAAGTCCTTCTGTTTTAACTCATGCCTATTTTTCTCTCCGGAGCCTAATGCAGTTCATTGTCTGGCCATCTTATTGTTCTTGTCTCAAGTATTCAGAAATGTGCAGTGATTCTAAGTTTCTGACATACAACTAAATAGGTATATGCTCTTTCCATCTGATATGGTTAGAGAACTATGAATTTTTCAGAAAAAAAAAAATAGGGGAATATGCCAGTCCAGCCGCTGCTTAAAGCCTACTAGGTATCGCTCTAAAATAGACAACTTCCAATTCTGCAGATAATCATTTGGCACTAATTATTCACTATTTTCCTCAGAGAAATCATTTTATTCCACCCCACCTCTTTAGCATGATCATATCAAGTAAACATGATTTTAGAAAGCATTGCTGAAGTTTGTTCAATTGTTATCTGTATCCTAACTTGATTGACACTTCCACCCACCCACTAGAGAATCCTGAAGTCATAGAATACATCCCTGCCATTTATTTTTAGAATCTAATCCAACGCCCTTATTTTACTAAAGACAAATGTTTGACCCCAATAAGTGAGGACATTTAAATCTGTAACCACTCTCTGCCAGTGACTACTCCAACAGAGAGCTGTTTATAATGCAATAACCTTATTCTTAGAAGCTTTTATAAGCTAGCATGGCACTTGGCTTTGAGGTTGGTGTTGGAATATTTTCAAGTGAAGCCCTATTGTCATTTGGAGCTGTTAGCCCAAACAGCATAGTTACTGTGCCATTTTATTTCATTCAAATGGCAGTAGATTTGGTATTAATTAGTAGCCTGAACAAAAATAATTGGAGGAACTTAAAATATTAAATTTCCAGTTTTAGTCACATGGCCAAATCAACCTTTGTCACGGATGCCTCATCCAAGGGCTGCAGAAATTACTAATTGATTCTGGTTGCAAAGAGGGAGCAGCAGCCTTGCCAGGCTGGACTCCCCCTGCAGCTTAAAAAGCAGCCTCTGTTGCTACCCTCTGAAAGTGTACTTATAATTTTGAAATATGCAACAAGCAACATCTTTGATAGTGTCCATTTGAGGTAACAGCGGTCCTGGCATTTGGAGACTTCTATATACAGACACTTTCAAGAGATCAGCGCAGAGGTTAAACCAAGCCAGTTGGAACTGAATCTTTTCATAATAAAAATAAAGAATGTTGGTATGAAGCAAATGCTCATGCTGCTGGAGGAGAAATTTAAAAGCTCTAAATTATTAATTATCAAATTTCTAGAACCTTATACATACAGAAGTTGAAAGAGAAGAAACAGGGGAACATCTCAGTATTTTATATCCATAACTCTAGGCAAATATCTATACACAGTTGGCCTTGGGTCCACTTAGACTAGGATTATTTCTATCCTCAAATTCCCCATTCAGGGATACAAACAACTGATATCCGGGTTGTTTGAATCTGCATTCATGGCACCTGTGAATGTGGAGGGCCAACTATAAGTTATAGTAGAATTTTTCCATAGCTCAGGGAGCAGCATGCTTAACCCTCATGTTCAAGGATCAACTGTGCGCCACTCATTTGGCACTAATTACTCAGAGGGTAAAATAATTTCCCCGCTTCTTGAGACTCATGATTAGAAGACCAGAAGTGTAGAAAGGAAGTATTGTGAGGGACTTTCTGGGAGCAGGACAACCAATCATTTCTCTAGTCCAGACTCTCCCACACCCACCCACCCCCACCCCCAGCATTGGACAGCTCCACTTGGTAAGAATCCTTGTGGCCCGTTTCTTCTCAGAGCAAGGTCTTGACCCATGTGGCTGCTGTAAAGCACTGGGGCTTCCTTTGATGTACTGAGATGGTTACATAGCTCATCTGACTTTGGTTGAGAAATCTACCTATTTAAAGTAAGAGACAAACTTTGAAATTGATGAAGTCCTTGGAACTGACTCCAGTTGAGTAGGACCAAGTTGACTTGGTCTCTCTCTGGTCCTCTTCCAGTCAGGTCTCCTGAACTTGGCAGGTGAAACTGACCAGTGTTTGGCTTGCTCCTCTGATTACTTCCAGAAGTTGGAGAACACATCTTCCCTTTTGTGAATCTTCTGTTACTTCTTTTTCTTTCTCTACCCTCCCCCCAAAGGCCCTTGTTCCAAAGTATTCATGTTCCACCTTTCCTGGCCATGAAAATAATGAGACTGGACGCTAATGACGGCTGTGTTGAAGTTTCTGTGTAGTGTCCCCAGTGAACTGCACACCTGTGAGTTTGAAAGCTCTTTCAATCACAGCTTTGAATCACAGATGAATGAAGCGAGACTCAGGCTACACAGGGAAGAATTATTAACCAAATACCTGCCAGAATCCTAGATTTAAGCCATCTGACAGAGTAAGCAATTGGCTCAGACTTTACTAGAATATGAGACTTAGAATAATTGGAACTGAATTGCAAGTTAGTGATTTTGCAGAGAGGAATCCTAAGCCATTCAGGAAAAAGGCATAGGGGTTCTGATCTCACACTCCACCTGGAGTTTCGTGTGTGCCTCCTCCCTGCACCCCTTCTGGAGCTAGTAGGCACTCTTTAGCAGAACTTCAAGGAAAAGCTGTTCTATCTGATAGCAAGAGAATTGCTCTGATCCTGGCCCTTTGGCTTAAAGACAAGGTCCCTCTCCATACCATGGTTTTTTAGCCAATCTAGTGGAGTGATCCAGACACCCTCCCTTCCTGTGCTGTGTGTTATACACATTCCTTGTGTTCTGAGTGTCATGTCTGGGGGTGGGCTTGGGTGGGGCTTTGTGATTTTTTTCTTTTTGAGACATTTATATTTAGCCAATGGTTGATTAAAACCAATTGCTCTACAACTTTCCTTGCATATTTTCTGTGTCCCTTAAGTTCACATTCAGAATGAGAATAATTAGGGAAGCAATTACTGACTTAACCATGCCCCACCCAACATTCAGCTACTCTGTTGCAGCTCATTCCCATCACCCACCTCCCCACACAAGCACCTGAAAAGGAGGAACTGGATAGACCACATTGTGCTTTTTACAAGGAAGAAGGAGTGCTGCCATTGAAAGCAGCTCTTTCCGTTTTTAGTGCTGTACAGTCTCTTCCTTGCCTGCGTGAGAGGGTGTGTGTAGTTTGGCTCCTGCCCCATGGGAGACACAGCACAGGCAGGTACCCAGACTTCCTCCTGTGTGGGGCGCAGGCAGCAGGAGAGGTTGACAGCAGAGTCTGATGTTTGGCACAGGATAAGTTTGAGTACAGAGTGAGAAGGTAAGAGAATATTAAAGGAACCTTAAAAGTGGCCACATCCCAATTTTTTTGTAACTACAAAGGACTGTAAATGTGCTACTATAAAAGGAGCAAAATGAATCAATGCTTTCCAAAGATCCAGCACCTGGCTACCTGTTGATAAAAGTCCTAGAACCTCCCTCCCTTCTCCATCCAGGAACAAGGTTAGACAAAGGACAAGAACTTGGCCCTCTGACAAAGACTCAGTTTATTCAGAAAGGTGAACTGAGGCTGTTGTACACATAGGGCTTCAGGGGTGTTTATTATCTCAAAGCACTTACAGGCGTGCTCATAATTCCTTCATAATTCGCTGGGTGTCTGACTCCATAAAATGTGCCAAGTGTTCATGCAAGTTGGCTGCCTTTAAAATATACATGTATCTTTTTCATATACTTTAAGAAATATCACATGACACATGAAAAGCAGTGTACCTTTCCTCACTATCACTCTGAAATACAAAGAAAAACAGACCAAGAGCTAAGTTTTTCATTCAGTGGCATGTGAAGATGATGATTGACTCACACTGAAATTAAAGCAATAACCAAAAAGATCAATTTCCTTAAATGATTAGGAGACAATTGGGTTTGAAGTGGAAATTCTACCCTGACACTAGTATTTATGCCTACCACATCGGTGGTGGTGGTGGAGTGGTGATGTTTAAGTCAATGCATCATTAGGTGTAGATCCAAAAAGAGGAAGAGAATGAACTAATGATAGAAAAACAAAGGAATGCTTTCTCATGAACATTCTGTGCTTCCTCAGTGTAATCAAAGGCTCTGGAGAGGCATTTAAAATATTCATACAAGGAAGCTGTGTCACATCGGTGCCTATAAAACTCTGTACCTAGTAGTTTCTAGGCACCAGCTTAGGAATACAGTGGCTCTGAGCTCTAATCCAGATTTGGTAAGGCAGGAATGCTAAACTTTTTATAAGGCATGTTTATAGAATATACTGTGTTCTAGAATAAGGGGGAAACATTTATGGATCAGGAGTTGCTTGTGGTCCAGGCACATTTCCACTCAGTATCATTTCTAGATGCCTTTACAAGGTCCATTTTTGTGCTTCTCTTACAAAATAAGTTCTTTGGGGACACCGTCAGTGGCAGTGTCCTATATGCTGGGGTCGCCCTCCGATGGAGAGGTGCCTGGAGAATTTTCATCTGTGCCATGTGATGAGTGCCATCTGTGCCTTCAGTGTCAAGGAATTCATGTGGGGTTACCCATGAGAGTTTCATGAAAACCTGCCTTGAGTTCACATTCATTTAGAAATGACCTTAGTTATTCTCCATTTCCTCATGGTTAAATTAGGAAAACCATGCTGCACTTTTTTTTTTTTTAAGATTTATTTATTTGTAGATACAAGAGCTGGGGTATAGGCCAGAGATGCAGGGGGTGAGAAGATTCACCAAAGACAGAGCGGGGAACAAAACAGGCAGACTGACTGAAATACACTGCTGAGGGGAGCAGCGGGCAAGACAGGAGAGGTCTGCTGTACCATGTGGGTAGCTCCCTGGCCGGCCAGGGATCGAACTCATGCTGCAGAGGCTGCAGACAGCTTCACAGTGCTGTGCTTAAACCTTGCGCCACCAGGGAGGCCCCCACTATGCTGCACTTTTATGTGGAATGACTAATAAAACAATGGCAAGATAGTTACAGCATGTTATAAAATGCTTAATAAAAATAGGTGGAAAGATTTGGAATCAGGGCTGAGAGATTAATACATACAGCTCACAGTCCCTAAATCACGAGAATTGTGCAGTCCCTGAATCACGAGAATTCACCTTGACTGAGTTGAATATTTTGGTATTTGAGCTTCCCCATCTGAAAAAGGGAGGTGATGGTGACTTTGTGAACAGGTACCAGTTGCTGTACCAGATGTAGAAGTAAAAGTCCCAGTCCCCAGTGTCCATGAACTGCACCAGTTGATAAATGAGAAATGATAGATGACATGAGAGAGATGGGGCCTAGGGAATGGGCTGGGGAGAGTGATTGACTGAGAAGTGCTTGGCTGACATTCTGCGCTGAGGTGGGGAGGTGAGTGGGGGATCTGAGACCGACCATTGAGCCAACCCATATTTCCCTGGCTCTCATCCAACATTTCATTCCAATCGACACCAAGGGATTGCCATATTATGACTGATGTTAATGCTTACCACTGAGAGCATGAGCATGTATTAAAGTATTTGTTAATAGAGTAGAATGGCAAAGCTAATGATAAAATATTCCCTTTCATAGCAATGGAGTAAGTCCATTTGTTTTATTGTGTTGATATCTTGTGTGCCCTTGTAAGCAGAGAAAAATAAAGTTTGTTATCCTGGAGGGAGAAGGCATGTTTGTTTGTGGCCTCATCAAGTTACAGGTTTATGTAATGGAAAGAATATTTCAGGAGAAAGGCAATGTTTACACTAGAATTAAGCAACCAACCCAAAGCCTCATCTCAGTTGCTTATGGGGTATACATAGCCCATTAAACAGGCTTAGTTTTTAATGGAAACAGTGGTATTCATAGTAGTATGGTAGGGCTCAGACAACTTGGATTATATCCCTTGTGTTCTTTTTAAAAAGGCCTCAACCTTTAAACAATGCAGAAAGAAAATTTTGTTTCTATTTCTCTTCCGAATCTTTACCACAATGAGGGTTCATAATTATTCCAAAAAAATGATGAAAACTTCCATCAGCCCCATGGCTTAATAGAAAAATGTTTCATCTTTACAACAGGTGAATACTACTGGTTTCTTTACTTCCATCTAAGCACAACTATGCCTTCCCTTTGTAATTTTTTTTTTTTAAAGATCATTCTAATTCTTACAGCAAGTAGTGAGTTTAGTTTAGACAAACGTTGTCATGGACAAGGACACCAAGGCCTCCAGAGACAGCAGCCTGGCCAAAGTGTGTGGCTTCTAAGTGGAGAGACAACAAGTAGGGTACAAATCATCCGACTGTCTCTCTGGTTCCCCTGGAGCACTAGAAAATACTTGAGATGTTTCTCCTCAATTTTCATGTCTCACCCCAGAGCCAAATAGCTTCCCTGAGCCTTCTGTTGCACATCAAGTGACCAAAATAACAAAGTCTAGAATTAACTCCTGTTCTTCCCATTATCAACTCATGACAGTAAGTTTGTAGATAGGGCACTGCCCAGAAGCAGAACATACCTGAGAAGAGGACTTGTGAACGCTCATTAAGAATTTAGCAAAGCTGTGAAGGTAAAGGCAAACTTGGCAATCAAGTTGCTATTTCTGAGGCCCAGCTGCTCAGCACACCTTGGGGTAACTGGACCTGTGCTTGCTTGTACCCACAGTCCTGTTGTTAGTCCTGGTAGAGTCTTCTCGAGGTGTGACTTGGGATGAATCTGTGATGTAGGGCCTGTCTCTGGTACTGATTTGGATGTATTCTCTGTATTCTATCTTCGTCTGTCCACCCGCACTGGCCTGGGAACCTGATGCCTGGCACTTGATGCCATCAGCTGGCTGCCAAGGTGTGGGCAGAGGCTCTCAGGCCTCTGGACATGGGGATCACTGAGAGCTTATTTCAAAGCAGGGCCTTGACTTTTCCCCAACCCTGCAGCAGGGCAACTCCACCCTGGCTCTGCTGACATTTTGAACCAGAGAATAAATTCTTCACTGTGGAAGATGTCCTGTGCATGGTAGCAACATTCCTGCCCCTCCCCAGCTGTCAGACCAAAACTGCCTCCGACGTTGTCAGAAGTCTCTTGCAAAGTAAAACTGCCCTGACTAAAAACTACTATAAGCTCCTCGTGCCACTCTTGTTCCCCTGTGTGCCCTGTTGGGCCTATACTTTCTTTCCTTCACCCCACATCCTTCACCCCTGCTTGCATGGCCATCTAGAAGGTGGCCACAGTCTTAATAGAAAAGGGAAAGTTCAGTTCTTCCCTCTCCATGCCAGGCCAGCTGTGCTGTCCACACAGCAGCTAACCAACTACACAGAATCGTGTTCTGGACCACTAACTGCCCCTCTCTGCAGCTAGGGGACAGGTGTGCTCAGTACCAGAATACCTTTGTAGGTAATGTCCCTGCTGTTGTATAACCCAGGAAAACCATGACTAGGATCCCTGACAGAATCTTGGGATCCAAATGGGAGACCAGAGCATCGGGGCAGCTGGCTCCCAGAGGAGGACAATTTGGGAACAGAAGATACCTGGCAGCAACTTCTGGGGCAACCTGCAGCCTTCCCTCATGGAAGGCTGGGCCCTTCCATGCTAACGGAGACACAGCACCCTGGGGTCCGGCACAGGCCAGGCACCAGCAAGCCAAGTCTGATGCCTTTGTTCTGACATGAGTGATTTGGATGCTTTCGGGAATTCCGCTGTTTAGTCTGTCTCCTCTGGTTGGGACTTCCTCTCCAAATGGTCATACTGGGGATGTTATGTTCCAACTGGCATGAGGAGAATTTCCTATGGAGACTATCAAAGTGCTGTGCTCTGGAGAACTGGTCTATTCAAGGGGAAAGACATTCTGTGGGGATCTTTGGAAAGGGAACATTTTATTTACACCCCCTGCAGTCTGGCAGCATAAGGTCGTCCCCTCTGTGGGTGCTTTTGAGGCTTTCGGCTGTTTTAGCTGACGGCCTTGTGTCTACAGGGATGAGGACACTGAACGCAGTTGGCCCACCCCTTCCTTAAGATCTTAAGCCATTGCAGTTGTATCTAGAAGTAGCATTGCCTTTATTTGCTTCTCCCTGGAAGACAGGAGCAGATGCTTGCAGTGTCTGCTTATTTCTTAGGATAGTGTCAGAGCCTTTTAATTCCTTGAGAGCAAAATAGAGCAACTGAGGCAGAAAGTGGTTTCCGGTCCTCAGAGGTCACACCATGTCATTCTCCCTAACATCCTTGAAGAGACAAAAATAAATACATCACCAGGATGTTGTTGTGATAGAACAAAGAGCAACAACACCCACGTCTGGAAGGGCTTGTTCTAAAATCCCTCGGAGCACTCCCAGCATTAATTGTGGTTCAACATCAAGAAAAATGAAGTGCAGAAATCGTGGCTTACAAGCAGCTTGGTTCAAACGTATTACAACGTGGGGCATTTCAGTCTCACTTTTAATCCTTATTCACAGTTTATACAGTGATTATGAGTTCCTCCACCTCCCTTTACATTTTCCCCAAGCTTATATGTTTACATGGTGGGGAAGCATCAGAGCAGGCAAACCCAAACAACTAGCTTCCAGCTAAATAATTTATACTAAACATTCTGAAAACTAAATATTGTCCTCACCACTGTCTGTTTCTGTGTACCTCATCCAGGGAGCTTGGGTGTAAAATAGGAGCTGGATCCCCATGGTGAGCCTGGCTGGACCATAGAATTTGTTTTAAGATTATTAGGGATATTTGCGACTGTCCAGTTCATGTCTTTCACCTCTTAGATGAGGAGACTCGAGTCTCTGCATAATTAAGTGGTTTGCTTAAAACACAAGGAGCTGGTGCAGATAAAAGACAGGTGGCATCTTTATTTTTGACCCAGTTTTCTGCAAATCACAGAATTGTCCATAAAATGTTCTTTCTTTACCTCATGTCCATGGCAAAAATGGAGAAAAAAATTCTCAACTAGTGGCAGTTGAATTGGACTTACTGGGAAAGAGTAAGAAGGCTGATGCAATATGTACATGTGTTTATTAATCTGCTAGGGCTGCTAGAGCAAAATACCACAAACCCGGGGGATTAAACAGAAATGCTTCCTCACAGAGCTGGAGTCCAAGGTCAAAGTGTCAGCAGGGTTGGCCTGTCCTGAGGGCTGTGAGGGCGGGATCTGGCCAGGCCTCTCTCCTTGCCTTGCGCGTGGCACTGCCTCCCTATGGCTTCCTGGGGCCTTCTGCCTGGACTGGGGCCCACCCTGCTAATCTCATTGGACCTTAATTATCTCCTTAAGAGCCTGTCTCCAAATATAGTCATCTTTGGGGTACTGAGGGTTTGAACTTTAACCTGAACTTCAGGGGAAACACAATTCTGCCCATACAGTGTACAAGCCTACACATTTTTGTACAAAAGAGAAAATGGAGAGAAAAATGTGAAAATGAGCCGGAAGTTCCTTTGAGGCCTGTCAGGGGGTATAACCATTTCCAGACAGGGCTTTGACAGGCTATTGATGGGAGAGAAGGAGAAATGACAACCTGGTGCTTGCACTACCCAGATGCCTGGACCTCGCGACTCCATCACTGTCTCACCAGGCCTGGTGCACCAGAGCTTGGTGCTATCAGTCTTCAAGAGAGCAGGGGAGGGGTTAGCGCATCATTGCCCTAACCAGTGTATTCGGTTTGCGATTGGACTGCCCGGGAGTCCAATATACACCGGGAGAGGGAGTCAAAGGGCTAGTTCTGTGCTGTCCATCATAGGAGGCCACTACCTTCCTGTGACTTTCGGATGCCTCAAATGTGGCACTTCCAAATCAAGATGTGCTGCAAATGTAAAACAGTCAATTTTAGGGACTTAGATTGGAAAAAAGTAAACATCTCACTTTTCTATTGCTGTGGAAATAGTAATATTTTTAGTGTGTGAAAGTATATTGAAATGTTACCCGTTTTTAAATCTTTATATACTATGGCTACTAGAGAATTATCTATGTGGCTTTCATTAGACAACTCTACACTCTGCATAAAAGAAAAGGATTGGAGAGAATTAGGTTTATACTGACCTGAATAGAAAGAAATTACATAATATGTATGTATGTATGCATGCAATGTTTCTATCTTGCATTTCGTTAATGATTGTATTTCTGCTTAATTTGCTATTCTTCACAAGTGAGTTTAAATTTGTAGGGCAGAACTTTTCAAACATACAAAAAAAGTAGAGAATAGATTAATGAGTTCTCATGAATATATCTCCCAGTTTTAACAATTTTACAACTTTATTTCATTCCTTGCTTACCTCCCCCCTTTTTTTTGTTGGATATTTTAAAACAAATTCCAAACACTATGAAATTTTACACAGAAATACCTCAATAAAATATTTTTCATTGACTGTGTAGTATTTATCTTTTGGCATGTCATAACTGATGAAACATGCTAGAAATGAGGGCATTTACATTGTGTGTATATACAGCTATATACATTCACTTAAATTTTACATCTACAGAAGTACACACACTCTTAAATTTTCAAACTTTCATTATCCTAGGTAATCTGTGATGAACATCTTTTTCTATAAATCTCTCTCTCTTTTTTTAAAGATTTATTTATTTATTTATAGAAGCACTGGGTACAGTCAGAAGCGAGGGAGGGTGAGAGAATTCACCAGAGCCAGAGCCGGGAGCAGAACAGGCAGACAGACAGAGGACACTGCTGAGGGGAGCAGCGGGTGCAGCAGGAGAGGTCTGCGCGCCATGTGGGACCCTCGCAGGCGGCAGGGAATCGAACCGGCGCTGCGGAGGCTACAGGCAGCCCCACAGCTCAGCGCTCAACCTCTGCGCCACCGGGGAGGCCCTATAAATCTCTCTTTAGGCAAATTCTTAGTTATTCAAAATAGGAAAGTTTTAAAACATTGATACACATATCAAATGCCTTTCTAAAAATTTATATTCCTACTATAGCTTTTATTAATTGCTTCACTTTAAACATTTTCACCAGCACTGAATATTATCAGTGCCAATTTGTTACATGAAAATATATTTGTGTTTATACATAATGCTGCACTTCTTTAATTATATGTGAGGTTGAACAATTTTTTCATTTGCCCTGGATGCTTCACTATTGGCCATTTTGAGTGGGTTTCTTGGTGTTTTTAATATGCTTTTCATATTAAAATATTAACTCTTGGAAAAAATGCAAAATATATAATTCATTAGTCTTAATTTGGTGATTCTACATATTTTCAAACATTTTAAACCATCATAGTGTTTGTAAAATAGCACAAATATCTACAAACACATTTCTCTCTCCCAACTACTTTCTAGTTCTGTGTATGAAGCAAACATTTTTACATAATGTAATCAGTTTAGAACATTTCTTAATGGAGAGGAGGATTTAATTTTTACTTGATTAAACGTACCAAACTTGCCTTCTTCTATTTCTTTGAAGTGTAGGGAGTTGTTCAATCAAACCTACATGATTGACAATCCCACCACATTGAAAGGAGCCGTTCTCAAAGGGAAAACCTGTGGAATAGACAACAAAGGGTTAGGTAACAATTGTCACGATTAGACTTTTTTTTTTTAATTTATATATTTTTTTTATTTATACAAGTGCTGGGGTACAGGCCAGATACACGGGAGGGTGAGAGGATTCACCAGAGACAGAGCAGGGAACAGAACAGGCAGACTGACAAAACACACTGCTGAGGGGAGCAGCGGGCGAGACAGGAGAGGTCTGCCACGCCATGTGGGATTCTTGCCGGCCGGCTGGCCTGGATCAAACCCACTCAGCAGAGGCTGTGGACAGCTTCACAGTGCGGCGCTCAACCGCCTGCACCACCATCGAGGCCCACTATTAGGCATTTTAAGAGACAAGTGGGAAAGACCATTGGACATAGGCACTAAGTTTAAATAAACTCAGAAAACATAACTATATTCTAGGATATATTTTAACTATTCATAACTATATTTTAACTATTCATAACTATATTCTAGATATATATTCTGGTACATAGCAGCCTCAAAATTAATATTTCTTTGGGTGAATGAGCTGGAGGGGGGAGTAAAGTATATTAGACCATAAAATCACCTAACAATTGTTGGTTGTTGGCCTTTTACCCTTGTAATGGGATTAGAATCCCTCTACTTCCTCTCTTGATGATGGGGGAAGACACTGAATATCTCAGTGAGGTGCCAGTTTTCATGAGGTCTCTGTCTGCAGATTCCAGTAGTTGATGGCCCAGAATACCCCTGGCTGAGATCACCCAGTGTAATAGAGTTTTCAAACAAACACCCTTTAGATCTGTGGGCATGGGTTTTGCTAAAGATACAGTGAGATCTCAGAATTCAGGTTTTGTTGATTGAGGGGACTGGAAGAGTGATGAGGTAGAGAATGTACAAGCACAGGAAATACGCAGACGCAAAGTATTTCCCAAGCATAATGAAGTGATTGAAAGGGAACAGGAACATTGCTAAAGAGGACTCCAAGGGATGGCCTGGGGCTAAGGTCCTTTGTCTTAACAGTCCTGGATTGTTGAATGATGGGGATACATCCTGAGAAATGCATGTTAGTGGACTTAATAGCTGTGCAAATGTAAGAGTGTACTCACGCCAACCTATTGATAGATCATCTAGGCCACTATGCACCTAAGCTATATACAGGGTCAGCATAGCATTTGTGGCCCATTGTTGATTGAAACCTTATGTAGTGCCTGATCACAATAGACCCTGCATCCCAGGCTTCTGGAAAGTGATTCTAGGTATTCATGCAGACCCACTCTCAAAAGGTTTTGAAGCCATCAAATTAGGAAAACCTATTTTAGTGGACAAATGCCTAAAATATAAGAAAGTTTGTTAGGATAAATGGATAAATTAGTCCTGAACTTAGAAAAATTGTTTATTTGTACATTGAATGTGGGGATTTGCTAGTTAATTGAACATGTAGAAATAATATCCATTCACTGAAATTTCATCTTAATTTGTGGATGAAATGAAGAAGTTATCCTTAATGTCAAGAGTATAGTTAAATTTTAAAATTCCCAACCATTTATTTCAGTTGCAACTAGTGTCTATTAATTCATGCATTCCCTCTCATTTGGTTTGCATTTCTGATTACTGTAGAATGATGATTGTATGCCTTAAGAGAAATTTATTCTATTTTTTAGTACATTCTGTAAAAAATGTGAACCTTATCTAGAGCTAGCAGCAGGAAATAAAGATTTTTAAGACAATCGCTACCATTCAGAGCCTCAAAATTTCACTGGAGAGACCAACACATTCACCACTGACAAGTGTCTGAGGTTACAAACTTCAAAACAAAGAGTAATTTTATCCTAAGACTTGAGACTTAAGAGAGAACCTTTCAGCTAGATATGGATGGTGATAGGGTAGGGTTTTGTTGGATAATGAAAGGGGAGATGCCATACCGGGCAGAAACTAAAACAGGTGGAAATGCACTGGGGTGGCGGCAACTCTTGTCCAGAGCAGGGCCGATGCTGCTTAGTCTCAAAAGCAGAGCCTCTCATCACCGTGACTGTGAAGTTATGGATTAATTATGGAGTTGTTGTACTTTAGCTTTGCCACCTATTTGGCCAACAGTTTTTATTGGGCTTTAATATTTCTTCCAAAAGTAGTCATTCCAACATGAATTTGTGCTGGTTGATTTCCCACACTTAGTGCCAGGAGTTGGTGAGTTGGTGGGTTGGTAATTCAGACCTAAGAATTAGAGATGATAGAAATCATCTCTAATATTCAATAGCAGTTTGTAAATCTCACTTATAACCAGTACTTAATTTTTTATCTCAATAGTCACAAATTCCCCAAATTGAATTTGATGATGAGGATACTTAGGAATGTGCCCAGTGATTGGGTTTTTTTTTTTTTTGTTTACTCATGTCACCATTGATTAAAAGAGGTTTCTTGTTGAATGTAACTTAGATTATCCTGGAATCTTTATTAATTTTCTTTTTCCTACACTGTTCTAAATATGCTATAATGCCTTTCCTTTAGGCAGCTTCCAAACAAATGGCCTGCATTTAAAAAAAAATTAAATGCCAATAACCAAGCAATTATTTTGATTAAACACTGGCAATTTGCAAGGTCCAATTTGTAAATTACCCCTTTGCTCATTTTATTAAATGACAGGGTCATGCTAACTGATCAAGTGGTATTTCCTAAAAATGTGACTCACCTAACAAAGAACTTCATTATTTGAAGCAACACATTTTGCCTCTTACCTTCCTCCTGACACACCCCCACAATGGCCTTAAGAGTACCCTTCCTGAAGGAAGAAGCCATTCCAGCCACAGGATAATAGCATTACCTACCACGTCTTTGTGGTTTTGACCCAAGGACCAAGAACCTTCCAGGATTGTCTACCTTTTCGAAGTTTTGAATACTTGAGCTATTTTCATTTGGATAACCCACCCACCCCCTCTCAACCCATGGCAGTGGTGGCCAGTGAACTTTGTTGACTGAGGGATAGAAATATTTCTGGGATGTGCTGAGGTCCAAGCAGAGCTGGGATAGCAGACAGGAAACCTAGTGCCCTTGATATGTGTGGTTAGCTGCATAAACTAGGTTAGGCTGTAAGAACAGAACTGCAAAAATAGAAGGTGGGGAGAGACTTCTGTTTGACTCCTCTTGGTGAACCAACTGTGGGACTTTGGGCAAGTTGCAGAGATTGTCATCTGTAAGAAGGGGGAGCAGCACCCACACTGACTTTGGGAACTCTAAGTGAGAGTACAAGAGAGCATGATGCCCTGTGGCTGCAAAAGCTATAAAATGTAGGCTGTTACTGTCTGTGCAACACAAGAAAGCTTTCTGCACCTTCCAAACCAAGCACAAATTCCCACCTGCCCAGCCTCACATTCCCTGTACATAAGACCTCCTTCAGGTTGTGTGTACATTAGAAGAAAGTAGCCAGGCCTCCCCGGTGGCGCAGCGGTTGAACACTGGGTTGTGAAGCTACCCGTGGCCTCTGCAGCGCCGGTTCCATCCCTGGCTGCTGCCCAGCCACCGGAGGAGGGTCCCACATGGCGCGCAGACCTCTCCTGCCGCCCGCTGCTCCCCTCAGCAGTGTACTTCGGTCCTTCTGCCTGCTCTGCTCCCCGCTCTGGCTCTGGTGAATTCTCTCACCCTCCCGCGCTTCTGACTGTACCCAGTACTTGTATAAATAACTAAATAAATCTTTAAAAAAAAAAAAAAGATATGAGCTTGGAGTCACACAGATCCATTTTTCATTTCTTCGCCTGCTATTTTCTAGTTGTGTTAGAATTGAATGACTGCAAGGAGAATCATCTTGGCCTACTTGCTGTGTGACCTTGGGTGAGTGACTATCTCTGAATCTGTTTCCTTAGCTGTAAAACAGAGACCAACATGCTGATCACCAAATGTACTGAAAGTGATAACACGCATGAAAGGATCGCACAGGCCTCTACTAAGGTTTCTTCCTGGGTGCCACTTTCTGCCCCCACTTCCAAATCTAGCTCTTGGATTATTCCTGAACAAGAAAGCTTCTCCGTCACTAGCTCTTCAAATCACCACAATGTCAATGAGGAAATGGATTTTAATAGCACTATGGCCAAGAACACTATTGTTGACAATAATTTTAAAATGGGGAAAGGACTTTCAATCATAGAACCGTTTCTTATCCAACTACATCTTCTCAAGACACATCAATGTTTTTCACACTGAGAGAAGAAAAAGCAACCAAATTTCTTGGCTTTCTGGGGGAACAAAGACCTTGATCCAGAATGTCAGGTTTTTTTTTGTTTGTTTGTTTTTAAAAATCTTCAGGTTTTGAAAGTTTGTTTTTTTTTTTTTTTAAGATTTATTTATTTATTTATACAAGCACTGGGTACAGTCAGAAGCATGGGAGGGTGAGAGAATTCACCCAGCCGGAGCGAGGAGCAGAGCAGGCAGAAAGACCGAAGCACACTGCTAAGGGGAGCAGCGGGCGGCAGGAGAGGTCTGCGCGCCATGTGGGACCCTCCTCTGGTGGCTGGGGAGCAGCCGGGGATTGAACCAGCGCTGCAGAGGCTGCTGGCAGCTTTGCAACCCAGCGCTCAACCGCTGCGCCACCAGGGAGGCCCCAGAATGTCAGTTTTATGTAATCCAATTGACAACAATGTAAGAAGAGGGTTATCAGCCATATTACAATTACTATAATAGAAAAAGTTTTCTTCTGAAAAATAATTTGCATAATTAACAAAGTCCTCTATAATAATTAGCCAGACCTGTCCATGGCAGGTAAGCAGGGGAGTCGGAAACACTGTGAGTGGAGCCTGCTTCGGGGGTCTTTGACAATTGATGAAGAGAGTGGTTAATTGTTTCAAATATCTGAAACTAGCTGAATCCAGAACAATTTCTGCAATGTCTCTGGATCTTTCTTCATTTGAAGAGGCCAGAACTAAGCTTCCAAGTCAATCTTGAAGCAGAAAATTCCCAACCTTTCTGGTAGGTCACTGTCTGATTTTAGACGAGATGTGTGTATTTATGTTTGAAAGCCCGGGTACAGCTTGAGATAATCATTTTCAAAGTTCAAAATATAAACTTTCTCTATAACAATCCTCCACTTATTCTTTGCCAGGAACATGAGCCCATGCTTAGGTTGGTATTTCCTTGAAAGATTTCTAGAGATCCTGTTTTTAATCTAGCAGGACATTTATACAGTTGAATAACTATTTATATTACAATAAACAACTGATAATGGATGAAAAGTCTAACATCTTAATAAAAATTTAAAATACTAGAAGAGCTTCAGATGCAAAGGATATTAGCACTAACTTCTGTCATACATAGATGTGAGTTCTTGCTGTTTGTGGTAACACCCTGGGTAGCCTCCCTGCCCCTTGTCCTATCTTCATTGTTGGCAGATGGGCAAAGTTTGACTTGACAGCTTGGATGTCCATGTCACCCTAATAAATCTGGGGGCTCTGTTTACTCCCTCTGGAGTATTTGAATAGATTAAAATGTTTGACCTCATTGATTTCAGTGCTGTTCTCCAATGACAGATTTTTAGTCCTGAACAGGTTGAGTGATAAATTGGATGGCTGGCAAGTAGCCAAGGTTTAGGTTTCACTTAGGGTTTTTTTTTCCTCTTCTTTGCTATCTCTTCCCTAGGGATCATTGAATTCCTTGAGAAGTAAAGGGAAAGACTTGAGATCCAAAAGCAACGTCAGAACCCACAAGTGGTAGATAGTACTAACAAGGGCCATTCTGAGGATCTAGTGAGATAATAGTCAAAATTCAACCCTGCAGTATTGATGGGTCAAAGCAAAGAGATTGCCTTCAACATGTATGCAAACCTTAAACTTGTCATTAAAAATCATTAAGAGCATGTGGTGGACAAGTAGTACCTCTAGGATTTTATAACCTTAGCATTCATGGGTGGGTGTGGGGCATATGTGTGATCGAGAAGTAGGTGTGGAAATGACAAAGTAGGGAGAGCTGTTAGTTATTTCAATTCTTATGAGCTTATTAAACCAGGAATGTTTTTACACAGGTGATTGGAATTGAGAATGTAATTATTGAAATATTCCTGCATCATTTAATAAGTGTTTGTTGGGAGCCTACTATAAATTAAGCACTTAGTGTGGTCCCCAATGAGGTTTATTATTTTAGCCTTATAATTAGAGTTGAAAGAAATTCAGGTGTCACTACTTTAAAGTTCTAACCATTCAAGATAAAGGATGGGAAAACTTTAGTGTGGCTTATCTAAAGCCATAGGAATCCATCCGTGTGTGTGTTGAGGTGGCCTTTCAACTTTATCATATGTAAGTTTGGAGAATATCTTATGATCATATCACCCATCCCTTAATGAAGTGTTTGATTAGCAATTTATTTGTATTGCACAAATAAAACTAAGAAATCAACTCCCAGCATTTTAGCTGAACATTTCAGATGATTTGCATAGCACACTGCAGCCACCCCATCCCCCACTCCCCACCAACCCACACACACCGTGCAAGTAGACCTTCTTCACAAAGGAGGTGTCAGTGAGCCTTAGTTCTCCCTTTCCCAAATCCAAATGATTCCAAAGAAACCCTACTCTTCTACCTCTTTCCCTGAGGGGCCCACACAACTAGGTCCCACTACCCCAGACTATATCCGCAGGTGGATCCAGCAGAGTCTTCAGTGAAGGATGAGGGAAATAGTAGCTATCCTAGAAGCTAGAACACCTGGTCACACAGATGAAAGTAGCTAGAAAAATGGGAATTTTTTTTTCATAAAAATAAAATGGTAGGAAAAGATCCAGTATCTTCTTTTGTCATTCTTGAACCCATGGGGAAGGACTTGCTTTCTTAATGTCTGAGCACCCTCTCATGCATTCAGGAGGGCTCCCTGCACCTAGGCTAGAAAGGGCTCAGACACTTGAGCATTTCCTAGTTATCCGAAGAGCTGGAATGGAATGCACTTTCAGGAATGAAGGAAATGTTTTAAAAGGTCATCTGGAAATGATTTCCACTCAAATGCCAGACCACCTTGTTCCACCCCTCCGCCCCCACAACCTCTGGACATCCCATGGGTTGTACAGACTTCACAAAAACTTGAGACACTTAAAAACAAAAAACAAAAAACAAAAAAAACCCTCATCCCCAGCAGCTAGAAAACTGGGCTCCTTCAAAGCTGGTAGGGAAACCTCACTGGGCAGTCAGTTCCAAAATTTAGAAACCCTCACCACCATGAAATCCACCCTTTCTCAGTTACCCTAAAAACATTTCCTAGTCAGTCCTGAAATAGAAAGCACAATTGATCCGTAGCCCGGTTTCCCGAAAATGAGAAGCTAGACTTTGGTCATTTCTAAGTGTTTTAAAAACTAAAGATGATAATTCTGAATGGAACCAAGAATTGCAAGGAACAAATGTTAACCCAAAAGATGACCTCCCCACCAGCACCACCACACATACCCCCTAATCTGTGGACAGTTGACAGAAAACTCACATTGTCTGTGGCATGGGAACTGTCTGCTCTCCCTCCCCCAAAGTGTGCAGGGAAGCAACTCAGTGACCCCAAAGATGCCAGAGACTCGCAGAGTGGAATAAACTATTCTGCTGTCTCTGAAGAATTGACCTGGCATGTCGCTGTGCCCGAGCCCTCACCCATCCCTCATTAACCACTGTCAGCTTCACATCTGGTTTCGGCTTTGGAATTCTTAGGCATCACCCCAGGGAGCAGCACTGGTATTTATCAGGCACTACTGACTATCAGCGTGGCTCTTCCTAACTAAACAGTTGCTGGAAAGCCCTGGGGTTTCCTATGGTTTGAACTTGCTTGGGCTGGGGAGCACGGTGGGGGCTGTGCTGAAGCAGCTGTCTAGGGTAGCTTTTCAGAGAATCTTCTAAGAGGGTATCACGTGAGCACTCTAGGAGTCACCTGAAACTGGGTGCCGCCACCCAATTTCCTTGTTTCTTTTAAATCTCTGGGCTAACAATGAAAAAAAAAAAAGATGTGGTCGAGAACCTTGGTGAAGAATGTATTATTTGGAATTGTGATTCTGACTTATATGGGGACCAGTACCTCTGGATTTTCAGTAAAACTGAAAATTCCACACCCCAAATACAGTCAATCCTAGCAAACTGGGATGGCTGGTTACCCTAATTACTGATTTGTGACCCTGAGCAAGTGAGCCTTTGTGTTAAGTTTCAGATCTGCAAAAAGGGGGTAAAATAACCATGTGTGTTATTAATAAGATACCCTAACAGATACATAGAGGGTTTAAATCAACCCAATCACAGGCAGAGATGTATTTGACTTTCAGCTCCTTTGATTTAGTGCTGTGTCATCTTGGATAAATTTAGTCCCATTTTTGCCATCTGTTAAATGGGGTGAATATAAGCTGGAGCAGCATTTGCTAGGATAAGCCCCACTATCTTGCTGAATGACAAAGACCAAGCAAGGAAAAATGAGTTCAGGTGGTTACTATGATGACTTAACAGGAAAGAAGATAGACTCCTAGCTGGTGAAAGATTTCTCTTTTCTCCTGAACTGTCATTTGTGATGCTGGGTGTTGGAGTAATATGAATGAATGGGCTGAGGCGCGCCCTCTAGAGGAGAAATTAATAAATCACCTCCAGGTACGCAGTTTGTGCCTCTAAGGAAGCTTGGCCACACCTATTCTCGAACAACTAGATTATTTAGGGAGAGGAAGAATGACAGAAGACAGCAAGCCTGAGGGCTTATGGGGATCACTGTAACTCCCACTCACAGACCTCCTTAGCTTGCCCCACTGACAAATAACCCTGTTGACAAGGCAGAAGCAAAGGGGCAGGCCCACAAAGCTCACAGCTCCTGCCGGTCAATTGCTGGCCTAAAGATACCAGCTTGATTAGAACAGGCCACGCTTGCCAGCTCGTTTTGTATTCCTCACAGCAGTCACTCAGTAGCTGGTACTGAACAATGCCTGTAGTAAAGAATATATAAAATTACAAATAACCTATTTCTAATTTCCCTTGGCCTTTTTCCTGGCTCCCTCCTACTTGCAGTCACCTTGGAAACATCAGCCACAGGGTATATGGCATCTTATAGCTCTAAAGTATAGGCCTCAACTTAAAGTCTATCTGCCTGGAGTCAAATCCCAAACTCTCCTCTTACCAGCTCTGTGACCATAGGAAAGTTACTTAATCTCTCCGTGTCTTAACTTCTCATTAGCTAAATGGTGATAGGGACAGAATGGTTTAATGGAAGGCATGTAGAGTAGTGCCTGGTCCACAGTGAGTGTACCTTGGTGTTGGGTATGATGGTAAGTTATTAATTTGTAAATTTGAGATTTGGAAGCTAAAAGGATGAAGCCAGAGATTATCTTAAATACTAACTCTGTAAACTATAGATGCTAACTCTAATCTCATAGAAAAAGACATGCAGAAAAGGAAAGCTATTAATATTAGGTTTAACAAACCCATGTCTTCCCTGCCCCACCTCCCAGATATTGACAAACTGTTTCTCATGCCTGCACAGCACCAACAGTAATAAGTCGGTATCTTGGGTAAACTGAGTCAAGTGTGTTCTGCGGTTGGACCATTTGTTTCCTGAGCCAGTTCTACCTTAAGAGCACCACAACCTCGCCCTGCCAAGTCCAGAGACTAGAGTTCCGGCTGCCCGAAGCTTAGACTGCGTGTTTATGTTTTTTCCAGTTTGTTTTTAATTTTCCTTTTCTGGTATTCATTAACAAGTGAGGCAGGGGTGGTTGGAATTGCTGGGGACATTTTCCCCAGCGGTTTGGAGGCAGAAGAAAGGGGCAAATAAGAGGAAGGAGTATGTGGTCGGTGGTGATGTAAGAAGTCCATCGGCTCCTCTGGGTGAGGGACTTTCAGGCTCAAGTTCATACTCAAGTCTAAACTGACTCCCAGAGGGTGGGCTTGCCCAACTGCTGACCTCTTTTACTTATTAACTGGTGTTTACTTCAGACTACACAAAAGTGCTAATGACTGCCTTCATGTATGGTTTCTGGTAGCTGTGAGCGATCATGTAATTCTAACCCAGAGAACATGGGTTTAACTTAGAAATTAATCCAAACAAGGAAAGATGACTTTACCTAATGTTCTTAGGCCAAAGAGAGATTAGTTAAGAATTTGCTTGAGTGAAATATAGAAAATATGTCAGCCCAGTTAAACTCAGGAAGTTCCCGAAATGGGTCCAGTGTTCAGGGCCAGGCTGTCTGAAAACCAGAGGGGTTGTGTTGATAGAATTTGAATCACTAGTACTGGAGCCTTTTCCAAGAAACATGATCAGGACCTAATTAGCAAGGGTAGGCCCTGCTCGAGGGTGGGCTCAGAGCTCAGATGGGACCGTTTGGGAAGATGATGACTGATGCACTTTATTTTTATCTTAAACACAAGAAAGATTTCTTGTGCTTTGTATTAAAGGGGTCATGAAATATTAGTTATATATTTAAAATATATAGCCTGCCTTCTTCCTAAAAAAAGAATCAAGGCAGCCTGCAATGATTAAGATATATCTGAGCCAGCACTATTAAAAGTATAAACAGAAAGCATCTAATAGAAGGGGCAGGAAAAAAACCACAGCGAGCTGCCCTGAGTGTCTCAGGCTGCCCTGAAACATGGCTGATTCCACGTTCGTAAGTGCTGCTGGCAGTTCTGAGGATTTAAATCTTTTCTTTTTTTTTAATTTTTTTTTTTTTTATAGAGGAGGCATGTTTTTATTTATTTATTTGTTTGTTTGTTTTGTTTATACATGCACTGGGTACAGTCAGAAGCGCGGGAGGGTGAGAGAATTCACCAGAGCCAGAGTGGGGAGCAGAGCAGGCAGAGGCAGAAGGACCGAAGTACACTGCTGAGGGGAGCAGCGGGCGGCAGGAGAGGTCTGCGCACCATGTGGGACCCTCCTCAGGTAGCCGGGGAGCAGCGGGGATAGAACCGGCGGCGCAGAGGCCGCAGGCAGCTTTGCAACCCAGCGCTCAACTACTGCGCCACTGGGGAGGCCCAGTTCTGAGGGTTTAGTGGTGAACAAGACAAGCTGGACTAATAAGTTGCATAGGAGCACATTCTATGGGAGAGACAGTCATTTAAAAAGGGAAACATACGCAATTCCCAAAGATGTTAAGTGCTAGGAAGTGAGAACAGAGGGCCTATTAGGGAGAGACAATCCCTTTAGACAGGTAGTCACCATGTCTCTGTGAGGAGGTGACTTTGAACCCTCCCTAGTCAGCTTCATCCCTCCTTCTCCATCCTCCTGCCATCTCCTGTGTCAGCATTGGATTTCTCAATGCACACTTGCCTCCTGCCCCTGCAGATACTACAGTTTATCTCTGCTGAACCCCAGAAGTGGGTAAACGGGCTGGTGGCCAGGAGCATCCCCAGCACTGCGCCCTGCATTTCTCCCCCTCTTTGCTCTCACTTCAGCTCTGCTTTTCCCCATCAAGGTTGCTTGTGACAAAATCTGCACTGAATCCACTATTCCTAGTATCTATCATGTACTTGCAGCCTTGGGGCCACTGAATATGGTCCTCACACCTAGTCTGCTAGAACAGCATCCCTCATTTTCCCCCAAGGCTTAGCTCAGTTGTCACCTCTTCTGAGAAGCCTTCCCAGATTCCTCTAAGCAGAGTGAGTGGCCCCTTCCCTTGAGTTCCCCCAATACTTGGCTCACCACCTCCCCATCTCTGGTAATGTGGCATAGCAGATTTTGTTTCCAAGTCAATCTCCAAAGTGAGTGCGTGATGTGGTATTTTTCTCTACATCCTTAGTGTCCGACTTTATTGCTAATGTTTAATGATTATGTTAGTCACTGCTTACTGAGTGGCTACTATAGTCTAGGGGCTGCCGGGCACTTTGCATGTATCTTAAAACCTCACAATAACTAGGCATTATCATACCCATTTTAAATCTCGGGGATGAGACTCTGAGGAATTTGTCCAAGGTCACGGAGTTAGTAGGTGGCAGACCGAGGATTCACACCCAGAGGTTTCAAGCTGAAGAGTCTGCTTTTTCCACTTCCCTGATTTGTATTTAAGAAGCCCTCTAAAATTGCTCACTGAGTTAAAAAAAAGGTACTTCAAAATCGCTAAGTCCCGCTCTACCACCATCATCCATCAAAAGGTTTATGATGATTATTACTCTTAGTTCTACTATATGCATCACAGCTTTACAGCTTAGATCACATAAAATTCTATTAAGGAAAATGAGAGGGTGGGGAGGGGAATTAAAAAAAATCCCCCCCTTTCCCTCACATTTTTCTCATCCTGAGTTGGCACGGAGGGGATGGTCTTGCTGATGGAAAAGGGAGACTGGCATCAGTGTTGCCAGTGTCAACCAGCGCCAGATGTTATCAGGACTGTGTGGTGAGCCCCTCGCATCCCAGTTTCCTCATTTCAATAATCAGAAGGGAAATTGTCGCTCAGTTCACTGTAACAAGTGTTAACTGAGCATGTGTCTGGGAGATACTTATGCTGATACTCTGAAAGGTCTCCAGGTCTCCAGGTCTCCAAGCAAAACTCTGTCCCTTCCCTCCAGTCCCTTCTCTTGTGGAGTAAGATATGCCCACAGCTAACTGGCCGGCGGAGGCAGAGCCAATCTGCCTTGGACATCAGTGGCGTGGACTCCAAGGGCTGACTCTTCCCCCAGTATGAGGAAGCTGCCTTGAGCTGAGAGGGATAAAGGTTCCAAGTTTGGTTCTGTTGGCTCAGTTATGGGACTAGACCTCCCCCACCCCGGCCCTTTTGGAACTTGCCTTCAACAGAGACATAAGCAGTAGGAGGAGGTAAGGATAGACTGTGCCAGAAAAGAAAGTGCTGTTTAAAGTTGGGCAGTCAGGAAAGGTGGATTTTAATCAAAGACCTGAAGGAGACAGGGAATAGATACAGAAGGATTCAGGGGAAAGAATGGTCTAGACAGGTGTAACAGAGGGATACAAAACCCCCAGAGCAGGAGCATGAGGACCAACTGTGGGGGGAGGGAGTGATGAAACAATGGGGAGATAGGAGGGCAAAGGTGCAAGGGGGATGGATAGGCCATGAAGTACCTTATACTTCAGTAAATGGAGAGCCATTTTAAAAGAGTCACTTTGGCTGCTCCGTTGAGAATAGATGGTGAAAGGGAGTGAGTACAGCAGTAGGAATACCTATTGGGAAACTGTTGCACTAATCCAGGCATTGGTGATAGCAGCGGAACCGGTGGAGGGAATGAGAAGTCATTGGATTCTGGATATATCTTGCTGGATTGTATTTGGAGGGTCCAGAGGAAGGAATCGGGGATAACTTTGAAGTTTTGGCCTGGACAGCAGGAAGGATGTAAGGTGCTACTTCATACAAAGGAGAATGTGGGAAGAACTGGTTTGGCAGGAATGATTGAGGTGTTTGGATATGTTAAGTTTGAGATGCCTAGTAGGCACGTGAGTGAAGACCTGGAGTAAGCAGTTTGAGAGATATGGTGGAGGGGCGGGGAGCAGTGCAGGGGACGCTCTGGGCTGGAGGCCAGGCCTTGGAGGGGAAAAGCATGGAACCCCACAGCCTGGATTCAGAGCCCAGCTCCACTCTGCATGGGGATGAGGTTTTCGTCTCTTCTCATCTGGGAAGTGGCGGTGGCTTAGCTAACATCACAGAAACAGTTGAGAAGGGGTCAGAGATGATCAACTATGTTGAGCAGAACACACAGTACATAACATCCACATACACCGCTGTCCTCAGCCCAGTCCCCTCTGGCCTGCCAGGCCCTGTAGTGAGGCCGTGGTCCATATGGATCGGGAAAAGCCTGGAATGTCAGCATGAGGAGCTGGAGCTTAATCCTGTGAGCAGTGGGAACGTTTTCATGGAAAGTTTTTGAGTAAAAAGTGTTGGTGTGGTTAAGTTGGATTAGATGCAGGAGGGGGAGAGGGCAGAAAGGGTAGAAAGGGAAAAATGAGCAGGGAAAGGGGTTAGAAGACATCACCAAGGCATGAGACCTTATGTCAGGAGGGCTGGGTGGCAGCCCTGGGGATGGAAGCCCAGCGCACATGACAGAGGCTCACTCTTAGCCTCCAGGGGCCCCCCACCCAGTCGGTGACTTTCTCTGAGCCAGAGCACAGTGGGTTCCAGAGGCTCCCCATGATCTTATCTAAGGACCCAAAGGAGAAATGTCCCGGCTTCACAGCGATCTCCCTCCTGCAGTAGTCTCCCTCTTGGGGGGGGGGAGTCCCGGGGACCCCACTTTGAGTCACTCACCCTGTTTGGTGAAGCAGCTGAAGACTGTGCCCCAGCTGTTGGCAGGGAAGCTCGCCTCCCTCCCCAGTCCCCCAATCTTGATTCTCTGTGCCTGGAAGAGTGAATGCATCCATTAGGGTTGAATGTCTCCCTTTTCCATTAAATAATAGCTCTGGGCAAGCCATTAGCTCTCCCCTGAGTGAAAGACAAACAGTTGAGATTTCAGTGTCATTTTTTAACATGGATCAGAAACAGGGCAGGGGCAGCAGGAGAGGGATGCTCCTCCAGGCTGTCTCCCCTGAGCATACGCACACCCCTCTCAGGAGTGAGTAGGAGAGAGCTGGGGGGAAGGATGAGGGCAGTGGGGCATGCTCCCTGGAGGCCTGAGACAAGAGTAATGTGTCCAACCTACAAACGTGGACAATTGATTTTTTATTTCCAGAGTTTTGAATTTGTTATCCCTTAAGATAAATCTGGGCTACAGATGTGTTTTGTTTGGCCAAACACAATGGTTTAAAAATTTTTGAATTATTGCCAATTTTTAAAAATCAAGAGACTGCACGTGGAAAACCTGGAGTTGGGCTTCCAGATTGTTTGCTGTGCGACACTGGGCAGATCCCGTGGCAGCCAGATCAGCAAGCTGTGTCATGGCTGCCGGGTCATTTAAACAGAAGGGGGCTGCTCGCCAGAGACCCCCAGCCTGATCCCTCTTTTCCTCAACTGATAGCACATTAGCTTGTAAGCCCTGGTTTAAAGTAGGCTCAGACTGGGCAATTAATGAACTCAACGTGAGGGGCAGTCTTGACGCTTACCTAATTGAGAAGGGAAGCAAGCAGGAAAGGAAAGGTAGATCGAAAGGAGGCTGTGTTACCAGGCTGTGGAGGCCAGCATCTTGTGGACAGCTTAGTCTTCTGTCATAAGGGGTGAATTCACCATCAGAAGGGAACTCACCCCTGCAAACCAGCTCCTGCTGCCCAGTTGAAGTCACTGGAGTACACCCATTAGATTTGTGAATTATGTCTGAGGTCCATCCTGCTTCAGGTCAAATCCCATTAGCAGTGAACTCAAGGACTCAAAAAGAGTTTTTACAAAAAGGGAGTTCATTTTCTCATCTTGCTCTTCTCCTTCCTTGCAAAAAAGACAAACTTCACGGCACCCCAAGGGTCTGCCTTCTTAGACTAAGATTAAATTGCCTCTGCTCACTTTGACACAGGAGCTCAGGATCCCACCTCCATTACTACCAAAAAAAAAAAATCCCTGATTTTCAGAGTTGCTTTGTTAAACAGATATCCAAAGTGAATGGTTTGGTTGAAAAATGGTTTTCCATGTTCTTTGTGTTCATCCTTCAAGTTCACAGTCATCACCCATCAGCACCTGGGAGTACTTAGTACTCAGGATAACTAGAGAAAGAGTAAGTTCTGCTTGCTTTGAACACAGCCAGCATTTATCATATGCTCTTGGACTGGCCATTGCTAATCAGCTCTTTCCCTCACCTCCTGGCTTTTGTGCTTATAAATCAAGAGGCCCCAGTATTAGTCACCATAAATGATAGTGAGTATAAGTCACCGCCTTCATAGATCACTTTGTGCCTCAAATTCAAGCTAAGCTAAAATCTTAGCACACATAACAGGAGTAGGAGTTGTTTTGACAGAACCCTTTTCACACAAGGCTTATGAGTCTGAGATTCTGCACCCTTCTAGATTCTGCACCCTTCCCAGCTCTTAGAAGATTAGGCATGATAGGAGGCCAAAAGGAAGACTATTTACTCATTTCATGTTTTCCTTTCCTGGACTCAAGAAATGTATTTGGAACCCAAAGGATTTGAAACAGCAATGGCTCCTTAGTGGTATCGTCTTGGGACTCAGATACTTTAAAATACTTAACCCTCCTCACAGGTGGCAGCTGAGTAAGATTCTTCTACTGGCATTTTCACTGTCCGCCAAGAAAGCCATAGTTTATGCCTTCACCAACCATCTGTCCAACTGGAAAATTCATTTCCTGCTCTTGCAGGGCACATGGTCAAGGGCATTGCTGCCCCGAAAAAAGAAAGACTGTTTGCAATCCAACTCCCTCATCTAGAAACTTCCTTCCCCTACTGACCAAAACGCTGCTGGCCTGCCCAGCAGTGCCCTGCTCATGTATTTATGGCTGTGGAGTTGCTCATTTAAGGCTGTGGAGTTGCTCATATGCATGCTGGCTGGTATTTTTTCCATCACACAGTGTTGCTTCCCATATCACACAGTTTTTGAGTTTCCCATATCAACCATTTTCTCTTTTTTAAGTAGAACAATCCCAAGCTAAAGTAGCTAATCAGAGGAGTAAAACCTCACCAATTCCAGCAGAGAGTCTGTCTGGGGGAAAAACTGGAGTAGACACTGGAGGCCTGTTTCCTCTTCTATAAGATAAGGGCATAAGTTCTGATGGTCAAAAGTACATTTAGACTAATGTTAAACCACAGCTTATCAAACCTAAGATGCCATCAATTATAAGAAATGCCATCTTTCATGTCTCAACAAGAAAATTTTAAAAACTGCCGCTGGTTAAATTTTCCCAAAAATTATTACAGAGTGACAGTTCTACATCTTCCTTATTTGAAACTATACAAATAATCCCTAATACAATAATCTTCCTTATTTGAAAGACTTTTTTTATTTCTCTTGCCAAATTGCTCTGGCAAGAATTTCCAATATTATGTTGAATAAAATGGGGGAGAGCTGGTAATCTTGTTTTTGTTCTGATCTTTGAAGAAAAGCTTGCAACATTTCACCTCTGAGTATGAGGTGAACCATGGACTCAATCATATGGCACATATTATGTTGAGGTGCTTTCCCTCTATACCAAGTTTAAGAGTTCCCATAAGTAGACGCTGAACTTGCTCATGATTTTTCTGCACCTATTGAGATGATCATAATAATCATATCAATCATAGACTGTGGCTTGATACAAGAACATGAA
Source organism: Talpa europaea (assembly GCF_964194135.1). Taxonomy (NCBI): domain Eukaryota; kingdom Metazoa; phylum Chordata; class Mammalia; order Eulipotyphla; family Talpidae; genus Talpa; species Talpa europaea. The sequence continues at coordinate 114,637,881 of NC_140071.1, forward strand.
ATCACTTTACATAGGCTTTAAAGAGTTATTTAAGTTATTCAACTGTGTAGGGTTTTCTGTAATGAATTGATCAAAATGATTTATAGTAACTGGCATGTCCTTTATATGCAAATAGTCACTTTCTGAAAGTGTTCATATATATGATGTCTGCTTTCATAACAATTGTAGAAGCTGGTCCGGCTGTCTGTAGCTACTTCCTCACCATGGTACAATGAGATAGTTAAATCATCACATTTCCTAACCAAAACACACACACCTTCAAGTGCATTTATAGCAAAATACAAACCCAAGCAGCTCAAAACCCTGGTCTCCTAATCTTGGACCTGTTCTTTTGTAACATAGATGGTAAATGAAGATGGACAATCACCTACACCATATTTTTTAAGTTCATGAAAGTTGTTTTATACTCCAAATGTTTAAAGACATGACAATGACAATTTTTCAGTGCAGGAGACCCCAACCCCTGGTCCTAGCCACTCTGAGAACAGTCCAGAAGGAGAGAACGGAAGTCAGCAAGACTGCCTGTGGGGGACAGTGCTGCTAAGGGCACTCCCTTGCTTTGTAGTGATGATGGTTCTGTTTACAGGGACAATTAACCATGGCATCTGGGAGGAGCCTCAAGTTTATGTTCAATGCTTTGGGAACTAAACCCAAGATGACTGAGGTGTGACTAAGGGCTTTCCTATCAAAATACCAACAAGAAGGAATTACCGGGCCTCCCCGGTGGCGCAGCGGTTGAGCGCTGGGTTGCGAAGCTGCCCGCAGCCTCTGCAGCGCCAGTTCGATCCCCGGCTGCTCCCCGGCCACCGGAGGAGGGTCCCGCATGGTGTGCAGACCTCTCCTGCCGCCCGCTGCTCCCCTCAGCAGTGTACTTCGGTCCTTCTGCCTGCTCTGCTCCCCACTCTGGCTCTGGTGAATTCTCTCACCCTCCCGCGCTTCTGACTATACCCAGTGCTTGTATAAATAAATAAATAAATAAATAAATAAATAAATCTTTTTTTTAAAAAAAAAAAGGAATTACCAAGTCCAGATCATTGAAGGTCTTCATCCTCAAGCCCTTGTCTTACAGTCACCATGACAACTTTCATGAACTTGCATTCTAGGGGCTAGTGTAGACATTGCTGGAAGAGACTGCATGATGCTTATCTTTAAAAAATGGTCTCAGATGATTCACTTGGTTGGCAAGTACCTAACTATGAAAAGGGAGAGGAGTGTATACTCAGTACTCTGTGCACTTGCAGAGGCCTGGTTGAACAGGGGGCTATTTCCAACCTCCCGCTGGTTTTGTTACAGCTGTAAAGGGGCCTCCCACTATGGCCTGACCAAAGACAGGAAGAGGCGCTCCCAAGATGGCTGCTCTGAAGGCTGCGCGAGCCTCACGGCAGCAGCACTGTCCCCAGAGCTTTCAGCAGCTGCCACCATCTCCTTAATGACGAGTGAGCCTGGCCTGGACAACCCTGCTTATGTGTCCACAACAGAGGAGGGTCAGCCAGCAAACAGCCCATTGGACTCAGGCCGGAGCAACCGAACTAGGGGTGAGTCAAACGGGTGGTTATCGGGAATGGGCTTCTTGCCTTGGGATTGCCCTCTGGGGAATATTCACTGTGAAACATTCTAGAATTTTTTTTTTTTTTTTTTTTTTTTTTTGAGAAATCATCCTGGTTGTTTGGGCAACAATCCAAGGTCCTGTTCTCCAAAGTGAAATGAAACCACGAGTACCTCAGGTCATTAAAATGTGTGTAGTCTGACTTGGTGAAAGGGGTTGAAACTTGACCTAATGATTCATCCCTCCCCTGCTGTCAGTTCCTTCCTATCTATTCTACTCAAGAAAAGTGCTATTATATTAGTTCAGTCCAGGAAAAAGCAGAGTTTTAAAAAATATCTATCTTTCATTGTCCAAAATACAGATAAACAGATATATAAATCCTATGATCCTACCACCTAGAAGCAATCACCGTTCATGTTTTATTGTATGTAGTCATGTGCACAGGAGGATTTCTATAAATATGTACCTCTGTTCTTCTCTCTTCCTTAGCGCGGCCCTTTGAGCGATCCACTATCAGAAGCAGATCTTTTAAAAAGATTAATCGAGCTCTGAGTGTTCTTCGAAGGACAAAGAGCGGGAGTGCAGTTGCCAACCAAGCTGACCAGGGTAGAGAAAATTCTGAACACACCACTGCCCCTGAAGGTAAATGAACCCCCTTCAGGTCCGGACAGGCAAGGCCTCCAGAATTACCTTAGGGGTGATGATGCCTGAGCACCACCCACTTTCTATGGCCCCTCCTAAAAGTAGCGAATATTTTTCTGCCTCAGTTAGCCTACTTCTCACATAAGTAACTAAAGGCAGAAATTATTCTTTTTCATAAAGAGAAAGGTATTGGAAAACCCTTTCAGGTGCTAATGTAATGCAGATAAACAATAATATGTGAAAAGCATTTAGAACAATACCTGGAATGTAAGAAATGTTAATTATTTCTTATTACTGCTGTGCCTAATGTGTGGTTCTAAGTATTGCTCATGCATTAGGCCATTTAATCCTCACAATGACCTTCTGAAATAGCTACTATTATTATCCCTATTTTACAGATGAGGAAACTGAGGCGCAGTTAACTTGCCAAGCTCTTGAATGCGGGCAGTATGGCTTCAGATATGATGGTAGTAATAGTTCAAAACTGATGAGATTAATTAACAAACCCATAGCCCCCAGTTAGAAAATGGTAGACCTAGGAATTTAACTTGGGGCCTCTAGTTCAGAGCCCACTCTCACAGCCTACTGGGTTATAGAGCCCACCACTTCTGCCATTTAGATGTAGAGCCAAACTTCTGTCTTTCTCATGCCCATAGAGAATTCATAAGCAGTCATGTGAGAGAGCCCCTTCTTGCTTATTTATCACCTCTTACCTGTACCACACATGCTGCATGCTCTAACTACTCTGAACTTAGTATGGTCCTGTAAATAGTGTCTCTTTCTCTCACTTCTGTGTTGTGAACTACCTGTATTCCCACACCCCTTAAGCAGGCATCTTAATCACTTCTCCTAGGCTCAACATAGGTTTTACCTCCTCCTAGAAGTCCTCCCTGATTTCTCAGTATGCAGCTGCCGGTATGAATAAGTTCCCCCAAGTTGAGAAGGCTATTTGAATCAAAGAATGAAGCAAGCAAGTCCATTACTCACACTTAAAGTTTAATAAGGTCAACTTAGCCAAAGGGGTCCTCAACATCTCAGCCATGGAAAGGACTTACGGTAGAGGCAATATCCATACCACTCACCTTGATGGGGGTATTGTTATACCCTGCTGAGTGTGAGTGATCATTTTTTCATAAGACTGGTGGTGCCAGATGATGTCCAGAGGATATGCCACAATGTCTTTGTTCTACTGAGATTAATAGAGTTGTGTTTGGAACAGGACACAGGTTAATACACATGAGAAAAACAATGGCTACACTGCTGTCTTTCCAGGGTAGGGCAATTTACTGGTCATGGGCCTAAGGTAGAGTCAATACAAGATTCACTTGGGTTTTCCTTGTACAGTCCCCCTTCCTTTGTGTTCTCAAAGCACCTGTATCTCTGTCATAGCAAGGATCACCCTTCATTGTAACTGTACCTACATAGAGCAGAGGTTCTTTTTCGAGTCTTTTGCATTTTCAAGGCCAAATACAATATCTGGTACCTAATAGTGGTCAGCAAAAGTTTGTGCAATAAGTAAAGGAAATAATTGTAATTTCTGCCAGTTACCCCTTTTTCTTAAAGGCTCCTTCCCTCCACTTCATATAAAATTTTCTCCTGCCTGAGTAAGGTTTACCTGTATGTTTATTTTAGAAACATTTTTAAAAGAGATTGCTATGTGTAAGGTGCTGAACTGGAATCTATAATTTTATAGAAAAATTACAAAGTCCAGTTCCTGGATGCAAGGGGTTCATGCAAGACTAAAAGAAAATAAACTGCATTGATGACTGAGGTGTACATGAATGTCAGTGGTAGCCATAGGGAGAGGAGCATCATGTCTGAGCAGGACATGTAACCCTTGTTTAGGGAGTGCCATGTCACCTGGCTGGGCATTGGGATCTTTCTCTTTTTTTTTTAACCCAAAGGGCAAGTTTATTATAAAAAGGGACAGAAGAGTAAAGGACACTGCACAGACACAAGCAGGCAGAAAGAGCTGCTCCCTAAAGGGGGAGATTTGCTAAATGAGAGGCCTGCTCAGTCACAGGGGGCAGCCCTGAGAGGAGAGCAGCCTCTGCTGCTTTGCAAAGGGAGAAGGTTGAAGAGAAGGTTGCAAAGGGAGAAGGTTGAAGAGAAACACCTGCATAGTCACAGGCGGGCAGGAGGTCTGTTGCCAGGCATGGGGATCTTGACATTTGTTGGTAAGTTGTGGGGGATGAGGTTAAGACCTTATTAGAGAAGGCCCTGGGAGCCATTTGGCATCTGGACTTAATTTTGGGCAGTGAACACACCTGGAAACTTTTGTGTAGAGTTTTTTCCAAATCACAACATTTCCAGAAGATGAAGATGGCAGCCATGTTATGTGTGCAGGGCACTTAGAGCGAGAGAAAGAATTTTCTCAGACATTCCAGAAGTGATCACTGCAGAAGCGGGTCAAGGAAGTAAGGCAGTGGCTGGTAGTCATGTCTGTACAGGGGCCAAGGTAACAGGACTTTCAGAGATGGCCTTAGGGTGTCACTGCTTCAGCAAATTGCAGTTTGTATTCTCATGTCATGGTTTATCCATCTTATATAAGTAAAGAGTCTGATCCATCACTTAGCTTCATGAACCTGGCCTGGATAGCTAATTTCTTTAAAAGCTTTAGTGTTCATCATCTGGAAAAAAAAGGAATAATCAGCTACTTCACAGGTTTGTTGTGAAGACTAAGAAAAAAAGCTATGCAAATTGCTCAGCTCAATGCCTGGCATATAATAAACACTTGTTAAATATTCTATCCTTTAGTCCTTACATGAGGACACATTATTGAACAACTGTTTCCTCCCAGACCAGCACAAATTACGGCATTTTAAAAAATGCTTTCACTCTTGAAGTTCACTAGGTCTCATTAATGTGGCTCTAATTAACATCATTTACATGTATGACTGAGTATGCCCTTGCAAGCTATCAAGTCAAACATCCTTGAGTGGTTTAGATTTTGGAGTATGGTTTTATAAATGTGTTGGCAGGGAGGGTAAGAAGAAAGGGGGAAGAGAGAAATTCTGCAGCTTTGATTTCCAAATCTTTCTTAGTGCAAAATTATTTTTTTAATTTCCATTTTCTTGTCACCAGACCTGTTCAACAAATCCCTGTGGTATAGTCTACTTCATGTAATCAAAGTAGTTCAAACATTAATGGAACTCCATCGCCGAAGCACTGTCGGCACCAGGGGCTGACAGATTAAGATGCTGCCCACATCCTTACAGCAAAGCCAGTCTCTTACATTCAGTCCCAGATGGAAGTTAAGGACCCACATTTACAATGTCACAGGCTTCCCCTGGCCACTAATTTATCATGTTCTGCAATACTTAGAAATAAGTTTAATTCTTTCTGTATTGTTCCTAAGAGTTGAGCACTCAATGAACTCAGTTCATTAGGGAAAATGGACTAAGTTGTGAATTTTTTCAAACGGTTATTTTTTAAATTTATTTATGCATACAAGAACTGGGATATTGGCCAGAGGTGGGGCGGGGGGATAAGAGGATTCACCAGAGACAGAGTGGGGAGCAGAACAGGCAGATCTACTGAAATACACTGCTGAGGGGAGGCAGCAGGCAAGACAGGAGAGTGTGGGTCAGCTCCCTGACCAGGGATGAACTCATGCCACAGTGCCTGGGGGTAGATTCATAGTGCTGAGACTTAACCCCTGCACTACCAGGGAGGTCCAAGTTGTAGATTTTGAAAAATGGTCATGTAAAATGAATCAGCCATACCAGTCCTGCAGTTTTGATCTTCTTGGTCACATAATTAAGGAAGACTTAGGGCAAAGGCAGAACTGTCAGCAACTACAAGACACAGAAGCTACATCTCCACTCCCCATGTCCCAGTGAGCCTCAGGCAACTCGTGAGAGTCTCAAGGAGCCACTTCCCCTAAATTGGATGTAGCGTTCATTGCATTTATTGAATGTCTTCCCTCTGCACGCATCTGTTAAGCCAATGTGGAGAACGGCTCCAGTTGGTGCAACGCGACTAGCTTGTAGGTCAACAGGGCAAGTCTGCCGTGAGACTGTCATGGCTATGAACCCCCTAAGGGAGCTAACAGGAGTCCTGGTTTTGAGGGCCACCTAAATGTGTTACCTCCCAGCTCAAATATCCTCCTCTGTAAAATGTCTGAGTGTCTGTGGTTCTCAACCTGCACAGCTAGAGCATCTCTTTTGTGTTGAGGTGGGAGGAGACCCGGGCGTGGGAGAGTCCATGGGTAAGAAGAGTCTCAGTTAAAAGATAAAGTTTGAAAATACCTGCCTAGATTTTCCTTAGTATTGTAGCTCTGAATTTGGTGATTTGAGGCAAACCAGAGAGAAACCTCTCTTCTAGAGCATGAATCATGCCCTTTGACTCCCCTTTACTAACAAATGTCAGATGTAGAAAGCTATGACTCCCTGAGTTAGAAATACAGAGGCTTCTGGGAACAAACCTTCAAATGATCTGAGAAGGCGAAAGAACAAGTTTGTTCTGTTTTGTCCCTTGATGAGTAGATGATAAAATTTTCAGGTCATCCCATATCACCCTTAATTCTTCCATTCATTCATTCATTCATTCATTCATTTCTGTTCACTTGGTGGGCATTGCTGAAGTCTACAGAGATCTGTTGCACAGAACTACAGGACAGCCAGAATGTACGTCTGCAAGGAACTTAAGAGTCCATTGGGGGGGGGGGTAAAAGAAATGGTCACAAATGATAATAGAAGGGTGAGTGCTTTAAGAAATAGTTTTATGGGAAATGAGATGTTTAGAGGGATCAGGCTAGAGTTTCATTGGACAAGATCATTTCTTACAGGCCTTGAAGGAAATTTTGCCAGCAGAGAAACTTCTGCTGGCACAGCAGGAAAATGAAAAACATGGATGAGGAACAATGAATAGTTTAGTTTGGCTGAAACCAAAATTTTGTAAGAGGAGGGGCTGGAAATTCCTGTTGGGTTGGTGTCATTAGTAAGTACTGACCTTGTCCATCGTAGTCTTTCCGAGGTTGTATCACCTGATTCCAGATGGTGAAATTACCAGCATCAAGATCAATCGAGTGGATCCCAATGAGAGCCTGTCCATCCGTCTTGTGGGAGGAAATGAGACACCCCTGGTTCATATTATCATTCAACACATTTATCGTGATGGAGTGATTGCCAGAGACGGCAGGCTCCTGCCGGGAGACATCATACTAAAGGTGGAGAACATAGCGTGGGGACATGGGAAGGGGCATAATAAAAATCACTTTAGAATAATTGGATGGATAGGTAGGTAGATAGATGGAAGAAATGTTAAATAAATGTGGGGCAGTGACTTTCCATAGTTACTGCTAATGCCTTTTCTTGATTTCTGATTTAATTGAGATAGATCTTTGTTACTCTTATTCTTTTACTCTGTCTCCCTTATTCTCTCTGTACATAAATATTTCTCTATCATTTTGTCATCTTCCATCCCTCTTCTTCTATCCTCTAGTTAATTCCCACCTCCTTTTATTTCTTGCTTCCTTCTGCTTTTTCTTTCTACTCACCCTCCTTCCTACTTGAAGTAACATAAAGTAATACAGAACGGGAGCATGCATTTTCTAAAATTGTTTCTAGAGCAGGTTCGTGAAACATTTTGCATTTTATCTAATCACACATGTTCACACACCCTTCTAACTTTCCTGTAACTTAATGGCCCTTCATGGGGGGAAAAAAGTCAGCCCTAAGCAGTTCCCACCAACCTGAAGACACTTTTGAGGGACCGTGGGCAAACAGCTGCCTTGGGCTTTACTTTCCTCTGCAGCTTGGCTGGGGGGAATGATTTAAGGAGGAATTTCCAGGAGAGATGATAAAGGAAGAGTTATTTATAAACATAGAAGTCAACTACGTACCAAAAGTGACAAGAATTCCCTCCCTGGTCATGTATTTTCTGTCTGCTACTCAGATGACCATTTCATCCCATCCCTTCTAAGTTTCTAAATAGCCAGCACTTGACTTATCATGTGGTATTTCTTTCGGAGTAAGAGGAAAAAGAATTGAAAGCAGTTTGGGTGGAAACACAGCAATTCCTACCAGCCCCCCACATGGACTACAAGACAGGGCCCATCAGCCTGGAGTTCATGGGGGTTAGCAGTATGGTCAGCGACACTGTGTAGCTTCCTCCCCGATCTAGTAGAAACTCTGCTGCCTGCAAGGGTGGCATCATAAAGCATGTGATTCTTATGGGCTACGACTGACTCTTGCTGGCAAAAGAGCTGCCAGAACTCTTTAGTGGGCTGCCCAGACCTGCTGTTGGCCTGAATGTGATGGGGGAAACCAGGACCAAGCATAGTGGTCTTCAAGCTCACCTGCTTGGACAAAGGTGCTGAGTCTTGTCTGTGCATGAGGGAGCCTCCACCCTTCCTTGGAGATGCAGCAGACACCCACCATTGTAAGTTGTAGGAAGGCTTTTTAAATCTCACTCCAAGGCTCTCTAGCAATTGGCTGCAAATGCAAGAAATCTTAACCACAGAATTCAAGAAGGTTGTTTCCCTTCTGTGGGGCCTCTGTCCTAAAGCACAGAGTACAATGCTGCTTCCAGAGCAGTGCCCTCCATGGTGGGCAGGGAACAGGGGGAGTGTTGCTCAGAGTAATTAAAACCACAAAGCCCACAAGCAGCATCAGCCCCACAGTCATGAATGAGGCACACATGAGAGGGCCCAGCTTGAGTAGCATAACTAAGTCATCAGATCATCAATAAAAGAGCCTAGAAACTTCCATTCACATCAGTTTGTTAAAATGGCATACAAGACTATCTTGAGACTTCACACACACACACACACACACACACACTCATATGTAGTCTTACCACTCGCATATTCACACACTTGTCAACACACACACATTCATGCACACGCACACACAAATATACCATCACTCTCTCACACACACACTCATAATAGTGGGGCCCGGAACTCCCAGTAGGTGTGATCAGAGAGAAAAGTTAATCTGGAGATGTTTGGAAAGAAACTATCTACTCATTTTATTTGAACTATAGGTGAAGGTTATCATTTGAGCTCAATAGGAAATTTTCTTCTTTTGCCTTTTCCTATTTTTCCTTTTTTTCTCCCTCTTTCACCTGAGAATAAGCATGGCAAGCAATAGAACTGAGGGTTAGGATTGTATAAATAAGGGGGGGCTGTGAAACAGTGTGAAGAAAGTGTGAAGAAAGATGGTGCCTACTCAGAGATGAAAAGGAGGTACAGGTGACACTCCAAGAAAACAGGGCTAGAAGGTTGGAAAACAGAGATATGGGATATTTGGATGCAAAACAAGGCAGCAGCACCTGGGGGTCGTGGGGGTTAGCAGCACCCAGACCCCCTGTTGGGAAGGGTGGTGACAGGTGGGCTGGTGGCTCAGTGGCTCCAGTTTCTGAAGTCCCCTTCTCCCAGGTCAACGGGATGGACATCAGCAACGTGCCTCACAACTACGCCCTGCGGCTCCTGCGCCAGCCCTGCCAGGTGCTGCGGCTGACCGTGCTCCGTGAGCAGAAGTTCCGAAGTAGAAACAATGGACAGGCGTTGGACACCTATGGACCCCGGGATGACAGTTTCCATGTGATTCTCAACAAAAGTAGCCCCGAGGAGCAGCTTGGAATAAAACTGGTACGCAAGGCAGATGAGCCTGGTGTGTTCATCTTCAACATGCTGAATGGGGGCGTGGCCGACCGACAAGGCCAGCTGGAGGAGAATGATCGAGTTCTAGCCATCAATGGACACGACCTCCGGTATGGCAGCCCAGAGAGTGCAGCTCATCTGATTCAGGTGGGTCATGCGCTTTTCCAAGATCCAAGTTAGAAACTCGGCGTGAGTGATAATGCTCATTGTCCCGACCTTTACTGCACAGTACCTCCCTGTAAAAAAATCAATATGGAAGGGCTAGGTAAGAGCATTATTCAAGCAAATGATGTATCTGCAGTCTGGAATGTTCCCTAGGTGTTGCCACCATCCAGTCTGACTGCCAGTAAACGTTCGTGGGGCAGCTTCAAGTTAAGATCACTCCAGGTCAGCAGGTTGTGCTATCCTGTACCCAGTGTGTCAGTCAGTCTCAGACCTAGAGGTCATTCAGATACAGTCTAGACAGATCCAAGACCTCCAGTAGTACTGACTCCCATGAGAAGTTCTGCCATGCCCCTCAGGGCTCCCTTGGAAAGGCCATGGGAACTCAACATGAACCTACATGGAAGCCCCCCTAATAAGAGGCATAATTATTGATCATTCAAGCAAATAAAGTACCCAATGTCCTGAATGCTTCAAACTAATCACTCTCTCAGCCAGTGAGATGATATCAAGCCCCAACATGCATCATGTTAGCTTTGGCTGGATCACTAGGAGTTTTTATAATATTCAGAGTTTCTAGCTTTATTCTTAGAGGGGCAGGTTTTGTTCTGGCCTCTTACATTCTAAGCTATTCTTCACTTCATTTAGCTAAAATGTATTAAGTTCCTGCTGCTCGCCTCATCCTGAGTTAGATTCAAAAAACAGAAATGATCGCCCTAGACTGCTCTCCCAAGGAGGCCAAAATCTAGCAGGAAAGAGGGACTCTTAATACAACTGTTGTTTGGTGTGATAGTATTGCATTGGAGAGATTAAGTACTGTGCCGGTGCAGACAAAGAGTTTTGCTTAGATGTCCTAGGAATTCTTAAAGAGGAGGAAGACCTTAAACTGGGTTCCCTTTCAGGGATCAGCCAGCAATCCAGGCAGATGAGGCAGGGAGGGTCTTTCTAATGAGATACAACACAGAAGGATGTTTTCCTAAAAGCCAGTAAGGAAAATGGTTAATACCTGGAACATGTGTTATGCATTGTAAATTGCATATATATTATGTATACATTGTACTATGTATGTATATTGCTTAAAAAGTAGCAATAGTTGAGGCAGGACTGGTAGAAGGGCCAGATCAGGTAGATCTTTGTGATTCAAGCCTAAGAGCTCAGACTTCATCCTCAAAGTTATGGTGTATCATTACAAGGGCTCAACAAAGAAAGTGACATGTTCTTCTAGAAAGATCCCTCTAGAAGCAATGGAAAGTTGATAAGAAAGATGCAAGTTTAAAGGCCTTGTCTTAAGAAGCATTTGAACCAGCCAGCACATAGTAGCGTCTTCTCTTTAGTGACGGAAGCTGTGATACCTCAAGAGTAGACGGTGAGTCAGCAGTAGGCCTCTACTGAACCTTGCACCAAATTCCATGAGTACGATGATCAGAAGCCAAAGTCCATCCTTGAGGACTTGAACCATCTAAACACAAATTTCTCTACCCTTGGGTTCTGGTTATACAGCCCCTCCAATTGTTGGTAACTCTTTCCGCTATCCTGAGTGGGGTATCATGTCCCTCTTTGAGGAGAACCCAGTGGTAGGTGACTTTATTGTCCAATGGTGGAGAGTGTGCTGGGGTTATACACTGTTCCTTCTGCACCAGGAGAAGAAACATATGTGGTGCCTTCACCCTTGAACTATGGCATTTTGTGATGTCCCCATTCCAAGTTGATTCTGGGCTTGATGAATATTCATCTTCCCAACAGGACCTAAGGTCATGCCCTGTGGAGAAAATGGAAAACAATGCAGAATTATAAGAGACACTTCCCTTCTGGAGTCTGTGCTATCTGTTTTCAAATTCATATGTCCATCTCCAGCTGCTGGGTTTCTCCCTGTGGATGTCACAACAGCATCTCAAACTTAGTGTCTAAAATTGAACCATTGACTTCTCCCCACTCTACCTCTTGCCAAGCCTGTTCCCTAAGTCTTTTCCAGTCTCTATAAATGGCATCACCATTACTCAATTACTTGGGCCAGAAAGACACTGTTTTCAGTGTCTTCCAGCTGTCCACCTCCAAAACTTCTATGGTGTCTAATTCAAGACATCATTAACTTTGGTCAGAGCCTCTTAACTGACCTCCTTGCTTCTGCAGTTGATCTCCTCCCTTCTGTCCTGCACACGGAAGTTAGTTCTGGCTTTGGAAAGTGATAGTTCTATCATGTCCCTTGTGGCACTCAGCCCTCTAATGCTGCCCAAGATACTTGGATTAAATTCCAAATCCCTATAATGACTGGCAGGAGCTCATAGGATCTCATGTCTCCAACTTCATTTCCTAATCAAAGACAAGAATTTTCATTAACCAGGCCCATGTTGCCTTCTTGCTATTTTTCAAAAATTTCAATTTAGGACTGGCCCTCTGGCTGGGAGAATCCTCAAAATATCTGCATAACTCGCTTGCACTTAAATTCACATCTTTCCTTAAGTGTCATTCCTAAGGAGACCTTCACTGACAATCCCACTTGAAAAAGCATCTCCCACTCCCCATTCTCTTTCTCTAATCAGCTTTATTTTTTTCTATCTACCAATTATCTGCCCGAGTAGTGTTTTATCTCAAGCATTTAGAGACATGCCTGGCAATCACAGACCCTCAAATATTTGTTGTATGAACATACTAAGTCAAATTATAAATATGTAAATATACACGAAGCATAATTCACACGTTACTTCCATCTCAGAGGATCTATTATCAAATCACTTATTGTAAATCCCACAATAAATCTACTTCTACATGCCATTTGTCCCCAAGATTGATAGGATCTTTACTCTTTGTCCCTTTGAATTTGTCCAGTTATTTTTAGTTGGTCACTTTCTATGTGCCAAAGGTATGCAGCACAGCAGTGAAAAATACTGACATAGTTCCTGGCTTCATGGCGCTTGGAATATATTCCCATCTCTTTTCTCACGTACAATCAGGCAAGTACTAAACAGATGACCCTAGCCTGTATGTGCCAATGGGTGAGACAATGTTATCTAATAACATTGGAACAAAAAAGTCCTTTTTTTTCTGCATGAAGCATCATTTTCTTTTCTCCCTTTAAAAAGTAGGTCTTTACATTTCCTCTTTGGAGAAGTTTCTTTTTAGCTCTTCTGCCCAATTTTTGACTGCATTATTTTCTTTGTTTTTGTTGAGTCTCATCAGCTCTTTGTAGATTTTTGTGATCAATCCTTTATCATTAGTGTTGTGTGCAAATGGCCAACAGGCATATGAAAAAATGTTCAACATCACTTGTAATCAGGGAAATGCAAATCAAAACTACAATGAGATACCATCTCACACCAGTGAGAATGGCACATATGAAAAAAACTAGCAACAACAAATGTTGGCGAGGTTGTGGAGAAATAGGAACTCTTCTGCACTGTTGGTGGGAGTGCAAACTGGTCTAATCACTATGGAAAGCTGTGTGGAGATAACTCAACCTGCTAAAGATGGAGCTTCCATATGATCCAGCAATTCCACTCCTAGATAGTTACCCAAAGGACATAGAACTCTTCTGCACTGCTGGTGGGAGTGCAAACTGGTCCAACCACTATGGAGAGCTGTGTGGAGATTTCTGGACCTACTAAACATAGAGCTTCCATATGATCCAGCAATTCCACTCCTAGGTATTTACCCAAAGGACACAGAAACATTAATTCCAAAGGGCACCTGCACCCCTATGTTTATAGCAGCACTATTTACAATAGCTAAGCTTTGGAAACAACCCAAGTGCCCAAAAATAGATGACTGGATCAAGAAGATGTGGTACATATACACCATGGAATATTACTCAGCAATTTAAACACCTGCAGTTTGCATCAACATGAATGGAGCTAGAAGGGATCATGCTCAGCGAAATAAGTCAGAAAGAAAAAAGAAAAATACCAGATGGTCTCACTCATAGCAGGAATTTAGAAAACCTAAATAAAGGACCAGGAAAAAGACTAATTAATACAAAGTAAAAATCAAAATCAACAAGCAACTGTAAACCAGAGACACACTATGGAGGGCGTGGGGGGAGGCAGGGAGAGGAAGGATTAGGGTCAAAACAACGGGGGGGTGCAATTGTATGGGGAATATAACCAAAATGAAAATGCATACATTGTGCAAAAATGAAAAATGATGTAAGAATTATATAAAATTATTTAAAAAAAATTTTTAAAATAACTTAAAAAAGTAGGTCTTTAGGCAATCATCACTTGTGTGTGTTGACTCTTGTTGATGCCCTCTGCAGGTCCATCAGTGCAACTCACATTCTAGAGATAATCTGCCAGCTCTACTTGGCCATAGGTAAAAGGAAAACTCCTTTACTTGCTTTGTTTAGGAAATTTTTGATTACATATAACATTCTGCATTTGTTGATTAATAACCGAAGAGGAACACAAATTTCCCTGAGAAAATTTGTTTACAAGAGAAGATCTTGCCCAATAGCGGGACTTGCTAAAAGATTCCTCTGCTCATTAAGCAAACCTAATGTGCTTTAAAAGCAGCCAGTTTGGGCAAGTCCAGTTGGAAAAGAAATGGAAAAAGTAGAATGCTGGGAAAACTCAGTTAAGCAATCTCAAGAATAGATTTTATTTATGTGATACTTGTAACACACACCAGGCAGGGGGATTAAACTAAATACCCTTCAAAGGTTGAGACTCAAATTTCCAACCAAGCCTTGGCTGCAGTGCCCTGTGTGTCTACTCCATGAATCATAGTTACCTTACAAAGAAATTCCCAGACAACATGTCGTTTTGGCCATGCTTTTTCTCATAGTACCACACATTCTGCCCTTTTACATTATTTCAGGGAAAAGTTAGTACAGAGAAGCCACAACTGTTTTAAATTTGACCAGCTTTACATATGTGGAGCTCTAACCTCAGCTTACTCAGCAGCAAGCCTGGGTGCCAGATCCCAGAGTTACACAGATTAAGAGTCAGAAGCTCCAAGGAGACAGGGGCTTCAAACAGGGGGCGGTTGATTTACATGGCAACTTAGTACAACCTTGTCAATTAAGTGTTTGGGTGTGTGTGTTTTTTTAAGCACCATTATTCAAATAGTTGCATGAAAAAGACAGCTTTCTGGAATTATCCAGTGCATGCTTCAAATAATTGAGCAAAGATTTGAGGCCTTAGGCAGGAGAAGATCTCCAACTTCCCAAACCTAGGAGATTCAGAATGCATCTGTCCAGTAATCACTATGAAATGATTTATTCTGAGACATACCTATCTGGGGATGTGCTCATCCATCAGCAGTTCTGGATCAGTGAATTCATTTATTTAGAAGTTCAAATATATACAGTTAAAAAGAATAATGATGGATTTCAAATTTGAGTATCCCTCTAATGTCATTTGTTTCCTAGACAATTTCCTGACTTAATGCAGAAACTGAAAAAATTCAAAAACCATTTGTAGATGATGTGATGTTGAGATGGGTTTTCATTAATACTAATGTGTGATTACCCACACATGAATTAATATTTAAAGACTCTTCGTTAGAGAAACTGACAACTGGCCTTTGCAGACTGAAAAAGAATGCTAGGCCTTAAGTAGACCAGAAGGCAAGGTGTGGACTGCTTAATCACCTACATTCTTTCTAACTACATGACTCCTACATGAATTCTCCACACCTGGATGAAAACAGAACTTTCTTGGTAATTTCAACATTCAAGTTCCCTGGAGCCAGTAAGCACAGCCAGTGAAATAAGACCTGCTAGATCTGGTTTGGTTTGGTTTGGTTTTAACAGATTGGCACAGCTAATACAGAATCAAATTCCTATTTAAATAAGTTTTCTTAACGTGGTATTGTAGTAAATTTAATACACATAGACTAAACAATACATAGATTTTAAAACATTCTTATGGAGTTGAATTCTTAAAGTCCAAATGATTTTTATGCAGGACTTCAAATTTCACACATTCATGATAAAGCATGAGTTAGCCAGCTATAGTTTTTCAACTTTTGTGCAGCAACACAATGCAAATATTAGGCAATCTGAAAACTTCATTGCTCTTCCTGCAACCTCCACAATCCCACATGCATGGTTTTGATTTTTTTACCATGCAGCAGAATTAATCACAGGAGTAACATACTTGGGCCAAGGAGTTGGGTCCTTCTGATGACTCAGTGATTAGCAGATTCAGGCACTCAACTAAATTCTCACTTTGACCTTGTCACTGACATCTAGATAAATCAGACTGTCATCATCTTTCATTTCTTTGAACTTAAAAGATACACTTCTGGGAATGTAAGGATGAATGTGGATCTACAGTTTAGTGGGAAAAATAGACCAAATTGCTGTGTCAATTTTCCTCTTTTACTCTAGTCAAATACTAAGGTCCTATTCACCACTTTTCCTCCAAGCCTCCTGAATCTCCTTTTCCCTTGTAGCTCTTCGTTCACCAAAGTGGCTGCTGCTTCTTCAGCAGATGATGGTCACAGATTCTATGATAGGTACTGAAGTTTCAGTAGTGAACATATCACTATACATCAGATTTGCTCTCACTATCCTCATGATAAAGTAATATCAATTCACAGTGCCCCATTAATTCAAATTATATTTCTAGAGCTCTGACATTTTGCTTAATGAGAGCTTGCTTTTTCTCCACGATTCTCCTGCTCACTGGGAGAAGGGTTAGGGCGAGAACTTTGTCTTCATACCTGATTGCATTGTATGTGGCCATGTCAACAGAAACGACTGATGACTTTATTATTCTCCTGGCTGATATTGGTAGCCCTGTTCTGATGCCTCTTGAGGTCTGTGTGCCATCCCCTGAGCCAGCGCTAAGGTCTCCTGCTGTGATATGTTCCATAGGGGGGTCTTGCGAATCTTCCTGTCTTTCAATGAGTAATGATGATTACCGATGCCAATCTTTTTTTTTTTTAAAGATTTATTTTTTTATGCATACAAGAACCAGGGTACAGGCCAGATGTGCAGGAGGGTGAGGATTCACCAGAGACAGGCGGACTGACTGAAATGCACTGCTGAGGGGAGCAGCAGGCTAGACAGGAGAGGTCTGACGCACCATGTGGGTATCTCTCCGGGTGGCCAGAATCGAACACGCGCTGCAGAGGCTGCGGACAGCTTCCCAGCACTGCGCTCAACAGCCTGTGTCACCAGGGAGGCCCTGATGCCAATCTTGACTTCTTACACGCAGAGCTCATCCCTACTGCACAAATGAAATGGCAAAATGGGAACTCCATCAATGAGGTCTTGGCTGAACCTAGTCAATCACAGCCACTCCGTGCTGGTCAGACCAGAACTTCTAGGTCCAATTGTGCATGTACAAACACCCCATTCAACTTCATTAGCAAGTTCAGAGGTCATCAAGTTTTTTAAGTGACTTGAAAACATATTAAATATTGAAGAAACTAGAAATATTTGACTGGAAAGGAAGAACTAAAGGGGGAAGATGAGAGTTTTCTTCAAATAGGGTTGTCATACAGAAATTGAATTGGGATGGCCCAGAGGCCATGGCTAGAACCTGTAGGCAAGTAAGAAAACAGCAAATTTAAGCTCATCTAAGGGTAAACGTCTAATGAGTGCTATCTGAAAATGGCTTGCACGGCCTTGGGATATACTGAGCTCACTGTCATTGGAGGCACTGAAGCATGAGCAGGATTGTGTGGGGGATTGAAGCCTGGGCCACAGAGAAGCTGTTGGATTAGTTGATGCCTAACATCTCTTCCATGTCTGACTTCCTAATTTTATGGACTAATTGCTCCTCAGTTCCCCAGGGTTCTGTGGGTACATCAAGATGGACAATGACACTTGAACAATTGCCAGAAGGGAAGCTAGAATAGGGCAACCCCAGAGAACCATGACCACAAATGTCTACTGAAAATTAAAGTGAGATTGCCTCACCCTGGGTCCTTGGAAAAGAAGCCAGTAAGGAATGCAAACACAGCATGATTTTTTTTTTTTTTCCCAAAGATATGGTCATTAAACCCTCTGATGTTAATGAGTGGTACATTAAGTAATGACAGGCCCTCTGAAGAGCTTATGTTATAAAATTCAACTAAAGTTCTTACAGTCTGTAACAAGGTGATCACCCAATCACACACAGGTCTCCTGTGCCATAAAGGATGCTATGTGTAGGCTGTATCTGTTCTGAGCAACAGAATCTTATAACCAGCAGTCAGCTGGAGTCTCCCTGTTTCAGGTATTTGAGTAGAATAATTTTCTGGGCCTGAGGGGTGGTTATGTGTGATGACTCTTGAAATCTTAGAAACTACAGAAAACACACTGGACCTACATGAATTACAGTTTAGTCAGCATTTAAGCATATGCTTATATATGCTATAATACATTTTGGTTTTTTTTTTTTCAAGATTTATTTTATTTATGCATACAAGAGCTGGGGTATAGGCCAGAGGTGCGGTGGTGGTGGTGGTGAGTAGATCCACCAGAGATAGAGTGGGGAGCAGAACAGGCAGATCCACTGAAATGAGCTGCTGAGGGGAGCAGTGGGTGAGACAGGAGAGGTCTGCTGTGCCATGTGAGTAGCTCCCTGGCTGGGGATCGAACTCATGCTGCAGTGGCTGTGGATAACTTCATCGTGCTAAGACTTAACCCCTTGCACCACCAGGGAGGCCCCTATAATGCATTTTGTTTAACTCCAGTCCTCCTTTTTTTTCCCAAGTGAAGCCCCTTGGCTAGATGAGCAGTTCACACCTTGAAGTGCAGATACTCTGTCAACTCTTGCTATGCCCTGGTTATCACTGGCTTCTCCCCCATCTCCAGCATATTGCTCTGCAAAATGCTCCTCTGCCCGCTTGTGCAGTGGCATCTGTGATTTTCATCTCTCTGCTCTATGAAGTTTACTGGTCCTTGTTGCATCCTGACTCTATGAGCAGTTTTGTCAGCCATAGTGGATTTTACAGGGAAAAGAGCCATTTCCAGGCTAAAGAGAAGAAAATGCCTACCTTGGAATATCACCATGAAGAGCTCTGACTCCTTCCAGCTAGGACATGAGATTTTATTTTTAAATGGCTAAAATACAAATGAGGCACATGGGCTATGGCGCCTCCTGTGACCTTTGCTTACTCCTATCATACAAGTATTATTCACGGTTTGGAGTCAAATATCAGAGAATAAGTCGTTAAACAAAGCAACGAAACAAGATTTTTCATTAGAAAGTCTGCTCAGTTGCACATTAGTTCTTTCCCTTTTCCTGGGCTAGAAGTAACTGGCCCCACTCCTCCACACTCTTACCTGTGCCACTCATATCTTTAAGGCGCCTGTTCCTGCTGTCCCTGAATGAGGACAGCCTTCCTAGGGCAGGGGCTGTGTCCCAAGGCTGTTGTGAAATGCCTGGCCTGGACACGTGACAGCCATGGCGCAGAATGTTTGTGGAGAAGCCTGCAGCCATCTAAGATCTACTGTGGATGCCCTCAGAGTCCGCCCCCCTTAACCCATGGAAAGGAGAGCGGGATTTTAATGTTGCACTCTCAGAAGAGAAAGGACAACATAGCAGAGCCCAGAGACTCTGCAAAATTTGATGCAAATGCCTGCCTTAAAATTGAAGATGTTTTAAAAAAATTTAAGATGTTTAAGGGACAAAGAGAGAAGACCTCAGTGAAAAGGGTCTGCCTCAGGCCACATTTACCTCTTGAGACTGTCCCCATTGTTCAGCAGTCCTTCTACCCAAATTGCATCATCCCGAGAGTAGTGAGAAAAAGGTGGTCCTACCTCTGCCCTGGCGTGGGCTCTTGCTTGCCCGTTTGTTATCAAAATGAGAAGTCAGCCACATCTGTCCTCCTGGTGCAGATTGTGTGAGTAGGAAATAAGGTTCTGCTTTTCTCTCCTCAGTCTTTCTGTCTCCTCGCCTCACCCCTGCAATCTACATTCACACCAGACTCACACCCTTGGAAAGACAGACTCTCGTGCTCAGGGCTGTTTCTTGACACTAAATCCAGCTGCTCATGTGAGTTAGAGCCAGGACAAACACATTAGCTCGTTTTCCACCTCACATCTTCAAATGCTCGGGAAGAAAATGCATTAAATATTCTCCCTGTGAGCCTTTTACTAGGTGACTGGTAAGCATCGCAGATCCAGTCCAGCAGAAAATTTATTTCCAAGTAAATTGATACCAGAATTATTTATTAGAGTATTATTCCTGCCAACAACTTAATACTAAAAGTTGGCATTTGAAAATCCAGTGAGAAAATCATGCTTGAAAATGTGAATTGAATAGCTCTTGCAGGCTACTCTTTGGCATTTTGAACTCGCCTGGCAAGTTAATTCTGTATGTCTTAAGTTTCTTCAGTTCTTTTTTTTTTTTTAATGCTTATGCATTTATTAGTTGTTTTTACCATAAAGACAAAGCAATTCATACATAATGACTTGTTCACTCCATCCATTTAGTGTGCTGTATACAAACCAACCAGGAATAAAAAGATTTCTGCTTAAAATATACAGTACACTTAGAAACACATCTGTCATGTAGACATATTCAAAAGCTTATGAATATTACATTTTACATTCCTCTTTAGAGACAATCTTTTCATCCTAGTCTTAGTTTATATCTGTTCTTATTACTAAAGTCGCTTACATAAGCACATATTTGTACTTGAAAGTTTCCTCAGTTCTTATGAGGCGCTTTGGCCATGCGGCTGCCTCTGGTCCCAAACAAGCATGATACAGTTCACGCTCCTGGAGACGAAACCCAAGGAACTCCTCCACAACACTGGGGTTTCCCTGAAAATAAGAAACAAATAGGGCCTCAGCAGTGGAAGTGTTGACCTGAATGTTTGCCACTTCTTATCTTTTAGTAATTTTTTCTTCAGAAAGTTTCCAGAGATAACCTCATGAGGGTGGGGCTTGCAGTACAAAGAGATAGTTATAAAATCCCCTTCCAGGAATTCAGTTTAATGGGCTAACATGGTAGTTCTTGGTGTCAGCTTTCTTCATTTCCTGGGCTTGCTATTTTTGGTCCGTTCTAACACAGGCTTTATATGTTATGAGAAACACTGGGGAATTCGGGACAGGCAAATGCAAAAAGGAAGGACACCTAGGCCTTATGTGACCATCAGGAGTAATGCCTAGGCTTGTGGAAACAAGCATGAGTGAAGGACTCAGACATTGTTGTTGGAACCCATTAGACTCTGGTTTTCTAAGTTTATGTAAAATGCATCACCTCGACAGGTCCCTGTTCACATTGACATTTGCAGTAGTCACTTAATAAGCTCTAGCAGTTGTTTTAAAAAGTTCATCTAATTTCGCCACCCAACTGATGTCCCCTCCATTTCCAAAGGGCCCTGAGAAGTGTTGTTAAGTCATATAAGAATGCAAAGTCTTGAAGATGTGGGCTGGTCAGTGTTGGCCAGTCCTGGGGGTCTGATTTCATTGGTAGGAGTTCTGATTAAGGTTTTGAAAGTCAGGCCCTATATCCTGAGAGTGGGAGTGAGTTATGTGCCCTGGGAAGGAAGATGCAGAGGGCCAGGGGACAATCAGCTCAGTTCTCTTGTCTGAGCTCATGCAGGAGAGTACAGGCATTCTGTGGCCTCCTTCCAAACCCTGATTTTCCATGGTCTGATAGCCATACTGTGATGGAAGACAGGAGGCCGGCCAAGGTCCGTCTCTGCTGTGGTTGTGACTAGTCCAGTGCCAAGATAAAGATGCCAACCCCTTACCTCTACTCTTCTTCAACCTTGTTGTCCCCACACCCAGCCTTTCTTGAGGCCCTTTTTAATCAAATCTAACTGTATCTCAACCACTATCAACTATTATGAAAGTGATAAGTGAAGTCAGCTGGCGACTTCAGATTGAACTGTCAAGTTCAGATTGAACTTATGTACATTTCACTGGTCCAAAGTCTATCTAGTCTACCTGCCCTGCAGGTCTGGGACCTCTGCAGAACTGCCCTGCACTTCTGAAATAATGACCCATACTCTGACACACATGCGTAGTCACTTTATAAATTTATGGTTTGGAGTGGATTTTTTTCAATGAGCAATACACTTGCTACTAATAAAGTTCTATTCAAGTATCAAAGCAAAGAAGACTAGTGGTCACATAAAAAATAAAGGATCAAAGTCTTTGGGCCTCCCTGGTGGCACAAGGGGTTAAGACACAACTTATGAAGCTGTCCGCAGCTACTGCAGCACGAGTTCAATCCCTGAGCAGGGAGCTACCGCATGGCACAGCAGACCTCTCCTGACTTGCCCCTGCTCAATCTGCCTGTTCTGTTCTCCACTCTGTCTCTGATGAATCGTCTCACTGCCCCCCCCAACTCTAGCCTGTACCCCAGCTCTTGTATGCATAAATAAATAAATCTTAAAAAAAAAAAAAGGCTTTAATCAGATTGTATGAGAACCTAGTGAGTCATCCCTAGATTTACAGAGTACTCCTCCTCTCCAGCCCAAATGTTTGAGCTGGCCGAGGCAGGATTTCCCTTCCTGCAGTGGTAGTGCCATTGCCACTAACTCCATTTCCTTTTCTTGCTGTTTACCTTTGACCTTAGACCTTTGGTCTGTGTTCTGAACAGGCTACTCCCATACACCATACACCTTATTCTATCTGAAAAGTCTTTCAGACATGGTTCGTGTGATGAAGCCATTCATCAAATATTACCAGTGCAATGTCCTTTCAAAGACCATTGAATGAATCAGGCTTTCCTTAGCTTTTCTTTTGTAGCAGTGTTCACAGCCTGATCTAAGGCTAGGAAAGAAATCCTATTCTTGGCTAATTACAAAATGGGCACTTCCATAAAAAATACAAGAAATCTTTTCTCCCCATAAAAAAAAAGTAAAGACAAAGCTAACCTCTGGTGCTAGATGCTTTATTTTATTTTTTTAAAGATTTATTTATTTATGCA
The DNA here is from genome assembly GCF_964194135.1 of Talpa europaea. Classification (NCBI taxonomy): domain Eukaryota; kingdom Metazoa; phylum Chordata; class Mammalia; order Eulipotyphla; family Talpidae; genus Talpa; species Talpa europaea. Next base: position 114,660,658 of record NC_140071.1, read on the forward strand.
TACGAGAGCTGGGGTGCAGGCCAGAGATGTGGGGGGTGAGAGGATTCACCAGAGATAGAGTGGGGAACAGACCAGGCAGACTAACTGAAATACACTGCTTGAGGGGAGGAGTAGGCGAATCAGAAGAGGTCTGCTGTACCATGTGGGTTGCTCCCTGGCTGGCTGGGGATCGAACTCATGCTGCAGAGGCTGCAGATTGCTTCATAGTGCTTCATAGTGCGGTGCTCAACCCTTTGTGCCACCAGGGAGGCCCTGGTGCTAGATGCTTTAGATGGAAGTTCTGAGAGTGACTAATACCTGTTCTCATCATCCAGGCCAGTGAAAGGCGTGTTCACCTCGTCGTGTCCCGCCAGGTGCGCCCACAGAGTCCTGACATCTTCCAGGAAGCTGGCTGGAGCAGCAATGGCAGCCAGTCCCCAGGGCCAGGAGACAGGAGCAACACTCCCAAGGTGAGACCCAGCCTGGGTATGTCCACCGCTCCTGCAGGGAGCTAGGTCTTAGAAGCCTGCTTTAGTTAGCATTTCTAAGTGCGATCTCTGGACTTCATCACTTAAGCACTATTTGACTTGTCTTGCAAAACTAAAAGTCCAAAGTCCTACTGTTAGGACCTGGTAAGATAACAGGTGCAACCTGTCCAAGGAGGAGAGAGGAAGGTGGAGGGAGTTCTGAAACCTGACCTTCCAGACCTCATATGTGGACCTGATGTCTAGTCTAAGTCAAACAGAAGTCTTGTTTTTCCAACAGTCATTCTGTTTAAGGACTGTTTCACATTCACTTTGAAATGAAATAAGAAGTCTGCTTGGTTTCTGGGGGGTTTTTTTGTTTTTGTTTTTGGGTTTTTTTAAAAGAATTATTTATTTATTATTTATCCAGGCATTGGTATAGTCAGAAGCGCGGGAGGGTGAGAGAATTCACCAGAGCCAGAGCCAGGAGCAGAGCAGGCAGAAGGACCGAAGTACACTGCTGAGGGGAGCAGCGGGCGGCAGGAGAGGTCTGCGCGCCATGTGGGACCCTCCTCTGGTGGCCTGGGAGCAGCCGGGGATCGAACCGGCGCTTCAGAGGCTGCGGGCAGCTTCGCAACCCAGCGCTCAACCGCTCTGCCACCGGGGAGGCCCTGGTTTCTGGTTTTTGAAGATTCCTGTCTGCCTGAAAATTAAAATAACATTCCCCTGATATTTTTAGTATATTTGTTTTTGCAGAAGGGCCCAGGAAGATAATTTAAACACTTGAAGCCCATGTGACATTAGGGAGTATTGAGAATGTGGCAGACTAGGGAGGACATGTCTTGTACTATGGCATTCAATTGCAGAAAAATGTTTAAATACAACAGGATGAAGCAGAATGCATCTGTAGGTGGAATCCATTCTTCAGGTTGACATTTTGCAAACTCTTTCAATGATGTGGCTCAACCCATTTTGTACTTCTGTTTGTGGTTTGTGCCTTAACCTCTCCACTTGAATGGGTATCTAAGCAACACAAGCCTTGTTTAGAACAAATTCCAGGTCCTGTAGCCTTAACTTGGCATCCTATTGTGGTGGCAATGAGCTTCAAGCCATCATTTCCCCAGGGATCTGTTTTCATTACATCACTTGTCACTGGGAAAAATAAAATCTTTTAGGTAGCCCATTCTTCTTGCAGCAGAGATTAGGGAATGCCTACCATGGACACTGGGCTTTGCTTCAGTTCAGGATAACACAAGAGTAGTTTCTGAGCAATGTAGGTAGAAACAATAGTCAAACTTTGATTCTGGAATATCTCTGCTTTTTGTGCTATTACAGTCTACATGGTGACATCCATCTCCTTTGTCCAGCCATCCATGTCCCATAAACCTATAAATTCCAAGTTTATTTACAATAAGCAATCTAGGCAGACCAAATACATCCTGCTAGAACATTTTACAGTTAAGGACTCCCTGTTGTCTTTTCACTGGTAAATAGCACTGGCGTAGGCATAGTAAACTAATGATATTTATTAATGGAAAACTAGTTTATTAACTTAGATTTTTTTTTTAAGAGGCATTTTTATTTATTTATTTATTTATTTGTTTTGTTTATACAAGCACTGGGTACAGTCAGAAGCGCGGGAGGGTGAGAGAATTCACCAGAGCCAGAGCGGGGAGCAGAGCAGGCAGAAGGACCGAAATACACTGCTGAGGGGAGCAGCGGGCGGCAGGAGAGGTCTGCGCGCCATGTGGGACCCTCCTCCGGTGGCCGGGGAGCAGCCAGGGATCGAACCAGCGCCGCAGAGGCCGCGGGCAGCTTCGCAACCCAACGCTCAACCGCTGCGCCACCGGGGAGGCCCTAACTTAATTAGATTTTATCTGATTAACTAGTTGAATTAACTAGACTATATTCTACTTCATTAAACCACTAAGAATGATGCTTCCACCAGCACTGTGATTTTATAATTCCTTCCATCTAACTTCCATGAATCATGGAAAGAGCCAGAATTATCTGATCAGATTTTTGCCACAACCCTCTGTCCTGTGTCCAATTCCTGGAAAACATACAAAACAAACTGGCCTAGTGGAAAATTGTAATTATTTTCATTTTAATTTATAGTTTTGTTGACCTTCCAAAATACCCTCCTACAAAAAAAAGTGACTAAATAAAACAGAAATATATAGGGCTCTTTGATTTCATTTTTTATGATCTTCATAAAGTTTTATTTGATTTAGAAATAGCATGGATAGTAGAAGCTTCAGTGATTCAGAAAAATGCCAAAGAAGGCCAATCAGGAAATGTGGGACAGAAAATATTTTAGCCATGTGAAAAGCTATGAAGGAATCAAACTTAGGAGCATGGTTACCTCAGTGGGAGGGAAAAGGGAATTGACCAGAGAAGTCATGGAGGGGTGTCGCTGTGCACGGACTTGTGTTTCTGACACTGGATGCATGGGACATGGGTAGGTCTTTATGTTTCGTCTTCATACTTATTTTAAATGTCTAGAGTGTTTTATTTTTAAAAAACTAAAGCAAATATTGTGTGTGTTTTTATTGCCAATGTCATGGTACACAGGTACCCTAATATTGCTGTCTGGAGTGGGTAGGTGCATTGCTCTGGGAGACACAGGACACATTTCTTACCAGAGGCATTCTTGTCCCTGGTGCTGAGCCCGCAGGAACTCAACAGGGCCACCCCTCTGGGCAGGGCAGCAAGGCTGTTTGGCGAGCGCTAGGAAGTGTGAGAAGACCGCTCTCCAGCACTTGTATCTAAAAGCATAGCGGATGTGTCTCTGCAGCCAGGAGGCACAAGTTTCAGCATTCAAATCTTATATGTCATGTGTTTTGACAGAATTGAATTTGGGTTGTGTTTGCTAGTCAGTGAGATAGTTACAGTCATTCTGGAAATATTAGGTAATTGTTTCATACGTTTTCCTGACAGTTACCCGAAAAGTAAGAGACTTAGGTCTTGTGTGTTGCCTCTAAAGGTAGCGGTGCAGTGGGGAAGCACATAACATTTCCAGCCTTTTCCTAAAAGAGTATCTTGCCAGTCTATGCACTATTCAGACAACATTATTTTGCAACAAAACAATGTAAACCTCATTCTAGTCCTGCTAACTAGAAAAGCAGGAGAGAAGCCATTCTCAAGTCTGGAATATTTCATAAGACATATAATGTTGCTGCTTTCAAATGAACTTAGCAATATATTTTTTAAGTAAAATGTTTCCAGACAAAGTCATATCTTCCTGTCAATTGCATTTCTTTTAGCCATAAACCTGCAGTTTATGGGTATTCTTACCCATTGCACAGGTAAAGTCAGCAGCTCAAATGACAACAAAAGATGTTCAGATTAACTACTAGAAAGCCAATTAAATGATTGGACTATCCTTTCCATCTGGGAAAATATTGTAGATGATAAAATTCAATGTAGGATATTAACATTTTCACAATGTATTGGTGAAATATGTGAGATAGAACTGTTTCAAAAGGAATTTATCAATATGAAAATGTAAAATGTTCAGACTCTTTGCTTTAGCAATTGTACTTCTAGAACATGAGCCTAAAGAAATATTTACACAAGTGCACAAGATATGTGTGTCTAAGGATGTTCACAGTGACAATGTTTAATTTTGCAAGGGAGTGTAAACAACCCAGATGGTCATCAATGGGGGAAAGGACATAGCTCCATGATGAAGCACTAGGCAGCTGTTGAAGAGCTAGGGCAGTAGGTGGGTGGATAGATAGCAAGATAGATAGATTATATATATATATAATCTGTGTGTTCATGTATATAAAATATGTATGTATTTTAACATGAAAAGTTGGCCTTGTTTTCCATAGCATTCTGTATTGTGTTTTAAATTTAGATGTCACTTTCTTGGGAAATAAATCAAATATCCCTACAGCATCCCTGGGCCCCATGTGAAAAGTTAATGGAGTTGTGAGAATCAGGGGTAAATGTTTCATAAATACCACCAGGAATGATTTTAAGCAACTGGGGATGTGTTGTCCTGAGTTAGAGACATTCTGTAACTGCCTGCTTTGCCAACTGGGGCTCTTTGAGAGGTGTTGGTGATTTTTGTTCTGCACCTAATTGCTTTTCAGAAGGGAAAAGTCACGTGCTGAGATTTACCCTTGAGAGTCCCTCCAAATTTACTCCTTGGCCTCAGTTGGAATGTTAGGACTTCAATATTCATGCCATTATCTATTTGTCTTATTTTGAAACTTTTCTCCAAGAAAAGTTCTATTTCTCTTTTATAACCCTCATCTTGTAACCAGACTCTTCAAGACTCTTCAAGGTTCTGGGGTTTATGTATGAACACAACCCAGATCTTACAAATAGCCATGATAGAATATATTGTGTCTCAACACAATTTATAATTTCTGATTTATTCTTCTGTCATTAGCAAAAACAATTTGTGGCAATTTTCAATTCATCCATTCATTTTATTTGACATGTATTTCCATGTGCAGTGAGCTAAGTGCTAAGTTCAGTGCTGGAGTTACAGTAACAAGACGTTACTATATACAAGGTCATTAAAACAGACATGGGTAATTATTTATATTATAAACTTGTTTCTTTTTTTTTTTTTTTTACATTTTTAATTTTTTTCTTACATTGTTGTAGTCCCCATAGTTATCCTACCACCTCATCACCCATGAACCATCACCATGTTCGACATGGTTCATTTAAAACCAGAGGAAATCATGAGATAATAAATGACCAAAAAGTCAAAGCTTATCTTCATAATGAAACATTATGAAGTTCTGTATGATGTCAACCATCAAATCTATATGAACTTCATTATTATTTATTTAAATAGATGATATATTCACAGGAGTCAAACCCTGGAAGTCATATATTTAGAAATCTGATCTGTCCAGTTCCTACCATCTACCCCCATGAAACCACTTTATATTCTTTATGAAATACAAATAATACCAATTCTCATCTCCCCCTATGTTTTCTTCTGTTTTATGGTTTATGGTCTGATATCCACGTCTTCAGTCCATTTTGAGTTAATTTTTGTGCATGGTAACTGCATATCACGTAGAACTGCTGAGGTCAGAGAAAAGGCACTAACTGGAAAGAACCTACATACTGGAGTTTTTAGGGTGTAATTTTATGAAATCCATTTTTCTGAGGATTTCCAGAATTAACTTCCTGTATATATTAACATATATCGATTTAATTAAAATAGTTACTTTTTCTTCACTTAGACAAAAATTCCCGATATTCAATAATGATAAGAGTTTATAAAACGCTGACTCACTGCTATCAGGAATAAATGAGTCACTTGAAAAATACTGGGTATAGTTTACTTTGTATGCTTAATATTTCTCCAGGGGTCTCCAGCCTCTTCCTCCTTCCGTTTTTACTGGTCCTGTTTGAAATATAATCTTTCTCTGAGTCACCCTATATAGAATTTGGGAGAACGTAACTTTTGGGAGTTGGCAGGGACAAGGAAAGCACAACAAGAAAGCTCTCTGCATGTCTTTCTCTGAGACCAAGAACCACCCTTGCTTACTTATGTGATTTTGGTGGTTTTTGTATGTAGGAAATGCAGACCCACTTGTGAATAAATGTGCCACGTTTGTTTTCTGTCTGTGCCTTCAGCCCCTCCACCCCACAGTCACTTGTCATGAGAAGATGGTAAGTGTCCGAAAAGACCCCAGCGAATCTCTCGGCATGACCGTTGCAGGGGGAGCATCACATAGGGAGTGGGATTTGCCTATCTACGTCATCAGTGTTGAGCCTGGAGGAGTCATAAGCAGAGATGGAAGAATAAAAACAGGTAAAAAGAAGGGAGACTTAAGGTCCTGGGACAGTGAAGGGAGATAGCAGCCTGCCAGGTTAGGTTTCTGTTTCCCAAATTAACAAGAGGGTGTGATCTGCCAGATCACCTGTTAACCTACTGACCATGATTGGTTAAAGTGATTTGTTAGGAGAGAACGTGAAATTATATGATACAATACATGGAAATGGGCCTGCGCATAGTAGGTGCTTCATCAATGGTAGCTATTATCACTTCTTCAATGAATGGAAACGTTAACTCTTTCTATCTCTTTAAGAACACATTCCAGCTCATTTTTTTCTTAACTGTTATAGACTCCTCTGCCAGGCACACTCATGAGTAATTTCTTTTCATTCAATCCATATCTACCAGGTGCCTGCTGCATCCAGGCTTTCTGCATGTGCTGCGAGCTTTTGTCAAGTGGTCTCCCTTTGTGCTAAAACCAGGAAACAAAAAAGGAAGGAGATAGTAGCTTTTCTTTGATCAAAGAGTCATTAAGACCAATTTGTCTTCGTGCTTCCTTTCTTCCTTGTTTACTTCCTTTTGTAAGGCCAAATACCAATTGGTATGCTTTAGAAGTCTCCAAACATGACTTACTGATGCTTGGAACATGCACAGATTCACAGTTCACTTGGGAGCCCAGCCCCACGTCATAGCAGGAAGATGATGCCATGCCCCAACCCTGCCTCCTCCCGGCCCCAAGTCAGTTCCTGCCCCCCAGCCAGTCCTTGCCCCTTTGCACTTGAAGCAGAAGTTTCTGTGCATGCTCACTAACGATGACCTCTTCTTCTCTGGCCACTAGGTGATATTTTGTTAAATGTGAATGGGGTTGAACTAACAGAGGTCAGCCGGAGTGAGGCAGTCGCCTTACTGAAAAGTACATGCTCCTCTGTGGTACTTAAAGCTTTAGAAGTCAAAGAACACGAGCCCCAGGAAGACTGCAGCAGCCCGGCAGCCCTGGACTCCAACTACAACATGGCCCCACCTGGTGACTGGTCCCCTTCCTGGGTCATGTGGCTAGAATTACCGCGGTGAGTCCTGGTGTTACATCCTTGGAGAGGTGGGGGAGGAACGTTATATTTCTTAGACCACTTTTGTGCTCTCGAGCTGATTTATGGCACTGTTAATGAGACCCAGGCTTAGTTGTGGAACTATTTGAAATAATTCTGTCTTCTCTTTTGTAACTCAAAATGCATGCAGAAATCCCCGGGCAGGATGAGAGCCTGGATAGGGAAACACCAGCATTCATGCTGAGAGGCTGGCAGGGCTGCCAGGTACAGTTGTGTCTGTTGCTGATGCAGCACGGAGCTCAGCTGACAAGGAGAAGGGGCTGAAATCCAGCCTCCCCTGGAGCAGGGGAAGGTTCATCTTTCCCCAATTTGCTCATGGAAGCCCTAGTTATTTGCACAGAGGATGACTTCCCTCTGTGGTCTCACCTCTTCAGTGTTTGGGTAGCCCTGACTAAACATAACGCAGTACAGAACACTGCCTTCACCCCAATGATTAAGCATGTGCTGAGGGAGGACATGTCTAATTTCCTCTCTCCTTGGTTCCCCAAAAATTCTTGCATAAAAATTTCAAGAGTCAAGACCTCCCTGGTGGCCTAGGGGTTAGGTCTCAGCACTGTCACCTCTACGGCTCCTCAGCCAGGGAGCTGACCCACATGGCAGCAGCAGACCTCCCCTGCCGCTCCTTAACAGTGTATTTCAGTAAATCCGCTTGCTCTGCTCCCCACTGTGTCTTTGGTGAATCCTCTCATCCCCAGCACCTCTGGCCTAAACCCCAGTTTTTCTATGCAAAATAACTTCAAGAGGCAGCTGGATTGACATTTGACATTTTAGTGAGATAAACTGGAGCCTTTGAGGTGATTGTCTGATGCTGCAAGAAAGGATTTGGGGGTGGCTGTATTAAATAGCAATATGGGAAAATTATGTATTCAAAGGATAGATAAATTGAGGGTTGCTCACCAGCATCATAGCCTTCAAAGGATTGCCTTACTAATTCCAAATGCATGATTTAAATGTTAAGTATTAGAATGACTGAAGATGGCATGCTGGCAATGGATTAAGTAAAGGAAAGCAGGATGTTTGGTTTTAGTATTTTTTTTTTTTTGAAGGTGGAAATAGGTCAGTCTCTGTTTACTTTTTTTAAATTTTTTTTAAAGATTTATTTATTTATTTATCAAGCACTGGGTACAGTCAGAAGTGCAGGAGGGTGAGAGAATTCACCAGAGCCAGAGGGGAGAGCAGAGCAGGCAGAAGGACCAAAGTACACTGCTGAGGGGAGCAGCAGGAGGCAGGAGGGGTCTGCGCACCATGTGGGACCCTCCTCCGGTGGCCGGGGAGCAGCCGGGGATTGAACCGGCGCCGCAGAGGCCATGGGCAGCTTCACAACCCAGCGCTCAACCGCTGCGCCACTGGGGAGGCCCAGTATATATTTTTCAATCTAAGAATATACCTTGGGTATCATTCATATGCATACATGACAAGTTCCCCTATTTCTTTCTCCAGCTGAGTAGCATTCCACTGCATAGATGCGCATGTAGCTTGTTTTCTACATTCTGCTTTTACAAACAATGCTGCACCAATTCATGACTGCAGTGATGATCACTGCAGAATTGTAGTGTCCACTACTGATAGGAACTGGCTCAAGATATTATGGTACATCTCTACAAGACAGGTTGCCTGGGTATAAAATTGTCACTCAGGCACTGTGTGAAATAACACTGACTGGTCGTGTGAAGTGTGAGGCCTGTCTCATTTCCTTTCCCTCTGTACGTGGCTTGATCTTTCACCTAATGTTCAAATTGAGTATTTTGGTTCTTCAGTACTTCAGATATGTATTTATTTGGTATCTTTTCTCTTTCATGTTCTCTGGAGTCATTTCACTTCTAATTTATTTTCTTAATTTTGATCTGTCCTTCATATTCCTGTTTTTAATAGTGTATTTGTAGCTTTGCAGCTACTTTCATTTCTGTAGGATTTCTCTCCTCCAGTTCTGTTGTATCAACTCATTCTCTTCTCTCATATTTCCCTTGGCATCTGGTATCCCTGCATTCTTTACCTGTAGACCAATTATTTCATTAGTATTTTAAATTCACAGTAATGTGATTGCTTATAAATTTCATTTTCTAGAGCATTTGTAGCATTTTTCTGGTAAGTGGTTTGTTACTGTTTTTACAGTTACTTTCCCCCATTTCTTTTGTAATGTCTGCTGGTTCTTTTAAAATCTTTTGAGTTAGATAAAATTTTCCTGGAGCAGTTATTTGCTGGAGGTTCATAATGCGGGGAAGGAACCAGGGCCATATTCCAGGTGATAGAAACTTGTTTCACCTCTCTCCCAGATCAGCTGAGATTCAGCCTTGCAGGACCCTCCCACACGGAAAGGCAACCTCCTGTACATATAAGTTATCTCTTCGGGTCCTTGTTGACTCACTCAAGCATTTCTCCTCTCCAAACTAGGCCGAGGGAAGCTCTGCTAACAGTTGTGTATTTCTCATGTCCCCATATGGAAGAGAGATTTTTATGGACCCCAGGGTTCTGCTGGCTTGGTCTGCACTCTCCAGCTATGGGCATCCTCTCTTGCATCTTCCTTGACTTCAACTGCCTTGGCAGCCCTCACTCCTATAGTAACCAAGTTCTGTTTAAGATGGACTTTGCATTTCTGCTTCCAAGTATCCTATAGTGATTTTTAAAACATAAGGGGAAACAATCTTCATGCCATTTTGAAACTAAAAGTTGGCATTTTCCAGAACTCCTTAATAGCCATGCCACGTTAGGCCCTCAGATAATCTCAGAATTTGAGTCTTAGTTGTTACACTTTCAACTTTCAGTGTCAGGGCATCTACTCGTAATTTTAACCTTGACTACACAGAGTCCCCCCAAATTCCAATTTCTTCTTGACTAATGCAATAGCACTGGCATAAATGACATTAGTCATTTAGCACAAAGTCCTAAGATTTATACCTCAGAAGTAATTTGCCTGAACTGTTAACAGATTTTCAGGTTGCATGTAGCTATTTTTTTAAAATTCACAGTAAAGACATTTCCCTCCAAGTTATACACTACTCGGTGAAATATTTCTCCCTTAGCTTGACAGATTTTAAGGAAACCCTTTTGCACTAAGGAATGACCCAGCCAGTTACCTAAAATGCTCATCAATAAAATAACATAGGAAATAGGAAATTCATTGTAGCCATGCCCTCAGGTACAGCACCACACACAGAATGAATATACATAAAGGAGATCACATTAGTATGCTGGACCAGCGGGCGTCTGTCCCGAACTGGTAGATGTCAGATAATACATGCAGTGGCAGACAGAGTGAGTTGTAAAGACAATGGAAACGTCTCCCCCTCTACAATGGTGCTTTGTGTACCTGGAATGACACCTGGGCTGTAGCTCCAAATAGTCTTATTTATACAAATCATGAGAAGTGATTCAATTGGAGAGGATTCCGTAAACACTTAAAACCTGCTTTATTTTCTCTTGGCGCTTAGGGCACACACTCCACATCTGGAAGTCTTTCAGAACATGCTCTCATCTGGATGAGTAGAGTAATATATATTAGCTCATTTCTCCTCTTGCCTAAGAATTTATCCTTTTACTTCCCCAAAACTCTGAAAAACATTTTGATGAGGCTTGCTTTATTTAGAGAACAAGAAAACAGGTATCATGGATTTTTTAGTCAAAAAAACTCAGTTTAACCACAGGACAGGGACAGCATTAGGAACATCCAAGCCTGAGTAATAAATGCAACAGTAGGTAATCCTTCTATAACCTTTTCTATGTGCCAGGTCAAACTCTTATCCACTCTATGATCCAGGTACTATTTTCCTTAAAGATAGGAAACGAAGCACAGAGGAGTGCTTAAGTAACTTGCCCAGGGTTATATCGCTAAGTAACAGGCAGAGTGGGGATTTGAACCAGGCTGACTGGTTTTAGACTCCATGACCTTAACCACGATACAGTAAGTTTGGTAAGCATCCTTAAATGGATGCAGAGTCTATGCTTAGCTTTTATGATTTGAGCTATATAATTTTTCCTCTCCTTACCATAAAGAAGTCAAGCAGGAGTCAGAATGACTCAGACTTTTGTCGTTGAGTGAGTGGGTATTTCATGTGCCACCAGCATAGTATGCTAAAGCCTTCATTACTTACCTGAGGCCTCAATTTCTTGCCATTTCCTTTCATCATCTTCCGTGTCAGAGATGATGACGACTGCTGGTAAGTCAGTCAACCAAAATCAAGTGAATTACTCATGGTCATTTTAAGAGCAAAATTGTTTTTCAAAGCTTTTTATACCTTCCCCAAGCTAGCCTCTGTTTAAAGTGGGATATGAATACATTTTAATATTTGTTACAAAGATGGGTAGGACCTCCAAAAGAAAAGAATACCTGTGGTTCTGCTTGGCAGGAATTTGTTGAAACAACGATGTAAAATATAAAATAGTCTAGGGATCGCCCTCATGGTCTCAGTCTAGAGGGCAAAAAATTTCATTACCATTAAAATTATGTAGGTACAGGCTACTAGAAAAGACATTAGAGTGAATGATAGTAAATTTCATCTACCTGGAAGATACAACCAAAATAGAAGAGTAGGAATAGCAATTATTTTCATAATCATGCTGCATAAACTAGCCACAAAACCTCAATTATAGGCAATATTAAGACTTCATTAGTTCATGAATCTGTGGAGTTCAGCTGATCTGGACTAGGTTTGATTATGGCAGGTTCCCTCATGCATTTGCAATTCTGCTGCTCTTGGCTGGCCATACTATCCTATCTAGGGTTTGGCTGGCTGTGGCATACATCCACTAATGTTCTTGTGGCTGAGTCCAGAATCAGAGAATACCATAAAGCTATGCAATAAAGAGGCATGGAACGCTTGCCACATGAAATATTCAGTAAGAGTTAATGTAAGGTGCAAAGTGATATGAAAAACAGAATGGTCAAAAGAATAAAAAACTATTTCAAACAGTGTGTGTACCAACTGATTTATTTTAACAATTCCAACTCGGAAATGTTAAGACAGATAGTGGATCATGATTATGATTAGAATCACTTAATTCTATGCTCTGGTGTTGGAGTCAGTGAATTACTGGTTTTGTACACAAGCAGTTGGTGAACCACTGTGTAAACGTGATTAACACCACAGCTCCTACAGGATGATTTTACTACGAACAGATCTTACTGTGTAATATAACAAACGAATATTTACAGTCAAAACATGAGCTTTCATTTAATGAAATTCATTTTTCAATTATTTCAGTGAAAATTATTATAAATAGTGTATATATGACACTGGATACAAAACAAAATTTAGCAGATCTGAATTTAGCTCTACATTTCGAGTTATTCGCCAACAAACCCAAAGCAGTTTTTATTTCAGGTGGGAGTCGGTAACATCATGAAAAATCTAATGTTGATTAGTGATGTTGATAATAAACATAACTTACACATCACGTAACAAAACACATGAGACTTTTTATTGGTTTTTTTAAAAAAGGATTAATATTTTCAGGTACAGTTAATAAAACAAAACAGGCATATCTCAATTTTTACCAACATGAAAATACTAATTTTCTGTCAAATCACTTCCTGAACTGGGGGATTTAAAGAGTCAAATCCAGCTCCTGATACAACCTGTCATAAATGTAACACAACTCGAACTAAACCTGCTATGTCAACACTGATCCAACTGACATGGACTAGTAAAAAATAGTCTTCAATTTTCTATGTTAGCTGAGGAGTCTACCCATTTACAGAAGATCTGTGGTGCCATCTCTCATTCCTTTTATAACTTGCTATTCAGTTTACTGCCTTGTTTTATTGCTTCAATATGAATCATTCCTATAATCTTTAAATGTATCTCAATTTCCATTCACTTTATGTATATGCTTCCCTTATAACCAAACAATTATATAAAGTATATTTTTAAGTAAAAAAAAAAAAAAACTTCAAATGCATTAATTAGTTAGGCTTAAATTTTCAGATTATTTATTCAAAGGATTTCATGTTCATTAAAATTTATATCCACATGAATGCTTGAATTGGTTCATCAGTAAGAATTTACACATATTTAACTTTTTAATATAAATTGAGGCATTATATCTTTATGCCAAAAATGATTTTCTCAGATGTATAAACAGAACATAATAGATGGTATAACTTTTTAAAAGGCGTTCAGCTATGGGAATCAGAAGTTCAATTAGAGTAAGTCAATAGCGCAAAGTTCACTGGGCTATCACACACAATTTTGAGAAATATCCAGTGCAATTTAGGCTTTAAAAGGGTGGGAAGGGAGAGAATCAGAAATGAAGCACAGTAATTATTCCCTAAGAGTTAAATTTAACTGTACATATACACTGATTACATTCTATTTCAGGTACCTGTATAACTGTAAAGATGTTATATTACGAAGAAACACAGCTGGAAGTCTGGGCTTCTGCATTGTAGGAGGTTATGAAGAATACAATGGAAACAAACCTTTTTTTATCAAATCCATTGTTGAAGGAACACCAGCATACAATGATGGAAGAATTAGGTAATAATAATGACTACTTAACAAAAAACTTCAAGTATTATATATGCAAAAGCTTGGCCCCATGTGAAATAAGGTATACATTCTTTTTACCTTTATTATTGGTAAGAAATTAAAACATTTGTGTAGCATTCAATTTTTAAGAACTCCAAAATGATCACTTATTCTTGGTCCCATACAGCAACTTCCTACATTTAGAATCCCTTCTAACACAAACTGAAAGGATAAGGCTTACATAAACAGCTTAATCAGAAATAATGTAATTAAAACTGGCAGTTGTAGCAACATCAACAAAAACTTGCAAATCAAAATGTTAATCTTATCTTTCTGTTTTGGTTTTAGATGTGGTGATATTCTTCTTGCTGTCAATGGTAGAAGTACATCAGGAATGATACATGCTTGCCTGGCAAGGATGCTCAAAGAACTTAAAGGGAAAATCACTCTCACTATTGTTTCTTGGCCTGGCACTTTTTTATAGATTCAAAGATGGATGGGTCAGAAAAAAATCACAAGTAGACTAAGCTGAAAAACTCTTCATCAATTTTTGTACATAAAGGATACATTGTAAAAATGTAAACTTTAATGATCTAATCAAAGTCAACTACACCCTCAAAAAATGTAACTCAAAACAACCATTACTAATAGTTTTTATTCAGTGTGGAACATTTCTCTACAATGTATATTTTTCTAAACAGTTGAAATGGTTTGTATGCCCCCAATGAACTCAAATCATACAATATAATTTGGTATATGCTGAGGTCTGCAAAAGGTAAATTATGGGCATTTCAAAAAAAATTAAAGCCAGTGGATTTTAAAAGTGCACTGCTAAAAAATGTTCCTTTCATCAAAGAAGAAATAAATATTTTTCAAAAATTAGAGTTGTCCTTAATATGTGATACCAAGTTCATTTTTATTAGTAAGTTCTTAGTAATTGTTTAAAACCATGCTACCATCACTCACATATACTTTTTAAGCATTATCCCGAAAAATGCTCAAAATTAAACTTTGGATTTAATAGGAAATGATTCGTCTAAAGCTCTTGCCATTTCTTCTTAACTGTATAAACTTCACATGCTGTTCAACCAATGTGCCTTGGAAAAAGCATTAAGGAAAGCCAAACCAGCTTGATCAGCTCCCGTTGATGGCTATGAGGCAATTCCAACTTGTTTTCAGCGATGAGTGTTTGTCCATGTGCCTGCTAGAAACTAACCAAGGGCAAGCAAGCTATTTCAGAGGTCACTCAAATGCCTTTAGATTTTAATTTGCATATAAAAGTTCCCCATTTAGTTTCACCATGAACCCAAATTCAGAACACTGAAAACCTATGAAAAAGTTGTGATATCAAAACTGTACGAGTTCTTTAATATGCTAAGCAACAGTGCCACAGCAGTAATTATAAAAGCCTAGTTTTAATCTCAGAGATGCCTTTTACAGTACAACCTCTAAACTGGTATTTGATTAAGTCAAGAAAAATTATGGCCAAGCTGGGAAACCTTGACCTTTATCAAATACTGCATATGTACATAGCTAAACATAGCTCTCTAAATTCCCTGCTGAGTGACTCATTCACATTACTTTCTTGGATATAAAGTCATTACTGTCTTTAAATATTACAAGACAAAGATTTTTTTAACTTAACATGAAAAATCCACTTTTATTTTGGAGGAAAAGAAAAGGTTAACTTCGCATACTAACAGAACAAGATTCAAGGTACATTTCTCAAACATTATCCAGAAAAATAAGATTTATAGCTTCTATTTCTGGGACTCATATACACAAAAGGCCATAACCATGCCTACTCTGCAGGTGCAGGTTCGGTGCTCTCCTGTTCAGGGGCGGGCTCACTGCCAGCTTCTTTTCCTTCTTTGCTTCTTTTAGATTTTTTGTGCTTGTGTCTCCTATGACTGTCTCCTTCTTCACTTTCATGTCGACGTCTACTATTACTGAAGAAAAGGAAAGGTGTGTACTTAAAAATGTTTTAGGTATACGCGTAACAAAAATCAACTCACTTTCCCTTGGTAAATTCTCAATATTACATTTAAATAATTTTCTCATATTCTGGGGAGTAATCAATTACATGGCTTTTATGCAGACTATATTTATAGACTCACCTTCAATGATACTGCCCTTGCTTCCCAGTGCCCATATACTTCATTCTGAAGGACTAATTATAAACTAGAAACTAAAACACCAAATAAGAACAGGAAATATTTTCTAGGGTTGATTTAAGCAAACAATAGGCATTAAAATTTAATACTGATTTTTTTTTTTTTGAGATTACAAGGCACTAAATTTTCTCCTTGATCAAACTGAACAGTTTCCATTAAAGATTGATTCATTTGTGAAAATACTCCTTCCCCAATGAAATAATGCAGTAAGTCTGATTCTCATTTTTTTTATTCCATGCTAATTTTGGTTAATGGACATTAAATATAGTGTTGTTAAAGAATCTTTGTTGAAGCCTAAAAGCAGTCAAATATTTCAACAGAATTACTCTTTACTTTCCAATTTAGGCACATTCTACTGGTTATTTGGCAATGTTTGCTTTTATTTCCTGAAGTCAACTCAATTTCTCTCTTAGCTTCACTATATTATTAAAAGAACAAACCTCCGAGATGACTTATGTCTGGTTTCCTCTTTCTCTCTGTGCCGTCTTTCTCTGTGTCGTTCTTCTTTCTCTCGACTTGCTCTGTGACGTTCATAGCCTCTTTCCGCATATTCCCTGTATCTGTATCGCTCTTCATCACTGAAATTGGAGTAGAAACAAGTTTTCTTGACAATTGGACTGTTAATTCTGAATAATTACAAACTGCAAAAGAAAGTGAGACCTGAGTCCAAGCCAGAAGATGCCTGGCATCTTGTACAGAACAGGTACAAAATAAATGTTGAATTAAGAGGAAAATAATGCCATTCCCAGATTAGTACTAGATCTAACACAAGAATACAAAACATAATACATGTTAAAAGATCAATTTTACTGTTTTCAAAATTATGGGGTAAAAATCTTATATAGCAATGTTGTTTGTCTTCAAAAAGTATAATCTGTAATTGATTTAAGTTTTAATCAGTTTCTCTTTTACTACTTTTAGAATGAAAAACACATTTGTATAATCAGATTTCCAACCAAAATTCTTATGTGAAATCTTTGATAGTCAAATTTCTAAAAATACATTAAAATCTGACTCACGATGGCTACATGGGAGAAAGTAGGTAACGGTACTTATGTTTGTCAATCACATCAAGTTTATTCATCTAATAAAGAGGTATGAAAGTAAAAAAGGTACATCAAAGCAACTTCTACAACATCCTCTCAAAATGCAAGCAGGTAAGTGCCTATAGACATACTTGCAGTTTGACATCCCCGTTACTTAATACTATCTGTGCAGTAGGGGAGTGGGAGAATGCAAATGGCTAATAATAATTTCAAATATAGAAATTTATTTTTATTTTAATTTTTTTATTTTAACATTTATCATTTTTAAAATTTTTTTCAAACATATAAATTTAAACTGTACCTCCTTTTTCTGATTTTGGATAGCATGAACTAATGATAATGAGACTGAAAGCAAGAGTTAGGTTAGTTGTTATCTCCCTAATCACTGTCTTCTTCTCATGTCTTTCAATTAACATTTTTCTCTCCATATGCTCAATTTTTTTTTGTTTGCTCAGTACAAAAGTCAGCGCTCTATAACCAACTATCAATATACTCAACTGAAGAAAAAAATGTCTTTTTGGAGCACTGCATGCTACAGAGCGTTGGTTTCTAGAAATGCATCCTGAATACAAATTATTCAATTAACTTGAATGAAACATCAAGACATTAAGGAATCTGAGTAACAGGAGATAGTATTGGTAGAAAGCACAAGCCATATAGAACAAATCAGCCTGTGGTCTCCTGGCAAAAGTAATGATTAAGGGCCCCCCCACCCCCCCACCACCGGTGGGGCAGCGGTTGAGAGCTGGGTTGCGAAGCTGCCCGCAGCCTCTGCAGCGCCGGTTCAACGATCCCCGGCTGCTCCCTGGCCACTGGAGGAGGGTCCCACATGGCGCGCAGACCTCTCCTGCCGCCCGCTGCTCCCCTCAGCAGTGTACTTCGGTCCTTCTGCCTGCTCTGCTCCCCACTCTGGCTCTGGTGAATTCTCTCACCCTCCCGCACTTCTGACTGTATCCAGTGCATGTATAAATAAATAAAAAATTTTTTAAAAAAAGATTTGTTTAAAAAAAAATGTAATGATTAAGAAATGCTATGCCTAATGCCAAGTCATACTGCTAACCAAGTTAGTCTCACCAACTGTGATTGTTACATTTTTTAAATGTTTTTTTAAAGTATTAATACACACCATGTATAAGTACATACAAATATATGTACATGTTGGTATACACATGTACACATACACTTTTTCTTTCTAACCACAGACATGTACTTTGTATTTGGAAGGTGGAAGGAAGCATGCACCTGAAAGGCAATGTACCGTTAACAGGCAGTGTAGAGTAGGGTGCAGAGTGGATCCAGGATCACATGCTGACTAGCACATAATTAAATATATGACCTAGTGTGACTTAACCGCTCTAAATCTCAGTTTGCTGATCTGTAAAATTTGTGACAATCTTTTCCAGGTTTTTTGCAGCACTGGAAATTAACATTTATAAAGCACCTGGTATAAGAGTAGGCCCTCAATGAGTAACAGCTAACATACAAGCTCACCATCTTCAGTAAATTTAATGCTGTAGTTCTCAGCAACATCACAAATGATTATAGTTAACTCCTGTTAAAAAACGAGGCTCCCTTTGTAATGCTTCCAATTAGAATTACAGAAAAATCAGTAAGGTCAGTTTATCTCATAGTTAATTGTTTTTAACTCTCTTTTCCCTATCGCCCTAACAAACTTGTCAGCTTTGATGCCCGTTAGATTCTGAGGACCGTAAACCTTACTACAGATGATAGAAGAGTCAGTCTCACGCACAAAATATAAAAAGACCCCCTTCTCTTCCATTCTTTTTTTCTGATAAGCAGCTGCAGCACAAAGGTTTCTCTGGGTCTGGAAATCATTAGAACTCATTTCAAGCACCCTAGAATGAGCAGCCTTTCTTTCTAGTCCACAATTAAATTGCCAAAAAAACAGATGTTGAAACTGGTTTGTAATTTTCAAAACAACGAACCTGTAATTTGTAACACAACACATAGTACCTGCCATATCACTAAAATGTCAAGTCTTCAGGGGAAAAAAGAAACACGCTGTTACTTATATTTCACTTGGATTTTTCAGAACACTTTATTCCTAGATAATTCACAAAATTCCTCCTCCTTTTGCCTCTCTGGCCTTGAACTTTTAGTCATCTTTAGATAAACATTGACTCCTGCTGCCCTACAAACTTAGCAACCTGAAAACCAAGTGTGATTTAGTTTCAATAAAAATTAAGTAGCGCTTATGCATGTGTACATTGAAGAATCAAAATTCAGTCTCAAATCTTCTATAAATATTATATCATTTAGCAAATCAATTCATTTTAACCTTATTTATCACGTTTCAATTTTCTTAACTTGTCCTACTTCAAAATAAATTCATGTGAACTGCATTAGAAAGAGTTCAACTTTCTGGAAAATAATGCTCTTGACCTTAATAGAATCATGCACTTAAGTGACTAGAATTAACAGCACATGCTCCAACCTACAAACAAAATATGTACTCACACATGCACACAAACACATATATATGTATCATACCTTTACTTAGTTAATAAGATTTTATTAGCACCCACAATGTATAAGTCAATTAGGACCCATAGAAAGGGAGAAAAATGTCTATTTACCTACTACTTGGACAATCTTTTTATTATGTTTTAAACTATTAACCAGCCCTGTCAAGTTGACAGGTTAAATCTATAAGGATAGCATATGACTATTTCTGTCTCTCAGCAGACAGTTCTGTGCCTGGTGCATAATACTCAGAATATCTGTTACATGAATAAAAAAATGAATTGCTCCCCCAGCTCAAAAATAATCAAGTGCAGAGAGGAACAAGGAAAATGAAAATCTTTAAGTTATAATTTTTAAGCTACCTAATTTTAACACTAGAAAGGATTTTAAGTAGTATCTCAACCATATTTAAGTAACAACTCCACCATTAATTTGTGTTTCCATTTCCTCATCCAACAAATCAAAATTTAAAAAAAACTAGATAAATCCCCCAGATCCTATAATTTTTTGGACTGAGATATATAATCACGATTATATCTTAAAAAAAAAAAAAAAGCTTCCTGAATCAAGTACGTGCCCACATCCTGAAATGATATATTGCTTCATCTCATTCAGCAAAATCAGAAAATTGTCTATGTATGTTACATTTATCTCACCCACAAAAGTAGCTGGCATGAGAAAAAATTGTCTTTAACTTCATTTTACATTGTGATGGTACTGAGACTGCTATAAGATGTCCAAATTAATACTTTGAAGAATAAGATGTTCAAATTAATGTTATGATAGTGATAGACTGATTTTTCTTCATTTCAAAATCTGTTTAGGAAAGACAGTTTCACCAAGTTTTCAAAATTGTATTCATCTTCCTCCTCTTGAAATGTTTAAGTCATTTATTCACTGATACAGCCACTGCTAGGCATTACTGTAAAAAGTGTGAAGATACAAAAATGAATAATGGTGCTCAATACCCTTAAAGAGACATACTAAGACAGACATGCTTCAAAGAAAATACAAAGAGTGCTTAAGGAGAATGTGAAGGAAATAACTAACGGACTGTAGAATGAAGAGAAGTTTGTGAGGCAGAGAAGAGAAGCAACATGAGCAAGGGAAGTATGACACAAGAGGAATTAGAAGAGCAATCAGTAAAGTGTAGCTAGAACAAGCAGCATATTGGAGAGAATTGGGGTCAAAATGCAGAAAGGTGCACTGAGGCCAGAGTATGATATATCTTACAGATTATTTAAGAATTCTGAAGTTTATTCTTAAGGTCAGGAATATATGCCAGTACCACATCATTGTATGAATTCTTTCCAATGGCATAGAAAGTTTTAGGAGTCAATTTCCAGACACCAACCATCATTATTTATTTTCTCCTAAATCTGAACTACCTAATGACACACCTGCAGGTAAATCATCAAGCCGCTTCTCAAGCCAACCAATCCTTTAGCAATCATCCCCTAGCCCTATTAAAAAGAAAGGCATTCCTTTCACCAATTTTACTATAGTACATTGGTTCAGGGAATAAAAAATCATCATGACATCAAAAAGACTAATTTAAAATTCCTATCCCTAATCACTTTTCAAGTAATCCTTCTCTAGTTGAACTGGATTTTCCAACATCACATCAAATATAAATTCTAAGAAGCCTATGAAATAAATGTGTACAGATTCCTACACTTTCAACAAACCTGTTGAAAACACTTGGTGTAGGACTGTGATCTCGCTCCCTCTCTCTCTCTCTGGTGCGCTCTCTTTCTCTGTCCCGGTCACGGTCCCGCTCTCGGTCTCGGTCTCTGTCTCTGTCTCGGTCTTTCTCTCTTCTTGCATAATAGTCCCATTGCTTGCTGGTATCCACAAGACTAGGCCATGAAGGAGCAGAACCAGGAAGGTGAGGAAAGGCAACTATAAGAAAAAGAAAAATAAACATAATTAAAAACAAAAGTTATGGTACCTAAAAAAAAAACAAGAGAAAGATAGAAGGGTTGGGGGAATACTAAAAAATAAGATAAAATTTCACCCAAAATGTTCTTAAGATTATAATGGGTATTTATCTTATAAATAAAAAAGATTAACATATAGTGCAGACAGTTTAGAGGGTATAATGAGAAACAAACCTGAAAGAGAACTAACATATAAATATTCTCCTTGTTGTAAGGCTACCAGGAACTAGAAGACATAATACCATAAACTTCCCAATATCAAAATGTAAACCAAAATACATAAGGACACCTTCACCTTCAAAGTACTGAAGGAAAATAATGGTCAACCTGAAAAAACATGTCCAGGAAGCCCTCACTTAATTTTTTAGATAGGTTCTGTAGATAGGTTTTAGGTTTTAGATAGGTTTTCTGTAGATAGGTTCTTGGAACTGCAACTTTGAGTTAACTGGGGATAATAATGAAAGCATTATTATAAATAAAAGCATTTGTTTAATGTCACAGGCCAGGATTTTTCACCCCATCAATGGTATGACAAAATGACATTGAAAAAATTTATTCAAGAACTTGTACTCAACAAAGTTCTATTTCAAGAGTAATAATGTAACAAAAGCATTTATTAAAAAAAAATTAGCAAAAATTCTAACCAACAGACTTCACCGAAAGAATTTCTATTAGAGATATGCATAATACAATTCAAGAGTAACCACGGGGCATGGCTGGCTGATTCAAAATCAATCTGGGCAACTAAAATTAATACTTACCGTTGCCATATGGAAAAGCACGTGCAGAACGACTATCATAACCAGAGGAATGTCCACTGTTGAAAAAAAAAGGTGTTTTTTTCTGAATTTTAACGGTTTGGTGCAAATGCAAAAAATATCAAGGCAAAATTATGACTTGCATTTACCGACTACATAATAAGCTTTCATTCTGTACTTTTGTCTTTTCATACATTAAAATAGAGACATTTTAACCTCAGTAAATATTGAATCGCTCATCTACTTGTAAAGAATAAAATAGCTTACTAAGCACTATTTAACGTAAGTAATACAGTCAAAACAACTTGACTCACAAGGTAACAAACTTTGAGGCTAATTGAATATTTGAGACTTTGTTAAAATTTAATCTTCAAAAATTAGTTTTAATGGCTATAAATGAGAAATTCAGCCCCACTGACAAGATCAACAAGTACCTTTTAATACTCTGAATGAGAAAAGATGTTTAACAAAGACAAAATCTGTATGTTCTCACAATTCACACTTAGCTGAGTTTTATCATTTCCTTTGAAAATCATTCATACATGGCTTGATGCTATCTATGGTGACAGTCTCTCAGTCTTAAGTAATTTGGACTATTTTATCCAAAATACATTAGTTTAGTAGCTTATTTGCTACTAAAGAGAAAATAATGATAGCTACCATTGATTAGTAATTCCTACATGTGAACTATGCTGATGCTTTATATTCACTAATTGTTTCAATCTTCACAACTCTAACAATCCTACTTGATAAAAGAGGAAACTGTGTCTCAAAGTACATAGTTTAGGAACCTTGCCAAGCAACATATAGCTGAAAAGTTCTGAAGTCAAAATGTGAACCTGATCTGTTTGATTCCAAAGATTATGCTGTTAAACACAAATTGCCTACCATGAAGAAAATAGTCTTCAGTACAGCACTGCACCTAACATAAAGCTTAAGTACAGGGTATAAAAAAATCAGGCAATTGCCATGCAGCATGGATCCAATCATCCTTTATGGAAGCTGAGTTGCAGCAGGGTAGCAAGGAATAAAGACCGTTTTCTTTAAAAAAAAAAAAAAAAAAAAAAACAGTTGTGCTTACCTACTCCTAAAACAGACATGCATTATTCATGATTGCCAGTAATCTATATTTGTAGTTCCTACAAAAATTACTATTGTTAAATTTTTTAACAATTTAGGGTGAATAAATCAAAGCAAGAGTTTGCAAGGTCCTATCCATTTCCTTTGTCCTTTTTTAAAAAACCTGGCTATAGATCCAACATCTTATATAAAATAACTAACATAGATATAGATCTGTGAATTTAAAAGCAGGTACTATTGTTCACAAAATTAAATCTTTCAAAATGTTACCAAGATATGTACATGGATCCTCCTAGCAATGATAAAAAAAATGTATTTATACTGCTTTACCTTTCTATTGTTGGTATTAGAGATGGCGGGGGAGCGCCAGGTGGAGGAGGAAAACCTGAAACATTCAATCAGAAGATCAAAAAAGTTAATAGAATATACCTTTAATGTCAAGAGTGCAATAAAGCTGTTGAAATCACTAAATATCTCTGGGGACATAAACGTGCTTCTCTATGTTATAATGGACAAAAAAAATGGAGCTTAAAATTATAAACATATTTTGAAGCATTAAAACTTTCAATGAACATTCTGGTCTAATACACAGAACACAAACTGGTAGTTAGGACACCCGGTCTTATTTTCAGCACCACACACAGCCCATTTTGTGAATATGAGAAAGTTAATCTCAATGCCTTACCTTTTCCATATATAAAACAGTAGTAGTATTGCCACCAGATATGCTATACTTGAAATGTTTTAAAACAAAAGCAAATAAAATAGCATTTACCACTTTCAAAAAATATTTTGAGAGTTTGATGTATAGGAATTTAAATGTGTAATTTATGAATAAAATCTTACCATTAAACATAATTAAGGCTAAGAACATCATTGTAAAATATACTTTAAATAGCAAAACCCAAAATACCTATTTTATTTTACAAAGAAAGGGACAGAGTGTAGTTTTGGATTAGTTTGGCAAGAAAATAATTTGCAACTTTGTATCACAAAATCTGCATATCTAAATGAAATACCACAGAATATGGCTAAAAGGGACCAGAACAGTTAATCTACTCTATACTTTCAAATTCGAGTAGGTAATAAAGCATTCCAACAAAAGACTTTAAGATTCCAAAACTTATAATGACAATTCCTTCCAAGATTTAACAACACTTACTATTAGGAACTGCATTAAATTATATACTTGAAGTCTAACACTACCATTCACATTGCCGTCCTGAATGAGGACACAAGCAATCCATTCCTATATTCTCTAACAACCTCCACATATTTGAAAACACTTCCATTAAGCCTCCTTATTAGTAGTCTATGGAAAAATGGATCCCAGTTCTCTTGACCCTTCTCATAGGCACATTTAGTCAATTTTGGGCCCTTCTTCAATATATAGTTAATACAATCTTCACTGTATCCAGCTTTAGGTTCTGTAACTCCTTATTATATATCTTAGAAGTGCAGTTTAGCTATTACCACATTAGTTCTACAGTCCACAATACTGTTTTATATAGCCTCACAACCACATCTCATTTCAAACTAAAAAGACATACCAATGATTCCTTTATGACTTCTCCTGGTTAAGTTTTTTTCAGTCACATTCACATACAATTAGTGACTCTATCCCATATCTAAATATATAGACTATCCAATGCTATATAAACTCCACTTTCTGTTATCAAGGATATTTTGAGTTTAGACCCACTCTTGCAAACACTGTAACCTCACATTCTCTTTACACTCCTTGAATTTTAATACTGAACTCAATAAAAACAACTGCCATCACATTTGCATTACACTACCAAAAAAAAGAAAGAAATGAAACCTGAAAAAATGTAAAAAAAAAAAAACAAAACACCACCAACAACACTGGACCAAGTATAAAGTCCTTCTAGTAATAGTATTGCAATAATGAACAATTAATCACCACTAAGAACAACCATCTGATCAATGGTCAATCAATCCAACTGTGAGGTTCAGAAGAAATTTTCTCACGATATTGTTAGGCCAGCAAGGCAAAATAAAATTAGAGAATATGATAAAGTCAAGATAAATGATCTTTCTCTTCTCTTGTAGTCATTTTATCATTAAAAAAATTCACAGGCCTGAAAAAACATTTCTTAAGAAAAATTTTATTTATATCCTATACTCTATTTTTGTCAACAAATTGATATGGTGAGAATTTTCCCAGAATCTCTATTTCCACAGAAATGGGTAAGACAGATATAAGAAAACTAAATTATCTTAATCAAAACTGGAATGAAGCAAAGGCAGAGCTGAAAATAGGACCTTGAAATCCCAATAGCCTATTGCATATTCTAACCACATCAACACTGTCCATCCTGTAACTATAAGCTTGAAATTTCATGTTTATTAACAATGATGGAGAAAACATGAAAAAAGTTTTACCTGGAGGTGGTACAGTTATTGGAATACCTAAAAAACAAGTGATGAAATTTAATATAGTAATTGGATTTCATAACCTGTTACGTATTTATGCCATCACCAAAACAAACTTTGAAATAAAACCCCTCGCCTCATTTTCCTGGCTTATTCACTCAAGAGAAACATTCTGTTTTCTTGCAGAAGAACAACAAGTATTAACAGCCGACTTCCTGATGAAAACCCAGTCTAACAACCTAATAGCAAGGTTTTCCCCACTAGTTGTAATCACAAAATTAGACATCAGTTAAAAAAGCACACTTGTGCATATACAAACTCCATAAAATTACACTAAGAATGAGAATTAATGTCTGATCTTGTTATTTGAGGAGATGATCAATGAGCTCTTTAACACTGTAGGTAGTGCAAGGTAACTAAAGATGATGAATATTCACTTTATTAAATAGTGCTGATTTAGACTATCTTGCCATTGTTGACGGTAGTAGGGAAAAGTTACTACTTTTCTTGATTTGTGGGAGTAGAGAAAGGGGGTTTATAGTCAATTCACATATATACACCCCCAGAGCACATTACAATAAATGCAGATGATTTATTTCTGTTGGAGTCAGTAAATACTAATGACTCTCACTTATATGTAAAAATTATAAACTATGCATAAACCTTCTCTATTTAGACTGGTCAAATGTGCCCATAAATCCTAACGCAAAATTTGCTTATTTAGCACTAAAATTTAGAATTTTAATATATTAAAAAGTTTATATAGCATGCAAACTGTGGCTTTCTGTTGAAGAAAAAGGACATATCTAAGTAGGAAAACAAAAAAATTAAAATTTTTTCATGAAAAATGTTATACTATAAAAAACTTCAACACAAAATGGTCTACTAAATCCTATCTTAAAAACTGAATCAAAATTTGTCCAAAACAGGAAAAAACTAATACATCTACTAAATATATCAGAAAAAATAATATAAATAGTATTGCTTTCGACTGTTTTCTTGTCAATGGAAACACCTGCTAATAATTTATTTAAAACTTTTTTTCTGGGATGTTCTGCCAGAATCAGTGGTTTCTATAAAAAGATCTTCAAGCAGCAATTGACCTTAAAATGAAGAATGAAGCACCTAACTTAGCTACCTTTGCAATAAAAGGATATGCTAAACTTACAAAACCAACATGACTGAAAGAGATATGTAAAGCAGACATGTTTCAAAAATCATGAAGCACAAAAAAATATACTAAACCGATCTAGTTTAATGGCAATTCTCATCTATTCTAATGTTATGTTGTTGCATCCTAAATTACTAAACTAAAAGAATCCAACAAAGGGCCTCCCCTTGTGGTGCAGCAGTTGAGCCCTGGGCTGCAGAGGCTGCAGGCAGCCTCTGCAGCACAGGTTCGTTCCCTGGCCACCAGTGAGGGTCCCACCAAAAAAAAAAAAAAAAGAATCCAACAAAAACAATACAAGCTAGCAGAGCCCAGACACCAAACTAAGTGGGAACTAAATAAGGAAGGCAGAACATATTAAATGTTCTATTATTATCTGATTTTTCTTTAGAAAAGTATAAATTTTTTTACACTATCAAACTTCACTATTTGACCTAGTTTTCACCTTTAAATATATGATTATTCTCTAAGGTATATAAGATAAAGGACTATACCAATTTGGCTACCCACTCTGTAATCCTAGTAAGTTTATCTAAATGAGCAATATACATCACACTTCAGCTAATGCTCAGTAGAACGTACTAAAATGTGATTTCAAGCAAAATAACTAAGAAATTACTAGCCAGTCTCTCAAAATTTAGTCCTCAAAAACATTTAAATTGTCAAACTTCCACAAAACATAAAAAGGTGTAAATCAATTAAGCATGTTATGAAAATAGTTAAAATTACAAGTCTGCTTTTAACTTTAAACTACTACAGTAGTATCAGAACAGCTTTTTTAAAAAAATCAACTGGAAGGAAAAAAAAAATCAACTGGAAGGAATTAAGAGCTCAACAAAAAATCATTTTCTCTCCCTCTCTATGTAATTATTATATAAACACACACACACACACACACACACATATCTCCATGGCTTTCCAATTGATATCAACACATCAAAAAGGTGGCATGAGAACTAGAAAGGCTTACTTGTGAGATCTCTTTCATCTAAGATATTTCAACATTAATCTTTATTGGTAAATGTTCACTGAATATATAAAGTTGATAAAACACTATACAATCAATGTCAGTGTACTGTGTCAAAATAACTTTTTGACAATTGTCAAATGTATTTTCAAAATGCAACTAAGTTTAAATATGTGATATAATGTAAGGCTAGCATAATTCTCATCTAAAAATCAAAGTATTTGACTCTTGTTAGCAGAAGAGAAATAGCGTAATAAAGGAAGAGAAAATGAGTCTCAAAATGCCTGTCCTCTGACTCTCAAAATTCCCAGGTTCCTGGCCAAAAGACTGGAAACACACAAGGCAGAAGAGCATTGAGTTTCTTTTCTCAATTCTTTATAAGACAACTAGGAAAAATGTTTCATCTTCTGGAAAGCTTTGCAATAAAAGCAGTAAATGTAAGATTTCTGGTATTCCCCAAAAGTAATATTCAAGCTCCAATGGATTATTAGATCAGTAGTTCTGAAACTTCAGTGACCATCAGAGATCACCTGAAGATTGTGTTAAAACACAGATGGCTGGGTGCCTCTCCTATAATTTCTGATTCGGTCAATTCAGGGTAGGCCAGATAATTTACATTCCCATCACACAGATGGTGATGTTGCTAATCAGAGCCAGAGGATGAAGACTCTAAACTTCTTTCCTAATTGCACAACTGAGCACCTCAATATTCAATATAGATGAAATTTCATTCCAAATTTTTAAGAATCCAATAAAGCAAATGACACTATGAAAAAACACAGTATAACTTTATGGCAGTCCATATTCTCTGGTATCCTCAAAATATGTAACAAATACTCTGAAATGTAAATCCTGGGGGTAGGGAAAATGAAGTACTATTTGGGGGTCTAAAGGAATTGAACTCAACAAATAGAAAAGCAGCATACAAATATTAAAAGGAATTTGACTATTTCAAAATTGTCACAAAACAGAGGCTCTATACTCAACAAAAAAGCTGAAGATCGTCTATGAACTCATTTTCAAGGTATCCCACCATAAGACATAAGAAAGTTAGGTGATAGGCAGTTTCTGACATGGCTTCCAATGATCCCTGCCTCTAGGTATTTATGCCTTTTTATTACCTCCGGATTTTATATCCTCCCCTTGAAAATGGGTTGAATATAATGAGTTATTCCTAACAAGTGAAACACAGCAAAAGTGATAGAATGTCACTAGGAGACAAAAGGGAGTGGCTTCTATTTGGCTGGTATCCTCTCTACTCTCTTCTGTCTTCATGCTTTGATACAGCAAGGTGCCATGTTGGAAAGAAACAATCTTTTCAACAAAGAGGGGAGTGGATTTGAAAATGAAGTCTTTTTTTGAGATGATGCTCTCAAAGTCTGTGAGAGATGTTGAAGCATGGGACTAGGTAAACTGTTCGCACACTTCCAACTCACAAAAACTATTCGGTAATGTCTGTTGGTTTAAACATCACTATGTTCTGAAGTACCTTGTTATGCAATAAGAGTTAACCAGTACATATTATAGCCACTTATTTCTCTGTAAAGTTCAAATGAGAAAAAAGCATGGCACGATTATGTGATACATGATTTCTATTTACTAATAACTTTCAAATTTCATCAGCACTATTTTAAATATCACCTCTAACTCATGCTCTATACCATCAGTATTTTTTAATTACATGTAAACACATTCACACACACATATATCATCTAACCTTTAAAAATACAGAAACATGGGATATAAAAAACTATAAAGCTACTTCTTTAGCATTAAAGTGAAATAAGTAATTACAAGACACAAAAAAGGATGAAAGTAATTTTAAAGAAAAAAATGTGTTTTAAAAGGTGAAATGCTCACAAAACAAAGTAACAATAGTTACAGCATACTCTATACTTAACAGGTAGAAGTTTTGGGTAAACTATAAAATGGATGAATTATTTTAACCTTACTAGGA
The DNA here is from genome assembly GCF_964194135.1 of Talpa europaea. Taxonomy (NCBI): domain Eukaryota; kingdom Metazoa; phylum Chordata; class Mammalia; order Eulipotyphla; family Talpidae; genus Talpa; species Talpa europaea. The sequence goes on from NC_140071.1 coordinate 114,690,400, forward strand.
ACTCTTGATCAATGAATAAAATCCACTCCAAAAGAAATGTAAATTTTACAGAGAACTTATAAAAGAGCTAATCTCTATAAGCATATATATAGCCAATGATTGAAAGAGTAGCACAAACAAGAGTAATTTTGTTAATTAGATCTTAATTAAATTCTACATAATATAGCTTCTACAGCACATTAATAATATAATTATTATAAAGGGAGCATTCATGGGGGAAAAGACATTCAAAACTCAACATCCTAAAGTTTTCCATTTCTATTAAACTTTCATTTAAATTACTGTAATTGTGCCAGAAAATATTTTGTTTTTACAGATAATTAACATTATCCTCTATTTCGAGCCTACTGAAAATATTGATAGCATACTGCATTTCTTTTTAGTATAGAAAAACACAACAAGAGAGAAAATTAACACACTTCTTAAAAACTTCAAGGAATTCTTTTTCAAAGATACTTCTAAAAAATACATTTTTCAAATGCTTATTTTCTGGCAAATAGCTGCTTATATTCACATTCACATGTGAACAGAATATACTCATAAAATAGTTTCTCAAAGGGAAAAAAACTGTACTTCCTCAAGGACATTAATAATATTCACCCAATATTAAGTCAAGTTTCTGCCAACACAGCAGTTCTCAAAGTTACTATCTGGAGATTCCCGGAGGTCTCTGAGACCTTTTTAGGAATCCTCAAGGTCAAAACTACTTTCATAAAAAAACTAAGATGTTATTTGCCATTTCACTCTCATTCTCTTACAAGTATACAATGAAGTTTCCCAGAGGTTATATATGATATCACAATAAATTTAATGCACAAGTAAATAGAAAAACCCAATTTTTTTCTATTAAGACACAGTAAAAAGATTTGCCAAAAAAAAAAAAAAAAAAAAAAAAAAGGCCACGCTACACCAAATATTGTCTGCTAGCCTGGAAAAAGGTTCCCCCCCCCCCATAAAAATACTGTCATGATGTTAATATGTAATTGATTTATCAGGAGGAGGAGTATTTTTAAATTAATATTTAAGTATAACAAGTATTTTAACTTCTCAGTTTTAATTTCTAACCGCCCAAAATAGATATAACACATATAAATAAAGGATCTTTGAAGACTGCAGTAATTTTAATAGTGTAAAGGAGTCTGTGAACAAAAAGTTTGAGAGCCACTGTGTTGGAACCAAGCTGTTGACAGAAAAACAATCTAAAGGCAATGAAAGCCTTAGAAGAAAGCAGAAAGGCTCCAAATGTCAGCTGCTTTTCTCCCTCAGACCCATATATCATCACTAATCCAAAATCAAGATATTGAAAGCATGAACAAGATTTTCAAGTTCATGCAATTTTAAGTACTAGATATCTACTAAGACAGTGACATAGTACTTGGGAAAGAATATCCTTCTACAATGCGAATGTTACACATTTCAAAATCTAGATAAACAGCTAATCCTTCCTCCAACTTAGAAAGCAGAAATGACATATCTGTGGATATGTTTAATTAAAGTATATTAATCAAACTATATCTCACTAAATCAAAGTCTTCCTTAACTTAGTAGTATTCTCCTACTGAGCTAGATTTCTGTTTCCAAGACTTCAAGAACCATAGTCAGTCACATGAGCCTTAATAGTGATTAACATTAAAAAAAATGCCTTAAATGTCTTTTTCAACTCTACTATAAAAGATAAAATATGTGATAATAAAGTAAATTAATATTTAAAAGTTTAAAAAGTAAATTAAAAGTCCACCATAAAATGTAATATAGTTTGAACAATTAAAACCTATTCATAAGCATTAAATTATTTTGAAAACAAATAAAATAAGCCAGACACAGAAAGATAAATATTATATGATTCCACTTACATGAGATACCTACAAAAGGCAAATTCATAGAAAAGAGACTACCAGGCAAGGGGGTAGGGGGGGCGGCATTGCTCAATGAATACACAGTGTTACAGATAATGAAAGAGTTTTAAGCATACAGCATAGTTATGTTACTTACAACAGCATAGTGAATGCATTGAATGTCATTAAACTGTCATTAAAAGGTTAAAGTAATAAATGTTATATAAAGTATACTTGACCACAACAAAAAAAATCCACAAACTCAACTATTCTATAACATCAATCTTTCAAATTTTACCATTTTTTCTTCCAATAAACAAGTACTTCAAAACTGGTTTATTCAATTAAACTTAGACTTATAAACTTGGCAAATAGTAAAACATTCACTTAATTGAGAAAAAAAAATTTTTGAGATCTGATACTTGCTTTTCACAACATTATTTTCCTACCCACAAATAAATATGAAAGCACTTAATATCAGGGGAAAACACTTAGAAAAGCAAAATTTTTAGGACATGTTATTGGGTGACTATACATAATCCAAAACAGTCTTTATAGCAGTTAATAGACTTTTGAACAAAACTTTTTGGGAAGGGGGGAAGAGAGTGGGTAGAATTCTGGTTCTGTTACTTTCTAGCTATTACTAGCTATTATTTAAACTCCTTAAGCGCCAGTTTCCTCATCTGTTAAATTAGAATAATGTTCTATTACAGAAATTATCAAAAATCACATACATGGAAATGTGCTTAAAACAGTGCCCTCAATAGTAAGCACTGAATATTAGTTATTATTGCTCAGTAAAAGTATGAAACGACACTAAAGCATTTCTAAAAACATAACACAGTAAAAACTATTTTCCAGCTCATTAGAAAATGAAGGAAAAAAAAACAGATTTTGCGAACATTACAGAAGACCCTGATTAATACAGTATTTGGTGTCAAGCTGTTAGTATGACAACAAGGAGTCACATTAAATACTTTTCCATTAAAACAAACAAACAAAACATCCTAAAGTCAAAGTCACTATATTAATTTAGGACAAGGCATCCCTTACATGTTTATTGCACTCTCAAACACAAAGCCTCCTCTACTCTTTGTTTTCTCTTGTTTCTAACAGGGATTTATGTAAATTTGTAGAAGTGTCTGAGATGGAAAGAAGGCAATACATCTCTCCCCTTTTGCTAACTAAATGATAATTCTAGCACCTCACTGTTGTTAAGGAGTAACTACTCAGGCAATGAGCCTTAGTGATGACCATGTTATGCTCCCAACTAAGACTCTTCTGAGAGTGAATAATAATAATGATGATGCTAGGACAAAAGGTATAAAGTAGAACTGTTCCAGCCAAAACTGGATGTATGATCATCATATTTATGAAAAAGATGGTAGCACCAAAATATGGGCATAATGTATCATTACCACATTTGTTCCATATATACAGGGCATAAGTCTTAAAAACATGCATTTAAAAGCTAATTTTAACAAAGACAACATTAAAATGGTTAATTTTTAAGTTTTTTTCCTTTCCTTTTTCCTCTTATTTCTTAAGAAAGCAAAACAAAACCCAAGGTTTCTCCAAGAAAAATGGGTGCTTCTAAAGGCAATACAGACAGACTAGCTTTCTTTCACTAGCAGCTTATAGGTAATCTAAATTATAACAATCTCGAGAACATGCTGTAGTCATGTGGTTCTGTGGTAAACAGTCACTGAAAATACAGCTTTAATGAAGGCCTACATTCAGCTGGTAATTATCTATGCAGCCATACTGTAGATTAGAGCCAGTGCCCATTCTGAGTGAAAACTGCCTTTGTGACTACACCAAGTGTCAATCTGAAAAGTTTGCTGGTGTTATGAATACATAAATACGTTGCTAACTCAATTAGCTAATATATTTAGAGAATGTGAACTATACACAAATATTTGTAAGTAACACTGGAAGGGAACTGATGGAAATACATATCCTGTGCGCAGTCCAACAGCTCAAAATCAGGTTTTAAAAAGGGGGTAATTCAGATCGTCTCAATTTTTAAAATTTTGATATTGAAATCTCCACACCCCCACGCAAAAACCCTGGGGTGTGCATGTACAAACACACACACCTTGCTGGTTAAACCAGAATTAGAATTCATCTGAATTTGTGACTATATATAATGCAATCCAATATATGCTGACCAAACAATAAGAAAATATGACCTGCAAATAAGCATCAAAGGAAATCTGGACAGATCGTTTAAAATATTAAAAGCATGTAACTGAGAGTATTAAACAAATAGTTTAAGCAACTGAAAAGACTCATTGGTACTCTACAGTATAATGCCACAGATATCCTAAACATTACTAAAAGATGTTTTATACCTATAAACACAGTATATGGCAAAGAAATCATATAATTTTATATTTTAAAAAGCATACTTCCAAAAAAAAAAAAGCATACTTCCAGATAACACCATTGCCTATTAACTATCATTCTACAGAATTTATAAATACTTTATATCAGTAAGGTAATTATTTTTTCATCATTAATTCATACCACCTCTCTCTGCTTTAACAGTTAGTACTTAACTATATAAAATGTTAGCCATTTGGAGATATACTATATTAGCTAGCAAATTCAATAAAAAATTTAAATCACCTTTAATACACAGTTAAGTTTAAATAAGATTATACAGTAACCTAGCATAAGGACTGTTATGATATATAGTGACTGTTTTTAATTTTATTAAATCAACTAGGTTCAAAATTAACTATTTCTACATTTTATGTTTTTCAGAGGACAAAGAACTCATTTATGAATAACTACATTCCTGTTAAATTACTTTCCTTTTCATTTACTTAATTCTCACCATATTAAAGACCCAAGAATGGTGGGTTCAGTTGTAATTTCTAAATGGTTTGTGCTCAGAACAAGAAATTTATTGTAGGAACAAATTTTCGAAATAATATCTGGTGTGAGTACCTCTACCCTAGCAAGTCTAGTCTTTCCTCTATTTTTTTGACAACCGACTCTCTAAAGTTAGTCATTTTTCTTAATAGCTTTCTTATCCTTTTTGAAGGTAGAGATCACAATGGAAGAGGATTAAAGATGTCGTAATTGTAGGGCCAAAGCATTAGCTAACATTTACAGGCCAAGATGAACAACATAGTAAAGGATTATTCAGATACTATGTGATTCTGCACTCTGATAATGACTTTACATGGCAAAGCACCCTGAAACAAAGGCAGCATTTCTGTAATGTTGTATAAACTGACTTTATTAGTAGAAGGCAAATTTTAACATGTCAAACATACAGTTCTAATTAGGACCAGCAGCTAATTTCTATCATTTACTACTGGCATTCTCCCTAGAAAGAAATTATTATCTCAATCTTGTTAATGTCATTAAAACTGGTTATGGCAAGTAAGTATTAAAAGCTTATTGAGAATAAAAAAGTTCACTGGATCAAAGGGCGAAGGTAAAAAATAAAAATAAAATTTGAGGATTATTTGATTTTCTCCCTATTGTTAACGGTCTAGTTTGATTATTAATAATCAGAAATGGCTAAAATATTATAAAAGCTTAATGTCTCATTTAAAAGATGTTAAATACCAGCTACCTGGCACCACCAGCAGTCTCCTAGATGGAAACCAGTATGCACAGAAGGAACAAACAGATTGAAATTTTAACTTTTATCTCGTGGGATATAATTTTTTTTTATCTTCTCCAATTCTAAAAGTATCTTCACAATTTTTTTCAAAACAAGTTAACAAGTCAATATAATTTGTACATATACAAAAGCAACTTTAGTTTGGGGATCACGATCATGTTTACTACAATTAAAGTACTTTCACATTCTTTAGTATATTTATATTTTGTCTTTGCTATGCTGAAATAGTAAGACATCTGTTTCGGTGTGAATCTGCTAAAGATATAATAAACTGTGTATCTACTACTTTAAATGCACTGATATTAACAAAGATGTTATTTTCAAATATATTTTTTAATTAATTCAAAATTTTAAAAAATGCTCAGTTATTTTTTCTTTCTCCCAAAATCAAATGTCTTATTTACTATTTACCTGGGGGTGGAATCAGAGGTGGAGCAGTGCTGACAGTTGGAGGAGGTGGAAGAAATGGAGGAGGTGGAAGATGGGTGGGAGGAGCTCCTGGAGGGAAAAATGGAGGTGGTTTGCTAAAATTGTTGTCTACTTCAGTAGCAGATCGTTCAGAAAGGACCTGAAATTAGAGCACAGTTAATTAAAAAGATGAATAAATGTTCTAAGATTAAACTCAGTATTTAGTTTCATCTAATCTGAGAAGCAAAGAAATACTCATATTTTGAGGAGGCATTAGTAATTTTCCTAGGTGTGTGACAGACATATAGATAGATGTGAGTATATACTCACACATATACTTTTTAAAATGTTCATATTCAAAGGCTAGGAGACATTACAGGAAAAAAGTCTTAATAAGAAACAATTAAGTGTTAAAAACATCCTCAACAAGAGACAAGTACTTTATAATGTAATGAGTATTATCTTCATTACTCAAAGTTTAAGTATTCAAATTAAGGGAATGTAATAATCAGCAATAAATACTAGCTTTTAAAAATTAATCTGGCAGGGCCTCCCAGGTGGCGCAGCGGTTGAGCGCTGGGTTGCGAAGCTGCCCGCGGCTGCAGCACCGGTTCGATCCCCGGCTGCTCCCCGGCCACCGGAGGAGGGTCCCACATGGCGCGCAGACCTCTCCTGCCGCCCGCTGCTCCCCTCAGCAGTGTACTTCGGTCCTTCTGCCTGCTCTGCTCCCCACTCTGACTCTGGTGAATTCTCTCACCCTCCCGCGCTTCTGACTGTACCCAGTGCATGTATAAACAAAACAAACAAACTAAATAAATAAAAAACATGCCTCTATTAAAAAAAAAAATTAATCTGGCAGCAGAGCCAAACATTCACTGTACCAGGGGCTGTCTTAAGGTTGCAAAATAAGAGCCTATAAGGCAGACATAAACAGGATGCAAGGAACAAGTTATCAGAAATAAGGGACAGGCACTAAATTTTTAAGACAGTGGCAACTAAATACATGGATTTTTAACAAGCACCCTAAGGGATTCTGAAGTACTAAATATATTCAGGAAATAGGAGAAATAGGAAATATGATGTTACATATTTCTCAAATCCTTGCTGGCTAAAGCATATCATTTAAACATACAATCCCATCTTTCATTAACTTTTCCATATTTAAGTACAGAAATTTTTGTAAGGTTTATACTGACAATCTATTTTTTAAAGTAGGGAAAAGAATTACTTTTAGAAATCATGGTACGAGGAACTTTGAGGAAAAAGAATTATCTTCTATTTTAGAAAATTTACCATTAAGTGTTAAAGAACATTTACATGATTAAAGACAGTAAGAATGAAAACTCTATGGACATTTTTGAAAGCCCTAGAAAAAAATAATGAAAAATGTGTGGTCAAGCTAATAGTTGAAAGTCCCAGTTACTAAAGTTTTAACTTGAATTATGCAAGTTATTAGTAACTCATCTCCTTTCATCCTTTCACGTAAGGAAATTCACTTCACCCAGAAATGTCACATTAAGTAAATTATGATGTATTGATACAATGAAGCTATCCAGATTGATTTTAAGAATATAGAAAAATATAAATGGTAATTTTAAAAAAAGATACATAAAAATATTATCACAATAGTTCAATCTTGCTTAATGACAAAAAATAAATGTACCAGAATGTTAAGTTATATTAGAGAACAGAATTATCAGTAGTCTTTTCTTCTTTAAACTATTACCATATTTCATATGATTTATCCTATAAACCTATATATTACATATATAATGAGGGAAAAAATTCCTACATATATTTAATAAATTCAATTAAAACATGGATTTAAGTATTCAGTTAAAAAAAAAATTTTTTTTAATGCCAAACCTGTATGTTGCTGTTTTCATTTGCCCGTCGCCTTCCTTCTACCCGGCTGATAGTTATAGTCTGACCAATAACATCAATTGCCCCAGGTAATCTCCTATAACATAAAAATTGAATCAATTCAGTTTTACCTAATTAGATGTTTGAAAAACAAAACAAGTAAATATATTAGTGTGAAATAAAATCTAAAATCCTTTGCAATATACTTTTTTAAAAAATCAGCTAACACACACTGAAATAACTGACTTAGAACTCACTTTTTTGCACTGTTAAAATATTTTTATTACTAAGTGGGAACCAACATCCAGTGACAATCATGCTTCAATCTGAAGTATTTTTATAGGTTTTTACTATTTTTTAAATCTCCAAATGACTTCATCTTTGTAGAACTGAATCAGGTAACAAATGCTAAACAAATGGAAGCAAAAATTTTTGGATACTATGAATATATATCATAACTCTATTAAAGAAACTCAAAATAATTCCCAAAAAGGCTTTAGAGGAAGTAACTGTTCATTTTGATCCCTACAGCATATTTCCCTTATAATGGTTCATTTTGAGCATTAGAACACTAAAAAGGGAACCAGTTTTCCATTTCTGGTAACTTACATTGAAATATTTAAATGCCTGTCTTTTATCCGACTGTACTTATAATCCCTCTTAACTATGAGTATAAGGGAAAAGTCTACCACAAAATAATGCTGCAAATTTGACAGGAAAATCCATCAAGTTAAGTTTTATAAAACAAAATATTTTATTGAGGTAACATGGGTATAATACCAAATGATTTAGAGATATAGAATCACATCCTTCTGGTATGTTACCAGACCACACCCACCACTAAGGCACCCACAGTTAATTGTGCCCCCTTTCCATTTCCCCCATCATTTCCCCAAGTAAAATTTTTTAAAATACTATTAAAAGTCATCTAGTGTGGTTAAGGACTTTATAAAAATAAATATACTTAACATTTGTAGGAATAAACAATGAAAGATGGATACAAGTTCATGTCTCTTCACCTATATTTGTGTTCTAAGTAATTCTGTTTACAACTCTGTAGAAGTAAATCAATGAAAGTAACATATACTGGACATCCCAGGTGGTGCAGGGGCTAAAATCTCAGTGCTATCAAGCTATCACCAGCCACTGCAGCATGAGTTTGATTCCTGGCCAAGGAGCTAACCCACATGGCGCAGTAGATCTCTCCTGTCTCACCCACTGCTCCCCTCAGCAGTATATTTCAGTAGATCTGCCTGTTCTGATCCTCACTCTGTCTCTGGTGAATCCTCTCACCCCCCTGCACCTCTGGCCTACACCCCAGTTCCTCTATGTATAAATAAATAAAATAAATCTTGGGGGAAAAAAAGTAACATAAATCCCTCCACAGACAACAGTTTGGATCCTAAAATGACTAGTAACAGCAGCTACCATTTGTTAAATACCTACCTATTGTACCTAAACCTCACAATAAACCTTTACTTAAGAATTATTGTACATTTGTTAGAGACACAGAAATACGCTAGGGCCCACAAAATGAAATCACTGACCTCAGCAACTATTAGGTGGCCATATTACTTGCAAACCTGAGTCTTTCTGAATCCAAAACCTACAGACCTCTTCCCTTAAGCTATATTGTCTTCTGGTATCAGTGTGACTATCACAAGATAACTGGCCTTTGAAAATCTTAAGACTTCTGAAATAAGGAGAAAAACAAATGCTGGATGATTCCACTCATATGTGGAATAAACGGTAACAAAAAAGACAAAAACTAAACCAAACAACTCTTGAAATCTCATTATAGAATTGAGACTACCAGGGGATGAGGTGGAGAGCAAAATGTGGAGGGAGCCAATGGACTATGGTGGATTATGGGTACACTTTGGTAGTGGGTATGGTGTGGTAACAAACATCTGAAGAGATATGAACCTATCCCCCTAAAACATATACAGTGTTGTAAACCAACATTACACAATAAATAACTACTTAAAAAAAAAAACCAACAAAACAAAAACTTCAGACTTGTGGTACTCAAAATATTTGTGGAAGTTTACCCTAAGCGAACCTTGAAAACTTACATTAAAAACTGTACTTGGGCCTCCCCGGTGGTGCAGTGGTTGAGCGCTGGGCTGCAAAGCTGCCCGCAGCCTCTGCAGCGCTGGTTTGATCCCTGGCCGCTGGTGAGGGTCCCACATGGTGCGGCAGACCTCTCCTGCCGCGCCCGCTGCTCCCCTCAGCAGTGTTATTTCATCAGTCTGCCTGTTCTGTTCCCTGCTCTGGTTCTGGTGAATTCTCTCACCCTCCCGCGCTTCTGACTGTACCCAGTGTTTGTATAAATAAATAAATATTAAAAAAAAAAACCTATACTTAACACATGAAAAAGACAGTCCTATAAAAAGTACATATGACATTTGAAAGGTCTTCAAGTACACTGTCAATTTACACTCAAGCCTCTCTTTCCTATCACTTAAAAGCTAAAATAAGAGTATTTCAAGTCTTTTTTATTTTATACCTCGGTCATAGACTTCCTAGGTTCTCTCATGATCCCAAAGACCAAGAATGGCTTTATTTAACTTGTACCCTTCAATATATAACTGAAAAAAAAAAAATCTAAAATTTACATATTAGAAAAATCCAACTAGCTCTGATGAAACAATATTGCTCTAATTTTTTCCCTAAAACTTAAAAGCTACAAGAATCTAAAGAATCTAAAAATCTAAAAATCTTTAGAATCTAAAAATCTAAAATTTACATATTAGAAAAATCCAACTAGCTCTGATGAAACAATATTGCTCTAATTTTTTCCCTAAAACTTAAAAGCTACATCTCAGATGCCAACATCCTCTCAGAGACAGGAATGCTCTGAGAAAAGAATTCCCTCAAAGTTTATAGCTATGCAGACTTCATTTATAAAAACCTTCAACATGACTATTTCCTTTTCTACTACTTTTCTATTACCAATCACTGGATTCACCTCTCTCTCCATCTTTTAAAATTTATTCATCAGGAAAAATTCTCACAAATTTGTGTAATTTATATTGCAAATTCTCCAAATTGCTAAAAGTAGCAAAAACTTAGAAATCCAGACATAATACTCTAATTTTTATGTCAAGAGGAAAGATTATTTTATAAGCTTTGACCAGGAAGACCAAAGGATTCCCACTGTCAAAAATTCTCGGACACATGGGAGTACTCATTTCATAAATATGGTCAGAAGTATTCCTTTATCTTTAAATGTACTATGTAGTCACTAAAGATTCAAAGGGGCAAATATTATGCTTCTAAAAATCATGCAAATTAGAAATCAGCCTTAACAAAGGTGTATCTGTAGAGGGAGTCCAAAAAATAATAATGCCTTATATTGACGTACCCCTCCTTTGGCAAGGCATTTGTACCATACAAATTAATTTAATCAGAAACGTGAAGTTTACCATTTTGTTCAGAAATATCTTATAATAGATAAGTAAAAAAGTAAAAAACCACCCAAAAAACTTTACTATTTAACTTAAAGGAGTAATTTTAAAATCCAGTATTATTCTGATACTACATTATGAAAAATATAGAACCATATTATACTGTAAGTTTTTGCTGTATCACTTTTATTTCAATGCATAAAGATTGAACTTCACTATAACGAAGATGATCTGTAACTTGGATTTCCACCCAGCATGGGTTTACCTGGGCTTACAAACCAGTTCTACAAAGCAAATACCTAATGCAGACATGAAGATTCTCTTCTCTATACTGGACATTTCATACAATAAAAAGGTGAAAGAAAATTAACCAGAGTGGAGATCTACAGTTTCATTAATCTCTAATTTAACTCAGGCAATGAATGTACACAAAACCTTTAACTTTTGCTCCTGGCGCAGACTAATATATTGGCATCTCTGCAAATATAATTAAATTCAAATATCATTATTTTAATGAGTCTAATGATCCAGAAGGGGTATGAAGCCTCCTTACAAAATGCAACAGAAATTTTAAAAGTGACAAAATAAGGACTAAGGGAAGGTAGACAAAAGGTTATCTGTTCATCTATTGCTACAAATTTCAGCGAGCTTCTTATTTAATAGCCAAAGTAAAGTAAGTCGCTAATGACAAGTTTTTAATACATGTATTAAAACATTAAGTGTGAAGATAGCTTTTTGTGATAATAGCTAGTATTTATTTTAAGATTTAATTTATTCATGCATACAAGAACTGGGGTACAGGCCAGATATGCAGAGGGTAAGAAGATTCACCAGAGACAGAGCAGGGAACAGAACAGGCAGTCTGACTGAAATACACTGTTGAGAGGAGCAGCAGGCAAGACAGGGAAGGTCTGCTGCGCCATATGGGATTCTCGCCGGCAGGCAGGGATCGAACCCGCACTGCAAAGCTGCGGACAGCTTCACAGAGCTGCACTCAACAGCCTGAGCCACGAGGGGAGGCCCAATAGCTAGTATTTTTAAGCACCAATTACATGTTAGGAAAGCACTGTCTTTTTTTTTTTTTTTTTAAAGATTTATTTATTTATTTATTCATACAAGCACTGGGTACAGTCAGAAGCGCGGGAGGGTGAGAGAATTCACCAGAGCCAGAGCGGGGAGCAGAGCTGGCAGAAGGACAGAAGTACACTGCTGAGGGGAACAGCGGGCGGCAGGAGAGGTCTGCGCGCCATGCGGGACCCTCCTCCAGTTGCTGGGGAGCAGCTGGGGATCGAACCGGTGCCGCGGAGGCTGCGGGCAGCTTCGCAACCCAGTGCTCAACCGCTGCGCCACGGGGGAGGCCCAGGAAAGCACTATCTTAAGCAATATATATGTATTCCTCCTAATAACCCTATGAGGTAGCAAATATTCCTATTTTACAGATAACAAAGAGAAAAACTTTTTTTTGAGTGTCTTAAAAGTATGAAAGAGTAGGTAGTTTTTAAAATTTCTGACAACAAAGTTCTTTAAAAAATCCACTTTGCAGGGCCTCCCCGGTGGCACAGCTGTTGAGCGCTGGGTTGAGAAGCTGCCAGCAGCCTCTGCAGTGCCAGTTCTAACCAAGGCTGCCGGGCGAGGGTCCCACATGGCGCACAGACCTCTCCTGCCGCACCCGCTGCTCCCCTCAGCAGTGTACTTCGTCAGTCTGCCTGTTCTGCCCTCCGCTCTGGCTCTGGTGAATTCTCTTACCCTCCCGGGCTTCTGACTGTACCCAGTGCTTGTATAAATTAAAAAAAAAAAAATACATTCTGCATAGTAATCCAGTATGCAAACACACAAACTGAAAGAAAAGTTTCATGAAAAAAGATTTGTACTTCTCATAAAGGAAATAGTAATACCAAAATATGAGTTTATTGGGGGCCTCCCTGATGGCACAAGGGGCTAAGCACCACACTATGAAGCAATCCGCAGCCTCTGCAGCACAAGTTCAATTCCCCGGCCGGCAGAGAGCAACCCACATGGCGCAGCAGACCTCTCCTGACTCTCCCGCTGCTCCCCTCAGCAGTGTACTTCAGTCAATCTGCCTGTTCTGTTCCCTACTCTGTCTCTGGTGAATCCTCTCACCCCCAACATCTCTGGCCTATACCCCAGCTCTTGTATGCATAAATAAATAAATCTTAAAATAAACAAGTTTATTAATTTTTATTTTATTTTTTTTAAAGATTTATTTATTTATTTATTTATACAAGCACAGTCAGAAGTGCAGGAGGGTGAAAGAATTCACCAGAGCCAGAGCAGGGCAGGCAGAAGGACAGAAGTATACTGCTGAGGGGAGCAGCGGGCGGCAGGAGAGGTCTGCGCGCCATGTGGGACCCTCCTCCGGTGGCGGGGGAGCAGCCGGGGATAGAACTGGCGCTGCAGAGGCTGCGGGCAGCTTCACAACCCAGCGCTCAACTGCTGCACCACCGGGGAGGCCGAGTTTATTAATTTTTAAATGTAACACAAGGAAAAAAACAAATAATACAAAACCAAGAAGTTCTGGCTGGGGCCACTAAATTGCTTACACCCCAGGAATAATTGCAACTTCATGCTTTGAAAACAGTGAAATAGGACAAAGTCTCCAATATTACTGCAATGCAAACAAATGTGAATTTCATGGAGCTCTTTCTCAAAATGTTCCTTAATGTTGGGTGAAGCATAACAATGCACAATATGGCAAGTTATCTAATCAGGGGAAGCAAAACAATGTATTCTGAGTATTTAGCCCTCTTAATGGTTGGATGCTTAATCTACGAATTTAATTTTGTGTATTATGAAAGCATTTTTATCATAGGCTATTAATATATTAAGTCCACACTTAATATCATCACTAGATTCTTAGAAACTGTTAATATAAAAGTTATTTGAGGAACTGCTGTATTTATGAGCAACAGTTAATAACTAGCATATAGGGGTATAGATGGGCTGGAGATCCCTGAACTTAAATATACACATATGTATACATGCCATTTTCAGGCAAGAGTCCACAACTTATCAGAAACTTTCAGAATCACTACTCTAAAAGAATGAACCCCTGCAGAAATCTATGAATGCTTTCTCACAACAGGCCTTCTACTAGGAACTGGCAGAAGATAGTTCAAAGTTATGTTTTCGAGTAAAACTAGAATGTTACTCTTTTATATTCCTAAATTAAAGACAGATAAACTTGACATGACTGCCTAATTCAGGTCATACATATAATTGACAATCCTACATGGAAACTGGCAAAACATCTTCTGACTTATTTTAGAAAAGAGATGAGTGTTGAAAGACATGTAAAATGGATTTAATCACATAGGATGGGAAGGAAAGCACATGTGTAGAAAAAGGACATGGGAGAAATATTATGTGTAAGATTTCTATTCAATAAATACACTATCTACTGATCTTTTTGCAATGGAAGAAGCATGATTCACCTTTCTTTGTAGTTACCAACAAAAAAGAATTTCAAAGAGGCAGAAAATATAAATTAAGTGAAAATGACATCTAGAAAAGGGCTCTGTGAGGCTGTAAAATCCTATGCAAATGTAAGTTCTCCTTATAGTTAAATCCATTATTTTACCTCAAAATCCAAGGTGCTGAGTTAGCATCAGATTTTAAACTTCTGCCAAGCCCAACTCAAACCTCTACACCACTGGTTCTCTATTTTGCCTGCCCATTCAACTCATCTGGGAAGCTATTAAGAATCCCAATGTACAAAATGCATACCAGCCCATTTACAGTCTCTAAGTCCGTAACAAAATATTTTTAAAGTTCCCCAGATAACTTCATCTCATAGTCAAAGTTGAGAACTACAAATACATGCCTGAGAGACCTTTTCATAATGATCTTTTAAGTTTTGTGGACTGCTTGTATATCTGTTTTTGTTTCTCTATAGCATATACATAGGTTATAAGAAAATTTAGCATATTCTATTTTTTAGGTGAAGATTTAATACTCAAAAATCCTATCTAGAAAAGTAATATAAACTAAAAATCATGGTACAGTCATCAGGACATGTAATGTATTTTCTGTCAATAATACATTTAAAGAGACAAAGTCATAATGGGAACAGAAATCCAAAGAGAACAAACACTTACTGGGTGTCCTGAAATAAGTGATTTCAAAGGTTAGAATTTAGGTTTCAGTATAACCAATTCCCAAACCCATCCTTTCTACAGCAATGTTTTCTATACTAATTTTCTGGGGCCTGAAAAGATTTAAGTTACCGTACAAACAAAAAGCCTTGAATACTTTAAAGTGAAATATGCTAAACTTTGACTCACTGTGTGGACATAAATGTGTTCATTGTAACAATGAACTTCTGTGCAGAGTTTAAAATGTTACTTCTGTGCAGAGTTTAAAATCGTTGTCTGCCATATTTATGCTTTATTTTTAAAATGTACCATTGATAAGATGTAGTTCTACAGGGAATTAAAAAAAAAAAAGGCCTCCTTATGTCCAATCATATAAAATTTTATGAGCCACATAGCACAACAACACACATTCAGAGTGCTCAAATGCCAGGAAAGTGCATCATTTCAGTACATTATCTCATGAAGACCTAGCATTAAGTAGTGTAAGAACAAATGCAGAGGTTGATCTAATGTTCATTTACCACCTTATTTTATTCAAATTTTGTCTGACTACTATAAGAAATTGAAGCAGGTATGAACATTTTAATGGTTCCACATGAAAAGAGATTTTTACTATTTCTCTCTCGAGAGTATGTCAGTTAAAAAAAAAAGCACGACACTGGAAAACAAGCTTAATTAACCAATTACCTAATTAACCAATTAACCAATTACCTAAGAGCAGATTTTGATGTTATAAAATGAAAACAAAACAGAAATAAACTGGATATCAAGAGTGTGACAATTATCTATATTGCCTATTACAATTTTCTGTGTTCTTTAAACTGTTTCATTTTTCTTACGAATTGGTATTATTACGTGAGTTATCAATCTGAATTTATAAAATAAACTTTCACCAATAAAATGCCAGATATAGATAGTTAGCATGAAGAATACTGTTATCAAAATTTAATAAACACATTATATAAATTAAGAAATCCAAGTCTCAAAATACAATAACTTATGAAAAAGATATCAACCGTTGTTCAATTGCTCTAGACAAAGACTAACACAATGCTTCAAATAAACAAAAAAACTCAATTAATTCTAGAGCTACAATCACATTTTCTACCTTGTAAGAAACGTATGTATGTGCATACATGCACATATACACGTTTAAAAACTTGCTTTTAACTAGAGGTATTTGTTTAATTTTCAAAAGCTGAAAATACAGTGTCAAATTTCCTCCTACCTATATTTCCTGACACTATTCACAAAGTCAGAGGAGGAGTCTTCTGTGTTTCAAAGATCTTTTGGGGAGCAGTGAGAGGAGGGCATTATATAGTGTAAACACTGACATGTATAATTTTCAGACATGAGAACTAGTATTTTCTCTATAAACTAACCATCTTATTTCAAGAAATAAACTATTGCATCAACGGTACAACTACTATAAGTAAAACATCCTAAGTGAAATGACGGACAAAATAATTTCAGGTAATAAATTAACAGCAGCAAACGGAATATATAGCTTAAAATTACATTAAATATAACAGATTTTAAGTACTCCCACACCTTTGCTTATGAAAGTCAACTTGCCTGAACTATAGGTGTTGTTTTTTGTTTTTTGTTTGTTTTTTTTTTTTGTTTTGCGGGACCCTCGCTGGCGACCGGGGAATGAACTGGTGCTACCTCGCAGCCCAGTGCTCAACTGCTGCGCCACCAGGGGAGGCCCCTACAGGTGTTAAAGGCAGAAAAGCAGGAGGTCTAAACTGACCTTGCCTCTCACCATGCATTTTGGCAAATTTCTCATTTCTGACTGCCTTTTCCATATCACCTGGGAACTAGGCAGGAATTAAAGGATTTCAGTATTGAAAAGGCCTTCCAGATAATATACTCTAGCCCTGTCATTTTACAATTGTGGAAATAAAGGAGTAGAAACTTTAGGGAACTTCCCTAAATTCACACAGGTACAAAACAAATCTAGTATCTACTCCTCAAACAGCTAAAATGTAACAGTTATTCTTTATACAAATATATATATATATATATATGTATTTTCATTCCATTGCTACTGGTACATTATCAATAGGAGCATTATGAAAATCAAACCTATTGTCCGGCCTTTTGGGAACAGTATATATGCTATCTACATTGTTATCCAGTGCTATAATAACCAAGTTAACGGTTCTATATAAATTATATTATCAATTTTTGAATTCATGGAAATAAGCAAATATGAAAAGATTCAGATACCACTTCACACTGGTTCATACTACTTTTATCTAAAATAATTCATGAGGGCCTCCCCAGTGGCGCAGCGGTTGAGCACTGGGTTGCGAAGCTGCCCGAGGCCTCTGCGGCGCTGGTTCGATCCCCGGATGCTCCCCGGCCACCGGAGGAGGGTCCCACATGGTGCGCAGACCTCTCCTGCCGCCCGCTGCTCCCCTCAGCAGTGTACTTCGGTCCTTCTGCCTGTTCTGCTCCCCGCTCTGGCTCTGGTGAATTCTCTCACCCTCCCGCGCTCCTGACTGTACCCAGTGCATGTATAAATAAATAAATAAATAAATCTTAAAAAAAAAATAAATAAAATAATTCATGAAAATAAAACTGTGGAATGGGTTAGGGTGGTGGAAGGACTGAGTGAGTTGACACATGACAAACAAGGCAACAAGGCCTGGGACAGGATCTGTGCTTTCTTCAGCCAACATCACAGGTTCATAATGTATATATGAACAGTTATATTCATTTTATTGTTGCACTCATTAATCATATATCATTGTTGCATAATCACTCATATCTGCATTCATCACTCATCAATAATATTTAAATAACATATAAAGGAGAGGTAAAACTCCTGGGTCCCAGGATATGCACATTTCCAATTTACTAGAGAATGACAAACATGTTCCAAAGTCATTGTACTGGTTATACTCCAACAAACCATGCACAGTATCTACACTGTTCCTCATCACAATTGGCACTGTCAGATTCTTTAATTCTGCTGACCTGAACTCTGTGAAAAAACTTCTCATACTGCTAGTAACTTTTCAATTTCCTGATAAATTAGGTATATAATAAACATATTATAAAACTAAAATATGCGATCTTATATATAACTAATAATGTAATTTATTACTAGGATAATATATATTCCATTCTTATTTTTTGTTTTACTTAATATAGCTTTTAAAATTTTTGACGCATTTGTACTGTTTTTCGTAGTTCCAGAGTTCTTTATTGTTCGATCATTTACCCTTTGTCATAGGCTGCAAACACCATCTTTCAATTTGTGGCTTGCATTTTTACCCCCCCCCCGCCCCCGTCTAGGCATCATTTCTTATTTGGCATCATTTTTTGCCTGAATTATCGCAGTGGTCTCCAAGTGGTTCCTTCTAATCATGTCTCACACCAATCTAAATGCAAAGCTGATCGTATCATTCCCTCCTCCAAGCTCTTCAATATTTCTCTATCGCCCTCAGTGTAAAGATGAAATCCTTGAGGATCAACACCTATGTTTTGGGGCCTATTTACTCTGGAATCTGCTTCAGGAAAGGGCAGAGATTATGCCTTATTAATTTTTATAACCCCAAGATCTAGCTATATGGTTTGTATATAATGCCCCAAATATAATTGCTCTATACATAAGTAAACAGATGAAAATGTTATCATCATACTTTCATACATGGGAAAAAGTATCTTATGAAATAGCATAAACATATTTTATTTGCCACTTTATCTACAGACTTCCTGTAACCTGGTTCTTCCTCCCTTATAACAAATATTGTGTCCACATTAAAACTGCTGAGTTGCTGGGGAAAAACTTTAAATTTGGGTCTTTTTCCTCCTCCCACCATCCCTTATATTCCCTGACTCTTCTCCATCCTCCCCTCCCCACTTCAGAAACCTTAATTCATCTATTAATGACCACTAGTTTTTAAAAGCACTTTATTTTTTGAATTGTCTATGTCAATATCTAAAATTGTGTCACTTTGACTTGCTTTATCATACACAATTCCCTCAAAAAACTTTGTTTTTGCTGTAAATGCCAAAATCTCATCTCTCTATTTGGTTATTAGTATTCCATTATGTGGATACACCACATTTTCTTGATGTAATGCTCTAATAGTGGGAACTTAGGTAGTTTCCATGTCCTAGTGATTGTAGACAGTGCTGCAATAAACATTTTAGAGCATACAGCTTTTTAAATTGATGGCTTCATGTTCTCTAGATAAATGCCCAAGAATAGTACTGTTGGGTTGTAGTTATTTCCATCTTCAGTTTTTTAAAGACTAACCTAGGATGACTCATCAATTTACAACCCCACCGACAGCGTGATAATAGGTTCCTCTTTCTACACACCCTCCTCTCCAGTCTCACAGTGGAACACGATACCTCACTGTGATTTTAACCAGCATCTTATTCAGAGCAATGATGAACATCCTGCCATGTATCTACAGGCCTTCTGGATATCTTCTTTGGTGAAATAACTTCCACACTTGCCAGATCTAACTTTTTTTTTAACTAAACTGCTGAAATTTTTTTGGGTTTTTCAAAGAATTTTAATTTTAAAAAACTAAGATCAATCAACATCGTATAATCAATATGAAAAAAAGGTAAGTGGACTTCTAAATAATTAAATATGCACATTTTATTCTGTAGCCTATTAAAGCAAAACATGCAACTAACACTATTTTAAGAATACAGTTTTATCTGTATCACCTACTAGTCATTTGGGTATTCAATGAATACCCACTTTTGAGCATGACTAAGTTTATTTTTTTCTAACAAAAAATTCTAGTAAAGCAAACTGACTATAAATTTTTACTACTCATTGAAAAAAATTCCACAATAAAGGAAATCAAGAAAATAAAATGTTAAGTTTTTCCTCCCTTTTAAAGGTGTTATGATCAATGATATCTGACCATTATTTACATGTTTAAAAGTTTGTAAATGAAAATAATTTAAAGTAAGTTACTATGGGACTAACCTGCCCAGGAACAAAGCTTAAAATTCTTTAACTGTAAGAACAAAACTACTTTTGACCCCACCTAATACCACTACTGTTCAAAACATCAAGTGCTAAATTATGAAGCTATCTTGGTCTATATTTCTAAGTGAAGAAGCAAAGTTGATTACTGTTGGCAATGCACTTTCATACCCTAATGCTTGCTTCTAACTACATCCCTTAGGGTAAAAACTGTAATACCCATTTTACAGTCTCAGAGTTTATAATACCCATCCCAAGACTGTATGATTAATAAATTTAAGATTTAAAACACAAACCAAAAATTCTACAGGGAGCTCTATAGTAAGTAAAAGCATTACAGCCAATAAGTGAACTAGTGCTTCCTAGGACAGCAAACAGACCCAACTTAATGGACTGGCAGGTCTGTATATGTTAACTGGGATACAAAAATTGGAAAAATTCAGCGGAGTCTTATTTTACAGGTCGTAAACACTGGCTCCAGAGGCTAAATTTTATAAAGCAAATAGTGAAAGCACCTAAGAATTTTTAAATATGGTATAGTATGATCAAGAAGAATTAAACCTGCAGCAAGGGGGAGGAAAAAAACCTTTATTTAAACCTATTAGCACAGTTCCATGCAATTTGTATTATGTTTTAAAAGGTAAGAGGGATGAAAGGCATGACATGAGACAGTGACTCATTTATAAAGCAACTTAAGAACCCTTAACTCTATGCTGAAAAAGCATAATTTAGGGAGAAATATGATACAGTCTAATCAAAATTTAATCTGTTACTAATAACACATAACAACACTGATGATCTAAACATCAGGGAGTATCCAATGTTGAAAAATAGGCTTACCTTAGATCAGGTGATTCGGCCCTCCCATATCGATCCTGCCACTTTCCAACGCTTGAACTGGCTTTTCTGGAGGCAGAACTTGTCTGAGACTGGGAAGAGGTGCTGTTTCTGGTGAGATAAATTGTCTATGTTTTTTCTTACACATTGTTGTCTTTGACCATCCCCCCTTCTATTTTATTTTCTTTTGACATACTTTTTCTAAAGCCCTTTAGCATGTCCCTATAGTATCATTTTCTTCAAATCACATAAAATACTTGCTCTGATACTGAGACTACAGGTAGATTTAAAAGTATTTTTAGAAATTTTCTTCGACATATAGTAAAATGTCAAAATGCAGAAATGAGAAAAGAATGAAAGATTTACTTGAGGTTATATTTTCAAGAAATAAACTTCTGTGCTTTTGTAAATTAATAACAATTTCTGCGGTTTCAAAATCTTATTCTGATTTTTCTCTATATCATTCAGTAATAGGTATAAGTATTGTTAGCGAAACCAGTTAACAAAAACACTCTAATATCTTTCCAAAAATCCTATACTAAATATACATGTAGAAATTTCATTTCAAAATAATTTAACTCTTTCAAAGTAAATTCTAGAGACTGCTAGTTTTATCCCTGGTGACATACTTCAAAAGTTCAAGAATTCATACACTCATTGATCGTTATAAGGACTAGTAAGATGCTCTTCAAAGCAATACGAAAAAGTTTACGTATCTGCTTGTTTATATGCAGGAAGAATAAACCAGAAACTAAATGAAATGAATTATTGACAGGAATGAAAAAGTAAGAGATATATCTGTGTATAGCTCTAGATAGCCTTGCTTTGGAACTACCTTACGCTTTCAATATATGCAAAAACTAATTAAGTTGATAAGAATGGAGGAAAAGAAATGCTAAAACTGAACACAGATAGAAAAAAATGGATCAAATTATATTTTCGATGACTAAGCAGTCTGAAAGTAACATCTGAGTCTGAAGGTAATGTTTTGACTATAAACCTTGACTACAAACCTTCAGTAAGAAAAATAGAAGAACTGCAAAGAAATCTTGAATTTCTAGTAAGTCTGTTTTTTTTAATAAGGTCCAAAAGTTCCAAATTTATTTTGTGCATTTTAAGATCAAGCAAATGACAGAGTATGTGAGTGTGAGTGAGTGAGAGAGAGAGAGAGAGAGAGAGAGAGAGAGAGAGAGAGAGAGAGAGAGAGAGAAGTCGTTTAGAAACAGAGAGCTACAAAATGGAAACAGGGTAAGGTAAAAATCCTGAGTTGTCATATTAGAAATAAAAGAAACAATTTCCTAATTAAGGTTTTATAAAAACATACATATGACAATTTCATCTTGAAACTGCATGTTTTTTCCCTAGCTCTGGGTGCTGAAAAGACCTAGAAACAGTGAAAACCCAGTAGCAGTGAGTTCAAACACTGGTTTCCAGTTTTCATCTCCTACTATCATCTCCTATCAGTGTGCCTTCAAGAAATGGTTGCTTCTAGGAAAGGGGTAGGAAAATACAAGATTCAGTGTAAGTTATTCTAGAAAGTAAAGACACACTCAAAAAAATAACGAGGACAAGTCAAAGGGTCTTAAGAATCAGTTTGGAGAGACTTCCACAAACCAAATTTGAAACAATTTGAGCAGATATGAATTACAATACACACACCCACACACATACATATTATGTATGTGTATATATGTACACTTACACATACACACAAGCCATATACTGTCTCACAAATAAAAATTGAGTTATCTGACAGTAAGTGGAAGTGGAAAAGCTCATTTTAAAAGTAGAATGCCAACTAATAAACAGAAGAGGAAAAATAGGTCATCTGTATTTTGCAGTCATGATAGCAGTGAAAATCATCAATGGATGCTAAAATTCTTGGGAAGTTTAAAGGGGAACAGAGTTATTTATAGTCTTCTCACACATTAGTTTTAAATACACAAGGGAAAACAGCACCCTTGCAGTGCAAAAACCCAAAGGACAATACCACAAATAAGTAATTAAAGTTTATATCGCCAATAATGGGTCAAACTGACATCATATACCCCCAGACTAAATGGTTGAAAAGTTAATTGCAATGAATGATACTAGATCCTATACTAAGGAGGAAAGAAAAGAATTGCCATAAAAGACATTATTGGAATAATGAGCAAAATTTGATTTGTATGTTAGATAAAAGAGCTAATTCATTACTAGATTTTCAGACTTTGATGTAACAAAACATCACTGTTCTTAGTAAAAAACATGCTGAAGTATTTGGGGTACAAGGGCATGATATCTAAAAATAGCATTCAAATGGTTCACAAAGAAAAATTTTTTGAGATTTTATAAAGCAAATACAGTGAAACTGAGTCAACAGTACACAGACATTCTTAATACTTTTGTGGCAAATCTTTCTAAGTTTGAATTGCTGCCAAAACAAAACATGACTAAAATGAAAACAAATGAAGGGAACACAAGAGGGGTTTCTGGAAGTAACAGTAATGTTCTATTTATTGATCAGTGTGCTGGTTATATGAGGTAAGTTTAATTTGTGAGATTTTATCAACATATACATTCATGGCATAATATGAAAGCTTTTAATACAAATATTAACATTTTACTTAAGTAAGCTAACTTGCTGGGTAGCACAGAAAGTTAAAAACCCAGCATTTCTACTGATAAAATACAAAAAAAGGGGGCAAGTTCTGGGCAAACATACCAACAGTCATCGATACATTAATAAGGTAATCTAAGATTTCAAGCAATGGAAATAGAGTACTTAGATTAATAGTACAACTTATTCTATTTACTGTGCAGTTTATTATGTCATAAATGATATTACTGTCTTCTCACGAAAGTAATTAAATTTCTCTTTCAAATATGTCTTCCCCCCTCCATGTCTCTATAAATGTAAAGAATGAAACAGGAAAAACAAAACATAAAAAACAAATATTTACTTAAGGAAATATGTCACAACAACGGAAAAGTATCTTTTGATCAAGTGAAGATGAATCCAGAAAATAAACTTTCCCAGAGCAACAGGTACTGCTGTACTTTATGTCCAAAAGTGATAGTACTGACACGCTGAGTATGCATCTATAAATCACGGTGGTGGTTACCCATCTTTTTAGTAGTAGCGATAAAACTATTAACTTTTACATCATTCCCTTACCTCTTTTTTACTGTCCCTTATTCATCAATGTCCCTTATTCATCAATTCCCATCTCTCCTCACTGTCTCTATCTCTCCTAAGATGAGCGTCTATCATAATCACCTCCTGCAGTACCTCACTTCCTTGGTCTATCCCTTTCTCATATTTGCCCAATATAACCTCAACCCATTAAATCTGATTCTAGCTGAGAAGGGCAATAGAAACACATTTAAGCAGCAAGAGTTCGATCCCCGTTCGATCCCCGGCTGGCCAGGGAGAAAACCACATGGTGCAGCAGACCTCTCCTGTCTCGACTGCTGCTCCCCTCAGCAGTGTATTTCAGTCAGTCTGCCTGTTCTACTCCTCACTCTGTCTCTGGTGAATCCTCTCACCACCCCCTTCCCTGCCCGCATCTCTGGCCTACACCCCAGCTCTTGTATGCATAAATAAATAAATCTTAAAATAATAAAATAAAATCCAATGCCATTAATCTTAGGAATAGGTGGAAATGTACAATCTTTCTCCCTGTATCATTTTTTCATTCTAGTAACATCCCCAACAACATATAAAAATGCTGTAATTTCTCGCCTCTCCCTGTTGACCCTATAATTCCCTCCAGTTACCGTGTAGCAATCTCACATCTTTCTCCCAGTTTATCAGCACACCTAAAATAGTTATCTCAGATCTCCTCTATCTTCTCAAACATTCAACTCCCTTTCTGTTATTCTCACTTAACATCCAATAAGCCTGTTTGCAATGCTGCTGGGGAAATGAGGCTGTCAAATGAGAACTCTGAATTATTCCCATCACCATTATCTACCCATCCATCCTCACTCTGCCCTGTGTCCGGCCCTCCCTATGTTACTATGAACTGTCCATACTCCTCCTCCTTAAGAATAATCACTCTACTAGCAAAGTACTTCCCACTCTTCTGACTTTTTTAAGGACATTATACTTAACAACTGTCCCTTCTCATGTCTTGCATCAATTTTTCCTCACTAGTAACTTATTCTCATAAATATGCAAACATGTTATAGTTTCTTTCAGTTTGTAAAAAATCTTACCTTCCCCCTATTTCCTCTAGATACTGTTCCATTTCTCTATCCTTCCTCCAATAGAAAAAAAAAAGTCCTTTAAACAGTTGTCCATATTTTACCATTCTAATTCCTCTCTTCTCATGATCTCTTGCATACATTTCAAAACATCTTTTTTTTTAATCTCCACTTGTACCACTGAAAATGATCCAGTCCAGGATCAACAATCACCTTTGCATTTAAAAATTCAAGGCAGGGCCTCCCTGGTGGCGCAGCGGTTGAGTGCTGGGTTGCAAAGCTGCCCGCAGCCTCTGCAGCGCCGGTTCAATCCCCAGCTGCTCCCCAGCCACCGGAGGAGGGTCCCACATGGCGTGCAGATCTCTCCTGCCACCCACTGCTCCCCTCAGCAATGCGCTTCGGTCCCTTCTGCCTGTTCTGTTCCCCGCTCTGGCTCTGGTGAATTCTCTCACCCTCCCGCGCTTCTGACTGTACCCAGTGATTATATAAATAAATAATTAAAAAAAAAAAAAAAAAACCACATCGTACTTTCACCACCAAACATCACTCCTCCTACAATCTTCTACATCTCAGAAAAAAAGGCCTTTTATATCCAATGTATTCAGTATCTGATGAATTCTCACCTTCTGCATAACTATCACCTTGGTCCAAGTCACCATTCTTTCTTGTCTAAACAATTGTTACAACCTCCTAACTTGACCTACCAGTTTCTGTCATTAATCCCTCTTAATTCAATCTTAATAAAGTAGCTAAATTGAGACTAAAAACCTAAATCAGATCATTTCATTCCTCTACCCCCTCTATCTAAAATCTCATGGTGATTCCCCATTCACTTCACTTACAGGAAAAGTCAAAATTCTTATAATAGCACAGGCCCCTATAGAGTAATACAGTCCACATTAAATGAAAAACAGATAGACAAACAGACAAATAAAACAGCTGGAGGGGAAAGCAAACTATAGAAAAACTGCCATTGATTTTTAAATAGCTTAATTGTTTTTTATAATAGCAAATATTGAGAGTATTTATTGTATATATGTCAGACACTGTTCTAAAACACTTAGACACTGTTCTAAAACACTTTATATAAATTAATGTACTTACTATCTGTAACTACCTTGTGAGAGAAGTGCTATTACTGTGCTTTACAGATAAGGAAATGGAAGATGAACATTAGGGAATCTGTCCAAAGACAAATGGCTAAGCAAGTAGTAGAGCCAGAATTTGAACTCCAGAAGTCTGGCTCTAGAGCCCAGGTTCTTAACATCATCTCATCTGTAGAACACCAAAACTCATTAATGAAACCTGACTCTTCTAAAAATTGAAAAAAACAAAATAATAATACATATTAAAACAATCGATGTTCCTTAACTACTGTAAGTTCTTAGTCAAACATTTTAGGAGGCTGAATTTAGTTTAAATATTCATATTTGGAAATACTCATCACTAATAATTGTTAGGAGGAGACAGTAAAAAATCCTAGAGGACTGTGACAATTATTGGCGGAAAGTCTCAAGAATCTCTTTTTTAGGGGTAAACTAGATACTCATATAAGGTTCTCTTCCTACATTTATATATGATGAAATATAATCTCCTAGGGATTATATTTAGAATCACAAAAAGTTGCATAAAGCAAATATAAACAAGTAACATAAAAGCTAAATAATCTGGCTGAAAACTAGTAATACTTGGATTACTGATTTGTTTCAGGCCCAGAGAAACAAATGGGTTAGATCTTTACCTAACCCAAGATTAAACTGCTGACATAAATACAAACAGTAACGTAAAGCAACATTACCTCAATAAAAATAAGCTTAAAAAAAAAATTACCTGTTCACATTAAGCTTCCATCATCTAGCTTTTACCATTTTCATGATTAAACTAAAAAGACATGGCCTCTTATAACTGGTACCCCGTGGAACCCAAAATTAGGTATTATCACAACAAACCGAAGGGAAAAAAGAGGGTTTCACTGAAAGATTTCCTAGGCTGAAATTTTACCACCTTTTACTAAAATTAGTATAACATCTTTAGGTCAAAAGATCTAGACTTATTAATTCCAATAATTCTTTAGGTAAGAGTAGTAAGCACAGAAAACAGCAAGACCGTTGCTTTCACTCTCTCTCCAGAATGTAAAATTTCTATCTCTTTATACATATACCTAACTATATACCATACTTCATTTCTTGCTTACCTAGATTTTTTTCAGATGGACAGCTCTCGGAAGAGTTTTTCATGAATTCCTGTTGTACTAGTACAAAATGGAATGTTCCCACCTTTTGGTAGAACATTCAATGATTTTACATTTCATGTGGTACTAATACAATGTGAATATACCAATGATTTCAATAAACTGAGTTACAGTTGTCTAACTAACCTGCTTGGTGGGAGTCCAGTCTTGAACAAAGAAGGAGGAGAAGTAAACTCAGCTTTTGTAGATGGAAGAGTCGTTTCCTTCTCTGAATTTCCAGTTCTTCCCTGCTGTACCTTAAACAAAAGGGTTATTAGTTTGTTTAATTTAACAGAATACTCAAACCAACCACACTGAAAATGTTCAATTTGCATGTTAAAATAAACTTGTAACAGTAGACATGAAATTAAATATGAAGGCTGTCTCATTGCTGAATATTTAATAAAATTAATCTACTTTAGAAGAGCAATAGATACAAATGCACTGAAGATGGACTATGGGTTCAAAATAATCTCAAGTATTAAAAAGTTCATATAATGTCACTTAAAAGTCCAATAAACTCTAACTCTTCAGGACTTCCATAAATTCTTTCACATCACCACAAGTTCAGTCTACAAGTCTATGTATTTCAGAGTTTAAGAAAGGTCTTAAAGAATTTCGCCCTTTTATGTTCACTACCCTTATCCAAGAAAACAAACAGAGGCCTTTTTAGCTATACTAACCATTTTCTATTCTGACAGTGATTTAGTATCACACAAATGTTAAAAATTTGCTCCTGTACTTCCATGCTATTTCTGCCCTATGATTTTACATCATCGTCTTACTAGTTTAATACACACAGGAACACAGTCATCTGTCTCCTTAATACTTCTCTCTCTTTAGATTCACTTTCAAACCCAGTATGTACTTATTCCACAATTTCTTCCAGATTTTCCATTCTTTCAGCTCATAACAGATCCTTTGAGTATGGGCCACACTCCTTTAGGACTGGTGGGATGAGGAATCTTCTTTATGTTCTCTTGCTTTCATACCTACCTACCTTTCTTAAAACTGTCATTATTCATAAAATCTAAAAAAACTAGGTTCATGTTGCTCTACACTTGAATAATACCTCATCATACTTTATGCCCTATTTATATTATACTACCCATTTCTGGCACCACCACGCTCCTTCCCCATGAGACAAAGGCCAAGAGAATCTGAGACATCCTGACTTTGATATATTCAAATGAACTACCAATTCCAGAAACCATCTACTTCTCAAATAACCATGGTAACAAAGCCAACCTTATGTATTATAATCTGATATTAATACTGGTGAACCCATTCCTAATTGGTACCTTCATATAATTAAGGTTTAGTACTGATATTTTGATTAAAAATGAATCTCACTACTTCAAAAAAAAATCCCATTTTCAATGCTCTAATTCTAATAAAGGGTAATGAGGATCAGCACTAAGACAATGAGAACAGAAGGACAAAAATGGATTTGATAGACACTTGACAGGTAAAAGTAACAGGGGAAATAAACAGGACTGACTTATCAAATATTTATTAAATACCTATTATGTACCAAAAGTTGAGATTACTGAAATAACACAAAATCCCAGTGGTTAAAGACATACATGTGAACAATCACAGTGTATCACTATAAAATGTCATGGAAAACATATCTATGAGATGAGATACTAAGAGAACACAAAAAAATAAATGCATTACTCTCCCTGGGGATGTGAGTAGTACTCACGAAACTGACAATATGGCCTTAACCACTCCCCTGAGCACCAACTGCTTGCATGTGTAATAAACATGTCACACTTATCATGGCCAAAACAAAGCTACTGATTTCCCAGTATCCCCCAATCTGATCCTCTCCAAGTCTTCCCCACATAAATAAATGGATACTTAAAATTGTCATTATTTAATAAAATCTAAACAAAGTTCATGTTGGTAAATACTTGAATTAATACCACATCCTATTTTATGCCCTATTTAAATTATACTACCCATTTCTGGCACCACTCTCCTTCCCCTTGAGGTAAAGTATCATCATCTACCAAGTTGCTCAAACAAGAAAAAACCCAAGGAATCAAAACATGTGCATCCACATCACCTCAAATTCAGACACTTATTACATCCCCTCCTAAAACCCATGTAACACTCACACTACCAGATCTTATTTAACTGTTCTACTAAATTGTTTTGCACTTTCTGCTCTAAAATCTTTTCTCTGTGCACTGCCAAAGTATAAATATACCTTATACTCATTAAAAGTATAAATCAACTCATGCCTCCCTCTTACCTGCCCAAAATTCTCCAATAACTTCACAATCCAAAGAGAATAAAACTTGTACTTCTAATCATGATCTACAAGGATTTACATGGTCTGGGTCCTGTCTACCTCTCTGGTCTTGTTTTCCTGATTTTTCCCCAGCTTATCTTTACTATGCCCATTCACAATGGTCTTTTTTCTAGATCTTTTTTTTTTTTTTTAAGATTTATTTATTTATTTATACAAGCACTGGGTACAGTCAGAAGCGCAGGAGGGTGAGAGAACTCACCAGAGCCAGAGTGTGGAGCAGAGCAGGCAGAAGGACAGAAGTACACTGCTGAGGGGAGCAGAGGGCGGCAGGAGAGGTCTGCGCGCTATGTGGGACCCTCCTCCGGTGGCCGGGGAGCAGCCAGGGATCGAACCGGTGCTGCAGAGGCTGTGGGCAGCTTCGCAACCCAGCACTCAATCGCTGCACCACCGCAGATCTTTTTAACATGTAAGTTCATCCTTTATCAGGGTTTTTGCCCTAGATGTTCCTTCTGCTTGGAATAGTCTCTTCCCATACCTCATGGCTACCTCCTTATAACCATTCAAGTATTGTCCGCGTCTGCATAGAATTGTCTTCCCTGACTATTCCCAATCTCTATCACATTACATTTTTTATTTTCTTCATAGACTTTCCCACTAGTGTCTTTATCTGAAGGTATTTATTTTATTTTATGGTTACTATCTATGTGTTGCCACTATAACACAATCTTGGAAAACATTGACTGTACAGTTCAAACTTGTATCCCAAGTACCTAAAAACAAGCATGCAATATGACATTTAATTGACTTTGGAAATCACCTTAAATGTAACTTCTTCAAAGTCTTTCATAGGACAAGAAATTACATTATTTTTGGCATAACTTATTAATGCCTTTCCAGTTAAGTCAGATAAACCCTTCAACCAGAGAGTGTGCGTTTATTTTGTTCATCTCTCATTCACAAACTAACATGAGACACTTCCTAGCATAGTCAGTGATCAATTAAAAATTGGGAAGAAGGAAAAGAGGGAATTAAAAAAAAAAAGGGGGGGGAGAGAACATAAATGAAAGAATATTTACATGAATATTTACAAGAAAAGATATGAGAAAGACAGGGTACATTTTTAAACATTTAAAAATTGTGTATGTTCTCTAACTTGGTTTTCTTTTCTCCTTAACTTTTTCAATAATATATTTATTAAACAATTCTGAAAATCCTCATCATTTTAGCAATCTGCTAGCCAACTTGCATTGTGATTATCCACTAGTTTTCAAATGTCATACTCAGGATTATATGGACTGATAATTTGTTTAAACAGAACAAATGAGACTATTTTAATATTTTAATAAATGATTATTAGTGATTTTCTAAAAATAAATTCATGTCAGAACTTACATATCCAAATAAAAGTTGACTGAAATCTATAACCTAGAGGAGCTAAATATTTACCCAAATAATGTTATCATTGTACCAAAACTATAACAGGGTGGTCCCCAGGAAAGGGTTCCAGGTTTCCTACCCTACCTAAAGCTAATTCCATACAGGCTTTGTGGACTCCACCCCGGACTCCAGACCAAAGCCAAAAGACACAGGCAACTCCAAATCCCATCACCACCAAAGGGAAGGTTGCTGGAACCTCCCCCTTTCCTTGGGACCACCCTGTTACAAAACAACATCTTATGCAGTTTCCTTCAGCTGTCACTCATAGCATTATTTATAAAAGTTCGATACAAATGATACCTTAAAAGATATGTTAAAGTAAATACATAATAACCCAAATATGGATTATGCAAGTTTCAAAGTGGTATACACGAAAATTTTAATAACCACTACACGTCCCACAGAATTTTATGGTAAAAAAGGAAAAGTTAAAAAAAAAAAAAAAAATCACAAAAATTTTGTTCCAACCACAAGAACAAAAAAATTGGAAAAACAACTAAGTTTAGAGCTTTGAAAGCAGATGTAAAAATAGTAACTGATTAAGCAAACCAAAGAAAACTGAATCTAAGGTAACAAGGAGAGAGCAAAGTCATACTGACTTTTTTTAAGGTTTTTTTTTTAAATTTATGCATACAAGAACTGGGGTGTAGGCCAGAAATGGGGGGGAGGTGTAAGAGGATTCACCAGAGACAGAATGGGGAGCAAAATAGGATTGACTGAAATACACTGCTGAAGGGAGCAACAGAAGAGATAGCAGAGATCTGCTGACCAAGTGGATCAGCTCCCTGGCAGGGAAAAATTAAGATTATCACAAAGAGGGAAAAGGGGAAAAAAATATAAAGATAAAAATGTTAAGTACTGTGGGGGGGTGGGGGTGGGGGGACCATGACCTAGCTCTACGTGAAGCCAACAGTCAACAAGCAAGTTCTATTCACATGCATAGAGCTCCCAATCACCTTTTTAGTGGCCCATTCTCTCAAGAGTGAATGGCCAAGGACCATCAAACATTTGAAAAAACTTAAAAGTCAGAAACAAAAAACTGCAAACTTCAAAATCAACTTGGAGAAAACATACTACACTATGTAGGAAAAGACAGTCTAACAGAAACAACAAAAAAACCTATCATTAGCAGTAATATCCTTTGAGAGATAAAGGAGGAAAAAATACCACATAATTGCCTGAAAAAAGAATAAGACGCCATAGTAAAATATTGAAGAAAAATTTTCCTGGATACTAAAAATTAAACAGAAATATGAAAAATGAATATGACTGTGAGGTTGAGAAAATTTCAAATAATGGAAAACGGAGATAGAAAATGAAAGATAATAAAAGGACCAGAACAAGAAGACCAACATTTGAATACAAGGTGAAGACAGAAGCAAGCAGATAAAATGTAAAAAAACAGGGCCTCCCCTGGTGGCGCAGCAGTTGAGCGCTGGGTTGTAAGGCTGCCCACAGCCTCTGTAGCGCCGGTTCAATCCCCAGCCACTGGTGAGGGTCCCACCAAAAAATAAATAAATAAATAAATAAAATAACTTAAATTAAAAAAATAAATAAAATGTAAAGAAATAATAGATGAAAATGTCCCAGAGGTGAGGATATGTGCTTCCAGTTTAAGAGGGTATAAGTGAATGCTTGTTACAATGGATAATAAACCAAGACACATAGTTGTGAAATTTGAGAACATGGGTGATAAGGTTTAAATATACTGCCAGAGAGGGAAACTCATTCATCTTTCAATTATCACCTCTGACTGAATCTTTTTTAAACTGGACAATCCCCTTTTCTGAATTCCCAACTGTTCACTGTTCACTACATCTAGCATACAATTGGGTACATTGGAAGTATTCAGAAATACCAAAAAAACTGGTAAAGTTTTTTTCTTCTATCTTTTCCCACCATTCCTAGATATAATTCAAATGGTGGGTGGCAGATAAGTGGCTCTGAGTTTGGGCTTTCTTTTTCCAACCACACTACACACTGCTGCCAGAATACTGTTACATAGCAATCGCCCTTTTGCTCTTCCCAACAATACCTCTTCCCAACTAACCTACCTTGTTGCTAGGCATTCTAGAAATGAACCACATCCTACCATCTCTCATCTACTCCTTTCCAAAAAAAAAAAATTTCTCCGCTCCATTAAGTCTATTAAATATTGATAACTGTTTTATTTATTTCAACTCAATTAAAACAAGCTTCCTGGCCCAAGCCATTTTCTCAAGCTATATATTTTTCTCTTCTTCATTAACAAGGTTCGAACTAAACTAATATAAATGTTTCTACTGTTGCATCCCACTTAACTTCTAAAAAAAGAAGAAAACAGGAAAACAAAGGACCTGTACATAGCACCCAAAGTACTTTCTAATCAACTCTTACCATCTAAATTACACATTCTGGCAAATTTGCCTCTGAGTATTTGGGATACCAATTACATCTTTGCAAATTTTTTTGTATTCTCCCAAATTGCAGAATAGATAGTAAAAGAGAAATTGTAGCCTGATGATGCCAAATGCTCTCATATATCATTAACTGCTGACTTTGAGCATTATCAATAAAACAGATCCTATTCCACAATATACACAAAGAAAAATGTAAGCCACACACATTAAATACGTAGTCCCAAATCATTCTAACAGATAAGCAATATTTAAGCACATTTCCGGACAATAAAGACCATTATACAACACCAATCAAAAAAAAGTCCTTATTCATTCAGACTGAGATAAAACAGAATGGAACAATGACCTCCACTCATATAGCCAAAAGAAACTTAAAAATGATTTTTTCAGTAAGCAATTAGTGTGTGAGTGTGAGTGTGTGTGTGAGTGTGTATAAAAATAAAAAAAAACTCATTCATGATGGCTACCTTCAATAAGAGACCAGTTCCCTAGGAGCTTTCATTTTATTCTTTAATTTTAGAAGTCTACAGCAAAGACTAAGTATACAGAAGCTGGCAGCTAACAATGACAGTTTTCATTTCTGACAGAAGAAAATAAAAAGCACAACTGCAAGCAAAACTATTTTGTCATCAAGACTTCTCTATCCATTACAATCATGTATAACAATATATGCAATGCATAAGTAAGCAGGTCTCACCAAAAAGAACCTGGTAACTGACATCATCGGGAACTTTCAAAATATTTACAGCAGACGAGAACCATATACTTACCCAAAGTAGGATGTAAATTAAAATTTAATTCTCTATACAGAACTGTGTCCAGCAGAGCGGCTACATCTGCGGATATAGCACATGCATTGCATAAGGCAGTATTTTGGTGGACAGGCTGCAGTCCCAAAAGGGGCACAGAAAAGTTCCTGCCCGCAAAAGTCTTGAGTATACAACCCAATCTAAAAGTCATTCCCAATCTTCATCCCAGTCATTCACTATAAGAATTAAGATAAAGGAAGAGGAGTACACAATCAGGTTTTGAGAAAAGTTAGTAGGCTGCTGTATATTGCAGAAGTATGTATTACTCACTCTTTGACTGCATTTGCGATCATATAGAGGGAAGCCAGAAGTCAGACTTGATATACCAAGTGTAGTATTGACCTGCAAGTCCTATTAATTTTAAAAGTCAATTGCTTTGTCCTATACTGTCCAGTCTTCTTTAGCAACTCAAAGAATGCCTAAGATTCTTGAAATATCTTAAACCATGAGAGAGATTACACCAATGTTCAGTGTCATACAGATTACAAGCAATATGCTATCTTCCTTTCCATTTTTAGAAAGAAAATAGAGAAAAATAAACCTCCAATTTTGACAAGATTATAGCATGATCTACATAATAGTATGACTCAAAATAAAAATCACAACATATAGCAAGGATCATTTTACTTGGCATTTGTTAGTATAGGCTGAAAATTCACATGCTTGCAAAAGTGGAGATAAAACAACAATGAGCAAATTTGTAAGTCACCAGGAAGCTGAAGGTTTGGGGGAAAGGTAGCTATTTTCACTTTAATTTTGTCCCTTGAGTAGTGGTATGGGAGCAGACTCAAGAACAAAAAAATGAGAGCAACCAAGGATAATTTACTAAAATTCACCTTAAAAAGATTGAATCTGCCATCTTGGATCTCTGCACCTGGTGTAACTTCCATAGTACAGTCTTCGGCCTAAGTTAAATAACATATTCCCCATTAAGATACCATGTAATTTTTAATTGATAGGCCATATAAAGACAAACTAGCTGTGGCCAGTCAGTGACTTGAAACTACAAACATCAGATAATCATTAATAGGAAACTGAAAGGGAAGGAATGGATACAAACATAGTAAAGAGACTGGAATTAAACTACCATATAGCATTTAACCACCTTTACAGGGAAAAATGATTTATCTGGGGAGTAAAAGTGGGACAGTAGAAAAGGCAGTAATATTCTGGAATGTCTACTAATTACCGTAATTTTATTTGTAGTGGAGGTAACTGGTATAACTTCAAGTCCCATTCGTATCCTCTTTTGCTTTTCACAGTAAGCTTTCCAGGTATCTTCATTAAACCCATAATTAAAATAATCAGAAAGATCAGCACCTAAAAATGAAGCACATTTTTAGTGTACAAATATTTGAATTCTATTTTTAGTAGCATATATAATAAACGATAAAAATATAAATTTAGAATTCAGTCATAATACCCTACCTAATTTTACCAATTCTGTTACCTCCATAAAGCAACAAGTCTATAAAACACTTTTATCAGAATTATTTCCTTTAGAAATGGTATTAAAATAAAACATGTAAGTCTACTTTTACATAATGCAAAGCTACCATAAGATTTAATAAGTTGCATCATTCTTCATTATGTGGTTAAGAGAGCTAAAAAAAATTGAAAAAAAAAATTCTAAATTTATGCTAAAAACACTTTTCTAATGACTGCTTACACGAAAAATCTCTTAAAAATTCAAAACAATCTTACCTGGTTTACGCCATGGTTTATCTTCAAAAGAATCCAAATCTACCTCCAAGAGTGGAACTCCATTAATGCTTCCAGGTGCATCAAGGTCTACCCCTTTGACCTTGGTTCCTATTTATAAATTACAAAGTGGTGACAAAGCTATATTAGTAAGAAACTGAAAGATATTAGTAGAAGACATTAATATATTTTTACTATTGCTACTAAATATGACAATGGTTCAATTTAAAACATTAGCTTGATGTTTACCGTAAGTAAAAGTAGGTGAGGTCAATCTTTATGGTGTAACTATAAAATATTCTGGATAGAAAGATTAGGAACTTTATATTTCTTATAACAATAGAAAACTGCTTACTTCTTTGTTGTAAATCACTGTTTTTGTGAGCTAAAAAAAATTTCTACCATTTTAAAGGGTTATAAAACAAAACAATCAAGTGAAAAAGAAAACAAATACCATATGACAGGTGCCCTATGTGGTCCACACAGCCTACAGTATTTATTATCTAGACCTTTACGGAAAAAGTTTGCCAATCTCTGGAATGTGGGGTCAAAATCTGCTCTTTATTGAGTTGTAATAGCTATTACAATCTATGACCTATTCAAATACATGCCTTATTTTCCTATGGATGCAGCTGCAAGTACAAATTTTACCTGTTGTTCCATAAACTCTGCCTCCTGTCTTGATGTTAAGATTTACAGGTGTTGTTCCATAACTCCTAACCAAAAAACCAACAAAAAGATTATCCTGAGAACATTAAAAACAGTACTGTATTAAATATAAACCCAGGGCCTCCCCAGTGGTGCAGCGGTTGAGTGCTGGGTTGCGAAGCTGCCCGCAGCCTCTGCAACGCCAGTTCAATCCCCGGCTGCTCCCCAGCCACCGGAGGAGGGTCCCACATGGCGCGCAGGCCTCTCCTGCCGCCCGCTGCTCCCCTCAGCAGTGTACTGCGGTCCTTCTGCCTGCTCTGCTCCCCGCTCTGGCTCTGGTGAATTCTCTCACCCTCCCACGCTTCTGACTGTACCAGTGCATGTATAAACAAAACAAAACAAATAAATAAAAAAAAAATGCCTCTAAAATAAATAAATAAAAATATAAACCCACATAGTAACTGGATAGACATACATTTTAGAAAATGTTTTAAGTTATATTTTTTTTAAATATTTATTTATTTATTTATACAAGCACTGGGTACAGTCAGAAGCGCGGGAGGGTGAGAGAATTCACCAGAGCCAGAGCGGGGAGCAGAGCAGGCAGAAGGACCGCAGTACACTGCTGAGGGGAGCAGCGGGCGGCAGGAGAGGTCTGCACGCCATGTGGGACCCTCCTCTGGTGGCCCGGGAGCAGCCGGGGATCGAATCGGTGCTGCAGAGGCCGCGGGCAGCTTCGCAACCCGGCGCTCAACCGCTGCGCCACCGGGGAGGCCCTGTTTTAAGTTAATTTAATATCTGTCATTGCTCTGTAAAATAAAAGTATTTCTGGGCCTCCCCGGTGGCGCAGCAGTTGAGCGCTGGCTGCCCGCAGCCTCTGCAGCGCTGGTTCGATCCCTGGCCGCCAGGCAAGGGTCCCACATGGCGCGCAGGCCTCTCCTGCTGCCTGCTGCTCCCCTCAGCAGTGTATCGTCGGTCTGCCTGTTCTGCTCCCCGCTCTGGTTCTGGTGAATTCTCTCACCCTCCTGCGCTTCTGACTGTACCAAGTGCTTGTATAAAATAAATAAATAAATCTTTAAAAAAAAATTTAAAAATAAAAGTATTTCTTAAAGCCTGACTTGTTTTCAACCTCAAAACCCATCATCTGCCATTAACTCAATATCCCACTATAACAAACTTCACACGAAATTTGGCTAGTAAAAAAAAAAATAATAATAATGTATACCCATTATCATGATTTCCTCATCTAACATTACTCCAGAGCTTTGTTTGAAACCTGTAATATTTAGTTAATTCAGTAGATAGCAATCCTGCAACAATGAAAGTTCTCCATTTTATCCCCAAATCCAGTAACCTTCTTTTAATCCTTTCTGCATTTGATATTAATAAATCCTCTTTTATATCCCATGAATACTTCATCCATAAAGTGAATCAATTTACATGAAATTAAAAAGAATAAGTCTAGAGCAAAAGCAGAACAACATTAGATGGCAAGCAGGTGGTTAATGACTGAGGAGAAACAATAGGGAAGTTTCTACAAGGCTAGTTATGTTCCATATCTTGATCTGGGTGGCAGTTACATGGATGAATGTGTGTGTATGTGTGCATGCACATGTGTGTATACATATACCAATACTGGCCATAACTACTGAGCTGTACTTTTAAAAAATGTATACTATACATGTGACAGAGGGGAAGAAGAAACAAAATTTGCAGTTAAGATTCAGGTTCAGGGCCTCCCCGGTGGCGCGGTGGTTGAGCACTGGGTTGCGGGGCTGCCCGCAGCCTCTGCAGCGCCGGTTCGATCCCCAGCTGCTCCCCGGCCACTGAAGGAGGGTCCCACATGGCACGCGGACCTCTCCTGCCGCCCGCTGCTCCCCTCAGCAGTGTACTTTGGTCCTTCTGCCTGTTCTGCTCCCCGCTCTGGCTCTGGTGAATTCTCTCGCCCTCCCGCGCTTCTGACTGTACCCAGTGCATGTATACACAAAACAAACAAACAAATAAATAAAAAATGCCTCTAAAAAAAAAAAAAAAGGACTCAGGTTCAGACACAAGTTTATCAATTATTAGTTGTGCAAGTCATTTAAAATCCAATGGACCTTTCATAAATTTTCTATAATAAAAGTTTACAGATAGGGCCTCCCTGGTGGCAGACGGGTTAAAGACAGCGCTATCATGCGACTGCCAGCCACTGCAGCATGAGTTCGATCCCTGGCTGGCCAGGGAGCAACCCACATGGCCCAGCAGACCTCTCCTGCCTCACCCACTGCTCCCCTCAGCAGTGTAATTCAGTATATCTGCTGGTTCTGCTCCCCAACCTCTCTGATGAATCCTCTCACACCACCACCCCCACCCCACCCCACACCTTGGCTTACACCCCAGTTCTTGTATGCATAAATAAATCTTTAAAAAAAAAAAAAAAAAAGAAGGGCCTCCCTGGTGGCAGAAGGGGTTAAGACCAATCTATGAAGCTAACCACAGCCACTGCAGCATGAGTTCAATCCCCGAACAGGGAGATACCCACATGACACAGCAGACCTCTTCTGACTCTCCTGCTGCTCCCCTCAGCAGTGTCTTTCAGTCAATCCACCTGTTCTGTTCCCCACTCTGTCTCTGGTGACTCCTCCCCCAAACCTCTGGCCTATACCCCAATTCTTATATGCATAAATAAATCTTGAAAAAAAAAAGTTTACAGATTGATCTCCACTTTTTTGTATAATGTATTCTTGTATGAGTGGAAAAATCAAATACACTAAAATCAACTTACAATTACTGGAGAAATTAGGGAGAAGGGGATCATAGGGAAGTGGGCAGGGAAAAAGGCTCAATTTCCACAGAGCAAATGTGAGACCTCAAATGACAGACAATGCTTATGATATTACCACATTTATGTTACTTAATTTGGCTCTTTACCCTCACAAGTCCAGCAGGATTTGTGAAGACTCACTGCTTTTGGTTTGCCTAATAATTTCCTTTTATTTTTGCCTCCAATGTAGTAAATTCATATGACTTAGGTCATTCATTTACATTAGCACTATCATTTTTGTTTCTGCTTAAAAAATAAGGGTAAATGCAATAAAAATATTCAAATAATTATATAAACCTCCACTGCTATAAATACAAAATGTATTAGATAGCCTAAATTAAATTGTTACTGTCAATCAGAATCATCATTATCAATTTGAAAGGTTTGATCATTTCATTAATTCATTTAACAATGTTTGAGTACCAATAATACAAAATAGTGTTCTGGGCTAAGGACAGAGAATGAGAAGCTAGAAAAAAGATATACTAGGATTATGCTATAAACCCAAAATTATTTAAATGGGAATGAGGAGCACACAGAGTTACTTATTCCTAACATGAATAATTTAGTCCCTTATTGACTCTGCTTCCTAAAAAGTTACTAGGATTTTTAAATCATATAGGCATGCTATAATACAAAACTGACCATTATAATAATAACTGACTACCCTCAAACGTTCTGAAATAATTTTTGAAAATTTCGCTGAAATATTAAAACATATGCATATACTGGTTGATTTCAGATAAAGTTGTTTAATGAACTATAGCGAAATTAATGAAGATACTCGATGTTCCCCATGTATAAGTACCATATTCTACATCCAATTTCAAAAAACGGGTAGAAAACATTAATTCTTACTCAAATAACAAAATCACAATCTGCACTTTAATATCATCCCTCCCCTCTAATATTTCTGCAAGATTTTTTATGTGTTCAATGAGTTAATACCAATTCATTCACTTGATCCACTTTATGGAATATAAAATTCGAGACAACATACTGACCTAAAAAGCCTAAAAGACAATCAACAACTTGAAATATAAACTGAAGAGAGAAAAAAAGAAATACTTTTGATACTGTTTTTATTGGAAAAATATTTAAAACCTAACTCAAGTCTGGATAAGTAGAAAAATGAAGAACACAGATGCAAACTACATTTTAAAGTTTTCTAATTCTAACTAAAGAATTTGTAGTACTCAATTCACTTATAAAAGCACTTTTTATACTTTTAACATCGAACATACCACTTCCATGTAACTTTATCCTAATTAACTTTACCTTTAAGAAAGAAATATTTTCATGGTGAAGCTTTCTCAATTGAGATGTAATTCCTATATTTGCACATTGTATTCAGTTCAGAGGTACAGCGAAATGATTTGATATATGCATAAATTGCAAAATATTTACCACAGTAAGTTAACAACCATTACCACTCATAGTTGCACATTTTCTCTTAGCAACTCATGGTAAAATTTTAACCTGAGTCGTTTCATATCATACTAAGATGGAAAATGTACAACAGAATTAGCCACTAATGGTTTTATAGAAGCACACAGTTGTTACTTAAAAACAACTTACCCATACTGTGGTGCTCCCGTTTTAATGTCTCCTATAGTGACATGAACATCGTCCTCATCATCATCACTGTCACTATCACTATCATCTTCAGTCTCAGTCACTTTCTATACCAATATAAACAATTACAAAAGACATTCAATAATCTAGTTCAACATCTAACTGAAAAAGTAACCATTGTGCCTTTTTTGAGCTACAGTTTGAGAAAAAAGCAAACTCACAGCATTGCTAACTATTTCAAACTCATTTATAATTGACATTCTACATAATAAAAAGATCAAGAATGTGAAATAAAACTTTTCTCAGCATCGTTTTTTTTTGTAAAGAACACCTCATGTTTTTTGTTTTTGCTATTTATAACTGCCTCCTTGCACAAAGGATCTAAGGTAATATACTAAGACATCAAAAGACAAAACTGTAAAAAATAGGCATTTGAGGAATTCTTGGCAAAAAGAATATTCAAGTAAAAAAAATTAGTTATAATAGCAACAGTGTCATGTTAAAAGCAACAAACAGTTAAAGGGCAGCCA
The DNA here is from genome assembly GCF_964194135.1 of Talpa europaea. Lineage (NCBI taxonomy): Eukaryota > Metazoa > Chordata > Mammalia > Eulipotyphla > Talpidae > Talpa > Talpa europaea. The sequence goes on from NC_140071.1 coordinate 114,732,060, forward strand.
CAAATTCATGGCATTCATTTACACCAAGAAAAGGCTCTGCATGCAAATGGTTGAGTAAATACTTTTTTCTGAATGAAAAAAGTAGAGTCATGTTTATAAAGGTTTTATTTTGCTCTAAAAGGCTTTCTTATGCTTAGTCAAGAAACAGTAAGTAAAATAAGCCAATCGCCTAGGCAAAATACTTTTTCATATAAAAAGTTCAAGCATGAAGAAAAGCAATTTCCTTCTTTTTACAGGAGCAGAATGCTAAAATAGCATTCACACCCAAAAACATCACTTTTAACAGGCCTGAGATCAGACACTGTTAATTTATATTAAAAATTATTTGCTAAATTATGATGATCAAACTCAGGTTGCAGGACACAACTGAAAGCCATAAGCATTTAAAAAAAAAAAAAGGAAAGGAGTAAACATTGAGCCTTTCACATGCTGTATTCCATCTAAATCTCTTCCCACTATTCTCATTATGTAACAAATGAAGTAGCAGATATAAGAGGGATACAGAAAGTCACATTAAATTTTGGCTTTCTATCTAAATGAACTGAAAAAGGAAGCAAATGGATTTCAAAGCCTTAGGTTACCGGTTTGGGTACTCCATTTTCAGCAGTTTCTTCTTCAATTCCAGATGGTGGATTAGCACTACAAACAACAAAAATAAGTATACACATGTCTGGTATTATTTTTCTGAAGTAAGATTATGCTGGCATTTTTATGTTATGTCTCTTTTCTAAAATTATTCTATCCATTGCGTGGTAAGAACACTAACGGTAAAAAATGCTTTATTCCACTACTCTTAATGCCTTGCATAAAACAAGTATTTAACATTGGTAGTAGGATAAAACTGCTTCCACAATTTAATTACATCAAATTTGCAATTTGATGGTGAGGTACAATGAAGTTCTTTTTATAAGAATGCGTATCACATTTAATCAATTTTACTTATCCTTAATATTTATTGAACACCCACTGTGTGCCAGGTACTACTATAATTGTCAAGGGCTATTTAACAGTTTCCTCTCTTCCTTGATGCCTAAGATACTCAGATTTGTGTATAATTACATTAGTACCCAGTCAACATACATGCTTCTTACTAGTTTTTATTTCTCCAGTCTTACTAGATATATCTTCTTTGTTGTACATAAAAAAGGAAAATTTTAAAGTTAAAATAAATTTATATAAGTCTGCCTTCCAACTTGACACCAATGAGCTCCAGACCTAGTTCTGATGAATTAAAAAACTAATTACTTTCTAAAGACCAGTTAATACCTGAATTTGCCCTGTTAGAACAAAATTTATATATAACAGAACACTCTTGGTCCCATGAAATTCAAGTATGTAGCCACTGACCATCAAATATAATCTACTACTATCATGTAACTGTTTTCTTATACTTTTAACCAGTTACAACTTTGACTGGGAATTGACCATTAACTTCAATAGACAAGGAAGGGAAAATGACCTACAAAGCAAACTCACACTTAGTAGGATTTCTAAAAAGAAAGTCCCAGTATTGACATAGTTAAGAGTTCCTTTTATTAGACTGTTGCTAATCTCTTCTGAATACCTTTGCTCCAAGAGTTTCCCTAACAATTTCATTTCCAAGTAGTATTTCAGAAACACGATCCCCAAATAAAATAAAATGTAAGGTTAAAAACTAGAATTTTTGTTAAATGTTCATTGTTCTGCTACTACTTAACCCAAGAAAACTACTTAACCCAAGAAAACAAAAATGCAACTATAACTTTTCAATACATTTACATCTTGCTTAAACAAGGTGCTAGGTAGCCAGAAACAAGTTTAGCTGGCTTTATATTTCACAAAATAGTATGTTTGGCAAAAACTTAAGGATGGCTAAAGCATGATAGAAGTGGAAACAGCGTAAGGCAGTCACACAGAAGCTGGGGTAAATTCTAAAAGGAACTCCACTCAGGTAGGGTGTACCTAGGTGGGTAACAGAACACAGGTTTGGCAGAAGACAGTCTTCCCCCAAAAGACTTTTAAATTGATCACCATTAAAATGCTAGAAACATAACATATACCTTTTCAAAACAAAATTTTAATTCTATTCAACAGATTCAGCAACAGTTCTCCATATAAAGTTTCAATAAGGAATCTGAAACTCTGACAGTGATGCTCAGAGAAGGCAGAAAAGTTTCTCTCTAATAAATTTAATCAAGTTGAGAGCTCAGAAATTAAAATTAAAGCATATTCAATCAGAAAATAAGCTTTGACAATTGTAGCCAAAAATATTAATGGAATAAAGATTATTTCATAAAAAAACATTTATACCACATAATAAACTAGTTTCTTGATCAACTGAAAAACATGCTATAAAATATTTAAATCACTTTTATAACTATAAACTATAGAAACCCCAATCTTGTGGTTGAGATAAGGGCTAGGAGCTGGGCTGGATTATTCAAAATCAAATAAAATTTCAGGTGATATAACAATGAGGAAAAGTCTTCCAACAAAGGTGTACTCTTGGGTGTAGAAGAATACTAAAATTTCAGATTTTCCTCAGCTACTTCTATTTCCTCTTTTCACTTCTTCCCACTATTGACTTTTTAAAAATAGTTTTACTGATAATACAATTCACACACCACACAATTCATCCATTTAAAGCATACAGTTGTACAGCGTTTAAGTATGTTTAAGAATACAACCATCACAACCATCTAATTACAGAACATCTACCCCAAAAATGTTTTGTACACATTTGTCCCTAGCCCCAGTCCTGGCAACCAATAAACTATAATACCTTCTGTGCCTACAGATTTACCTAATCCATATATTTAACACATATAGAATGATAAAATAGGTAGTGGTTTTTAACTGGTCTTTTCACTTACCATGTTATCAATGGTTCATTCATATCAGAACTTCATTTCTGTTTCTGCCAAGCAGTATTTGATTATATGGATACACCATTTTATCCACCCACACTGGATAAAATTTATGGATTTTCATTTATGGATATTATGAATAATTTTGATATGAACATATATGTACATATTTTTGTATGGGTATAGGTTTTCACTTCTTTAAGACATATATTGGGGAGTGGATCATATGGTAATTCAGTTTAACCTTTTGACAACTGCCAGACTATCATCCAAAGTGGCTATACTATATTACAATCTACTCATGTATCAGGGTTCTAATCTCTCCACCACCTCACCAATACCTATTTTTACCTTTTTTTAACTATCCCGGTGGGTATGAAGTGGTTACTTTCTACACTTTTAAATCTATCAACGTTCTTCAAAAGCACTTTTTAAAAAAATTCCTCTTTCATTACAGGCCAGTAAGGCTTATGGCAAAGTAATGTCAGCATTCATGTACTGGTATACAAGAGTTGTTCTGAAGTTCAGAGTAAGTTTCTGACCCCCCCCCCCATTAGATTCTGTAATAGTCTTACTTGTTTAATAATATAACAAAGAAAATGAATCTTATAACTCATTATTCCACTTTGCATTTAAATAAATATAAAATGTTTCATTATCACTTTGCATTACATCAAAAATGTTCATTGTAAAAGTAATTTAAGGGGTACTTTATTTTTGAAGCTAAAACTTTCTTCTCAGCAGTTTATTGGTTATACTGTATACTCAACTATTGAGTTCATGTTAGAGTAAAAAGTAGTGAACAGTCAGAAGTATTCAAACCCTCACTTCAAAAATTTTGTCTCCTAAGCTACTAGCAAGTAGACATGGTGTTAGATTAGGTCCTGAAATAGGATTTAACAGATTCAATGTCTTCCAACCTTTAGTCAAAATGCTATTAACTGTGTCAATGATTATAAAAGAAATAGTTCTCACGAATTTGCTGATGGAACCACTCTTTTACACAATCTGTATAAATAGCAACAAGAAATTTCACTAACCTGGCATTTTCTTCTTCTGGCCTTTCAACTTCATTTTCATCTAACAAAAAAAATACATAAATAAATAAGTAAAATTAACAAACAAACCACTCTTAAAGAAACCAGTATTATGAAAAATCTTAAGTGATCATCACAAGCACTAACCTAGGTCCTTTGCCAAATCACTGTGCACATGCACGTCCCATGGGCCTATAAGCACATCCAAAGTTAGATCACCTTATAATGATTTAACAAGATACGTCTTACGAAAAAAAAAAATCAGTTTTTATATCTATAAAGCTTAAAAAGTACTGAAGATTTCTAGATGTTTGTACAAGAATCCCTACACATTTACATTTCAGAGTATTGCTATGATACATACATGTTGCCTCCAAATTTTACAGGTTTATCAAAATCAAAGTTTGTCAAAGTCACATCATTAAGGAGCTGCAAGGTGCCCTAACGAGCACTCTCACTCTAATACTAAGACAATCAAGAACATACTAACATTAACTTTCAAATCTAGTGCAACAGACAAGGGGCTGTGACTTAATAAAAGTTAAAAACCAGACGTCAAAGAAGTCCCCTTCCAGCGTAAATACAAAACGCACTACATTTACTTGGGGAAACACGAACACATGAGATGATACCGAAAACCATAAGCCTAAGGGACATGAGGTACTTCTAGGATGTGGGTTAAAGAGCAGTCTCTTGAAAAAGAAAAACTTCACCTTAATACAGGAGACATTCGGGGTTCTCTTTATGGGCCATAATGTATTCCATCTCTTTCTTTCTCTCTCTCTTAATTAATTATTTTTTAAGCACGACTTTGAGACAAGGAGGTACCCTTGCAGGTGCATTCCATACAAACTGACCATCAAGAAACAAGACGTTAGTTTTATTTACAGCAGCAACTTTATTTAGCTATTACAGAAAAACTGTTTCTGAAAGGCACACGGGCAAGACGTCCTACACGCAGCCAAGGGGCACGAAGAGACACACCAACATACCTCAGAGGCAATATAAGAAACAAGAGTTAGGAACGTGGCGGCCGAGAAGCCAGGGCGCGGAGCAGGGCCAGGCGGGGTGGGGGGGGGGGCACGGCCCGCGCCCGCGCCCCGGCCCCGCCACGGCCTGGAGGGTGCACCCTGGGGGCGTGGGCTGGGCGGGCGCCGAGGGGGCGGGGGGGACGCGCACGCCGCGCTCGGCCTAAGTCAGGCCGGAGCCGGCTCCGAACCAGCGGGCCCAGGCGGCGGCGGCGTGAAGGGCGCGGGACGCCGGCCGTTTGGCGGCCGGGAAGGCAGGCCCGAGAGAACCCGGGGGAGAGAGAAGGGACAGGAAGTTCCGTACCGCCATAAAGCCACTCTTCCTCCTCATCCCCTCCGGTCCCGCCGCTCATCTCCGACACTAGGCGCTCGACCTCGCCGGCCGACATGGCCGCCCCGAGCACAACTTAAAAGGTGGTGCTACACAGCCCCCTCCAACCCCTTCCCCAGCCTCGCTGCCCGGGGGCGCGAGTGTGGGGCCGACCCGCCGAGGAGCGAGCGAACGAAGAAAGCGCGCGACTCAAATCCCAGGAAGACGGCCGCAGCGGCGGCGAAGGCGACGGCGGGGAAGCAAAGACGCCAGCGCTGGTCCGCTTGCGCACGCGCAGGAGCTGCCGAGCGGCGCGGCGTCTCGAGGTGGCTTCGCTTCCGCGGCGCGGCCACCTGGGCCTGCTTGCGCATGCGCGCTGCCGTCGGTCCCGCCCCTATGGAATGCCGGTTTGCCTCCGTAGCTCGAGGCATTTTTTTGCCCGGCGCGCTGCTGACGCCAGGCTTCCCCTCCCCCAGCCTGCCTTCTGCTAGTCAGCCTTGCTTTTGCGGACGTTTATAGTCTATTGTTCCTTTTTGTCCCTTGATCGTTTGTCTTCACCATTTTCTTCTGTCATCTTGCAAAAGATGTTATTTGATTCTTTACGTGACCGATTCGTCGCGTGTTTCTCATTAAGTTGTACTTGAAAAATTAAATAGCAAAACTGATAGATGATGAATGCATTCTCCCTGCTAAAATAAAGCATTGCTGTTAAGGCCAAAGACTCCCTTCATCCGGTACCCTCTTTTGTGAGATAGCTCTTGTTTAATGTTCATCTTTCTGTAATTTTCTGTACATTTACTTCACATGTGTTGCATTGTTTTGGCGGGAGACCCTGAGGTTAACGAATTTTTAAAGGTATAGTTTTGTGTTCACCGCTGCTGGTTTCCTTTTTCTTTCTTTCTTTCTTTTTTTTTTTCAAATTCAAAAGTGTCTTCAGATGGTTTCCGTGTCAGTCAAACCTTGTCCATTTTTAACTGGGCCCTATAGCGTGGCTAGTACAAAGTAAATATGGGTATTTTCTCATTGTACATTTAGATTGCTTTCCACTTTTCACTTTAACAATAAAAAAGGTACAGTTTCAATTTTTTAAGCAATTTCTTGCACATGTATGCAAGTGGTCCTTCTAGATAAATCATAAAGTATGTATAGTTTTTATTTTAGTAAAAAATGCCAACTTTTCAAGATACTTTTGAGAACACATCTTTCAAGGAAGATGATACCTGAAAGGTCAAATCGGGTGCTCTTAAACTGTAACTATATGATCTCATGTCCTCAGCAAGCAACCTCTCTGTGCTTCAGTTTTCTCATCTGTAAAGTGGGAAAGCTGGATTAGATGATTTCGCAAGTCCCTTTTAGTCTTAAAGTTTTTAAACAATACTCACTTTTCAACAGAAAGCCATTTTACTTTTATAAATTAATGATTTACGTGCTCTGTAGTCAATAGTCTTTCTTTCTTTTTTTTTTTTTAATAATTACTGAGTGGGGGCCTCCCTGGTGGTACAAGGGTTAAGGCATAGCCTGTGAAGCTGTCCCCAGCCTCTGCAGCAGAGTTTGATCCCTCCTTTGATCCCTGGCCAGCCAGGAAGCAACCCACTTGGCTCAGCAGACCTCTCCTAACCCTCCCACTGCTCCCCTCAGCAGTGTACTTCCCTTGATCTGCCTGTTCTGTTCCCCACTCTGTCTCTGGTGAATCCTCTCATCTCTCCCCACACACCTCTGGCCTGTACCCCATTTCTTGTATGCATAATAAATAAATCTTAAAAAGAAAATTACTGAGTATCTGATGGCTAAGAACTTAAAAAAAATAAAGATATTGCAACAGGGTGGTCCCCAGGAAAGGGGGAGGTTCCCTGCCCCACCCAAGGGAGGGTGGAGCTGAGCAGGAAGAAGAGAAGCAGCAGAAGAGACTGAGGAAGGAAGGAAGCAGTATGGAGCCAGGAGACCTGGAGGAGGCGCATGGAGCCTAGAGACACGTGAAGAAACTGCACTTGTCTTTTGGTCGTGGACTGGGTGACATAGATGTGGGTGAGACCCGTGGGGAGGTGACAATGGCAGCTTTTATCTTAATGTTGATTTTGCTCTTTTCCTTCCGGGCTTGTCTGGTTGTTTCTGGCCCTTTTCTGTGGGTCCCCACTGGAAGATGCTTTAGACTTGTGGCAGGCTTTGGGGCCTTGTTCTGGGCCAATCCCATTTGGATGGACTTTTACCCACGAGGGGATGGGTAACTTTGGGTGCTGCATTTAGAAACTAGACTCTGCCTTACCTGTATTGTTTCCTAGTTTTATTAAAGTTCCTTCCCATTAAAGTCTCATATGTTTGTGTTGATGTGGCGGATGGCAGAACCCATTTAGAATAGGCAGGTTTGCGGGGTTTGGGCTGCCCCCTCCCTGTCCTATAACAATATGAGTAAAACATTGTCCTTGCCCTTAAAGAGATCTCAACTTGTTAAGAAAGATAGGATAGTAAACAACTCCCCTAGAAGGGAAAGGTGAGTATTATAACAGAAACACAAATGAACTGTTTACATCACACTTATACCACCCCATCTCATATTGCCTAAGCAACTCATTATTTTAATCTCCCTTAACCTTGGAATATTCCTTTACCTCTGTCCCCAGTCTTCTCCCTTGTTTGTTGGGATAATACCTTACCACCTTCTATTGATAAATTCCATTGAGGTATAATCCACTTTGTGAACTCTTTCACAAATCATATCTCATCTCCACCTATTTATTTATTTAAAAAATATGGTGGTGCAGCAGGTTGAGTGCAGCACTGTGAAGCTGTCCACAGCCTCTGCAGCTCAGGTTTGATTCCGCACTGGCCAGAGATTCCCACATGGCACATGGCACATGGCACATGGCACTGCAGACCTATCCTGTTGCACCCGCTGCTCCCCTCAACAGTGTTTTCGTTCTGTCTGCCTCTTCTGTTCCCCACTCTGCCTCTGGTGAATCCTCTCACTCTCCCACACGTCTGGCCTGTACCCCAGCTATTGTATAAATAAAGAATAAATCCTCAAAAAATATATGGACTGTTTACCCAGTATTAGGAACTCTTCTGGACTCTATAGATTCATCAGTAAGTAAAACAAGATGCTTCCTTCTGTCAAGTTTTCATTTTAATGAGTCATAACCTCTCCCCTTTCAGATGCCTGAAATGAACATGTTTTTCAAGACACTGATTAAAGAATTGATAAAGATTGCTACATCAATAAGCCAGAGGAAAAAGAAAAATATCTGATGGTTTCACTTATAGCAGGAATACAGGGGACAAATAAGACATCAGTGTAAAAAAAATAATAACAGTACAAAACACAACAAAGCAAAAAACCAGACAATTATAAATTAGAGACATAATGCAGGGGAGGAGAATGGAGAGGGATGAGAGGGAGCGAGGGAGGAGCACAGGGGACTGAGGTGATGGTGCATAGGTACATTGGTGAAGGGAGTTCTGTGGGGACTATACCTGAGGGGGTAGGCAAAAGGAAATATTGTTTAAAAATAAACAATGATGTAAAAAATTATTTAAAATTTTTACAAAATAATAAAAAAATAAAAATTGCTGCATCATATTTGCCTTCATGTAGAGGTAGCATTTGAATGAGCTTTGAAAATAAAGACTTCCTTAAACAGAGAAGCCCATAAATCACTAATAGCTACTATTAAAAGGCCTCTTCCTTTTAAACACGAGTGACCTGCCTGGATAAACTTCCTTATTGAAGGTGTCCTTATCTCCCTACTCATCAGGGAACACAAGTGCTTACCTGTCGATCATGCAAAAATAGGTAGCTTGAAGATATTGTCTAAAATTGTGAATTTAACAAATAACAGTATTCCATGTGTTCTGATTGTATTTATTTTCCATTTTATTTTTTTCTGGTGTATTATTGGTTCTTCACACACACACAAAGGAAGCATTGGTTTTAATGTTTCTGTCTCTGAGAATCACTGAAAGTGAATATTTAGTAAGTGCTGATTAAAATAATGAAAAGAGCAAATGTAAGTGCCTTGGTCAGTATCCAGTAGATAACAAGTGCTCCTAAATGTGTTCTGTTTGGATATGGTATTCAGCCCCCACTGTGCTATTTGCTGCCAACTTTTACTTGTACCACTTAAATCTCAGTATTCCGGGCCTCCCCGGTGGCGCAGCAGTTGAGCGCTGGGTTGCGAAACTGCACGCAGCCTCTGCGGCGCCGGTTCGATCCCCGGCTGCTCCCCGGCCACCGGAGGAGGGTCCCACATGGCGCGCAGACCTCTCCTGCCGCCCGCTGCTCCCCTCAGCAGTGTACTTCGGTCCTTCTGCCTGCTCTGCTCCCTGCTCTGGCTCTGGTGAATCCTCTCACCCTCCCGCGCTTCTGACTGTACCCAGTGCTTGTATCAACAAAACAAACAAACAAACCAGCAAACAAATAAATAAAGCATGCCTCTATCAAAAAAAAAAAAAAAAAAAAAAAATCTCAGTATTCCTCAGTTTCCTCATCAGTGTAATGATATATTAACATAACAATTTATATTCATTTCTTGGAATGATAACAAAGCTAAAATGAGGTTTCAAATGTCAAATCATGACATGATAGAGGCAAGCATCCGCTGTGTTATGTTTAGGCCTCTTTTGAGCAATTTGAATAACTACACATGTATAGAACTTTCCTTCATTTCTAGATACTTCAGTGCAGAATTAAGCCCAAATATTTTATCTTCCTCTGCATTCTGACATTTTTAAAACTAAATTTTATATCACCAGTCGTTTCAGGAACAACTATTTACAGGTACACAATTGTGCAAGCGTCACACACTAAAAGATAAGAAAAAATATTTTATGTCTATATTCACCAGCTCCTCTTCTACAATGTCATGCGCAAGGAAATTGCTTAGTGGGCCTCCCCGGTGGTGGCACAGCGGTTGAGCACTGGGCTGTGAAGCTGCCAGGGCCCCTGCAGCACAGATTTGCTCCCTGGCCATTGGGCAAGGGTCCCACATGGCCTGCAAACCTCTCCTGCCACCCGCTGCTCCCCTCAGCAGCGAACTTTGTCACTCTGCCTGTTCTGCTCTCTGCTCTGGCTCCGGTGAATTCTCTCACCCTCCCCCACTTCTGACTGTACCCAGTGCTTGTATAAACAAACAAACAAATAAATAAATAAATCTTAAAAAAAAATGTGCTTAGTAAATGCCTAATTGCTGATCATGCATATGGAGAACTTAAAAATGAGATGATGAGCGATATGCTTGATATTATGAGGAATAGGAAACAATCACTGTCTATTTTGTTTCTTAAAAATTTATTTTTATTTATTTATGCATGCAAGAACTGGGGTGTCCACCAGAGGTGCAGAAGAGAGGATTCACCAGAGGCAGAGTGGCAAGCAGAACAGGCAGATCTACTGAAATACACTGCCGAGGAGAGCAGCAGATGAAACAGGCGAGGTCTGCTGAACCATGTGGATTAGCTCCTTGACTGGGGATTAGACTCTGGCCCCCTTTGCTACTGGATAGCCTTTGAGGTGATAGCACTGAGACTTAAACCCTAGGCCACCAGGGAGGCCCCAGTCTTAATTTTTCTTTTCCTTCTTTTAAAAAGATTTATTTATGCATACAAGAGCTGGGGTACAGGCCAGAGGTGTGGGGGGTGAGGGGATTTACCAGAGACAGAGTGGGAACAGAACAGGCTGATCTACTTAAATACACCGCTGAGGGGAACAGCGGGTGGGTCAGGAGAGGTCTGCTGCACCATGTGGTTAGCACCCTGGCTGGCCAGGGATGGAACTTGTGCTGCAGTGGCCGCAGATAGCTTCATAGTTCTGTGTCTTAATCCCTTGCGCCACCAGGGATGCCCCCCAGTCTTAACTTTTCACTGTTCTAGGGATAAGCTTCTCATTCGGTGTTTCATCTGATAGTGCTCTTAGACAGTATCAAACTTACACCCAGTACAGAGCTTATGAATTCCCTCCTAAACCTGTCCTTTTCCATTCCTATGCAACAGATTACTCTGACCTGGTTCCTTTGTTTCCTTCATATGGTCCTCTTGCACTTACAAGACTCAGGAGTAAGATCTCTTCTTCATTGTTACAAAATGTATCTCAAACTTCATACTGCTGCAGACAGGACAGCCAGTGATGTTCTCTGCCATTAATGAAGACTGGGAGTCTAAATGAATTTGCAATGGGGGGAGCCTGGGGAGAGAGCCATGGAGAGCACCTCTGCCTTTCACTCTTCCAGCCCAAGCTTTTATTGACAATATGGACAAAGAACAAGAAAATGACACACAATGTGTTTGTGCTTATACAGATTAATAAATTACTGCTGAAAACAAGTTTTCCTGCTTAGTAAGGTACATGCAGAGAAGCCAGTACATCCTCAGAGAACAGGAGTCAATTCTGGGAAGAAACTCTGTTCGTAGAACTTCTAAGGTCCTGGAACTCCGTATGCAGAGTAAACAGGTATTCTCCAAAAACTCCAGCTCTCTTTAGGGCAGCAGGCTCCCAACATGATACTTCTTTTTCTTTTTGTAAACATATTGATTTAGTTTTTTACATCATTGCTCATTTTTGTACAGTGTTTGATTTCTCCGCTTAGGTGTAATCCCCATAAGGTTCCCTCCACAACATCACCAGTGAGCCATCACCATAGTCCCTTGTGCTCTTTCCTCCAGTTTTATTTTATTTTATTTTATTTTATTTTATTTTATTTTATTTTATTTTGTCCATTTTTTTTTTTTTTTTGTATAGAGGCATGCTTTATTTATTTGTTTGCTGGTTTGTTTGTTTGTTTTGTTTATACATGCACTGGGTACAGTCAGAAGCGCGGGAGGGTGAGAGAATTCACCAGAGCCAGAGCAGGGAGCAGAGCAGGCAGAAGGACCGAAGTACACTGCTGAGGGGAGCAGCGGGCGGCAGGAGAGGTCTGCTCGCCATGCGGGACCCTCCTCTGGTGGCCGGGGAGGAGCCGGGGATCGAACCGGCGCTGCAGAGGCTGCGGGCAGCTTCGCAACCCAGCGCTTAACCGCTGCACCACCGGGGAGGCCCTTATTTTATTTTTTTAAAGATTTATTTTTATTTATGTATACAAGCACTGGGTACAGTCAGAAGCACGGGAGGGTGAGAGGATTCACCAGAGCCAGAGCGGGGAGCAGAACACGCAGACTGATGAAATACACTGCTGAGGGGAGCAGCAGGCGGCAGGAGAGGTCTGTACGCCATGTGGGACCCTCCTCTGGTGGCCAGCGAGCAGCCGGGGATCCAACCGGCACTGCAGACGCTGCGGGGGTGGGGGAGGGGTGCGGCAGCTTTGCAACCCAGCGCTCAACCGCTGAGCCACCCGGGAGGCCCTTCCCTCCAGTTTTAATCCCTCTCCCTTCCCCTTCCCAGTTTTATGTCTCTGATTTATTAAGCTTGATACTTCCCTTCATTCCAACTCTCACACTGCCACTGTGGTAACAAAAACTCCAATAACTTCTTGTTATACATAAAATAAAATACATACTTCCTACTATGTTGGCCTACAAGCACTTTCATGGTATGACAGCCTCCCGAATTGCATAGGGCTACAGAGGTTGTGCATTGCACAACTTTAGGGGGTCCTCCTTCATATACCTGCAAAACACTGTTCAGTCCAGTTATTTTCTCCACTACTATGTTGTAAATGCTTTGAAAAAGAACACGAATGTGTCTCATTTTCAAATCTTGTAGATCCATTGCAGATGCCATCTCACTTTTTCCTTTTCTGGTACGTGGCACTGTTTACCACTCCATTCTACTTGAAAGTTGTTTTTCCCTTGAAAAACATATTCCGATATACAGTCACTGTAACAAACAGGTTACCGTATGATCCATCAATTCCATTTCTGGGCAGAGATCCACAGTAATAGAAAGCAGAGTCTTGAAGAGATATCTGCAAACCCATGTTTGCAGCATTATTCACAATAGTTGAAAGGTGAGTGCAATCTAAATGTCTATTGACGGATGAATGAACATACATAATGGGATATTATCCAACCTTAAAAAGGAAGGCATACTCTTAGGACATGGATGAATCTTGAAGATATTATGCTAAGTGAAATAAGTCAGTCACAAAAGGACAGATAATGAAAGATTCCGTTGATAGGAGTCATCTAAAGGAGCCAACTCATAGAAACAAACAAACAAACAAAAAAAGGAATGGAGGTTGCCAGGTACATAGGGGAGTGGGAAAGAGTTGTTTTTTAATGGATATGCAGTGGCAGTTTTGTAAGTTAAAAAGTTCTGGAGATTGGTTTACAACAATGTGAAAATACTGCTAATTAACTGTACACTTGAAAATGGTTAAGATGGTATATTTTATGTTATGTGCATGTTAGCACAAATTTAAGAACAATGACCCCCAATTGAACTGAATTGTTTTACTCTCCAATCTCCTTCTCTCCTGGTTTCCCAGTTTTCAGTAACTACCCCTTACCAGTCACCTGAGCAGAAAGCTGGGCATTGAACTGAAATGCCCCCTCACCCTCACTCTCCTTTGTCAGTCTAGTACCAGGCTTTTTGGCTCTATCTTCTTAACATCTCCTTAAACATCTCATGCTGCCCTTCCTCTTTATTAGTCTCCTTACCTTCATCCACACAGAGTGACTACTGTTAACTGTTTCCAAGTTACTCTCCTGACCTAAGGCTATTCCATTCAAATTGTTTGTGTCTCTACTAGAATCTTTTTTAAAAATCCAGAAGTGAACAGATTCCGTTCACTTTTAAAAATACTGTAAGTAAATAAATCTTTAAAAAATAAAAATAAAAATTTAACAGTTTCCTCTTGGCTGCTACTATGTAGAATCGAAAATGAGATTTGTTCTGATATAGTCCCTAGTTCTTAGCTCTTATTTCTTCTTGGGCCTTTCTATATTAATATACTTCAACTTTTCTAAGCTGCTTTTAGTATAGTTTCACGTCTCTATGCCTTTGTTCATTCTGTACTCACTGACTGAACAACCAGAATGTTCCTTATCCTGTCCACCTGGTGAACACCTGGTTTTCTTTGAAGGCAACTCAAAACTTGTGTCCCCTGTGAAACTTCTGTTGACCACTTCCCTTTTTCCTTTGCACAGAGTTTATTTTACCTTCTCTTTACTACCTATTTTTTTAATCAATACTTTTGTAACATTTTATTGCATTTGCTTACTTTACATGTGTGTGGATCCTTTATTTCAGATTCTTTAGAAGTCAAGACCATAACTTCTTTCTCTTTACAGCCACAATGCCCAATATGGTATTCTGGAATATTGTACATATTTATGAACATTTGGTTGACTATATTTTTATGCAGATATGAATTGGATATTTATTCAACAAACATTTACTGAATGCCTATTATGCTCTAGAGTTGGGGCTACCAGGAGTTTAGTGCACAATGTAGTAAAGAGATATGTTAAGGAATATAGGTGTGTTCAAACTTACCCATGAATGGTAAACACTTAGCAGAGGTATGAACTGACAGTTGTATGTTGAAGGGACAAAGGAAGGACAGAGTAATAGTAGGGTGGAGGTGAGTTAGGAAAACCCTCACATGCAAGGTATCTTTGGAATACTTAAAAAATCTTTGGTAAGTATTTACCAGGTTCATGGTTCAGGGGATGTCCTTAATTAGCCATTGTATTTTGCAGTCTGGCACAGTAATTATACTTAGTAAGTGCTTAATATACAATGGGTGAATGAACTGAATCAATGAAACATTCTGGGTCAGGAAAGGCTTTTAATCAGAAAATGCTAGGGCCAGCTTAGCTCATTAGGAAGAAAACTGAATTAGAGGTAGAAGAGATAGAAAGCTGAGAAAGGATGGGGAAAAATCACTTTGATTTCGCAGGTGAGTGATGATAATGGATTAACGCAATGGCAGCAAAAATGGAGAACAGGGGCAGGATTCTAGGATTTTTGAAGCAGATCAAGATTTTGTGACAATGAGATGTGGGGAGGAAGATGGAGAAAGTGAAAATCAGACCAGTTAAGTTTGTGGTGGGGCTTGCATGCATCAACATATGCGCACCAATCTATAAAACACAAAACATTAGACAACAGTTGGTTGTTTTAATTTTTGGCTGCTCTGCGTTTAGGTGGGCAAAGTGGGTAAACTTTCAGAGATATGTTCAGAGCCAAAGAAAACATAAAACTTTGGATTAGTTTTTATGATTTCTGAGATTTCTCAAGGAGCAGCGAAAGCAATCTGATCAAAGACCGGAGGAAGAGAAAGCAACTCAGCTAGTTCATACGTGGCCCCTTCTCCGCTGTCTGAACTTTCCAACCTCCCAGGTACCCCAGAGCCACCGAGCACCGCCCACTTCTTCCCGGCGTTCGTCCTTCCTCCGGATCTCCTGGCTGGCCAATCAGCTGGGACATCGTCATCACCATGCGCCCTCACCGGACAAGTCAGAGACGGCACCACGTGTACTGTGTTGACTGTCAAAGTCCTGGGGAACCCAACACCCGGAAGTTGTGAGTTCTGGGGGACATTTGTGCGCTCCAGTGCCCGGGATCTGCGAATCCCCAACCATGAGCGCCCCGGGCGTGCTGTCCTTTACCCAGCAAGGCTGGGAGCAGGTGCTGGCCAAAATGAAACGGGCTGTGGTCTACCTGGACGCCGCGTGTGCCGAGAGCCTGCACTGGAGCTGCGGATCCACCCGGCTCCTGGAGGCGGTGGGGGGTCCTGCGTGTCACCTGCGGGAGTTCGAGCCCACAGCAGTTGGTGGCGGAGCGGAGCAGCCTAAGGCGGTGTTTGTACTAAGCTGCCTGCTGAAAGGCCGGACCGTGGAGACTCTACGGGACATCATCTGCCGCAGTCACTTCCAGTATTGTGTGGTGGTCACCGCGGTGAACCACGCTGTCCACCTCACGGCTAACCACGTGCCGGCAGCGGCAGCGGCGGAGATGGAGGGACAGCCGGTATTCGAGCAGCTGGAGGAGAAGCTGTGTGAGTGGATGGGCAACATGAACTACACCGCCGAGGTGCTGCATGTCCCGTTGTTACTCGCTCCTGTTGCTCCCCACCTTGCCTTGACTCCAGCCTTTGCTTCCCTTTTTCCCCTGCTACCCCAGGATGTGCATCTCCTTAACAGTATCCGACCCGACAAGAGGAAACTGGGAAGCCTGGGTGAGGTGGATGCCTCTGCGCTGACCTCTGAGCTATTGCTGCAGATCAGGTGCCTGGTGTCAGGCCTCAGTTCTCTGTGTGAGCATTTAGGGGTTAGGGAGGAGTGTTTTGCTGTGGGTTCCCTCAGTCGGATCATCGCTGGAGATCTGGCCAATTATGCCCCTGCCAAGAACAGGAGGAAGACTGCCACTGGCAGGGCATCAGTAATCTTTGTGGACAGAACTTTGGATCTCACAGGTAAGTGGTGTTGCTGTAGAGGGCTTCATATCCATCCACGAAAATAATGTGGCTTTCATTGGTTTAGCTTATATTTTATTGACCTCTTACTGATTATTGAGGATACAGAGAGTAGTTCGATGGGCACAGTCCCTAGTCTCACAGAGTTTATAGTCTAGAGGGGGATAAAGACAAGCGAATTAGCAAATTAGCAATTAAAATTTCTTATGTGTTGTAATGACATCCTTAACATGCAGCCTTTTAAAATAACTACATCTAGCCCAAGAAATTGGTCAATGGAATTATGCTGACAGGAAGAAGAAACACCAATGGGAAACTTTTAGAAATGTCAGATGCCAGTATTCACAACAGCTCTTCACAAAATAATTCTTACTTGCTGGAGACGTGTTAACAGATGACCTAGTGGAAGGGTGGCTATATTACAAAACATGAAATTATGAAAGATAATTGAGTTTAAGTTTCTTAAAAAGAGGGTTAATAAATGAGGCAGAACTTAAATATCACCAGAAAATGAGATTAAAGAACTGTACAGGAGATATTTTCAAGTGTTTGTTAATTTATTCTTAACTCTTATTCAATTGAAGATTGGTCAGATAATTTCAAATCATAATATATTACGGAATGAAAGAATTAGCTCTTAAAATAGGTAAGGAAAAACGTTTTGATACTTGATATATGCATTTATAATCAAAGGTCAACTTTATTGTTATCTATGGCTACTATTATAGCTATAATGTTGCTGGTAGTATAATTAGCTACATCCCAAGTTCAGGGAGAATAATCAGGAAACTGACACTGGTGAGCATTCCCATAGGTCAGAAAGAAAATTGATGAAGTTATAAAAACCAAAATAGGTGTGTGTGTGTTTTGGGCCTTAATAAGATTAATTTTCAGATCATGAAGTAGAATAGCTAAGTGATTTGTATGTAAGTTTATATGTAAGTTTAATTACATTGGAAAAACCAAGTGTTCAGTCTGTCACTGTAATTTAAATATAATAATTGAAACATCACAAAAATCTTGGAGATGAAAAAGATAGCACCCGATGAGTTCTTTGAATGCATGGTATATGCTGCTTATACCTAAATTACTTTATGACAAAAATGTGACAATAGTGTTTTATCATTAATCAAGGTCACGTATTTTTACAACCCCCCACTAACGGGCAAACCCTAATGTCTAGGCATCCTGTGTCATAGTGACAAGTCTTTTATGTCTTTAGCATCTCTTCTTGTAGGATTCTGTTGTACATGTAGAGCAAACAAGGTAAGCAGAACTTGTACTCTTTAACAGCCTTAATATAAAGCAGTCAAGAATGATTTAGAAAATAGGGCACATAGAAATACAAAGTTGCCATTCTGCACACAATTATTTTATACTTCCTCCTTAAACCTCCAGATCTCCCTCTTGGTATTTAGCCCTCAGCATTCCTGATTTTATATCATTGAAAAAGTATAAGTCATGAGAAAATATCCACATCTTTTCATTGTCAAATTTACCAATCTTGCTATGTGTGCTTGACGCATTTTCTTTCCTTCCTTCATATTCAAAAGATGCACTGGCTCTGCTACTTTGCAATGCTAACTATTTCACCTATGCAAACCAGATATCTTCTCTCCTTTCACTTCTCTCATAGATTTACCTCTTACCATATCCCATCCGCCTTTCCTAGATCATAAATTTTAAAATATGAGCATAACACTACCTACTTCTTAAAGTTGTTGTAAGAATTAAGTGGAAAATAAATGTAAAGTACACAATAGTACCTGGTATAATGTAAACTCTCAGTAAATACTAGCTCTTGTGATAAGATGATGACGGTGATGATGATTCCTTGGGCTTCTGCTGTGGTGTTTCCTACCTAGTGCTTCTGTTCAATTAATATGACATGGCACCAAAACAATAAAGATAGAGATATTAGAAAGCAAAATGTTAGCTGATTTGAAGTGGATGGGCTCTAAATAAGTAGATACAGTAAGTCCTCTCCGTTGTTGGTATGATGTCCTCTAAACAGGGTGGATTTTGGAGAAATAACTTGTTTTCATGGGTAAAACAAAGAACTGTCATTGGTCTTGAATTTTTTTTTTTAAAGATTTATTTATTTATACAAGCGCTAGGTACAGTCAGAAGCTTGGGAGGGTGAGAGAATTCATCAGAGCCAGAGCGGGGAACAGAACAGGCAGACTGATGAAACACACTGCTGAGGGGAGCAGCAGGTGAGGCAGGAGAGGTCTGTCACGCCATGTGGGACTCACACCCGGTGGCCTGGGATGGAACCGGCACTGCAGAGGCTGCGGGCAGCTTCACAGCCCAGCGCTCAACCGCTGCGCCACCAGGGGAGGCCCTGGTCTTGAATTTTAATTTGAGTTCATGAGTTCATTTTTTTGTTAAAAGAACTAGTACAAACAAAGAATCTAGATCAGTGGCTAGTATACAGAAAGAAGTCTATAAATGTTTCTATAATTGCAAATTGTTATTATTCACTCATTTATTCTTTCCTTTATCTAGAAAACATATAGTGAGAGCCTACTAGCTGCCAAGTTCTAGCCATCCTGGGTACAAGGTCAACTAGATAAACAGTTGCTGTTATGAAGATAAGGTTTAGCAGAGGGGAGATCTCCTATTCTAAGCTCTACTGTGTCTTAATGTCTATCAGTAAAAGAAAATCTTTTTGATTCTAAAATTTCAGGATAGTATCATCCTATGACATGATTTACTTCGCTATCTACATGTTTATTTATTCATTAAATGTTGGTTGATGCTGCCGTATGTCATAGGTGCTAAGAGTGTCAGAATAGACATAGTGCCATCTTTCATGGAGCATTAAGTCCTACCCGCAAGGCACAAACTGAGCTTTATTAGTGCTACCAACAGCAAAATACTAGGTTTGTATTACTGACTTTTGTCACAGAAACTAATGTGTTATCTTTTCTAGAAGGGCCTTTAATCCACTTTCTTTTTATCTTTGCTTGTCTGATTAAACAGGAGCGGTAGGACATCATGGCGATAGCTTGGTAGAGAAGATTTTTTCAGTGCTTCCACAGCTTCCAGGCCACACCAACGATGTGATGGTGAACATGGTGGAGCTCACAGCCCTCCCCACTGAGGACGAGAATCAGAATGTGGTTGCCCCAGGCTGTCTTGCACAATCCAGGTAAGATACATAAGATTTTTCTCTCATCCTTTTCTCTCTTCCCTTTTTCTTCTCTCCTACTCTAACTATTCTCATAATCCATGAGGAGTTCATCTGGTTGAAAAATTCACAGTGGACAGCATTTAGAAAAAAGCATATTTTCATAGCTTTGAAATAACCACATTCTTTAAACAACCCTGAGCCAAAAAGTATGCTACTTTATAGAGGTGTCATTTAGATGTAATATAAGCTTGTTTCCAGAATCAGTTAATTTATGTGTCTCCATTTCACATACAGTTTCACATGGGGTAAGTCTAGGCTTACTCAATTTCTTTTTCCAGTTGACTTTTTCACATAACTAAAGACGGGTCATGGGCCTCCCTGGTGGCAGTGCACAGACTCCTGCCGCCCGCTGCTCCCCTCAGCAGTGTATTTTGTCAGTCTGCCTGTTCTGCTCTCCTCTCTGGCTCTGGTGAATTCTCTCACCCTCCCACGCTTCTGACTGTACCCCACTGCTTGTATAAATAAATTAATTAATTTTTAAAAAAAGGCAGGTCACATAGCTCTGAAACAGTGCCATCTTTTTATATGTAAATGAGAAGCTCTTGGGCATCAATGGTGAAGTTTTTATTTCTATTTATATTGTTTTCACATGCTTAGAGAAATCAGAGTAAGAAGATGGTGTATTTTATTTTATTTTATTATTTTTTTAAATATTTATTTATTTATGCATACAAGAGCTGGGGTACAGGCCAGAGATGTGGGAGGTGAGTATATTCATCAGAGACAGTGGAGAACAGAACAGGCAGATTGACCAAAGTACACTGCTGAGGGGAGCAGTGGGCGAGACAGGAGAGATATGTCTCACCATGTGGGTCGCTCCCTGGCCTGCCGGGGATCAAACTCATGCTGCAGAGGCTGAAGATTGCTTCATAGTGCGGTGCTTAACCCCTTGCACCACCAGGGAGGCCCAGATGGTGTATTTTATATTATGCCAAGTTTTAAAAATAAAAGAACATTTCTTCAGAAACACGACAATAAAAAGACACAATAGTTACCTTCTATGCTTTGTTATCCAACAATTCCTAGGGGGAGGAAATGCTTCAAGAGCGGGGAAAGTGTCTAAAAGTATTTCTTTTATTTCCATTTTTTAAATAAAACCTTTTGACATTATGGTTTCAAATCTTCACAGTAACAGGTACATTAGGAATTTCCTATCATATTTGGAATTGATTTTCAGCTCCTGAAACTTCCAGCTTTTTTGTAGAGATAATAACATTAGATCCCCAGCATGAGAAGAAAACAAAAATTTCTGTAGTGTCTCTTTTTTATATGCTTATGCACACAATAAAATAGAAGGCATGAGCTCACTCTGGTAGCACATATACTAAGGACTTGACTTCTACAAACCCAGAAGTAATTGTGATTGGAAATACTTTTAGCTGTTCAGTGGGCCATTCAAAAGTTAATTTTAACGGACTTACTATGAGTCTTACTCTGGACTAAGTAATATGAAAGACATAAAGTAATATAAAATATTATCCTTGCCTACAATGATCACTTTCCTTGTTAGGATAGTGAGATTTACACACAGGTACAATGAAAAAACAATAGAAATTATGTAAAATCCAGACTCATGTGTCTGCTATGGTTTAAAATTCCTACAAAGTATTAGATTAATGTGGTCTTTTTCAGCTATTTTATTTATTTATTTTTAAAGAGGCATGTTATTTATTTATTTGTTTGTTTTGTTTATACAAGCACTGGGTACAGTCAGAAGCACGGGAGGGTGAGAGAATTCACCAGAGCCAGAGCGGGGAGCAGAGCAGGCAGAAGGACCGAGGTACACCGCTGAGGGGAGCAGCGGGCGGCAGGAGAGGTCTGCGCGCCATGCGGGACCCTCCTCCGGTGGCCGGGGAGCAGCCGGGGATCGAACCGGCGCCGCGGAGGCTGCGGGCAGCTTCGCAACCCAGCGCTCAACCGCTGCGCCACCGGGGAGGCCCTAATGTGGTCTTTTTAAGCCAATGTGTGCTTTGTGGAAGTGGTGGTATTTGAATTAATTATATCTTAAAGGATTTAGAAAAGGTGAGAGGGGCCTCCCTGGTGGCGCAAGTGTTAAGATGCGACCTATGAGGCAATTCGCAGCCTCTGCAGCACGAGTTTGATCCCTGGCCGGCCAGAGAACAACCCACATGGTACAGCAGACCTCTCCTGACTCGCCCACTGCTCCCCTCAGCAGTGTACTTTACAGTCCCTCTGCCTGTTCTGCTCCTCACTCTGTCTCTGGTGAATCCTCTCACCCCCCGCATCTCTGGCCTATACCCCAGCTCTTGTATGCATAAATAAATAAGAAAAGGGGAGAGGCTAGCCTAGTGTGAACATAGGTATGCAAGCAAGAATGGTTTCGGCCTGATGTGATGAGTTGTGAGGAAGAAAAACCCCAATGCCCTCAACGCTGTTCATATTTTTTCAGGACCTGCTATGCACCAAGCTTTCTTCTAGGTATTTTACATTTCAGTTTTACAATAAACTACCTAATGATATGGTTGTTGTTATTTGCCCATTTTACAGGTAAGGGAATTAAGGCAGAGAAACATCGTTAGTGGGAGGTGAAGCTAGAGTTTGAGTCCAGAATTGTGACTTCAGAGCTGCTGTCTTGATGTCTGTCATATATGTGCAGGGCCCAGAAAGAGTTAGGCTCATGGATAGATTTAAAGAGACAATAAGAGACAAAATAAAATTACCTCATGATTACATTTGGGGAGTTCTGTTTGTTTAACATAAACAAACAACAGAAATCAGTTTTGGCTAATTTCAGCAAAAAATGAAGTTATGAAAGAGGATTGGATAGTTAACAGAATCAAAGGAAGAACTGTTAATCAGATTTTGGATAGCACAACAGAATTCCAGGGGTATAGAAGGTAAAAACTCAAGAAAAGCCTCTTTAAGACCTGGTCATCAGAGCGATGGCATTTAAACTGTTGGCTACCTTGAATCATTCTGCTTAGGATTCAGATTCCAGGGGAAAAGGTAAGACTGGCCTATCTCAGGCCTTGTGCCACCCTTCACCCAGGGGGGTTTGGGAGCAGTTCAGAATGACTGAGAATTATGTCCAGATCATATAACACAGCAAGGGCGGGGGGTGGTTCTTCAAAGGAATATGGAAATATTTATCAAAAGAAGGGGGAAAGGATGCTGGGGAGGAAAAAATAATAGCTACCACTTAATACTAATAGCACATGCTCATAGAGGATTTATTGCTACAGTTTCTGTATGTCATTTCATTTATGAAATGAAGGCATTGACCTGAATGACATGGGTTCAAATTAAAATTTCTTTTCACCTTAGCCCCTGCTGTGACTCAGCTCTGCCTCTGAGCACCCTCTGAGCATTACAAAAGACTAAGTACATGCATATATGTTTCCCCCTCTCAGTTTTATACCATTCCCTCTTATTAGATTATGATTAAGTGTTGTCATGAAATATGAGCTTTCAATGCCATCCAAGTATGAGAGCGTGCTCATAAATATCAGAGGTGGTCATGCATTCCAGAAGAATATGAATGAAGAAGAAAGCTTTAATGAGAACAGGTTTGATGAAATAGTGAGACTAAAAGTCAGGCTGTAGAAGAAAGTACCTGGCATTTGAGATATTGTTGAAGGAATACATGCTGGTAGATGCTGCTTGGGCAGGCTATGTCCATGGAGTGAGATTGCTGGAATAAGAGAAGCCAAACCAGAGCACCAGGAGAAAATAGTTTGAGAATATCTAGACTCAAACATTTAAAGTAGTTTCATTGTGTTAGCAAATGGTATAGCAAAATTGATCCAGCAATTCTACTTTTAAGAGTTTACTTCATAGAGCTATTTTACACACATATAGGATAATATGAGATTAATCACTACAGATTTGTAGTAGCAAGACAGGAAATAAATATCTATCAGCTCGGTAAACTGTGGTATATTCATATAATGGAATAATATTCAGTTATCAAAATGGACTGAAGAATGCAGGAGTTGTTTATATGCTGATTAATAATGAGCTCAGTGACATGCTTCAACTGGAAAAAGTAAGGTATAGCAAAACTGTAAAAAGGGAAATATATATTCACATTTATCTGGTGCATTAAATATATCTGTAAATTGTATAATGATGTTGGTCACGTCTGTAGAGGGGTGCTGAGTGGTATAGGCACACCAAAAAGCTAATGAATGAAGATAGAGGAGGGAGAAAGATGACTTACTACATATATTATTATATTTTTTTGAATTTTCAATCATGTGACTATATCTCCTATTCAGGAAAAAAAAAGGAAAATTAGGTATAAATAAAAACAGTTTGTGCTTTTGAAGTTAACTTAAGGTGGGATTCTTTACTCCTGGAAGGAGTAACTATTAAATATAACTCTTTATCAAGAAATATAACTTAATGACTCTGGCATATTAAATTATTGTACTTTGGGACCTCTACAAAGTTTCTCCCCTATATCAGCTTCCTTTCCTCTGTGAACTATTCTTTCCTTTAAAACTTCTATTAAAATACCAAGACACTGCACTGTAATTGTTATATGTCTGTCTCCCCTACTAGATAGTAAATTCCTTGAGCATATTAACTATGCCTGGCACTCTTTTATATTTTTTAAAGATTTATTTATTTATGCATTCAAGAACTGGGGTATAGGCCAGAGGTGTGTGTGTGGGGGGGGAGGTGAGAGGATTCACCAGAGGCTGAGTGGGGAACAGAACAGGCAGATTGACTGAAATATGCTGCTGAGGGGAGCAGCGGGCGGGTCAGGAGAGGTCTGCTGCGCCATGTGGGTCAGCTCCCTGGCTGGGGATCCAACTCCTGCTGTGGATCGCTTCATAGGTTGTGTCTTAATCCCTTGCACCACCAGGGAGGTCCCTATGCCTGGCACTCTTGAGAGGTGCTAGTGAATTGAATAAAGCAATGAAGAAATCTTAATATTATATCATAGGCCAAGTATAACAATGATGACCATATCCATGAAAAGCTTTATCTAATTTATTTTACCTCGTAAGTCACTGTCCAGCATTGTTGTTTGGTTTTAGGATCTATATATATCTTATTTTTTCCATTAAGTTTCTGCAAAACAGGAATTTTCTATGAACTTTCCCCCATATACACCTAATTGTTTAGGACACTGTATGCCTGAATTTTATCAGTCATTTTATTAGGCAATATTAAATGCATTATTTTGATTTTAAAAGCAGCTCTACAAGGTGGATATTATTCTTTTTTATAGAATTTGAGAGAAATAAACCTAAATAACTTGCCCCAAGCCAAACTTTCCCTGAGTGGTTGAATTAGGTCATTTAAAGAAATTGCTTTTTATTTCCAAGGCACATTTCTTTTCTACTCTACTATGCTGACTCTCTGAACATGCTTACTTGAATGAATGTTTACATAAACCAATGAATTCAGAAACTGTGGATATTCTGATTTATAAAATGCATTATTTTAAGTTTAGTTGTTAGTTTTTATTTTGGTGATGGGGCATTTTCCCCCTTAGATTATAGAATAATGGAATAAACAGATACATTTTTTAAAAGATTTATTTATGCATACAAGAATACAAGAACTGGGATCTAGGTCAGAGGTGGGGGGGGGGGTGAGAGGTTTCACCAGAGACTGAGTGGGGAGCAGAACAGGCTATTGACTGAAACACACTGCTGAGGGGAGCAGCAGGTGAGACAGGAGAGGTCTGCTGTGCCATATGGGTTAGCTCCCTGGCCAGGGATCAAACTCTGGGCACAGTGGCTGGTGATAGCTTGATAGTGCTGAAACTTAATCCCTTGTGCCACTGGGAGGCCTTGGGTAAACAGATCTTATAGAGAAATCTGCTCTGTGGAGACAAGTGCCCCAGTGGTGTTTCCTTCTTCCCATCGCCTGTGGTTGTTTTTATTTTTATATAATACCATATTTTATTGAAGGAACATTGCATTTTAACATTATGGAAGTTTCGGGGGTACATCATTATAAATCCACATCTGTATGCACTGCATTAAGTTCACAATGATGAGCTATTTTTTGTTAACTTTCCTGCTCTGTACTTAATAGTATATATTAAGTCACAAAGAAAAAATTGTTAAATTACCTCTAAAGACTGAAAAAAATTTTCCTTCTCTCTCCTTGGTTCCCAAATACCAATTAAATATTACTATTATGGTGACAATAATGTTTGTAGAGGGAAGAATGTGAATTTTTCTTAGAGCAGAATCAGAGGTACTACTTCAGTCAAATATATGAACTTGAATGTCAGTGTTTAGTAACTTTATACTTAGTGTTGACTTTGAGGCCAAGAGTCAGTGCACCCAAGAGTGTGCCATCACATTGCAGAGTTATGAATAACCTCCTTATTGGTATAGGCTGTTGGCATCTCCTCTTCCCTGCTTGGACCTTCCTGCAAAAAAGTTGAAAAAAAAAAATCTTTTCAAGTAAGCATTCAAATCAAATAGGAGAAAGCCTTCTCTTTTCTTCGCATGCAACTTGCTATATTCACCTTTTTTGAGGAATTCTAAAGTCATCTGATCACAGTTACAGCTTTAGAAAACAGAATTAATGAATAATTTGTGGCTAGTGGGATAAAATAAAGCAGTGTTCTTTTCTGAAAATGAAGAGACAAAAACATCCGTTTTAAAAAAAGCTAAATAATTTAATATGCCAGAGTCATTAAGTTATATTTATTGATAAAGAGTTATGTTTAATAGTTACATTTTTCAGATTCTCTCTTTAAATGCATATTAAGAAAAAAGGAGATTAGAAGTTAGAAAGTCTCATTCTATAATTGCTCACATATTGCAACTTTGTCATGGTATTTGTTAGCAAAGGAATGTGTAGGCAATCCTCAGAATCATTTTCATATTGAAAAATTTAAAATGGTTTGTGGTCTCTGTGTTGTGAGAACACTGAACTCTGGGTCATTGTGGCTTTGGGAGCCATAATTTTAATGGAAACTATAGCTCCTTTAAACAAAGCCTAGAACCCTCTGTAGTTAATTAAAATGGAAAAGGAGGATTGGAAAGACTCACTATATTTGAATGACAAGTTCTTAATTAGGTTGATGTTCACTGCCAAGTAAAAGTCAATAACAAGTCTAAAAATCTAACTACTGGCCAGTTAGCCAACCACAACCTTTATTGGGGTGCTTCTTAATCTTATGTTGCAAACAGTATATTCAAAAGGATGCCAGGATTGTCTTACTGCTCTGGCTCTGGCTTCTCTCCTCGCACATCTGCAGATGTTCTTGTCTAAGGACCCTTTTATTCTGACTTGTCGTAACAGTGGCACACTGGGATTATGGTTGGTGGTGAGGTGGCTGGGATTAATAGGGTAGGGATTGATGTCCTTCTAGCAAAGCTAGGAGAAGAAAGTAACAATTATGGAGGAGTAAATGGCAAGTTAAAAAGACCTGGTGGCTTAGGGGTTAATTAAGTCTCAGTGCTATCACTGCTATGGCTTGAGTTCGATTCTCAACCAAGGAGCTAACCCACATATGGCTCAGCAGACCTCGCCTGTCACTCCTGTCTTGCCTGTTGCTCCCCTTAGCAGTGATGTAATAGTAAATCTGCCTGTTCTGCTCCCCACTCTGTCTCTGATGAATCCCTTTACCCTTCCACACCTCTGGACTACACCCCAGTTCATTTACAAAAAAATAATCTTGGAGGTCCGTAGTAGGCAAGGCCTGAAATCCAGTATGTCTGTTTTGGTTAGACAGCATGGGTGGAAATATGTATGTGAACCCTCCAAGCAAGTGAATGTGTGTTATAATTAACTTACTCAAAAATATTTATGACTACAGTGTGCCAGGCACTTGATGAATTCAAGAGCTCAGCAGCCCTCAAGGAACTTAGTCTAATGGGAGAGACAGAAAACAAATAAGTGAATATATAATGTCAACCAAAGATAAGTGCTATTGTTGGCAGACTGCAAGAGTTGAGGGTTGTTGGTTCATATGAGAAAAGATTTCAGACAGCACCAAGGTGAAGTAAGCTGTAGAGTTTATTAGAAAAAGTACAAGATAATAAACAAGGCAATGGGCAGTATGGGAAAGCTAGAGATGAGCTACTGGACTCTAGAACAGAAGGACTTTCATGGTTCCCTTTTTCCCAGTTGGGTGGAGTCTCCTTCCCTCCCCCATCTCTTCCCTGACTGCTGGCCTCTGGCCTCTACATTTTTGCTGTTGCTGGGTCTGGTCAGTACTGTTCTGGTGATTCTTAGGCTCGTCCTCACATGAAACTGCAAGCTTAATTGAAAAAAGGTCTCAGAGAGAGAATGGATCCTGCCCATCATAGTTGTTTCTAACTTTCTGAGGGTCTGGTTGCTAAGTGTCTGTGGGCACCTGCTGGATGGGTGAGATTCCTTCCTGGCGGGTGCTCAGGCACCCCCTAGAGCTGTCCCTGAAACTATGAAGCAAGTAAAGCAAGGTTAAGAACCAACAATGACTAGGGATATGGAGTGGTGAAGAGTATGGAGGAGATAGAAAAGACCTTTCTGGGATATCTTTCAAGTCAAGACTAAAGTGAAGGAAATTGTAAGCCCTGTGGTTATCCAGCTTAGGGAAAGAACTAGTTGTTCAAAGATAGGTATTGTGTTGTGATTTATACCTTTCCTCTAAAAATAGCTAATGCAGTTGAGAGCTTCATGTATTTATTTTTTCCATCTGCCTATCTTCTTAAGCTAAACAAAAAAGTGTCTTTACATCATCTGCATATTTTCTAACTGGATTTTTAAAAATTGTTGAGTTTATATAAGCCTTTGTCAGATAACTGGTTTGCAAATATTTGCTTCTAGTCTGTGGCTTGTCTTTTCATCCTTTTTACAGGGTCTTTGCACAGAGCAAAAATTCTAAAATTTTGATGAAGTCCAACATCAATTTTTCCTTTTGTGGATTTTGCTTTTGTGTCAAATTTTAGAACTGTGTTTCAACATAGATTCTGAAAATTTGATGTGATTTTTTTTCTTAAAGTTTACTGTTTGATATTTTACATTTGTCTTTGATTTATTTTGGGTAAATTAACTAAAAAATAAAATCCTGGACCTGTTTTACACCTTAATTAGATAAAGGTCAAGGACCTTTTTTTTTGGTCTATGCATGTCCAAGTGCTTCAGTACTATTTATTTTCCCTCTACTGAATCATTTGGCACCTTTGACAAAAATCAATTGAGTATATTTGCTAGGACCTATTTCTGGGTTCTCTATTCTGTTCCATTAATCTGTGTGTCTGTCCCTCAACCTATACTACAGTCTTAATTACTGTAGCTAAACACTACATCTCAAAGTCAGTTAGACTTATTCCTCCCACTTTGACTTTTTTTAAATTGTTTTTGCTATTGTTTAAAAAAATTCTGCTGAATAATTTAGAGATCACTTAATTAAATAATTCCTTCAGGCAGCAGCCCATGTAGTAAGTAGAAAGGCACAGCAAGAGGTCTCACAAAATGGAATGTTTTTATAGTCAGGAGGAGGATGGGAGGCGGTTATTAGCAAAAGGAAAAAAAAAAGTTTATTTCAGGCAAAGATACCTTTCCTTAGGGGAAGTGGTTTTATTCTGGAGATTACTTCAGTCTTGCAAACCAGGAAACTCCAGATAGATTATTTTAAAATTCTACATTTGAGAGAGACTGAAACTCCAGATAGGTGTGGTAATAAGTCTTGGTGGGGCTTAGCATAAATAACCCCATTTTGATCCTCTTGTTTCTTTCTTTCCTCCCCCTCCTTCCACAGCCCAGTCTTCCCTCCCTCCTTCTTCCCCTCTCTTCCTTTCTTTTAATTTAAAAACAATTCCTTGAAATTTTTTGTGTATAGAATAATACATACAAATTTTTAAAAATTCATTTATTTATGACCAGTGTATCTTTTATTTCCTTTTGAGCCTTATTGTCCCGAGTAGTACTCACAGCATTATGTTGAGTAAGAATGGTAACAGTTCTAGTCATGTTCTGTTTCCACCCTTAGGGGGAAGGCATTTATTCTTTCATCATAGTAAGTGTAATACTCTGTAGGTTATTTGAGTATACTCTTTGTCCTCCAAGGTGTCCCTTTCTTTCTTTTTTTTTTTTTCAAAGATTTATTTATTTATTTATACAAGCACTGGGTACAGTCAGAAGCGCGGGAGGGTAAGACAATTCACCAGAGACAGAGCGGGGAACAGAGCAGGCAGACCGACGAAATACACTGCCGAAGGGAGCAGCAGGTGGCAGGAGAGGTCTGCGCAACATGTGGGACCCTTGCCAGGCAGACGGGGATCGAACCAGCGCTGCAGAGGCTGCGGCAGCTTCACAACCCAGAGCTCAACCACTGTGCCACCAGGGGAGGCCCTATTTCTATTTTTTTGAGAGTCTTTTATCATAAATAGATGTTGAATTTTGTCAAAGCTTTATTTTGCATCAATTGACATGATCTTTTTCTTTTTTTTCTTTTTTTAAGATTTATTTATTTATGCATACAAGAGCTGGAGCCAGAGATGTGGGGGTGAGAGGATTCACCAGAGACAGAGGGGAACAGAACAGGCAGATTGACTGAAGTACACTGCTGAGGGGAGCAGAGGGCAAGTCAGGAGAGGTCTGCTGCGCCATGTGGGTTGCTCCCTGGCCAGCCGGGGATCAAACTCCAACTCGTGCTGCAGTAGCTGCGCATAGTTTCATAGGTTGCGTCTTAACCCCTTGTGCCACCAGGGAGGCCCTGCTTTTTCTTCTTTAACTTGTTAATATGGTACATTATATGGATGGATTTTCAGATTTTTTTTCTTTTTTAAGATTTATTTATATACATTTTACATCATAGATTTTCAGATATTAAACCAACGTTGCATCCCTGGAATAAATTGTACATGGTCATGGTGTAAAATTTCTTTTTATACTGTTGAATTTCTTCTGTTGAATATCATTTGATGAGAAGAATTGTAATTTTATTAATATTTCAACACAGTTCTATATTTCCAGTTTGCCAATAGAGATGATACAAATGCCTTAACAAAATATATAGGAGTTAAGATGGTATGTAGTAAGAGCAACATAAATTCATATTCAACTTAAACGAAAACCTACACAAAAATTTAGTTTAGAGTGGACCAAGACGATAATAATTCTAACAAATCAAGTTTTCCCAATTTAGTACCTTTAAGACTTTACATATATGTATATACAGATAACAGTGCCATTCATAGTGAATAGAGTGCTAGGTTCTGGAATCACTTTATAATAATAGAGTAATAGGTTATGCTGATTTTGAAATAAGCGTTCTTTATGGAGTAGAGTGACAGAACTAGTAAATTGAACAGATGAGTTTGCTTCTGAGATCCTCTATAAAACTGTCACTAAGTCTTTATTGTAGAATTTCTTGACACATGAACTAATCCCTAACTTTCTGAGTCTTGAATTCAAGCCAAAACACACAAATTTAATCCAGCCGAGAGTCGAGTTCCCCACTGGAGCAAGTGCTAGCCTTTGGACTGGGTCATGAAAGTAACCTAAAGGAACTCAAAATATATCCTGTAGAGTCAGAAGAATGTGTATTTCATTTTTAAGTAATCTAATATAATTGTGTTAGTGATTTAAGATCTGCATATTGAGTTACTCTATTTATCCATATGTAAAATAGTATTTCCTATCATTCATGAGCTGGTAGAAAGTAGGAATAAAAAAATGTTTATCTGAAACACATGCAATTTGCAGCAACATGGATGGCGCTGGAAGGGATCATGCTCAGCGAAATAAGCCAAAAAGAAAAAGAAAAATACCGGATGGTCTCACTCATAGCAGGAATCTAGAAAACTTAAATAAGGGACCAGGAAAATGAATATAAGAAAGTGAAAATCAAAATCAACAAAAAACTATGAACCAGAGACACTTTTAGGGGGGCGGGGGCGGGAGGGGAGGGATTGGGGTCAGAATGGGGGGCTGCAATTGTATGGGGAATATAACAATAAAATTTATAAAAAAAAAATGTTTATCTGTACTGAGATGAAGTTCAGTTACCTACAGTTATTTTATGTGATGGTTAGACTGTCATGTTCTGGTCTATTTTTTAAGAGGTTTCATGGGCCTTTGGTAGTGCAAAATGAAGGCATCATATGGGAGAAAGAAATAAGGAACTAGAGTATGCTTTGGAAAGAAGTGAAACTTTGATTATCTATTAGTTGAAGATTGTTCTATTATTTTAGACAAGTGCTTTTGTGCACTTGTTTATCTTGGAGATAAACAGTATTTTATTCTAGATTTTGTTTAGTTTTCTTGACACATGGTTGTGATTTCAGTACTGTTAGATATTCTAATACATTTGTAATCTGGAACCAATCATAGATTGATTTTCTATTGGATAGATTTTCTATTAATGATAAACTGATATAGAAGGATCCAAAAACCAAAAACATGCAATTCACAGCAAGAGTTTTGTTAATTTATAGTTCATAACAGACAGTACATTTATTTATGCTTTAAAAATGACAACCTTTTCCCCAGTTAGAACAATAGAAGTTAAATGTGCACAGTGCTTATTCTTGCTAAGTGAATTAATGAAAGTCACTTTCCTTCGTGTTGGTGACACACAAGGGGTAGAGAACAGTAATTTGCCTGAAGTACGGCTGAATCCATGATTGCAGTGTTTATTTATTTTTCTTTCTACTGTTTCATTCCCCAAATATACTCCACTGTGATATTTGAGGTTAAGAGTTTAAAATTAATCTTTTTAAAAGATGATCTCTTGCCATTTGCTACAATATGGATGTAATTGGAGAGGATTATGCTAAGCAAAATAAGTCAGAAGGGGGAAGACAAATACCAGATAGTTTTACGTATATGTAGAATATAAAAAAACAAAGCAAAGGGTCAGACAAAAATGAAACCAACAGCAAACCGTTGATACCTGACTGCAAAACTGAGGCAACAAGGAGGGTGGTGTGGTGGGAGCAAAGGGGACTCAATGGAGCGTGGTGGAGAATTATTGGGGTTTGGAGCTGGACATGGTGTGAAAACATGCATTTGTAGTGGTTTAAATGTATAACCCCTAAAACAGTTACGATGATGTAAACCAAATTTACCTCAGTAAACATAATTGGAGGAAAACAAAATATAAAAAATTACAAAAAATAAAAATAAAAAATCTTCCCCCCCCCCCAGTTGTTTTACATGCTTAGGTGTTTATATACCTACCTTCTGACTGAATGTAAGCCCCTGAGTAATCAGGGTCATGTAAATTTACCATTATGTTAATTCTCTGATATGATAACTTACAGTTTCTAATGGATTATAAATCACACCATGCCCAGCAGTGTATTTCATAGGTCTGAGAGTATTTTTTAACAAATATGTCAGTGGATATGAAACTTCATTAAAACAAACTTCTTTGGTTATTGAACCACCAGAGACTGTTTCTGTTGATGTGGGTTTTTAAATTTTTTGGTGTCCTTGAGCAATATTTGTACATTTTTGCTATTTGGTTATTACTGTGGCATAGTGAATTTTCCACTAAAACTTTATGATCTTCAACAAGGGACTTAATTTAATCTCTCATAGTCTAGTATATTTCTTTTTTTTAAGATTTATTTATTTTTTATTTATTTATACAAGCACTGGGTACAGTCAGAAGAGCGGGAGGGTGAGAGAATTCACCAGAGCCAGAGCGGGGAGCAGAACAGGCAGAAGGACTGAAGACACTGCTGAGGGTAACAGCGGGTGAGACAGGAGAGGTCTGAGGCGCCATGTGGGACCCTCCTCTGGTGGCCAGGGAGCAGCCGGGGATTGAACTAGCGCTGCAGAGGCTGCAGGCAGCTTCGCAACCCAGCACTCAACTGCTGCACCACTGGGGAGGCCCTTATAGTTTATTTCTTAAAAGAGAAGTGAACTAGTTAATTTCTAACGAAGACTACAATTGCTTTATAATTTCCATGTGCTGTGCTCAGAAAATAAACTCTGGAGCATGAAGTACACGTGTACATTGGTTTTATATTTATATTGTGCTCTGTTATATCTCCAGCCTCAAAAACAGGTCCTAATACATAGTCAGCACTCATATTTGTTGAATAAATGAACAAAGCACAACATAATAAGAATCTTTATTTATTTATTTATTTATTTTAATAGAGGCATGCTTATTTATTTGTTTGTTTGTTTGTTTGTTTTTGTTTATACATGCACTGGGTACAGTCAGAAGCACGGGAGGGTGAGAGAATTCACCAGAGCCAGAGCGGGGAGCAGAGCAGGCAGAAGGACCGAAGTACACTGCTGAGGGGAGCAGCGGGCGGCAGGAGAGGTCTGCGCGCCATGTGGGACCCTCCCCCGGTGGCCGGGGAGCAGCCGGGGGATCGAACCGGCGCCGCAGACGCCGCGGGCAGCTTCGCAACCCAGCACTCAACCGCTGCGCCACCGGGGAGGCCCCATAATAAGAATCTTTAATAACAAGAAATGGATATTGTGTTCACATAGTTTGATAATGTTTATTTTTTTTAGAGATTTATTTTTATTTATAGAAGCGCTGGGGTACAGGCCAGAGGCATGGGAGGGTGAGAGGATTCACCAGAGACAGAGTGGGGAGCAGAACAGGCAGAAGGACTGAAGACACTGCTGAGGGTAGTAGCGGGCGAGACAGGAGAGGTCTGCTGCGCCATGTGGGTATCTCCCTGGCCAGCCGGGATCAAACCCACGCTGCAGAGGCTGTGGACAGCTTCACAGTGCTGCGCTCAACCTGCTGCGCCACCAGGGAAGCCCTTGATAATATTTAAAAGTTAAATTTTAACTGCATACTTTGAAAGCATTATAATAGAAAGCATTTAAATTCCATTTGGCAGGTTATTTTGTAAGACCGATCATTTATACTTTTACTCAACTGTGCAAGTAATAGTAAATCTGATTGAAACCCTCCCATCCCTTGGCAAAATCCTTTAGGGCTCTCCATTGCCCCAGTTAAGGCAAAACTATTGTTAGTTCAGTTAAGAATAAAACTAAAACTTTAGAAAGTCTTCCTAGATCTGCCCCCTGCTATTTTTTCAGTCTTCGTTTTCTCTATCTTTTTCCTGATTCTCCCATTCCTCCCCTCCTACACGCTCATGCACTTGGCTATAGTTACACTAAATGTCTTACAGGTCCTCAGTGTCCTGTTTTCTCACCTTTTAATCATCCTCTATTTTGCTCTTAGCCTCTCTGCACCTTTGCTTTTATCTTTGCTGCCATAGATAGCACCCTTTATATACTACATTAGATAATAATGCATTAGCTTATAAATACTATTTTAATGTGTGTTCTCTCCAACTGGACCTGTGGACACTTGCTGAGAGAAGGTCTGTATCTGATTTGTTCATCCTTGTACACTGTTGCACATCCGGTAGCTGGCATAGTCTGTGGCCCATGGAATGTTAGTGGATTGCGTGCCACCCATGGGCCCGGGTTGGTGACTTTTTTTTTTTTAAAGATTTATTTATTTATTTATACAAGCACTGGGCACAGTCAGAAGCATGGGAGAGTGAGACAATTCACCAGAGCCAGAGCAGGCAGGAGCGGGGAGCAGAGCAGGCAGAAGGACTGAAGTACACTGCTGAGGGGAGCAGCGGGTGGCAGGAGAGGTCTGCGCACCGTGCGGGACCCTCCTCCAGTGGCCGGGGAGCAGCCGGGGATCGAACCGGCACTGCAGAGGCTGCAGGCAGCTTCGCAACCCAGCGCTCAACCGCTGCGCCACCGGGGAGACCCAGTTGCTGACATTTTGATAAAGCCAAAATACTTCGTTCCTAATGTCCTGCCACTTCCACCCCCAAATTCATTAAATTAAATTCTATTTTAATACCATGTAGTTTGAGTAAGTGACAAATGTTATAAGTGAAATCAAATAGGGATTTGGAATCGGGAGTACCATGTGGCCAAGGAGGGTTACCTTGAACTGTACCTAGAACAGAACTGGCATTTTGTGGGTGTTCAGTAATATTTGGTGAATTAATGAGACCCAATCAGTGATCATCTGGTGGAAGAGGATTCTAGGCAAAGGGAATAGCAACTGCAAAGGCTCTGAGATGGGAATAAACTTGACCCGTTGAAAAGGGCTAACATTAGGTCTCTGTGAATAGGGTCTAACGACTGAAGCAGAGGAGGTAAGTGATGAACTTATAAATATAAGAATGCACCTAATTATTTAAATATGTTGGTCAAAATAAGGAGCTTGGCTTTTAGTATAATGGTAGTAGGAAGGATGGAAGGGTTATGAGCGGACAAATATGATCTATGGCTTTAGGATGTCATTTTAGTTCCAACCATCATCAATTCTGTTTGGACTGTGACAGTAGCCTCTCGTCCAGTTCTTAGGTCCCTTTTCTACAATGAAGCCTGAGTGATATTTTTATTACACAAATCTGATCAGGTCAGTCTGTGCTTAATACCCTTTAGTTAGCCCTTGGAAAACTCTACAATCCCTCATGTGGGTTACCAGGTCTTGGATAATTTCATGTAAGCTAAGGACAGAGTCAGAGTTGATCTTTATGCTCTATTAGTTTTTCATTTCCTTGAAAGAGTCTCAAGTTCTCAGATTCTGCCCATGATGCTACCCTTGTCTACTCTGTTCTTACATCATTCTTCAACCACGCTAATTTCTACTTCTTTTTCAGGCCTCACTCTCAAATCCTTAGCCACCCTCCACCCTCCAACCCTACACCCAGGCCAGGATAGGTGTTTCTCTCTTCCAAAGTCCCATACTCTGGTTCGGTCACCTCTGCGGGAGCACCCCCAGTTGTAGCTTGCCTGCTAGCTAGTTAGCTCCATGAGGGCAGGACACTGGACCATGACCACTCATGGCTATGGGTACAGCTACTCCCTGAGTGCCCACACATAGGGTGTGCTTATATTCTGAAGAAAAGGTGAATGAAGGACTTCTTTCCAGTCCCAAAGTTCTGCTTTAATATCCTTTTGTGTTTAGTTGCTTTCTCTTCTATTGAGATGAAGTTTAATGGATAATTTTGTTAAAGATGAGGTAATTGTTTTAAAAGGTAGTCAAGAGGAAAGATGACTCTTGAAACTTCTGTGAATAATTAGCAACCCTACCTTCAGAGCTCATTTAGCTCCCCACTGATGGAGGCCATTATTCCCTGCTGTGAAAAACTGTGACTCACATTGCTCTGTTGAAAATTAGTTGAAGATGTTTGTTTGTTCGTTTTTGTTATCATGATGTTTCTGCTGGAACACTGTGACTGTTAATTGCATATCCTGTGAGTAAGCTTCACTTCCCGAGCAGGCAGTGTAGAAGTCCTTTCTCTGAGTTAGTCACAAGATAATGATGTGCATTCACATTTCATTCTCAGTCTCTTAATCGCATGCTTCCACCTGATTGAAGTAGTACCATGTCTCAACAGTCAGCCACCTTTGAAAAATTAATGTTGTCCTCTTTATATTTTATTTGGTGATGAATATTTCCTGTTAGTTTCCAACAGACTGCATTTGACATTTCATACATGCCAAACCAAGGCAACTTCTAAGATTTCATTCACAGTTGAGTAATTCTGGTGAATAATGAGCCAGGAATTAACTGAAAGAACCATATCCTCACATAGAGAAGTCTCCTGAGACTTAAGAAACTAATCTAGCAGTTATTGTGTTTATTGTTGGCCTGTCTTGTCATAGGTTTGGTCTTTCAGGATACAAGAGAATCAGTTTTATCAAAAAAGGATATATTCAGTATGTATTTGACATTTTATGTAGCTACTGACAATACTGAAATTAATTATATTTCATAGTAACAAATTGGATCTTTTCATAGGATGTTCTATTTTTATATGATATGTTCCAAGGAATCTGCTGAAGGAAATATAATTTTACTCAAATAGCTCCAACAAAATAAAAATGTACCTCACTGAAAAACAGGACTTTAAAAACATGAGTGAAAGGGTAGAAAGTCATTTAATCTATAAGCTGTTAGGAATATTTCTTTTGTTAACTCTATTACTATTACTGCACTTGTGATCAAGAAAAGGGTTTTAATAGAAGAATTAACAGTACAGGATATTCACCCATCTTTGTTTTGAGATTTTCTTATTGTATTTTTTCTTCTTTTTTTTTAATTAAGATTTTCTTAATTTATTCATACAAGAGCTGGGATACAGGCCAGAAGTGCGGGGATGGGGGGAGGGTGAGAGGATTCACTGGAGATGGAGTGGGGAACAGAACAGGCAGATCCACTGAAGTACACTGCTGAGGGGAGCAGCAAGCGAGGCAGGAGAGGTCTGCTGTGCCATGTGGGTCAGCTCCCTGGCCGGGGATGGAACTTGTGCTGCAGAGGCTGCAGACAGCTTCACAGGCTGCATCTTAACCCCTTGCGCCACCAGGGAGGCCCTGATATTCACCCAACTTTTGCTTAGTGTTACAGTTAATCATATCCATACATGTATGCTTGGAGCATCAAGGCATAAAAGAAACCATGTAAATATAGCTTGTTAGAGAATCCAAGAAATCTCAAAAATCGGTATTTTAGTTCAAACCTTTTTTTTTTTTTTTTTTTTTTACAGAATTGTGTAAAATCTTTGTTAGTGGATGGATTTGGAGTTCACAGAGACTTGAGTTCAAGTCCTCATTTATTGACTTGTGACTAGGGCATATTATTTATTTTTTAAGAAGCAACTTTCTCACATACGAAATGGGGTAATTATGTTTATCCTTAAGTATTGTTATTCCGTGATACAATATATCATATGGCCTAGGGCATACTGCATTCTCAATAAATGAAAATAGTAGCATTAATAATACTCATAAGAGATGTAATGTCCCAGAAAGGTAACTTAGTTGCCCAAGGTCACAGAAGCAGCTCATGGCACTTTGAGTGGTGGCCCAGTGCTACAAATCTTGCCTTGTTTATTATCAACCATGATCTTAAACAAGTGACTTTATTTTGTCTCTGTTTCATCAGTGTTAAAATAGCTAAAAGGTTATTTTTCTTTTCTCTCACGGTATAATGCATATCAAATGCACATCACATCAAATAAGAGCTTAATTAGAAATAATACCACAGGGCAATTTAGACTTTAGTCTTCAGTTTTTTAAGTTTATGTAAGTGATATTTATAAAGAATGATTTAAAACTCAGCAAAGTCTTGGAGTAAAATGTATCAAGAAACTTGAATATAAATGGGAAATTATTGGCATTGTGTAGCAAAGTGACTTTGAATGATTATTGGTGACTTACAAGAAGAATAGTATGATATAGTTTAAACAAAAAGGTACAAAATGCTGAGAGTGAACACTACCTATGTTATGAATTAATGTGGATCTGCTTCACTCTATTTCATCTTGTCTTACGGGAGCCTGCTTGTGAACTTAAAGGGAGATTAGAGGCTGCATTAAGGATTAGAAAAGAAAACAAACACAGAACGTTGTAAATAATTGACATTCTACATATTTGATTCTCTATTTGATTGATGGTTGACCTACTACAAGCATGGCATGGCATAGTAGAAAAATTACTGAGCTCGGAAGCCAGTTATCTAAGTGAGTCCTGGTTTTGCCATTTACAAGTTGAGTATAAATCATTTGGCATCTGTAAGTTGGGCCAATAACAATGGGTTAACTCATGAGGTGAGGATCAAATGAGATATAAGAACTTCTTTTGTAAATTCTAAAATCGAATGTGTTGGTACTTTTAAATACTACCATATTATATTTTAGAAGAAAATTAAGCATAGTGTGTGAAAGTCTTTTTCCATATTATATTTTATTTACCTTTAAAAATTTTTCCCTTAAATTACCATGAAAAAGAGAAATAAACTGTTTTTGGGTGGGCCTGATTATTAAATGATATTACCCAGCTGTTTCTGAATTTAAAAGACCAAGCGAGGCAAAGTAGGTTTATAGTGGCGCACAAGGGGTTTAGGTTAGGTGTAAATAGTTTGATTTGTTTGAATTTGTGGTGTTTTTTTCAGGCATATTATAAAATCTTCTTTAGATGTCCTTGAAACGAAATATAGATTTCCATCCGTTTTTGTTGGACTAGGTAGTATCCTGCTGTATATGTAAAGACGCTTAATTTAGTATTACTTTTAACATTCTTTTCTACAACAAATGCTGTCCATCCACTTTACTAGCTGCTCTGGAAATATTTATAGAATCTGAACTCATAAAAGTAACAGTTGTAGTTTTAAGATGTCTTTTTGTGTGCAGTCTAAATAATTTCAATATAATTAAATTAATGAGCTTAGAC
The DNA here is from genome assembly GCF_964194135.1 of Talpa europaea. Lineage (NCBI taxonomy): Eukaryota > Metazoa > Chordata > Mammalia > Eulipotyphla > Talpidae > Talpa > Talpa europaea. The sequence goes on from NC_140071.1 coordinate 114,771,937, forward strand.
GCTAACACAGAAGTCATTGCTTAAAAGTCTTATTAAGAAAAATTCTAATTTCCTTTAGCTAAGTCTCTAAGTATCTATAGCAAGGTTTTTTGTTTTATTCCTGGAGAATCAGAGAAATTGATGTGAGCATTGATCATGATCTCTTACCACACTTTTGGACAGTTTCTTTGTTTCTTTTCTTCTTCTTCCAAACTTTAAACCATTTAAAGCTACTGCCTTGTTTTTTATTTCTATCTGAACCACTGAGAATAGGGCTTAGCATGCAGATTACCTGATAATTTAAATTCAGTTATGTAATATTAGATATGGTTATAGTGATGACTGTAATAATCAATGAAAACAAGTGGAATATGTGAGCAGTGTTGTTAGTTCACTCAGACAAAATAGGTGATAGTAAAAACAGTTACTACTTAATGAAATATTTATCTCAGACTTAAAGTCGGTGCTGAAATGTTACCAGTCCATGATTCCTAATCAGCTTCAGACTTGAAAGATCTACCATACTAGGTAGAACTTTAAAGCTAAATTACGATCTTGGTATATCTAACTTAAAAAAAAAAAATCATTAACATGCATTCATTTTCAAATTGTTGCTAACTGAAAGTATTAGTGATGCTTTAAATGGAGGGAAATGTCTGTTGAAAGGGACAGAAGTCATCTTTGTTTCTTTATACTCAATTTTTAAAACATTACTACAAATGTGTATACTTGGCTACATGCAGAGATCTTCCGGAAGGAACACTGGAGTCATTTATAATTTGGACAGGGCATGTTGGATGAAACAGAGGGCCGTTGGAGATGTGAGCCCAGATGAGGCTCTGCATGATGTAGTGCTTCGGCAGTTATCAACGGTTAATTGTGAAAGCTTCAGTAAGGGCCATCCTTCTAACCTAAGGCCCAAAGTGGGATACTTAAGGCTATGGTTACTTAGCCTAATTCCTGATTTTCATTTAATAGGAAGCCTACTCATTAGGAATTCTATTGAATAATCTTGGAATAGGGTTCTCGTTGCTTATTGCTTGTGTTTCTTAGATATTATCTCAAATTGATATGTTTATAATAACAGGTAAATAACTTTTTGATATGCATTTAATCTTGACTCATGTAACATTAATCTATTACTCTAGCAATACTGAATTTACTCTGAAATATTTTTAATGCAAAATCTCAAAAAAAATTGTTTTCCTGTGCTTCTCATAGCACAATATAACTTTTCTTTTTCCCCTCCTTCCCATTCTTCTACCCCCTCTCCTTCATTTTCAGGCTTGATTTTATCTTGTCCGTAATATCTCACTATTTTGTGCTGATCAAAATGGATTATTTTTGAATCCTAATATTTAGACTTCTCTAGTAGGAAAGACGACATCAGTGTTCAAAAAAGATATTTAAAATTTTATTTTGTTTTCAACCCTTTCCACGTTTCAGTAGGAATTTAGTCTAAGGCTTTTTTTTTTTAAATGGTTTTATTACAGTGACACTGCAGCCAAAGCTCTGTGGGAAGCCTTATTGAACACCAAGCACAAAGAGGCAGTGATGGAAGTCCGGAGACATCTAGTGGAAGCAGCAAGCAGGGAAAACCTGCCAATCAAGATGAGTATGGGTAAGCATATCTGCTTCACCTAGGACAGATGAGTGACTGCAATCCTTGAGGAAGTTTCTGTAGCCTCCTCTGAACTGTGAACCAACGTAGCAAGCGCAGTATATAGGTGAAGTATCATAGTATTTGTAAACTATTGCAAGAGTAGGGAAGGAATATATGCACTCTACCTTTGGGATTCAGCAGTTACCCCTTTTCTTAACATTCCGCTTTGGGAACTCTAATAGTCCTTGCTTACAAAGATTAATACTTTTAGTTCCTTTCATTTATCTAGAGCTATCAAAATTGACCTGGATCACCTTCCCTTCATTCTATTTATTCCACTGCTACGTAGCCCCCCTTTATTTTATCCCTCCTCCCTCATTGTGGATGAAAGCTCTTTTATTGGTTTTGAATGAATGACTGAACCACCTTAACAACTGAGGACATAGAAATGTTATCTCTTCTCTACCAGAGTGTTACATACCACATTTTTCTCATTTCTTTAGTTTTTCACATCCACCTTTGTCTTCACACCAAAAGAATCTGGCTGAAATGGAATTTAAGTTTTAAATGACTTTTGATTAGGAAGTTAGACAACCACAGAACTAATGTTTTGATTTTAGAAAGAATTTTAATCTCTACTGTTTTAAAAATAAAATTAATATAGAAATATTTAATTATCGATATTCAATCTGGTTAATAGGTAGAATTTATTTTTAGAAACTTGCAGAAGTTTATTTCACCATTTGAAAAATAAGGTTGTTCTCATAATCTGCTTTTAGCTGTCCAATAAATATTAGTACATTTTACTGGATGGGATAATCTTTCTTTGCTGAGGTTCCTATCCTTAGTTCTTGACTTTGTATGAATACAAAAATCAAACCACCAAGTAAAAATAGGAGAACAAAATTTTGGAAGCAAAAGAATATGGAAGGAGAAATTTCATAATTTGGAAAAAAAATTATGACTTTTAGAATGTTACAGGACTACATATGAGGACTTTAAGGTATGCAAGGATGATAAGAAAAGTAAAAATAACTAATATTTATTGAGTACTTGCCATCTATTAGTTCTTTTTTAAACTCTTTACATGTGTTATTTTATTTAATTTCATAGTAATTTTATGGGATACTGTTAGTATCCCATTTTTCAGACAGAGAAACTGAAATAGAAAAAATTAAGTTATCCATGGCCATTCATCTGGTAAGGGTAGAACTGGAATTAAAATCTAGACATTCTGATGTGAGAGAATATGGTATTTTTTTTTTTTTTAAGATTTATTTATTTAGACAGACAGACACTGGGTACAGTTAGAAGCGCGGGAGGGTGAGAGGATTCACCAGAGCCAGAGTGGAGAGCAGAACAGGCAAACTGATGAAACACACTGCTGAGGGGAGCAGCGGGTGGCAGGAGTGCTGCAGAGGCCGCGGGCAGCTTCGCAACCCAGCGCTCAACCGCTGCGCCACCGGGGAGGCCCAAGAGAATACGGTATTTTTAAAATAACTAATTCCATACAAGCAAATGCCTGAAGCCCTCTGAGTTATTTTGGGACTAGATATAAAGTTGTTACTTTGAGATCTTCTTGACATTTGACTGTTAATTCTAGTATCCTTCTGTCTTCCTTTTTTACTTTCCTTCTTTCTTTTCCATTCTTTCTTCTTCCCCTCCATCATTCCCTTTCCTTCTTTCCACAGTCCTAGGTGTAACATTAATAAGTATGATCACCTTACAGATTTTATTTTATTTTTTTGTAATTATTTTTAAACTCCAGGCATACTGCCAAGTTAAAAGATCTCTATGGTAAAGACCTATTCCCACAACTGAGATTCTGTCATTAATACTTTATTATATTTCTGGCTTTATCTCATGTCTGTCCATCTATATATTCCTCCAGCTATCAAAGTAAATTATAGACAGCTGTACATTTCATCATTAATTAGAGTTCAAGATTTGTTAATCATTTTTGTAATAGACAAATGTTACAGTTTATATAACACATCATAATATATCAAATATAACATATACTAGATAATATAGAACCTTTTGCCTACCCTCAAATATGGTAGCTCTTCTACTTCTAATACCAAGGCCTTGTGGTGCTTGCTAGCTTTCATTTTAGGTCTATGTTTCATTATTGTAATCAGAAGTTTATTTAGATCCCAGAGTTCCATATCAACAACTGTGTTGAAACAAGATCTAATTTATGGGCCTTCCTTGTGGCGCAGCGGGTTGAGCGCAGTCCTGTGAAGCTCGGGTTCCATTCCCTGCTTGCCAGGGAGATTCCCACATGGCGAGGCAGACCTCCCTTGCTGCTCCCCTCAGCAGTGTACTTGGGCCTTCTGCCTGTTCTGCTCCCTGTTCTGTCTCTGGTGAATTCTCTTACCCTCCTGTGCCTCTGGCCTATACCCTAGTGCTTGTATAAATAAATAAATCATTTTTTAAAAAAAATGTAGAACACAAAATTTCATGAAAAAAAAAAAAGAACTAACTTATATTTTGAATCAAGGAAAGTAGGAAGGCACAAATAGTCCTAGTGTGAAGTTAATTTATATTGAGTTTCAGTGATATAACCTTAGGATGCTATCACAGAGCATAAATCAATTTTTATGTTCACTGAAGGATTCTTGAAAGATTGACACATTTTCCTAAAGGGCTGTATCCTTTTGAAAAAAAATAAAGAACTGTAGCCAGGGGCAAAAAATGTGGTAACTCCATAAGGAGTTCAAGTTTGAATATTTGAATTTTGTGTCAGCCAAAATTTTTTTTTATACATAGTATTGATTTTTATTTATTTTTTAAAGATTTATTTATTTATTTATACAAGCACTGGGTACAGTCAGAGGCGTGGGAGGGTGAGAGAATTCACCAGAGCCAGAGCGGAGAGTAGAACAGGCAGAGTGAAGAAGTACACTGCTGAGGGGAGCAGCAGAGGCTGTGAGCAGCTTTGCAACCCAGCGCTCAACTGCTGCACCACCAGGGAGGCCCAGCCAAATATCTTTTTAGATAAAATGTTTTGCTTTATTCCCAAACTCTAGGCACGGTGGAGAGTGAGGAGAGGAAAAAAGAGAAGGAAAGAAATAGACAATGTTTTGCAAACTTTTGTTGTAAGAAGGACCAAAAGGATTGGCTTGAGTCACACTCTGTCCATATGCCAACCATAATTTAGTAAAAGATAACTAGTGTGACTACTTATTTCTGCTCCATATCACTAGTCAGAATTTCTGGTGTGTCTCATCTACAAATAGATACATAACCATGAATGGCATGGAAAAGATTTAAAACATAATAAACGCTGGTACTTGAAAACTGCTTATCATAGAGCTTATCATAAAAGAAAATCATGCCTGGAATGCTTTATCTAGCCAATACTTAGAATGATGAAATGTACTTTAAATTATACACTGTTCCCTCAACCCTTGAAATATAAATTTTTCTGACTAGCAGAGATTTATAGTATATATTAATGAGAGATTTTAGTTCTACATTAATGATCCCTTTGTATTTAAATTCACTGAGCAGGATCCTGTGATTGAAACCTTGAATACTTATACTAATAAATATAAAACCTCTTAGTACAGGTAAGTTCACTTTAAAACACCAAGCACCAAAAGAAATAAACATCATTCTCTTAAAGGAAAATGTTTAATAGCTAAAATAAAGAAAAAAAATCATTGTATCATTTCACATATAAACACAGGCCCTCTTTCAGAGTGTTTGTTATTAAGTTGTGCGTTAACTAAATAAATAGATGTGTTCCAGAAGTGATTTTGAAGCATTGTAAACTGAATTGTATTTTTCCTACTGACTTTCATAATGTAAAATGTATTCCAAAAGTAAAAAACAAAGAGACGCCAATAAAACCATTTGTTTGGATTCAAAATGTCCACTCACAGAAAAAATGAATAGAAGGTCCCCTTCTCAGTGTCGACATTGTACAGAGAATCTGCTTCTTTCCAAAACCACTGTGAATGGGGGATCTTCACCATTTTGTCCTATTCCTCTCTGGAGAATGAACATATTCCCCAGTTTTACGGGTGGCAGAAAAGACACTAGTATCAGAACTGAAGTAAAACAGATCTCTTTATGACACTGTACTTTCATTTGCTGCCAGATTTCTTGAATGAGTGTTTTATACTTCACACCTGTTTTTTATTTTCTTGCTCGTTAATTTAGTTCATTTTGGCCTCTGACACATTTTTACTGAAAAGTTTCCCAGACCATTAAATATAAGGACATTTTTTCAGTCCTCATTCTTGACTTCTTTGCAGCATTTTCTACTACATGATTGCCACTTTCTTGTACATCTAAGTTTTCTGTGACCGTAAGCTCTCCTGTTGTCATGGAGCATAAATATAGTATCTTTGGATGCAAATCACAGTTCTGCCACAGAAACTCCCATTTCTTTATCCATAAAAATGGGGAAACCATTTCCTGGAAGTCTGAAAGAGAGAGCACACTATGAGCAGAGTGAAGGTTTTGACTGTTGAGCAAACTGTGACTGGTGTGCTGTGGTCATATTCCGTCGGCAGGAAAGTCTGCATAGGAAACCAAGTCGCAAGAAGGATATTTGATGAGAGTGAAATGAAAGCAAACAAATCCAATTAGAAGGACATTTCCCCCCTTTCCCTGGGAAAGCTGCAATTCATTCTTTCCATTTTCTTGTTTTTTCCTCTTTTCCAAACTAAACGTGATTTGTACTTTCAGTCATTTGTGTAAAGACAAACCCTTCCCAACTTACCATCATGATTTTCTCTATCTCCAAGTTGCTGACAGATTCCCTGTTTGTTAATGTACCTCCCAAATGTGATGTCTGGATCTGAACAAGGATGTTCCCTTGTACTGTGCCTCTTGGCGGACACTTCTCTTAATGAAGATCCGGATGAGATTAGTGAATTTTGCTTTCACCAGTGCCACATCTAATATCATTTACTGCTTGTACACTTAGCAATAATGACTATTTTTTGTTGTTGTTACTATTTTTTTCCCCACCACCATCCCTCATATCTGCTTGTCTCTTCTACTCCCCCTCCCTTTTAACCTCAGAGCCCTCATGGTGTTTATTGGTGTGTACTGGTTTTTGAAAGTGTTTTATGTAACCAAATTGCCTGCTTTGTAAATGTTCATATCTGTTTTAATTGTTTTTGGGAATCTGAATTTCTAATGTCCCTTTTTCAAGCATTTACCCTCTGGCTCTATGTTTTTTGCTTGAATTTTCTGTGACTTCTTTTACCCCATTCTCCTCTTTCTTTCCTTCTGCTTCCCTATTTTCCTTTTACTAATTTTTATGTTTTCTTAGTATAACACTTCCTCAACATAAGCATATGGGCTAAAAGTTTAGAAACCCCAAGAGAACGATGTGAGAAAACGCATGGCTGCAGGATGGGCGTTTCTCTGCTTAGAGACCACCCTAAGAGCAGAAATTCCATTCCAAGTCAGAGTGGACCCACCAACCAGATGGTCCTTCCCCAGGACACTACCCTCTGGAAACTGCCACCTGGATAGCAGGGGTGATTTGTTTTCCTCCCTCCTCTCTGCTGGGTTTGTAAGCATTGATGCGGTGTTGAAGTAGGCCGCAGGAAGACTACACGCCAAATAAAGCCAAACCATAAATGTTTCTAGTGGTTTTATATTTTGCTGTTTGGCATAGCTTTCAGGGAGAGCTGTTTATTTTCTATTTGTGACCCCTGATCCTGTGGCAGTTATACTTTATCCCATACTACCCTCAAAACATATCTTGCAAAAGATTTCTGAATGTGAATGAATTTGATTCATATAATTAAAATATTCTTTTCACATTAGTTTCTTATTTTAGTTTTATAACACTATAGAGCTCAATATTTTGTGTAACAAGAAACATATACTCTTTAAAGGATATTCCAGAAAGCCTTCTTCAGTATTTATGGTGTTATAAAAATGGCATCAATTCCCAGCTGGCCTTTATCTGAGTTACACTATACAGATGGCTGTATAAACTGCCCATCAAATCTTGATGGGAGAAGATTTACAATTTCTTCCTTCTTCCCCTTTTAATAACTTGTTTCAAATGTCTGACAGTCATCACGATCATAAAAATTTTTTCTTATGTCTGACTTAAATCTCTCCACTTGCATGTTAGCCATACTTCTTTGCCTTTTGACCTCAATAGAGGTGGGAAATAGGCAGTTATTATTACTCTTCTGTTTTCTTATCCATTGAAAGACAATGCTTCACCCATTGTACAAGTCCGTGACAGTAATAAACTCAGATTTCGAAGAGAAAAGTATACATCTGTTCATTCTGTATGAAACTGCTGTTTTTTAATTTCAGAACCACAAGGATATTTTAAGAGTAAACTAGCACGTGCTTCTAGAAAACTCAAATCATAGGGTACATAAAATAAAGCGTGAGTGCGCACCTCTATCCTGTTCTTCTTTATTCTTAAGTTAGTCAGTCTCTTTCCAAATATTTTTCTATGTAATTAGGTAAGAAAGTAAATAAATAAGTAAACAAATAATGAGAAAAATAAAAGGTACATACTAACTTTTAAAGTTATAAGCAATTATATTAATTTTTTTAATTGAGGTCACATTGGTTTAGAACACTCTTTGTGATTCAGAGGTATACACCTCTTCAGATGTATGTTACCACACTATACCCACCACCAAGGCACTCATAGTCCTCTATGATAGTCTTTGTACCTCCTTCTCCCTTTGCTCCCCACCTCTGTCATCCCCCTGTGGTAATCTCAATTTTACAGTCAGTGTTTTAGGGTTTGTTTTGATTTAGCTTTGTTTCTTTATATTACTCATATGAGTGGAACCATCTGGTATTTGTCTTTCTCCTGACTTATTTCACTTAGCATATCCCCTCCAGTTTCATACAGGCTGTCACAAAAGACAAGGGTTTATCTTTTTTATGATTGAGTAGTATTTCTTTGTGTATATATACCACATCTTATTAATCTAAGACTGTCACTGGGCACTTAGTTTGTTTCCATAACATGGCTATTATAAATAGTGCTGCAATGAACATAGGAGCCTATAGGCCTTCAAATTAGTGGGTTTTTGTATTCTTCCAGTAGATAATGAGGAGAGGAATTGCTAGATCATATGGTAAATTTATTTTTAATCTTTTGAGAAACTTCCATACTGTTTTCTACATGGACTGGACCAGCCTACATTCCTACCTATAGTGTAGTAGGGTTCCTATTTCTCCACATACTTGCCAGCACTTGTTTATGGATTTTTTTGGATATAGGCCATTTTCACAGGTGTGAGGTGGTATCTCATTGTGATTTTGATTTGTAGATTTGTATTTCCCTAATGATAAATGATGATGAACATTTTTTCATATGTCTGTAGGCCATCTGCATGTCTTTTTTTTGGAGAAGTGCCTGTTTAGTTCTTGTGCCCACTTCTTGATTGGGTTATTTTCCTTTTGTTGAGTTGTATAAGGTCTTTGTAGATCTTCAATCCCTTATCAGATATATGGTGTGCAAAACACACTGAAAATTGGGGAGAATTAACAGGAAGTACTTCCAAGGCAGGGTACATGGCCAAAATGAGCCAAGAGGAAGCACTAGAGATGCGTGAGTGCTATATATAGTGTTCACTTCTTGTGATTTGCAGTCTTCAGCTATGTTCATAAACGTTGTGCTCTGCTGATGTTGTTTGGTGGCACAAAATATCAGAATAATGAGAAAAAATAAATGAACACATGGCTTTTATATAATTCTGAAATTATTGCTATTTCCCAATTACGTGTGAGCTACTATTCCAGAGTTTTAGCAGAACATATTACAATATATTTTGCCTTTAATATAGTAGAAAAATGATTGAAAAGGAGACAATTGAAATGCTGATATTTGATCTCTGGGAGTGCAAGATTTAAAACATAAATTTCCTTTTCAGATTTCACTCACTGAGCTTTTTTTCATGGTTTTGGGTATATAATGGATAAAAAACATGCAATGACTATTATTTCTTTTATCAAGAGGATTTAAAAAGTTAGCTAAATATATTGTTTTAGACATAATTTCTGATGGTGGTTACTTCTACTATTGAGGCATAATTTGGAGATTAAGTAAAACTTGGTTAAAGTTTATATAATTTGTAAAAAATGGTAAGTCAATTAAAAACAAATAAAATCAAACCTGGCCAGATAAAGTATTCTTTATTTTTAGAATATCAAGAAAAAATCATATATGTGTAGATATGTTAAAAAAATGTAATAAGCCAGAAAACTGGTTGAGAAAGTTATAATTTATCAAGTGACTATGGTAAATGGAAAAATAAGCTCCATAATGTATTTGAATTCAATATTACAAGAATATTAAATATCAAATCCTTTTAAAATAAATCTGTCCCCTTTTCTCTAGGAGATAATTGTATTTTAAAATATACATAAAATTGATGATTGATAGTTTTATTTTTCTTTTAATTAAATTGAAATCATAAGTTTGTTTCTCTCCTTAAAAACTTCATAAAGAGTGCCTCCCTGATGGCTCCAGGGGTTAAGTCTCAGCACTGTCAAACCAGACACTGTAATAATCTGTCGCCAGACACTGCAACATGAGTTCGATCCCCGAACAGGGAGCCAACACACGTGGTGCAGCAGACCTCTCCTGTCTTGCCTGCTGCTCCCCTCAGCAGTGTATTTCAGTAGATCTGCCTCTTCTGCTCCCCACTCTGTCTCTGGTGAATCCTCTCACCCTCCCACCCCCACACCTCAGGCCTATATACCAGTTCTTGTATGTATAAATAAAAATAAACCTTAAATAAAAAAAAAACTCCATAAACAACAAAAAAAGTCTAACAATTGTTTTCACTTGAAAACCATTTTTAACATTTGAAATTGTCACTTTTCAAAAAGTTGCTATATATTATGCAGGTATGATATGAAATACCTCTTGTTTTATGCCTTTAAAAATGTGTTGCAAAGATTTCTAGGCTGACATTTAAATATCACTGTGTAAATCTGCTAGACAAGTTTTTTTTAAATGTGAGTTATGAATAAATGTTCTATTACTTTTCCACACCTGGTTTTAGCTGCCTGCTGTTTTAGTTGATATAAACTGATACACTTTCTCAAGTCATCAATTGTCACCATTGCAGTTTTGGTAGTGAAGTAGTTGATTTCCACTTGTTTTATGTAAGGTTGTAATAAAGTTTAAAATTTTGAAAATCTCATTAGCCTGTGTTTTAAAGTATCTGTGTGAAGTACTCTTTTACTGAATTCTAATTGGCATGTTATAGATCTTTGAATCGAAGGTAGTCTTATTTTTAACTTAAACATATGATTATTACTGTAGAAATATAAACAGATCCTCTAATAACTTTCTCTGATGATTTCCATTATTTGCAGTCTTTCTAAAAGTCTTCTAAATGGCTTTCAAAAAGCCATTTCTAATATTAGGAATGGCTTCTGTGTATATTGAGCCTGTTTAACCCCTCCTCCTTCAGTTAAGATAAGGTTAGAGAGGTAGATGGTGTATCATACAGAAGATTTGAAGGCATTTTGTATTTTTCCTTAGCAGTACTCATCACAAGTATAATTAGGTTATTAGTTGTATAGTTGTTTAATGAAAATCTCTTGTGATGTACTAAATACTCTGTATCCAGGAACCACGCTAGCATCACTTGCAGTACAATGCATAAATAAATGGAAGCCCTAGTGATCTTATATTTGAAATACTTTATGTAAAAATTTGTTTTCATATATCTAAGGTTAAAAATAATTGATGTCAAATGATGTCATCATGTAAAAAAATGTTAATTATTTGCACAAAAGTTCCCCCAACCTCTAGGAGAAAGTGACATGTAAGAGGCTGAATGAATTAGGAGAGCATCAAGTTGTCATTTGTGTTATTTCTTGGTCATGAGGACAGAGATTTTCATCTGGTTTGCTCATAGGTTTATTCCTAGCAGCAAGAATAGTGCCTGGCACAGAAATACATGCTGATATGCAAGGCTTTCATGCTGTGATGGTGACAAACAACCTAACATCCATCAATAGCAGATTGATACATCTTTACAATGGAAAACTTTAATTAAAATAAACCAAGTATTTATATATTAATATGCCTAGATTTGATAAGTGATGTTGAATAAAGAAATGAATTTTACAATGTGTTAAAATGTCAGTTTTAAAAACATAAATTGTTATGACATTGTTTCAAAAAACACAAACCTGTAATAAAAGTTTCAAAACCTGAAAAGAAGAAATATTTGTTGAGACAATGAATTATTGAAGGAAATGCCACTCACAACTCAATAGTAAGAAAATAAGCAGTTTAATAAAAATGGTTGAGAGATTTTGGGTTTTAAATTTTGTATCATCTCTAGTCTTTTATGAGTTAGGCTTTCTCATTCTGGATGTAGGTGACCAGTCTAGTAAAGGGGCTCTGTCATCTATCTAATCTCAAAGAACGCTCCTTACTTTTTTGTCCCATGTAACGTTCAGTTTATATCCTCATGAATATTATCATGAGCCCATTAATATCAGTGATTTTAGCTATAGTCATAACAATTTCGCCTCTTCTTTTCTGTACAGGTACATACAAGTAGAAATCTTGTCTTATGGACTGTTACTTGCTATGTCGTATGTCTGGGAGAAGTACTCCATGTTGAGCTGAACAAATACTAATCTGTGTGACTTTATTTTTTTTTTTTTTAATTTTTTTTAAAGATTTATTTATTTATTTATACAAGCACTGGGTACAGTCAGAAGCACGGGAGGGTGAGAGAATTCACCAGAGCCAGAGCGGGGAGCAGAGCAGGCAGAAGGACCAAAGTACACTGCTGAGGGGAGCAGCGGGCGGCAGGAGAGGTCTGCGCGCCATGTGGGACCCTCCTCCGGTGGCAGGGAGCAGCCGGGGATCGAACCGGCACTGCAGAGGCTGCAGGCAGCTTTGCAACCCAGCGCTCAACCGCTGCGCCACCGGGGAGGCCCTAATCTGTGTGACTTTATTTAAGACCTTATTTATGGGATATTGTAAAATTATAAAATGAATTCTACGAGCAATATGACTGGTCAGATCACTTAACATCTGTTTCTTTACTTACAAAAAGTTTATAGTTTCAACATTCTTCTTGTTGTTACCATGTTGTAATAATCATAATAGCTTAGGAAAGCTCGCAGTCACTCTGAAGTTTGCTACCAAAAGTACTAGTAATGGCATTCTTAACTATTTTAACTCCCAGAAGGTGGTACACTGATCAATTACTGTGTTCTTTTAGGGAGAGTCACTCCGGGGCAACTCACATCCTATATCCAACTTTTCAAGAACAATCTCAAAGCTCTAGTGAATCATTGTGGGCTCCTACAGCTTGGGTTGGCCACAGTTCAAACCCTGAAACACCCACAGACTGCCAAGTGGGACAACTTCCTGGCTTTTGAAAGGCTCCTTCTTCAGGTATGTTGCTCTGGGAGTTTCTTGGGATATTAATAATTAAATTTTCACTTCCAGGGAAAAGCATTTGCTGTTTATTACAATCTTAGTAATATTGTTGACATGTGCCCTATATCATATCCTCAAAATGCCCCCAAATTAAAATTCTAATCAAAATTTTCCCAACCTAATTTTTGTGACAGTGACATCTTTGACTTCTCATTCAGTCCTCAAAATGTTTTTTGAGCACTTGGCCTTTGGAAACCCTTTTTCAATTTTATGTTATTTGGACCTTTCTTGATCTTCATGAGATCTTTATTCAATCCTTGTTACTTTTCCTGTAGAATATTGCTACTACTTACATTTCTTCTGACACTAACTGGCCTCTAATCCTCAAGTAATTTAGCATGTGACTTAAAATGATACTCAGCGAAAGATGAAGGGAGGCAAGCATCATTTGTGATTTTTATGAAGAAATTTGCATGAGAGAGAGGACCTTTTCATGATAGATGAAATATTTTAATGGGAAATTTTTTAAAAGATATATTTTTTTAAAATTATAAAGTATTTCAAATTTATATAAAATAACAAATGTCTATATTCTCTTCACATAGACTCAATATAATTTATCAGTTTTTATATTTATTTTATATCCATTTTCATCAAGGGAATAAAACTCAAAATAAAGTGGAAGCATCTCTGATACAATACCCTTTCTTACTCTGATTCTCCTTTTTCCGTTTCCCAGAGGTAATCACAAAATCAGTTACTTGTTTCTACATTTTTATTAAATGTTTTTTTATAATACAGATTATTGTGCTGTGGGTTTTACTTTTATGTAAGCAACATCACACTATAAATATCCCTAGTCAGGACCTCCCTGATGGCACAGGGGTTAAAGACACTGCCATCAATCTATTGCCAGCCACTGCAGCATGAGTTCTATCCCTGGCCTGCCAGAGTGAAACTCACATGGCGCAGCAGACCTCTCCTGCCTCGCCCGCTGCTCCCTTCAGCAGTGTATTTCAGTAGAGCTGCCTGTTCTGCTCTCCACTCTCTCTGTTGAATTCTCTCACCACCCTGCATCTCTGGCTTATACCCCCATTGTTGTATGCATAAATAAATAAATCTTTAAAAATAAATAAATAAATAAATAAATATCCCTAGACAATTTGCTTTTTGTGGCAACATTCTATTTTTAATATACTCCAAGTTGATGTGTATCTAAATTTAAACTGTACCATACTATTTGGTGGTATGTGTATACAGCAATTTATTCTCCAACCCACATTGATGTACAATTAGGCTGTTCTGTATTTGTGCGTGTTTGTATGAGTGTGTAGGTATATTTAGAAAGAATATAATGAATAGCCTGGGACTTGTCTGAGGAACGCATATGAAAGGTTTTCTGTAGGGTACATACCTTGGAGAAGACTCTCAGATTGTTGGCTCTGAATGTTACTGACTTTACTAAATATCACCAAATTGATCACCAATGAAATTAAAATAGTTGGATCCCTCTGCTAGGGATGGATGATTGTTTATTTCCCTACATAGTCCACCACTTTAGTATTATCAAATTTAGACATTCCTTCATGATGAGTCAATGCTGTCTCTTTTTACAGATTTGCAATTCTCTAACTACTGAGCAGCTGAGTATTTTTTATAGTATTATTGGCAATCCAATAGCTCATCCTTACACTTTGCTCATTTAATCTATGGTTAATGAAAGAACTATTTTACATCCCCGAAATACTCCTCTCAGACTGTGTTTGTTTTTTTTTTTAACTTTAATTCCTATATATTTTACTCTATAGAAGTTTAGATTTTAATGTAGTTTCATTAGTTAATATGAACCTTTATGGTTTGTGCTTATTTATGTTTTCCATTAGAAACCCTTTTCTAAACCTATTTCTGAAATATATTGTACTATATTTTCCACTAAAATTGATTTGTATTTTTGACATTTGAATTTTTAATCCATCTGGAATTAATTTCTTATATTATTAGAACCTCATTTCCTTTTCTTCCATGTGGATGGCCTATTTTCCTCACATCATTTATGAAACATTCCATTGTACTGTAGATAACCTATCAGTCATTTTCCCCTTTCTCATGTTGGCAGAACTCAAGTTTTGCTCCACTGTTTACTCTTCCCACATGACTCAGGCAGGTCCTGATTGGTCCCAGACTATGTTGGTAGTCCCATGTCTCCACTTTATGACTGGTTATCAGTTCTAGCCAAAGAGAGACAAAGGGAAGTATGCTGGAGGTCTTTCTAGGGAAGATTTTCTTTTCTCTGTCTAGAAAGATACATAATGATGAAACAAGTTCCTTTTCCTGTCTCTTGAAGCATTTTTGTGATACCTGGAGCATTTTGTGATATGAAGGGAGTTCCTTGAGATCCTGAGGAAAATGAAACAACCTGAAACCTTAACGATGATTTTGAGCCTTACCTTAACATATCCATCTTAGAGATGATGTTTCTTCTCACTATTTAAATCATTTTAGTTGGTTGTCTGTTATTTGGAACCAAAATCTTTTGGTTTTCCAATGACCTGTAATATACCAAGTTCCATATAAAAAAAGTAAGTTTATTTCTCAGTTTCTAATCTGTTCCAGTGGTTAGTTTATTCATCATTTAATATCACAGCATTTGAAAATCAGTATGTCTGATGGTATACTTTTCACTGTAAAAGAGACTTATTAGACTTATTCATGGGTATTTAAAGGCTCTTAATGCCATTGTGACTTGAATTTTTGAAAACTCTACTTTCTAATTTTTTTTTTTTTTTTTTTTGCTGGCACATAGGAGTGCTCTGACTAGTGATCACATATCAATTACCTTGCATTTTGTATTTATACTTGTGTTCCTCATCTGTCATTGTGGTTCATTGGTTCTCCTGGATTTTCTCTGCGGGCAGTAATACTATCTGTAAATAATGGCAGCTCCTTTTTTTCATTTCCACACTTGAAACCACTTTCTTTTATAGGGTGCTGGCCAGGCATACTAGGAAACTATTCAACAGAGACAATGGAAATAGGCATCTTCACCTTAGAATCTTACTTTAAAGAAAATGTTCTAAAATTTTGCCATAAAGTATTATGTTTGCTGAGGTCTTGTTTTGTTTTTACTTAAGCTAAGAAAGTTGCCTCTTAATTCTGGTTAGCTGAGTATTTGTTATTTTATCATGCCCAAGTATTGAATTTCATTTAATGCAGATTCTGAAGTTTTTAGATGTGTATATAGTTTTATCCTTCAATTTGTTAATGTGGTGACTGTATTTATATATATATTAAATGTTAAATAATCATCATTGCATTCCTGGGATAAGTTCACCTTCAACTTGATCCTGCATATATGTAAACAAACACACACACACACATTGATGGATTTACTTTGCTAAATTTTTTTAGCTGCTTGTTTTTATGCTCATAGGTGAGATTATTTTACAATTTTTCTTTCTCATGCTACCATTGTCTGGGTTTGGTGCAGAGGTTATGGTACTGTAGTTTGGTTAAATCAGTTAGAGTAAGTTTCATTTCTTTGTATTTTTTGGAGCCATTTATATAAAAAAAGGAATTGTTACTTGTTAGATTTAGAGTTTTTTACTTCAAACTTAGTTAAATGTTTATAGCTCTGTTATTTTGGTTGTTTATATTAGCTTTAAATTTTATCCATTCATTTATATTTTCAAATTTACTGATATAAATTTATTCATAGACTTGTCCTAAAAATTTAAATCTCCATTGAATATATAACTATATTTTTTAAAATGCCTAATATTTTATTGTATTTTCTTTCTTTTTGATTTTGATCAGTATTACTGGAATTTTATTAGTCTTCCAAAGAATCAACTTCAATTTTTGAATTTTGATATATTCACTTATATTCTGTTTTATATTCCATTAATTTTTATTCTATCTTTATTATTTCCTTTCTTCTATGTACTTTGTTTTTTCTGTTGTTCTTTTCACCCAATTTCTTATTTTCAAACATATGTACTTAAGATTATGAATTTCCTGCTAACTACTACTGTGGCTTAATCTAAAAGCTTGATTTTTTCTTCACAATTTCTATTATGATTTTTATTTTGGCTTGTTAAATTGTTTAGACTGCATGAAAATTTTTAAGTTTATAAATATATGGGACCTTTTAAAAGTTCATTTTAATTGATTATTTGATTATGGTTAGAGAATGTGTTTTAAATGACATAATTTCCTTTTTTATGGGACTTCCTTTGTATATGATCCATCTTTATATATATTCCATATGTGCTCAAAAAGAATGTTTAGTTTCTAGCTGTTCTCTGTAGGATTCCATAAATGTCCCACAGCTTATAATAATTATATATTATATTTATATATTTATTATAAAATATACATTATTATAATAAAGTCATTTATAATTGAGTGATTCAGAAATACAATTTCTTTAATTCTTTATCTCTAACTTATCTTTGGACAGAGGATTTTAAAAATCACTCATAATGATTGTCGGCTTATATTTATCTTTTATATTTTTCTATATCAATATCTTTACATTGCTATAGTCTATAGTCTATTGTCTATTGCTATAGTCTATAGTCTATTGTACCTATATTATCTATATCTATTAAAAATCATGAATATATACTAATGTCACAAATTTAGTGCTACACAGTTAATTCCTTCTCCCTTTCCACATTTGCAGCTCCCGTCTCTGCTAGTACGGAACTGTCTCCCATATATGTAATGATGACTTAGTTATCCCCTGATGTACTCAATCTTCCATTAGAACTGCTGTCCCTAAAGTCGATGTCCTCTTTGTACCTGGGCTCTGTCTTCCTGCCCCAGGCCATGGCCAAACACACATGAACGTTCTCTCTCACTTCACACAAAGGCATCCCTGTTGAAATGCCTCACGAGCATGCCCTTCTTGCCTGGCTGGAGCTTTTCTGCTCTGCTCCCCCTCCTCTCCCTCCTGCAAGGTGTCCTCACTTTCTCAGGCTCCAGAGCCCCATGCCATGCCCCCTTTACTGCTCCTATGACACAGATGTCTTTCTTGCTCTGCAGGCTCTGTCACTCATGCTGGAGTGCTGCCATTGCCACACCCCCATTTGGATGCTATTGTCTCCTGTTTAGGCTCTGATTCTCTGTTGTAGGATATTGCAGCCCCCCAGACTTCCACATAGATGCCTTTATTACCTCCTTTGTTTCTCACAACCCACACCAGATTGCTGCTTCATTTCTCTGTCCTGCACCTTGAGAAGCCTTTTGGACACGTCACCTCACCTTCTTGGGTTCTGAAACCTGGCATGGGACTCTCACTGCCTCCTACCTCTGTGTAGAGGTCCTCTCTACAGGTTCTAACCCTGTGCTCGCCTCTACCACCCACTGTGCAAATTTCGTTAGATTCTAATACCCTACCTTCTACCTTGGATGCCCTTTTCATTGCTTGGGCTCTGAGGACCTACTGTAGGCCATGGCTACTACCTTCCTCTCACCCCGCTCCTCTTCCCGCTGCTGCCCGCCACTGACGTCCTCTAAGGTGAGTCTCTAGCTCCAAATGTGATAGAGGTGCTTCAAAACAAGGCACAGAAGTTTTCTCCCAGGAATTTTTTTTTTTAAGATTTGTTTATTCATGCATACAAGTACTGGGGTACAGGCCAGAAGTGTGTGGGGGGAAGGGATTCACCAGTGATAGAGTGGGGAACAGAACAGGTGGATTGACTGAAATACACTGCTGAGGGGAGCAGCGGGTGAGGTAGAAGAGGTCTGCTGTGCCATGTGGGTAGCTCCCTGGCTGGGGTTCGAACTTGTGCTGCAGTGGCTGTGGATAGCTTGATAGGTTGCGTCTTAACCCCTTGCGCCAACAGGGAGACCCATCTCCCAGGAATGTTAATCCTTCAACTTACTAGAGGTTTCTGAAAAAAACTTGACACTATTAATTCTAAGTCATCTTATTTATTAACTGCTGGAATCCTGTTCCATATTAGACTGTCTCATGTGACCATGTGCTTGGCGTGGTTCTTTCAGAAAGTGGCGAAGGACTAAAGAGAGTGGGAAAAAGAAGAAAAATTTAAAATGCTAAAATCTGATGTTTATCATTACTACCTATTATAACCCCGGCTGGGTCCTTTTTACAAGTTTGTGTTTTAGCATAGGTAAACTTCTACACTGGCCATTATAATTGCTCTTTGTTTATGAACAAGCTTATTTTATATAGTATACAGTCATCCATTAGTGTGGGATGAACCGTCCTTTTTACAGACGTTGAGTTTATTTTGAGCATGAGGGCAACTTCTAGCTTTTTCCAACAGGCTTGAGAGCGACCTGGATGCAAATCTCAGCCAGCCTTGAGAGTTGTTTATTTCTTTGGGGACTCATTTCTACCACACTCACCCAGGCCTCCGTCACTGAAACCTCAATGTTCATTTTATCGCCTAAGTAACATTATAGACAACCTTGGTTAGAAAAAGAAGTTGGTCCTGGAAATCTATAATTAGACATAGGCTACTGCATTTCTTCTACTTACTGTCATCTCTTGAGTCAGTGGTTTTGGTGATTTAACAACTGGTCAGCAATTAGTAGCAATATGTCTTTGCAATAAAAAGTAGACATACCATTTTATTAATTGTAAAAGTAGTTTTTAATAGGAAATTAGGTTTTTTAAAGATATGCTAAATTTCAGAGCATCTCTTCTATCACAAATCAAGTCTATTTAAAGTAAATAATAGAATGTCTGCTTGTCAGCCACTAAGTAATGTTCATAATGTTTGATCAGGCTACTACTGAGAAAGGTAAGATGTGCTCAAGAGGCACTTTTTTGAGTGTTACTGGGAAAGTCTAATATTTATGAGCAGTTAGTATGTTTTTGAAAACCAAAAGAGATAAGGTATCTTCTTAGCTCCTTTTTCTCTTCCTTTTCCAAGGGTCAGTATCACCATCTATATTTTAAACATTCACTATATGTATGTGAGTCAAAATAATTCTGTTCCTGTTTTAAGTTTAAAATGTAGGGAAAAAACAAGTTTAATCTGATCATGGATACATTTATATTTTCATTAATGAATGTAAAATTAATTTTGCTCTTTTCAAATCAGATTATAGATTTACTGAATTTGGTGGTAAGCTCTGAAGAATTTTTTACATTGTAATAAGAAAGTTTGATTTAGTTTCCTTATCTAAAGAGGAATAAAATTCCTATCTCAGAGTATCATTGTTAAAATTGAATGAGATTATATATGCATATCATTAAGTATAGTCGTTGACATGTGTTAAGTGCTCATAAACAGTATTGTTATTTGTTCTTTTAGCAGAATCAAAAATATTACAAATGCTAAGTGATGTGAATAGTGCTTTTAATACAGATTTTGTTTTTCTTAATTGAAATTTATTAAGCAAGAATGAGACCTTTACCTACTGTGTTTTTATATTTAATATTTGATAATGTTCAACAGTGTTTTCCTATAAATCTAGATTTAAATTCCATCTTTTCTACAATGTATAGCTGATGTTTTTATACTAATTGTGAGAAAAAAAACTTTGACCTTAATTGATTGTGGTTTTAAAGTGATAGCAGACTATGTGCTTCCTGCAAGCCATAGTTTATAAGTATATATGTATTATCTATCTCTAGCTATTTTGGGGGCAGCATTTACATTTCTAAATTTAAAAAAATCTATAGGAAATCCTCTTAAATAAAATGTAAGTGAGCTATAAAGTACTCAAGATCATTCAGGTAAATGTAGCTTTTATTTAAAATTTTCCCTCTCTTTGCAATAAAAAGTAGACATACCAATGTATTAGTTGTAAAACTAGTTTGTAATAGGTAGAGTTAGTTTTTTTTATTTTTAAGATATGCTAAATATCAGGACCTCTTTTCTATCACAGATCAAGTCTACCCAAAGTAAATAATAGAATGTCTGCTTGTTTAACAAACTGGTGGGTTTTTATTTTGTCAGTCCTTTAGTGCTTTGCTAGGTCCCAAGCCATATGGCCAGCCTTGGAAATATAATGGCTCATTTTAGCCCATTCCTGACTTCAATACCACCCTGGGGGGTCCTGTTTTATAATGATTTGGCACTTGTGAAGTGCTGGTGATTTCATCTGGATACAGAGTGAGGCAGTGAAAGATGATCCCCAAAGTGAGACTGAAGTGTTGTTTACAGCTTACGAAGATTTTTCATAGGATTTTTCCTGAGAACAAATATTGTGGAGCATGTTTAAAAGGCAACCCCTTGTTTCTTTTACACTGTACTCTCAGTGCTTTTAACACCAAATGTGTAGGGCATTTTCCTATACCATCCCATTCTCTTACTCTAAACAACTGGGTGTCCTACAAGTCAGTTATGACCTAACCACATGGTCTTAGCACAAACCTCAGAGGTTATGGGCTCAGTTCCACAGGGCCGTCCCCATTTCAAATACTGAGTGTAAGTCTGTGCCTTCAATACTTCTAACCAACCAGCTATTAACAGGGGTTCCAATTTGTTTCCAGCCACCTCTTTGGGTTCAATAATTTGGCCCATAAAACTCAGAGAAACATTTCTGTTTACCAATTTATTGTAAAGGTTATTACTAGGGATATAGATGAATAGCCAGGTTAAGAGGCACATAAGTGGCAATGTCTAGAAGGGTCCCAAGTGCAGGAGCCTCTGGCCCCATGGGGAGTTGGGGTACCTTACCCTCCCAGCTTATGGATGTGTTCATCAACCCCAAAGCTCTTCAAATTAGATGATTTAGAGATTTTTTCATGGAAGCTTTTATGGCACGATTGACTATTAACTCAATTTCTAGCCCCTCTCCCTCCCTGGAGGATGAGGAATGGAGCTGAAAGTTTCAGGCTTCTACTCACGACTTGGTCTTTCTGGTAACCAGCCTCCATTCAGGAGCAATGGGGAGTCCACCATAAGTCATCTCATTAGAACAAAAGATGCTCCTGTAACCTAGAAACTTCAAGGGATTTAGAGACTCTGTGTCCCAGGAAGCAGGGTCAAAGACCAAATAGTAATACAAAAGATGCTCCTAACATCCCTATTGCTCAGGAAATTAGAAGGAGTTGTGTGCCAGGGGCTGGGGGCAGAGACCAAATATATATTTCTTATTGTGTCACAGTGTTTTTCACAGTACCGTGTCAAATTAACGACACAGACAAGTATTAGACAGGAGGAGCTTTTTCTCATTTCCATGAGGAGTGATTTTTTTTAGGCACACTTTCAGTCGCTCTATGACCCTTTAGTCTCTTTCAGGAGAGGGGCATTTTACCTGCTTGGCAAATCTGGGATGATCAAATGTACTCAATTCTTCCCTTTCTCCTCTTGGGATGGACCCTGCCTGCAGAAAGCACCATGGTGCTTAGCTCCTTCCAAATCAGAATTTTCTTATTGGATGGCAGTCTCTTCTTTCTCCACATTTTTTTTAATTCTTAAAGCAAACTGGTGTGCCTGCCCTGCTCCTTCGTGGGAGGCCTGCCCTGCTGGAGACTTGCCTATTGCCTGGAGGAAGAGCCTGCCTGATTCTGGAGTTCCATATGAATAAGCCAACGTGACTAATAGGCCTCAGCCTTTATCAATAATAAAGGCAGGATTTGGACACATGACTTTATCAAGGTGCTTTATTTCTCAGTTTGTTCAGAACCATAGCTCGGGAAAGGGTTGCACTTTATCCCCTTAGACAAACCTACAGTAATCAGCAGTGATTTTGAATCATGGAGAAGGGTTTTTATCATTGGAGAAAGGTTAAATGAGGATTTATCAATTACCCTTTTGGATATTTATATTAAGCCATTGTATGTAAAGAGAGGTTGGCATCAGTGATGTGGTGACATAATGCAGAGACAGACTTTCTTTTATTATGATTGAGCAGTAGAGGTCATTTTCCATTCTGAAAACAAAAGGGATAGATTTAGCTGGAATAATATTAGTACGTCTCACTGATTCTAGGATGTCCATTTTTTTCATGTTAACTATTTATTTCAGCATCAGTGTTACAGATCTCCACCCCTCCCGCACCTTCTCCCTTTCTCAGGAATAATTTGCTTAAATAAAGAAAACTAGAACTGAAGCATCTTTGATTCTGACAAATAGAGAACTTTAACAGCTGCTAGACTCTTACTCTCTTCAGGGAAACTTCCCTAAGTCACTATGTTTTATATTTGCTTCCCATTTTATTTTGTTTATGTATTCTTTGTCTCTCTCTCTCTCTGCCAGATTGTAAGTGAAACTAGGGAACAACTTGTTGACCTTATTCATAAGTATGTCCCATATTGTAGAATCTGCATTTTCACAATTGCAATAGCAGTCGGGAGAAGTTGTTAGAAAGGTGGAATTTACTTGTTACAGATTAAGATCTACAATAAATAGATAAATATTTGAGTCATTTAGTTAGTAAGGACATCTTGCTATGTCCTTTAGGACAGAAGTTTCTTTATATTCTCAACATTTTATGTAGCTCATGGCCACCCAAAACAGTGACTATGTTTGCCGATTACCCTTGGGAACTAGATGTGACCAGATTCCTACAAATGAGACATGGATAGAAGTGATGTGGGACTCATTCAGGCTGTGCTTTTTCCCATTCTGCACTTTGAAATGCACCCAGGAAAGAGAAAGGAGGGTCTGTCTTGAATTATGAGAGGAAGCTATGTGCTGAAGATGTCTCAACAAAAAGATATAAGAAGCATAGATGTTTCGCTAAAGATGATATAAACACCACCCTAGCCCTGGAGCACCTTATTGGGCTTTGTATAAGTGAGAAATCTATTCCTGTCTTGTATTAACCACTATAATTTTGAGTATTTGTGACACCACCCAAATATTCTATTTAACATTGTCATGTTGTACTGCAGTTTTCATCACAGGACTTTGTGCTGAAAGCCTTGTAATTCTAATTATTTTATAATTAGAATTTGATCTAATTGATCAAAATAGAAGATTGTCTTGAACTTGTATTCTTTTCTTTACATTTGTTTAATTTAATTTAATTTTTAATTTTTTAATTTTTTTTAAGATTTGTTTATGCATGCAAGAGCTGGGGTACAGGCCAGAGATGTGGGGGTGGGATGAGAGGATTCACCAGAGACAGAGCAGGGAACAGAACAAGCAGACTGACTGAAATACCCTGCTGAGGAGAGCAGCAGGCGAGATAGGAGAGGTCTGTTTCGCCATGTGGTTTCTCCCTGGCCAGCCGGGGATTGAACTCGTGCTGCAGAAGTCGCAGAGTGCTTCCTAGCGCAGTGCTTAACCCCTTATGCCACCAGGGAGGCCTAATTTTTTTATATCATTTTACGCTTTTGCACAATATATGCATTTTCATCTTAGTTATAGTCCCCATACAGTTGCCACCACCCTTGTTTTGATCCTACTCCCTTCTCTCCCCCACCCACCCCCGTAGTGTGTTTCTGGTTTATAGTGAGCTAGCATTCTTAAGAATCTCTAACTAGGTATGGGATATTTATAAGAAGCAAATGAGACATAACTTATTTTACTGTAACATTAAATTGTTAGTTTTAATTTTTTCCAAGGAAATTTGTGGGGAAAAGTCCCAAATGAAGGACATATGGAGTGGAGTAAATCTGAGTAGCTAATATGTTGGGTCCTCAGGAGCTCATGTGATTAGACTCTTCTGGTAATTCAGAAGGTCTTTTTCTATTCCTCTCCCCTCTCCCCCACATTTAGAACACTTGGGGACATACTGTCTTACCTACCAATAAAGAAAATAAAAAGTTCTCAGAAATAGAAACCTTCTTTTTATCACTTTCTTCCTTTTCCAGGGAAACTTGTGTCTTCTAGTTCTTTGCCAAGAGAAGTGTTACTTCCTAATGGTGGAGAGGAAAAGCTGAGAATCCTTTTCCAAGAGAAAGTATTTTGTCCTCTTTCATGGAATAATGGTCTACTGAGCACATGTTGTCTGCTGGCCAGTGAAATTATAAAACAAATGTGGTTTATTGGACGTGCATGTTCAGTTTATTTGGTAATGTGGATAAGATATCAGTACATTCGCATACTATTTGTACCTTTTCAAGGATATAGGACCAAATGGGATATTCTAGGCTGAGATAACTGCTTGAGAACTGTGTTATAGTATTGCCATATGCCATACACACACACACACACACACACACTTTATGAACTACTAAATCAGACTTGAGGCTGTATTGCAGATTTGGGACAAATTATAAATTTGACCATGTCCTATCACTAGCAAATGTCAGGTTAATCAGGATAAAACCTAGTTATGGCTGATACTGACATCATGCCCTTTATTCATACATATTGCTGCAACATTTTCCCTGGGGGAAGGCATCAAAATGACTTTCGGTCATTTTCTTCTCATGCTGTACTCATCCTTGTTCTTAAGCATTAGAATAAAAAAGTTTTCAAAACATTATAGAGTCTGCATAACCTGTTAACAAAATGTGCGTTTTGTGTGCATTTAAGTTGGTAATTTTTTCTGAGTAGTGAGCTCAATTAAAATGTGTTTCCCACTAGTTTGTTGTTCCTTGATATATCTGTAAATTTAGTATTCAGGTTAGATTTTCACCTTGAGTTTTACTCCTTAGTGAGTCTTTTACCAGAACTTTATGAGACTTACAAATTTTTCCATATAGATACATCATATCAATTTCACATTTCTCCTGCAGATATTATTTTAATATTTTCTCCCTCACATTAAACTATTATATTTTTGAATAATAAAAGAGAGACAAATGGAAAATAGGAAAAAAAAAACACTAAAAACCAAACATCCATAAACTTCTTGTTCCTTTGCCCAGAGATGGCATATTGCCAGGTTTGGAGCTAGGTATATTTGTGCTAAGCATTTGATTAGAAAGTGAGAGTCAAATATATAGGCTAAGTAAACTATTGCTTTTAAACTGCCTTCGAAGCTCTGATATCATATGTTATTCCAGCTGGAAACCAGAGTTAGTAATCAAGCAATGTAAATTCAAGGCTTACAATTTTGTTTCCTAGTGATTTGTGGGTCTACCAAAAACATTTTAAATGTGATGCCAGTGGCCGAAGGCACATTTGGGTGGGTCTTCATTTTATGAAAACAAGAAGTGTACAACCATTCTGGTTTGCTTGACCAAAAGGGAAATAATAGTGGTTTGTGCTTCCTTACCCTCATGAATCTTCTGTTCTGAGCCACTCCCTTTAGCTGTCTATACTAAGCTGGTCCCTCCAGTGGTTGCTGGGACTACTTTTTCCCTCTTTTTTTTTTTTTTTTTTTTTTAAAGCATTGGGTTCCATAAGAATGAAAGGAAATAACACTGTCTAACTGGGTTTCCTTTTTCTTAATGTTAGTCAGTTTTGGAGAAAACAAGTCTTGTTTATACCATTCAAGGATACTTTGGGTGCCACTTAATGCCAGTTCTTTCTAATGGAAACCTGTGCCTAGGCCAGTTGAATATAATAGAGGACCTCACTACTTCAGAATCTGGTTTTTCGATTCTGAGAGTCCTAGAGGTTAGCTTAACATCAGTGGGTACCTGAGAGTAGACACTAGGCTTGGGTCTGCGTGTAGATTTCTCCTCCACTTTCTCTTTTTTTATTACTCAAAGGACAAGATTGAATGAAAAATATATTGAAGGTTTTGTGTTTGGTTGGTTTTGTTTTTTGGCCAGAAACTGCTAATTTCTCCAAAATAGGAAAACATCTTTCAGGATCTCAAATCTCTTTCTGGTGAGGGATGCTGTGAGAATTTGACCACTCCTGGGCCTCCCTGGTGGTGCAAGGGGTTAAGATGCAGCCTATGAAGCTGTCTGCAGCTGCTGCAGTGCGAGTTCGATCCCTGGCCAGGGAGCTTCCCACATGGTGCAGCAGACCTCTCCTGACTTGCCTGCTGTTCCTCTCAGAAGTATATTTCAGTCAATCTGCCTGTTCTGTTCGCCACTCTGTCTCTGGTGAATCCTCTCACCCCCCACACCTCTGGCCTGTACCCCAGTTCTTGTATGTATAAATAAATAAATCTTTAAAAAAAAAAGAATTTGGCCACTCCTGATTTACCTGAACACCTTGGCTGAATCTGTGCCTCTGTGCATTGCTGCAGTCAATACTCCTGGTTAGGGACTCAAAGCAGAAGTAGGATAGTGGTAAATGGAAGCTGATCATTCTGTCCGCCTGTCTCTTTTTCTCTAGAATTAGCACTTACAGCGATGAATGCTGAATGACTCAGCTCTCCTAAAGAAAGGTCTTTCAGAGGTGTGCTGTATGTGGTACTTTTCACTTTCTCTTCACTCAGTGTTCTCCAGTCGGGATAATACCAGCTTATAATTTGCAGGATAGTGTTGCAGTGTCATTTTACAAACATTATGGAAATACTGCTAGTAATTTATGGCATTTCATATCTGTGCAGAAAAAAAAAAAACCCACAGTGGGGCACTTTCACATAGGTTGTATCATATGTTTTTAACAGGACTTTTCCCTAACATAGTATGCAGAACACTGGTTTTGTTTTGTTTTTTAATCTCCTTATTTTGAGCTCTTAAAAAAAGAAACAAATGAGCAAAACAGAATTGCCAAAGAGCTTATTTCAGGGGAAAATATGTGTTAAAAATTGACAGATTACCACCCTGCCACATGGAGCTGTTTCTGTTATTATCCACTCAGTGATTAAAAAGAAAACTTTTATTGTGGTTTCACAAGAGTACAAAAATTTCCGCTTATGCTTAGTCCATGTAGAGTTGGTGTAGTTTTTTTTTTTTAATGAGTGGTTTTGTTTGGTGTTATTTTGTTTGATATTAGTGTTTGAAGTTTGTTTTCCATGCAACATTTTGGATTCATAATTTTAATTTTAAAATAGAAAAAAAACAAGGAAATGAAATTGGGAAACTTGGGTTTGGCATTCTTGGAAAAAATAGAATTTTCCTTCTATCTTGTTGAAGATCTGCCCATACTTTTTTACTTTGTATTCTTTAATTTTGTTAGAAAATCATGATAAAATATAAAAACTTTATGAAATATAAACAGGTAGAGTATATCACAGTATTTTGGGAGTATAAGAAGATAATTGCATGACATTTTAATTTATATTTTAAGGTAATTTTGTTTGATGGATGTACTTTGTTCTTGTGTAGATTTTCAATTATAGTCTAACTGAGAAAAAGGAAAGAAAACTCATGTTAACAATCCCATAAGCATAATTTTTATTTTAAAAGTTGCCTATTTCAATATAAGTATACTTATCAAGGCTTATGTCATTAGCACTTCCTGTACAGACCAGAGCAGTTCCTAATGGCATCCTATTGGTTTAAATCTCCCTTATGATTAATTCATATGCTGATAGAGAAAAAGTTCTAATTTAGTGTGTTCCTGGTTACGAAAAAGAATAAGTTAAAAAAAAAGACAGGAAGGGCCTCCCTGGTGGCGCAGCGGTTGAGTGCTGGGTTGCGAAGCTGCCTGCAGCCTCTGCAGCGCTGGTCACCGGCAAGGGTCCCCCATTTCTTGCAGACCTCTCCTGCCGCCCGCTGCGTCCCTCAGCAGTGTACTTTGTCACTCTGCCTGTTCTACTCTCCTCTTTGGCTCTGATGAATTCTCTCACCCTCCTGTGCCTCTGACTGTACCCAGTGCTTGCATAAATAAATAATCTTAAAAAAAAAAAAAGACAGAAAAATATAGACCAAAGTTTAGAAGCAAATATATTTTCCTTTTGTGGGGATGCTAATAGATCTCTAAATGGAGATTGCTTCTTTCTTGTATGCCTAGACTGTATAATCCATCCATTCAACCAACAAATATTTATTGAGCACCTCGTAGATACCATATACCATTCTTTTGAACTGAGGTTACATTAGTAAACAAGAAAATCAAGATCTCTATTATTGTGGAACTTACACTATATAATAAGTAGAGACAAGCAATAGACAGTTAAATAATATGGATTGCAGTGAGCTTACGTTTTGGGCATTTGTTGGATGTGAAACACTTTATTTGATTTTAAGTGGGGTTTTAAAAAAATCATTAATTTTCATTTGGTAAAGGATTTACGTCTTAACACAGGACTTGTTTCTCTATTAGTATGCCATAGCTCCATAGTTTGCATCCATAATAATACACATCAGCTATAGCAATGTTGGTTATTTGCATTTATCTGCCTTTGCTATAATACGCCACTACTGACAGACCAGCACCTTATAACTTATCCATGCTTTCCTTTCACTTGGAATATGCCTGGCTTATAAAAAACACACAGTACATATTAGTTCAATGAATGCATAATATTTTATAGTTAATGAGATATTTTTATCTCATTTTACCTCAAATTGTTCTTGACCAAACTCATATGAAAGACGTGATTTTATGGTTGAAACTCCCATTGACCAGCCCAGGATCAAGGGGAAAAAATTAGGCTCCACTTCTCAAGGGTGGGGGAGCAAAAATTTGTGACCATCTTCAGTCTACTTCAGTTGGATTGAGTGATTTTTATTTTTTGTGTTTCTATAAAGTCTATAATGCAGCTATATTATTTTTTTGTACATTTGTAAGAGTTTTTTACATGTGAAGTCATAACCCTGAATGAGATAATTTACATGAGCTAATGTTTTTAAGTACTTTTCCACAGAAAATACATAATATTTTATATGTCTGGCATAAAGAGAGCCCACTATAAATGTCAGTTATCATCAATATTGTTTTTATTTTTTCTCATTAAAATAGAAATTGATTGATGGACTTATTTGTAGTAGTTCATTTTAAAAGTCATTAAAAACGACATTATTTTGCCTGGACAAGTCAAACAAGATTTCTTGAGCACTTCATGCTTAAACTATATGCTGAGGGCCTCCCTGGTGGCTCAAGGGGTTAAGCACCACACTACGAAGCTGTCCGCAGCCTCTGTAGCACGAGTTCGATCCTCAACCAGCCAGGGAGATACCCACATGGCATGGTAGACCTTTCGTGCCTTGCTCGCTTCTCCCCTCAGCAGTGTATTTCAGTAGATCTACCTGTTCTGCTCCCCACTCTGTCTCCGGTAAATCCTCTCACCCCTCCGCACCTCTGGCCTGCACCCCAGTTCTTGCATGCATAAATAAGTAAATCTTTAAAAAAATACAAATTGTGTACTGAAGGATGAAAAAGAATTTTCCGGTTAGGAAAGAGCTGGAAAGACATTCAGAGTAGGGGGAACTGTATATTCAATGACAGGTTTGATACTACATGGCATGCTGCAGAATCTTTAAGTGCGGGGGTTCTATAACACTATTTCTGGAGACAGGCTGAGTCTTAAGAAGGTAGGAATAAATTCAAGAAACAATCCAGAAACAAAATAGACAGGTTTTAGTGACTGAGAATTTTATTAACTAAAAATTATCTATTCACTAGTTAAAACAACCTCACTATCTATTCCTGATTCCATTTTCTTTCTTTTTCTTCTACATTAATTGCATGTGAAAAGGACAGAAATCGGACTAGGTAAGAAATACACATGGATTAATTTTCTTTCAAAACAAATAAATTGAAGAGTTACAGAAAATGACTGGCCAAGCTATATTTCTAGGTTTAAAAATAAATGGTATATATTTATCCAGAAAGTCAGCAAAACCAAACATTTGTCCATCATCTCAGAGAGGATGCACCTGCCTATTGGACTTATTAGCTCTGTCCTCATTGTCCCTGGGCTCTCATGTGCGTGTGCCAGATGGTCTCCACATCTGGTGCCCAGTCCATGCTCTTTTGAAGAAAAAAAAAAATTTTTCTTTGAGGTATGAGAAAAATACATTTCTGTAGAATCTGTTACTGCCCATGTTTGCAGAAATCTGGGTCCCAAATTAAGTGCATAAGCTCTACAATTATGGTACTTTTCAAAGATATCAGTAACTAAATAAGACACAATACAAATTAGGACTTTAAACTTTTGGCACCAGTTCTCTTCCAGCCTGTTACTAGTGATGATTTCCCTTTGATGTTTTGACGTATCTCTGAAATTATGATTAAATATGTAGCCAGTAGGCTTACTGTACTGGGAAAGTCATTTGGAATCAATATTATAAGGAAAAAAATATGTTATTTGGAACAATTTTACTTTTAATGAATTTAATTTGCATTGAAGTCCTTTTTTCCTCCAGGAATTGTCATTAGTTATCTCCCTAAGTTATTAAACCAAATAAAAGCTTCAAGTAAAAAAGTAAATTTAACATGTTAATGCAAATGTTTATCACTTAAATTTTTTTTTTAAATTTATCAGAGATATCCACAGTCCATGGATAAAAATAGCAACCACTTATATTGGTATGCTTTGGGGTCATTGCAAAATTATTGCTTAGATCAAAGCTTCTAGAAGAGCATTGGAGCACCTGCATGTGCAGTACTGAGTTAATGACACAATCAGTGTGTCAACACCAAGGTTTTTATTCTCTTAATGTATTGAGTCATTGTTGTCTCTCACATGGTTATGATTTGTTCCATTTTTCTGTGTTAAAGAAACAAAGGTGGGGGAAAGGCATTCTGGTAAGATGGTGGTATAGGAATAAATTTCAAAGTACTAACTGATGTTGTGAAAAGCTGTTTTAGTAATAAGCCTAATGGGAAAACAGTGTGGTCAGGAAACTCCATGACACTGAAATTTGACTCTTTCAGAGTCTTATCAGGTACAGGAGCAAAGGGATACAGTGAACACAAACCAGCCCCACATGTTGCTATATGTAGTTTTGTTTTAGTTTTGTTCCTCTGGTGCCTTTTCCTGTACCTTTGGTGGTGGTAGTGTTCAAGACCTGGAAGCATTGCCACTTGCAGTAAAGTTGCTGGATATTCCCTGTTTCTAAGCTCCTGATATCCTAATATCACTGTTATTAAGCAATGTTAATCTTGTCCTTTCCTCTCATTTGTCTCCTGGCATGCCATTTAAGTCTTAACTTAAAATTTCTAGTTCAGTAGTAGTCTTGATTCATAGTTGGTATAAGCAATAAAAAGTAAGCGAGCAGCAGTCAATGCAATCATATTCTAAAAATTGTATCCACAGTCTGGATATTATCCAATAGATGGAAATTTATAACATAAATCGCCACCAGAGGAGTTAAAGATTGGGAGGCATAAAAATTCCAAACTGTATTAATATTGCCAAGAATAGATAGTTGTTAGCAAGATCACTTTAGTTAATAAGATTTGGATTGAGGGCCTCCCTGATGGCTCAAGGGTGTAAGTCCCAGTGCTATCAAGCTATCACCAGCCACTGAGGCATGAGTTTGATCCCCAGCCAGGGAGCTGACCCATATGGCACAGCAGACCTCTCCTGTCTTGCCTACTGCTCCCCTCAAGAGTGTATTTCAGTTGATCTGCCTGTTCTGCTCCCCACTCTGTCCCTAACAAATCCTCTCACCTCCCGAATTTCCGATCTGCTTCCCCATTCTTATATGCATAAATAAGTAAAAATAAATTTTAAAATAAAAATTTGGATTGAGTGGGGTTTTAATATAATTTTACAATTTTTGTTACAAGGCATGATATTAGTAAAATTAAGAATGTCTAATGTCTTATTAGACAAAGATTCCTGTGAATGGGAGTTCAATGACCTGATTTTCAGTCTTTAAATTTTTTGCATCTTAGTTACTTTTTCAAACAAATAGGGGACACTTTTTTACCTTTTCTTTGATGAGATTCTACAGTGGATCAATTTGCTGCTGTAGACAGAGTCTGGAGACTCTCAAGTCTCCAGAGAGTTGCTTGCTCTTTCTAAACCTCCTTTCCTTATTTTTGTAATAGGTTAGCTTTGGGTTGGTTCTGGTAACCAGAAATAATGTATACACAGTAGTGACACAGTGCCTGCTAGGTCATGGGCACTCAAAAATAGATTTGACTAGGGCCTCCCCGGTGGCGCAGCGGTTGAGCGCTGGGTTGCGACGCTGCCCACAGCCTCTGCAGCGCCAGCTCGATCCCCGGCTGCTCCCCGGCCACCGGAGGAGGGTCCCACATGGCGCGCAGACCTCTCCTGCCGCCCGCTGCTCCCCTCAGCAGTGTACTTCGGTCCTTCTGCCTGCTCTGCTCCCCGCTCTGGCTCTGGTGAATTCTGTCACCCTACCGCACTTCTGACTGTACCCAGTGCATGTATAAACAAAACAAACAAACATACAAACAAATAAATAAAAAAAAACATGCCTCTATATAAAAAAAAAATAGATTTGACTATTGCAGTTATTGCTGCTACTCTGCTGCTATTACTTATTCTACCATTACCTCTTTATTTGTTAGTATTTTATCAAAATGAGATTTTTTTTTCTGTGTTTAAAATAACATTATGATACAGCTGAGATTTCTTTATACCCCTTCCTGAGTAGAAAACTCTGTTTGCTTTACTGAAAGGAAAGAGAAGATAACATTTCAAATACCCCTGCATGTAATTTATATTAGGGTTCAAATTTTTTTATTCCAGTAAGGCATATTTATTTTCTTAGAGAGATTTTTCCTCCTCTACACCCTCAACAGCAGAATCAGTCAGAACTGGAGGAGGTCTTTGGGGCTTTCGTATGTATGTGGCGTTTTGCAGCTGACCTCTGAATCCTCAAACGTACTGAGTTATGGTTAGTTAGGTGTTATTATTAACCCCTTTATTGTATCTAATGCTATAAAATTGCATGTATGTGTACATTTATAAGGTCTTTGAATAACTGAGTACCTGACCACATTTTGTATAAGAATATGCTTTGCATGTCTGATACATAAACATCAGAAAGTGCTCAATTACTTACTTCAGAAATGAATTGTCTGCTAGGTGACTAATTGTCATTTCTTGTGGTAGACAGCACAGTGTCTACTATTACAGAGTTCTTCCCTCAGAGAACTTACATTCTCATTAAAAAAACATATAGTTAACAACAAATGAAAACCGTCACAAATATATAAAGCGTGTCCAGAGTAATAGGCATGGATGACAATGAGCTTATAAACTGATCAGGTTGTCTGTCATATGTGCCATTGGTCGGTGCCCTTCCTGTACTGACTCTTAAATAATTTGAGTTCTATGGTTGTGATGTGTGCTGTGATGAAAAATAAATCTGTTAGTATCAGTGGAATCAGCCTTGTAAGCTTTGGAAGCTGTCATGGTGTTATCACCACTAACTGATATTTTAATTTTAGTATGTCTTAATGTTAAGCATTGACAAAGTGATGGCACATTAGTGGGCAGAATTCCAATGGTATTGTTACATGCTGCATTATTTGCAAACACAGCTCAGTTCTTGAATTTTCTTTCAGCTTGAACTAGTATAAGTGTATGGAATCAAGAGTTGTAACAAAAGTACCTTTGAACAGGCCTGGCTGAAATCAGGTAGACTTTAGAGGTCCTTTAGAGGTCCTTTAATTTCAGTCCCCTCTTCGTATCAAGAGTAAGGTCCCTGAAGAGAAATGAATTGTCAGAATTTTTTTCTCTTCTTATTCTTATTGCAGTGAGGGTTTAGGAGTTTTTGTTTTGGCACTGTGTATCTCCAAGAATTTTTTTTTCTATACACCTGCAGCAATAAAACATAAAAAGATAGTGATCTTGAGTTCTGTTTTTACTCATCATGTTTTTATAGTATGCTGGAGTCAGTTATAGCTGAAGTCTCATACGCCCTTGGATTGTCTTTAGATATTAAACTTTGTAAAAGGTAGTGTTTTTACACTAAGGCTACTAAGTAATTCTAGTGCAATCGTTTCTAGAAAGTGTGTGTGCCATATGTACTCACACAAGGATCATTTACCATTATTGCAGAAGTGTTTCAATATTTCAACACTGGAACAGCCATACTGATACATCCGGGCTGAATATTTTCCTTGGCTCCCTGTCTACCTGCATCTAGTGATGTTTAGAAATATTTTTTAAATCAACTGTATTTGCTAAGAAGATAGAAAAGGTAGAATGTGCTGGTCAAAAAAAAAATCAGTGATGTAATCATTGCAAATATGTTAGGGTTCACTTGTGAAGCAGAATTTGTATGGTTCAATTGGTTTGCTTTTTAAAACAATCTCATTTCAAGAGATTGATGATTCCATGTAGCAATTGTATAAAAATTACTACTCTAACACTCCACATCTAATGTGAGCAGGTCTTCTTTTACCTTAGTGAATATTAGTCATCTGTCCATAATTCTTTATATCCTCCCGTTCCATGCCAACACACACACACATACACACATGCGTGCATGCACACATGCACACACAGTCTCCTAAATATCATTGTGTATTTCCTGTTCATATGCATATAACTTTTTGCTTTCTTTTGACTTGGATATCATGCACTGGCATATCATGCACTGTGGCATATCATGCCATATCATGCACTGTGTTGTTGGTTTGGAAAGTGAAATAGGCAAATACTTGCTGACAAGGTAATTATTTCATTATGATTGTGTCAACGTGGACACTGAATACAAAAAACTAAACATACTTCCCATGTTTTATATGTTTCACTCTTGTAAGTACTGGTTGTTTTAAAACTATAATGTATGGTTAACTTTACCAACTTTGGGGAGGGAAAGGAGCATTTGGTTTTCAGGGGGAGGAGAATGTTTTCCCAACATGAATTCTATTCCCCCCCCCCCAGAAGAAGGAACAGAGATGCTGTGTGTAACTTAAAATTCAGCTGGAAAAAATTTAACTTGCATGTATATCATCTATGCAATATTATAAGACTCTGAAGAAGAGTCACTTCACTTACCACTTCCTAAGTGAAAGTGAAGTGGTAAAATAGAAAGTAGAAAATAGCCTCATTTAGCTGAAAATTAAAACTCCGTAATTGGCATTTTTGACTTTAAAATAATAGAGTTTACATCAGTGCATTCTATGACTTTTTGGTCATAGAATCCCTTTTAGGTTCTTGAACATAATTTTGGACACTAAAGAGCTTTTGTTATATGGGTTATAGCTATTGATATTAACTGTATTAAAAATTAAAGCAGAAATTTTAAAAATACTTATCAATTCCTAAAAATATCAATAACATATATATCATGCTAATATAAACACTTTAATGAAAAATAGATGTATTTTCAAAACAAACATTTAGTGAGAAAGTTGGCATTGTTTTACATTTTTCAAATTTCTTCAGAATGTCTGGTTTAATAAAAGACAGCTGGATTATTCTATCTGCTTCTGCATTCAATCTGTTGTCATATCACATGTTGCATAGCTTCTGGAAAACATCACTATATGCTCCTGAGAGAATGAGAGTGAAAAAAGTTAATGTCTTAGTATTATTATGAAAATAATTTTGACCTTGGGGACCCCCTGAAAAGGTTCCCCAGGGGTCCACTGACCACAGTTTGAGAACTATTAGCCAAGATAAATCTTTCCAGTCACACTCTTATGTCAACCCTCAATTTAGCCACTTAGTATCAACACTCCAGCCCTTTTTCTCTCCACTCCCACCAACCCGTTTTCCTAACTTCCTGCAGTTTAGACGCTAGAATCCTAAGCATTAGAGTCAAGTAGAGTCTACCAGATGTCCATCATGGAAGGGAATACTATCAAGATATTACAGAAATAGCAAAAGCATTGAGAACAAGCTAACCCGCTTTCTGAAATTAAAACTAGAGTCGAAGTCTTATCCATGGATCAGAGCCAGAAGATGATTGGTTAATTGAAAAAGCAGTTCAAAGGAGAGAATCATAAAAAGTCAACATTTTTTTGACTTACAATATATAAAGTATATCCAGTCTCTTGATGTAGTGCCAGATCTTTCTTTGTGTGAGGGTTTGCTGATAGGAGCTCCACATCTTTTTTGGATAACCACATTCAAAATGCCTCACCTGCTATTTTCAACTTTGTGTTTGTTTGTTTTTTTTTTTAACAAAATAAAACTTTAAAGTCAGTTGCAACACAATCTTAAGGGTTCAGTGTGGTGTTCAGTTATTTGTAGCATAGTTTCATGGGAACAGTGACCATGGCTTGTCATCTTTTACCCAGTCTTCACACAGTGTCTGAAAAAAGTGGATATTCCCTGATCATTTGTTAATCAAGTGTATAGTGAATATCTCTATGAATGAAAGAGAGGCTGTCTTGTGAACATCTGTTAATTATAAGTTAATTGACCCTGCTCTTAGCGCACCCTATAGGAAGAAAGAGTCAAGTGGACATTCTTATATTAGGACGGAACTGACCATTAGTTTTATGCCTCCACTGGATTTTTAAAGAGAGTGACCACATTTTCCCATCTCAGCTTTCAGTTCTCAAAGAGTGTATTTAACACAGAAATTTAGCAAAATCTGATGGTTCATCAAAGGGGAAGTTTTGCTGGCTGTCACTCCTCATTTAGTGTGTTTGCTTATCTACCTTTATCAAGGACATGTTAGCATGCATTAAGCACCATGCTTTTGAATTATTGATACTATGTTAGTTTCTATATAGGCTTTGGACTTGGAAAGTGAAAGCAGGAAGGTGATGTATTTTGGGGTGTGTATCCCCTGCTGTCATGCAACATCCAGAGGATGGTAAACTAACCCTAGTGTGCCTGGGACTTTCCAAATTTTAGCACTAAATGGACCGAATTTTGGCATCTCCCTCAGGCCTAGGCAAACTGAGAGGGTTCGTCACCCTAACTTTCACCCTAAATCTGTGCAGAAGAGCAGGTAATTTAAGACTTGTTAGAAATTCAGATACTGGCTCCATTACTATGACTGGTTTGAATTGCCTTGATAGAACACATTTTAGCTTTATAAATTGGGGTAATCTGGTTCCAAAATCCATGTTCTCAACCACTGTACTATATTAACCTTCCTAAAGCCCCCATACAAGTGTTGACTAATCTAATTTTACTTAGAAAATGTTCTGAAAATCACAGGTATCTGGAAAGTTTATGAATTGCCTCAAAAGATTTATGAGTACTTTTTCACTAATGATGCTGTTGTTGTATGACTCTTGTACAGGGGATTTAAAATTATTCTAAAGGGAGGTTAGAATTCTAGGTTGGTAGGTACTTTCTTTCAGTACTTGAAAAACATTCTACTCTTTTCTGGTTTTCACTGTTGCTGCTGGGTGATCAGCTGTCCATGTTACGTCATTCCTTTGAAGGTTTTGTTTTGTTTGATTTTACTGTTTTCTTTATTTTTGTGTCTATAACTTCAGTATGATATATGTAGTTGTGTATTTATTTTTAAAATATGTCTTGCCTGGTAATCATTGAACTTTTTGAATCTGAAGATTGGCATCTCTCATTCTTTCTGGAATTTTTTTTTAACCGCTATCTGATCAAGCATTGCTTCTGCCCGCTGTTTCTCTTACACCTCTCTTTATGGAATTATGTTTAAGCATTAGTTAGAGCTTCATATTCTCTTTTTCATACCCCTTAACTTCTTTTATGTATTTCTGCCTTACTGCATTGTATTATTGGTAATCTTTTTTAACTTAGCTTATATCCTTCAAATTCTCTCTTTAACTATGTCTAATATGCTATTGAAATGTGTCCACTGAATTTTTATTTGGATTAGTGTATTTTTATATCTATAAGTTATATTTAATTTTTTTCAAATGGGTTAGGTCACTTTTTATAGTTTTCTTTTTTTATAAATAAAGTAAAACTTGTCTTTTATTTCTTACAGAGAGTAAGTATAGTTACTTATAAGTTTGTGTTTCATGAAGTATTTCTAGAGTCTTATGAATTCTAATTTCAAATATTCAAGATTGATTTACTCTGTACTATTCATTGTCTTTGAATAATTATAATTATTTATGGGATAATTTTGACACTTTCTTTCAGAATGAAAAAGATTTGCTTCTCCCAGACACCTGGGACCACTGTTCTCTGTGACCACTTTAAGTTAGAATTCACATCTTAAGGATTTTTGGAGTACCCAAAGACTGTTAATTTGGACTATCAATACGCGGTGAACACCTTTTGTTTATAACTTCTTACTAATGTATATCTCCTCCTGCTTTGTTTTCTGGCAAAGCAGCTTTCTTTGTATTCCCTTGAGGGTAGATGTAGAGTAGTGCATGCTGACTTTTTACCCTTATCTTACCCTTAACCTCAGAGGATAGTCTTCTGGGACTCTAGCCTTCTCATCAAAAGGTCTGTTAGACTCATGAGTAAATTCTAGACTTTGACTTATGTCCCCACACCTTGCAAAATCATCAGATCATGACTCAGGCATTGTGAAAACTCAACTGTGCAAAATTCTGGATTGTTTGTGTTTTCTATTAGAGATTACTATACCCCTAAAAGTTGTAGAGTTTATTTTTAAATACAATAATTTGAAATATAATGATTTCAATAGAGACAAAATAGAGACTAGAAGTTACTTGGTAACAATTCAGAACAATAGACAATGCATATGGTAGTGTTTAAAGTATTTATTTTTATAAAGCTTTGTTTTTCTATGCACATGCTCAGACCACCCTCCCTGTGATCTCAATCCATTAGTTCAACTTGCTACTGGATATCTGCACTTCAGATGTGTCATCAACTCCTTAACCTCAGCATGTCTCAAATTGAAATTATTAATTTCTCCCCAGAATTAGCATTTTCTTCTATATTTATTAGCTTAGTAAATAGCACCAGCACTTACTCAACTGACCAAATGAGGAATATGGGATATTTTGTTGAGTCTTCCTCATTGCCTTTACCTAATCAATCACTGATTATACTCCTAACTATCTCTAGCATTCATTGAGACTGTTACTGACTCTATGACTAAACTATCCTACTTTAAGACATATCAGACCACACTTTGATTCCTAAAACTGTTTTCCTAATCAAACTTCTGCCTTTATAATTCAACTATTTTAGTTATCATTTCTTTGTGAATTTAATTCTTAGCAGAAGAAGACAGCATATCATTTTTAAAAACCAAATGCAAACTTTGAACTGTGGTATGGGATGGTAAAAATGATTATGAAGAATGATTGAAGCTATGCAAAAAAATATTTAATAATTAATAGGAAAAGTTACAGTTGTCCCATGGCCTTTAAATTTTTTTGTCAAAACATTAAAAACTGGTTTACTCTTGGTTATGTATATAAGGAAAAAATAATATTTATTTAATGCAATTTATATGTAATATTTATTTAATGTAATTTAAAATGTTAGAAGTATTGAGAGTTAAAGTAAGCTTTTGTCTCCTTTTGGTTAAAAGATTTGTTAAGAGTAGTTGGACCGTTGCTTGCCTTTCTCTTATTGTATAACTTACATTACGGTATGAGATCTTTTCTATACCTTGGTGAGCTGTCATACTCCTTTCTAAGTTTGGTTTCATCTTTTGCACTTTCAGTATCATAAATATCTCTGAGATTTCCTTGTAGTATAGTTTGAAGTCTGGGAGTGTGATACCTCCATTCCTGTTTTTGGGGGAGTCAAGATTATTTTGGCTGTTTGGGGTCTTTTGTGGTTTTCATATAAACTTCAGTAATGCTCGCTCTATTTCTCTGAAGAATTCCAGTGACAGTTTGATAGGGATTGCATTCAATGTTTATATATTCCCTTGGATAAGATGGACGTTTTAGCAATGTTAATTCTTACAAACCATGAGCATTGAATATCTTTCTATTTCACTGTCTTCTTTTATTTCTTTTAGCAATTTTTTTATAGTTTTTGTTGAATATGTCTTTCATCTTCTTAGATTTATACTTAGGTATTTAATACTTTTTTGATGCTATTGTATTGTAAATAGAATTGGTTTCTTCATTCTTTTCTCTTCTAGTTCTTTATTTTGCATATAGAAATGCAAAAGATTTTTATATATTGTTTCTGTAGCCTGCTCCTTTATTATTTACTATACTGGAGTATACTATACTCCTTTTATTATTTACTATTTTC